>NC_140695.1:4757500-5957500 GCF_054131305.1 Coturnix japonica
CACTGGAACTGAGAGATCTGAAGTTCAGAGTTTCACAGGGATTGACTGCTTGTTCAGACTGGGCCCTTCTCACATCCCTTCTCACATCCTGCAATGAAACATAGGTCTCATATGGGACATGAACCTCACAGCGTCCTTGCACCACATGTAGAGCCTGGGATCTTCTGTCCCCATGTCTTTCATTTAACATCATACGGACCTCCAACCCATTGCCCCAGGAAATGCCAGGAGCCAACATGAGAGACAGGATCTCTCTACCACTGGTCTTGCAATCAGGGCTTGACCTGTCTGCTTCGTAAGGCAAAGGAGAGGTTTCTTAGCATGCCAGTGCCTTTGCCTGCCTGTAGTCATGGCTTCCAGTTATCTTCTCTAACAAGTCCCTTGGGAAGCTTACTTGGTAATGGCCCTCAGTGGGCCCATTAATACTCCAAGAAACTTCACTGTTACTTCCGACTTTGTCTTGTTGAGCACTTTGTGCAAACTTCTCTCTGCACTAGAGGCTGATGAACTCAGCATCAAATGCACCCTGGGGCCCATTATAACCTAAAGAATCTCCTGTGCCTTATGCCATCTTGTTATCTTCTTCAGGTTATCAGAACTTGTTCAGCAAAAAGGAGGGATATCTGGAGAGAGCTTAAAGAATCCAGTATAAATTTATTGTCTATTTATTTATAGTTGGGTTTAAAGAAGACAATAAAGCAGCACTGTGCAACTGATACCAATCCAGGATGTCCCAATGAGTTCTGTACTGTTACTGTGTTGACAAAGGTCCTTCTCAACCTCCCCACCCAATTTCTGCTCACAATGGACCTATGGGACTTGCATCACTTTTCTTCACATCACTCTTCTCCTCTGCATTCATCCGCTCAGTGTTAAAACTGCTTTGCACCAACTCCCACTGGCTTTCCTCAGAGAACCAGCTACACATGGAAAAGGAAAGATTTCTCTTTTTTATCTGGCCAGCAAATGGAAAGAAAGGTGATGCAATTGAATGAACAGTAAAACACAGTGATCAACTGCATGCCATGTTCAAGCGGCATCTATTGAAGTTTGTCTTTCATATGGAATATTTTTAAAAGAAATGATTTATTCTGAGGTAGGATAGGATAGATTGAATCACAGTGAAGTAGTTGACAACAGAGGCCATCAGACTCTGAGAGATGGAGCAAATTCCAGTAATCTTCCTGGGATAGATCAGCCAGGTAGTTGAGAGGTATCAACTTAAAACTGATCAGGACTTGTGAGTATTTCACACATTGAGATGGGTTAACACATTCTCATTGATTTATATCTTTGTCTCCAACTCTGTTTTTCACTTTTACTGACATTAATGAACATCTTTCAGACTTCGTGCCTTAATAAAAAAGAGACAGTGATTGAGAAAAAGAAAAAGTATAAGAAGAAAAAGAAAAAGAATAGATAGGAAGGGATAGATCAGATCACAGTGAAGGAGTTGACAACACATTCCATCAGACTTTGGGGAGATGGAACAAATTCCAGTAATCCCCCTGAAAGTCAGAAATCAGACAGATAATTGGGAGGTATCTGACTGAACAAAGAGCAAGGGATGGAGAAATCTGGAGGGCAGTGGGAGTAGTGTGTGCCCAAATGGCCTGCTGAAAACATGCCCTTAACCATGGCCATTTCTTTAGGAGAGCTGAAAAAACTTGGAGGATGAGGCACATCAAATAGGCAGCAGGGAAGAGTAGTGCTGGGCACCAGGCTACAGTCACAGGGCATTGGCACTGGCACCGCTGTCTGTGTCTCTGAACCTGAAGGCATTTGTGTCCAGCGAACACAGTTCTGGAAAACATTGTAGTTTCAGTAAAAGAAAAAAAAAGACATCAAATCACCTCAAAGATTCATATTTACAACTTAAAATGGAACAAGACTCATGAGAATTTTTCATGTTGAGAAGGGTTAACACATTTTCATTGATTTCCATCTTTGTCTTCAATTATTTGTTTCAGTTTTATTGACATTTATGATCAACTATTAAGCTTACAGCCTCAAAATAAATAAATAAATAAAAAGAGATACATTTGCATCTTGCACATGGCCTGATGCCCCTTTCACCTTCACAGTTCCCACAAGTCCTTCCATGCCGGAGAGTATGAGATCCAGCAGAGCACCTCTCCTCTTTGGTTCCTCCACTGCTTGGTCAAGAAGCTGCCATCTGTGCTCTCCATGGATCTGCTGGATGCCACATGCCCTGCTGTGCTGTCCCTGCCACAGATAATGGAGTGACAAAGGCCACCAAATGGGACAAGGGACAGACAACATCAGATTCCCATCTGTCTGCAGAGGGCACCTTCCATTGACTCTCCCTGATCAGGAAGACAGGAAAAGACACTGATGGTCTCCTCTGTTTGCCATTTCCATTAGCTCTGACCTGTCTGCTCTTCCATCCCCAGGCAGAGCTCAGTGCACTCTCACAGAGGGCAGTCGCCCTTCTTTGTCTCCTCGCCCATCCATCCTAAAGACTCGGTATCCCCCTTGTGCTACAGTGCAGTTGTGGAAACCATTAAACTGTGTCCCCATGGTCCAAACAGGAGCTCAGGCCTGCAGCTCTACCAAGATTTCTAGCTTCTTGTGTGTTGGTGTTTGCATTAGTGCAAAAGCACAGAAGTAAATATCCTAATTGAAAAGCATCACTGGACATTGCCTGACTGGATAGCTCATCTATAGAATCAGTGTGCAGAAGGTGGCACACAAACATTAGACCGATCGTGGGTCTTGGAGGTGACGTAGCAGCACGGACACACCATGGGCATGGCTTTCCTGAAGGCCCTGTGCTGCTCTTGCAGCTGTGAGTGAATTCACCGGACAGCCGGTGCTATCCCCTCTCTGGCCCTCAGCTGATGCCCAGGAAGGAGGTGTCTATCTCAGGGATTTCCCACACGGTTTACAAGCACTTGCAAACATCAGGAGCAGCCCAGGCACCTTGGGCATCACCCAGTGTCTGTGTGTGAGCTGCTGCCTCCCAGCTGAAGGACCGAGGACTCAGAGCAGGAGCTCACATGCAGGCAACTCCTTGTGCACTTCTGAACTGAACCAGAGAAATCCCAGCTCCTGTGGTTCTGTGGGGAGCCGAATCCCATTTCAGCTCCAGGATTTCTGTCAAGGGATGAGACTCCTGCGCTGCCTCAGCTGGATCACTGCCCTGCACAGGGAAAGTCCAAACCTCGCCTTCCTTGTCTGGTTGCCCTTATTGTTTCATCAAACGATCTCTGGGAGCACTCCCCATATGTCTCCAATCAGTCACTGACCACTGGACATGTGGTGGTTAATTGAGTGGATTTCAAAGCACAGTCATGATGCTGTTGTCTTTCAGGAGCTGTTGGCCATGAGGACCCAGGGACATGTCAGGGGAAATGAGTGGGAAGGATAAAAATGACATAATCTGCTGCTTGCTTGTCCAGGTTCCTGGGACACAGGGAGCTCATAAAAGTGGGCAGAGCTGCAGAGAGACAGCTGTGCCCAGGAGCAGATCTCGTGCACAGCACAGCCTGCAGGTGACAGAAGGAGAGGAGAGAAATTGGAGAGAGCTTGCAGGATGTGTGTGGTGTGAGCGGGCTGTGAACTCACTGCAGGAGCATTGCTCACAGACCATGACAAGGTAAGTCTCGCAGCTGACCATGAGCTGCTTTTAATTAAGGGGTAACTATAACTGGGACATCCCATAGGAGATCTGACTGCAGGCACTGCATGTTTCTTTACTGTGGAAAAAGCTTTCTGCTCCAGCTGAGACGGGTGCCCAGGGCTGTCCTGCAGAGCAGGGTCCCTGCTGTGCCCCAGGGGCTGTGTGCCGGGTATGGGACTCTGCCGCCTGCCAGGCTCAGCACTCAGCCTGCCCGGGGAGCTGCCCAGGGCGCTGCGGGGAGACGGGTGGGGGGAAGGAGCCCCCGGCAGGGTTTGTGCTGCCACAGCTGCTGCCTGGGGCAGGGGATCACAGCTCCACTGCACAACTGAATGTTTCTGAGGGCACTTTGCAAGAGGAGAGCCAAGGCAGGGGGTTTCCATTTCCTGTTCTGAGGCAAAGAGGTTTGGAGTCAGAAATCTAAAAGGGGCAATAAGAGTTCTGAGAATTTTTCATCAATCAATTGCTTGTTTTGTGAACACTCACACATGATGTGCTTTCAGTCTCCCCTTTCTCGAAGGATGGAATTATCATCATTTTCTGTAGGCATGAATAATTCACTTATCCTACAAACAGGCAGCATTTTCTAACTGAAACTGAATGCCACAGAAGCTCGGGTAGGGGGCTCTAAGAGCACTTGGGGTAAAGATATGAGACATGAAACAGATGAAAATATCCAGGGAGAAGGGATAAGAAAATAAGAGGAAGGTTAGAGCTCCATATGCTGCTTCTGCTTAAGGAATGCTGATCTACATGAAATTAAATGCAAGTAATGGTGCTAAATGTACACTGTTGCAGGAGAATTAAAACATTTCATAGTATAGCAGGAGTAGTGCCTCTGAGAATGGTCTGGACTTGTCATTATCTTCTGCAATCTGAGCAGGACTCCAAGCCCAACAACAGCAGATGCCCAACAGCAGCTCCATCAGTGAGTTCCTCCTGCTGCCGTTGGCAGACACGCGGCAGCTGCAGCTCCTGCACTTCTGGCTCTTCCTGGGCATCTACCTGGCTGCCCTCCTGGGCAACGGCCTCATCAGCACAGCCGTAGCCTGCGACCGCTGCCTGCACACCCCCATGTACTTCTTCCTCCTCAACCTGGCCCTCCTCAACCTGGGCAGCATCTCCACCACTCTCCCCAAAGCCATGCCCAACGCCCTCTGGGACAACAGGGCCATCTCCTACACAGGATGTGCTGCACAGCTCTTTTTCTTTACCTTCTTCATGTCAGCAGAGTATTCCCTTCTCACCATCATGTCCTATGACCGCTATGTTGCCATCTGCAAGCCCCTGCACTACGGGACCTTGATGGACAGCAGAGCTTGTGCCACCATGGCAGCAGCTGCCTGGGGCACTGGGGTTCTCAATTCCCTGCTGCACACTGCCAGTACGTTTTCACTGCCTCTCTGCCAAGGCAATGTCGTCAACCAGTTTTTCTGTGAAATTCCCCAGATCCTCAAGCTCTCCTGCTCAGAATCAAATCTCAGGGAAGTTGTGTTTCTCATTTTTACTATCAGTTTAGACGTAGGCTGCTATGTTTTCATAGTTGTGTCCTATGTGCAGATCTTCGTGGCTGTGCTGAGGATGCCCTCTGAGCAGGGACGGCGCAAAGCCTTCTCCACGTGCCTCCCTCACCTGGCCGTGGTCTCCCTGTTTCTCAGCACTGGTGCTTTTGCCTACCTGAAGCCCCCCTCCATTCCCTCCCCACTCCTGGATCTGACAGTGGCACTTCTGTACTCAGTGGTTCCTCCAACACTGAACCCTATTATCTACAGCATGAGGAACAGGGAGATCAAGCACGCTCTCAGGAAGGTGTTGCAATACTCACTATTCCCGCTTCAATAAAGTGCACATCTTCATCGCATGATTCCCAGTGATGGTTCTTCATCTTTTATGCATCTTTGATTGATTGATTATGTGAGATATAGCAACGTGCAAAAAAATGTTATTGAACTTATAAATAAAAATTTGTTTCACTTCTTTCACACCTACTATCCATTTTCTCACTCCAAGAGCTCATGTAAACATGGAACCAGATTCCCCGAATAGGTTAAGAGATAAATAAATAGCATTCAAAATACGCTTTTCCTTAGCTCTTCTCTTATCCAACTTTGTCTGGATTTGGGGAAGGTACAGCCACAGATAGAAGCACAACTAGTTCTTTTCATTCCTCCTCTCTTTACACTGATACAGTGCACAGAGGATTCGAGTCCTCTCATTTCTACAGGCCTGAAGGTCTTGTGTGTCTCACAGCAGTCCCGTCGTCTCTACAGCAGCACTCAGTGGTTTGCTTAATTTTCTTATCTCAATACTTGGAACAGCTACAGGACCTGTAGCATAAGTGACCGCAGAGCTCCTTATGAGGGGTGGAGTGACAGTGGGATCTGTCCAGAGTTTGGAGCAACTGCAGGATGTGTAGCAAAAACTTGGAGCTATTGCAGGGACTGTGCCAGGAGTTGCAGAGGCTGCAGCAATGTCAGCAGATCCAGATCTCTTCCCCTTGAAGATGCTGAATAGTGTTGAACACAGCTCAGTAGGTGTGGGCCAGGCCCTGGCACACTGCAGTCATTTGGGCCTTTTTAGGATTACCAGTGCCACAGCAGACCTGTCTCCAATATTCTACCAGTTTCTCAGGATCCTGCAGTTGCTCGGAGATGAAGTTCCAAAGCCCTGGGGGTGCCCACCACTCCAGGCAGCTGCCCAGACTGTCCCACACCCCCTGCCATGCAGAGCCTTCTCACCTTGGGGCAGATCTCTCACTGATATTCCTGAATAATTGTTTAACCTCAATCCTAGAATCATAGAATCACCAAGGCTGGAAAAGGCCTGAAAGATCATCCAATCCAACCGTTCACCTATTACCAATAGCTCCCACTTAACCATGTCCCTCAACACAATATCCAGTCTCTCCTTGAATACCCCTGGTCTCCCAGAGACGACAGTGTAAAATGTGTAATTCCTAATCATACCAACAATATTACTTCCAAAACCCAAAGATGTCCAAAGAGCTGAATGTGCACAAAACTTCACTTTGCCAATTTTATCGTGGTACAAACCAAGGTCAAACAGCATAGCAAAATAAATACCCTAATCCAGCATCCAGAGTTGACAAATGATGCAGCAGGGAAAACAAGCAGCAAGCAAGGAGCTGTGAAATGCAGCTTCATGAGAAGACTCAGCAAGCTTCACAAATAGGGAAACTATCAGCACCATGGCCTGCACATCTCCAACTCCCACAAAGCCCTGTCCACTCTGGACAGATGTGCTGTTACCACAACCCTTGGAGCCTCACATCAGGCACCAAAATGACTGTGGTTGTTGAACCCAACATGTGGCTCAGCAGCTCACAGTGCTTTGTGCACTGCCCCATTCCCAGTGGGATGGGGATGAGAACTGGGAAAAAGAGTACAACTTCTGGGTTGTAACAAAGCAGTTTACTAAGAGAGATAAAAGGAGAGGAGTAATAGTAATCACTATATATCCGTTGATATAGAATCGTATGTAACAACTGATGCACAAGCACTTGCTCAGCACCACCAGACTGATGCTCAGCTGGGCCCTGAGCAGTGAAGAGACTGAGATGAACTCCCACCCCTTTCAATACAATTTCTGCTTGCTGTCAGCTGATAGAGAACGTCCCTTTGGCCACTATCAGTCAGCTGTCCTCACTCTGTTCCCTCCCAGCTCCATGTGCCCTCCACTGACCATGGCCTTGGCTCTGTACAACACTGCTTAGCAGCAGCTGTAAACATCAGAGTGTTATCAATGGTTTTCTCCTAGAACCAAAACACTGCACCACAGCAGACAGTCTGAAGAAAACAATTCCATCCCAGCTGTAACTCAGATTCCTGCCTGTCCCCTCTTCTTGTTCTTCCTGATCAGGAAGCAAGGAACAGAATCTGCCGCTCTCCTCTCTGAGCCCTTTCCATCAGTTCTCAGCTGGCTCCTCTGCCATCCCCAGGCAGAGCTCAGTGCCCTCTCATGGATGGCAGCAGCCTTTTCTCTTCTTCCTTGCCCATCCGTCATGCAGAATCTGTACCCCATTTGCTACAGTACAGAGCTGAGAATCAACCCACCGTGTCTCTGTGAACTAAACAAGACCCTAGGCCTGCAAAGGCACAGAGATTTGGAGTTCGCTGAGTGAATGTTTGTGGTCCTCTCATTAGTGTAAGGATTCTTCAGAAAGCATCCCCTTCCAGAAGCATGCTTTGATTTAGCCTGTCTGGGTCTTGCATCTACACTGTGGTACTGATGTTCAGGGCCTTGCTCAGAATCAGCAGCCTGCATGAAAGGAAAAGCTCTGTGGTTTTCTCTTGATTTGTCCCGTTTATTTCCCATGCTACCCACACTGGTCTACAGGCACTTTAGGGCAGCAGTAGGTTGGGGTTACCCCCAGAGGGTACACAGTAAGATTTAGGACGGGGTATTGGCAACAAGACTTTCTCTGAGGAATCCTCACACAATCCTATAGAACAACTCAGAGGCTTTCCATTCAATCTCCAACAGCAACAATATCCCTCAGCCCTTCTCTGTCACATCCAATTCCCCACTCTTCCCCATTTGGACCTGGTTTAAAGCCCTATAATCGATCAGTGCAGGAGCATTTCAGATGGGGTCATGGAGGAGGCAGACTGCCATTCTTGGGGTGGCCATTTTCCCAGGAGGGCATGGTGGGAGGGCTTTGTCCCATCTGGTTCCACCAACACTTGCATCCACCCAGCAGAAGGCTGTGCCCTCTGTGTCCCACTTGAACTCTGCATGGAGCTTACAGTTGGCAGTGACATGGCTGAGAAGCTCTGGGCATGGATTAAGGGACAGGGAATTAATGTGCCTTCCTAACTTCCTCCCTGCATGCCTTAGCAACTTCCTTGTAATCTCCCCAAGTACCCAGCCCCTTCTTCCAGAGGACGGAGATTCTCTTTTTCTTCCTGAGTCTCAATAGTTTTTCCCAGTTCATCTGCACTGGTCTTCTTCCCCTATGGCTCACCTTATGGCATTCAGGGACAGCCTGATCTCGTGCCTTTAAGATTTCCATCTTGAGGAGTGTCCAGGCTTCCTGGACCCCTTTACCCATAAGGAGCGACTCCCAAGGGACCTGTGCTACAAGTGTCCTGAACAGGTCAAAGTCCGCCCTCTAGAAGTTCAGGATAGTAGTTTTGCTAGTCACCCTTCTGACATCTCCAAGAATAGAGAATTCTACCATTTCATGGCCACTCTGCCCAAGACAGTCCCCAACCTTCTCAACTCCTACCAGTCCTTCACTGTTAGTGAAGAGCAGGTCTAGCAAGGAACCACCCCTGGTAGGACTTCATACCAGCTGTGTAAGGAAGCTGTCTTGCATGCAATCTATAAACCTCTTGGACTGATTCCTCTGCTATTTATTATATTCCCAGCATATATCAGAGAAGTTGTAGTCTCCCAAGAAAATGAGTGCTGGCAATCTTGCGACTTCAGTAAGCTGCTCATAGAATGCCTCACCCATCAATTAGGCGGTCTATAAGAAACCTTTAGCAAGATGTCACACTTACAGGCCTTTCCCCCGATCCTTACAAACATGCACTTCATTCTGAAGCCCAAGCTCTTCAACATCAAAACTCTCTTTAATATAAAGGGCCACACCACCACCCTTCCTTCCTCCTCTATCCCTTCTGAAGAGCTTGTAACCATCCATCACAGCACTCCAGTCATGGCAGTGGTCCCACCATGGGTCGGTAATAGCAACTAGGTCATGGTTTGTCAGATGCACAGTTGCTTCCAGCTCCTCTTGCTTGTTGACCAAGCTGCGTGCGTTGGTGTAGACGCACTTCAGCTGAGGCATCTGCCTCTCTCCCAGCTCAAACAGCATTTCCCTAGGCTTATCTCTGGTAAGCCCTGTTTTGTCCACTCCCCCATCGTAGCTAGTTTAAAGCTCTTTCGATAAGCCCCGCTACCGTCTATGCTAGGATTCACTTCCCCCTTTGAGACAGTTGGGTTCCATTCATGGATAACAGACCATGGGCAAAGTAAACTGTCCTGTGATCAAAGAACTCAAAGTTTCTGGCTCAGTACCAACCTCTGAGACAATTGTTCATTGCTTTGCTTTCCAAGCCTGCTCTGTGTCCCTCACTGCCACTGAAGGTATAGAACAAAAAATCACTTGATCTCCCACTTTGTGAACTAAATGGCCTAAATTCCTGAAATCTCTTTTTATAGTTTGTAGTCTTATCTAAGAAATTTCATCACTGCCCACCTAAACTATGAGTAGTGGAAAATAATCAGTGGACCTAACCAGCATTGGGAGTTTCCTCATTATGTCCCTGACCTGAAACCAAGAAGGCAGCAGACTTACTGACAACTGGGGTCCAGTCTGCAAATGGGGCCCTCTATTCCTCTGAGAAGGGAGTCACCCACCACGGCCACCCTTCTTTCTTTCATGGCAGAGGAAGTCACAAGGCTTGGTAGTGACTGCCTTGCATTAGGTTTCCTCCTAGGCAGATCCTCCATTGCCTCCCCATTCTTATCTCCTTCAGATTTCAGAGTGTCAAACCTGTTGCTTAGATGGATCAGGGGTCGAGGGCTAGGCAGGCATGGGGGGGCTCCTGTGATGTTGAGTTGGGACTCTCTTCCAACCCTTCTCATCAGTCAGGTCTGTCTGACTGTGACAGGGCAGGGAGTCAACCACTTTTCTGGGGGTATCTGCCTGGCAGCCTTCCCTCGGGGATGCCAGCAAGTCACTCCACCAGCCCATCTCCCGATCACACTCCCTGATGGTAAACTGTGAGTAAAACCTTGAGTAAAGTGAGAGTTCACCTAGACAAAAGTATGAGTAGAAACATGGACTGACGTGAGGGTAAACCCAGAGTAAACCCAGGATCCCATCCATTGGGCATGCACAGCCTCTGAGGGCAACTTTTTCCAGTGTTGCTGTGTAAAAATATAGGTTCCTCACATCTAACCTATGTCTCCCCTTTTTAATTTAAATCCGTTTCCATTTGTCCTGTTATCAACAGACCATCCCATCCTTATTCTAGCGTTAGGCATCTCATCCTCAGATGGAAACTCTGGGGCTGAATTGGGATCAGTTTTTCAAAGAACCACAGGAGCTACAAGTTCACCTAGCTGAGTTCAGATGTGCACAGTGAGGTGTCTGTGTGTGAGTCCCTCATCTGAATCCTTGGTTTTTATTCCACAGGGACTGCACTACTCATACACAGTCTCTCAGTGATGCCCAAGATGCCTTGGGTGATCCTAGTTTTGTGCTAGTGCTTGTAAACTGTGACGGAAAATCTATGAGATAGACACCTCCTTCTGGAGCATCAGCTGAGGGCCAGAAGGGAGGTATTCTTGGCCATCCTAAATACCACCTCAGCCACGTGCTTAGGGCACCCATTGTGTCTTTTGCACCTGACCCCATGGAGTATGTAGTGATATTCAGCTTATCAAAAGGATGAGCTCAGAACAGAAGAGGCAGATCTTCCTCTCTGCTCCATCTGTGGCATAGTCTGGATTTCAAGGCATTGCAAAGCTATGGCACATCTACGTTCTTGCACTGATGACACTTTAGCATGCTCTGGGCTCGCATTTCAATGGCATCTAATAAATCTAGGGTCATACCTGTTGACAGGAAGCTGGCAAATGTTGTCTCATTGTAAGGAAGAGCAAGAAAGATGACACGGGCAACTATGGACCTGTCAGTCTCACTACAGTGCTTGGTAAAATTATGGAGAAAATGATGGTGGGAGTTATGGAAAAACAACTGAAGGACAGGTCACAGACAACACAAGATACAGAGGGGAAGGTCCTATTTAATTTCAGGTCTTTTTATGACACCTTTATCCATTGAGCTGAACAAGGGAAGGCAGTTGATGTAATCCTTGAGGATTTCAGTAGAGCTTTTGATACTATTTCTCCAGCACCCTTCTGGACAGAAATTCCTGCATACAGCTAGACAGAAACAGAACGTGGTGTGTTGTAATACAAGAAGAATTTTACAGAGCAGCAGCCATGGATTGAGATAAGGAGTTCACAGAGCAGCAGCTGCGGAGCAGGATAAACAGCATGAGAACAAAGGACATCTCTAGGAAAAGAATGAATGGCTCGTGGCTTTGAAGGGGGGTTATAGGGTTGTTATTGCAGTAGCTTTCCTCCAATTAGCGTGTGTGATTTTTGGACACCCTTGTCTGTCTCCTATAAAAGTCTGGCTTTCGGGCAATAAATTGATGCAGCTATATGTAACTATTTTGGTGTTTCTCTGTTTGACCCAGCACGCTGACATTTTGCCTTTCAGGTTCACCAGCAGTGGTGGGTGAGCAGTTGGCCAGTAGTTCTGTCCCAAAGGATTATAGTCCGTGGGTTCCATTGGGCTGGTAGATGGTCACTGTCAGAGCTCCCCAGGGTTCCATTTTAGGGCCACTTTCCTTTCATGTTTATGCAGATGACTTGCATGCAGGACTAGAAGATGTTCTGAGCAAGTTTGCTGATGAGACCAGATGAGGAGGTGTTGTTGCCTCCACTGAGGGTGGAGAGGACTTGCAGAGAGATGTGGACAAGTCAGAGAAGTGGGTACCAGTTGGTACTAAGCACCAAGTGCATAAAGTATAACAAGAACAAGTGCCTGATTGTGCACCTGGGTATGGGCAACCCTGGACATAAACACTGTCTGTATATTGGACACATGAGAGACGTCTGACTGAAAAGGATTGGGGGTCCTGCTCAACATAAAATTTTAAGTGAGTCAGCAGTGTGCCCAGCCAGCCAAGAAGGCCAACAGTCCCCTAAAGTGCATCAAGCAATTTATTGCCAGCTGGGTGGGAGAAAGGTTTGTCCCTCTTTGCTCTGCATTGCTACTGCCTCACCTGGAGCACTGGGTGCACTTCTGGGCAATGCAGAACATAAAGAACATCAAACTATGGGAGAGTGTGCACAGGAGGGCACTGGAACTGAGAGATCTGAAGTTCAGAGTTTCACTGGGATTGACTGCTTGTTCAGACTGGGCCCTTCTCACACCCCACATCCTGTGATGAGACACAGGGCACATGTGGGATATGAACTTTAACAGCATCCTTGCACCACATGCAAATGCTTTTCCCAGTGCTTCAGTGTTCCACCACCCATTGCTTTCAACATAGTTTTCAACACCCCATTGTATCTTTTAATTTTACCAGAAGCTGGTGCATGGTAGGGGATATGATAAATCCACTCAATGCCATGAACTTTGGCCCAAGTATTTATTAAGGGAATTTTTGAAATGTGTCCCATTATGAGACTCAGTTCTTTCTGAGGTGTCATGTCTCTATAGGACTTGTTTCTAACAACCCAATATTGTGTTTCTGGCAGTAGCATGGGGTACTGCGTATGTTTCAAGCCACCCAGTGGTTGCTTCCACCATGGTAAGCACAAAACGCTTATCATTATGAGATCCTGGCAAGGTGACATCATTCACCTGTCACTCCTCCCCATATTTATACTTTTGCCTTGGCCTTCCCCCCAGAGAGGCTTCATATTCTTGGCTTGTTTAATTATGGCACATGATTCACAGTCATGAATAACCAGTGCAATAGCATCCATAGTTAAGTCCACCCCTCAGTCTCTAGCCCAATTATATGTTATGTCCATTCCTTGATGGCCTGAGGTCTCATGGAACCATCAAGCTTGAAATAATTCACTCTTGTTCTGCCAGTCCAAGTCTATTTGAGCCACCTCAATTCTGGCAGCTCGACCTACCTGATGGTTGTTTTGTTGTTCTGCAATAGCCCGACTCTTGGGCAAGTGTGCATCCACGTGACACACCTTTACAATCATATCTTTTTTTTGAGCAGTTATGTTTTTCTACAGTTCAGCAGCCCAAATAGGTTTACACCTCCGTTGCCAGTTATTTTGTTCCCACTGCTGTAACAACCCCCATAAGGCATTTGCCACCATCCATGAGTCAGTATAAAGATAAAGCATTGGCCACCTCTCCCGTTCAGCCACATCTAAGGTCAGCTGGACAGCTTTTACCTCTGCAAACTGACTTGATTCTCCTTTACCTTCAGTGGCCTCTGCGACCTGTCGTGTGGGGCTCCAAACAGCAGCTTTCCATCTCCGATGCTTCCCTACAATATGAAATGATCCATCAGTGAAAAGAGCATATTTCTTTTCATTTTCTGGTAGTTCGATGTATGGTGGGGCCGCTTTAGCACATGACACCTCTTCTCCTGGTGATGTTCCAAACTTTTTATCTTCAGTCCAGTTCATGATCACTTCTAAAATTCCTGGACGATTGAGGTTCCCCATCCGCGCTTGTTGTCTAATCAGTGCAATCCACTTGCTCCAGGTGGCATCGGTAGCATGATGGGTGGAGAGAACCTCCCCTTTCAACATCCGGTTCATCATTGACAGTCGAGGTGCCAGAAAGAGCTGCATTTCAGTACCAGCTACTTCGGAAGCAGCCCGAGCCCCCTCATACGCGGCTAAGATCTCCTTCTCAGTTGGAGTGTAGCACTCTTCAGACCCCTTGTACGCTCAGCTCCAGAATCCCAGGGGTCGGCCTTGGGTCCCTCCTGAGGCTCTTTGCCACAAACTCCAAGTGGGACCTTTCTCTCCAGCAGCAGTATAGAGGATGTTCTTTACATCCTGTCCAGTCCGTACTGGCCCCAGGTCCATGGCACAGGCTATCTCCTGTTTAATCTGTTCAAAAGCCTGCTGCTGCTCTGGGCCCTATGCAAAATCATTCTTCTTCTGCATCACCTGATAAAGGGGGCTTACAATGAGGCTGTAGTTTGGAATGTGCATCCTCCAGAAGCCCACTGCACCCAGGAAAGATTGTGTCTCTTTCTTGCTAGTTGGTGGAGACATGGCAGTGATTTTGTCAATCACTGTTGGGATGTGATGACATCCATCCTGCCACTTTATACCTAAGAACTGAATTTCCTGGGCAGGCCCTTTTACTTTGCTTCACTTAATAGCAAAACTGGCTCATAGAAGAATTTGAATTATTTGCTCTCCAGCACAGCAGCACTCAGTGGGGGTGTGACCTCATTCAGGCCACGGTAGTCTACTGTCAGCCTCCATTCTCCACTGGCTTTACGCACTGGCCACATGGAGCTGTTAAAAGGTGAGTGAGTTTTACTGATCACTCCCTGATTCTCCAACTGGCGAATCAAATCATGAATGGGGAGCAAGGAATCCCTGTTGGTGCGATACTGCCGTCTGTGCACTGTCTTTGTAGCAATCGGTACCTGCTGCTCTTTTATTTTTACTCGTAGCAGCCTCACAACAGACGGGTCCTCTGACAGGCCAGGCAAAACAGACAGCTGCTTAATGTTGTCCATATCTACAGCAGCGATTCCAAAGGCCCAGTGATACCCCTTAGTATCCTTGAAATGCCCTCTTCTGAGGTATCCTCAATACCAAGTATGAACGGAAACCCTGGACCACTCACATAGGATGTTTTTTCCAGTCTTTACCAGTGAGGCTTATTTCAGCCTCCAACACAGTCAATTCTTGAGAGATATCCAGAAATATGGATTGATTCTGTCCCTTCATGACTGGAGGGCATTAGGGTGCACTGTGCACCAGTATCCACCAGTGCCTTATATTTCTGTGGTTCTGATGTGCTAGGCCATCAAATCCACACAGTCCAATAAACTCTATTATCCCTTCCACTCCCTTGAATGAGGGCAGGGCCCCTCTATTGGTTACCTGTGATAACTGGAGCAGCCGTACTGGTGGTTGGACTGTTTTGTAGTTCCCTCACCCGTGCTCATAGTACAGGAGTAGGCTGGTCATGCCACTTCCTCGTGTCTTCTCTGTGGTCACGTAGGTAACACCACAAGGAAACACACAGTGCAATTTACTGTTGTTCCTTGCTCAATCTGGAAAGCGCTTGTGTCTAATAGCTGAGAATTTTAATGATACACATGAAGGCTTTATGGTCGTTAATTTCTTTACGATCTCTCGCCTTCAACTGAAGCAGCAGCTAGGCCAATTGTTGCATTAGGCGTGCACGAACACTCGGGATGTAACGCGATAGGCCCTCCCCTGCTCGGTTATGCATATGTAGAAGGATTTATGCATATGTAGAAGGGGTGTAGACAAAGTAGATAGCGGCTTATTTAAACCACTAACACACACAATAAAACGCCATTTAGCTATTCACCATATTGGTGTGAACGTGTAGTTAAATGGGCCCCGGCTGGAGGAGGCCGGATTCGCGGAGGCTTAACCCTTGAATCCTAGCGTGAAAGGGACCACTGGTAACAAGTGGTGCCCCGTGTGAGGCCGTTAGGATTCAAGGCGTTGGACATCCTCTGCATGCCCGTCGGATTGAGAGAGTCTGTGAGGTCGGCGGCAGGCTACCGGCGGTAGGACCGTGGTTTCGGGGCCGAGCGAACTTCTTCGTCTCGGATCGACTATGGAGCAAGTCGTAAAGGTATTGCTTCAATTTTGTAAAGACCATGGTGGCAAGCGTGTTCCTTCTAAGAAGGACATCGCGGCCATCATTAGATGCCTAGAAAAGGAGAGAGAGCTTTCCTCTCCTTGGGAGATTTTGGACCACAATAAGTGGGACTCTTTAACTTTTTCGCTCTGTGAACGCACAATGAATGAGCAGAAAGATGCTGAGCTCAAAACGTGGGGGTTGGTGCTTGGGGCGCTGAAAACGGCTTGGAAAGAAGGGAAGACTGATGCTCAGCTCCGGGCTGCTTTGGGAATTGGGTCGGGAGGCTTTTTCTCTTGCAGATGTGAGGATTTGAAAGACAAAGACAATGTGGAGCGCGCCATCCAGACCGCAGCCATCACTCCGGCTGAACAACAACCAGATGGCCCTGTGCAGCAGCATTCCACACATTCCACATCCTTATCTCTTGACCAGCAGAAGCCTTCCTCGGAGACCCCATCACGGTATCCAAAGCAACCTGCGTTCCTTCGCCCATCCTTGGGGGTGGGGAAGGGGAGTGAGCAGGGGCGAGAGGATGGGTCCCTTCCTCGAGATGGGATGGGTTGTGGGTGTGGCTCCGCCCCGGGGGGCTGGGTGGATAGGCGTAACCAAGATAGAAGCCAATCCACATCAGCGGGGGCGGAGGCGGAGGCGTTCCTAGTCATCATAACCCTTCCCCAAGAGGGTGGGCTGTTCGTCCGCCTCTACCTGGGAGGAGGGGGAAGGGAGAAGAAGAGCGACCAAGTCACGGATTGGTCAAAGATAAGGGAGGCATTCCTTCTTGTCGTTAATTGGGGGTCCGGTCAGGGGGCCCTGGGCTCGAGTGGAGTCTCTGAAGCTGAAACAAGACCAGCGGATGAGAGAGCCACGGCAGTCGGAGTCGGTTAAACTGCTGTTAACAACTTTGAGAAGTCTTTTTTCATCTATGCTTTTGTTTGTTGTGGTTGTGGATTGTGATTGATATCAGTCCTTGGATGTGTTAAAACTACATAATTTGGTTATGGCTTGAAGATTGGTGGTTTAAGTAACTTGTAACGTATCTTGGAATTTGGAAAGTTTTGTGTGTGCACCTCTTGGGGAAGTGAGAAAGTAATTTTTTGATGTTTGTGCTTCTCCAAGAAGTTTATTGCTTTTGAAAAACCTAGAAATGTTTGCAGACCTTTTTTCAGGTCATCCTGGATTTCTGGTACTTCCTTCACAGTGATAATCATTCCTTTCTTTCACCTCTTTTTGTCAAACTGATTATGATTCACATGTAACTCCTCCATAGTGTTTCCAAATGAAATGAGCCAAGGAACCTATCTAATATCTGTTAGTTGTGGTTACAAAAGAAATCTATCATAAAGACCTTTGCACTGATGTTTTTCAGTGCCAGTTCCAGCCCAATGGTATCAGTGGACAATAATCATCCTTAAAACTATGCTACTTAAGCAAAAGAAAGAGGGAATAGAGATGGCACTTCCAGCAGGAAGGCTTGCTAAAATGACATATGTATTGAACTTTTAAATCAACGATGTGATGATGGGCAACAACCTGTAGCCCTCACTTCATTTCAGTTAACAAGGAAAGAGTGAAAAGTCATGGAAAAAATATGATAATATTAAAGAATTTGGAATCAGGTTAATGGGAAGGCCCATTCCTGCTGATAACTTGGAGGAGAGCAAGAATGCTTAGGATAAACTGTATTGGTTATTGTCACTGTCTTTGTGATTGTTAAATGCAAATGGTATATGAAAATCTTAATGTTAAAGGGATGTGTAAACATGAGTGCTATATGGAAGTGGAATTATTAATGTTATGTGCAACTGTAATTGAGGGTACGAATAGTGGAATTGTGAAAAACAAAAAACAGGAAAAAGGTTACAGAAGAACAGTGAGTTAAAATATCGACTGTGACCTGCTCTAGCCAGAGAAGTTTAAGTGCCAGCAAGAGAACGCAAACCCCCGCACTGCCCCCCCTCACTGCCTACCCCCCTCCTCCGCCGCTTGTGAAAGTAAACAAATCGTTACTTCCGAATGGGGACAAAAGCAAAACATTGGGAGTGCAACTGCCCCTAGTTTAGTGTGAATCACTACCCCTGCTGGGACCCCGAATTACAGACAAAGTAAGTGATAATTTGGTGTGGGTAGTAGAGGCCCGAGACAGGGATAAGAATGCAGCACCAATTGCATTCAGAGTAACACAGACAGCTCAGCTGATTGAGCTTTGGTCATACGTGAACCCATGGTCTCTTGCCACTCACTCCAAACCGCCTCAGTTTTGGTGGGTTTTGCCAATGGCCTATATAGTATCTGCTCACATCCATGCCAGGTGCACAAGCTAGAAATCCCGTGATCATGCCAAGATGGTCTGTCTGGCAGGAATTGTTACAATCTTTCGGTTTTCTTCCTCTATGTCTGCAGAGCTGTTTGCACCTCTGAAGGTCTCTTGCTAGTGCCAGCAAGAATGTCTTCATTTTCTCCCAATAATATACTCATTTAGGGAACTAGGGTAGAGGACTTGGACAAATTTGTTGATGGAGCTTGGAAATTGTATGGAGGGGGAATTGTGGTGGTGGAGTTGGGAGAAACAGTGGCAGCTTTACTAGAGCAGGTCCTGAAGATCCCAGGATGAGTTTTGCCCCCAGTGGGCTGAATGCAGTGTGCACACAGCAGTGCGAAGATATTTGTTTTCTGGCAGATACAGGTGCATCTCACTCTGTACTGCACCAAGAATTACTACCCATAGATGATTTTTGTAACTATAGTAGGAGTAGGAGTAGGTCAACAAGAAAAGCTTACCAAAAAAAAAAAAAAAAAAAAAAAAAAAAAAAAGAAGAAAGTTAAGGGTAAAACAAGTAACAATAGGAATAAGTAACTATAGCTGTAAATAACTTTCTCAGAGTAGTCTGTATTGTAGAGAGATCTAATATAGTGGTTTGTTAGCAAGAATTAAAACAGGAGAGAATCTGAGATGGGTGAGAAAGGCAAAGTGCACCTTGAAGCAGGGGATGCCCTGCAGGCACTGCCTATCACATTCACTACTATTGTGTTCCTTCTCTCTCCTTTTGGTGGTTTAGCACCTCATAGTTGTCGATAAGTAATAATACATTAGCTTAGAAATTTCCATTTATAGAATTGTCTAAAATGAATGCTTGAATGAGTGTGTATATGTCAACTCAAAAAATTATGACCTTACATGTAACCTTATGTTTAGTGCATTGTCAGTCAAGGTTTTGATTGAGTGATGATTATGTCAACATTTAAGTCCCCTGCAGCTCAGCGACACTGGGCCACTGCCATCGTGGTCCTTGGTGTGCCGCGACATATCAAGACAGACAATGGCTCGTGCTTCATCTCGCGATCTACTCAAGAATGGCTCGAGCATTGGGGAATATCGCACTCGAATGGCATCCCTGGGAATTCCCAGGGGCAAGCAATTGTGGAAAGGGCCAACCGACTCCTGAAGGACAAGATACGTGTCCTTGGGGAGGGGGAAGGTCACAGAGGTAGAATCTTGGTAGCCCAGCAGGCGGATGTATTGGCGTAGCACATTATGCAATCAATCATTTTGAACGAAGAGGTTATGCCACAGTAAAGGATAGAGAATCAGGAAAAATTTTATGGGTCCTGTCAAGAAGAATAAAACCTGATGCAGTCATCACCCAAAAGGGCGATCTGGGAGAAACGGAAAACTAATCGAAAGCTGAGAACTTTTCTTTCAGGCATACTGTTATACAGAATAGAGCTGCAATAGATTTCCTGCTGCTGACTCAAGGGCACAGGTGCAAGGACCTTGAAGGGTTGCTTACAACTTACGATGGAAAGAGTGCTTAATGAGAGAATGGAGTTCCAGCGGATATACAAGAAGCTTTGCGCAGACGGATGAACTGTATAATATAACCAAAGATGCCTTGGACATACTGTTTAGAACACCACTAACATTGTTAGATATTGCACCACTTATCTCTGCATGTTTTGTAACCTGTATACCTCACTTTATAGTTAATATGTAACAAAGTTTAAATTGTATAAGGACTAACACTTTTATATATTAGGATTAGGATCGGCGCTTGCGTTGTAACGGGGCATGGTTTTGTTAAGCATGGGGGGGGGGAAATGTTGCATTAGGCGTGCACGAACACTCGGGATGTAACGCGATAGGCCCTCCCCTGCTCGGTTATGCATATGTAGAAGGATTTATGCATATGTAGAAGGGGTGTAGACAAAGTAGATAGCGGCTTATTTAAACCACTAACACACACAATAAAACGCCATTTAGCTATTCACCATATTGGTGTGAACGTGTAGTTAAATGGGCCCCGGCTGGAGGAGGCCGGATTCGCGGAGGCTTAACCCTTGAATCCTAGCGTGAAAGGGACCACTGGTAACAGCCAATTACCAAGTGACACCAAGGAGATGAAGTGGCAAAATGGCGATTTATTGAAACAGACACATCCTTATATAACCTACGCCTTTTTGTCTACACCCACTGTATTACACTAAGATTCTTCCAGAATATGGGGAAGGGCCTGTCACATCACAACAAGCTACCGTCCCAGCTGTCCCAACAGCGAAGCAACCAGGTAACAAGAGATTCATTCTGGTGCCGTGTGAACTCCTTTCTTACGCCTTCGATTTCAGTCATCTTCAGGGATCGACAAACAGTAACAGAGATTTCCTCCTCATCACTCTCTTCTTCATGACACTTTTCCTTTTTCCTTTCTCGGTACTTATCCAGACCTGTCACCTGGATCTTCTGTTGCCTCCTCCTCCACTTCTTTTTTCCGTTCTAGACGTGAGGACACCCATTTCCATTTCTTGCCTTCCACAAGGGCAACTGATATTGTTACTGGTGCCTCCTGTGACTGATCAAAATTGACTTGGGGATTTCCCTTTTTGGCTAGAACCTCAGCTCGGAAATTCTCTCTTTTCGGAACAGTGTTATATAGAGCACGGTAAGCACAAGCCAAGCCCCAAATAAGTCATACCCCCTTAGATCTATCTAGGCTGCGCCATCCCTGACTCAAATACTGGCTTAGTTTCTCGGGATCCCACAGGTGTTCAAGAGTTAAATCCCATGACATTGCGGGCCCCCATGTGTTGGCGAACCTGAAGGCAAAAGTCAGCGTTCTAGGACAAACAACCACACACCAATATAGTTAAATATAGCTGTGTCCATCTATTGCCTGAAGAGCCGTACTTTTATAGCAAACAAACAAGGGTGTTCAAAAATCACACGTACTAATTGGAAGAAAGCTTCTGCAATAAGAACCCTAAAACCCCGCTTCAAAGCCACGAGCCTTTCACTCTTTTGCTAGAGGTGTCCTTGGTTCTCATGCTGTTTATCCTGCTCTGCAGCTGCTGCTCTGTAAAGTGCTTATCTTGATCCATGGCTGCTGCTCTGTAAAATTCTTCTTGTATTACAACAGAATGGCAGTTCCCTGGGGTCTCCAGCACACCCCCAGCCAGCTGGCAAATGCCACTGAGGACCTTTAGGAAAGACATGCCCTGGGTAGTGACAATGTTCACTGGACACCTGTGAGCCCCACAATGGGTCTCGTACCTGTGTGCCATCTTCTGAACACCAGTAGCACGGTGTAGATGCAAGGCCCAGCCAGGCAAAATCAAAACATGCTTCTGGAAGGGGATCCTTTCTGAAGAGTCGTTACACTAATGAGAGGACCACAAACATTCACTCAGCGAACTCCAAATCTCTGTGCCTTTGCAGGCCTAGGGTCTTGTTTGGTTCACAGAGACATGGTGGGTTGATTCTCAGCTCTGTACTGTAGCAAATGGGGTACAGATTCTGCATGACGGATGGGCAAGGAAGAAGAGAAAAGGCTGCTGCCATCCATGAGAGGGCACTGAGCTCTGCCTGGGGATGGCAGAGGAGCCAGCTGAGAACTGATGGAAAGGGCTCAGAGAGGAGAGCGGCAGATTCTGTTCCTTGCTTCCTGATCAGGAAGAACAAGAAGAGGGGACAGGCAGGAATCTGAGTTACAGCTGGAATGGAATTGTTTTCTTCAGACTGTCTGCTGTGGTGCAGTGTTTTGGTTCTAGGAGAAAACCATTGATAACACTCTGATGTTTACAGCTGCTGCTAAGCAGTGTTGTACAGAGCCAAGGCCATGGTCAGTGGAGGGCACATGGAGCTGGGAGGGAACAGAGTGAGGACAGCTGACTGATAGTGGCCAAAGGGACGTTCTCTATCAGCTGACAGCAAGCAGAAATTGTATTGAAAGGGGTGGGAGTTCATCTCAGTCTCTTCACTGCCCAGGGTCCAGCTGAGCATCAGTCTGGTGGTGCTGAGCAAGTGCTTGTGCATCAGTTGTTACATACAATTCCATATCAACGGATATATAGTGATAACTATTACTCCACTTCTTTTATCTCTCTTAGTAAACTGCTTTGTTACATCCCAGAAGTTGTACTCTTTTTCCCAGTTCTCATCCCCATCCCACTGGGAATTGGGCAGTGCACAAAGCACTGTGTGCTGCTGAGCCACATGTTGGGTTCAACAACCACTGTCATTTTGGTGCCTGATGTGAGGCTCCAAGGGTTGAGATAGCAGCACATCTGTCCAGAGCGGACAGGGCTTTGTGGGAGCTGGAGAAGTGCAGGCCATGGTGCTGATATGTGTGGATGTGCTCCCTATGTGTGGAGCTTGTTGAGTCTTCTCATGAAGCTTCACTGCACAGCTCCTTACTTGGTGCTTGGATGCTGCATTAGGGTATTTATTTTGCTATGCTGTTTGACCTCAGTTTGTACCACGATAAAATTGGCAGCTGACAAAGTGAAGTTTTGTGCACATTCAGCTCTGCGGTCATCTTTGGGTTTTGGAAGTAATATTGTCCATATGATTAGGAATTACACAATTTACATTGTCGCCTCTGTGAGTCCGGGGGTGTACTGGATATTGTGTTGAGGGACATGGTTTAGTGGGAGCTATAGGTAATAGGTGAATGGTTGGACTGGATGATCTTTTAGGCCTTTTCCAACCTTGGTGATTCTATGAATCTATGATTGAGGTTAAACAATTATTCAGGAATATCAGTGAGAGATCTGCCCCAAGGTGAGAAGGCTCTGCATGGCAGAGGGTGTGGGACGGTCTGGGCAGCTGCCTGGAGTGGTGGGCACCCCCAGGGCTTTGGAACTTCATCTCCGAGCAACTGCAGGATCCTGATAAACTGGTAGAATATTGGGGGCAGGTCTGCTGTGGCACTGGTAACCCCCAAGAGGCACAAATGACTGCAGTGTGCCAGATCCAGAGAGCTGGATCTGCTGACAGTGCTGCAGCCTCTGCAACTCCTGGCACAGACCATGCAGCAGCTCCAAGGTTTTGCTACACGTCCTGCAGTTGCTCCAAGCTCTGGGCAGATCCCTCTGTCACTCCACCCCTCATAATGAGCTCTGCAGTTACTCCTGCTACGGGTCCTGTAGCTGTTCCAAGTATGGTAATAAGAAAATGGTACAAATTCCTCCCAAGGGAGGAAGTACAGCCCTGCGGTGGCTCCAACCCCTTCAATGAGCCCAGTGGCTGCTCCAACATAGTCACAGGTCCTGTGGTGGTTCCAGCTCTGGCAATGAACTCTGAGGTCACTTCAACTCCTGCAACAGCCCAACAGCCACTTCAGCTCCTACAGTGAACCCTGTGGCTGTTAAAACCCCTGCAACTAATCCTGGACTTGCAGACAGATGCGCATAGGGATTAGTTCATATATGTTTGCAACTGCATATGTTGTATATGTGTGAAAATACACTAAATATATTATATATGTATAAATACATTTGTCATAATTATTATCCTTTTCTTTTTCTCTTTGTCTCAACCCATAAACCTTAAACCACAGCACTGCCTTGAGATGCTTACGGACCTCCTTGGGACTATTCAATCTGATCTGGTCACACAGTGAAGAGCACCTGAAGATCTCAAGGTTTTCTCAGGGAGCAGCTCCTGAGGTATATTCCTTACACCAGCTTTGGAAGAGGCCTCCCTCCAGTTCTCTGGTCCTGCTCTAAAGGGGCCCTCTTGTTATGGCAGTGCCAGCAAGGAGACCAGCTCTGACAGACCTGTTCATATTGCCGGCTACTGACTGCAGCCCTGGATTGCTGCTGTAGTGGCAACAGGACTGTTGTGAGACACACAAGACCTTCAGGACTGCACAAATGAGAGGACTCAAGAGCACTGCAGCACTGGTAAGAGCACATGAATGAAAAGAGCACGTTGAGCTGCTGTCTGTGGCTGTACCTCCCCAAATCCAGGCAAAGTAGGAAGAAAGAAAATCTAAGTAAGTCTATTTTGAAAGCTTTTTAGGTATCTTATAACATATTCAGGGAATCTGGTTCCATGTTTACATGAGTTCTTGGAGTGAGAAAATGGAAATTAGGTAGGAAAGAATTTAAATACATTTTTATTTATAAGTTCAATAACATTTTTTTTTTGCACATTCCTATATCTCACATAATCAAACAGACAAAGATGCATAAAACATAAAGAACCACCACTGGGAATCCTATTGAGGAAGTTGTGCATTTTATTGTAGCTGGAATAGTGCTTATTGCAACACCTTCCTGAAAGCGTGCTTGATCTCCCTGTTCCTCATGCTGTAGATAATAGGGTTTAGTGTTGGAGGAACCACTGCATACAGAAGTGCCACTGTCAGATCCAGGAGTGGGGAGGAAATGGACGGGGGCTTCAGGTAGGCAAAAGCACCAGTGCTGAGAAACAGGGAGACCACAGCCAGGTGAGGGAGGCACATGGAGAAGGCTTTGCGCCGTCCCTGCTCAGAGGGCATCCTCAGCACAGCCATGAAGATGTGCACATAGGACACAACTATGAAAACAAAGCAACCAAAGCCTAAACTGACACCAAAAAAGAGAAATACAAATTCCATGAGGTAGGAGCCAGAGCAGGAGAGCTTGAGGATCTGTGGGATTTCACAGAAAAACTGGTTGACAACATTGCCTTGGCAGAGAGGCAGTGAAAACGTACTGGCAGTGTGCAGCAGGGAATAGAGAACCCCAGTGCCCCAGGCAGCTGCTGCCATGGTGGCACAAGCTCTGCTGTCCATCAAGGTCCCGTAGTGCAGGGGCTTGCAGATCGCAACGTAGCGTTCATAGGACATGATGGTGAGAAGGGAATACTCTGCTGAGAGGAAGAAGGAAAAGAAAAAGAGCTGTGCAGCACATCCTGTGTAGGAGATGGCCCTGGTGTCCCAGAGGGCGTTGGCCATGGCTTTGGGGAGAGTGGTGGAGATGCAGCCCAGGTCGAGGAGGGCCAGGTTGAGGAGGAAGAAGTACATGGGGGTGTGCAGGCGGCGGTCGCAGGCTACGGCTGTGCTGATGAGGCCGTTGCCCAGGAGGGCAGCCAGGTAGATGCCCAGGAAGAGCCAGAAGTGCAGGAGCTGCAGCTGCCGCGTGTCTGCCAACGGCAGCAGGAGGAACTCGCTGATGGAGCTGCTGTTGGACATCTGCTGTTGTTGGGCTTGGAGTCCTGCTCAGAGTGCAGAAGATAATGACAAGTCCAGACCATTCTCAGACACACTCCTCCTGCTATAATATGAAATGTTTTTATTCTCTTACAACAGTGTACATTTAGCACCATTACTTGCATTTAATTTCATGTATTTCAGCATTCCTTAAGCAGAAGCAGCATATGGAGCTCTAACCTTCCTTTTATTTTCTTATGCCTTCTCCCTGGATATTTTCATCTGTTTCATGTCTCATATCTTTACCCCAAGTGCTCTTAGAGCCCCCTACCCGAGCTTCTGTGGCATTCAGTTTCAGTTAGAAAATGCTGCCTGTTTGTAGGATAAGTGAATTATTCATGCCTACAGAAAATGAAGATAATTCCATCCTTCGAGAAAGGGGAGACTGAAAGCACATCATGTGTGAGTGTTCACAAAACAAGCAATTGATTGATGAAAAATTCTCAGAACTCTTATTGCCCCTTTTAGATTTCTGACTCCAAACCTCTTTGCCTCAGAACAGGAAATGGAAACCCCCTGCCTTGGCTCTCCTCTTGCAAAGTGCCCTCAGAAACATTCCGTTGTGCAGTGGAGTTGTGATCCCCTGCCCCAGGCAGCAGCTGTGGCAGCACAAGCCCTGCCGGGGGGCTCCTTCCCCCCACCCGTCTCCCTGCAGCACCCTGGGCAGCTCCCCGGGCAGGCTGAGTGCTGAGCCTGGCAGGCGGCAGAGTCCCATACCCGGCACACAGCCCCTGGGGCACAGCAGGGACCCTGCTCTGCAGGACAGCCCTGGGCACCCGCCTGCAGCCCCGGCTGCACAGCCTGCAGCCGTGCTGGGACATGCAGCCCTCAGGGCTGTGATTTCATACTGCAGTATGGAAGCCCTCAGCTGGAGCAGAAGGCTTTTTCCACAGTAAAGAAACATGCAGTGCCTGCATCCAGATCTCCTATGGGATGTCCCAAATTAAGTTGACCCTCTATGAAAAGCATCTCATGGTCTGCAGTGAGACCTACCTTGTCATGGTCTGTGAGCAATGCTCCTGCAGTGAGCTCACAGCCCGCTCACACCACACACATCCTGCAAGCTCTCTTCAGTTTCTCTCCTCTCCTTCTGTCACCTGCAGGCTGTGCTGTGCACAAGAGCTGCTCCTGGGCACAGCTGTCTCTCTGCAGCCCTGCACACTTTTATGAGCTCCCTGTGTCCCAGGAGCCTGGACAGGCAAGCAGCAGATTATGTCATTTTTATCTTTCCGACTTGTCTCCCCTGACATGTCCCTGGGTCCTCATGGCCAACAGCTCCTGAAAGACAACAGCATCATGACTGTGCTTTGAAATTCGCTCAATTAACCACCACATGTCCAGTGGTCAGTGACTGATTGGAGACATATGGGGAGTGCTCCCAGAGATCGTTTGATGAAACAATAAGGGCAACCAGACAAGGAAGGCAAGGTTTGGACTTTCCCTGTGCAGGGCAGTGATCCAGCTGAGGCAGTGCAGGAGTCTCATCCCTTGACAGAAATCCTGGAGCTGAAATGGGATTCAGCTCCCTACACACCCACAGGAGCTGGGATTCCTCTGGTTCAGTTCAGAAGAGCACAAGGAGTTGCCTGCATGCGAGCTCCTGCTCTGAGTCCTCGGACCTTCAGCTGGGAGGCAGCTGCTCACACACAGACACTGGGTGATGCCCAAGGTGCCTGGGCTGCTCCTGATGTGTGCCAGTGCTTGTAAACCATGTGGGAAATCCCTGAGATAGACAGCTCCTTCCTGGGCATCAGCCGAGGGCCAGAGAGGGGATAGCACTGGCTGTCTGGTGAATTCACTCACAGCTGCAAGAGCAGCACAGGGCCTTCAGGAAAGCCATGCCCATGGTGTGACCATGTTGCTGTGTCAACTCCAAGGCCCACAATCAGTCTAATGTTTGTGTGCCACCTTCTGCACGCTGATACCATAGATTAGCTATCCAGTCAGGCTATGTCCAGTGATGCTTTCCAATTAGGATGTTTACTTCTGTGGTTTTGCACTAATGCAAACACCAACACACAAGAAGCTAGAAATCTTGATAGAGCTGCAGGCCTGAGCTCCTGTTTGGACCATGGGGACACAGTTTAATGGCTTCCACAACTGCACTGTAGCACAAGGGGGATACCGAGTCTTTAGGATGGATGGGCAAGGAGATAAAGAAGGGTGAATGCCCTCTGTGAGAGTGCACTGAGCTCTGCCTGGGGATGGAAGAGCAGACAGGTCAGAGCTAATGGAAATGGCAAACAGAGGAGACCATCAGTGTCTTTTCCTGTCTTCCTGATCAGGGAGAGTAAATGGAAGGTGCCCTCTGCAGACAGATGGGAATCTGATGTTGTCTGTCCCTTGTCCCATTTGGTGGCCTTTGTCACTCCATTATCTGCAGCAGGGACAGCACAGCAGGGCATGTGGCATCCAGCAGATCCCTGGAGAGCACAGATGGCAGCTTCTTGACCAAGCAGTGGAGGAACCAAAGAGGAGAGGTGCTCTGCTGGATCTCATACTCTCCGGCATGGAAGGACTTGTGGGAACTGCGAAGGTGAAAGGGGCATCAGGCCACGTGCAAGATGCAAATGTATCTCTTTTTATTTATTTTGAGGCTGTAAGCTTAATAGTTGATCATAAATGTCAATAAAACTGAAACAAATAATTGAAGACAAAGATGGAAATCATTGAAATTGTGTTAACCCTTCTCAACATGAAAAATTCTCATGAGTCTTGTTCCATTTTAAGTTGTAAATATGAATCTTTGAGGTGATTTGATGTCTTTTTTTTTCTTTTACTGAAACTACAATGTTTTCCAGAACTGTGTTCGCTGGACACAAATGCCTTCAGGTTCAGAGACACAGACAGCGGTGCCAGTGCCAATGCCCTGTGACTGTAGCCTGGTGCCCAGCACTACTCTTCCCTGCTGCCTATTTGATGTGCCTCATCCTCCAAGTTTTTTCAGCTCTCCTAAAGTAATGGCCATGGTTAAGGGCATGTTTTCAGCAGGCCATTTGGGCACAAACTACTCCCACTGCCCTCCAGATTTCTCCATCCCTTGCTCTTTGTTCAGTCAGATACCTCCCAATTATCTGTCTGATTTCTGACTTTCAGGGGGATTACTGGAATTTGTTCCATCTCCCCAAAGTCTGAGAATCAGTGAGAATGTGTTAACCCGTCTCAATGTGTGAAATACTCACAAGTCCTGATCAATTTTAAGTTGATACCTCTCAACTACCTGGCTGATCTATCCCAGGAAGATTACTGGAATTTGCTCCATCTCTCAGAGTCTGATGGCCTCTGTTGTCAACTACTTCACTGTGATTCAATCTATCCTATCCTACCTCAGAATAAATCATTTCTTTTAAAAGTATTCCATATGAAAGACAAACTTCAATAGATGCAGCTTGAACATGGCATGCAGTTGATCACTGTGTTTTACTGTTCATTCAATTGCATCACCTTTCTTTCCATTTGCTGGCCAGATAAAAAAGAGAAATCTTTCCTTTTCCATGTGTAGCTGGTTCTCTGAGGAAAGCCAGTGGGAGTTGGTGCAAAGCAGTTTTAACACTGAGCGGATGAATGCAGAGGAGAAGAGTGATGTGAAGAAAAGTGATGCAAGTCCCATAGGTCCATTGTGAGCAGAAATTGGGTGGGGAGGTTGAGAAGGACCTTTGTCAACACAGTAACAGTACAGAACTCATTGGGACATCCTGGATTGGTATCAGTTGCACAGTGCTGCTTTAATGTCTTCTTTAAACCCAACTATAAATAAATAGACAATAAATTTATACTGGATTCTTTAAGCTCTCTCCAGATATCCCTCCTTTTTGCTGAACAAGTTCTGATAACCTGAAGAAGATAACAAGATGGCATAAGGCACAGGAGATTCTTTAGGTTATAATGGTCCCAGGGTGCATTTGATGCTGAGTTCATCAGCCTCTAGTGCAGAGAGAAGTTTGCACAAAGTGCTCAACAAGACAAAGTCAGAAGTAACAGTGAAGTTTCTTGGAGTATTAATGGGCCCGCTGAGGAACATTACCAAGTAAGCTTCCCAAGGGACTTGTTAGAGAAGATAACTGGAAGCCATGACTACAGGCAGGCAAAGGCACTGGCATGCTAAGAAACCTCTCCTTTGCCTTACAAAGCAGACAGGTCAAGCCCTGATTGCAAGACCAGTGGTAGAGAGGTCCTGTATGTCATGTTGGCTCTGGGCATTTCCTGGGGCAATGTGTTGGAATTTTGTATGATGTTAAATGAAAGACATGGGGACAGAAGATCCCAGGCTCTACATGTGGTGCAAGGACGCTGTGAGGTTCATGTCCCATATGAGACCTATGTTTCATTGCAGGATGTGAGCAGGGATGTGAGAAGGGCCCAGTCTGAACAAGCAGCCAATCCCTGTGAAACTCTGAACTTCAGATCTCTCGGTTTCAGTGCCCTCCTTTGCACATTCTCCCAGAGTTTGAAGTCCTTTATGTTCTGTGGTGCCCAGAACATAGTGAGGCAGTAGCAATGCAGAGCAGAGGGACAACCCTTTCCCTCACCCAGCTGGCAATAAGTTGCTTCATGCACTCCAGGGGACTGTTGTCTTTCCTGGCTGCCTTGGCACACTGCTGACTCACATTCAGTGTGATGCTGACCAGCACCCCAACCCTTTCCAGTCAGAATCCTCTCCAGTGTCCCATATCCAGTCAGTGTGTATGTCCAGCATTGCCCCTACCCAGGTGCACAATCAGGCACTTGTTCTTGTTATACTTTATGCACTTGGTGCTTAGTACCAACTGGTACCCACTTCTCTGACTTGTCCACATCTCTCTGCAAGTCCTCTCCACCCTCAGTGGAGGCAACAGCACCTCCTCATCTGGTCTCATCAGCAAACTTGCTCAGAACGTCTTCTAGTCCTGCATTCAAGTCATCTGCATAAACATGAAAGGAAAGTGGCCCCAAAATGGAACCCTGGGGACCCCGACAGTGACAATCTACCAGCCTGATGGAAAAAACTGACTATAATCCTTTGGGACTGACCTACTGGCCAACTGCTCACCCACCACATTGTGTTTCTGTCTAGCCATATGCAGAACATTCTGTCCAGAAGGTTGTTGTGAGAAACAGTATCAAAATCTCCACTGAAATCCTCAAGGATTACATCAACTGGCTTCCCTTGGTCAACTAAACGGATAACTGTGTCACAAAATGAGCTTAAATTAAACAGGACCTTTGCCTCACAAACTTGTCTTATCTGCGACCAATGACAGAATTGTCCTTCAGCTGTTTTTCCATAACTCCCACCATCATTTTCTCCATAATTTTACCAGGCTCTGGACTGACAGGTCCATAATTGCCCATGTCATCTTTCTTGCTCTTCCTTACAATGAGACAACATTTGCCAGCTTCCTGTCAGCTGGCATGACCCTAGACTTCTTTAGATGCAATTGAAATGAGAGCCCAGAGCACACTAAGTTTTCATCATTGAAAGAAAGTAGATGTGCCATAGCTTTGCAATGCCTTGAACTCCAGAGTATGCCACAGATGGAGCAGAGGGGAAGATTTGCCTCTTCTGTAGTGAACTCATTCTTTTGGTAAGCAGAATAACACTACCTGATACATGGGGACTGTGTCTCTGCTCTGCTCAGCTCACAGGGCAGCGGTCTGGCAGGGTGTTGCTCTCATGTCAATGCAGGTAAACTCACTTTAATCCTTTTTCCTCTGTAAATGCTTCCTCTATTTCTATGCTCAGATACACTTCCACATTCCCTCAACTACACTTCCATATATCATTAACAATTACACTTTCTTATACCATCAAAACAGTTTGTCAAAACGTACAGTTCTTCAGTTCACATAAACTCCCTTAATACAGTCTGTATTCTTCAGTTATAAACACTGTGCCACAGAACCAGCACTGATTGAACCACCTCCCTCACACACTTCCTCGCAAGCAGTACATAGTATTACATAAATGGGTTGACACTCATTGGTCGGGTGGAATGTACACCTCTCCTCAGGACAATCTTACTAATCTACAGAGTACAAACTCCCGTCTTCTTACATACAAGCAGAAAGTACTTATGAGTGGACACACAACACAGTCTTTCACTTTGTCCGTGTCTGGCCATTTCCCTCACAGGAGGAAGGAAACATGGATCGGGACTCGGCACTCACCCTGCAGCTGTTCTGTGTCTCACTCACACCACACTCACTCTGACATTTAGATCAAAAACCATGGTTTATTCATACTACACAATGCTGACAACGTTTTCTAGCTGGAATCTTAATAACACTCATACTCTGGTCGACCAGTTGCAAACGTTAATGTTTTTCCCAGAGTCGGCTTGACACACGGTACCAAACACTTAAAGCAGATGATAATATTGAACATACAATCTATAACCCCCGTGATTACAACTTGGAGAACCCAGGCTACCATTTGACAGGCTATCCACTATATCCCATACCCGTAGGAGAGACCAACCTAGGTCCCTCCTATTGTCACCCACCTGGGAGAGAGTACTTGTTCTTGTTTCCATTCATATGACATACAGTTCCCTTTCATAGGAACTCACCCAAGGAGTCTTCCTACCCCAGCTGGCAACCAAAGCTATGAGCTCACCTCCCTGGGAGCAGCACGTATGGCTGTAAACTGTGTAGGATGTCTCCTCAAGACATATGGGCTCCACTTACCATACACATACCTGGTCCACCTATGGGTGGTCCTTGTCTGTCCCTGCAGTGATCAGGTGAGGAAGGGAGTCCTTCAGAGAAATCTCAGGGTGCGCCAAAAGTGTCTCCCTCTCAGCTGGTCCTGCAGCGAACAGAGCTGGTCCCACCTGGGCCGCCAAATTGACTACAGGAATTGAACTCTATAACCTCTATAACTGATACAGTCTCCCATGACATCCTTATAACAAAGCTGAGGAAGTATGGGATAGGTGATTGGACAGTGAAGTGGGTCGAGAATTGGCTGACTGGCAGAGTGCAGAGTGTTGTCGTTGGCGGTGCAGTGTCTGGCTGAGGGCCTGTAACGAGCGGCATCCCCCAGGGGTCTGTGCTCAGTCCGGTCTTGTTCAACATCTTCATCAATGACCACCCTCAGCAAGTTTGCTGATGACACGAAGTTGGGAGGATTGGCTGACACGCCTGAAGGCTGTGCTGCCATTCAGCGAGACCTGGACAGGCTGGAGAGCCGGGCAGTAAGAAACCGGATGAGGTTTAACAAAAGCAAGTGTAGAGTCTTGCACCTAGGGAGAAATAATTGCATGCACCGGTACAGGCTGGGGGAAGAGCTGCTGGGGAGGAGCTCTGCTGAGAGGGACCTGGGCGTCCTGGTGGACGACAGATTAACCATGAGCCAGCAGTGTGCCCTTGTAGCCAAAAAAGCCAATGGCATCCTGGGGTGCATTAAAAAGAGCGTGTCCAGCAGGTCGAAGGAGGTGATCCTCCCCCTCTACTCTGCCCTGGTGAGGCCTCATCTGGAATATTGTGTCCAGTTCTGGGCTCCCCAGTAAAAAAAAGACAGGGATCTCTTAGAAAGAGTCCAGCAGAGGGCCACTAAGATGGTGAAGGGCCTGGAGCATCTCCCCAATGAGGAGAGACTGAGGGAACTGGGTCTGTTTAGCCTTGAGAAAAGAAGGCTGAGAGGGGACAGGATCCAGGTTCTATAAATATTTGAGGTGTGGGGGGCAAAGTGTTGAGGCCAGACTCTTTTCAGCAGTGTGTGGAGACGGGACAAGGGGAAACAGACAGAAACTGCACCATAGGAAGTTCTGCACTAATGTGTGCAATAACTTCTTTACGGTGAGAGTGACAGAGCACTGGAACAGGCTGCCTAGGGTGGTTGTGGAATCTCCTTCTCTGGAGATATTCAAGACCTGCCTGGATGCTGAGCTGTGCAACGTGGTGTAGGGAACCTGCTTTGGCAGGGGGCTGGACTCAGTGGTCTCTGGAGGTCCCTTCCAACCCCTACAATTCTGTGATTCTGTGAATATCATGGAGTTGTTTGGATGGGGAAAGACTACCCCTTTGAATGACCTTTTGTCAGGGCATGTCCTGGGATTCCTAGGATCCTCAAAATGCAGCACTGCTTCTGTCACTGAAAAATGGGGCCCTGTGTGGGACGGAGGGAGGGTCCATGAGTCCCTGGCCCACCTGACTGAGTATTTCCATGGTCTTAGCAAAGACATACTTACAACTTGAGAATGACAGTTAGCTGTGTTCATGGTGGCATGGCCACTTTTAATGGCCTTGAACTGTCTGAACATAACTGAAGAGGCTCAGGCTGATGCAAATCAGCTATTGAATGATAGTGTTGAAAAACTGGAAAGACAGGTGGCAGTTTTGATGGGGAAAAAACCTAATTCAATCATTCTCCTATGGAAGATCAGGAACATCTCTCTGGAAGACCATGGGGACCCTGTACAAGGGAATCTGTATAAAATGGACTCTGTAAATGAAGGCACTAAAAGGTCAGATTTTGAGGTTCCATTTGGACTAGATCTATTTGAGATCTGACTGATTGTAACCCAAAAATGAAAAAAAAAAAAAAAAAAAATGCAGGATAGGCTGGTGGGAGTGCCCTGACCAGTATCCAACCCCCCAAACCCTGCTGCCCATAATACAGCAGCTGAACTGATGGATATAGTACAGTGGTTTAGACAGAAACCAAGAGAGCATGCCAGCATAGCTGCTCTGGTTATGGGACATGGAGGCAGAAAGCGCTGTGGTGAATGGACTGGAAATTTCAAAACTGACATCCATTACTACTCACCCTGCCCTCAGGCAAAGACTGTATGCTCTGTCCAACATAATGAGGATAGCCATTTGATCAGTGAATGATTTATGGCTGTGTGTCATATAACATGGCCAAATAAGAATGACATACCATTAAATATCAGCCTGTGGTCCTCTATGGAGGACTAACAAAATTATATTAGAGAATTAGGCATGAAAGAGGCAATCTATGAAGATGATTTTGAGAGCCCAGTCAATAAATTTTTCATCAGGAACGAGGGATCTCATCCTACAGCCATCACCTTTACATCAGTATGGGTCTATGTTATCCATACTGAACCCCCCAGTGGCCCTCAGGTGCTGTAATACAACAGGCTGCCCAATTGATGGGGAGACAAGAGTGCCTACGGCCAGATGCAGGCTCTGAATGGTGGTGGAAAGGTCTGAGAAAGGCAGAGAACCATCTGCTGCCATGACTTAGGCGTCCAGCCCCTAAGGTAATCCAGTCTGGACCCATTAGGGTCTTGAGACAACAAATGTTTAAAGACCAGATTAGAGCAGGAGTTCAGTTTAAAAAGATCGATGGACAGCATAATCAGGAAAAAATATCTGTTAAACAGGCCCAAGCACTGAGTATTTATAGTCCAACCTTTTCAGCCAAACTAGATGTGAATGTAACTCAAGAAGGGTCTGGATGGGGGCTCTGGCAGAGCCAGAGTTCTTTGTGAACCCCTATGAGGTTTTGGCCACAGGTTTGGCATGGAGCAGAATAAAGATACATCACAGTTGAAAAGCATTTATTGGCTACCTATTCTACACTACAGGTGGTAGAACCAGTAGCTCAGATTTCAGAGGTTATCGTTAAACAACAAGGCCAGTCCAGGGGTGGGTAAAAGATCTAACACACATCTCTATGATGGGGGTGGCCCAATCACAAGCAGTGGTGCGCTCAGTTGTTCTGCTTGCCTGCTCCTCAAGGAGTTAAGAGAAATCTATGCCTGTTGCGTGTTCGAGTGCATGCGCAATGCCATGTGGAGGGCTTATCACAATAAAGATTGGCGGATTTGCTGCGTAGACCGGTCAGAACTCAGATCTGCGTTGTGCTTCCTGTGGCACCAAACGCCCAACAGTGGCAGTTCTGTGTATTGGCCAGCAGGTGGCAGCAGAGACCACGGAAAGAACGTCTGCGAGACAGACCCTGGGGATCCGTTCTCTTTTGATTATAGGGGAAGAACACAAAGATGGAAGAGGAGGGAAGGGGGGAAAAAAAAAGAAAAAAAGAAAAAACCAAACCGCAGCAAACAAATAAAAACTTCTCCAAACGTAGCAAACTTGAATGTCTGTCAATAAATAAATAATTGAATTTATGTCCGTTTCAGACAGTCCCCTGTAGAATCAGGGTAAGGGTTAGGATTAGAGTTACATTGCAGGTTAATGCTGTTATCTTTAGAGCTCCTGTGAGGGTTGGGGTCTGGGTCAGGTGTTTAAAAAATGAAATGAAAAAAGAATTAAAAAAATATATTGAAAGCTTCAGATTTCCTTAATCTTTGTGGGAATCATATAATGTGCAACTCAGATCTACCTCTTCGTGCAGTGACTGCCTGTAAATTTGCTGGAGCCTAATATAATATGGCCTTGTGCTTTCCACTAACTCACCTTCATTTCATTTTCATTACATTTGCTTGGTAGTCAGATTTTGGTGTGTGGATATTTTAAAACAATCTAACTGACATTAGCAAAAAATTAAAAATAAAATTAAAAAAAATGCACAACAGCATCGTATCAATTTTTATAGATAAGATAAAGAAGAGCAGTTTCCCTTAGTTTTCTGTGCCTCTTTACTTTCTTACCCTCTCCCCTTGTGTGAGAAACTCTCAAAGTCAAAGATTTCTAGTTAGTCAAAGATGGCAGCGATAGCAGCAGTGCTTATTCATTATTGCAATACTGCGCGCACATCCCCTATTGGCAAGGGAGAAACTGCACACCAGTCAGTGAAATCAATTCTGTTCTGTGCCCTAAACCCACTGCAGGTGATGCTCTCATGGCTCTCATTGGTTGAGCATCTCAGGCTCACAGACTCCTCGAGACTGTTGCTAGGATTCATTTCCATAGAAGGTCAATTACCAACCTCTTGTTTTTAGGTCTGCCTTGTACTTTTCTGCGGACAGAGAAGGGCAATGTTTCCAAAAGTCAGTACATTCATTCTGTCCTGTGCTGGGCTCTACCCACCCTGTATTTATCTTGTGCTTGTCTCAATTCTCCCCATGTCAGAATGCCCCCAGTCTGAACTTAATTCTGTTCAGCAACTTTCTTGGTGGAAAAACTACTTATACAGCTGTTTTACAAGAGGGTTATACATTCAGTTAGGGCCTACACTATGTACTGAAAATACTGGAAACTTCCACTGCAAAAACACAATCTACCTCTCCCATCTGTGCAGCCTTGCAGACCCAGAGCATGCCAGGTTATTTCTGCTTTCATAGCATTTGCATGCTGTAGGGTGAGCACAAGGTTCTGCTGCTTGATTCTTCTGCAAGAGCTGCCTACCGGCAAATGGTTGCAGGGATGGAGGATGTGACAGAAAGCATTTGTCTCCACAAGAGCAGAGTTACATTCAGTGCAGAGTGTGAGAGTCAGGTTGGTGTGGAAAAGCACTGACACGCTGGGGATGATGCAGTGCTCACATGTCTAACACTCACAGACATTACTGTCAGAAGGATGGTGCTGTGTTGTGCTTCTACCTTTGGCAGCCCCTGGAGAAATGCTATGGCACACAGAACACCTTTGTATTGCACTGACTGCTGCCATGCAGCATGGATTTAACACACCAAATCCAGAGGAGCATGACTGCATCTAACTGCCCTGAGAAAAACTACTGTAGCTGAAGAGATGAGGAGGCAGCTGCTCATCTGCAGAACAAGCAGTACTGCCAGACATTGGGCCAGGTGAGCACCTCCTGCTGCAGCGTGATGATGACAGGGCTGGAGATGATCTGCAAAGCCAGCTTAAAAGTGGGAGACGTGAGTCAACATGGCAGGAGGACAGAGGTGTTAGGGAGCAGCCAAGGCATCAAAGAGTATCAGAAGGCTTTGAAAAGTATCACAAAGTGACAGCCAGGAAGACTGGGATATATCATGAGCAGCAACCTGGATGCTAGAGATTATTTGCTCCCATACAAAATGGTAGAGATCTTGCTGCAGACATCCCAAAGCCAGGCAAAATGGGAACCCAGAGCTCTGCCTGCACGAACCCCACAGCCATAGCATTGCAAGCTGAGCTGCCTTGCTGTTTGTTGCATTCATCCCAATCCCTGTGATTGAAGACTCAGAATGCAGTCGAGGCGATGACTGAGCATGAGAGTGACTTTATTCAATAAAAGACAGGAGGGCTTGAGAGGTCAAGGGTGAAGATGGGACTCCTCTTGTCAAGATGAGAGTGGCTCAGAGCTGGTGCTGCTGCCTGGTGCCTGGGACTGGCAGCCTGACTCTAAGTCCCCATCTAAGATGCTCAGCTTCACCTCACTGATGCTGCCCTGCTCCTGCATGGTGGTGCTGCTGCTGGGACACTCGGGCTGTGCTTGGGATGGGCAGCACTGCAAAGGCGCTGGGTCACAATCCAGGCAGGTGACTGCTGTGTCTGGCAGGCTCAGGTCAGGAGCTTCAGCAGAGCCAGGAGATATGAGAGCATGAACGTGGATGAGCCCCTTGTGTCCATCACTGTTACCATGTGGAAGGCTGTCATCCGAATTGCAGCGATTCATGCTTAATAAGAACTCTCCATTGATGGAAAGACACTGCTTGGTTTGGATCTTTGGGGTTGACAAGGGCTCGAATCACCTAGGAAGGCATAGAAACACAAGGGTTAGTTTCAAACATTTGCAAGTTGAATCATGAAAGGTTGTTGATACTTGGTAATAGAGTGGCGGCAGGAAGAAGCAAGTAGGCTTGAAGCAGCATAGCCACTGACTTGAAAGTGATCCTCATTCAGGTCCAGCTCGTGTGTTGTTTCACTGTAATCTGCTTCTTTGGGTCTACCTAGTGGGCAGCAACACTCGAGCTGTTACTGATATCATTGAAAAGAACTGGAGACAATTGTTCTATTCCTAAGAGCTTCAAGGTGCCTAGAAGCACAAATAGAAACCAGCAGTATTTCATCACTTCACCAAAAGGAAGGTCAAACACCTGAGCTGTGAAGAGCAGTTACAGAACCTATGCATAAGATCACACCAGACATACTTTGTTCTAACAACAGTTATGGCACATAGTCCATTTCCTTCAATATTCCCAAAATGAAATGATGTGGAGCATTACAGAGAAAGAAACACTGCACACAGACACTATGACCCTGATTAGACTCAAGCAGCAGACTTAAAACAAGTCAGAGTTTTTGATTCCAGGATATTTCAGGACCTATCGTGTGAAATTCAGTTACACAACAGTGCCTAGGTGCCTGCGTTTCAAGCAACTTTCAGATCACAGCCATGTAAAATAAAAACAAATTCAGTGCAGAAATAGCAAGCCTGTACCTTAATACTCATGAGATTATCCATTTTTTACTGCATTCTGACTAAGTTCTAAAACTTGCTCATCCCAGTTCACTTCAACAAGTTCCACCAGTTCAAGCAATGCAGTTCTGAGATCCGGTGTATGTTAGGCAGATAGAATTGAACAGTGCAGAAATAATCTCTGACAGCTTTAAGAGCTCTGTTCTGCTTACAAACTCTCAGTCCAAAACTATTCACAGTTTTAAGGAAATGAACACCTGAAGCAGTTGGATCATCTGCCATTTGCCGCATTCTGCTTCTTGGCATCATGATTAGCACAAAGGGTTTTCTGCTGTCCTGCAGAGATGGACAAAGTCCTGCTTACAAATGGACCAGGTTTCAGTGTACAGCAGAGTTTGTACCAGACTAACAAGCCACGTCATTCAATTCATGTGCTCAGGTTGTTATGCACTCCGAAAGGAAACAGAACTAACTGTTGGATTCTGAAGGCAATCTGTGGGGTCCTACATTACCTCCTGATTCTGGAAGAGGAAATTCTAATAGCAAATGCAGAACTTTGATCTTTGTAGACATGAGAAGAGCTGGCATTTAGGAACATTCATTTCAGGGAAATCAAATGATGTGTCTATATTTTTACTACAGATAGTATAGGGAGTAGCCAGTTGAAGAACCAGATACAAAAAAATCCAGCCCATTGGCAGGAAAATACTTCTCCTTAAATTCTGTATGCTATCATGGTACAGAATTAGGCTACAGTGCCACATAGGCCAACCAAGCGTAGAACCAAATCCACAAAATACTGGTAGACAAAGCAGCAAAAACAGGGACAATATTCAGCAGACAGGCCTTTCTACCCACAGCTCAGCATGTTCTGCCATCCGAAAAGCAAGGCCTCTTGTCAAGCTCAGCTATTTCCCTTCTCAGTGTATTCTAGCACCACTGATACCCACTGGTATCCTCCTGTAGAGTGCCATCATATTGTCATCATCCAAAGGAAAAACCCACACAGCAGAGCATACAGCAGTACACCCATGCTCCAAATATCCGCCTGAAAAACAAAAAGACAAGCTTACAAACCTGAAGCACCTCAAATGGCTTCCTGACCGACTGGATTGTCTGCCCTTGCCAAAGCCCACATATAGCCCATGAAAAGCTGGCTCTTTCCCTCAGGAAATAAAACCTTATCGTCCCAGAGAAAGCATATAACCCTCATTCAATTGCCCTTTCACTCAGCTTAGAGCACTACTAAAACCAGCATCTTCACCTTAGCTCATCACACTGCTGCAGTTCCTTTTACAAGGATTTCACTGGCAAAAATGAAATCAAAGCCGTCACAAGGGATTTAGCACAGTTACGTGTTACTGGCTACGAGAGCTGTCAGCACAGTCACCTGTCTGGCTTTGCTGCTGTTCTCTTTATGTAGAGGCACAACAAGGTTCAGACACAGTGCAGTTCTTACTTTGACTGTAAAGAAAAAGGAGGCTTGAAAAGCAGCGTGTGGAAAACAAAGAAACAAGAATTAGAACAACAGTGGGGCCATGGCACTTGTAGGAATTGCTCCGCCTTTAACAGCGATTCAAGAAGGATGAGGGCATCCCAAACCAGACCAGTTTGGACAGATTAACAACTGCAAGTAGTGGGTTCCAAAATTCCAGACATGAAATCAAAGCTGGAAAAACTCTTCACATTTTCATCTCTCAATTTTTAGTACATTGTGCATTACAACGGAAACAATTCTTCACATACAACTTGGAAGCTAAAGACAAGTCTGACAAAACAGACTGCACAGAAATGATGGATAATTAACAGAGCAAATTGCTCTTTCAAACACTTAGTAATAGAAAGAGATCTCTGAAGTTGCTGTTCTGTAGAGCCCCAAAGCAGTCGCTTGAGGCAGTTCAGGATTAGCCAGAGATAAACCAGCCAGCTGTGTGAACTGAGACCAATTGCACTTTTCTAGTCTGTGGCCACTGACAGCTTCTGAGAGCTACCAAGCGATGCAACCTAGCAGAATTCAGAAGGGAAACCAAGAGAGCCTACCTGAGCTCCACTGCCTTTAAATGCTCTGTGGAGAGGGAAGGGAAAGAGGGGAAAACAAACACCGCTCTACATCCCTCTGAGCCAATAGACACTTTGCCCTGGATTAGCTCTGGTGCTGCATAAGCTGGGCTTCCACAGCATGTGTTCAGGCGGTAATCAAGGCCTGCCTGGAATAACACAAAAAATAGAGAGAAACGTTTGCTTTAACAGAGTTTATGTCTTCTGGTCATAACACTTGAGAAGCCTCAGAGGCTTCTTCTCCTGTGCATATTTTCATTCATCTTAAAGTTTGCTTTCATTCAATGTGACCTCTCTAGGCAAATATTGTCTAAGACCATGAGCATCACATAAATGTGCAGATCTCAAGCTGCTCACTTATCTAGTACCCTTCGCATGATGCTTTATTTTCCTCAGCTGATCATCTAGATTTTGTCTGTTGATTGTGCAACAACAGCCTGTTGATCTCGATTACCTGTGAGAGGCTCTAACTTTGGCCAGGAAAAATCATTTGAGGATCAGTAATTATCTGGGACTCAGTAAGTCTTCCCATGCTTTCATAACAGCAGAGATACACACACACACAAACTCGTGGAACCCCACTGCTTTGCACAATCCTGTGCACACTCACGTGTGTCATGCACTGATTTCCCAGCCAGTCCTCATAGGGTCTCTTACTTAGGACGGGAGTGTAGGGGAGCAGCCAGAAGCTGTTTGCATTCCCTGCTGTCTGCTGGGCAGCTTTGCTGGAGATGCTTGGGTTGCTTTGCTTTTCCTTGGGAGGTGGGAAGGAGCTTTGGGTTGGAGGCACATCCCGTGCCAGAGCATCCCAATGGCACATGTGGGAGCAGATGAAGGGGAGGAGGTCCCAGCACAGCTCTGCACCATGCTCTGCCACACTGGGCAGCTTGTTCCTGGCTCAGCAGCGTCATCAGACAAGAAGCAGGGAAGGAAATCAAGGATGGGGGGTACCATCAAACGCAGTTAGTGCATGCCTGTGCAAGACAAACAGACCCAGAGCTTGCAGGTTGTTCCTGCTTTTGTAGCATTTGTGTGCTGTAGCTGAGCAAAAGGTTCTGCTGCTTGAATCTTCTTCTGCAAGAGCCACCTACCGGTAAATGTCTGCGGGGATGTAGTCGGTGTGCACGTCTGAAGCCATTTGAGAACCTAGTCGTTCTTGCTGCAGGACCCCTGTCTTCTGTTAAAAGCTGAACGGCCCCCAGAGCACCTGTTTCCATCAGCTACCACCATCCAAAGCAGCCAGCCTTCTTACAGTCACCTGGCCCAAACATCCCTTTTGCTCTACACTTGATTCCTGCAAGAGATGGGAGCTCGGCACGCACACCATCCTTCCAACACCCCATCCCTGCAGCAAGGGATCACAGCGCTGGCACAGCTGAAACAAAAAGGGTGTGCGAGTTTCCTGTTAGCACTCAGTGTGAACCAATCTACCACTGAGCAACACCGTGAGTCCCCACTCACCTCAGCACAGGTCAACCTGTAACCCCAACCTTCCCCTATCCATGTGCACACGCACACCCATTCACCACCCTGCCTGCTTTGCACACCCCCATGCACACTCTGCATCGTGTGCCCTCCTTTGCATTCACAGACGTGTGCAAACCATCCCTGGGAACACCTACGTGCCTACACCTTCCACAAACACCCCTTTGTGTGCACCTGTGTGCAACCCAACTCCTCAGCACACGCACGCGTTTGTGCCACCCTGTCCATGCACTCACCACGTGCCCTCCAGCAACCAAGGATTGCAGAGATGCTCCAGACTGTGCCAGAGATGGAATCTCAGAGTGCTGGGACATTATTGATCACTAAGGAAAACACTTGGAAGCATATTCAATCTGCAGAAGCTGTAATTACTGGGCACAGTTAGCTTTCCTATGGCTCAGCTGGAGGAGGCGGGTGCTCTCATACATCTGAGACACTCGCACAATGTTGGGATCATTCTGATGGAAACTATGTCTTCAGATATCATGGTTAAAACCATCCAAGATGATCATGCAGAGCCTTAGCTCTTGAGCAGCACTTCCTCCCCACCCTTCACTACTCCAAGCAGCTCCAACAAACTTCTCAGAAGAAATCCAGGCCAGCACAGACCTGGCAGACCAGAACCAAGTGCAGCTTGTGGGACGGCAGTGCCCACTCCTTGCTTCCACCCTGCTCCAGCAGGTTAAGGAGTCTGAGCCTCACTGGCCTTTGACAACTCAAGACTTTCAGCACCTCATGCCAACATTTCTCACTAAGATACACCTAAGGCATTGAATTCTCTTCTCACTACCTCCTCCCAGTCCTCCCCTAGGAACAGAAACAATTCAGATTCTACAGCAAACTACAGCATCTGCACTGCAAGAGCACACTGAACCACCTGCAACAATGAAACATGGTTTTGGAGAGTGGGTATGAAAACACACCTTTAGACAGCTGTCTCCCTGTAGCCAAAAGGAAACCAAGAAGGAAAAGTCCAGCCTGAAACATGCCCATGCTACTAGCCCAGGTTTTTCACAGTCAATGCAGAATCCATCCTGTTCTTGAGGTAACAAACGACCAGTGAGTCTCCCGTTGCTCCACCCCTTCTCCTTCAAAGCCTGAAAAAGAAAGAATAAACAAGCAGAAGAAACCCAGACGTACCTTTCCACACACAGAGCAGAAAGTGGAACAGCAGTTGTCTCCTTCCTGAGACATGGTGGGGAGCATCCCAGAGGAAGCCCAAGTTCTTTGCTTCTCTCCACAGGGACTTCAAGCACTCTTGGCAAGAGCTGCTTTGGTTCTTTCTTCAATTGCTTCCATCACCAGAATCTCCTTTGGAAAAGGAACCCGAATGAAAGAATCAGCAAATGAAAAAGAATGAGCAATAGCCACTTTACCAGCTTTCTTCTGACACTCAATTTAGACTCTTGACTCGGGCAAGGTCTTAAAATCAACTGGTTACAAGAACTGTCCCAAAATATATCCAGCTTCCGTACAGCTGCCATTCTTTCTGACAGCGAGTGTAATCACAGAATCATAGAATGGCCCGGGTTGGAAGGGACCTCAAGGATCATGAAGATCAATCACCTCCCTGTCCCTGCTGGCCATCCCCTCTTCTGATGGAGCCCAGGGGACCATTTGCTCTCTGAGCTGCAAGAGCACGCTGATGGCTCACGTTCTGTTTTTCATCCACCAGGACCCCCAGGTCCTTCTCTGCGGGGCTTCTCTTAAGGACTGCTCCTCCCAGTCTGTAGAAATGCCTGGGATTCCTCCAGCCCAAGTGCAAAACCTTGCACTTTGCTGTGTTCAACCTCATTAGATTCACGTAGGCCAACCTCTCGGTTGAGCTCCCTCTGAATGGCATCCCTTCCTTCCACTGCGTCAGCCGCACCACTCAGCAAACAGCAGAAGGTGCACTCCATTGCATCATTGGTGTCTCTGATAACCATGTAAAAAAGCACTGGTCCCAAGACAGACTCCTGGATGACACCACTTGTTATCGGCCTCCACCTGGACATAGAACCATGAATCACCACCCTCTGTCTGTGGCCTTTCAACCAATCCCTTATCCACCAGGTGGTCCACCTGTCAAATCCACATCCCTCCAGTTTAGAGATAAGGATGTGGTGGAGGGCAATGTCAAAGATCTTGCTCAAGTCCAGGTCAATGACATCTGTTACCTTCCTTTTGTCCACAAATGCCGTCACTCCATCATAGAAGGCCACCAGACTGGTTAGGCATGGCCTTCCCCTGCTAAAGCCACGCTGCCTGTCTTGGATCACATGCTCATTTCTTATGTGATCAAGCATGTCTTTGAGGCAGATCTGTTCTTCACCATCTACATCAGTTACACATTTGAATCAAATAATTGGTGTTCCTGTCACCAAGAAAACCTCTTTGTCTTCTACTCCTGCTGCACTTCTGTGCTTTCATCAGAAGCAAAGGAAGAGACCACCTCCTAGATCCAAATTTTAAGAAACCAACACCCAATAGGTGTCATCTGAAGTAAAATAGCAGAGAAATTAAGATGACTCTTCTGCATCCAGCTTGGATCACTCCCTCACTCAGGCACACCACCATCAGATCAAGGAGATGCTGCCTTCAGCTTAGAGACTGTATGGGAAATCACAGCTTGAACCTCTGATTAATCAGCTGAGGCAAGTATTGGGTCAGCTGCGGGAGCACAGGTGAGAGTAATCTAGCTGTGCTCCCAGAAGGGGTGGACCTCGACTCAACCTCCTCTGAGACCTCATTTAAAGGCTGACCACCACTGAGACAGCATGTCTTAGAGATTGCTCCCTAGTTGAGGCTGCCTCAGCTTTCTAGTCAAGGTATCGATATTGGTGAGTTTCCCTTTGCTAATAACCTTAGGCTATTTACCACCATCTTGGTTAATATCTTTTTATTAACCACCCTTACAGAGACCATAAGGGTTTGGGCTTCCAAACTCTCAGCAAGCATTTGGATCAGCCAGCTTCCTGCCGAGGAGCCCCCTGCATCACTGCTGCCTATTCTGGTACCGGACCCGCAGATGCTTCAGAGCTCATTAGCATGGACTTCCTTCCTCCCCTCAGCAGCTGCTCCTGCACTCACCTTCATTCCTACTCAGATACCGGCCGCTTCCAGCACCAGCTGACCTGCAAGACACAGGAAGGAAAGGTGGGAGTCATGCAAACGCACAAGCCCAAGGCTGTGTCACCACCACACATGGCAGCCTCGGGAAGTCAGCTGAAACTACAGCCTTTGTCAGAATGGAAACAGGCACCGTCAATTAAGTGTGACCTCTGAACTCATTGCCACCATCAGAAATAGGCACTGAAATCGCTCACTTCACTGCAGCTGGTTAACTCCAAATTCTTTTGCTTTTGGGAAAATGCGGACACGGAATTGAAGGACACCAGAAAAACGACATCTACTTCATTGTAGGTGGTTAAGCTTGGAAGCAGGACTTGAGCAAGAAATGCTTCTCAGCTCCTTGAAAGGCACTAATCCTGACCTCTGCCACAGGTGGCTGAGTGACACAAAAGTTGAGCTGCCCATTCAGAAGCACATGGAGCAGGCCATGGAGCGGTTACATACCAACACATGAACAGGCACTTTCCCATTGGAAGGGAAATCCCTTCTCCCTGCCATGCCATGCCCACACCGCTCCTCAGGGCTGCACTGACAGCACAGACAGAATTGAAACATCTTTTGTCATCATTGTGGTTTTTCACAGACCCAGACAATGAGATACTGGGTTGCTGTGTGGGTTCCCAGGCGGCACTGCCATTTCCAAGCCATTGCTTCCTAGGGGCACAGAAAGGAAAACGCCTGAACAAAATTTCACCCAGAGATTGCTATTTTACCATTCTTCCATGCAAAACAGGAGGACAGTACAGCGGATTTGTGCAGCTGCATCAACACCCTGGGTGCTAAAGGAATGCAAAGACAGAAATATCAAAACTACAAGGAGGGAAGCTATGTTTAGTAATATCTTTTCTCATTTACAACAGGCAGTTGGCACTACTAAAGGAAAATCCCAGGCCTCAGGTTCTGACAGTGCGACAATCTGGCACGGACTCAGATGTGAGTGATCCAAATGGTTTATTCCAGGTTCTAATACCACTTCTGTGAATTCACACGTTTTCTCTCTTAACTTTCCCACAGCCTTCACATGTCCACAGAACATCCCACAAACTCTCCTTTACGGCGCACGTAGGCACTCATCCCACCAGAGCCATCAGTCATTCCTAGCCATGTGCTTCTCCTCCAGTCACGGACAGTATCACACGGCCATCATGCATCTTAAATGACTTAGTTTTTCTGTTCTTTCTGGAGGTGTCCTTGGTTCCTAGCCTTACCTTCTCATGCCGTTCATCTTCCTCTGCAGCTCCTGCTCTGAAGAGTCTTCTTATGTTCCCACATGACAGGAAGAAAATGAAGACACAACCCCTGCCACCAAGGTCAGCTCTGCAGCACACGTTACCTGAGGAGCACTTGGCTACTCATGCAAACTGCACAGTGCCAGGAAGATTGTTACATGTTGCACTTCTTCTTCTCCTGGCTCAGAAATTAAATTTTCTACCTAGAAAATGGAAAACAAACAAACAAGCAAACAAAAAACAACAACAACAAAAAACACCTCACCTGACATAAAGGAGACATGATTGTTACTATGGAATTCCGGAGGGCAAGGTATTTGCCCTCTCTATGAAGAAGCTGACTGCAAAGGACTAAGAACAGCCACGATCACGTTGAGAACTTGCGGGTAAAATTCGGGACTGAACCAATAATGGGCTTCTGGAGGTGAGGGTCTGCTCCAGGCCGCCTGGTCAAGGGAGCCTGTTGATGGGCCCTGCTTACTGCAGCTACCAGAAGCACCGCGCTCACTGACTCTCAACTTGATGGGGGATTCCAGTCAGGCTGGGAAATCAGCATGGCTGGCTGCAAGCTGTCTGAGAGACTGCTGGACTGCACTGGGAATAACTTTGTGGGCCAAGCATTAAGCACACCAAGCAGAAGGGAAGGTATTGGACAGACCGACCAGAGGTCAAGCGTTGCTGGACCTGCTGCTCACCAACGCTGAGGAGATCATCAAAGGCGTCAAGGTTGGAGGCTGCCTGGGCTCCAGCGATCATGCCCTGGTTGAGTTTGTGATCTCAAGCGATGTGGGCCTGGCAAAGAGCAGGACCAGGATGCTCAACTTTAGAAGAGCAGACTTCAAGCTACTCAATGGAATGCTGGCCAAGATCCCCTGGCGCGCTGCCCTCAAAGATAAGGACGTTGAGGAGAGCTGGCTACTGTTCAAGGATGCCCTCCTGGCAGCACAAGAGGTCTCCATTCCCCTGATTAAGAAAGTGGGCAGGAGAGGTAGAAAACCGGCATGGCTCAGCAAGGACCTGCTAAGAGAACTGAGGGTGAAGAAAGGGGTGTACAAGCTCTGGAAACAAGGCTGTGTCACCCGGGAAGAATACAGGGATGCCGTCCGAACTTGCAGATGTGGGATCAGGAAAGCCAAGGCTCAGGCAGAACTGAACTTGGCGAGGGATGTGAAAAACAACAAGAAAACCTTCTACAGGTACATTGGCCAGAAGAGACAGGCCAAAATGGGCGTGCCTACTCTGGTAAATTTAAAAGGAGAAATGGCTTCAACAGATGAAGAGAAAGCTGAGGTGCTGAATGAGTTCTTCACCTCGGTCTTCACTGGTGGCCAGGATTCTAGTCTTTTTCACGTCCCTAAGTCTTGCACCCCCATACCTCCATGTGGGGACCAAGGAGGTAAATCCCTCCCCACTGTAAGGGTAGAGCAAGTCCGAGAGTGCCTCCTTAGACTGAATGAGTATAAGTCTATGGGGCCAGATGGCGTGCATCCCAGGGTCCTGAAGGAGCTGGCTGAGGTGGTTGCTGAGCCGCTCTCCATCATATTTGAGAAGTCGTGGCTGTCAGGTGAGGTCCCGGATGATTGGAGGAAGGGTCACGTCACTCCCATTTACAAGAAGGGGAGCAGGGACGACCCGGGTAACTACAGGCCGGTGAGTCTCACCTCTGTGCCTGGGAAGATTATGGAACAGATCCTCCTGGACAACATGCTTGATCGCATAAAGAACAAGCATGTGATCCGAGACAGCCAGCATGGCTTCACCAGGGGAAGGTCATGCTTAACTAATCTTGTGGCCTTCTATGATGGAGTGACGGCGTTGGTGGATGAAGGGAAGGCGACCGATGTCATTTACCTGGACCTGAGCAAGGCCTTTGACATGGTCCCCCATCACATCCTCATCTCCAAATTGGAGGGAGGTGGATTTGATGGGTGGACAACTAGATGGATAAGCAATTGGTTGAAAGGCTGCAGACAGAGGGTGGTGGTCAATGGCTCTATGTCCAGGTGGAGGCCGGTAACGAGCGGCGTCCCTCAAGGGTCTGTCTTGGGACCGGTGCTCTTTAACATCTTTATTAATGACATCGATGAGGGAATGGAGTGCACCCTCAGCAAGTTTGCTGATGACACCAAGCTGAGTGGTGCAGTCGATACGGTGGAGGGAACAGATGCCATTCAGAGGGACCTTGACAGGCTGGAAAGCTGGGCTCGGGTGAACCTAATGAGGTTCAACACGGCAAAGTGCAAGGTTTTGCACTTGGGCCGGAAGAACCCCAGGCACCTGTACAGGCTGGGAGGAGTTGTCCTTGAGAGCAGCTCGGCTGAAAAAGACCTAGGGGTCCTGATAGATGAGAAACTTAACATGAGCCAGCAGTGCGCTCTGGCAGCCCGGAAAGCAAATGGGATCCTGGGCTCCATCAGGAGAGGGGTGGTCAGCAGGGATAGGGAGGTGATCGTCCCTCTCTACTCTGCTCTTGTGAGGCCCCATCTGGAGTACTGTGTCCAGGTGTGGAGCCCTCAGTACAAAAAAGATATGGAAATTTTGGAAAGGGTCCAGAGGAGGGCCACAAAGATGATCAGGGGGCTGGAGCACCTCCCCTATGAGGACAGGCTGAGGGAGTTGGGTTTGTTCAGCCTGGAGAAGAGAAGGTTGCGAGGTGACCTCATTGCAGCCTTTCAATACCTGAAGGGAACTTACTCCCAGGAGGGGAGTAAACTCTTCGAAAGGGCTGATAATAGCAGGACTAGGGGAAATGGTTTTAAGTTGAAGGAGGGAAGATTTAGGTTGGATGTTAGGGGAAAGTTCTTTACTAGAAGGGTGGTTAGGTCCTGGAACAGGCTGCCCAGTGAGGTTGTGGATGCCCCGTCCTTGGAGGTGTTCAAGACCAGGTTGGACAGGGCCCTGGGCAACCTGATCTAGTAAATGTGTATGTTTGGTGGCCCTGCTAGGCAGGGGGGTTGGAACTACATGATCCTTGAGGTCCCTTCCAACCCGGGTAATTCTGTGATTCTGTGATTCTGTGAAGGGAAGCATTACTGGACATGCTGCACAGCAGGGGTTAAGACTGGAGGTGGTCAGGGCTGTAGTGACCATGCCCTCCTAGAGTTCCTCATCTCAAGGAATGCGGGCCTGGCAAAAAGCAAAGTCAGGACCCTGAGCTTCAGGAGAGTCAGCTGCAGGCTGTTCAAAGAATTCTTGGACGAGAGACACTGGAAAACTGTTCTTAGGGGCAAAGGGTTCAAACATCCCTTTGTGTGCACCTGTGTGCAGCCCAACTCCTCAGCACAGCCCTGTGCAAGCACACATTTGTGCCACCGCATCCACGCACTATCTATGTGCTCACACACACTCACACAACCACATCCCTTAGTGCAGCCCTGTGCGCACACACACTCACACATGTGTAACCCCTTCCTTTCACTCCCAAAGTGCACGCACACACCGGTACCACAATGTCCTTGTGCAGCTCCAACACTCTGCACACCCCTGTGCACGTACATATATGTGCATGCTCGTCCTTGCACACATACCCACAGGCCTACACACACCTGAGCAACACCACTGGTTTGTACACTCATGGACACAAATGTGTGTACAACACCATCCATGCACAAATACACACACACACACGGATCCCCACTGCTTTGCACAATGCTGTGCACACTCACGTGTGTCATGCACTGATTTCCCAGCCAGTCCTCGAGGGATCACTTACTTAGGACAGGAGTGCAGGGGAGCAGCCAGAAGCTGTTTGCATTCCCTGCTGTCTGCTGGGCAGCTTTGCTGGAGATGCTTGAGTTGCTTTGCTTTTCCTTGGGAGGTGGGAAGGAGCTTTGAATTTGAGGCACATCCCGTGCCAGAGCATCCCGATGGCACAAGGGGGATCAGGGCCCCTCTATTGGTTACCTCGGTGGCTTGCAGCAACTGGAACTTTTTGCCTATTGAGAAAGCTAAAAAGTGTGAGTTCCTCCTGACCCATATCAACAAAAATCTCAACCATAAAAAAGAGACGTCTTCGTATTCAAGCAAATGACAACAGTAAGACCATGCATGTTGTTTTGTTGTATTTCCTCTGTAATCATGGGGAGGATATGAAGAAGTGGTATAATTCATCCACTTCTGCACTTCAGGCACAAGTTCCTTAGAATTGGAAGAGACCCTTAAAGGCCATCTAGCCCAGCTCCCCTGCAATAAAAAGGGACATTCACAGCTAGATCAGGTTGCTCACAGCCTGGTCATTAGTCATCCCAGAGGCAAAACACACACTGAATGATCTCTCCTTCAGTCATAAATCCTTGGAGACAACAGCATTGACACTGCATGTTACTGAAGCAGTAAAAGAAATTGCTCCTGTAACTCTCCTTGTGTTAAGTAAAATGATGATAAAAAGCAATGGAATGCTTTGGCAGGACACCAAAACCATCCTCCTTCCTTGATATCTGCTGCAATGGAACCTTCCACTGGAAGAAAGCCTCTGATGACTTGTCACCCCAGAGAGGTCAGCTTTAGAAGCAGGACTGCTGCACAATAGAATGAACTGGAGCTCCTTAGCATCTCTTACATCCAGGAGGGGTGTGATCAGACCCACCTATCACCTTCAGGTGCGCTTTCTGACACCTTGTCTGACTTCACTGTCACTGTGCCAGCATCCTCAGGCTTAACCTGCTTCATTGTCAGTGTGCAGCAATTGCCAACGTTCTTGATGTCATTGTAATTGTTGGTGTAAAGGAGGTTGCCATTCAGGAACCATTCCACGTCCTCGTCATTATGGGACAGCTCGCAAGAGAAGACAGCAGAGCTCTCTTCTTCAATTTCTACATCCTGCAGGTGCTTCGTTACTTCTACATTGCGGGCTGTGGGGAAACAAGGTGAACTGTTACCACTGTTACTATAAATCATACTGGGATGTGGTAGAATGGTTGGACTAGATGATCTTTGTGTAATCATCTATGTGAAGATAATACATGTATAAAGTTAGCAGGAGAGAACGGCAGAAGTCAACCTCAAGAAGAGAAATCTGAGGTGAAATAGGACATGGAAGAGGCCACCCTCCCTGCTCATACCTTCAGCTGTCAGCGTGGCCTCAGTCTCTGCAATTCCTGCCTTGCACTTGTACACACCAGCATCATCGGGCTTCAGCTTCAGAATTCTGAGCTCTACTGAATGCTTATCCCTCTTGATCTTGTACTTCTCAGAGGGCTCGATGGGTGTGCGGCCCTTGAACCATTTCACAACCTTTGGAGAAGGCCTGAAGTCACAGGACAGGATGACAGAATGACGTTCCAAAGCTGTCTTGTCCTCCAACTTCCTGGTGATTTCTATATGGTAATCTGCAAAGCAGGGGTGGAAGAGAAGAAAGGATGAGGACAATTGGAAGAAGAGGAAAGTCTCTTGCGTGTATTCCATTCCAATTAATGTCAAGTTCACAATGGTTCTTTGAACGACTCTAAAGATAAAACAAACGATTGTCTATAGGGAATGCCATTGACTACATTTCTATGAAGTAATACTGTACAGTATCTACCAAATGCAAGGTCCAGCTCTTGTTCTGTGCTTATTAAATTGCTCCCAATTGTTGAGGCTTTTATTCAAATAAGAGTGAGTTGAAAATATAACAAGTACTTTAGGATGTGAATGGATAATCTTACGCTGGGGACAACAGCAGATAAAAAGCCTGCAAGTTTCTTTCAGATGAAATCAATGACAAACCGCACCAAATTTAGGTGCTACCAAACTTAAACTTGTCTAGTTCAGAAATACAATTAATTTCACCTGATTTGACTTCTTTGCTATAGCCAAGGACAAAACCTCAGCTCTGTAAATCTGAATAGTAAGCACATCACAGCTATTCAAACACATCTTTTACTGAGATGCAGCTGTCTCATTTAGTGTCCAACGACTTTGAACTGGAAATGGAGCAGACCAAAGCAGAATCTAAACATGGCTTCTACAAGGACTGACCGAATGTGGCTGTCGTCACCTTCAAAGTACCTGATACAGAAGGATCACACTCACTGTCAGACAAAACCTCTTTGGAGAGGTGAACTGACTGCCCTGTTCACCCCCACTTTGGAAATAACTGCACTCATTTCCTACCTGCTCCCAGCAGTGTGGGATGGTGGGATAGCATCACACTTCCCACACTAAGCATCCCACCATGTCACTTGTTCCACCTAAACCTCAGTCCCAAAACAAAAGGGGAACTCGCTTCTGAACCCTCTTCACTTCATTTCAGATGTCTTATATGCTTGATCTCCAACCCACCCCCCACTCAGGAGAAAGACCCCCCGCTTACACCCTACCATCTTGTTGCATTCTGATGTTGTCATCAGCCTTCAGCTTGTTGTCCTCTTTGTACCACTGGGTCTGAACCTCATCGTGTGAAATCTCACAGACAAAAGATGCACTCCCATATTCATTCACTTCCACATCTTCCAGTGCTTTAACAATCTTGATATCTCCAGCTGTGAAACAGTAGAGATATATTTGTCAGGGTATTTCCAGAACTGAGTGCAGCATCTTTTCCTTACACATATTTGCATAGAAAATAAGTAGGATTATGTTTTATTCTAAACCATCATCCATTCCTGAGTCATTTCTCTCTTCAACACAGTCAATGCATTATTGCCCTTGAACTTAAAGACAGACCTACTAGCTACAATGGAGCTCCCTGCAAACAGTTTTCATGGAAACCAGAATCTCATTTATTCTAAAACCTTTCAAGCAAAATTAAGGGTAGAAAAACAATAGAACTGACTGAATCTTTAAGGTCATTTAGTTCCAGTCCCCCTGCTATAGGCAGGGACACCTCCCTCCACACCAACTCTTCTCCTCAGGGTCAAGGCTTCTCTCAAATCATTCTCCTCTAAGCCTGTGCCTGTGCTTGGGATTGCCCTGACCCAGGTGCAGGGCCTTGTACTTGGCCACACTCAAGTTCATGAGGCTGCCAAGGGCCCACCTCTCCAGCCTGTCCAGGTCCCTCTGAGTAGCATCCCTTCCCTCTAGCACATCAACAGCACCGCTCAGCTTGGTGTCATCTGCAAACTTGCTGAGGCTGCATTTGATTCCACTCTCCATGTTGCCTACAAAAATGTTAAATAACACTGGTCCCAACACCACCCTCCACCTGGACACTGAGCTATTGACTGCAGCTCTCTGAGTGTGACCATCCAGACAGTTCCCTATCCTGCAACTGGTCCATCCATCAAAACCATTTTTCTCCAGTTTGGTGACCAGGATGTCATGCAGGACGGGATCAAATGCTCTGCACAAGTCCAAGTAGATGATGTCAGTTGCTCTCCCATTATCCACTGATGCTGTTACTCCATCATGAAAGGCCACCAAGTTTGTCAGACATGGCTTGACCTTGATGAAGCCATATTGGTTACCACCAATTACCTCATCTTTATTTTCCAAACTATGCCAAGGAGAACTAGACAGAACTCTACAGTGTTGTGTCACTACAAACCTGTCTGAACCATTGGCTTCTCTGCATGCTCATCACTAGTCTCTCCTTAGCTTGTGTGCCTACAAACAATGTATGGGGAATGTCAGCCACAAATCTTACCTAGGGGACATCTTTGCTTCAAAATCCTTTGAACATCACACAATCCCTTTTAACTCTCCAGGTCTGCATTTAGTTATGTCAGAATCAGGCCATATTTCTGTGCTGCTATATCCCTTTCCTTCTGAAGGGCCTGGATACAACTTGGATTAACCTCAGGAGAAGAGTTCCTGCATAGAATCATAGATTTACCCAGGTTGGAAAAGACATTGAAGATCATCAAGTCCAACCGCAGCCTAACCAGTACCCTAACTCTAAAAACCCTACACTAAATCATATCCCTGAGTACCACATCCAAAAGGCTCTTAAACACAACCAGGGATGGTGATTCAACCACCTTTCTGGGGAGCCTATTCCAGTACCTAAAATCTCTAGTATCTAAATCTCTCTAAAAGAGCACAGGTATTAATCTGACCAGAAAGGTTCCTGTTTGTTCATAAAATGAGCCTTTTCCGCTCCATCTTGCATAGGCCACTGGGCACAGGGTAGCTGGGAGACCACAGAAAAAGTGGTTCTGTGAGCAATAGGGAAACTACTGCCTAATCCAACTCCTCCAATCTCTGCGCTCTGCCAGCATGTCTAAATAGGGTGGCAGATACACACAGGAGATAAATATTTCCACTTCCCTCAGCCAACACTGCTCTGAATTTCTATGGGACACACAGTTAGATGAAAAGGCATTTGACAAAGAAGGAAATGAAAGAGTTTAATCTGCTGTGTCATTCTCTCGGTAGCCAGAATAACTAACCCTCGCCAGTGTTAGTTCAAAGAATAGGCAGATTTTATCTCCTGACATGAGCAGTAATTCAAAGAAGCTGGTATATGATCCAGTATCCTGCATATTCACTGCAGGCAGGAAAAGACATTATGAGATAAGGGAGATCTACACATCACTTGTTATGAACACCTCATAAAGATAAAACCACACACAAGAGGAGAGTTTAGGAAGAGGACCACTCTTGGACTACTTTCCAAGAGGCATCAATTAGTAACTCTCTTCGCTCATTTTTCACACTACTCCACAGTGTCCTCCTGAGCCCCCTTACTCCTGTTGCCAACTGCTGATGCAGGGAATCCTGAGGAACCAAGGATTCATAGTTGTTCCATCAGTAGTCCTTGGTCAGCTCTCCCTCCCTGCCCCTTCTGTTTTGATCCCACTAACCAAATTTTAGTTAGTCTGAAAAGAGGATGGAAACCTCCGCAGCAATTAGTTTCTAAATATCTTGCAATGGGCAGCTTGTAGGAGCCCCATCTCAATGCCCACAGCACAGGAGGCAGGACTGCTTAGCCCATGCACTAGTGCATTTACCAGCACAGATGTAAGCCCAGATCTATGCACACCAAATACAGGCTCTCAGTTTGCACAAGGAGGCATCCATGGAGCTGAAGTATTAGGCAGATATTGTGGTGGGGCAGCAGTTATTGAGACGCCAGACAGAAAGGACACAGATAACGTGGCAACTCAGCTTTACCATTATGACTGATGATGGAACATCTAATTTCACTGCTCAAAAGAGAACTTCCATATAACTGGAAAGAATGAAATTCACAGGGGAAACCACACACAGACACACACAAAAGCAATACAAAGGAGATGAAGGATGGTTCACATACTAGTGATTCACTCTGAGACGCAAGCAAATGAAAGAGTATCCCCAACCATTTGCCTCCTGAAATGCTAAGTATATAAACTCATTGCTGTGATAACTCTGCCAGACGTGAGTCATACACTGTAAAACCTTATGGGGTCAATCAGTTTAACTTCATAAATTCATTACACCAACAAAAACAGACCATCGTGTCCAGGCTGGTTCATTTCAGCTCTTCAAAGCTGTTGGTAAAACTGCCTGAGAGCTGAAATGCTTACCAGCAAAAGCTAAAAACTGTAAATCAAATGTAATAGGCTGGCTTTGTCTACTGTATAGAAATGATGCCTGAAAAAAAGAAAATAAAAAAGAACGTAAACCAGAACAAATGGAATGGCTACATAAAACAGCCAGTACTGAAATAGCAACCCAACCTGGTTGCAGAATGAGAGAGAAAATGAGAGTTCACCAAAGTCATGGGACAGGACACATGTTCATGTTCATGCTAACACTGAACCCAAGTGGCCACATGAGGACAGCATCTAGTAGGAAATCAGAAAAAAGCATCCTTTCATACGTCCCTTGGGAAGGTGGCATCTACCAGGGCACAGCAGACCCATGTGTTCAGTAACAAGTCTGATGCTTCAGAGCCCAATGATGAGCTACAAACTGGGGTTTAACCAATGCAACACATGGAGGGAAAATCTGTCTTGAGCATAAAGAAGAAAGAGAAAGGTATCCAAAAGGACTAACCAAGAAATGCCCAAACTGCCCATGAAGCATTTCTTCCCGTGGTGCAAAATACCACAAGAAGATTTATTTGCTCTTTCAGTTAAACATAAAATGAACCTTTAGGGTAGCTGATGTCTTGTCTTAGGCTGCTCAGCATGTGGATGTTCCCTGATCTTCATATTCACACTTGTGAATAATGAGACTTCTCTTATTTCCCTGGGAAGTAATGCCCACTTTTTTACTTTGACAGAGCTCCTTCCCATCCTAGAAGGGAAAATATCAAGTCAGATCTCCATTAGTCCTTCCATCTCTGCACTCAGCAAAGGGAGCCTTCAGATCTATGCTTAATTCACCCACTCCCCTAGAATTAATGGAACTGTGCTTACTGGAACATATGCTGAAGCTTAAGCACAGTGCAGTGTTTTCAACATGAAGGAATGGCTATAGAACATGCATAAATTCTGGCTGACCTATGACAGCTTAAAGCACTGCGGAGGACTGTTAACAAGCCTGTTTGGACATCACCTTGAATAAATGACGTTATCCCCAAGTAAGGGAAGGAACACCTGAGCACCGGGGAGGTACACAAAGTGCCAGAGCAAATTCTCACACTGTCAGGTGCAAAGAAAACTGAGATTTCACCCCAAAAACCCAGTTCACAACAAGGCTACAAAATCCCAGCTGAGAATTTCTGTGTTAGACTTGAAGCTCAAGACTGTACTGTAGTTCAACCAACAATATTTTGTGCAGCATGACCTAAAAAGTTCACAATAAAACCAAAACAAACTTCAATTTCAACTTGATAAATGAACTCAGGACATAATAACAAAGAGTGCTGATCTGGGCAAATAAAAGAGCATAAAGAAAAGAGAGCAGTGAAAAAGCTATCAAGGAAAAGCTCAGACTCGCATCCCTTGGAAGTGAAATTAAAGGCTCTCATTCATTTCCAGAGAAGTCAGAAAGGAAAATACCATTACATGCCATACCTTGAACCACTTGACGTCCATGTTGGGCCTGGACAGCTCACACTCAAATGTGACCTTGTCCTTCTCAATGACGCTACTGTCTGCCAATGGTTTGCTGATTTTCACAGGCAATTCTGAGAAGGAGAAAGAAGAATGTGGATTTAGTTGGGAACTTAGTTTTGTTCATAACCAGGTCCATGGGTGCTGTTAAATGGATCCTTCCAGATGGAAAAAACATTTCAGGTGGCCTCCTAGATTTTACCCCTTTTTGTGTTGCACGCAAGACTGAAAAAAAAAATTACTTCTGCAAAGTTCTTCTTGTCATAAGGAAACAAATATTTGGGGAATGGCAGAACCAGGTAAAATTTTCCTTCACGTCAAGAAAGTATAAATTTCACTCTCATGCTCTTGGTGTGGTTTCTGCTAGGATTATTTGGACTAATTAAGCTTCTCCCTGATGAAAGCCTAGAAGTATATCACAAGAAGGACCAACTTACCCGTGACCTTTTATTTGTCTTACTCAAGCATCTCCTCCTGACCAAAACTGACAATAAAAGATTCAGCCAGACTACAGGTTTGAGCAGCTGAGTTGTTTCTAGGATCTCCTGCAATCTCAAGCTTGGAACACACACTTGTCTTTTGACTAAGTGTCTCTTATAGTGCAGTAAAACAACAGGTTTTCACACGGCGATTCCTCATTTACCTTGATCTGAAATCATTCTCAAACCATGTGGGATCAGTCCAGGGAGAAGGGGAGGAGAGGGGAAGGGAAAGGGGAAGTCCACAGTCCTCTAAAATCAGGCTTCTTAGCCTAAAGCTCAACAGCAAATAGCAGTCCACTTCCCCACATTGCTAGACTCCGAGCATTTAAAGAACATCAGCTGACCTCATTATGAGCTCTAACATAGCCAAAGGAATTCATATATTCAAATATTCTCTTGAGTGATGAGAAATATGGAGCATAACTTCAGACTTCTGCTGTTAAACTCTCACTTCTATCATAAACCAGAGTAAGAGTTCAATGCTGTTTTAGATGGAGGACTCATATTTTAAATAACTCATCTCATTAAGGCTTGGATTCCCTACTACAATTAGTTAAATTCCAGTTTGGATCATGCTTCACCTTGGATCACTTAGGGCTTCAGCCACTTATTGGAACTAACTCAATTTGTCTACAGAGAAGCTGTTTTCTATAGCAACAATAAGCTGTGATTGCAACTGGATGTCGGGAGAGCACAAATCCCGCAGTTATCCTGTACCAACATCCTCTCCTTCCATCAGAACAGCAAGTTTTTAAACCAGACTCATGCAAGCTTGCATGACACACCTTGTGTAAAACTGTTGGCAGCCATCAGGACAGCCAGTTGCTTCCTGTATAGACACTGTTCCATCAGTTTTGGTTTTTTGTCTCGCTAGAACAACAGCCAGTGTCTGAAAACTCCCACAACTGAAGCAACCACGCTGATATACCGCAGTCACTGGAGGTGCTCAAGAGCCACGGGTATGTGGCACTGGGGACGTGGTTAGTAAGTCCAGTGAGGGTGGGCTGGGTTGGACTCAGCTATCTCAGTGGTCTTTTCCAGCCTTGGGTGCAACTTGTAAGAGGGAATGAAGCAGCAAACTGCCCAGCACTGAGCTGCATTCTTCTGACACATGGTATCAGTGAACTGCTGTATTTCCCTATCTTCTCTGGAGCTATTGATCTAACCTAACTGAAAAAGTAAGCCTGAACCTAGATATAAATCAGGATCATAGTCACCCATGGTTGCTTATATATTCAGAAAGACACTCCAGAGGGTAATTCAGCGCATCTAGAAATTAAAGTAGAAGTTCCTTAGTCAAAAATATTCCACAGCCAGATTTTCACCTCGCTACCACTACATTAAAAAGGAGAATCCAACTTGTGGTGTGGGTCATTGATGTTGTTCCGGGGGGAATTGTGGCTGTTCCATGCCCACAGGGTAGAAGACAGCCAGTCTTCCTCTAAGCCACATAAAAAGCTGCTTAGTGCTCCCAAAGCGAATGCTCACCAGTTGTTTCCAACTTGAAGGTCATCTTCTGGCCAGCAGCCTCGCAGATGTATTCTCCAGCATCTTTCTTCTCCAGCTGCTCCACAACCAGACGCCGTGTTTTGCCCACAGATTCCATTCTGAACTTTCTGGAGGAGGCAAGCAGTCTTCCATCCTTGTACCATTTTACTTCGGTTGGATCCTGTGCTACTTCACAGCTGAGGGAGGCACTTGCTGCCAGGGCAGCACTCACCTCTTTCTGCACCTGCTCCTGGTTTATAAACACAGGTTTTGGCTCTGAGGGAAGAAAAGAAAAAGTATTGACTGAGGGACCGAAATGAGACCAACTTGCAGGTTTGTATGTACAGGTTGGAACAGGTTTAGGTTACCACTTGTGCCCAAACTAATAGCCTTCACTAGAGAATATCAGCTCTTCTGTTGAAACTAAGTGTCAAATCTAGGCAAGAAAGAACCTAGGAACTGAAGGAACCAAGAGGGTCCTTGAACACCAGTCCCATGGTTGCAAGTCACTATGCAAACATATTGAACCCAAAAGAACATCTGTCCTGCAGGCAACCAAAACCTGAGTTCCTTTTACTTAAGACCCACTGTGAAACATCAAAACACATAAACATGTGATAGTCAAACCACTGGCTGCCTTTTCATGACCCAGAACAGTACTCCTGGCTTCCTGAACAGACTCCTCATGGCCTCTACCATTGCCACAACTGTGACTGTCAAAGGCACAAAGGAAATATGCTCACCAACGCAGTCCTTTGTTCTTTGTGTGTGATTTGCAGATATCTATCTTACTTTGAGCTCTGGCAATAGTCAGCTCTACCAGGTCTCTTACTGGGAGTAGCAGACTCACCTATCCAGATGCAGCCTCCAACATAAAGGCATAGTAAAAAGGCAGTGTACTACTAGGAGAAGTTCCTGCTTCTCCTGCCATGAAAGGCTGCACGTAGAACATGCACTCCAGCCTCACTGCACATACTTATCTTAGTCAAATGTTTAGGTGAACAAGAATTACAGTTTGGGATCTCAGGCACAGGAGAGATTTGAATAATATCTTGAATATTGCTTCCACTGTACATATATTACTAATTATTGCTCTACAGACAGACTGAAACAGGTCTTTGTGTCATACTGAAACCAAATACTTTCTACAAACCCAGGCAATCAAGTCTAGGGAAAAAACCTCAGCACAGACTACAGTGAACCAGGTGCAGTATAATAGAAACTAGATTTTACTTTACTGTTCTCTGCTGTATTTCATACAACACCTGTCTTACCTGTGACATGAATCTTGAAGGTGAGTTTCTGGCCAGCAGCCTCGCAGCTGTACTCCCCTGCATCTTTCTTCTCCACCTGGCTCACCACCAGCCGACGCTGTTTGCCCTCTGACTCTACCTTGAACTTCTAGCTCGAGGTGATCAGTTTCCCCTCCTTTTATCACTTGACCTCTGTGATAAAATGTTTGCTCATTAAGACCGGGATGTGGTAGCATTGGGGTGGAGTGCTTGTTCATTAGGACCGGGATATAATGGTGGAATATGGAGGCCACAAAGGTTGCAGAACACTCTAATTTTATGGGTAGATTGTGTACTCTGCGTAGTTACAGGCAAAGCGCGCCCCGATGGATACAAAGTTCCACGGAAGGACCAACCAAGGAACGACACACCAAGTCACATTATCACAACCGACCAATTAAAGGACAATACGCTCGGGATGGACAATACAAAAGAAGTTGCAAGGGACGGGACGGCGCGGCAGTTGGAGGAACAATAATCCCCCTGTCGCCCAGCGCTGAATTGCCTTTTAGTTTTACCCGCTACAATTAATAAAAGTTTATAATTGGAACATTATTGGCTCATTGCTTATAAATTGATGACAACCTCCATCTTCTCCTGGGCCACCTCGCAGCTCAGCGTGGCATTTTTCTGTTGTTGCAGCCTTCACCACCTTCTGTACCTTCTCCTTGTTTGTAAATACAAATTCTGGCTCTGAAAAGAGAGAGATACATTAGTTTGGCCTCTTGAAAGAAGAGCAGGTTTTGGGGAAGGAGTCAGAAAAATGAATCAGTTCTCCCAGTCTGATGCCCCAAGAGAATGATGTGGAGAGAAGTTGTGCAATTTATGGATGCCCCATCCCTGAAAACATTCAAGTCTAGGCTGGATGGGTGTTAGAGCAACCTAGTCTCAAAGAATGTGTTCCTTTCCAGGACAGAGATTGGAACTGGATGATCCTCCAGGTCCCTTCCAACAAAAGGCATTCTGTGATGCTTCTTGTATGACTCTCATGACTCTTTCGTCCCCTAGCTGCCATTTACTTATGTCTTCAAAACATCAACTTATACAAAACATTCCTGTAGTATTCTCTCCCATGCTAAATGAGCCCTTCCAAGACAAAAACATGTTACATAGAGCACACCCCCTAGTGCTTGACACAAAGCCCCTGTTCTGAAACTTCCTGAGACGCAGCTGCATTGCAGAGTTGTTCTAGTGGTACAGGCACGTGGGAATGGAGAAGTGCAATCAGAACTTTCTTGTCTATGGCCTCATTCCCACAGCAAAAGGAAATTCCTGAAGATTTTAAAAGATGGAGCTGCCTCACAACTGTATTTAGAATAATTTGTTCAATTTCCTCATCAGAAATTAACCACCCCAAGGTTCAGCTCCAAAAATTTTAAGCATAGCAGGGAAAACTTACAAACTAATGACCGTTTTCTAAAACATTCTAGAATGAAAGGCCAAAATGTGTTCTCTCTCACCTGTGACATGAATCTTGAAGGTGAGTTTCTGGCCAGCAGCCTCGCAGCTGTACTCCCCTGCATCTTTCTTCTCTACCTGGATCACCACCAGCCGACACTGTTTGCCCTCTGACTCCACCTTGAACTTCTTGCTCGAGGTGATCAGTTTCCCCTCCTTGTACCACTTCACCTCCATCTTCTCCTGGGCCACCTCGCAGCTCAGCGTGGCATTTTGAGTCAGTGCAGCCTTCACCTCCTTTTGTACCTTGTCCTTGTTTGTAAACACGTCTTCTTTCTCTGCAGGGACATCACAACAGTCACACCATTTTGCTGTAGTCTGCTGCAGAGCTTACTCCAGTTCCCCATTTTCATTATACTTGCCCTTCACAGGGACCATCATGATGCCTCATTAAGACAGGAAAATACTTTCCCCTCTATTTTGCCTTGGGAAATGAATAGGCATATCATTTCATATCATATCATAAATCTAAACATTTCGCAGTCTGATAGCAGATTTGGACATGAGATTTAGAACACCTGCATGCACTGCTGAACCTCCTCCCTTCTCTTTGTTTCTTCTGATGTCTCTCTACATTTCCAGTAAATCAGAAGGGAATGGCCCTCTAGAACAGGTTGCCCAAGGAGACTGTGGATGCTCCATCCCTGCAGGCATTCAAGGCCAGGCTGGATGTGGTTCTGGGCAGCCTGGGCTGCTGGTTGGCAACCCTGCACATAGGAAGAAGGGGGTTGGAACTGGATGAGCACTGTGGGCCTTTGCAACCCAGGCCATTTATGAGTCTGATTAGTGGCATTTTCCACCTCATTGTGTCATTCAAATTTTGTAACCAGATCTCATCAAACACCTCCCCTTTTCTCACTCCTTGCATGCCTGGTGTGCTCTTGCACTGTAACCCTGCAGACACCAGCTGACTACAAGAGCTGCACAAGTTACCCTCCTTGCCTATTGTTTGTTGCAGTAATTCATTCCTGGATGGAAAAGCACATGTAGAAAAGTGTTGCTATGACACTAGATGACAAAGAAAGTCCTATAGCCAAAATGTTTTGCACCAGAGAGGCTGTAAGTTGATCCTCCAAATGCAAGACACACAAAATGAAGTGTTCCTTTATCTCTGGGATTCCAAGCATTTTCTCACCTCTGACTTTCACTTGGAATGTTGCTTTGTCATCTTTTGTTTCACAGCTGTAGCTCCCTTGGTCTTTCAGGGTCACATTTTTGACCATGAGCTTGCGGTGCGTCCCCTGGGAGATGATGGTTGTCCTCTGGTCCTGCTTCACCTCTATTTGATCTTTCTTCTATACGACAGCTCCGCTTGCAGCTGACACCTCACACACCAGCTCCAGGTCTTCAGAAGGACTGACTGATATTTCTGGAGTCGTTTTGGACTTGCTGACAAAATTAATGGCTTCATCTGAAGAAAAAAAGAGAAAGTGGTTTACATCCTGACTCAGGCTTATTCAGCACAGCATTAAGATACAGTTAGAACTGATTGTAATGTCTCTGCTCATTACATCTGGGGGATCAAGTTTCACCTCTGGAGGTACTCACATACAAACGTGTGCTTGATTCTCCTGTGTAAGGAAAGAGTAAGTTCTATGCAGACAGTTCTTATTTCTTCTAATCAATTCTGTATTCTGCACATGTTCTTCTGAAGCTAAAATGAAGGCAGCTAAGTAACCTGTTTGCAATACATGAACAAACCAATTCAACACCTTGTCTCTAAGCTAACAAGCAGCGTTTGATGAGCACATCAGTATTTCATGCCCTTCATTCCATCCAGACTGTATTGGCAATAACTATGCTGGTATTAACAAGGATAGCAATTACAAGCAAAATGGTAGAAATACAGAAGATATAAGGAAAAGGGAACTCACCAGAGCTGAGGCGATCCTCCCTGGTGAGCGATCTCCAAGAGATGCTGCCTCAGTGAGGGTCAGCCCTTAAATGAGGTCTCAGAGGAGGTGGAGTCGAACTCCACCCCTCCAGGGAGCACAGCTACATAACTTTCACCTGTGCTCCCACAGCTGATCCCACACTTGCCTCAGCTGATCAATCAGTGGTTCACATTGTGATCTCCCATACACTCCACCCCTTCACAACGTGAACCAATGATTAGGTGAGTTCCCCTTATTACAGAGACCCAATCACGACGCTGATACAATCTCCCGTCGCATTAGATGTTGATATTATTCAAATGATGATGATTGGATGGGTGTTTATGATCTTCCATGGGCCAGTGCTTGATAGATGTTACCGGAGACAAATCATCTTGAAGTGCAGGTCCGTCTGCGTTTCATCAGTCCAGAGTAATGGTCCTAGAGGCTTAGAATCAATCTTAAGGGGAGTAATATAGATGTTTCAAGGGTACTAGGAGGGGAAGATCCGCCCTCCAGGGCAAGATACAGGCCGTATTCTTATCTTGGGTCAATACTTCTGCTTGTACTGGATTATGTCCCGGCCTCCGATACCATACCCTCTGGCCAGATATCTGTGGCTGTATAACTATATCTGGCACCAGAGGAGGAGTCTTGATCTGCCATAGGGACATAATAGGTGTTCCTTTAGCAAAAAAGGCCGGAGTATTGACCACGATGTCAGTAGGCCATGTACCTATCACCGAGGGGGTGACTGAACCTCCCACCTCCAATAATCTCCCCCAAGGTGCAAGTAGGCCACACCATTTGGGTCCTACCTGCACCTTCCAAGGCCAATTTATCTTATGGATTCCCGGTTCTAAATTCTCAGGGGCAGGGAGCAGAAGATTATTTTCAGTACCAACCTGCGGTTTTACCTTATTATCGGTGCCTGTAATTTGGATCCTAAGAGGGGAGGCCCATATAGTTTGTAACATTTTCAGGGCACTGGGTCTGCCATCCCGAGGTCTTTCATTCAGGTCCCGCACGGTTTCATATAATCTTTTTGTCCACCCCTGCAGGGACTGAGAGTCTGTTTTCAGGGCAGCCTTAAGGATACCATTATAACGTTCAATAAGGCCTGCCCCTGTTGGGTTATATGGCAGGTGGAATCGCCATTCAATGTTGTTTTCTTCTGCCCAGCGCTGTATCATCGCTCCAGTGAAGTGAGTCCCTTGGTCACTCTCGATAACTTGAGGTGTCCTGTATGCAGACATCAGTTTAGTAAGTGCCTTAATTGTGTATGCTTGATTTGCCTTTGGTACAGGATAGGCTTGCAGCAGTCCACTTACAGTGTCAACGCAGGTCAGGGCATATCTCGCCCCCTCAGACCGAGGGAGGGGCCCAATGTAGTCGACCTGCCATCTCTGAAGAGGACTATATCCTCTAGCAATGTGGGATGTTGTTTCAGGCAACGGTCTCGGTCTCATCTTTGAGTAAGCATCGCAATCCTGACATGCTTGAACGATATCAGATAGTTGTACAGGCAGCCCCCATGCTTTAGCAGCTGCCCACATTATCTTCTGTCCAGCATGCCGTAGCTTCTGATGTAACCAACGGGCAATATTTTCAGATTGTGAATTCTCAATCCATCGGATTCGGGCCAGTGTGTCAGCTTCATCATTTCCTGGTGACTGCAAGGGTTGATGACCAGAGACATGGTAGACACATACTGTCCTGTGTTTGACCGTATTCCAAATGTCTACCCACATGTCTTTACCCCAAATCGGTCGGGCGTGGATAGTCCATTCCTGGGTAGCCCATTGCGTAATCCACAGAGTGAGCCCCCGGTACACAGCCCAACTATCTGTACAGATGTTCAGGACGCCGTCACCAGGTTCTTTAGTTATAACCATCCACACGGCTCGCAATTCTGCCCATTGGCTGCTTTGACCATCCCCCTCATCAAACCAGATGGTCTCAGTAGAGGGATGGTATGCTATTGCTCGCCACTTGCTCGGGTTGCCTCTGCTGGACCCATCCGTATACCAGGCATCTTCAGGAATAGGATATCTTCCTTCCTGAACGGGACTCTTCTCTGGTGGAGAAACCATCGGTTCTTTTGATGTATCACTGTGATACGTCACTGGGCCTAGGATCTTCTGTAGTTCTTCTTTAAGTGGAGATGAAGACAGACTGCTTCTCTGGCTTAGATAGGCGACCCATCGTGCCACCGTTTGTGCTTGGGCCACCCCCGTCTTAGGAAGGTGAGTCAAATCTCTCACCCACCCCTGGATTGGTAATGAAGTCTTAACTATGACCTCTGCTGTTTGCGTTATCGGCTCTACTGCTTGTAATGCCGAATAGGCAGCCAATAACTGTTTCTCAATCATGCTATATCGTTCTTCTGCTCCGTGCCAAACCTGAGACCAGAATCCAATGGGGGTTCGAACAGAACTCTGGCGTTGCCACAGGCCCCAGCCAAAATCATCTTGAGTAACATGAACATCTAGTTCAGCTGGGAGGGTCGGATCAAATATACCCAACGCCTGAGCTTGTTTAACTGCCAGTTTTGCCTGTTGGAAAGCATCCTGTTCTATCTTTCCCCAATTCCATGATTGACCCTTCTTTGTAAGCTTGTATAATGGCCTTAATAGCTGAGCTAAATGAGGTATAAAGGAGCGCCAATACCCCAATATACCCAAACATTCTTGCAATTGTTTTGATGTTGTAGGGACTGGAAACGCTTGGACTTTATCTACTACCGCACTGGGTAGTACTTTGGTTTTCCCGGACCAAATTACTCCCAGGAATTTTACAGATAGCCCCGGACCTTGCACCTTCTGTGGGTTTATAGCCCACCCTCTTTTCTGCAGGTAAGCTATCAACAAATCTGCTGCTTGTCTCACCGCCTCTAACGAATCGGATGTTAACAGGAGGTCATCAATATAATGATATAAATTGACATTATTTGGCTTTTCCCACTTAGCCAGATCACGTGCCACTAAATTATGACAAAAAGTGGGCGAATGTACGTACCCTTGGGGTAGGACCTGGAAAGTCCATTGCCTCCCTTCCCATGTAAATGCAAACTGATCTTGCGATTCTTCACTGATTGGAATACTGAAGAATGCATTCGCCAAATCCAAGACACAGTGATATGTTTTGATTTCCCTGCTTAGTGTGTCCATTAGGGAGGCAATATTGGGTACAGCCGCATGAACAGGTGGCGCGACCTTATTTAATTCCCTATAGTCTACTGTCATCCTCCATGTTCCATCCGGTTTTCGCACTGGCCATATTGGGGAGTTATATGGTCTATGTGCAGGCCTTATAATACCCACTCTTTCTAATTCCTGCACCGTCTTTGTTATTTCATCCTGCCCACCCGGGAGTCTGTACTGTTTCACATTAGTAATCCGGCGTGGCTTCGGCAAACAAATAGGCTCATGTTTTGCATGGCCTCTCAATATTGTCTGGATTGCCCAGATACTAATGCATCTCTGCCGCAATCGGAACTCTCCCACTGTTGTATGGAGAGCCAGACCCCACAGGATATCAATTCCTAATATATACTCTGGAATTGGGGCAATGGATACCTTGTACTCCCGTGGTGGAAGACGCCCGACCCCCAGTTTTACCCAGGTTTGGGTGACCGGAATGGTTTGTCCCCCAAAACCTCCAATCATCACTCTATTACCTTTAAATTTAGTTGGGTCTCCATATATTATAGATGTCTCTGCCCCGGTATCAACTAGGGCCATAACCTTCTGTATATTCTTTCGGGACCAGTATATCGTCAGTTCCACATAGGGCCTCCGGTCCCGTCTAGAGGCCCTAGGAGGACTGACATCCCACGTCAAGCCATGAACTGAGCCAGATTCAAGTCTTTTACCTCCGATACCTCCGGTGTCATAACCCGAGGCACCTGAGGTGGCTTCTTTTTCCTATTTGGAACTATAAAATCTTCTAAATTCCATGTTGTTGTTGGTCGCCGCTCTATAAATCTTATCCCTGGCCTTTTGGGTTTATTCTGAAATTTTTGTTCATCCTTCAGTTGCTTCCACAACTGAAGGAGAACCTGATTGGGCTGCCCATCAATTTTTGAAAACTGAACGCCTGCCCGGAGCAGATCATTAAACATTTGTTTCCGGGATACCCTAACAGGTCCTGCCCGAGAAGTTCGCGGGGCCGATCTTCTGGCTCGCACTATTGGAAAAGCCTCGGCATCCTCAATCACCCTGATATTGCGCTTAGCTCGTAAACGCTCAGTTTCTCCGAGGTCTGCTACCAATTGGGCGGCTTGTTGGACTACTGCCTCTGCGGATACTACTGGATTAAGTATGGAAACCAAGGTTCCATACATATGAGAGGGTGCTTACTGTAAAATTAGGTCCCTCATTCCCGCAGAAAATTTAACCATATCAGGGCTATCGAATGTGTCTTCGTAGATAGCCTCTCTCATACCTAATTCGCGTATATAATTTTGAAGGTCTTCCATAGAAGACCACATCCCTGTGTTTACTGGCATGTCAGTTTTATTTGTCCACACCATGCGGCAAGCAGCCATTATCCATTCTACAATTGAATGGTTTTCTTCAGGGAACTGAGTCCCAGCATACAGTCTCTGCCGAAGGGCAGGATGTACTGTTATTGTGGCCAACTTAGATACTTCGGGGCCACTAACCAGTACACTATCTGCCCCTGAATCCCATAACCGTAATAACCAAGCCGGAACACTTTCCCTTGGCCTTTGCCTAAATCGTTGCACTAGGTCCATGAGTTCAGTAGGTGTATATGGACGGGCTGTTACATGTAAAACAGATTCGGCAGGGGGCCATTGATCAGGAGGCACTCCTGCTGGTCGATCTTGAATTTTCTTTGTTTTTTGAGTTATTACTGGACGGACTTCTAGTGAGTCCGTCTCAGATGGTTTTTCTAGATCAGATTTAGTGATCTTATTTTGATTCATTTCTTCAGGATCTTGATCGTCATTAAATGAAATGTATCTAATTTGAGGGTTGGAGGAAGAAAATGACGGTTTTTTTCCTGTCAATAGATTGATCTCACCCTCCAATTTTTCAATACGGGCCTTTAACAATTCATTTTCATGTGCAATGTTGTTTGATTTTATCTCTGCCCGATTTAAAGCATTTAATAATGGCCAGGCTGCCATAGATGCAGCCATTCGCTTTTCTTTTGTAATTAAGATATCTTTTTGTAGTCCTAGAAAGTAATCAGTTAGACAATAGGCGTCCATGTTATTTGGTACTCTTAAAGGGCCCCATTGTTCAATAATTGTTGCTAATTGGTAATATGGGGACGCCTCAAAACCTGGAATTTGTCCAGGAAGGCATGTCCCTAAGGGGGTGGTCTTCTCCCCCTTGTACCAATTAAAGATTTTCCACACAAAGGACATTTTTTTTTTTCCTTATATTTCTAGATGCCAAGTCAGTGGCTCCTGCCTGGCTTGCCAAATGTATTGGCAATAACTATGCTGGTATTAACAAGGATAGCAATTACAAGTAAAATGGTAGAAATACAGAAGATATAAGGAAAAGGGAACTCACCAGAGCTGAGGTGATCCTCCCTGGTGAGCAATCTCCAAGAGATGCTGCCTCAGTGAGGGTCAGCCCTTAAATGAGGTCTCAGAGGAGGTGGAGTCGAACTCCACCCCTCCAGGGAGCACAGCTACATAACTTTCACCTGTGCTCCCACAGCTGACCCCACACTTGCCTCAGCTGATCAATCAGTGGTTCACATTGTGATCTCCCATACACAGACAGAACCTGCCTGAGGAGCAAGCTGATGGCTGTCAGCTACAGGCAGACCTAGCTTTGTACTGCATTTCTTAGAGCAACAACTGTTGCTTTCAGTCACTGAATATACCAAGGCCAATTACTATGCCAGGAACATTTATGGCATCAGTGAACAAAAAATGCATTAAAAATTGTAATAGACAGGAGCCATTTATTCTTTTATAACTAGGTGACCAAAGAACAACAGTCCTTCTAGAGTCAAGCTGTTAAGAACTAATAGCATCAATCAGTATCACATAGATAGATTACTTCCCTGCCCTAAGACCATCTTGCGACCATTTGGTGCTCCTAATTAAGCCCTCTTGATGGCATTTTGTCTGAGCCATGCGACATTTTGTGATAGGAGTTACTGCTAGTGTTCCCTTAACCCTACACCAAAGTAGGAGGTATCCATTCTCAGGGAATCATGCAGGCTTCCTCTGTATTTGATGCTCAGAGACAGCCCCAGAACTTTTTAAATCTTAGCTTAGCTCTCATCCAATAATGTTCATCAAACAGTGCAACTTGTCCTTTGGGGATGCCTTTGTTCTGCATCAACCAGTTCCAACGGAGTCTTCTTGGCTTGTTTTAGATCAGTTTTTCAACAGATAAAGCCAGGGTCTTTGAATTACAAAGTGAAATTGCAGAATGCATGATTCTCAACCAAACAGAACAGCAGGTGGGATGCAGGGTGAATACCTGAACCAACACCACCTGCAAGCAATCCTTCAATATCTTAGGAATCTCTAGCCACCCCAAATCCAGTGTTGTGCTTGATCTATCATCTCTGCTGAGTTTTTAGCTAAGCTGATGGTGAGCATCACGGTGGTGATGGGTGAGCAGTCAGACTAGAGGGTCTTAATCAACCGTAAGGATCCTGTGATCAGAGGAACGTGAATGTGCTGTTAAAGGTCACAAGCGCTGCACTGCAGCATGAGCATACACAGCGAAAGGCTTTCAGTAGAGCTTCAGTTCATAAATGAGGACTGGGTTATGGAAAATAGGCTCAAGATATAAAACAGAAAACAGATCTTAACGCCAGGTTCTGTGAATGCAACCAGCTGAATTTCACAGATATTGAATTTCAATGACAATTTCTTGTGTTATTTTACCCTCCAGCTCCACCCTGAACAGGAACATGTCAGTGACAAGCATTACTCCTCCAGGCTTGACCTAACAGTGCTTTACTTGCACTATGAGCTAATGGCTGTGCTTACAGCACCTCAGGGAGACACCTCAGAGATCACAATGTCCTTCGGGTACAGCAGGAGACACTCAACTCTCCAAATGTGGAGTTTAATTTGTCCAAAGAGGAGACAGGATTCCCATGCTAATAACTTAGGACCATTTCAGTCATAGGTTTAAAGATGATGTAAGTGCTGAGGCAATACATGAACTAGATGAATGAAGCCCAGATGTCAGGGCTCAAGTCGTGACTCCAGCCCCAGCTGGAGCTAAGGCTGTCTTGAATTCATCACAACACAGTTACATTATTTGCTCATACTGTGGATTTGCATAGGGACAACAGGAAGGTCAGAATTGCTTCAATAGAGCTATGCAATCTTTGTCCTAAATACTGGAAACCCACAGCGTTGGACAAATAAAATGAATTAAGTCTGAAGTGCTTTACATGGATTGTGATCCTATGTTTGCCTCACAAACTTACCTGAGACTTTCCAATCAAAAATCAGAGTGTCATCTCCAATTGTGTAGATGTATGTTCCCTCGTCTTCTTTCGTTACAGCTGAAGCCACAAGCTTATGCAGTTTCCCTTTATCTTCCATTGTGAATTTCTTACTGGTCTTGATTTCTTTGCCATTTTTGTACCACTTCACCATGACATTGGCTTCAGAGGTCTCAGAAACAAATTCAGCTTGTTTTCCAGCAACGGCCCTGATTACTCCTCCACTTGTCTCTTTGATTACGAAGTTTGCCAGTGCTGAAACAAAATATGAAGACACAAAATACATATGATGGTAAAGAACTGCAGGGACATTGGTGACCATGAGGCATTCATTTATCATAAGATCAAACGTGCACGTTTAATCCTAGTTCTAATTGCTAGATTCTAATTCAGAAGCTGGCAAATTGGCAGCTTTTATAAACCACGTACCAGATTACCTTATCTCCACAAGTTGAAGGACGTACACTGTACAGGGGACAGAGCCAAAGGAAGAAGCCCAAGGCTTCAAGAAAATGTCTAAAATAGGAAAACTGAGGAAAGAATTGGAACAAGCAAACTAGAAGGAAATCAATGGAGGGGGTATCTATTACTGCACTGTAACCCCCTGGCAAACAAATCAAGCCTAAAAGATAGAGATATCACTTAGGACTGAAAAGAAAAAAGAAAAAAAAGAATTCCTTTATGGAAATTAATTGGAGTGCAAAAGTTAGATGATAAAACTGGCCCTTATTAACACACAGTGGAATAATTGACTTCAAAGATTCAAAATCTCACCACTGTCTTAGCCAAAAGTTCAAGCCTAAGTCCACGGTCCTATTTTACTGAGGGTAATTGAGCTTGTTTTCCAACTTCTTGTTAACATATCATTTCAAAACAGCGCACACAACTGAGTTGGGTCTGTTGAGACAGCGCAGTCAGAGCTGCTAAAATCAAAGTCTGGATTATGCATGCATTTGTTCTGCAGTTCCAAGAACACGCATGTATAATACAAATTCAACAACGTTCTACAGAATGCCTGTATTTAGGAGCTCGAGAGCCAGCTGATGGACACTGGGATGACTGAGATCCTGTCAATACATTTAACTCCATCCTATCATACAGTCAAATTTCATTCATTTTTTCAGGAACTGTCTCTTATCATTGTAGTCCCGTCACCACTGCTGGATGTGAGCCCAACCACACAAAAGCAGCTGCTGGTTTTCACTGCAGATACTGCAGTAAGGAGAAACAGCCTCCAGACTGGACCAGCTGAGCGTGGCCCTACCAGGATTTGCTCCAAAGGTCTTATTACCAGTAGTGCTTCCCGATGAAATACATGGGGGTCCTCCTTTGATTCCAACCCCAACCCACCCCACCATGCCCCCTGATAACATCCATCAGGGCCACATCTCGACAGCTCCTGAACACCTCCAGGGATCCCACCACCTACCTGGGCAGCCTGTGCCAGTTAATTCTATGGGCAGACCTGCCAGTATGAAATATTATGCTAACATGACAAAGAGAGAGAAGAAAAGCAAAATTAAGACTAGCTGACAAGCCTTGGCAGGAAGTTCTGCTCTCCATCAATTTAGTCCCTGTGACTCTTCACAGGTGTTTTCTACATTTGGGATCACTGCTACAAAAAGAGATGTTGACATCATCTCTTGTGGCCACCCTGACAGAAGAGCAGGAAGGCTGGGATGCTCTTTTTCCTGTCTTTCCCTTGATTTCCTCTATATCTTAGGGACGAATCACAGGACAGAACACAGAAATCAAATGGCTCTACAAAGCAGATTGGCCAGTTCAAGTCAAAACAGCCACTGAAAACACCCCAGATGCTGTCTGACAACAGCTGGACTGTCGGGGAGTCAGGTGAATGCAGTCTGCTGGCCCTGGGCAGGAAGAGGACAGCCCAGACTGTCACATACCTTTCACTGAAAGCTGATAGAGCATTTTATCCCCCTCACAGATGCACTGATAACTTGCAGCATCATCCATTGAGTCGTTGTGAATTTTCAGGGTGTGTTTCTTCCCCACAATTTGCAGTTCATAATTTTCACTGGCCTTGAGCTCCTTCCCATCCTTCATCCACTCCACAGTAGCGCCTGTGTCTGAAAGCTCAGCCTGCAGTTTGGCTTCCTCACGCAGCCAAGCGCAGATCTTTTCTACATCTTTGCTCTTCTTGGTAAATCTCACTGCAGCACCTGTCAGGAGCAAAGGCCTCGTTATTTCAATTTATATCAGGCTAACGTGGTCAATGTTTGCTGCAACATCTCTGAAAAAGTATCACCTTCTGTTCCTGCACTCATCATTGTGTCAGTGCTGAGCAATTCACGATATTTCATTTGGTCTTCTTGCTGGATTTACTAAGTAAAAATCAACCAAACATCTCCTTCTACTGATTAATAATGCTCTAAACATGCTTCTGCAGAGGTTTCCACCCAATGACAAACAGGTCCTCCCATCATGAATGTTTATTTGTTCTACTTTGTCATGCAAAGCTGATTGATAGAGATATTATTGGAATGATTGCTCCCCTACTTCTAAACTATTCCAGTGCAATCAGAAAGGCTGTCTGAACCTGCAGCTGAAAGTACTGCTCTATGGTCATGCAGTGGTAAACCTGGTGACTGAATGCACTGGCCAATAGCTGTGAACTGCAGACATTCATCAGCTGGCATGCTTGCACGTTGTTGTAAGGTCAATAGTAAACATGGCATCCCCTCCAGGTACAGCTTCACCAGTTGTTAGGGGGGATTTCACAGCCAGGACTGGGTCTGAGGAAGAACATGTATGTCTTAATGCTCTTTAGATGCAAGTCTGGTATCTCATTTAGAGATGGAAGATTAAATCATAGGTACATTTCTACTTCTCCCTTTGCATGAGTGCTAGAAGAAGCACTTCTGTGCTTAAGATCTGTTACAGAAAGTTCTGCCTCTTGCACATGTGAGATATCAAAAGATAAGGATATTCATGTCTCTGTCACAGAAACAACTCGTATCACTTTAGTGGTAGCTGGAGGTTGATAGGAGATAGGAGAACTAGGAATAAAGGAAAGCCTTTGGTGTGTTAATGCACTGCTAACCTTAAAGTCAAAGGAAGCATCTTTAGGGAACCAACACAGCTGCTCAGCACACACTGACCCATTTCCATTGGGGTTTTTGTGCTTACCAAGGTGCACGCTCCCTGGGAATTCCAGAGACGGGCTCTGTCCATGCGCATTGACTGCAGACACTCGGAACTGATCATCAGCCTCTTCAGACAGATTGCTCACCGTGAACTCTGGGACGGGGACATGAGACTCGTGGCACCTCACCCAGGTGAAGCCAGTTAGTTTCTTGCATTCCACAATGTAGCCATCGACTGGAATGGGGCGGTGCATCTTCGGAGGGGACCATGCCAGCGTCACTGAGGTTTCTGTTTTATTTTTCACCACGGGGTCAGTTGGGGGCTGGGTGGGAGGTTTTCTGGGATTTGAACAGAAATAAATTTCAGAAATATTAGCATAAGGTCATGTAGGCTGGAAAAGACCTTCAAAAGACCTTCAAAATCAGCAGACTCAACTTTCAGCATGACCTACTGAGTCCCACCATTAACTACTGTGGTACCTGAGGACATACATGACAAGCTTATTCCTGCAGGTATTTACATAGTGAATATATTCACCCTCTGGTTGCTTTGGAACATTTTAGAGGTTAAAATCCCATCAGACTTTTTCACTGTGTGCAGCCACTGATACAGGCAGGAGGCTGGGAATTACCTGATGGGCTCTAGTTACAGACTACTGACACAGTAAAGGATTGATTTCATTTAATTTTGGCCATCAGAAAGTTTGGTGTCTGGTTTCAGTCACCCATCTGGACTCCAATTATAATCATATGGAGAACAGCACATTCAGGAGAACTCATCTCAATAAACCTGAATGAAATCACAGAATCATAGGATCATGGGAGGGCTTGGGTTGGAAGAAACCTTCAAGATCATTAAGTGCTAGATGCCAAAGGTCCCACTAACACAGTATTAAGCCAAAAGCTAGATGCTGGAATCAGATCTCCTGACCTTACCATCAGAAACTGAGATGTCATATTTTGCTCAGAGGTGCCTGCTTGTAGGAGGGACAGCTTCCGAGCTTTTTCTGCTCCAGGAACCAGCTCGAGCTTCAGAATTTAAACAGCAGTCAGAAATTAAACTGAGCTTTGTCACCTCCATCAAATAGAAGGAGTGGTTGGGTGGTACAGCTTTCCAAATCGCTTAGAAACTGTCACAACAATCAGATGCCTACCTTTTCTTTTTTAACTTGTTAATACATAGAGCTTAATAGCATCAGAATGCCCCAAGCACTTCAGACAACAGGACAGCTGTAAACCCTTCTTTAAGGATTCCTTTGTTTAACCACTGAGTAACTGTAATTCAGTGGTGCTGGTAGGAGAAGGGAAGTCCTAATCTTCCCAGATGGTGAACAGAGTTGATGTTCACATGCAGACTGGTGCTGCAGCAGAGCCAGAAACCACTCATTTGGGAAACACAGCACCAAGAAAATAATGGGAATAGCTTCATAAAATCAGGAGCTTCACTCAAATTTCATGTCAGATCTATAATTCTTCCTATTTTCAGGAAGAAATGATTTCCCCTTTTCTTGTAGTTTTATTTTCTTTTCCTTTCCAGCAAGCAGCTTTGTAGCTTACAAATTGTTTTCTAATCACCTCCTGGTGTGGACAAATCACACAGGTCTGACTCCATGTTTTACATAGTTAGCATATTATATTTGTTCCACTATGGAACTGTACAGTCATAGAATGGCCTGGGTTGAAAAGGATCCCAAAGATCATCCAGTTCCAACCCCCTGCTATGTGCAGGGACGCCATCCACCAGACCAGGCTGCCCAGAGCCACATCCAGCCTGGCCTTGAATGCCTGCAGGGATGGGGCATCCACAGCCTCCTTGGGCAACCTGTTCCAGTGCGTCACCACCCTCTGAGTGAAAAACATCTTCCTAAGATCCAACCTGATCCACAACCCCTACACACCCTCAGAGCCCCCTAGAGCCCCTAGTCCTCCTATTGCCCACCACAGCCCCATATGCCCACTAGAGTCCCCCTCAACTCTCTTTACAGGCCCTGCACAGCTCTATATAACAGTCTTATAGAACTACCTCTAGTAGAAGCAATCTCCACACAGAGATCCTTTCCCAGCACACTGCGCCACGGGGGGAGCAAAACGGGGGGGGGGCACATACACACACAGCGCCGGGGGGGCCCGTAACCGACCCCCACCCATCCTTTAAAGGGGTGGGGGGTCCGTTTTAATGGGGGGGGGGGGGCGAGATCACCTTCACCCCCCACCCCTCCATCCCCACCCCATCCTTTAAAAGGGGGGTGTCCATTTTGGTGTTGGGGGGCAGTGACAATCCGCCCCCCCACCCCATCGTTTAAAGGAGGGGGGGTCCGAGACCACCCCCCCCACCCCATCTTTTAAGGGGGGGGGTCAGGGGCTCATGGGGGGCAGCACATCGTGCACAACATTGTGGGGGGGGGGGGCTTTAAAAGGGGGGGGTTACAAAAAGCATAGCTCTCAACTATAGATGGGATTGGGGGGGGCTCAATCGATGGGGGGGGGCCCTTCATGCAGGGGGGGCACAGCGTAAGTCAGCGGCTTTGAGGGGGTTGTTGGGGCTGTTTGGCCTTTGGGGGGGTTATTGTGTGCCCCACCCCCACCACCCCCACACACAATGGGGTGTTAATGTGGGGGGGGGGGGCTTAGATTAGTTGCGTTCCCTATAGCACTGCCCCCCCCCGTCATTAACCCCCCCGCTTTATCCTTACGGCTGAGCCCCCCCCCGACAGCGCCCCATTCATCTTGATGGGGTGGGGGGTTTCTCACACGACCCCGGCGCGGCTTACGGCACATCATCGACCCCACCCCACCCCCCATAACCCCACCCGGGGGGGGAGGGGGTGATGTGGTGAGTGGGGGGGGGGTTCCGGAGGTGGGGGTGAGCAAAGCGCAATATGGGGGGGGGGGTCCTATAACTGGAGGGCAGCGGCTGCACAAAGAGCCCGCGGGGGTCGGAGAGCAGCACTTTGGCTGGGGGGGGTCCACGGGGTCCGGGGATAATGCTGCCCCACCCCCTCCCCCACCCCCCACTGCCGACCCCCCCCACGCGTTGCCCCCCCGCCCCAACATCAGCTCCTGCGGCAGCTCCTCGTCGCTCTCCTCCTCCTCTTCCTCGTCTGGGGGGTCAATATGTGGGGGGGGGGGTCCCATCGGGCAGCGGCAGCTCCGCCGGCTCCGATTGGCTGAGCCGCAGTGCGCGGGAGCGGCTGTTGTGTGCCGGTCGGTGGAGGGGAGGCTCTTCATGGAGCTGCCCCGCAGCCAACAACAGCCTGAATGAGATCCTGGAGTCCCAGACGCTGGAGGATGAGCTGGGAAAGAGCAGAGGCTCCCCACAGAAGGGCAAATCACGTCTGATAACGTGAGTGTGGAGCACAGCCAGCCCCTTCCTCACATGTGTGGGGCTTCCATGTTCCTCTGTGCCCATTGCAATGTGCCACCCCAATCCTGCTGCCCAGCCAGGAGTGGATGGGATGAGCAGGTTGGGATGCACAGAGCAGTGCTCAGACATTGCTGGGACATTTGTGCACTGCTGTTGAGCTTCCCTTTGTGCAGCAGGGGAGAGGATGGAGGTTTACAGGTGGATGGTTGTTATTTCTATGGCATTGCACAGGTGGTAGAACCATGTCCATTCCCAAACTTATTCCAGGGCATGCGGGAATTTGTGCAGTTGTAGTTCCTGAATTGTGCTATTTAAAACCCTCCTGTAAATGGGGATGTTTTGTAATGCCTGCTGGGGCTGCAGGCAGCATTGCCTTCCTCCTTAGGGGGCAGGTTTAATCACAAGCCTCCCTATTTCCTATCACAAACGTCCTACAAACCATGTCTGGGCATTGCTGTCTCGGCCTGGATCTCAGCTCCTGAGACTGTCAGATGTGAAGCAGCAGCAGCTGGGACAGGGCTGGCTCTGTGTGCCCTCTCTGGGTCTGTGGGCACAGAGTGGGGCAGAGGGATGACTGTGAGAGGGAGGAATTGCCCAGCCACAAGAAAGAGGAAATCAGCTGAAAAGGGGAGATTTGAGAAGCACTGAGGCTGTGGCTGCTTTGACAGTAAGAAGAAACCAAGCTGTCACTGTGCAGATGGGAACTCCAGTAGGAGAGCTGTGGTGGCTTTACAGATGGCAGACAGCAGCTGGAGTGTAGAGCCAAGGGTAGGGGGGGGATCTTCCTCTTAGCAATGCCATGCAAAGAATGATGCAGACTCCTGCAGGGTCGGCTTTGCTGTGTGACCCTGGGTGGAAGCAGCTGGAAGGTCTCAGCCCTTCTGCATTATCCCAGGAGCTGGGGTAGTGCTCGGTCTCATCCCACCTCTGCTAATAGCAAATGCAGAATCCCTTATCTGAGTGCCCTTTTCTCTCATGTAGAGTCACCAACCCTGGGAAGTTCACAAAAAGTTTGGGTGTTGTGTTGAGGGATGTGATTTAACTGGGAAGTATTGGTGATGGTTGGACTGGATGATCATAAGATCATCCAGATCATAAGATCTGAGATCATAAGATCATAAGATCATCCAGGTCTTTTCCAACCTTGAAAATTCTATGGAGTTGTAGCAGATTGTGGGGGTGTAGGTGTGGTATATATATGTACACAGATGGGAATATCCGTATGGAAAAGATAGATCCATGTGTGTTCTGGGCTGCACTGAAAAAGGGGTGGCCAGCAGGAGAGGGAGGTGATTGTCCACTCCTGCTCAGCTCTTGTGAGGCCATATTTGCAGCACTGTGTCCAGGCCTGGGAAGGATGTGGAGCTGTTGGGGGGGGTCCAGAGGAGGGCCACTGTGATGATCAGAGGGCTGGAGCAGCTCTCCTATGAGGAAAGGTGGAGGGATCTGGGCTTGTTTAGCCTGGAGAATGGAAGGCTGTGGGGAGACCTCATTGTGGCCTTTGAGTACTTGAAGGGAGCGTATAAACAGGAGGGGGAATGGCTGTTTATGAGGGTGGATAATGATAGGACAAGGGGGGATGGTTTAAAACTGAGACTGGGGAGGTATAGGTTGGATCTTAGGTAGATGTTTTTTGCTCAGAGGGTGGTGACACACTGGAACAGGTTGCCCAAGGAGGCTGTGGATGCCCCATTCAAGGCCTGCAGGCATTCAAGGCCAGGTTGGATGGGCTCTGTCCATGAGCATTGACTGCAGACACTTGGAACTGATCATCACCCTCTGCAGACAGATTTACAGCCCCTGCACAGCTCTATATAACAGTCTTATAGAACTACCTCTAGTAGAAGCAATCTCCACACAGAGATCTTTTCCCAGCGCCCCTTTGTGACATCATAATGCCCCTTTGTGACATCATAACACCCTTTGTGACATCATAATGCACCTTTCTGATGCCATAATGCCCCTTTCTGACGTCATAATGACCCATTGTGATGTCTTAATGCCCCTTTGTGACGTCATAATGCCCTTTGTGATGTCATAATGCCATTTGAGACGTCATAAGGCTCCTTTGTTTTCATAATGCCTCTTTGTGTCGTGATAATGCCTCTTTGTGACGTCATAATGCCCTTTGTGACGTCTTAATTCCCCTTTGTGATGTCTTAATGCTCTTTTGTGATGTCACAATACCCCTTTGTGATGTCATAACACCCCTTTGTGACATCATAATGCCCCTTTCAGACGTCATAATGACCCTTTTTGACGTCATAATTCCCCTTTGTGATGTCATAATGCTTCTTTGTGGTGTCATAACGCCCTTTGTGACGTCATAATGCCCTTTGAGACGTCATAATGCTCCTTTGTGATGTCATAATGCTCCTTTGTGATTCATAATGCCCTTTGTGATGTCATAATGCCCTTTCTGACGTCATAATGCCCCTTTGTGGTGTCATAATGCTTCTTTGTGAGGTATCTGTGGTGCCATTGATAATGAAGTGTGATGAACTGGAAGGCTTTCAGTAGAATTGCAGCCCTAACATAAACAATGACTTGAACTCTGGAATTCCGTGTAAAATCATTAGCTAGCTTGTGGTCCGGGTCTTCAAACCAAAGGCTGTGAGGTGCTGCTCTTGTTGACGCAGGCTGTGAAAGATGACTTGAGCTCTAAGAGTAATTTCCCTTCTGCTCTTTATATGAACGTCAAATCCACAATTAGAATATTAAGAAGATAATATAAAATTTTGTGCTGCTGGACTGAGGACTTCCATTAGCTGTTAGCCATAGTTTGGAACTTGCAAAGCAATCATATTGGAGCCTTGCTGGGCAACCTGCTCCAGTGTCTCACCACACCCACAGTAAAGCATTTCTTCCTAATATCCAATCCTAATCTACCTTCTTCCCATGTAAAGCCATTTCCCCTCATTCTGTTGCTACCTGCCCTTATGAAAAGTCCCTCCCCAGCCTTCCCTGTAGGCCCTCTTCAGATACTGGAAGGCCACTCTAAGGTCTCCTTGGAGTCTTCTCCAGGCTGAAGAGCCCCATCTCTCTCAGCCTGTGCACATAGTAGAGGTGCTTTCAGCCCTCTCTGATCACCTTCATGGCCCTCCTCTGGACCTGCCTGAACATCTCCAAGTCCTTCTTGTGTTGAGGGCTCCAGAACTGCGTGCAGTGCTCCAGATGGGGTTTCAATGAGAGGAGTGTGGAGGGGCAGCACCACCTCCCTCGACCTGCTGGTCATGCTTCTGTGCTTTAAGCTTATGCTTTAAGGTCCTATATGCTTTAAGGTTTAGATAGTGCAGTCGCCTCACCTCTTCAGGTTTATCTGTGAAGGTCCCTTCCAAGTGAACCGTGCTGATCCAGACAGTTCGGATTGCTCATTAAAGTGTTTTAGTAAGTTGGGCTGGTCCTACGAAGCAGTATGACTGCAGTAAGCAGTGTACATGGTGCGCTGTGAGTACTGCACACATTCCTCTTGGCAGCTTGTGGAACAGAAACTGTGCATTGTTTGGATTGTGTAAGTATTCCTGTTGGTCTCTTGTGATGCTTACCTTCTTAGAGCACCTTTCCTCGTTTGGCTCTACATATTTTGGTACCTTACTTGTTCTGTTTGGCTTAGCAGGGAAGGTCTTCTTCTGAAGCATCCTCAGTCTTGGTCTGGGCAGCATACTTAGAAATGACATGGACGTTACATGAGTGGGTGGTCAAAGGGGGGAAGAACTCACCTTTCTGATCTGTTTCCTTTTAGAACACAGTCCTGGAGAGGATTTGCTTTCCTTGTTTCCTGGAGACTTGGATTCTTAGATGGTTTTGACTGCAGCTATTTCTGATGTTAATTCCTTTTTCTGTACTTTAGTAGCCAAGTGCAAGTGGAGTGCTTTGGGAATTGTCTGAAGTTGCCAGGTTGCGTGTGATCACATATGTAACGTGGAGTTATGTGTGGTGCCAGTGATAATTAAGTGTGATGAACTTGAAGGCTTTCAGTACAATTTCAGCCCTAATGTAAACAGTGACTTGAACTCTGGAATTCTGTGTAAAATCATTAGCTAGCTTGTGGTCCAGGTCTTGAAACCAAAGGCTATGAGGTGCTGCTCTTGTTGACGCAGGCTGTGAAAGATGACTTGAGCTCTAAGAGTAATTTCCCTTCTGCTCTTTATATGAACGTCATATCAACAATTAGAATATTAAGAACATAATATAAAAGTTGTTGCTGCTGGCCTGTGGACTTCCATTAGCTGTTAGCCATAGTTTGGAACTTGCAAACCAATCTTATTTAGACTTTAGTGGTGAAATCTTCTGATGAAATCTTCCTTCTAATTCTGCAAAAGAATCTCGGTGGAACATTTCTGTCTGAAAAGGCTCTGGCATATGAAGATGTGCCAGACTGCAGCCATGTGCCAGATGCGTTTGGATCCATGGAATTTTCTGATGTAGCTTCAGTGTTTGAAGAATCTCCACTCGATCTAAATACTCAGAAAACAAAGCAGGTGTGTGAAGATGTACAGCTAGTTTCTTACAGAAAAAATACAGCTCTTAATCTAGAAATCTGCTTCTCATTGTATCTAGTGCTTACTCCATATTTAAGTATCTAGTGGACCTTGACCAAAGGAAGATAAAGATAGAGCAAAGAAGTATGTTAAGCATAAATTTTGTTGCCTTCTACCTGTAGGCCATGGTTGGTTTGACGTGATCCCTAACTCCAGTGTTTGGTTTGCACAGAAACAGCAAGCAAGGGAACAAGTAAAGGAGTCAGTGAGGATTTTAAAACACAATGGGAAGCGATAAGGCACAGTTAATAAGATTCTGGAGTTAGGCTGGAGGTAGGCAGAGGTTGAAAGGTACCGAAAGAAATTCAATCTTACTGTGTTGGACAACAAAATCCACTGTGATATTATTCAAATTTTTAACTAAACCAAGTGATAATTCATATTTATGTTTAGATAAGCTGGTGAGGGTTAATCCTCAATGGAGAATTGAGATGAACAAATAAAAAAATGGTGTTTGACAGTCTATAAGAAACGAACTTATTCTAGGAGAGAATCAGAGTTTTCAACTGTTTTGTTCAATAGCCAAATAATGTATGATATTTTTATAAGCATTGTGTCTGACCTTCTCAGCTGTTAGAATTTCTTTGACAGTAACTTCGGCTGTGATCAGAAAACCTTTTGTTCCGTCTCTGGCACCATTCGAGGCATGATACTCAACTGGGTGATATGGAATTCACACTGTCAACTCCAGTGACAAGAAAAGTGGCATCTAAGAAGCGTGCAAACACAGAGAATGTTGATGCAGAGTCAGTGTTAAGAAATGAGCTGCCCTTTGCATTTCCTGCTCCAAAGGCCTTCTTTTCGAAGAGCCAGACAGAGAAGCAAGTAGAAGGCATATCTTTTTAGGCGCCTACTTCCAAAGGTATGTTGTATCTAACAAATGGAAACCTAGAACATGTGTAGCTTAGGAATTTTTTACTTTTAATATGAATGCAGTACTTGTAGGTCCTAAAATTCTGAAAGGTTTCAGTGTGGGGTTTATTTGGTCACAGCACATACAGCTGCCATCCTGTACATCTGACAGTGCACTGCAAGCGGTTTAACCATATATCAGGGCATGGTACACGTCTGTTAATGATAGAAGTTCTCACAGTTTCACAAGGAGCATGCCTTGAGATGCATTCAGATAATGAGATAAGTGCTGTGTTCCTAAAACTAGCATGTGTCTCCACTCTCCATCGAGATTTAGTAGATAATTTCTTTAACAATTATGATGAGAGTTTTGTTTTGTTTTTATTTTTTTCTGGGCTATTATTTTGAGTGAAAGAAAAGGGTATGCTTTTATTTAAGCGAGCTTTTGATTGCATCATGCTTCTAAATTAAATGTAACCTACTGAATTCCTCATGATAGCATACGAGTACTTGCGTGTATCTGTTCTCCCTAATAGAGGGAGAAGAGACTCAGTGAACCTGGACAGTGTTACCCAGGGTTGTGAGAACAGCTAAATGATTGTTGAGAACTGGTCAACTCGTGAGCCTGAGACCTGGGATCCTCCATCCTAGGGTGGAACTTTACTGGAGCACGTGGGTGCCACAGCAACAAAAGGACTGTGTACAATAGACTGAGAGTTTGCTGAGTTTCTTGGTTTACAGAAAGCACAAATAACTCAGCAGCAAGTGACGTATTTGGGATAGGAGATGACAGCTGGACTTTGAACCTTAAGGACTGCAAAGAAAGAAGCCATCTGCTCAACCCCTGAGCTGCAAACTGCCAAGGAACTCCATACGTTGCCAGGAATGACAGGAGGGTGCCAACCATGGATACACAGCTACGGACTGATGGTAAACTTGAAACAGCTTGAAGTGAGTAAGGGATATCCAGGGTGCACTGGTGCTCAATATTCAAGAAGCCCATCAATCTACACTGGGCCAAAGGATACCAGTTTTAATATCTCATGCAGTGTTTACTGTATTGGAGGCAAAAGGGGGACATTGGCTTTCACCCCACAGAATCACAGAATCACAGAATTACCCGGGTTGGAAGGGACCTCAAGGATCATGTAGTTCCAACCCCCCTGCCTAGCAGGGCCAACAAACATACGCCTTTACTAGATCAGGTTGCCCAGGGCCCCGTCCAACCTGGTCTTGAACACCTCCAAGGACGGGGCATCCACAACCTCACTGGGCAGCCTGTTCCAGGACCTAACCACCCTTCTAGTAAAGAACTTTCCCCTAACATCCAACCTAAATCTTCCCTCCTTCAACTTAAAACCATTTCCCCTAGTCCTGCTATTATCAGCCCTTTCGAAGAGTTTACTCCCCTCCTGGGAGTAAGTTCCCTTCAGGTACTGAAAGGCTGCAATGAGGTCACCCCGCAACCTTCTCTTCTCCAGGCTGAACAAACCCAACTCCCTCAGCCTGTCCTCATAGGGGAGGTGCTCCAGCCCCCTGATCATCTTCCTGTCCCTCCTCTGGACCCTTTCCAAAATCTCCATATCTTTTTTGTACTGAGGGCTCCGCACCTGGACACAGTACTCCAGATGGGGCCTCACAAGAGCAGAGTAGAGAGGGACGATCACCTCCCTATCCCTGCTGACCACCCCTCTCCTGATGGAGCCCAGGATCCCATTTGCTTTCCGGGCTGCCAGAGCGCACTGCTGGCTCATGTTAAGTTTCTCATCTATCAGGACCCCTAGGTCTTTTTCAGCCGAGCTGCTCTCAAGGACAACTCCTCCCAGCCTGTACAGGTGCCTCGGGTTCTTCCGGCCCAAGTGCAAAACCTTGCACTTTGCTGTGTTGAACCTCATTAGGTTCACCCGAGCCCAGCTTTCCAGCCTGTCAAGGTCCCTCTGAATGGCATCTGTTCACCCCAAAGATTCCCGAAATACCAGGCCATCCTGGTAGAGCAGGGTGATATAGAAATAATTGTAAGTACTATTGCCAACCCAGTATCTTTCCTTAGCGGAACTCCCCTGGTGAAGAACCAGGATGACATCACTGCTTTGAAACAACTGATGCTGCACATTACATCCAGTCGGTTGGAGCTGAAGGACGAACCCTTAGAAGATGCAGAAGACGCCTGATTTACCAGCAGCTGCAGTTTTGTGAGACAAGGAGGCTTTAAGGCAGGACATGCAGTAACTGCTACTGAGCAGGGAATGGAAGCACAACCATCAGCCATGGGGACTACCCCTCAGAAGGCTGAAATAACTGCCTTGACGAGAGCCTTAATGATATGGACAGATGCTAACTATGTGTTTGGGGTGTCACATGCTCATAGTACCATCTGAAAAGAGCAAGGATTGCTCACACACAAGGAAAAGAGCGTGATGTAAATGTACCTATGTTGTAGGGCACAGTTCTCTATCCAGGCCCAAGTCTGTGTGGGTGTCTCCTCTATCCACAAAGCTGCTCACACTGCAGGAGGCACAGGCTGAGAGGAGAGGCCAGAGCAGCTCTCCCACTGTGACACGGAGCAGCAGGATACAAGTAAAGGAAGGCCCCACAGCTGTACTGGGAAGATTCCACACAGTCATCAATTTTTCATCTGAAAGGTAAAGAGGAATTCCCTTTTCTGCCCCTATCATCATTGGTCGGGTGAGTAGCAATGATGCCCGGTGTGCTTCCATCAATGGAGCAGAATAGGCGGAAGGCTGGGGTGCAGGCTGACCTCTGCTGAGGTGAGTGGGGGCTCAGGGTGTTGCTCAGTGGTAGATTTGTTCACACTGAGTTCTAACAGGAAACTTGCTCAACATCAAAGGCCTTGCAAAAGTCTGGCTGAGTGATGTCAGTTGCTTTTCCTTTCCCTACTGATGCTGTCACTCCACTGTAGAAGGCCACCAAAGCGACCAGGCTGCATGTCTCCGTTTCCGCTGTTTCTCCATTTCCTTCTTGTTGCTCCCTGTAACCAGCAGGTTCAGCCATGCTGCTTTCCTGCCTCCTCTACTGTGTTTCGTGTGGTCGGGATGGAGCTCAGAGCTCCAGCTCTGAGAAAGGTTTTCTGAGAAAGTTACCATCTCTTTTCCATTCCTTTACCCCTAAAAACAGTTTTCCAGTGTCTCTCATGCAAGAATTCTTTGAACAGCCTGCAGCTGACTCTCCTGAAGCTCAGGATCCTGACTTTGCTTTTTGCCAGGCCTGCATTCCTTGAGATGAGGAACTCTAGGAGGGCATGGTCACTACAGCCCTGACCACCTCCAGTCTTAACCCCTGCTGTGCACCATGTCCAGTAATGCTTCCCTTCTGCTTGGTGTGCTTAATACTTGACCCACAAAGTTATTGTCAGTGCACTCCAGCAGGCTCTCAGACAGCTTGCAGCAACTGGGATTGGTGCTGGGTGGTTGCTGGGAGGTGTCTCAGCAGAAAAGCTGGGCTGGGGTGGGCGTGCTATGTCAGTCCTCATCGCAGCTGGCAGAGAGAGTTAGAGGAGGGTGATGGGTGCTGCCTGCTCTCAGTGCTACTGCACTGAATTTGGGGCACAGCAGCACACTGGTGAGTGAGCTGGGAGGGAGACGGACTGCTGCTGTGCATGGCTAGGCCAGAGCTGGAGGATTGTCAAACGTGAGTCATGCTGGTGCAGCCATTGCAGCTGCAGCAGGAGTAGAAGACAAAGAGGTTTTGTAGAGGACAGAGGGTGGTGATTCATGGTTTGATGTCCAGGTGGAGGCCGATAACAAGTGGTGTCATCCAGGAGTCTGTCTTGGGACCAGTGCTTTTTTACATGGTTATCAGAGACACCAATGATGCAATGGAGTGCATCCTCTGCTGTTTGCTGAGTGGTGCGGCTGACGCAGTGGAAGGAAGGGATGCCATTCAGAGGGAGCTCAACCGAGAGGTTGGCCTACGTGAATCTAATGAGGTTGAACACAGCAAAGTGCAAGGTTTTGCACTTGGGCTGGAGGAATCCCAGGCATTTCTACAGACTGGGAGGAGCAGTCCTTAAGAGAAGCCCCGCAGAGAAGGACCTGGGGGTCCTGGTGGATGAAAAACAGAACGTGAGCCATCAGCGTGCTCTTGCAGCTCAGAGAGCAAATGGTCCCCTGGGCTCCATCAGAAGAGGGGATGGCCAGCAGGGACAGGGAGGTGATTGATCTTCATGATTCTTGAGGTCCCTTCCAACCCGGGCCATTCTATGATTCTGTGATTATACTCGCTGTCAGAAATAACAGCAGCTGTACAGAAGCTGGATATATTTTGGGACAGTTCTTGTAACCAGCTGATTTTAAGACCTTGCCCGAATTGGGGGTCTAAATTGCATGTTAGGAGAAAGCTGGTAAAGTGGCTATTGCTCATTCTTTTTCATTTGCTGATTCTTTCATTCGGGTTCCTTTTCCAAAGGAGATTCTGGTGATGGAAGCAATTGAAGAAAGAACAAAAGCAGCTCTTGCCAAGAATGCTTGAAGTCCCTGTGGAGAGAAGCAAAGAACTTGGGCTTCCTCTGGGATGCTCCCCACCATGTCTCAGGAAGGAGACAACTGCTGTTCCACTTTCTGCTCTTTGTGTGGAAAGGTACGTCTGGGTTTTCTTCTACCTGTTTTTCTTTTTCAGGCTTTGAAGGAGAAGGGGTGGAGCAAGAGGAGACCCACTGGTCATTTGTTACCTCAAGAACAGGATGGATTCTGCATTCACTGTGAGAAACTTGGGCTAGTAGCATGGGCATGTTTCAGGCTGGACTCTTCTTTTGCTACTTGGTTTCCTTTTGGCTACAGGGAGACAGCTGTCTAAAGGTGTGTTTTCAGACCCACTCTCCAAAACCATGTTTCATTGTTGCAGGTGGTTCAGTGTGCTCTTGCAGTGCAGATGCTGTAGTTTGCTGTAGAATCTGAATTGTTTCTGTTCCTAGGGGAGGACTGAGAGGAGGTAGTGAGAAGAGAATTCAATGCCTTAGGTGTATCTTAGTGAGAAATGTTGGCATGAGGTGCTGAAAGTCTTGAGTTGTCAAAGGCCAGTGATGCTCAGACTCCTTAACCTGCTGGAGCAGGGTGGAAGCAAGGAGTGGGCACTGCCGTCACACAAGCTGCACTTGGTTCTGGTCTGCCAGGTCTGTGCTGGCCTGGATTTCTTCTGAGAAGTTTGTTGGAGCTGCTTGGAGTAGTGAAGGGTGGGGAAGAAGTGCTGCTCCAGAGCTATGAGACGTGCAGCTCCTTCTGAAGTGCTCCTGATAAGGACGGAGCGCATTTGCTGCAGCTTTCTCTGCAGATGTGCTCCTCACCTTGAAATCCTCCTGGTTTGTCCTCAGCTCCTGACCACGGCCTGTTCTCTGTTTTGCAGGCTGATAACATGCAGAAGCCGCAGCTGGTGCGTGCTATGTCATCTTTAAACATACCAGCATTTGCGGCAGCCCATGTTATTAAGAGCCACGTCACCCAGGGGCCAGATGAGCTCTCTCTGGAGGTAAGCAGTTCCAGGCATTCCGTGTTGTCGTGCATAGAAGAGGGCAGTCCTTTCTGCTTTGTTTTCCTACCAGATTTGCTGAATCTGGGATTGATGTTTCAATCTCTTTCAGGTCAGAGATCTGGTGAGCATTGTTGATATGAGGACATATCAACAGGCTGAGCCCCTGGTGGAGAGGCAAGCGTGGCTTTGAGGTAGGCACACGTTTTTGACTAGAGAGCACAACTTCAGTAGAGTTGGGAATCTCAGCTTGGAGCTGCTCTGCCTGCAACAGATGGCTGCTGGATGCAAACAGTTGTCCTGTGTCACTGTCAGTGGACCTTCCCTTTGGCTCTGGGCTCGGGCTAATGCTCACCTGTCTTTTTGTTCTAATTACAGGTTGGGCTTTTCCCTGGTGAGTGCATGGAACTCATCAGCGGAAAAGTTCCCGATTCCCTCCTCAATTCATTGCCAAAGCCAGGTGCGTAATTTACATTTGACAACGCGAGTTAGTCAAATAGAGTCAGAACGTTACTTTCAGGGGGTTTGTTTATGCCCAAGTTCAGCAAGCTTAGAAAGAGAACTACAGTAATCTCCTTGGGCACCTCCAGGGATGGGGAAAATCCATTCTTACGTGTCCTTGTTGGGAATGTTCTTCCCGTTGTTACATGCTCTGTCGAATGCATTGCGCTCAGCTTCGTCCAACCGAGCCAGGCCTGAAATGAACTGGTTTCTTTGTTTTGTTGCGCAGAGCCAAAGAAATGGGGCAAGCTCATCAACGGCCTTTGTTCCCTGGTGAAGGCCAGCCCCGGGAGAGCAAAGCAGCCTGAGCCTCCGACATTCTCCGGATCCATGTCCTTGCTTGACATCGTTGAGAGGTATTTAGCCTTCAGGACTTGAGGGCTGAGCTGTAGGAATGGAAGCATCCTCTGCTGTTTGAAACAGAGGGCGTTTCTAAGCTGTGTTTCAGCAGAAAGCAGGCAGTGCCCAGAACAGGCAACTTTTGGCCAGGGCTCGGTGCAGCTCTTCCATCACCCTGCACCACGTCTGACAGCATGCTCTGTTTTCTCTGCAGAATGAGTTCTCCCAGTAAGAGTGCAGAGTCAGCAGCTGGCAGTTGGTGTTCCTGCTTCTGCCTGGGCAAACCATCCCCTGTGGCCAAACGCCAACTGCAGAGCAGTGCCAGGGAGCCCTCTGAAGCAGAAGTCTTGGTCCTGGCAGGTAAGGGTGCAAGTCCAGCTTACAAAACACTGCTTGTCAGCAACACAGGTAGAATTCATGCTTTCAGTGGGCTTGTACCTCCTTCTGGCGTTCAAGCCCGTCTTGATCCCTGTCTTTCCCAAATGAGTCTCTTGTCAACACAAGAGCTGGACCTGCACGTGGATCACTTTCAAGACAGTGACACTGTTGCTAGAAGCCTATTTGCTTCTGCCCACCACCACTACATAGCCAAATGTCAAGAATCTCCATGGTTCATCTTGTGAACGTTTGACACTAACTGCTGTACATCTGCTCCTTCCTAGGTGACCCGAGCCCTTGTATATCCCCAAGACGCAGGGCATGTTACGATGACGCATCTTCCATCAATGAAGAGTTGTTACTAAGCACAGAATGCTGCAGTTCAGATGAAAGCCTTCCGTATAACATCAGCTATCAAGAGAAGAAGGTCATCATCGTTGAAGCCTTCATTCATCCCATCCCTACTGAAGCTGCTGACCTGAGCCCACCAGACACCTCAGGCACCAGCCTGGACTCAATGTCTCTGCAGTGCAGCCCAGCCCAAGCACAGCCCGAGTACCCCGACAGCAGCACCACCATGCAGGCTCAGGTCAGCATCACCGAGGAGAAGCTGAGCATCTCGCAGGGGGGCACAGAATCAGGACACGAGTCCCAGGCTCCGGGCAACAGCACGGTCTCTGAGCAGCTCTCATGATTACAAGAGAGGATGAGTCCCATCTTTCCTCCAGACCTCACACCCCCTCCTTTCTCCTATTGAATAAAGGCACGCTCGTGCTCAATCAACGCCTTGACTGAATTCCGAGTTTTCATTCGCAGAGATTGGGATGAGTGCAAGAAACTGCAAGGCAGCTCAGCTTACAACACTCTGGCTGTGGGGTTTGTGCGGCCGAGCTCTGGGTGTGTTCCCATTTTGCCTGACTTTGGGATGCCTGCAGCGAGAGCTCTGCTGCCGTTGTGTATGGCAGCATCCTGGATGCTGCTCATGAAAACCCCAAGCTTCCTGGCTGTGGCTGTGATGCTTTTCAGGGCCTTTTGATGCTCTTTGATGCCGTGGCTGCTCCCTAACACCTCTGTCCTCCCGCCGTGTCCATTCCTGGCTCTCACCTGTGAGCTGTCCCTGCAGATCATCTCCAGCCCTGCCATCATCGTGCTGCGGCAGGAGGAACTCGCCCTGACCAACATCAGGCAGTGCTGCCTGCCTCTCTCACTCTCTAGACCAAGTGTAACTACGCTGTCATGGAGACAAATGCTTCTGTCACATCCTCCATCCCTGCAGACATTTACCGGTAGGTGGCTCTTGCAGAAGAAGATTCAAGCAGCAGAACCTTTTGCTCAGCTACAGCACACAAATGCTACAAAAGCAGGAATAACCCGCAAGCTCTGGGTCTGTTTGTCTTGCACAGGCATGCACTAACTGCGTTTGATGGTACCCCCCATCCTTGATTTCCTTCCCTGCTCCTTGTCTGATGGCGCTGCTGAGCCAGGAACAAGCTGCCCAGTGTGGCAGAGCATGGTGCAGGGCTGTGCTGGGACCTCCTCCCCTTCATCTGCTGCAGATCAGTGCCACACACGTGCCATCGAGATGCTCTGGCACGGGATGTGCCTCCAACCCAAAGCTCCTTCCCACCTCCCAAGGAAAAGCAAAGCAACCCAAGCATCTCCAGCAAAGCTGCCCAGCAGACAGCAGGGAATGCAAACAGCTTCTGGCTGCTCCCCTACACTCCTGTCCTAAGTAATAGACCCCATGAGGACTGGCTGGGAAATCAGTGCATGACACATGTGAGTGTGCACAGGATTGTGCAAAGCAGTGGGGTTCCATGAGTTTGTGTGTGTGTGTATCTCTGCTGTTATGAAAGCATGGGAAGACTGCCTTACTGAGTCCCAGATAATTACTTATCCTCAAATGATTTTTCCTGGCCAAAGTTAGAGCCTCTCACAGGTAATCGAGACCAACAGGCTGTTGTTGCACAATCAACAGACACAATCTAGATGAATAGCTGAGGAAAATAAAGCATCATGCCAAGGGTACTAGATAAGTGAGCAGCTTGAGATCTGCACATTTATGTGATACTCATGGTCTTAGACAATATTTGCTTAGTGAGGTCACATAGAATGAAAGTAAAATAGAAGAAGTGCAATTGGTCTCAGTTCACAGCTGGCTGGTTCGTCTCAGGCTAATCCTGAACTGCCTCAAGCGACTGCTTTGGTGCTCTACAGAACAGCAACTTCAGAGATCTCTTTCTATTACTAAGTGTTTGAAAGAGCAATTTGCTCTGTTAATTATCCATCATTTCTGTGCAGTCTGTTTTGTCAGACTTGTCTTTAGCTTCCAAGTTGTATGTGAAGAATTGTTTCCGTTGTAATGCACAATGTACTAAAAATTGAGAGATAAAAATGTGAAGAGTTTTTCCAGCTTTGATTTCATGTCTGGAATTTTGGAACCCACTACTTGCAGTTGTTAATCTGTCCAAACTGGTCTGGTTTGGAATGCCCTCATCCTTCTTGAATCGCTGTTAAAGGCGGAGCAATTCCTACAAGTGCCATGGCCCCACTGTTGTTCTAATTCTTGTTTCTTTGTTTTCCACACACTGCTTTTCAAGCCTCCTTTTTCTTTACAGTCAAAGTGAGAACTGCACTGTGAGGTGTCTGAACCTTGTTGTGCCTCTACATAAATAGAACAGCAGCAAAGCCTGACAGGTGACTGTGCTGACAGCTCTCGTAGCCAGTAACATGTAACTGTGCTAAATCCCTTGTGACGGCTTTGATTTCATTTTTGCCAGTGAAATCCTTGTAAAAGGAACTGCAGCAGTGTGATGAGCTAAGGTGAAGATGCTGGTTTTAGTAGTGCTCTAAGCTGAGTGGAAGGGCCATTGAATGAGGGTTATATGCTTTCTCTGGGACGATAAGGTTTTATTTCCTGAGGGAAAGAGCCAGCTTTTCATGGGCTATATGTGGGCTTTGGCAAGGGCAGACAATCCAGTCTGTCAGGAAGCCATTTGAGGTGCTTCAGGTTTGTAAGCTTGTCTTTTTGTTTTTCAGGCGGATATTTGGAGCATGGGTGTACTGCTGTATGCTCTGCTGTGTGGGTTTTCCCTTTGGATGATGACAATATGATGGCACTCTACAGGAGGATACCAGTGGGTATCAGTGGTGCTAGAATACACTGAGAAGGGAAATAGCTGAGCTTGACAAGAGGCCTTGCTTTTCGGATGGCAGAACATGCTGAGCTGTGGGTAGAAAGGCCTGTCTGCTGAATATTGTCCCTGTTTTTGCTGCTTTGTCTACCAGTATTTTGTGGATTTGGTTCTACGCTTGGTTGGCCTATGTGGCACTGTAGCCTAATTCTGTACCATGATAGCATACAGAATTTAAGGAGAAGTATTTTCTTGCCAATGGGCTGGATTTTTTGTATCTGGTTCTTCAACTGGCTGCTCCCTATACTATCTGTAGTAAAAAATGCAGACACATCATTTGATTTCCCTGAAATGAATGTTCCTAAATGCCAGCTCTTCTCATGTCTACAAAGATCAAAGTTCTGCATTTGCTATTAGAATTTCCTCTTCCAGAATCAGGAGGTAATGTAGGACCCCACAGATTGCCTTCAGAATCCAACAGTTAGTTCTGTTTCCTTTCGGAGTGCATAACAACCTGAGCACATGAATTGAATGGCATGGCTTTTTAGTCTGGTACAAACTCTGCTGTACACTGAAACTTGGTCCATTTGTAAGCAGGACTTTTTCCATCTCTGCAGGACAGCAGAAAACCCTTTGTGCTAATCATGATGCCAAGAAGCAGAATGCGGCAGATGATCCAACTGCTTCAGGTGTTCATTTCCTTAAAACTGAATAGTTTTGGACTGAGAGTTTGTAAGCAGAACGGAGCTCTTAAAGCTGTCAGAGATTATTTCTGCACTGTTCAATTCTATCTGCACAACATACACAGGATCTCAGAACTGCGTTGCTTGAATTGGTGGAACTTGCTGAAGTGAACTGGGATGAGCAAGTTTTAGAACTTAGTCAGAGTGCTGTAAAAAATGGATAATCTCATGAGTATTAAGGTACAGGCTTGCTATTTCTGCACTGAATTTGTTTTTATTTTACATGGCTGGGATCTGAAAGTTGCTTGAAACGCAGGCACCTAGGCACTGTTGTGTAACTGAATTTCACACGATAGGTCCTGAAATATCCTGGAATCAAAAACTCTGACTTGTTTTAAGTCTGCTGCTTGAGTCTAATCAGGGTCATAGTGTCTGTGTGCAGTGTTTCTTTCCCTGTAATGCTCCACATCATTTCATTTTGGGAATATTGAAGGAAATGTACTATGTGCCATAACTGTTGTTAGAACAAAGTATGTCTGGTGTGATCTTATGCATAGGTTCTATAACTGCTCTTCACAGCTCAGGTGTTTGACCTTCCTTTTGGTGAAGTGATGAAATACTGCTGGTTTCTATTTGTGCTTCTAGGCACCTTGAAGCTCTTAGGAATAGAACAATTGTCTCCAGTTCTTTTCAATGATATCAGTAACAGCTCGAGTGTTGCTGCCCACTAGGTAGACCCAAAGAAGCAGATTACAGTGAAACAACACACGAGCTGGACCTGAATGAGGATCACTTTCAAGACAGTGGCTATGCTGCTTCAAGCCTACTTGCTTCTTCCTGCCGCCACTCTATTACCAAGTATCAACAACCTTTCATGATTCAACTTGCAAATGTTTGAAACTAACCCTTGTGTTTCTATGCCTTCCTAGGTGATTCGAGCCCTTGTCAACCCCAAAGATCCAAACCAAGCAGTGTCTTTCCATCAATGGAGAGTTCTTATTAAGCATGAATCGCTGCAATTCGGATGACAGCCTTCCACATGGTAACAGTGATGGACACAAGGGGCTCATCCACGTTCATGCTCTCATATCTCCTGGCTCTGCTGAAGCTCCTGACCTGAGCCTGCCAGACACAGCAGTCACCTGCCTGGATTGTGACCCAGCGCCTTTGCAGTGCTGCCCATCCCAAGCACAGCCCGAGTGTCCCAGCAGCAGCACCACCATGCAGGAGCAGGGCAGCATCAGTGAGGTGAAGCTGAGCATCTTAGATGGGGACTTAGAGTCAGGCTGCCAGTCCCAGGCACCAGGCAGCAGCACCAGCTCTGAGCCACTCTCATCTTGACAAGAGGAGTCCCATCTTCACCCTTGACCTCTCAAGCCCTCCTGACTTTTATTGAATAAAGTCACTCTCATGCTCAGTCATCGCCTCGACTGCATTCTGAGTCTTCAATCACAGGGATTGGGATGAATGCAACAAACAGCAAGGCAGCTCAGCTTGCAATGCTATGGCTGTGGGGTTCGTGCAGGCAGAGCTCTGGGTTCCCATTTTGCCTGGCTTTGATGTCTGCAGCAAGATCTCTACCATTTTGTATGGGAGCAAATAATCTCTAGCATCCAGGTTGCTGCTCATGATATATCCCAGTCTTCCTGGCTGTCACTTTGTGATACTTTTCAAAGCCTTCTGATACTCTTTGATGCCTTGGCTGCTCCCTAACACCTCTGTCCTCCTGCCATGTTGACTCACGTCTCCCACTTTTAAGCTGGCTTTGCAGATCATCTCCAGCCCTGTCATCATCACGCTGCAGCAGGAGGTGCTCACCTGGCCCAATGTCTGGCAGTACTGCTTGTTCTGCAGATGAGCAGCTGCCTCCTCATCTCTTCAGCTACAGTAGTTTTTCTCAGGGCAGTTAGATGCAGTCATGCTCCTCTGGATTTGGTGTGTTAAATCCATGCTGCATGGCAGCAGTCAGTGCAATACAAAGGTGTTCTGTGTGCCATAGCATTTCTCCAGGGGCTACCAAAGGTAGAAGCACAACACAGCACCATCCTTCTGACAGTAATGTCTGTGAGTGTTAGACATGTGAGCACTGCATCATCCCCAGCGTGTCAGTGCTTTTCCACACCAACCTGACTCTCACACTCTGCACTGAATGTAACTCTGCTCTTGTGGAGACAAATGCTTTCTGTCACATCCTCCATCCCTGCAACCATTTGCCGGTAGGCAGCTCTTGCAGAAGAATCAAGCAGCAGAACCTTGTGCTCACCCTACAGCATGCAAATGCTATGAAAGCAGAAATAACCTGGCATGCTCTGGGTCTGCAAGGCTGCACAGATGGGAGAGGTAGATTGTGTTTTTGCAGTGGAAGTTTCCAGTATTTTCAGTACATAGTGTAGGCCCTAACTGAATGTATAACCCTCTTGTAAAACAGCTGTATAAGTAGTTTTTCCACCAAGAAAGTTGCTGAACAGAATTAAGTTCAGACTGGGGGCATTCTGACATGGGGAGAATTGAGACAAGCACAAGATAAATACAGGGTGGGTAGAGCCCAGCACAGGACAGAATGAATGTACTGACTTTTGGAAACATTGCCCTTCTCTGTCCGCAGAAAAGTACAAGGCAGACCTAAAAACAAGAGGTTGGTAATTGACCTTCTATGGAAATGAATCCTAGCCACAGTCTCGAGGAGTCTGTGAGCCTGAGATGCTCAACCAATGAGAGCCATGAGAGCATCACCTGCAGTGGGTTTAGGGCACAGAACAGAATTGATTTCACTGACTGGTGTGCAGCTTCTCCCTTGCCAATAGGGGATGTGCGTGCAGTATTGCAATAATGAATAAGCACTGCTGCTATCGCTGCCATCTTTGCCTAACTAGAAATCTTTGACTTTGAGAGTTTCTCACACAAGGGGAGAGGGTAAGAAAGTAAAGAGGCACAGAAAACTAAGGGAAACTGCTCTTCTTTATCTTATCAATAAAAATTGATACGATGCTGTTGTGCATTTTTTTTAATTTTATTTTTAATTTTTTGCTAATGTCAGTTAGATTGTTTTAAAATATCCACACACCAAAATCTGACTACCAAGCAAATGTAATGAAAATGAAATGAAGGTGAGTTAGTGGAAAGCACAAGGCCATATTATATTAGGCTCCAGCAAATTTACAGGCAGTCACTGCACGAAGAGGTAGATCTGAGTTGCACATTATATGATTCCCACAAAGATTAAGGAAATCTGAAGCTTTCAATATATTTTTTTAATTCTTTTTTCATTTCATTTTTAAACACCTGACCCAGACCCCAACCCTCACAGGAGCTGTAAAGATAACAGCATTAACCAGCAATGTAACTCTAATCCTAACCCTTACCCTGATTCTAAAATCGTCCCTAACTCCAAATGCAACAACAAAAATGATGCTAGAAGTTTGTAGCAAAAGGAACCTTAACCCTGATCATAATCCAAAAAAAAAATCATTATGGTAACAATAATCTTTACCTTAAGGGTAATATTAATCAGAGCCCAGATGATGCCTGCATCCAATCAGAAGCATGCTTTGCATTATTTAAGAGTTGTATTTTTTCCAATGAACTCTCTCTATTATCACGTTTATAAAGTAACAGAGTCTGTTCTTTTTCTCCTGACGCTGTGCCTTACTCCTGACATCCCCTGGAAATGACCCAGATAGGGCACCATCAAAGTAATGCTAATAGTAATGTCAATCCTAAGGGTATCTCTAGCCTCAGTGTTAATGGGACGCTAACAACAATCCCAACAGCCTTAAACATTCTGGTGGTGTGAAAGAGGTGCTGCCTTGCACATGCTGGGCAGTCCCATTGCCTGTTAAATGCAGGCGGCAGCGTAGAAACATGATGCCCGTGGTCAGAATGCCCTGTGGCAGATCCTGGCACCGGAGAACTGACCGGAGAACCATGAGAGAACTGACAACAAATCACGCGACATCAGAACCGACCCAGTGGTTATTTACAAGCCTTGGGAGACCCAGACAGGATCTCAGAGTGGTGAATGTAGGTACAGAAGTTGTTACTACTCTGTTTTCTTCTAAAAGAAGTGTTTTTTTTTCATCTCAGATATCAAAGATATCAAAGGGATATCAATTTAATTACTCATTAATTTATTGACAGACATTCACGTTTGCTACGTTTGGAGAAGTTTTTATTTGTTTGCTGTGGTTTGATTTTTCTTTTTTTCTTTTTTTTTTCCCCCTTCCCTCCTCTTCCATCTTTGTGTTCTTCCCCTATAATCAAATAGAACGGATCCCCAGGGTCTGTCCCGCAGACGTTCTTTCCGTGGTCTCTGCTGCCACCTGCTGGCCAATAAGCGGAACTGCCACTGTTGGGCATTTGGTGCCGCAGGAAGCACAACGCAGAACTGAGTTCTGACCGGTCTACGCAGCAAATCCGCCAATCTTTATTGCGATAAGCCCTCCAGACAAGAGCATAAAGTCTTTGCCTGAGGGCAGGGTTAGTAGTAATGGATGTCAGTTTTGAAATTTCCAGTCCATTCACCATAGCACTTTCTGCCTCCATGTCCCATAACCAGAGCAGCTATGCTGGCATGCTCTCTTGGTTTCTGTCTAAACCACTGTACTATATCCATCGGTTCAGCTGCTGTATTATGGGCAGCAGGGTTTGGGGGGTGGACACTGGTCAGAGCACTCCCACCAGCCTATCCTGCATTTTTTTTTTTTTTTTTTTTTTCATTTTTGGGTTACAATCAGTCAGATCTCAAATAGATCTAGTCCAAATGGAACCTCAAAATCTGACCTTTTAGTGCCTTCATTTACAGAGTCCATTTTATACAGATTCCCTTGTACAGGGCCCCCATGGTCCTCCAGACAGTTGTTACTGATCTTCCATAGGAGAATGATTGAATTAGGTTTTTTCCCCATCAAAACTGCCACCTGTCTTTCCAATTTTTCAACACTATCATTCAATAGCTGATTTGCATCAGCCTGAGCCTCTTCAGTTATGTTCAGACAGTTCAAGGCCATTAAAAGTGGCCATGCCACCATGAACACAGCTAACTGTCATTCTCAAGTTGTAAGTATGTCTTTGCTAAGACCATGGAAATACTCAGTCAGGTGGGCCAGGGACTCATGGACCCTCCCTCCGTCCCACACAGGGCCCCATTTTTCAGTGACAGAAGCAGTGCTGCATTTTGAGGATCCTAGGAATCCCAGGACATGCCCTGACAAAAGGTCATTCAAAGGGGTAGTCTTTCCCCATCCAAACAACTCCATGATATTCACAGAATCACAGAATTGTAGGGGTTGGAAGGGACCTCCAGAGACCACTGAGTCCAGTCCCCCTGCCAAAGCAGGTTCCCTACACCACGTTGCACAGCTCAGCATCCAGGCAGGTCTTGAATATCTCCAGAGAAGGAGATTCCACAACCACCCTAGGCAGCCTGTTCCAGTGCTCTGTCACTCTCACCATAAAGAAGTTATAGCACACATTAGTGCAGAATTTCCTATGGTCCAGTTTCTGTCTGTTTCCCCTTGTCCCTCCTCCACACACTGCTGAAAAGAGTCTGGCCTCACCTCTTTGCCCCCCACACCTCAAATATTTATAGACCTGGATCCTGTCCCCTCTCAGCCTTCTTTTCTCAAGGCTAAACAGACCCAGTTCCCTAAGTCTCTCCTCATAGGGGAGATGCTCCAGGCCCTTCACCATCTTTGTGGTCCTCCACTGGACTCTTTCCAAGAGATCCCTGTCTTTTTTGTACTGGGGAGCCCAGAACTGGACACAATATTCCAGATGAGGCCTCACCAGGGCAGAGTAGAGGGGGAGGATCACCTCCTTCGACCTGCTGGACACGCTCTTTTTAATGCACCCCAGCATGCCATTGGCTTTTTTGGCTACAAGGGCACACTGCTGGCTCATGGTCAATCTGTCGTCCACCAGGACGCCCAGATCCCTCTCAGCAGAGCTCCTCTCCAGCAGCTCTTCCCCCAGCCTGTACCGGTGCATGCAATTATTTCTACCCAGGTGCAAGACTCTACACTTGCTTTTGTTAAACCTCATCCGGTGTCTTACTGCCCAGCTCTCCAGCCTGTCCAGGTCTCGCTGAATGGCAGCACAGCCTTCAGGCGTGTCAGCCAATCCTCCCAACTTCGTGTCATCAGCAAACTTGCTGAGGGTGGTCACTATCCCCTCATCAAGGTCGTTGATGAAGATGTTGAACAAGACCGGACCCAGCACAGACCCCTGGGGGACGCCGCTAGTTACAGCCCTGCAGCCAGACACTGCACCACCAACGACAACACTCTGCACTCTGCCAGTCAGCCAGTTCTCGACCCACTTCACTGTCCAATCACCTATCCCATACTTCCTCAGCTTTGGTATAAGTATGTCATGGGAGACTGTATCAATTATAGAGGTTATAGAGTTCAATTCCTGTAGTCAGTTTGGCGGCCCAGGTGGGACCAGCTCTGTTCGCTGCAGGACCAGCTGAGAGGGAGACACTTTTGGCGCACCCTGAGATTTCTCTGAAGGACTCCCTTCCTCACCTGATCACTGCAGGGACAGACAAGGACCACCCATAGGTGGACCAGGTACGTGTATGGTAAGTGGAGCCCATATGTCTTGAGGAGACATCCTACACAGTTTACAGCCATAAGTGCTGCTCCCAGGGAGGTGAGCTCATGGCTTTGGTTGCCAGCTGGGTAGGAAGACTCCTTGGGTGAGTTCCTATGAAAGGGAACTGTATGTCATATGAATGGAAACAAGAACAAGTACTCTCTCCCAGGTAGTTGACAATAGGAGGGACCTAGGTTGGTCTCTCCTACGGGTATGGGATATAGTGGATAGCCTGTCAAATGGTAGCCTGGGTTCTCCAAGTTGTAATCACGGGGGTTATAGGTTGTATGTTCAATATTATCATCTGCTTTAAGTGTTTGGTACCGTGTGTCAAGCCGACTCTGGGAAAAACATTAACGTTTGCAACTGGTCGACCAGAGTATGAGTGTTATTAAGATTCCAGCTAGAAAACGTTGTCAGCATTGTGTAGTATGAATAAACCATGGTTTTTGATCTAAATGTCAGAGTGAGTGTGGTGTGAGTGAGACACAGAACAGCTGCAGGGTGAGTGCCGAGTCCCGATCCATGTTTCCTTCCTCCTGTGAGGGAAATGGCCAGACACGGACAAAGTGAAAGACTGTGTTGTCTGTCCACTCATATGTACTTTCTGCTTGTATGTAAGAAGACAGGAGTTTGTACTCTGTAGATTAGTAAGATTGTCCTGAGGAGAGGTGTACATTCCACCCGACCAATGAGTGTCAACCCATTTATGTAATACTATGTACTGCTTGCGAGGAAGTGTGTGAGGGAGGTGGTTCAATCAGTGCTGGTTCTGTGGCACAGTGTTTATAACTGAAGAATACAGACTGTATTAAGGGAGTTTATGTGAACTGAAGAACTGTACGTTTTGACAAACTGTTTTGATGGTATAAGAAAGTGTAATTGTTAATGATATATGGAAGTGTACTTGAGGGAATGTGGAAGTGTATCTGAGCATACAAACAGAGGAAGCATTTACAGAAGAAAAAAGGTTAAAGTGAGTTTACCTGCACTGACATGAGAGCAACACCCTGAACCTCTGCCCTGTGAGCTGAGCAGAGCAGAGCAGAGACACAGTCCTCATGTATCAGGTAGTGTTATTCTGCTTACCAAATGAATGAGTTCACTACAGAAGAGGCAAATCTTCCCCTCTGCTCCATTTGTGGCATACTCTGGAGTTCAAGACATTGCAAAGCTATGGCACATCTGCTTTCTTTCAATGATGAAAACTTAGTGTGCTCTGGGCTCTCATTTCAATTGCATCTAAAGAAGTCTAGGGTCATGCCAGCTGACAGGAAGCTGGCAAATGTTGTCTCATTGTAAGGAAGAGCAAGAAAGATGACATGGGCAATTATGGACCTGTCAGTCCAGAGCCTGGTAAAATTATGGAGAAAATGATGGTGGGAGTTATGGAAAAACAGCTGAAGGACAATTCTGTCATTGGGTGCAGCCAACACAAGTTTGTGAGGCCAAGGTCCTGTTTAATTTAAGCTCATTCTGTGACACAGTTATCCGTTTAGTTGACCAAGGGAAGCCAGTTGATGTAATCCTTGAGGATTTCAGTGGAGATTTTGATACTGTTTCTCACAACAACCTTCTGGACAGAATGTTCTGCATATGGCTAGACAGAAACACAATGTGGTGGGTGAGCAGTTGGCCAGTAGGTCAGTCCCAAAGGATTATAGTCAGTTTTTTCCATCAGGCTGGTAGATGGTCACTGTCGGGGTCCCCAGGGTTCCATTTTGGGGCCACTTTCCTTTCATGTTTATGCAGATGACTTGAATGCAGGACTAGAAGATGTTCTGAGCAAGTTTGCTGATGAGACCAGATGAGGAGGTGCTGTTGCCTCCACTGAGGGTGGAGAGGACTTGCAGAGAGATGTGGACAAGTCAGAGAAGTGGGTACCAGTTGGTACTAAGCACCAAGTGCATAACGTATATCAAGAACAAGTGCCTGATTGTGCACCGCAGAACATAAAGGACTTCAAACTCTGGGAGAATGTGCAAACGAGGGCACTGGAACTGAGAGATCTGAAGTTCAGAGTTTCACAGGGATTGACTGCTTGTTCAGACTGGGCCCTTCTCACATCCCTTCTCACATCCTGCAATGAAACATAGGTCTCATATGGGACATGAACCTCACAGCGTCCTTGCACCACATGTAGAGCCTGGGATCTTCTGTCCCCATGTCTTTCATTTAACATCATACGGACCTCCAACCCATTGCCCCAGGAAATGCCAGGAGCCAACATGAGAGACAGGATCTCTCTACCACTGGTCTTGCAATCAGGGCTTGACCTGTCTGCTTCGTAAGGCAAAGGAGAGGTTTCTTAGCATGCCAGTGCCTTTGCCTGCCTGTAGTCATGGCTTCCAGTTATCTTCTCTAACAAGTCCCTTGGGAAGCTTACTTGGTAATGTTCCTCAGCGGGCCCATTAATACTCCAAGAAACTTCACTGTTACTTCCGACTTTGTCTTGTTGAGCACTTTGTGCAAACTTCTCTCTGCACTAGAGGCTGATGAACTCAGCATCAAATGCACCCTGGGGCCCATTATAACCTAAAGAATCTCCTGTGCCTTATGCCATCTTGTTATCTTCTTCAGGTTATCAGAACTTGTTCAGCAAAAAGGAGGGATATCTGGAGAGAGCTTAAAGAATCCAGTATAAATTTATTGTCTATTTATTTATAGTTGGGTTTAAAGAAGACATTAAAGCAGCACTGTGCAACTGATACCAATCCAGGATGTCCCAATGAGTTCTGTACTGTTACTGTGTTGACAAAGGTCCTTCTCAACCTCCCCACCCAATTTCTGCTCACAATGGACCTATGGGACTTGCATCACTTTTCTTCACATCACTCTTCTCCTCTGCATTCATCCGCTCAGTGTTAAAACTGCTTTGCACCAACTCCCACTGGCTTTCCTCAGAGAACCAGCTACACATGGAAAAGGAAAGATTTCTCTTTTTTATCTGGCCAGCAAATGGAAAGAAAGGTGATGCAATTGAATGAACAGTAAAACACAGTGATCAACTGCATGCCATGTTCAAGCGGCATCTATTGAAGTTTGTCTTTCATATGGAATATTTTTAAAAGAAATGATTTATTCTGAGGTAGGATAGGATAGATTGAATCACAGTGAAGTAGTTGACAACAGAGGCCATCAGACTCTGAGAGATGGAGCAAATTCCAGTAATCTTCCTGGGATAGATCAGCCAGGTAGTTGAGAGGTATCAACTTAAAACTGATCAGGACTTGTGAGTATTTCACACATTGAGATGGGTTAACACATTCTCATTGATTTATATCTTTGTCTCCAACTCTGTTTTTCACTTTTACTGACATTAATGAACATCTTTCAGACTTCGTGCCTTAATAAAAAAGAGACAGTGATTGAGAAAAAGAAAAAGTATAAGAAGAAAAAGAAAAAGAATAGATAGGAAGGGATAGATCAAATCACAGTGAAGGAGTTGACAACACATTCCATCAGACTTTGGGGAGATGGAACAAATTCCAGTAATCCCCCTGAAAGTCAGAAATCAGACAGATAATTGGGAGGTATCTGACTGAACAAAGAGCAAGGGATGGAGAAATCTGGAGGGCAGTGGGAGTAGTGTGTGCCCAAATGGCCTGCTGAAAACATGCCCTTAACCATGGCCATTTCTTTAGGAGAGCTGAAAAAACTTGGAGGATGAGGCACATCAAATAGGCAGCAGGGAAGAGTAGTGCTGGGCACCAGGCTACAGTCACAGGGCATTGGCACTGGCACCGCTGTCTGTGTCTCTGAACCTGAAGGCATTTGTGTCCAGCGAACACAGTTCTGGAAAACATTGTAGTTTCAGTAAAAGAAAAAAAAAGACATCAAATCACCTCAAAGATTCATATTTACAACTTAAAATGGAACAAGACTCATGAGAATTTTTCATGTTGAGAAGGGTTAACACATTTTCATTGATTTCCATCTTTGTCTTCAATTATTTGTTTCAGTTTTATTGACATTTATGATCAACTATTAAGCTTACAGCCTCAAAATAAATAAATAAATTAAAAGAGATACATTTGCATCTTGCACATGGCCTGATGCCCCTTTCACCTTCACAGTTCCCACAAGTCCTTCCATGCCGGAGAGTATGAGATCCAGCAGAGCACCTCTCCTCTTTGGTTCCTCCACTGCTTGGTCAAGAAGCTGCCATCTGTGCTCTCCATGGATCTGCTGGATGCCACATGCCCTGCTGTGCTGTCCCTGCCACAGATAATGGAGTGACAAAGGCCACCAAATGGGACAAGGGACAGACAACATCAGATTCCCATCTGTCTGCAGAGGGCACCTTCCATTTACTCTCCCTGATCAGGAAGACAGGAAAAGACACTGATGGTCTCCTCTGTTTGCCATTTCCATTAGCTCTGACCTGTCTGCTCTTCCATCCCCAGGCAGAGCTCAGTGCACTCTCACAGAGGGCAGTCGCCCTTCTTTGTCTCCTCGCCCATCCATCCTAAAGACTCGGTATCCCCATTGTGCTACAGTGCAGTTGTGGAAACCATTAAACTGTGTCCCCATGGTCCAAACAGGAGCTCAGGCCTGCAGCTCTACCAAGATTTCTAGCTTCTTGTGTGTTGGTGTTTGCATTAGTGCAAAAGCACAGAAGTAAATATCCTAATTGAAAAGCATCACTGGACATTGCCTGACTGGATAGCTCATCTATAGAATCAGTGTGCAGAAGGTGGCACACAAACATTAGACCGATCGTGGGTCTTGGAGGTGACGTAGCAGCACGGACACACCATGGGCATGGCTTTCCTGAAGGCCCTGTGCTGCTCTTGTAGCTGTGAGTGAATTCACCGGACAGCCGGTGCTATCCCCTCTCTGGCCCTCGGCTGATGCCCAGGAAGGAGGTGTCTATCTCAGGGATATCCCACACGGTTTACAAGCACTTGCAAACATCAGGAGCAGCCCAGGCACCTTGGGCATCACCCAGTGTCTGTGTGTGAGCTGCTGCCTCCCAGCTGAAGGACCGAGGACTCAGAGCAGGAGCTCACATGCAGGCAACTCCTTGTGCACTTCTGAACTGAACCAGAGGAATCCCAGCTCCTGTGGTTCTGTGGGGAGCCGAATCCCATTTCAGCTCCAGGATTTCTGTCAAGGGATGAGACTCCTGCGCTGCCTCAGCTGGATCACTGCCCTGCACAGGGAAAGTCCAAACCTCGCCTTCCTTGTCTGGTTGCCCTTATTGTTTCATCAAACGATCTCTGGGAGCACTCCCCATATGTCTCCAATCAGTCACTGACCACTGGACATGTGGTGGTTAATTGAGTGGATTTCAAAGCACAGTCATGATGCTGTTGTCTTTCAGGAGCTGTTGGCCATGAGGACCCAGGGACATGTCAGGGGAAATGAGTGGGAAGGATAAAAATGACATAATCTGCTGCTTGCTTGTCCAGGTTCCTGGGACACAGGGAGCTCATAAAAGTGGGCAGAGCTGCAGAGACAGCTGTGCCCAGGAGCAAATCTCGTGCACAGCACAGCCTGCAGGTGACAGAAGGAGAGGAGAGAAATTGGAGAGAGCTTGCAGGATGTGTGTGGTGTGAGCGGGCTGTGAACTCACTGCAGGAGCATTGCTCACAGACCATGACAAGGTAAGTCTCACAGCTGACCATGAGCTGCTTTTAATTAAGGGGTAACTATAACTGGGACATCCCATAGGAGATCTGACTGCAGGCACTGCATGTTTCTTTACTGTGGAAAAAGCTTTCTGCTCCAGCTGAGACGGGTGCCCAGGGCTGTCCTGCAGAGCAGGGTCCCTGCTGTGCCCCAGGGGCTGTGTGCCGGGTATGGGACTCTGCCGCCTGCCAGGCTCAGCACTCAGCCTGCCCGGGGAGCTGCCCAGGGCGCTGCAGGGAGACGGGTGGGGGGAAGGAGCCCCCCGGCAGGGCTTGTGCTGCCACAGCTGCTGCCTGGGGCAGGGGATCACAACTCCACTGCACAACGGAATGTTTCTGAGGGCACTTTGCAAGAGGAGAGCCAAGGCAGGGGGTTTCCATTTCCTGTTCTGAGGCAAAGAGGTTTGGAGTCAGAAATCTAAAAGGGGCAATAAGAGTTCTGAGAATTTTTCATCAATCAATTGCTTGTTTTGTGAACACTCACACATGATGTGCTTTCAGTCTCCCCTTTCTCAAAGGATGGAATTATCTTCATTTTCTGTAGGCATGAATAATTCACTTATCCTACAAACAGGCAGCATTTTCTAACTGAAACTGAATGCCACAGAAGCTCGGGTAGGGGGCTCTAAGAGCACTTGGGGTAAAGATATGAGACATGAAACAGATGAAAATATCCAGGGAGAAGGGATAAGAAAATAAGAGGAAGGTTAGAGCTCCATATGCTGCTTCTGCTTAAGGAATGCTGATCTACATGAAATTAAATGCAAGTAATGGTGCTAAATGTACACTGTTGTAGGAGAATTAAAACATTTCATAGTATAGCAGGAGTAGTGCCTCTGAGAATGGTCTGGACTTGTCATTATCTTCTGCACTCTGAGCAGGACTCCAAGCCCAACAACAGCAGATGCCCAACAGCAGCTCCATCAGTGAGTTCCTCCTGCTGCCGTTGGCAGACACGCAGCAGCTGCAGCTCCTGCACTTCTGGCTCTTCCTGGGCATCTACCTGGCTGCCCTCCTGGGCAACGGCCTCATCAGCACAGCCGTAGCCTGCGACCGCCGCCTGCACACCCCCATGTACTTCTTCCTCCTCAACCTGGCCCTCCTCGACCTGGGCAGCATCTCCACCACTCTCCCCAAAGCCATGCCCAACGCCCTCTGGGACAACAGGGCCATCTCCTACACAGGATGTGCTGCACAGCTCTTTTTCTTTACCTTCTTCATGTCAGCAGAGTATTCCCTTCTCACCATCATCTCCTATGACCGCTATGTTGCCATCTGCAAGCCCCTGCACTACGGGACCTTGATGGACAGCAGAGCTTGTGCCACCATGGCAGCAGCTGCCTGGGGCACTGGGGTTCTCTATTCCCTGCTGCACACTGCCAGTACGTTTTCACTGCCTCTCTGCCAAGGCAATGTTGTCAACCAGTTTTTCTGTGAAATCCCACAGATCCTCAAGCTCTCCTGCTCAGAATCAAATCTCAGGGAAGTTGTGTTTCTCATTTTTACTATCAGTTTAGACGTAGGCTGCTATGTTTTCATAGTTGTGTCCTATGTGCAGATCTTCGTGGCTGTGCTGAGGATGCCCTCTGAGCAGGGACGGCACAAAGCCTTCTCCACGTGCCTCCCTCACCTGGCCGTGGTCTCCCTGTTTCTCAGCACTGGTGCTTTTGCCTACCTGAAGCCCCCCTCCATTCCCTCCCCACTCCTGGATCTGACAGTGGCACTTCTGTACTCAGTGGTTCCTCCAACACTGAACCCTATTATCTACAGCATGAGGAACAGGGAGATCAAGCACGCTCTCAGGAAGGTGTTGCAATACTCACTATTCCCGCTTCAATAAAGTGCACATCTTCATCGCATGATTCCCAGTGATGGTTCTTCATCTTTTATGCATCTTTGATTGATTGATTATGTGAGATATAGCAACGTGCAAAAAAATGTTATTGAACTTATAAATAAAAATTTGTTTCACTTCTTTCACACCTACTATCCATTTTCTCACTCCAAGAGCTCATGTAAACATGGAACCAAATTCCCCGAATAGGTTAAGAGATAAATAAATAGCATTCAAAATACGCTTTTCCTTAGCTCTTCTCTTATCCAACTTTGTCTGGATTTGGGGAAGGTACAGCCACAGATAGAAGCACAACTAGTTCTTTTCATTCCTCCTCTCTTTACACTGATACAGTGCACAGAGGATTCGAGTCCTCTCATTTCTACAGGCCTGAAGGTCTTGTGTGTCTCACAGCAGTCCCGTCGTCTCTACAGCAGCACTCAGTGGTTTGCTTAATTTTCTTATCTCAATACTTGGAACAGCTACAGGACCTGTAGCATAAGTGACCGCAGAGCTCCTTATGAGGGGTGGAGTGACAGTGGGATCTGTCCAGAGCTTGGAGCAACTGCAGGATGTGTAGCAAAAACTTGGAGCTATTGCAGGGACTGTGCCAGGAGTTGCAGAGGCTGCAGCAATGTCAGCAGATCCAGCTCTCTTCCCCTTGAAGATGCTGAATAGTGTTGAACACAGCTCAGTAGGTGTGGGCCAGGCCCTGGCACACTGCAGTCATTTGGGCCTTTTTAGGATTACCAGTGCCACAGCAGACCTGTCTCCAATATTCTACCAGTTTCTCAGGATCCTGCAGTTGCTCGGAGATGAAGTTCCAAAGCCCTGGGGGTGCCCACCACTCCAGGCAGCTGCCCAGACTGTCCCACACCCCCTGCCATGCAGAGCCTTCTCACCTTGGGGCAGATCTCTCACTGATATTCCTGAATAATTGTTTAACCTCAATCCTAGAATCATAGAATCACCAAGGCTGGAAAAGGCCTGAAAGATCATCCAATCCAACCGTTCACCTATTACCAATAGCTCCCACTTAACCATGTCCCTCAACACAATATCCAGTCTCTCCTTGAATACCCCTGGTCTCCCAGAGACGACAGTGTAAAATGTGTAATTCCTAATCATACCAACAATATTACTTCCAAAACCCAAAGATGTCCAAAGAGCTGAATGTGCACAAAACTTCACTTTGCCAATTTTATCGTGGTACAAACCAAGGTCAAACAGCATAGCAAAATAAATACCCTAATCCAGCATCCAGAGTTGACAAATGATGCAGCAGGGAAAACAAGCAGCAAGCAAGGAGCTGTGAAATGCAGCTTCATGAGAAGACTCAGCAAGCTTCACAAATAGGGAAACTATCAGCACCATGGCCTGCACATCTCCAACTCCCACAAAGCCCTGTCCACTCTGGACAGATGTGCTGTTACCACAACCCTTGGAGCCTCACATCAGGCACCAAAATGACTGTGGTTGTTGAACCCAACATGTGGCTCAGCAGCTCACAGTGCTTTGTGCACTGCCCCATTCCCAGTGGGATGGGGATGAGAACTGGGAAAAAGAGTACAACTTCTGGGTTGTAACAAAGCAGTTTACTAAGAGAGATAAAAGGAGAGGAGTAATAGTAATCACTATATATCCGTTGATATAGAATCGTATGTAACAACTGATGCACAAGCACTTGCTCAGCACCACCAGACTGATGCTCAGCTGGGCCCTGAGCAGTGAAGAGACTGAGATGAACTCCCACCCCTTTCAATACAATTTCTGCTTGCTGTCAGCTGATAGAGAACGTCCCTTTGGCCACTATCAGTCAGCTGTCCTCACTCTGTTCCCTCCCAGCTCCATGTGCCCTCCACTGACCATGGCCTTGGCTCTGTACAACACTGCTTAGCAGCAGCTGTAAACATCAGAGTGTTATCAATGGTTTTCTCCTAGAACCAAAACACTGCACCACAGCAGACAGTCTGAAGAAAACAATTCCATCCCAGCTGTAACTCAGATTCCTGCCTGTCCCCTCTTCTTGTTCTTCCTGATCAGGAAGCAAGGAACAGAATCTGCCGCTCTCCTCTCTGAGCCCTTTCCATCAGTTCTCAGCTGGCTCCTCTGCCATCCCCAGGCAGAGCTCAGTGCCCTCTCATGGATGGCAGCAGCCTTTTCTCTTCTTCCTTGCCCATCCGTCATGCAGAATCTGTACCCCATTTGCTACAGTACAGAGCTGAGAATCAACCCACCGTGTCTCTGTGAACCAAACAAGACCCTAGGCCTGCAAAGGCACAGAGATTTGGAGTTCGCTGAGTGAATGTTTGTGGTCCTCTCATTAGTGTAAGGATTCTTCAGAAAGCATCCCCTTCCAGAAGCATGCTTTGATTTAGCCTGTCTGGGTCTTGCATCTACACTGTGGTACTGATGTTCAGGGCCTTGCTCAGAATCAGCAGCCTGCATGAAAGGAAAAGCTCTGTGGTTTTCTCTTGATTTGTCCCGTTTATTTCCCATGCTACCCGCACTGGTCTACAGGCACTTTAGGGCAGCAGTAGGTTGGGGTTACCCCCAGAGGGTACACAGTAAGATTTAGGACGGGGTATTGGCAACAAGACTTTCTCTGAGGAATCCTCACACAATCCTATAGAACAACTCAGAGGCTTTCCATTCAATCTCCAACAGCAACAATATCCCTCAGCCCTTCTCTGTCACATCCAATTCCCCACCCTTCCCCATTTGGACCTGGTTTAAAGCCCTATAATCAATCAGTGCAGGAGCATTTCAGATGGGGTCATGGAGGAGGCAGACTGCCATTCTTGGGGTGGCCATTTTCCCAGGAGGGCATGGTGGGAGGGCTTTGTCCCATCTGGTTCCACCAACACTTGCATCCACCCAGCAGAAGGCTGTGCCCTCTGTGTCCCACTTGAACTCTGCATGGAGCTTACAGTTGGCAGTGACATGGCTGAGAAGCTCTGGGCATGGATTAAGGGACAGGGAATTAATGTGCCTTCCTAACTTCCTCCCTGCATGCCTTAGCAACTTCCTTGTAATCTCCCCAAGTACCCAGCCCCTTCTTCCAGAGGACGGAGATTCTCTTTTTCTTCCTGAGTCTCAATAGTTTTTCCCAGTTCATCTGCACTGGTCTTCTTCCCCTATGGCTCACCTTATGGCATTCAGGGACAGCCTGATCTCGTGCCTTTAAGATTTCCATCTTGAGGAGTGTCCAGGCTTCCTGGACCCCTTTACCCATAAGGAGCGACTCCCAAGGGACCTGTGCTACAAGTGTCCTGAACAGGTCAAAGTCCGCCCTCTAGAAGTTCAGGATAGTAGTTTTGCTAGTCACCCTTCTGACATCTCCAAGAATAGAGGATTCTACCATTTCATGGCCACTCTGCCCAAGACAGTCCCCAACCTTCTCAACTCCTACCAGTCCTTCACTGTTAGTGAAGAGCAGGTCTAGCAAGGAACCACCCCTGGTAGGATTTCATACCAGCTGTGTAAGGAAGCTGTCTTGCATGCAATCTATAAACCTCTTGGACTGATTCCTCTGCTATTTATTATATTCCCAGCATATATCAGAGAAGTTGTAGTCTCCCAAGAAAATGAGTGCTGGCAATCTTACGACTTCAGTAAGCTGCTCATAGAATGCCTCACCCATCAATTAGGCGGTCTATAAGAAACCTTTAGCAAGATGTCACACTTACAGTCCTTTCCCCCGATCCTTACAAACATGCACTTCATTCTGAAGCCCAAGCTCTTCAACATCAAAACTCTCTTTAATATAAAGGGCCACACCACCACCCTTCCTTCCTCCTCTATCCCTTCTGAAGAGCTTGTAACCATCCATCACAGCACTCCAGTCATGGCAGTGGTCCCACCATGGGTCGGTAATAGCAACTAGGTCATGGTTTGTCAGATGCACAGTTGCTTCCAGCTCCTCTTGCTTGTTGACCAAGCTGCGTGCGTTGGTGTAGACGCACTTCAGCTGAGGCATCTGCCTCTCTCCCAGCTCAAACAGCATTTCCCTAGGCTTATCTCTGGTAAGCCCTGTTTTGTCCACTCCCCCATCGTAGCTAGTTTAAAGCTCTTTCGATAAGCCCCGCTACCATCTATGCTAGGATTCACTTCCCCCTTTGAGACAGTTGGGTTCCATTCATGGATAACAGACCATGGGCCAAGTAAACTGTCCTGTGATCAAAGAACTCAAAGTTTCTGGCTCAGTACCAACCTCTGAGACAATTGTTCATTGCTTTGCTTTCCAAGCCTGCTCTGTGTCCCTCACTGCCACTGAAGGTATAGAACAAAAAATCACTTGATCTCCCACTTTGTGAACTAAATGGCCTAAATTCCTGAAATCTCTTTTTATAGTTTGTAGTCTTATCTAAGAAATTTCATCACTGCCCACCTAAACTATGAGTAGTGGAAAATAATCAGTGGACCTAACCAGCATTGGGAGTTTCCTCATTATGTCCCTGACCTGAAACCAAGAAGGCAGCAGACTTACTGACAACTGGGGTCCAGTCTGCAAATGGGGCCCTCTATTCCTCTGAGAAGGGAGTCACCCACCACGGCCACCCTTCTTTCTTTCATGGCAGAGGAAGTCACAAGGCTTGGTAGTGACTGCCTTGCATTAGGTTTCCTCCTAGGCAGATCCTCCATTGCCTCCCCATTCTTATCTCCTTCAGATTTCAGAGTGTCAAACCTGTTGCTTAGATGGATCAGGGGTCGAGGGCTAGGCAGGCATGGGGGGGCTCCTGTGATGTTGAGTTGGGACTCTCTTCCAACCCTTCTCATCAGTCAGGTCTGTCTGACTGTGACAGGGCAGGGAGTCAATCACTTTTCTGGGGGTATCTGCCTGGCAGCCTTCCCTCGGGGATGCCAGCAAGTCACTCCACCAGCCCATCTCCCGATCACACTCCCTGATGGTAAACTGTGAGTAAAACCTTGAGTAAAGTGAGAGTTCACCTAGACAAAAGTATGAGTAGAAACATGGCTGACGTGAGGGTAAACCCAGAGTAAACCCAGGATCCCATCCATTGGGCATGCACAGCCTCTGAGGGCAACTTTTTCCAGTGTTGCTGTGTAAAAATATAGGTTCCTCACATCTAACCTATGTCTCCCCTTTTTAATTTAAATCCGTTTCCATTTGTCCTGTTATCAACAGACCATCCCATCCTTATTCTAGCGTTAGGCATCTCATCCTCAGATGGAAACTCTGGGGCTGAATTGGGATCAGTTTTTCAAAGAACCACAGGAGCTACAAGTTCACCTAGCTGAGTTCAGATGTGCACAGTGAGGTGTCTGTGTGTGAGTCCCTCATCTGAATCCTTGGTTTTTATTCCACAGGGACTGCACTACTCATACACAGTCTCTCAGTGATGCCCAAGGTGCCTTGGGTGATCCTAGTTTTGTGCTAGTGCTTGTAAACTGTGACGGAAAATCTATGAGATAGACACCTCCTTCTGGAGCATCAGCTGAGGGCCAGAAGGGAGGTATTCTTGGCCATCCTAAATACCACCTCAGCCACGTGCTTAGGGCACCCATTGTGTCTTTTGCACCTGACCCCATGGAGTATGTAGTGATATTCAGCTTATCAAAAGGATGAGCTCAGAACAGAAGAGGCAGATCTTCCTCTCTGCTCCATCTGTGGCATAGTCTGGATTTCAAGGCATTGCAAAGCTATGGCACATCTACGTTCTTGCACTGATGACACTTTAGCATGCTCTGGGCTCGCATTTCAATGGCATCTAATAAATCTAGGGTCATACCTGTTGACAGGAAGCTGGCAAATGTTGTCTCATTGTAAGGAAGAGCAAGAAAGATGACACGGGCAACTATGGACCTGTCAGTCTCACTACAGTGCTTGGTAAAATTATGGAGAAAATGATGGTGGGAGTTATGGAAAAACAACTGAAGGACAGGTCACAGACAACACAAGATACAGAGGGGAAGGTCCTATTTAATTTCAGGTCTTTTTATGACACCTTTATCCATTGAGCTGAACAAGGGAAGGCAGTTGATGTAATCCTTGAGGATTTCAGTAGAGCTTTTGATACTATTTCTCCAGCACCCTTCTGGACAGAAATTCCTGCATACAGCTAGACAGAAACAGAACGTGGTGTGTTGTAATACAAGAAGAATTTTACAGAGCAGCAGCCATGGATTGAGATAAGGAGTTCACAGAGCAGCAGCTGCGGAGCAGGATAAACAGCATGAGAACAAAGGACATCTCTAGGAAAAGAATGAATGGCTCGTGGCTTTGAAGGGGGGTTATAGGGTTGTTATTGCAGTAGCTTTCCTCCAATTAGCGTGTGTGATTTTTGGACACCCTTGTCTGTCTCCTATAAAAGTCTGGCTTTCGGGCAATAAATTGATGCAGCTATATGTAACTATTTTGGTGTTTCTCTGTTTGACCCAGCACGCTGACATTTTGCCTTTCAGGTTCACCAGCAGTGGTGGGTGAGCAGTTGGCCAGTAGTTCTGTCCCAAAGGATTATAGTCCGTGGGTTCCATTGGGCTGGTAGATGGTCACTGTCAGAGCTCCCCAGGGTTCCATTTTAGGGCCACTTTCCTTTCATGTTTATGCAGATGACTTGCATGCAGGACTAGAAGATGTTCTGAGCAAGTTTGCTGATGAGACCAGATGAGGAGGTGTTGTTGCCTCCACTTAGGGTGGAGAGGACTTGCAGAGAGATGTGGACAAGTCAGAGAAGTGGGTACCAGTTGGTACTAAGCACCAAGTGCATAAAGTATAACAAGAACAAGTGCCTGATTGTGCACCTGGGTATGGGCAACCCTGGACATAAACACTGTCTGTATATTGGACACATGAGAGACGTCTGACTGAAAAGGATTGGGGGTCCTGCTCAACATAAAATTTTAAGTGAGTCAGCAGTGTGCCCAGCCAGCCAAGAAGGCCAACAGTCCCCTAAAGTGCATCAAGCAATTTATTGCCAGCTGGGTGGGAGAAAGGTTTGTCCCTCTTTGCTCTGCATTGCTACTGCCTCACCTGGAGCACTGGGTGCACTTCTGGGCAATGCAGAACATAAAGAACATCAAACTATGGGAGAGTGTGCACAGGAGGGCACTGGAACTGAGAGATCTGAAGTTCAGAGTTTCACTGGGATTGACTGCTTGTTCAGACTGGGCCCTTCTCACACCCCACATCCTGTGATGAGACACAGGGCACATGTGGGATATGAACTTTAACAGCATCCTTGCACCACATGCAAATGCTTTTCCCAGTGCTTCAGTGTTCCACCACCCATTGCTTTCAACATAGTTTTCAACACCCCATTGTATCTTTTAATTTTACCAGAAGCTGGTGCATGGTAGGGGATATGATAAATCCACTCAATGCCATGAACTTTGGCCCAAGTATTTATTAAGGGAATTTTTGAAATGTGTCCCATTATGAGACTCAGTTCTTTCTGAGGTGTCATGTCTCTATAGGACTTGTTTCTAACAACCCAATATTGTGTTTCTGGCAGTAGCATGGGGTACTGCGTATGTTTCAAGCCACCCAGTGGTTGCTTCCACCATGGTAAGCACAAAACGCTTATCATTATGAGATCCTGGCAAGGTGACATCATTCACCTGTCACTCCTCCCCATATTTATACTTTTGCCTTGGCCTTCCCCCCAGAGAGGCTTCATATTCTTGGCTTGTTTAATTATGGCACATGATTCACAGTCATGAATAACCAGTGCAATAGCATCCATAGTTAAGTCCACCCCTCAGTCCCTAGCCCAATTATATGTTATGTCCATTCCTTGATGGCCTGAGGTCTCATGGAACCATCAAGCTTGAAATAATTCACTCTTGTTCTGCCAGTCCAAGTCTATTTGAGCCACCTCAATTCTGGCAGCTCGACCTACCTGATGGTTGTTTTGTTGTTCTGCAATAGCCCGACTCTTGGGCAAGTGTGCATCCACGTGACACACCTTTACAATCATATCTTTTTTTTGAGCAGTTATGTTTTTCTACAGTTCAGCAGCCCAAATAGGTTTACACCTCCGTTGCCAGTTATTTTGTTCCCACTGCTGTAACAACCCCCATAAGGCATTTGCCACCATCCATGAGTCAGTATAAAGATAAAGCATTGGCCACCTCTCCCGTTCAGCCACATCTAAGGTCAGCTGGACAGCTTTTACCTCTGCAAACTGACTTGATTCTCCTTTACCTTCAGTGGCCTCTGCGACCTGTCGTGTGGGGCTCCAAACAGCAGCTTTCCATCTCCGATGCTTCCCTACAATATGAAATGATCCATCAGTGAAAAGAGCATATTTCTTTTCATTTTCTGGTAGTTCGATGTATGGTGGGGCCGCTTTAGCACATGACACCTCTTCTCCTGGTGATGTTCCAAACTTTTTATCTTCAGTCCAGTTCATGATCACTTCTAAAATTCCTGGACGATTGAGGTTCCCCATCCGCGCTTGTTGTCTAATCAGTGCAATCCACTTGCTCCAGGTGGCATCGGTAGCATGATGGGTGGAGAGAACCTCCCCTTTCAACATCCGGTTCATCATTGACAGTCGAGGTGCCAGAAAGAGCTGCATTTCAGTACCAGCTACTTCGGAAGCAGCCCGAGCCCCCTCATATGCGGCTAAGATCTCCTTCTCAGTTGGAGTGTAGCACTCTTCAGACCCCTTGTACGCTCAGCTCCAGAATCCCAGGGGTCGGCCTTGGGTCCCTCCTGAGGCTCTTTGCCACAAACTCCAAGTGGGACCTTTCTCTCCAGCAGCAGTATAGAGGATGTTCTTTACATCCTGTCCAGTCCGTACTGGCCCCAGGTCCATGGCACAGGCTATCTCCTGTTTAATCTGTTCAAAAGCCTGCTGCTGCTCTGGGCCCTATGCAAAATCATTCTTCTTCTGCATCACCTGATAAAGGGGGCTTACAATGAGGCTGTAGTTTAGAATGTGCATCCTCCAAAAGCCCACTGCACCCAGGAAAGATTGTGTCTCTTTCTTGCTAGTTGGTGGAGACATGGCAGTGATTTTGTCAATCACTGTTGGGATGTGATGACATCCATCCTGCCACTTTATACCTAAGAACTGAATTTCCTGGGCAGGCCCTTTTACTTTGCTTCACTTAATAGCAAAACTGGCTCATAGAAGAATTTGAATTATTTGCTCTCCAGCACAGCAGCACTCAGTGGGGGTGTGACCTCATTCAGGCCACGGTAGTCTACTGTCAGCCTCCATTCTCCACTGGCTTTACGCACTGGCCATATGGAGCTGTTAAAAGGTGAGTGAGTTTTACTGATCACTCCCTGATTCTCCAACTGGCGAATCAAATCATGAATGGGGAGCAAGGAATCCCTGTTGGTGCGATACTGCCGTCTGTGCACTGTCTTTGTAGCAATCGGTACCTGCTGCTCTTTTATTTTTACTCGTAGCAGCCTCACAACAGACGGGTCCTCTGACAGGCCAGGCAAAACAGACAGCTGCTTAATGTTGTCCATATCTACAGCAGCGATTCCAAAGGCCCAGTGATACCCCTTAGTATCCTTGAAATGCCCTCTTCTGAGGTATCCTCAATACCAAGTATGAACGGAAACCCTGGACCACTCACATAGGATGTTTTTTCCAGTCTTTACCAGTGAGGCTTATTTCAGCCTCCAACACAGTCAATTCTTGAGAGATATCCAGAAATATGGATTGATTCTGTCCCTTCATGACTGGAGGGCATTAGGGTGCACTGTGCACCAGTATCCACCAGTGCCTTATATTTCTGTGGTTCTGATGTGCTAGGCCATCAAATCCACACAGTCCAATAAACTCTATTATCCCTTCCACTCCCTTGAATGAGGGCAGGGCCCCTCTATTGGTTACCTGTGATAACTGGAGCAGCCGTACTGGTGGTTGGACTGTTTTGTAGTTCCCTCACCCGTGCTCATAGTACAGGAGTAGGCTGGTCATGCCACTTCCTCGTGTCTTCTCTGTGGTCACGTAGGTAACACCACAAGGAAACACACAGTGCAATTTACTGTTGTTCCTTGCTCAATCTGGAAAGCGCTTGTGTCTAATAGCTGAGAATTTTAATGATACACATGAAGGCTTTATGGTCGTTAATTTCTTTACGATCTCTCGCCTTCAACTGAAGCAGCAGCTAGGCCAATTACCAAGTGACACCAAGGAGATGAAGTGGCAAAATGGCGATTTATTGAAACAGACACATCCTTATATAACCTACGCCTTTTTGTCTACACCCACTGTATTACACTAAGATTCTTCCAGAATATGGGGAAGGGCCTGTCACATCACAACAAGCTACCGTCCCAGCTGTCCCAACAGCGAAGCAACCAGGTAACAAGAGATTCATTCTGGTGCCGTGTGAACTCCTTTCTTACGCCTTCGATTTCAGTCATCTTCAGGGATCGACAAACAGTAACAGAGATTTCCTCCTCATCACTCTCTTCTTCATGACACTTTTCCTTTTTCCTTTCTCGGTACTTATCCAGACCTGTCACCTGGATCTTCTGTTGCCTCCTCCTCCACTTCTTTTTTCCGTTCTAGACGTGAGGACACCCATTTCCATTTCTTGCCTTCCACAAGGGCAACTGATATTGTTACTGGTGCCTCCTGTGACTGATCAAAATTGACTTGGGGATTTCCCTTTTTGGCTAGAACCTCAGCTCGGAAATTCTCTCTTTTCGGAACAGTGTTATATAGAGCACGGTAAGCACAAGCCAAGCCCCAAATAAGTCATACCCCCTTAGATCTATCTAGGCTGCGCCATCCCTGACTCAAATACTGGCTTAGTTTCTCGGGATCCCACAGGTGTTCAAGAGTTAAATCCCATGACATTGCGGGCCCCCATGTGTTGGCGAACCTGAAGGCAAAAGTCAGCGTTCTAGGACAAACAACCACACACCAATATAGTTAAATATAGCTGTGTCCATCTATTGCCTGAAGAGCCGTACTTTTATAGCAAACAAACAAGGGTGTTCAAAAATCACACGTACTAATTGGAAGAAAGCTTCTGCAATAAGAACCCTAAAACCCCGCTTCAAAGCCACGAGCCTTTCACTCTTTTGCTAGAGGTGTCCTTGGTTCTCATGCTGTTTATCCTGCTCTGCAGCTGCTGCTCTGTAAAGTGCTTATCTTGATCCATGGCTGCTGCTCTGTAAAATTCTTCTTGTATTACAACAGAATGGCAGTTCCCTGGGGTCTCCAGCACACCCCCAGCCAGCTGGCAAATGCCACTGAGGACCTTTAGGAAAGACATGCCCTGGGTAGTGACAATGTTCACTGGACAACTGTGAGCCCCACAATGGGTCTCGTACCTGTGTGCCATCTTCTGAACACCAGTAGCACGGTGTAGATGCAAGGCCCAGCCAGGCAAAATCAAAACATGCTTCTGGAAGGGGATTCTTTCTGAAGAGTCGTTACACTAATGAGAGGACCACAAACATTCACTCAGCGAACTCCAAATCTCTGTGCCTTTGCAGGCCTAGGGTCTTGTTTGGTTCACAGAGACACGGTGGGTTGATTCTCAGCTCTGTACTGTAGCAAATGGGGTACAGATTCTGCATGACGGATGGGCAAGGAAGAAGAGAAAAGGCTGCTGCCATCCATGAGAGGGCACTGAGCTCTGCCTGGGGATGGCAGAGGAGCCAGCTGAGAACTGATGGAAAGGGCTCAGAGAGGAGAGCGGCAGATTCTGTTCCTTGCTTCCTGATCAGGAAGAACAAGAAGAGGGGACAGGCAGGAATCTGAGTTACAGCTGGAATGGAATTGTTTTCTTCAGACTGTCTGCTGTGGTGCAGTGTTTTGGTTCTAGGAGAAAACCATTGATAACACTCTGATGTTTACAGCTGCTGCTAAGCAGTGTTGTACAGAGCCAAGGCCATGGTCAGTGGAGGGCACATGGAGCTGGGAGGGAACAGAGTGAGGACAGCTGACTGATAGTGGCCAAAGGGACGTTCTCTATCAGCTGACAGCAAGCAGAAATTGTATTGAAAGGGGTGGGAGTTCATCTCAGTCTCTTCACTGCCCAGGGTCCAGCTGAGCATCAGTCTGGTGGTGCTGAGCAAGTGCTTGTGCATCAGTTGTTACATACAATTCCATATCAACGGATATATAGTGATAACTATTACTCCACTTCTTTTATCTCTCTTAGTAAACTGCTTTGTTACATCCCAGAAGTTGTACTCTTTTTCCCAGTTCTCATCCCCATCCCACTGGGAATTGGGAAGTGCACAAAGCACTGTGTGCTGCTGAGCCACATGTTGGGTTCAACAACCACAGTCATTTTGGTGCCTGATGTGAGGCTCCAAGGGTTGAGATAGCAGCACATCTGTCCAGAGCGGACAGGGCTTTGTGGGAGCTGGAGAAGTGCAGGCCATGGTGCTGATATGTGTGGATGTGCTCCCTATGTGTGGAGCTTGTTGAGTCTTCTCATGAAGCTTCACTGCACAGCTCCTTACTTGGTGCTTGGATGCTGCATTAGGGTATTTATTTTGCTATGCTGTTTGACCTCAGTTTGTACCACGATAAAATTGGCAGCTGACAAAGTGAAGTTTTGTGCACATTCAGCTCTGCGGTCATCTTTGGGTTTTGGAAGTAATATTGTCCATATGATTAGGAATTACACAATTTACATTGTCGCCTCTGTGAGTCCGGGGGTGTACTGGATATTGTGTTGAGGGACATGGTTTAGTGGGAGCTATAGGTAATAGGTGAACGGTTGGATTGGATGATCTTTCAGGCCTTTTCCAACCTTGGTGATTCTATGAATCTATGATTGAGGTTAAACAATTATTCAGGAATATCAGTGAGAGATCTGCCCCAAGGTGAGAAGGCTCTGCATGGCAGAGGATGTGGGACGGTCTGGGCAGCTGCCTGGAGTGGTGGGCACCCCCAGGGCTTTGGAACTTCATCTCCGAGCAACTGCAGGATCCTGATAAACTGGTAGAATATTGGGGGCAGGTCTGCTGTGGCACTGGTAACCCCCAAGAGGCACAAATGACTGCAGTGTGCCAGATCCAGAGAGCTGGATCTGCTGACAGTGCTGCAGCCTCTGCAACTCCTGGCACAGACCATGCAGCAGCTCCATGTTTTTGCTACACGTCCTGCAGTTGCTCCAAGCTCTGGGCAGATCCCTCTGTCACTCCACCCCTCATAATGAGCTCTGCAGTTACTCCTGCTACGGGTCCTGTAGCTGTTCCAAGTATGGTAATAAGAAAATGGTACAAATTCCTCCCAAGGGAGGAAGTACAGCCCTGCGGTGGCTCCAACCCCTCCAATGAGCCCAGTGGCTGCTCCAACATAGTCACAGGTCCTGTGGTGGTTCCAGCTCTGGCAATGAACTCTGAGGTCACTTCAACTCCTGCAACAGCCCAACAGCCACTTCAGCTCCTACAGTGAACCCTGTGGCTGTTAAAACCCCTGCAACTAATCCTGGACTTGCAGACAGATGCGCATAGGGATTAGTTCATATATGTTTGCAACTGCATATGTTGTATATGTGTGAAAATACACTAAATATATTATATATGTATAAATACATTTGTCATAATTATTATCCTTTTCTTTTTCTCTTTGTCTCAACCCATAAACCTTAAACCACAGCACTGCCTTGAGATGCTTACGGATCTCCTTGGGACTATTCAATCTGATCTGGTCACACAGTGAAGAGCACCTGAAGATCTCAAGGTTTTCTCAGGGAGCAGCTCCTGAGGTATATTCCTTACACCAGCTTTGGAAGAGGCCTCCCTCCAGTTCTCTGGTCCTGCTCTAAAGGGGCCCTCTTGTTATGGCAGTGCCAGCAAGGAGACCAGCTCTGACAGACCTGTTCATATTGCCGGCTACTGACTGCAGCCCTGGATTGCTGCTGTAGAGGCAACAGGACTGTTGTGAGACACACAAGACCTTCAGGACTGCACAAATGAGAGGACTCAAGAGCACTGCAGCACTGGTAAGAGCACATGAATGAAAAGAGCACGTTGAGCTGCTGTCTGTGGCTGTACCTCCCCAAATCCAGGCAAAGTAGGAAGAAAGAAAATCTAAGTAAGTCTATTTTGAAAGCTTTTTAGGTATCTTATAACATATTCAGGGAATCTGGTTCCATGTTTACATGAGTTCTTGGAGTGAGAAAATGGAAATTAGGTAGGAAAGAATTTAAATACATTTTTATTTATAAGTTCAATAACATTTTTTTTTTTGCACATTCCTATATCTCACATAATCAAACAGACAAAGATGCATAAAACATAAAGAACCACCACTGGGAATCCTATTGAGGAAGTTGTGCATTTTATTGTAGCTGGAATAGTGCTTATTGCAACACCTTCCTGAAAGCGTGCTTGATCTCCCTGTTCCTCATGCTGTAGATAATAGGGTTTAGTGTTGGAGGAACCACTGCATACAGAAGTGCCACTGTCAGATCCAGGAGTGGGGAGGAAATGGACGGGGGCTTCAGGTAGGCAAAAGCACCAGTGCTGAGAAACAGGGAGACCACAGCCAGGTGAGGGAGGCACATGGAGAAGGCTTTGTGCCGTCCCTGCTCAGAGGGCATCCTCAGCACAGCCATGAAGATGTGCACATAGGACACAACTATGAAAACAAAGCAACCAAAGCCTAAACTGACACCAAAAAAGAGAAATACAAATTCCGTGAGGTAGGAGCCAGAGCAGGAGAGCTTGAGGATCTGGGGGATTTCACAGAAAAACTGGTTGACAACATTGCCTTGGCAGAGAGGCAGTGAAAACGTACTGGCAGTGTGCAGCAGGGAATAGAGAACCCCAGTGCCCCAGGCAGCTGCTGCCATGGTGGCACAAGCTCTGCTGACCATCAAGGTCCCGTAGTGCAGGGGCTTGCAGATGGCAACATAGCGGTCATAGGACATGATGGTGAGAAGGGAATACTCTGCTGACATGAAGAAGGAAAAGAAAAAGAGCTGTGCAGCACATCCTGTGTAGGAGATGGCCCTGGTGTCCCAGAGGGCGTTGGCCATGGCTTTGGGGAGAGTGGTGGAGATGCAGCCCAGGTCGAGGAGGGCCAGGTTGAGGAGGAAGAAGTACATGGGGGTGTGCAGGCGGTGGTCGCAGGCTACGGCTGTGCTGATGAGGCCGTTGCCCAGGAGGGCAGCCAGGTAGATGCCCAGGAAGAGCCAGAAGTGCAGGAGCTGCAGCTGCGGCGTGTCTGCCAACGGCAGCAGGAGGAACTCGCTGATGGAGCTGCTGTTGGACATCTGCTGTTGTTGGGCTTGGAGTCCTGCTCAGAGTGCAGAAGATAATGACAAGTCCAGACCATTCTCAGAGGCACTACTCCTGCTATATATATGATGTGCCTCATCCTCCAAGTTTTTTCAGCTCTCCTAAAGAAATGGCCATGGTTAAGGGCATGTTTTCAGCAGGCCATTTGGGCACACACTACTCCCACTGCCCTCCAGATTTCTCCATCCCTTGCTCTTTGTTCAGTCAGATACCTCCCAATTATCTGTCTGATTTCTGACTTTCAGGGGGATTACTGGAATTTGTTCCATCTCCCCAAAGTCTGATGGAATGTGTTGTCAACTCCTTCACTGTGATTTGATCTATCCCTTCCTATCTATTCTTTTTCTTTTTCTTCTTATACTTTTTCTTTTTCTCAATCACTGTCTCTTTTTTATTAAGGCACGAAGTCTGAAAGATGTTCATTAATGTCAGTAAAAGTGAAAAACAGAGTTGGAGACAAAGATATAAATCAATGAGAATTTGTTAACCCGTCTCAATGTGTGAAATACTCACAAGTCCTGATCAATTTTAAGTTGATACCTCTCAACTACCTGGCTGATCTATCCCAGGGAGATTACTGGAATTTGCTCTATCTACCAGAGTCTGATGGCCTCTGTTGTCAACTACTTCACTGTGATTCAATCTATCCTATCCTACCTCAGAATAAATCATTTCTTTTAAAAGTATTCCATATGAAAGACAAACTTCAATAGATGCAGCTTGAACATGGCATGCAGTTGATCACTGTGTTTTACTGTTCATTCAATTGCATCACCTTTCTTTCCATTTGCTGGCCAGATAAAAAAGAGAAATCTTTCCTTTTCCATGTGTAGCTGGTTCTCTGAGGAAAGCCAGTGGGAGTTGGTGCAAAGCAGTTTTAACACTGAGCGGATGAATGCAGAGGAGAAGAGTGATGTGAAGAAAAGTGATGCAAGTCCCATAGGTCCATTGTGAGCAGAAATTGGGTGGGGAGGTTGAGAAGGACCTTTGTCAACACAGTAACAGTACAGAACTCATTGGGACATCCTGGATTGGTATCAGTTGCACAGTGCTGCTTTAATGTCTTCTTTAAACCCAACTATAAATAAATAGACAATAAATTTATACTGGATTCTTTAAGCTCTCTCCAGATATCCCTCCTTTTTGCTGAACAAGTTCTGATAACCTGAAGAAGATAACAAGATGGCATAAGGCACAGGAGATTCTTTAGGTTATAATGGTCCCAGGGTGCATTTGATGCTGAGTTCATCAGCCTCTAGTGCAGAGAGAAGTTTGCACAAAGTGCTCAACAAGACAAAGTCAGAAGTAACAGTGAAGTTTCTTGGAGTATTAATGGGCCCGCTGAGGAACATTACCAAGTAAGCTTCCCAAGGGACTTGTTAGAGAAGATAACTGGAAGCCATGACTACAGGCAGGCAAAGGCACTGGCATGCTAAGAAACCTCTCCTTTGCCTTACAAAGCAGACAGGTCAAGCCCTGATTGCAAGACCAGTGGTAGAGAGGTCCTGTATGTCATGTTGGCTCTGGGCATTTCCTGGGGCAATGTGTTGGAATTTTGTATGATGTTAAATGAAAGACATGGGGACAGAAGATCCCAGGCTCTACATGTGGTGCAAGGACGCTGTGAGGTTCATGTCCCATATGAGACCTATGTTTCATTGCAGGATGTGAGCAGGGATGTGAGAAGGGCCCAGTCTGAACAAGCAGCCAATCCCTGTGAAACTCTGAACTTCAGATCTCTCGGTTTCAGTGCCCTCCTTTGCACATTCTCCCAGAGTTTGAAGTCCTTTATGTTCTGTGGTGTCCAGAACATAGTGAGGCAGTAGCAATGCAGAGCAGAGGGACAACCCTTTCCCTCACCCAGCTGGCAATAAGTTGCTTCATGCACTCCAGGGGACTGTTGTCTTTCCTGGCTGCCTTGGCACACTGCTGACTCACATTCAGTGTGATGCTGACCAGCACCCCAACCCTTTCCAGTCAGAATCCTCTCCAGTGTCCCATATCCAGTCAGTGTGTATGTCCAGCATTGCCCCTACCCAGGTGCACAATCAGGCACTTGTTCTTGTTATACTTTATGCACTTGGTGCTTAGTACCAACTGGTACCCACTTCTCTGACTTGTCCACATCTCTCTGCAAGTCCTCTCCACCCTCAGTGGAGGCAACAGCACCTCCTCATCTGGTCTCATCAGCAAACTTGCTCAGAACGTCTTCTAGTCCTGCATTCAAGTCATCTGCATAAACATGAAAGGAAAGTGGCCCCAAAATGGAACCCTGGGGACCCCGACAGTGACCATCTACCAGCCTGATGAAAAAAACTGACTATAATCCTTTGGGACTGACCTACTGGCCAACTGCTCACCCACCACATTGTGTTTCTGTCTAGCCATATGCAGAACATTCTGTCCAGAAGGTTGTTGTGAGAAACAGTATCAAAATCTCCACTGAAATCCTCAAGGATTACATCAACTGGCTTCCCTTGGTCAACTAAACGGATAACTGTGTCACAGAATGAGCTTAAATTAAACAGGACCTTGGCCTCACAAACTTGTGTTGGCTGCAACCAATGACAGAATTGTCCTTCAGCTGTTTTTCCATAACTCCCACCATCATTTTCTCCATAATTTTACCAGGCTCTGGACTGACAGGTCCATAATTGCCCATGTCATCTTTCTTGCTCTTCCTTACAATGAGACAACATTTGCCAGCTTCCTGTCAGCTGGCATGACCCTAGACTTCTTTAGATGCAATTGAAATGAGAGCCCAGAGCACACTAAGTTTTCATCATTGAAAGAAAGTAGATGTGCCATAGCTTTGCAATGCCTTGAACTCCAGAGTATGCCACAGATGGAGCAGAGGGGAAGATTTGCCTCTTCTGTAGTGAACTCATTCTTTTGGTAAGCAGAATAATACTACCTGATACATGGGGACTGTGTCTCTGCTCTGCTCTGCTCAGCTCACAGGGCAGCGGTCTGGCAGGGTGTTGCTCTCATGTCAATGCAGGTAAACTCACTTTAATCCTTTTTCCTCTGTAAATGCTTCCTCTATTTCTATGCTCAGATACACTTCCACATTCCCTCAACTACACTTTCATATATCATTAACAATTACACTTTCTTATACCATCAAAACTGTTTGTCAAACAGTACAGTTCTTCAGTTCACATAAACTCCCTTAATACAGTCTGTATTCTTCAGTTATAAACACTGTGCCACAGAACCAGCACTGATTGAACCACCTCCCTCACACACTTCCTCGCAAGCAGTACATAGTATTACATAAATGGGTTGACACTCATTGGTCGGGTGGAATGTACACCTCTCCTCAGGACAATCTTACTAATCTACAGAGTACAAACTCCTGTCTTCTTACATACAAGCAGAAAGTACTTATGAGTGGACACACAACACAGTCTTTCACTTTGTCCGTGTCTGGCCATTTCCCTCACAGGAGGAAGGAAACATGGATCGGGACTCGGCACTCACCCTGCAGCTGTTCTGTGTCTCACTCACACCACACTCACTCTGACATTTAGATCAAAAACCATGGTTTATTCATACTACACAATGCTGACAACGTTTTCTAGCTGGAATCTTAATAACACTCATACTCTGGTCGACCAGTTGCAAACGTTAATGTTTTTCCCAGAGTCGGCTTGACACACGGTACCAAACACTTAAAGCAGATGATAATATTGAACATACAACCTATAACCCCCGTGATTACAACTTGGAGAACCCAGGCTACCATTTGACAGGCTATCCACTATATCCCATACCCGTAGGAGAGACCAACCTAGGTCCCTCCTATTGTCACCCACCTGGGAGAGAGTACTTGTTCTTGTTTCCATTCATATGACATACAGTTCCCTTTCATAGGAACTCACCCAAGGAGTCTTCCTACCCAGCTGGCAACCAAAGCCATGAGCTCACCTCCCTGGGAGCAGCACGTATGGCTGTAAACTGTGTAGGATGTCTCCTCAAGACATATGGGCTCCACTTACCATACACATACCTGGTCCACCTATGGGTGGTCCTTGTCTGTCCCTGCAGTGATCAGGTGAGGAAGGAAGTCCTTCAGAGAAATCTCAGGGTGCGCCAAAAGTGTCTCCCTCTCAGCTGGTCCTGCAGCGAACAGAGCTGGTCCCACCTGGGCCGCCAAATTGACTACAGGAATTGAACTCTATAACCTCTATAACTGATACAGTCTCCCATGACATCCTTATAACAAAGCTGAGGAAGTATGGGATAGGTGATTGGACAGTGAAGTGGGTCGAGAATTGGCTGACTGGCAGAGTGCAGAGTGTTGTCGTTGGCGGTGCAGTGTCTGGCTGAGGGCCTGTAACGAGCGGCATCCCCCAGGGGTCTGTGCTCAGTCCGGTCTTGTTCAACATCTTCATCAATGACCACCCTCAGCAAGTTTGCTGATGACACGAAGTTGGGAGGATTGGCTGACACGCCTGAAGGCTGTGCTGCCATTCAGCGAGACCTGGACAGGCTGGAGAGCCGGGCAGTAAGAAACCGGATGAGGTTTAACAAAAGCAAGTGTAGAGTCTTGCACCTAGGGAGAAATAATTGCATGCACCGGTACAGGCTGGGGGAAGAGCTGCTGGGGAGGAGCTCTGCTGAGAGGGACCTGGGCGTCCTGGTGGACGACAGATTAACCATGAGCCAGCAGTGTGCCCTTGTAGCCAAAAAAGCCAATGGCATCCTGGGGTGCATTAAAAAGAGCGTGTCCAGCAGGTCGAAGGAGGTGATCCTCCCCCTCTACTCTGCCCTGGTGAGGCCTCATCTGGAATATTGTGTCCAGTTCTGGGCTCCCCAGTAAAAAAAAGACAGGGATCTCTTAGAAAGAGTCCAGCAGAGGGCCACTAAGATGGTGAAGGGCCTGGAGCATCTCCCCAATGAGGAGAGACTGAGGGAACTGGGTCTGTTTAGCCTTGAGAAAAGAAGGCTGAGAGGGGACAGGATCCAGGTTCTATAAATATTTGAGGTGTGGGGGGCAAAGTGTTGAGGCCAGACTCTTTTCAGCAGTGTGTGGAGACGGGACAAGGGGAAACAGACAGAAACTGCACCATAGGAAGTTCTGCACTAATGTGTGCAATAACTTCTTTACGGTGAGAGTGACAGAGCACTGGAACAGGCTGCCTAGGGTGGTTGTGGAATCTCCTTCTCTGGAGATATTCAAGACCTGCCTGGATGCTGAGCTGTGCAACGTGGTGTAGGGAACCTGCTTTGGCAGGGGGCTGGACTCAGTGGTCTCTGGAGGTCCCTTCCAACCCCTACAATTCTGTGATTCTGTGAATATCATGGAGTTGTTTGGATGGGGAAAGACTACCCCTTTGAATGACCTTTTGTCAGGGCATGTCCTGGGATTCCTAGGATCCTCAAAATGCAGCACTGCTTCTGTCACTGAAAAATGGGGCCCTGTGTGGGACGGAGGGAGGGTCCATGAGTCCCTGGCCCACCTGACTGAGTATTTCCATGGTCTTAGCAAAGACATACTTACAACTTGAGAATGACAGTTAGCTGTGTTCATGGTGGCATGGCCACTTTTAATGGCCTTGAACTGTCTGAACATAACTGAAGAGGCTCAGGCTGATGCAAATCAGCTATTGAATGATAGTGTTGAAAAACTGGAAAGACAGGTGGCAGTTTTGATGGGGAAAAAACCTAATTCAATCATTCTCCTATGGAAGATCAGGAACATCTCTCTGGAAGACCATGGGGACCCTGTACAAGGGAATCTGTATAAAATGGACTCTGTAAATGAAGGCACTAAAAGGTCAGATTTTGAGGTTCCATTTGGACTAGATCTATTTGAGATCTGACTGATTGTAACCCAAAAATGAAAAAAAAAAAAAAAAAAAAATGCAGGATAGGCTGGTGGGAGTGCCCTGACCAGTATCCAACCCCCCAAACCCTGCTGCCCATAATACAGCAGCTGAACTGTTGGATATAGTACAGTGGTTTAGACAGAAACCAAGAGAGCATGCCAGCATAGCTGCTCTGGTTATGGGACATGGAGGCAGAAAGCGCTGTGGTGAATGGACTGGAAATTTCAAAACTGACATCCATTACTACTCACCCTGCCCTCAGGCAAAGACTGTATGCTCTGTCCAACATAATGAGGATAGCCATTTGATCAGTGAATGATTTATGGCTGTGTGTCATATAACATGGCCAAATAAGAATGACATACCATTAAATATCAGCCTGTGGTCCTCTATGGAGGACTAACAAAATTATATTAGAGAATTAGGCATGAAAGAGGCAATCTATGAAGATGATTTTGAGAGCCCAGTCAATAAATTTTTCATCAGGAACGAGGGATCTCATCCTACAGCCATCACCTTTACATCAGTATGGGTCTATGTTATCCATACTGAACCCCCCAGTGGCCCTCAGGTGCTGTAATACAACAGGCTGCCCAATTGATGGGGAGACAAGAGTGCCTACGGCCAGATGCAGGCTCTGAATGGTGGTGGAAAGGTCTGAGAAAGGCAGAGAACCATCTGCTGCCATGACTTAGGCGTCCAGCCCCTAAGGTAATCCAGTCTGGACCCATTAGGGTCTTGAGACAACAAATGTTTAAAGACCAGATTAGAGCAGGAGTTCAGTTTAAAAAGATCGATGGACAGCATAATCAGGAAAAAATATCTGTTAAACAGGCCCAAGCACTGAGTATTTATAGTCCAACCTTTTCAGCCAAACTAGATGTGAATGTAACTCAAGAAGGGTCTGGATGGGGGCTCTGGCAGAGCCAGAGTTCTTTGTGAACCCCTATGAGGTTTTGGCCACAGGTTTGGCATGGAGCAGAATAAAGATACATCACAGTTGAAAAGCATTTATTGGCTACCTATTCTACACTACAGGTGGTAGAACCAGTAGCTCAGATTTCAGAGGTTATCGTTAAACAACAAGGCCAGTCCAGGGGTGGGTAAAAGATCTAACACACATCTCTATGATGGGGGTGGCCCAATCACAAGCAGTGGTGCGCTCAGTTGTTCTGCTTGCCTGCTCCTCAAGGAGTTAAGAGAAATCTATGCCTGTTGCGTGTTCGAGTGCATGCGCAATGCCATGTGGAGGGCTTATCACAATAAAGATTGGCGGATTTGCTGCGTAGACCGGTCAGAACTCAGATCTGCGTTGTGCTTCCTGTGGCACCAAACGCCCAACAGTGGCAGTTCCGTGTATTGGCCAGCAGGTGGCAGCAGAGACCACGGAAAGAACGTCTGCGGGACAGACCCTGGGGATCCGTTCTTTTGATTATAGGGGAAGAACACAAAGATGGAAGAGGAGGGAAGGGGGAAAAAAAAAGAAAAAAAGAAAAAACCAAACCACAGCAAACAAATAAAAACTTCTCCAAACGTAGCAAACTTGAATGTCTGTCAATAAATAAATGAGTAATTGAATTGATGTCCGTTTCAGACAGTCCCCTGTAGAATCAGGGTAAGGGTTAGGATTAGAGTTACATTGCAGGTTAATGCTGTTATCTTTAGAGCTCCTGTGAGGGTTGGGGTCTGGGTCAGGTGTTTAAAAAATGAAATGAAAAAAGAATTAAAAAAATATATTGAAAGCTTCAGATTTCCTTAATCTTTGTGGGAATCATATAATGTGCAACTCAGATCTACCTCTTCGTGCAGTGACTGCCTGTAAATTTGCTAGAGCCCAATATAATATGGCCTTGTGCTTTCTGCTAACTCACCTTCATTTCATTTTCATTAAATTTGCTTGGTAGTCAGATTTTGGTGTGTGGATATTTTAAAACAATCTGACATTGGCAAAAAATTAAAAATAAATAAATAAATGCACGACAGCATCAATTGTATCAATTTTTATAGATAAGAAGAGCAGTTTTCCTTAGTTTTCTGTGCCTCTTTACTTTCTTACCCTCTCCCCTTGTGTGAGAAACTCTCAAAGTCAAAGATTTCTAGTTAGGCAAAGCTGGCAGCGATAGCAGCAGTGCTTATTCATTACTGCAATACTGCGCGCACATCCCCTGTTGGCAAGGGAGAAACTGCACACCAGTCAGTGAAATCAATTCTGTTCTGTGCCCTAAACCCAATGCAGGTGATGCTCTCATGGCTCTCATTGGTTGAGCATCTCAGGCTCACAGACTCCTCGAGACTGTGGCTAGGATTCATTTCCATAGAAGGTCAATTACCAACCTCTTGTTTTTAGGTTTGCCTTGTACTTTTCTGTGGACAGAGAAGGGCAGTGTTTCCAAAAGTCAGTACATTCATTCTGTCCTGTGCTGGGCTCTACCCACCCTGTGTATTTATCTTGTGCTTGTCTCAATTCTCCCCATGTCAGAATGCCCCCAGTCTGAACTTAACTCTGTTCAGCAACTTTCTTGGTGCAAAAACTACTTATACAGCTGTTTTACAAGAGGGTTATACATTCAGTTAGGGCCTACACTATGTACTGAAAATACTGGAAACCTCCACTGCAAAAACACGATCTACCTCTCCCATCTGTGCAGCCTTGCAGACACAGAGCATGCCAGGTTATTTCTGCTTTCATAGCATTTGCATGCTATAGGGTGAGCAAAAGGTTCTGCTGCTTGATTCTTCTGCAATGGCTGCCTACTGGCAAATGGTTGCAGGGATGGAGGATGTGACAGAAAGCAATTGTCTCCACAAGAGCAGAGTTACATTCAGTGCAGAGAGTGTGAGAGTCAGGTTGGTGTGGAAAAGCACTGACATGCTGGGGATGATGCAGTGCTCACATGTCTAACACTCACAGACATTACTGTCAGAAGGATGGTGCTGTGTTGTGCTTCTACCTTTGGCAGCCCCTGGAGAAATGCTGTGGCACACAGAACACCTTTGTATTGCACTGACTGCTGCCATGCAGCATGGATTTAACACACCAAATCCAGAGGAGCATGACTGCATCTAACTGCCCTGAGAAAAACTACTGTAGCTGAAGAGATGAGGAGGCAGCTGCTCATCTGCAGAACAAGCAGTACTGCCAGACATTGGGCCAGGTGAGCACCTCCTGCTGCAGCGTGATGATGACAGGGCTGGAGATGATCTGCAAAGCCAGCTTAAAAGTGGGAGACGTGAGTCAACATGGCAGGAGGACAGAGGTGTTAGGGAGCAGCCAAGGCATCAAAGAGTATCAGAAGGCTTTGAAAGGTATCACAAAGCAACAGCCAGGAAGACTGGGATATATCATGAGCAGCAACCTGGATGCTAGAGATTATTTGCTCCCATACAAAATGGTAGAGATCTTGCTGCAGACATCCCAAAGCCAGGCAAAATGGGAACCCAGAGCTCTGCCTGCACGAACCCCACAGCCAGAGTGTTGCAAGCTGAGCTGCCTTGCTGTTTGTTGCATTCATCCCAATCCCTGTGAATGAAGACTCGGAATGCAGTCAAGGCGATGACTGAGCATGAGAGTGACTTTATTCATTAAAAGACAGGAGGGCTTGAGAGGTCAAGGGTGAAGATGGGACTCCTCTTGTCAAGATGAGAGTGGCTCAGAGCTGCTGCTGCTGCCTGGTGCCTGAGACTGGCAGCCTGACTCCAAGTCCCCATCTAAGATGCTCAGCTTCACCTCACTGATGCTGCCCTGCTCCTGCATGGTGCTGCTGCTGTTGGGGCACTCGGGCTGTGCTTGGGATGGGCAGCACTGCAAAGGCGCTGGGTCACAATCCTGGCAGGTGACTGCTGTGTCTGGCAGGCTCAGGTCAGCATCTTCAGCAGAGCCAGGAGATATGAGAGCATGAACGTGGATGAGCCCCTTGTGTCCATCACTGTTACCATGTGGAAGGCTGTCATCCGAATTGCAGCGATTCGTGCTTAATAAGAACTCTCCATTGATGGAAACACACTGCACATCACTACTTGGTTTGGATCTTTGGGGTTGACAAGGGCTCGAATCACCTAGGAAGGCATAGAAACACAAGGGTTAGTGTCAAACGTTTGCAAGTTGAATCATGAAAGGTTGTTGATACTTGGTAATAGAGTGGTGGCAGGAAGAAGCAAATAGGCTTCAAGCAACAGAGCCACTGTCTTGAAAGTGATCCTCATGCAGGTCCAGCTCGTGTGTTGTTTCACTGTAATCTGCTTCTTTGGGTCTACCTAGTGGGCAGCAACACTCGAGCTGTTACTGTTGTCACTGAAAAGAACTGGAGACAATTGTTCTATTCCTAAGAGCTTCAAGGTGCCTAGAAGCACAAATAGAAACCAGCAGTATTTCATCACTTCATCAAAAAGAAGGTCAAACACCTGAGCTGTGAAGAGCAGTTACAGAACCTATGCATAAGATCACACCAGACATACTTTGTTCTAACAACAGTTATGGCACATAGTCCATTTCCTTCAATATTCCCAAAATGAAATGATGTGGAGCATTACAGGGAAAGAAACACTGCACACAGACACTATGACCCTGATTAGACTCAAGCAGCAGACTTAAAACAAGTCAGAGTTTTTGATTCCAGGATATTTCAGGACCTATCGTGTGAAATTCAGTTACACAACAGTGCCTAGGTGCCTGCGTTTCAAGCAACTTTCAGATCACAGCCATGTAAAATAAAAACAAATTCAGTGCAGAAATAGCAAGCCTGTACCTTAATACTCATGAGATTATCCATTTTTTACAGCACTCTGACTAAGTTCTAAAACTTGCTCATCCCAGTTCACTTCAGCAAGTTCCACCAATTCAAGCAACACAGTTCTGAGATCCTGTGTATGTTGTGCAGATAGAATTGAACAGTGCAGAAATAATCTCTGACAGCTTTAAGAGCTCTGTTCTGCTTACAAACTCTCAGTCCAAAACTATTCTCAGTTTTAAGGAAATGAACACCTGAAGCAGTTGGATCATCTGCCATTTGCCGCATTCTGCTTCTTGGCATCATGATTAGCACAAAGGGTTTTCTGCTGTCCTGCAGAGATGGACAAAGTCCTGCTTACAAATGGACCAAGTTTCAGTGTACAGCAGAGTTTGTACCAGACTAAAAAGCCACGCCATTCAATTCATGTGCTCAGGTTGTTATGCACTCCGAAAGGAAACAGAACTAACTGTTGGATTCTGAAGGCAATCTGTGGGGTCCTACATTACCTCCTGATTCTGGAAGAGGAAATTCTAATAGCAAATGCAGAACTTTGATCTTTGTAGACATGAGAAGAGCTGGCATTTAGGAACATTCATTTCAGGGAAATCAAATGATGTGTCTGTATTTTTTACTACAGATAGTATAGGGAGCAGCCAGTTGAAGAACCAGATACAAAAAATCCAGCCCATTGGCAAGAAAATACTTCTCCTTAAATTCTGTATGCTATCATGGTACAGAATTAGGCTACAGTGCCACATAGGCCAACCAAGTGTAGAACCAAATCCACAAAATACTGGTAGACAAAGCAGCAAAAACAGGGACAATATTCAGCAGACAGGCCTTTCTACCCACAGCTCAGCATGTTCTGCCATCCGAAAAGCAAGGCCTCTTGTCAAGCTCAGCTATTTCCCTTCTCAGTGTATTCTAGCACCACTGATACCCACTGGTATCCTCCTGTAGAGTGCCATCATATTGTCATCATCCAAAGGGAAAACCCACACAGCAGAGCATACAGCACTACACCCATGCTCCAAATATCCGCCTGAAAAACAAAAAGACAAGCTTACAAACCTGAAGCACCTCAAATGGCTTCCTGACAGACTGGATTGTCTGCCCTTGCCAAAGCCCACATATAGCCCATGAAAAGCTGGCTCTTTCCCTCAGGAAATAAAACCTTATCGTCCCAGAGAAAGCATATAACCCTCATTCAATTGCCCTTCCACTCAGCTTAGAGCACTACTAAAACCAGCATCTTCACCTTAGCTCATCACACTGCTGCAGTTCCTTTTACAAGGATTTCACTGGCAAAAATGAAATCAAAGCCGTCACAAGGGATTTAGCACAGTTACATGTTACTGGCTACGAGAGCTGTCAGCACAGTCACCTGTCAGGCTTTGCTGCTGTTCTATTTATGTAGAGGCACAACAAGGTTCAGACACCTCACAGTGCAGTTCTCACTTTGACTGTAAAGAAAAAGGAGGCTTGAAAAGCAGTGTGTGGAAAACAAAGAAACAAGAATTAGAACAACAGTGGGGCCATGGCACTTGTAGGAATTGCTCCGCCTTTAACAGCGATTCAAGAAGGATGAGGGCATTCCAAACCAGACCAGTTTGGACAGATTAACAACTGCAAGTAGTGGGTTCCAAAATTCCAGACATGAAATCAAAGCTGGAAAAACTCTTCACATTTTCATCTCTCAATTTTTAGTACATTGTGCATTACAACGGAAACAATTCTTCACATACAACTTGGAAGCTAAAGACAAGTCTGACAAAACAGACTGCACAGAAATGATGGATAATTAACAGAGCAAATTGCTCTTTCAAACACTTAGTAATAGAAAGAGATCTCTGAAGTTGCTGTTCTGTAGAGCACCAAAGCAGTCGCTTGAGGCAGTTCAGGATTAGCTGTGAACTGAGACCAATTGCACTTCTTCTATTTTACTTTCATTCTATGTGACCTCACTAAGCAAATATTGTCTAAGACCATGAGTATCACATAAATGTGCAGATCTCAAGCTGCTCACTTATCTAGTACCCTTGGCATGATGCTTTATTTTCCTCAGCTATTCATCTAGATTGTGTCTGTTGATTGTGCAACAACAGCCTGTTGGTCTCGATTACCTGTGAGAGGCTCTAACTTTGGCCAGGAAAAATCATTTGAGGATAAGTAATTATCTGGGACTCAGTAAGGCAGTCTTCCCATGCTTTCATAACAGCAGAGATACACACACACACAAACTCGTGGAACCCCACTGCTTTGCACAATCCTGTGCACACTCACATGTGTCATGCACTGATTTCCCAGCCAGTCCTCATGGGGTCTATTACTTAGGACAGGAGTGCAGGGGAGCAGCCAGAAGCTGTTTGCATTCCCTGCTGTCTGCTGGGCAGCTTTGCTGGAGATGCTTGGGTTGCTTTGCTTTTCCTTGGGAGGTGGGAAGGAGCTTTGGGTTGGAGGCACATCCCGTGCCAGAGCATCTCGATGGCACGTGTGTGGCACTGATCTGCAGCAGATGAAGGGGAGGAGGTCCCAGCACAGCCCTGCACCATGCTCTGCCACACTGGGCAGCTTGTTCCTGGCTCAGCAGCGTCATCAGACAAGAAGCAGGGAAGGAAATCAAGGATGGGGGGTACCATCAAACGCAGTTAGTGCATGCCTGTGCAAGACAAACAGACCCAGAGCTTGCGGGTCATTCCTGCTTTTGTAGCATTTGTGTGCTGTAGCTGAGCAAAAGGTTCTGCTGCTTGAATCTTCTTCTGCAAGAGCCACCTACCGGTAAATGTCTGCAGGGATGGAGGATGTGACAGAAGCATTTGTCTCCATGACAGCGTAGTTACACTTGGTCTAGAGAGTGAGAGAGGCAGGCAGCACTGCCTGATGTTGGTCAGGGCGAGTTCCTCCTGCCGCAGCACGATGATGGCAGGGCTGGAGATGATCTGCAGGGACAGCTCACAGGTGAGAGCCAGGAATGGACACGGCGGGAGGACAGAGGTGTTAGGGAGCAGCCACGGCATCAAAGAGCATCAAAAGGCCCTGAAAAGCATCACAGCCATGCAGCGACTCGGCACGGACTCAGATGTGAACGATCCAAATCCTTTATTACAAGTTCTCACATCCCTTATATACCTTCACAAGTTGTTATTTTCTAACTTTCCCATCCGCCCTTACAACTTTCCCAAACATCTTACATGTCAACAAAGCATTCTACAAAACACTTTTCAACTGTCCATGCAGGCACATAACCAATCAGAGCTGTGAGACTCTTCTTCTCCTTGCAGAGGTGTCCTTGGTTCCCATGCTGTTTATCTTGCTCCACAGCTGCTGCTCTGAACAGCTTTTCTTGTATTCCCACAATTCCCCCTTTTTTGTTTATTGACAAGCTACTACCATACTATAAAATAATAACGCTATTTATATTAATAACATAATCATTACAACTCAATCAAGGCCTCGATTGACAATACTCTAAAAGTGAAAAAAGAGACAAGTCAAATACAACATAACAACATTACTGTTAAACCCACTAAAAAGAACAAACATGTTTGTACTGCAACCTAAGTTTCTGCAACTTGAAAATAAATCCATGAGGGTCCCATTGTGTTAATCCGTAACTGATCAGGAAAAGGCTTCAATTTTTATATACTCTGATATATTGATTTTTAATGACCACTAAAATTTGTGCAGTAAATGCTTTTAAGATGTTCATAACCATGCTCTACCAACTGAGTTATCTGGGCTAATAATTGATTAATGATCGCACAATTTAATGGAATAGCATGTCAAATAGAACCAATTTTAGAGGACAAATGTACTAGAGTATCACTAAGGGCATTATTACTTATTGACCCTTGAGAAACAGCAAGCCATGTTGGTGGTGGATGTGACAGGTAGTGCCAGCAGGGCGTCCCCTGCTTCAAGGTGCACCTTTCCTCTCTCACCCATCACAGATTCTCTCCTGCATTCAGGGTCTGAAGGATTTCTTCCAGTTGTACACCACATCCGCATGGCCAGTGCGTGATATAGAGCCCAAGTGGAACACCTGCTTGGAAAACAGAATAAACCATCAAATTTAGTTCTATTAGCGTGCACTTTTGTCTAAAATGATGCATGGTTATATTTTCAGATCCCAATTAATTGGATGTAAAAGAGGTATCCGTTCTATGATACAGGGTCATCTCTTTGCCTGGGATTCCTTTCCAGGTTTTGTCTTTGCAAATTAAGAAAAGCTAATTAATAGGCTAATAACATCATAACCAAACAGTACTAAAACATTAAAAGAGCTATTCCTGTAGATTCTAGCATTGATTAGATCAAATCCTGTTTAATACACATCTGATCTATTACTAAAATAGAAGAAGCACACAACATCCTAGCTAATGACATAAACTCTAAATCTTGAGACTGCATTCACCTGTATGTGCTGTGGAAAATACATAAGAAGAATGAGTATCTATTGTTACATGTGCATATTTTAGACGGCCAAATTCAGGAACGTGAGTGACATTTGTCTGACACAGTTGAAGAGGTGCTGTGCCACATGGATGTGTCCCAATTTGAGGCAAAGAGCTATCAGTCAAATTATGTAGCCGGTATTCAATCATAAACACAGTGTATTGCATAGCAGAGAGGATCATTCCTAACACAGTTTTCCAATCGTGAGGGGTCATAGCGTAACTGTCACTGTTTGCAACCAAAAGATTGTATGTAAAGGCTGACTGAACTCCGTATGTTCTCACTGACTCCCTTAGCTCCTTCACTGCCTCATAAGGCAGAGATTCCAAACGGGGGACCTGATTAGGAAAGGTCTGCAACGTGTCAGCATTACTTCTTAATATTGTTTCTTTTTTGCATTGCTCTAAGACATCACAGTACGCTGTAGGGAAATTTGTCATTCCTGCTTCCTTCAAAGTATCATCAGGAGGAAATGCGTCCGATTCTCTTTCTGGATCTTCTGGACCGGGGTCACAATGATCCCCTGGTTTCGATCCGTCCGTGTCTTCAACCACGTTACACGCCGGCTGCACAGACGCAGCAGCGCATGACGTGGGGGGGGAGGAGGGCAGAAGCGGCGCGACGAGCGTCGTAGGCGGAGCGAAGGGCGAGGGCGCCGTAGAGGGCGGCAACGCGGCGAACGTCGGGGGAGGAGCGAACGGCGGGAGCGCGAAGGGGGGCGGCCGCGGCCCCTCGTCTCCCCGAATCGGGGAGGGGTCGGAGCCGCCAGTCGGATCCGGGCACGGGCCGCTTCCCGCAGCGAGAGGCAGCGGCGGGGTTGGGACGGAGGGCGGCAGGGAATGGTCGGAATAAATTATTTCCCGTCGTGATTGCTTAATCCCTTCCATTATCCGGCTCCAAACGGGCAACAGCTTAGCAGCCTTTCTGTCTTTAGCGAGAGAAGCCTCGTAGAGTTTTGAGCCGATTTTGTCCCAAAGTTCTCCATCGAGAGAGAACTCAGTTTTTGGAAATTCAGGGACATTTTTGCTTATCCATTTAAGAAGAGTAGTTAATGCTTTAGTAGACACAGTCTTATCCTGATACGGTAACACTGACCGCAATACTTCGAGATTTACTTTCTGCTCCTTCGGTAGTGAGCTCCCCATAGTTCCCGACTGCTCACCTTCTGTCCTGCAGAACGGTGCGGGTGCGCGCGAAACAGTCTCTCCGAAGTTCAGTCAGGCGACGCTGCCGGACCGGGCTCGCTCAGCCGCGGGTTGATTTGCTCCACGTGGTGGGCGCCATTTGCAGCGACTCGGCACGGACTCAGATGTGAACGATCCAAATCCTTTATTACAAGTTCTCACATCCCTTATATACCTTCACAAGTTGTTATTTTCTAACTTTCCCATCCGCCCTTACAACTTTCCCAAACATCTTACATGTCAACAAAGCATTCTACAAAACACTTTTCAACTGTCCATGCAGGCACATAACCAATCAGAGCTGTGAGACTCTTCTTCTCCTTGCAGAGGTGTCCTTGGTTCCCATGCTGTTTATCTTGCTCCACAGCTGCTGCTCTGAACAGCTTTTCTTGTATTCCCACACAGCCACAGCCAGGAAGCTTGGGGTTTTCATGAGCAGCATCCAGGATGCTAGAGACTATTTGCTGCCATACACAACGGCAGCAGAGCTCTCGCTGCAGGCATCCCAAAGTCAGGCAAAATGGGAACACACCCAGAGCTCGGCCGCACAAACCCCACAGCCAGAGTGTTGTAAGCTGAGCTGCCTTGCAGTTTCTTGCACTCATCCCAATCTCTGCGAATGAAAACTCGGAATTCAGTCAAGGCGTTGATTGAGCACGAGCGTGCCTTTATTCAATAGGAGAAAGGAGGGGGTGTGAGGTCTGGAGGAAAGATGGGACTCATCCTCTCTTGTAATCATGAGAGCTGCTCAGAGACCGTGCTGCTGCCCGGAGCCTGGGACTCGTGTCCTGATTCTGTGCCCCCCTGCGAGATGCTCAGCTTCTCCTCGGTGATGCTGACCTGAGCCTGCATGGTGGTGCTGCTGTCGGGGCACTTGGGCTGTGCTTGGGCTGGGCTGCACTGCAGAGACATTGAGTCCAGGCTGGTGCCTGAGGTGTCTGGTGGGCTAAGGTCAGCAGCTTCAGTAGGGATGGGATGAATGAAGGCTTCAACGATGATGACCTTCTTCTCTTGATAGCTGATGTTATACAGAAGGCTTTCATCTGAACTGCAGCATTCTGTGCTTAGTAACAACTCTTCATTGATGGAAGATGCGTCATCGTAACATGCCCTGCGTCTTGGGGATATACAAGGGCTCGGGTCACCTAGGAAGGAGCAGATGTACAGCAGTTAGTGTCGAACGTTCACAAGATGAACCATGGAGATTCTTGACATTTGGCTATGTAGTGGTGGTGGGCAGAAGCAAATAGGCTTCTAGCAACAGTGTCACTGTCTTGAAAGTGATCCACGTGCAGGTCAAGCTCTTGTGTTGACAAGAGACTCATTTGGGAAAGACAGGGATCAAGACGGGCTTGAACGCCAGAAGGAGGTACAAGCCCACTGAAAGCATGAATTCTACCTGTGTTGCTGACAAGCAGTGTTTTGTAAGCTGGACTTGCACCCTTACCTGCCAGGACCAAGACTTCTGCTTCAGAGGGCTCCCTGGCACTGCTCTGCAGTTGGCGTTTGGCCACAGGGGATGGTTTGCCCAGGCAGAAGCAGGAACACCAACTGCCAGCTGCTGACTCTGCCCTCTTACTGGGAGAACTCATTCTGCAGAGAAAACAGAGCATGCTGTCAGACGTGGTGCAGGGTGATGGAAGAGCTGCACCGAGCCCTGGCCAAAAGTTGCCTGTTCTGGGCACTGCCTGCTTTCTGCTGAAACACAGCTTAGAAACGCCCTCTGTTTCAAACAGCAGAGGATGCTTCCATTCCTACAGCTCAGCCCTCAAGTCCTGAAGGCTAAATACCTCTCAACGATGTCAAGCAAGGACATGGATCCGGAGAATGTCGGAGGCTCAGGCTGCTTTGCTCTCCCGGGGCTGGCCTTCACCAGGGAACAAAGGCCGTTGATGAGCTTGCCCCATTTCTTTGGCTCTGCGCAACAAAACAAAGAAACCAGTTCATTTCAGGCCTGGCTCGGTTGGACGAAGCTGAGCGCAATGCATTCGACAGAGCATGTAACAACGGGAAGAACATTCCCAACAAGGACACGTAAGAATGGATTTTCCCCATCCCTGGAGGTGCCCAAGGAGATTACTGTAGTTCTCTTTCTAAGCTTGCTGAACTTGGGCATAAACAAACCCCCTGAAAGTAACGTTCTGACCCTATTTGACTAACTCGCGTTGTCAAATGTAAATTACGCACCTGGCTTTGGCAATGAATTGAGGAGGGAATCGGGAACTTTTCCGCTGATGAGTTCCATGCACTCACCAGGGAAAAGCCCAACCTGTAATTAGAACAAAAAGACAGGTGAGCATTAGCCCGAGCCCAGAGCCAAAGGGAAGGTCCACTGACAGTGACACAGGGCAACTGTTTGCATCCAGCAGCCATCCTGTGCAGGCAGAGCAGCTCCAAGCTGAGATTCCCAACTCTACTGAAGTTGTGCTCTCTAGTCAAAAACGTGTGCCTACCTCAAAGCCACGCTTGCCTCTCCACCAGGGGCTCAGCCTGTTGATATGTCCTCATATCAACAATGCTCACCAGATCTCTGACCTGAAAGAGATTGAAACATCAATCCCAGATTCAGCAAATCTGGTAGGAAAACAAAGCAGAAAGGACTGCCCTCTTCTATGCACGACAACACGGAATGCCTGGAACTGCTTACCTCCAGAGAGAGCTCATCTGGCCCCTGGGTGACGTGGCTCTTAATAACATGGGCTGCCGCAAATGCTGGTACGTTTAAAGATGACATAGCACGCACCAGCTGCGGCTTCTGCATGTTATCAGCCTGCAAAACAGAGAACAGGCCGTGGTCAGGAGCTGAGGACAAACCAGGAGGATTTCAAGGTGAGGAGCACATCTGCAGAGAAAGCTGCAGCAAATGCGCTCCGTCCTTCTCAGGAGCACTTCAGAAGGAGCTGCACGTCTCATAGCTCTGGAGCAGCACTTCTTCCCCACCCTTCACTACTCCAAGCAGCTCCAACAAACTTCTCAGAAGAAATCCAGGCCAGCACAGACCTGGCAGACCAGAACCAAGTGCAGCTTGTGTGACGGCAGTGCCCACTCCTTGCTTCCACCCTGCTCCAGCAGGTTAAGGAGTCTGAGCATCACTGGCCTTTGACAACTCAAGACTTTCAGCACCTCATGCCAACATTTCTCACTAAGATACACCTAAGGCATTGAATTCTCTTCTCACTACCTCCTCTCAGTCCTCCCCTAGGAACAGAAACAATTCAGATTCTACAGCAAACTACAGCATCTGCACTGCAAGAGCACACTGAACCACCTGCAACAATGAAACATGGTTTTGGAGAGTGGGTCTGAAAACACACCTTTAGACAGCTGTCTCCCTGTAGCCAAAAGGAAACCAAGTAGCAAAAGAAGAGTCCAGCCTGAAACATGCCCATGCTACTAGCCCAAGTTTCTCACAGTGAATGCAGAATCCATCCTGTTCTTGAGGTAACAAATGACCAGTGGGTCTCCTCTTGCTCCACCCCTTCTCCTTCAAAGCCAGAAAAAGAAAAACAGGTAGAAGAAAACCCAGACGTACCTTTCCACACAAAGAGCAGATAGTGGAACAGCAGTTGTCTCCTTCCTGAGACATGGTGGGGAGCATCCCAGAGGAAGCCCAAGTTCTTTGCTTCTCTCCACAGGGACTTCAAGCATTCTTGGCAAGAGCTGCTTTTGTTCTTTCTTCAATTGCTTCCATCACCAGAATCTCCTTTGGAAAAGGAACCCGAATGAAAGAATCAGCAAATGAAAAAGAATGAGCAATAGCCACTTTACCAGCTTTCTCCTAACATGCAATTTAGACCCCCAATTCGGGCAAGGTCTTAAAATCAGCTGGTTACAAGAACTGTCCCAAAATATATCCAGCTTCTGTACAGCTGCTGTTATTTCTGACAGCGAGTATAATCACAGAATCATAGAATGGCCCGGGTTGGAAGGGACCTCAAGAATCATGAAGATCAATCACCTCCCTGTCCCTGCTGGCCATCCCCTCTTCTGATGGAGCCCAGGGGACCATTTGCTCTCTGAGCTGCAAGAGCACGCTGATGGCTCACGTTCTGTTTTTCATCCACCAGGACCCCCAGGTCCTTCTCTGCGGGGCTTCTCTTAAGGACTGCTCCTCCCAGTCTGTAGAAATGCCTGGGATTCCTCCAGCCCAAGTGCAAAACCTTGCACTTTGCTGTGTTCAACCTCATTAGATTCACGTAGGCCAACCTCTCGGTTGAGCTCCCTCTGAATGGCATCCCTTCCTTCCACTGCGTCAGCCGCACCACTCAGCAAACAGCAGAGGGTGGACTCCATTGCATCATTGGTGTCTCTGATAACCATGTAAAAAAGCACTGGTCCCAAGACAGACTCCTGGATGACACCACTTGTTATCGGCCTCCACCTGGACATAGAACCATGAATCACCACCCTCTGTCCTCTACAAAACCTCTTTGTCTTCTACTCCTGCTGCAGCTGCAATGGCTGCACCAGCATGACTCACGTTTGACAATCCTCCAGCTCTGGCCTAGCCATGCACAGCAGCAGTCCGTCTCCCTCCCAGCTCACTCACCAGTGTGCTGCTGTGCCCCAAATTCAGTGCAGTAGCACTGAGAGCAGGCAGCACCCATCACCCTCCTCTAACTCTCTCTGCCAGCTGCGATGAGGACTGACATAGCACGCCCACCCCAGCCCAGCTTTTCTGCTGAGACACCTCCCAGCAACCACCCAGCACCAATCCCAGTTGCTGCAAGCTGTCTGAGAGCCTGCTGGAGTGCACTGACAATAACTTTGTGGGTCAAGTATTAAGCACACCAAGCAGAAGGGAAGCATTACTGGACATGGTGCACAGCAGGGGTTAAGACTGGAGGTGGTCAGGGCTGTAGTGACCATGCCCTCCTAGAGTTCCTCATCTCAAGGAATGCAGGCCTGGCAAAAAGCAAAGTCAGGATCCTGAGCTTCAGGAGAGTCAGCTGCAGGCTGTTCAAAGAATTCTTGCATGAGAGACACTGGAAAACTGTTTTTAGGGGTAAAGGAATGGAAAAGAGATGGTAACTTTCTCAGAAAACCTTACTCAGAGCTGGAGCTCTGAGCTCCATCCCGACCACACGAAACACAGTAGAGGAGGCAGGAAAGCAGCATGGCTGAACCTGCTGGTTACAGGGAGCAACAAGAAGGAAATGGAGAAACAGCGGAAACGGAGACATGCAGCCTGGTCGCTTTGGTGGCCTTCTACAGTGGAGTGACAGCATCAGTAGGGAAAGGAAAAGCAACTGACATCACTCAGCCAGACTTTTGCAAGGCCTTCAATGTTGAGCAAGTTTCCTGTTAGAACTCAGTGTGAACAAATCTACCACTGAGCAACACCCTGAGCCCCCACTCACCTCAGCAGAGGTCAGCCTGCACCCCAGCCTTCCGCCTATTCTGCTCCATTGATGGAAGCACACCGGGCATCATTGCTACTCACCCGACCAATGATGATAGGGGCAGAAAAGGGAATTCCTCTTTACCTTTCAGATGAAAAATTGATGACTGTGTGGAATCTTCCCAGTACAGCTGTGGGGCCTTCCTTTACTTGTATCCTGCTGCTCCGTGTCACAGTGGGAGAGCTGCTCTGGCCTCTCCTCTCAGCCTGTGCCTCCTGCAGTGTGAGCAGCTTTGTGGATAGAGGAGACACCCACACAGACTTGGGCCTGGATAGAGAACTGTGCCCTACAACATAGGTACATTTACATCACGCTCTTTTCCTTGTGTGTGAGCAATCCTTGCTCTTTTCAGATGGTACTATGAGCGTGTGACACCCCAAACACATATTTAGCATCTGTCCATATCATTAAGGCTCTCGTCAAGGCAGTTATTTCAGCCTTCTGAGGGGTAGTCCCCATGGCTGATGGTTGTGCTTCCATTCCCTGCTCAGTAGCAGTTACTGCATGTCCTGCCTTAAAGCCTCCTTGTCTCACAAAACTGCAGCTGCTGGTAAATCAGGCGTCTTCTGCATCTTCTAAGGGTTCGTCCTTCAGCTCCAACCGACTGGATGTAATGTGCAGCATCAGTTGTTTCAAAGCAGTGATGTCATCCCGGTTCTCCACCAGGGGAGTTCCGCTAAGGAAAGATACTGGGTTGGCAATAGTAGTTACAATTATTTCTATATCACCCTGCTCTACCAGGATGGCCTGGTATTTCGGGAATCTTTGGGGTGAACAGATGCCATTCAGAGGGACCTTGACAGGCTGGAAAGCTGGGCTCGGGTGAACCTAATGAGGTTCAACACGGCAAAGTGCAAGGTTTTGCACTTGGGCCGGAAGAACCCCAGGCACCTGTACAGGCTGGGAGGAGTTGTCCTTGAGAGCAGCTCGGCTGAAAAAGACCTAGGGGTCCTGATAGATGAGAAACTTAACATGAGCCAGCAGTGCGCTCTGGCAGCCCGGAAAGCAAATGGGATCCTGGGCTCCATCAGGAGAGGGGTGGTCAGCAGGGATAGGGAGGTGATCGTCCCTCTCTACTCTGCTCTTGTGAGGCCCCATCTGGAGTACTGTGTCCAGGTGCGGAGCCCTCAGTACAAAAAAGATATGGAGATTTTGGAAAGGGTCCAGAGGAGGGACAGGAAGATGATCAGGGGGCTGGAGCACCTCCCCTATGAGGACAGGCTGAGGGAGTTGGGTTTGTTCAGCCTGGAGAAGAGAAGGTTGCGGGGTGACCTCATTGCAGCCTTTCAGTACCTGAAAGGAACTTACTCCCAGGAGGGGAGTAAACTCTTCGAAAGGGCTGATAATAGCAGGACTAGGGGAAATGGTTTTAAGTTGAAGGAGGGAAGATTTAGGTTGGATGTTAGGGGAAAGTTCTTTACTAGAAGGGTGGTTAGGTCCTGGAACAGGCTGCCCAGTGAGGTTGTGGATGCCCCGTCCTTGGAGGTGTTCAAGACCAGGTTGGACGGGGCCCTGGGCAACCTGATCTAGTAAAGGCGTATGTTTGTTGGCCCTGCTAGGCAGGGGGGTTGGAACTACATGATCCTTGAGGTCCCTTCCAACCCGGGTAATTCTGTGATTCTGTGATTCTGTGGGGTGAAAGCCAATGTCCCCCTTTTGCCTCCAATACAGTAAACACTGCATGAGATATTAAAACTGGTATCCTTTGGCCCAGTGTAGATTGATGGGCTTCTTGAATATTGAGCACCAGTGCACCCTGGATATCCCTTACTCACTTCAAGCTGTTTCAAGTTTACCATCAGTCCGTAGCTGTGTATCCATGGTTGGCACCCTCCTGTCATTCCTGGCAACGTATGGAGTTCCTTGGCAGTTTGCAGCTCAGGGGTTGAGCAGATGGCTTCTTTCTTTGCAGTCCTTAAGGTTCAAAGTCCAGCTGTCATCTCCTATCCCAAATACGTCACTTGCTGCTGAGTTATTTGTGCTTTCTGTAAACCAAGAAACTCAGCAAACTCTCAGTCTATTGTACACAGTCCTTTTGTTGCTGTGGCACCCACGTGCTCCAGTAAAGTTCCACCCTAGGATGGAGGATCCCAGGTCTCAGGCTCACGAGTTGACCAGTTCTCAACAATCATTTAGCTGTTCTCACAACCCTGGGTAACACTGTCCAGGTTCACTGAGTCTCTTCTCCCTCTATTAGGGAGAACAGATACACGCAAGTACTCGTATGCTATCATGAGGAATTCAGTAGGTTACATTTAATTTAGAAGCATGATGCAATCAAAAGCTCGCTTAAATAAAAGCATACCCTTTTCTTTCACTCAAAATAATAGCCCAGAAAAAAATAAAAACAAAACAAAACTCTCATCATAATTGTTAAAGAAATTATCTACTAAATCTCGATGGAGAGTGGAGACACATGCTAGTTTTAGGAACACAGCACTTATCTCATTATCTGAATGCATCTCAAGGCATGCTCCTTGTGAAACTGTGAGAACTTCTATCATTAACAGACGTGTACCATGCCCTGATATATGGTTAAACCGCTTGCAGTGCACTGTCAGATGTACAGGATGGCAGCTGTATGTGCTGTGACCAAATAAACCCCACACTGAAACCTTTCAGAATTTTAGGACCTACAAGTACTGCATTCATATTAAAAGTAAAAAATTCCTAAGCTACACATGTTCTAGGTTTCCATTTGTTAGATACAACATACCTTTGGAAGTAGGCGCCTAAAAAGATATGCCTTCTACTTGCTTCTCTGTCTGGCTCTTCGAAAAGAAGGCCTTTGGAGCAGGAAATGCAAAGGGCAGCTCATTTCTTAACACTGACTCTGCATCAACATTCTCTGTGTTTGCACGCTTCTTAGATGCCACTTTTCTTGTCACTGGAGTTGACAGTGTGAATTCCATATCACCCAGTTGAGTATCATGCCTCGAATGGTGCCAGAGACGGAACAAAAGGTTTTCTGATCACAGCCGGAGAAGTTACTGTCAAAGAAATTCTAACAGCTGAGAAGGTCAGACACAATGCTTATAAAAATATCATACATTATTTGGCTATTGAACAAAACAGTTGAAAACTCTGATTCTCTCCTAGAATAAGTTCGTTTCTTATAGACTGTCAAACACCATTTTTTTATTTGTTCATCTCAATTCTCCATTGAGGATTAACCCTCACCAGCTTATCTAAACATAAATATGAATTATCACTTGGTTTAGTTAAAAATTTGAATAATATCACAGTGGATTTTGTTGTCCAACACAGTAAGATTGAATTTCTTTCGGTACCTTTCAACCTCTGCCTACCTCCAGCCTAACTCCAGAATCTTATTAACTGTGCCTTATCGCTTCCCATTGTGTTTTAAAATCCTCACTGACTCCTTTACTTGTTCCCTTGCTTGCTGTTTCTGTGCAAACCAAACACTGGAGTTAGGGATCACGTCAAACCAACCATGGCCTACAGGTAGAAGGCAACAAAATTTATGCTTAACATACTTCTTTGCTCTATCTTTATCTTCCTTTGGTCAAGGTCCACTAGATACTTAAATATGGAGTAAGCACTAGATACAATGAGAAGCAGATTTCTAGATTAAGAGCTGTATTTTTTCTGTAAGAAACTAGCTGTACATCTTCACACACCTGCTTTGTTTTCTGAGTATTTAGATCGAGTGGAGATTCTTCAAACACTGAAGCTACATCAGAAAATTCCATGGATCCAAACGCATCTGGCACATGGCTGCAGTCTGGCACATCTTCATATGCCAGAGCCTTTTCAGACAGAAATGTTCCACCGAGATTCTTTTGCAGAATTAGAAGGAAGATTTCATCAGAAGATTTCACCACTAAAGTCTAAATAAGATTGGTTTGCAAGTTCCAAACTATGGCTAACAGCTAATGGAAGTCCACAGGCCAGCAGCAACAACTTTTATATTATGTTCTTAATATTCTAATTGTTGATATGACGTTCATATAAAGAGCAGAAGGGAAATTACTCTTAGAGCTCAAGTCATCTTTCACAGCCTGCGTCAACAAGAGCAGCACCTCATAGCCTTTGGTTTCAAGACCTGGACCACAAGCTAGCTAATGATTTTACACAGAATTCCAGAGTTCAAGTCACTGTTTACATTAGGGCTGAAATTGTACTGAAAGCCTTCAAGTTCATCACACTTAATTATCACTGGCACCACACATAACTCCACATTACATATGTGATCACACGCAACCTGGCAACTTCAGACAATTCCCAAAGCACTCCACTTGCACTTGGCTACTAAAGTACAGAAAAAGGAATTAACATCAGAAATAGCTGCAGTCAAAACCATCTAAGAATCCAAGTCTCCAGGAAACAAGGAAAGCAAATCCTCTCCAGGACTGTGTTCTAAAAGGAAACAGATCAGAAATGTGAGTTCTTCCCCCCTTTGACCACCCACTCATGTAACGTCCATGTCATTTCTAAGTATGCTGCCCAGACCAAGACTGAGGATGCTTCAGAAGAAGACCTTCCCTGCTAAGCCAAACAGAACAAGTAAGGTACCAAAATATGTAGAGCCAAACGAGGAAAGGTGCTCTAAGAAGGTAAGCATCACAAGAGACCAACAGGAATACTTACACAATCCAAACAATGCACAGTTTCTGTTCCACAAGCTGCCAAGAGGAATGTGTGCAGTACTCACAGCGCACCATGTACACTGCTTACTGCAGTCATACTGCTTCGTAGGACCAGCCCAACTTACTAAAACACTTTAATGAGCAATCCGAACTGTCTGGATCAGCACGGTTCACTTGGAAGGGACCTTCACAGATAAACCTGAAGAGGTGAGGCGACTGCACTATCTAAACCTTAAAGCATATAGGACCTTAAAGCATAAGCTTAAAGCACAGAAGCATGACCAGCAGGTCGAGGGAGGTGGTGCTGCCCCTCCACACTCCTCTCATTGAAACCCCATCTGGAGCACTGCACGCAGTTCTGGAGCCCTCAACACAAGAAGGACTTGGAGATGTTCAGGCAGGTCCAGAGGAGGGCCATGAAGGTGATCAGAGAGGGCTGAAAGCACCTCTACTATGTGCACAGGCTGAGAGAGATGGGGCTCTTCAGCCTGGAGAAGACTCCAAGGAGACCTTAGAGTGGCCTTCCAGTATCTGAAGAGGGCCTACAGGGAAGGCTGGGGAGGGACTTTTCATAAGGGCAGGTAGCAACAGAATGAGGGGAAATGGCTTTACATGGGAAGAAGGTAGATTAGGATTGGATATTAGGAAGAAATGCTTTACTGTGGGTGTGGTGAGACACTGGAGCAGGTTGCCCAGCAAGGCTCCAATATGATTGCTTTGCAAGTTCCAAACTATGGCTAACAGCTAATGGAAGTCCTCAGTCCAGCAGCACAAAATTTTATATTATCTTCTTAATATTCTAATTGTGGATTTGACGTTCATATAAAGAGCAGAAGGGAAATTACTCTTAGAGCTCAAGTCATCTTTCACAGCCTGCGTCAACAAGAGCAGCACCTCACAGCCTTTGGTTTGAAGACCCGGACCACAAGCTAGCTAATGATTTTACACGGAATTCCAGAGTTCAAGTCATTGTTTATGTTAGGGCTGCAATTCTACTGAAAGCCTTCCAGTTCATCACACTTCATTATCAATGGCACCACAGATACCTCACAAAGAAGCATTATGACACCACAAAGGGGCATTATGACGTCAGAAAGGGCATTATGACATCACAAAGGGCATTATGAATCACAAAGGAGCATTATGACATCACAAAGGAGCATTATGACGTCTCAAAGGGCATTATGACGTCACAAAGGGCGTTATGACACCACAAAGAAGCATTATGACATCACAAAGGGGAATTATGACGTCAAAAAGGGTCATTATGACGTCTGAAAGGGGCATTATGATGTCACAAAGGGGTGTTATGACATCACAAAGGGGTATTGTGACATCACAAAAGAGCATTAAGACATCACAAAGGGGAATTAAGACGTCACAAAGGGCATTATGACGTCACAAAGAGGCATTATCACGTCACAAAGAGGCATTATGAAAACAAAGGAGCCTTATGACGTCTCAAATGGCATTATGACATCACAAAGGGCATTATGACGTCACAAAGGGGCATTAAGACATCACAATGGGTCATTATGACGTCAGAAAGGGGCATTATGGCATCAGAAAGGTGCATTATGATGTCACAAAGGGTGTTATGATGTCACAAAGGGGCATTATGATGTCACAAAGGGGCGCTGGGAAAAGATCTCTGTGTGGAGATTGCTTCTACTAGAGGTAGTTCTATAAGACTGTTATATAGAGCTGTGCAGGGGCTGTAAATCTGTCTGCAGAGGGTGATGATCAGTTCCAAGTGTCTGCAGTCAATGCTCATGGACAGAGCCCATCCAACCTGGCCTTGAATGCCTGCAGGCCTTGAATGGGGCATCCACAGCCTCCTTGGGCAACCTGTTCCAGTGTGTCACCACCCTCTGAGCAAAAAACATCTACCTAAGATCCAACCTATACCTCCCCAGTCTCAGTTTTAAACCATTCCCCCTTGTCCTATCATTATCCACCCTCATAAACAGCCATTCCCCCTCCTGTTTATACGCTCCCTTCAAGTACTCAAAGGCCACAATGAGGTCTCCCCACAGCCTTCCATTCTCCAGGCTAAACAAGCCCAGATCCCTCCACCTTTCCTCATAGGAGAGCTGCTCCAGCCCTCTGATCATCACAGTGGCCCTCCTCTGGACCCCCCCCAACAGCTCCACATCCTTCCCAGGCCTGGACACAGTGCTGCAAATATGGCCTCGCAAGAGCTGAGCAGGAGTGGACAATCACCTCCCTCTCCTGCTGGCCACCCCTTTTTCAGTGCAGCCCAGAACACACATGGATCTATCTTTTCCATACGGATATTCCCATCTGTGTACATATATATACCACACCTACACCCCCACAATCTGCTACAACTCCATAGAATTTTCAAGGTTGGAAAAGACCTGGATGATCTTATGATCTTATGATCTCAGATCTTATGATCTGGATGATCTTATGATCATCCAGTCCAACCATCACCAATACTTCCCAGTTAAATCACATCCCTCAACACAACACCCAAACTTTTTGTGAACTTCCCAGGGTCGGTGACTCTACATGAGAGAAAAGGGCACTCAGATAAGGGATTCTGCATTTGCTATTAGCAGAGGTGGGATGAGACCGAGCACTGCCCCAGTTCCTGGGATAACGCAGAAGGGCTGAGACCTTCCAGCTGCTTCCACCCAGGGTCACACAGCAAAGCCGACCCTGCAGGAGTCTGCATCATTCTTTGCATGGCATTGCTAAGAGGAAGATCCCCCCCCTACCCTTGGCTCTACACTCCAGCTGCTGTCTGCCATCTGTAAAGCCACCACAGCTCTCCTACTGGAGTTCCCATCTGCACAGTGACAGCTTGGTTTCTTCTTACTGTCAAAGCAGCCACAGCCTCAGTGCTTCTCAAATCTCCCCTTTTCAGCTGATTTCCTCTTTCTAGTGGCTGGGCAATTCCTCCCTCTCACAGTCATCCCTCTGCCCCACTCTGTGCCCACAGACCCAGAGAGGGCACACAGAGCCAGCCCTGTCCCAGCTGCTGCTGCTTCACATCTGACAGTCTCAGGAGCTGAGATCCAGGCCGAGACAGCAATGCCCAGACATGGTTTGTAGGACGTTTGTGATAGGAAATAGGGAGGCTTGTGATTAAACCTGCCCCCTAAGGAGGAAGGCAATGCTGCCTGCAGCCCCAGCAGGCATTACAAAACATCCCCATTTACAGGAGGGTTTTAAAAAGCACAATTCAGGAACTACAACTGCACAAATTCCCGCATGCCCTGGAATAAGTTTGGGAATGGACATGGTTCTACCACCTGTGCAATGCCATAGAAATCACAACCATCCACCTGTAAACCTCCATCCTCTCCCCTGCTGCACAAAGGGAAGCTCAACAGCAGTGCACAAATGTCCCAGCAATGTCTGAGCACTGCTCTGTGCATCCCAACCTGCTCATCCCATCCACTCCTGGCTGGGCAGCAGGATTGGGGTGGCACATTGCAATGGGCACAGAGGAACATGGAAGCCCCACACATGTGAGGAAGGGGCTGGCTGTGCTCCACACTCACGTTATCAGACGTGATTTGCCCTTCTGTGGGGAGCCTCTGCTCTTTCCCAGCTCATCCTCCAGCGTCTGGGACTCCAGGATCTCATTCAGGCTGTTGTTGGCTGCGGGGCAGCTCCATGAAGAGCCTCCCCTCCACCGACCGGCACACAACAGCCGCTCCCGCGCACTGCGGCTCAGCCAATCGGAGCCGGCGGAGCTGCCGCTGCCCGATGGGACCCCCCCCCCACATATTGACCCCCCAGACGAGGAAGAGGAGGAGGAGAGCGACGAGGAGCTGCCGCAGGAGCTGACGTTGGGGCGGGGGGGCAACGCGGGGGGGGGTCGGCAGTGGGGGGTGGGGGAGGGGGTGGGGCAGCATTACCCCCGGACCCTGTGGACCCCCCCCAGCCAAAGTGCTGCTCTCCGACCCCCGCGGGCTCTTTGTGCAGCCGCTGCCCTCCAGTTATAGGACCCCCCCCCCCATATTGCGCTTTGCTCACCCCCACCTCCGGAACCCCCCCCCCACTCACCACATCGCCCCCTCCCTCCCCGGGTGGGGTTATGGGGGGTGGGGTGGTGTCGACGATGTGCTGTAAGCCGCGCCGGGGTCGTGTGACAAACCCCCCCCCCCCATCAAGATGAATGGGGCGCTGTCGGGGGGGGGCTCAGCCGTAAGGATAAAGCGGGGGGGTTAGTGACGGGGGGGGCAGTGCTATAGGGAACGCAGCTAATCTAAGCCCCCCCCCCCCACATTAACACCCCATTGTGTGTGGGGGTGGTGGGGGTGGGGCACACAATAACCCCCCCAAAGGCCAAACAGCCCCAACACCCCCCCTCAAAGCCGCTGACTTACGCTGTGCCCCCCCTGCATGAAGGGCCCCCCCCCATCGATTGAGCCCCCCCCAATCCCATCTATAGTTGAGAGCTATGCTTTTTGTAACCCCCCCCTTTTAAAGCCCCCCCCCCCCACAATGTTGTGCACGATGTGCTGCCCCCCATGAGCCCCTGACCCCCCCCCTTAAAAGATGGAGTGGGGGGGGTGGTCTCGGACCCCCCCTCCTTTAAACGATGGGGTGGGGGGGCGGATTGTCACTGCCCCCCAACACCAAAATGGACACCCCCCTTTTAAAGGATGGGGTGGGGATGGGGGGGTGGGGGGTGAAGGTGATCTCGCCCCCCCCCCCCATTAAAACGGACCCCCCACCCCTTTAAAGGATGGGTGGGGGTCGGTTACGGGCCCCCCCGGCGCTGTGTGTGTATGTGCCCCCCCCCGTTTTGCTCCCCCCGTGGCGCAGTGTGCTGGGAAAGGATCTCTGTGTGGAGATTGCTTCTACTAGAGGTAGTTCTATAAGACTGTTATATAGAGCTGTGCAGGGCCTGTAAAGAGAGTTGAGGGGGACTCTAGTGGGCATATGGGGCTGTGGTGGGCAATAGGAGGACTAGGGGCTCTAGGGGGCTCTGAGGGTGTGTAGGGGTTGTGGATCAGGTTGGATCTTAGGAAGATGTTTTTCACTCAGAGGGTGGTGACGCATTGGAACAGGTTGCCCAAGGAGGCTGTGGATGCCCCATCCCTGCAGGCATTCAAGGCCAGGCTGGATGTGGCTCTGGGCAGCCTGGTCTGGTGGATGGCGTCCCTGCACATAGCAGGGGGTTGGAACTGGATGATTTTTGGGATCCTTTTCAACCCAGGCCATTCTATGACTGTACAGTTCCATAGTGGAACAAATATAATATGCTAACTATGTAAAACATGGAGTCAGACCTGTGTGATTTGTCCACACCAGGAGGTGATTAGAAAACAATTTGTAAGCTACAAAGCTGCTTGCTGGAAAGGAAAAGAAAATAAAACTACAAGAAAAAGGGAAATCATTTCTTCCTGAAAATAGGAAGAATTATAGATCTGACATGAAATTTGAGTGAAGCTCCTGATTTTATGAAGCTATTCCCATTATTTTCTTGGTGCTGTGTTTCCCAAATGAGTGGTTTCTGGCTCTGCTGCAGCACCAGTCTGCATGTGAACATCAACTCTGTTCACCATCTGGGAAGATTAGGACTTCCCTTCTCCTACCAGCACCACTGAATTACAGTTACTCAGTGGTTAAACAAAGGAATCCTTAAAGAAGGGTTTACAGCTGTCCTGTTGTCTGAAGTGCTTGGGGCATTCTGATGCTATTAAGCTCTATGTATTAACAAGTTAAAAAAGAAAAGGTAGGCATCTGATTGTTGTGACAGTTTCTAAGCGATTTGGAAAGCTGTACCACCCAACCACTCCTTCTATTTGATGGAGGTGACAAAGCTCAGTTTAATTTCTGACTGCTGTTTAAATTCTGAAGCTCGAGCTGGTTCCTGGAGCAGAAAAAGCTCGGAAGCTGTCCCTCCTACAAGCAGGCACCTCTGAGCAAAATATGACATCTCAGTTTCTGATGGTAAGGTCAGGAGATCTGATTCCAGCATCTAGCTTTTGGCTTAATACTGTGTTAGTGGGACCTTTGGCATCTAGCACTTAATGATCTTGAAGGTTTCTTCCAACCCAAGCCCTCCCATGATCCTATGATTCTGTGATTTCATTCAGGTTTATTGAGATGAGTTCTCCTGAATGTGCTGTTCTCCATATGATTATAATTGGAGTCCAGATGGGTGACTGAAACCAGACACCAAACTTTCTGATGGCCAAAATTAAATGAAATCAATCCTTTACTGTGTCAGTAGTCTGTAACTAGAGCCCATCAGGTAATTCCCAGCCTCCTGCCTGTATCAGTGGCTGCACACAGTGAAAAAGTCTGATGGGATTTTAACCTCTAAAATGTTCCAAAGCAACCAGAGGGTGAATATATTCACTATGTAAATACCTGCAGGAATAAGCTTGTCATGTATGTCCTCAGGTACCACAGTAGTTAATGGTGGGACTCAGTAGGTCATGCTGAAAGTTGAGTCTGCTGATTTTGAAGGTCTTTTGAAGGTCTTTTCCAGCCTACATGACCTTATGCTAATATTTCTGAAATTTATTTCTGTTCAGCTCCCAGAAAACCTCCCACCCAGCCCCCAACTGACCCCGTGGTGAAAAATAAAACAGAAACCTCAGTGACGCTGGCATGGTCCCCTCCGAAGATGCACCGCCCCATTCCAGTCGATGGCTACATTGTGGAATGCAAGAAACTAACTGGCTTCACCTGGGTGAGGTGCCACGAGTCTCATGTCCCCGTCCCAGAGTTCACGGTGAGCAATCTGTCTGAAGAGGCTGATGATCAGTTCCGAGTGTCTGCAGTCAATGCGCATGGACAGAGCCCGTCTCTGGAATTCCCAGGGAGCGTGCACCTTGGTAAGCACAAAAACCCCAATGGAAATGGGTCAGTGTGTGCTGAGCAGCTGTGTTGGTTCCCTAAAGATGCTTCCTTTGACTTTAAGGTTAGCAGTGCATTAACACACCAAAGGCTTTCCTTTATTCCTAGTTCTCCTATCTCCTATCAACCTCCAGCTACCACTAAAGTGATACGAGTTGTTTCTGTGACAGAGACATGAATATCCTTATCTTTTGATATCTCACATGTGCAAGAGGCAGAACTTTCTGTAACAGATCTTAAGCACAGAAGTGCTTCTTCTAGCACTCATGCAAAGGGAGAAGTAGAAATGTACCTATGATTTAATCTTCCATCTCTAAATGAGATACCAGACTTGCATCTAAAGAGCATTAAGACATACATGTTCTTCCTCAGACCCAGTCCTGGCTGTGAAATCCCCCCTAACAACTGGTGAAGCTGTACCTGGAGGGGATGCCATGTTTACTATTGACCTTACAACAACGTGCAAGCATGCCAGCTGATGAATGTCTGCAGTTCACAGCTATTGGCCAGTGCATTCAGTCACCAGGTTTACCACTGCATGACCATAGAGCAGTACTTTCAGCTGCAGGTTCAGACAGCCTTTCTGATTGCACTGGAATAGTTTAGAAGTAGGGGAGCAATCATTCCAATAATATCTCTATCAATCAGCTTTGCATTACAAAGTAGAACAAATAAACATTCATGATGGGAGGAGCTGTTTGTCATTGGGTGGAAACCTCTGCAGAAGCATGTTTAGAGCATTATTAATCAGTAGAAGGAGATGTTTGGTTGATTTTTACTTAGTAAATCCAGCAAGAAGACCAAATGAAATATCGTGAATTGCTCAGCACTGACACAATGATGAGTGCAGGAACAGAAGGTGATACTTTTTCAGAGATGTTGCAGCAAACATTGACCACGTTAGCCTGATATAAATTGAAATAACGCGGCCTTTGCTCCTGACAGGTGCTGCAGTGAGATTTACCAAGAAGAGCAAAGATGTAGAAAAGATCTGCGCTTGGCTGCGTGAGGAAGCCAAACTGCAGGCTGAGCTTTCAGACACAGGCGCTACTGTGGAGTGGATGAAGGATGGGAAGGAGCTCAAGGCCAGTGAAAATTATGAACTGCAAACTGTGGGGAAGAAACACACCCTGAAAATTCACAACGACTCAATGGATGATGCTGCAAGTTATCAGTGCATCTGTGAGGGGGATAAAATGCTCTATCAGCTTTCAGTGAAAGGTATGTGACAGTCTGGGCTGTCCTCTTCCTGCCCAGGGCCAGCAGACTGCATTCACCTGACTCCCCGACAGTCCAGCTGTTGTCAGACAGCATCTGGGGTGTTTTCAGTGGCTGTTTTGACTTGAACTGGCCAATCTGCTTTGTAGAGCCATTTGATTTCTGTGTTCTGTCCTGTGATTCGTCCCTAAGATATAGAGGAAATCAAGGGAAAGACAGGAAAAAGAGCATCCCAGCCTTCCTGCTCTTCTGTCAGGGTGGCCACAAGAGATGATGTCAACATCTCTTTTTGTAGCAGTGATCCCAAATGTAGAAAACACCTGTGAAGAGTCACAGGGACTAAATTGATGGAGAGCAGAACTTCCTGCCAAGGCTTGTCAGCTAGTCTTAATTTTGCTTTTCTTCTCTCTCTTTGTCATGTTAGCATAATATTTCATACTGGCAGGTCTGCCCATAGAATTAACTGGCACAGGCTGCCCAGGTAGGTGGTGGGATCCCTGGAGGTGTTCAGGAGCTGTCGAGATGTGGCCCTGATGGATGTTATCAGGGGGCATGGTGGGGTGGGTTGGGGTTGGAATCAAAGGAGGACCCCCATGTATTTCATCGGGAAGCACTACTGGTAATAAGACCTTTGGAGCAAATCCTGGTAGGGCCACGCTCAGCTGGTCCAGTCTGGAGGCTGTTTCTCCTTACTGCAGTATCTGCAGTGAAAACCAGCAGCTGCTTTTGTGTGGTTGGGCTCACATCCAGCAGTGGTGATGGGACTACAATGATAAGAGACAGTTCCTGAAAAAATGAATGAAATTTGACTGTATGATAGGATGGAGTTAAATGTATTGACAGGATCTCAGTCATCCCAGTGTCCATCAGCTGGCTCTCGAGCTCCTAAATACAGGCATTCTGTAGAACGTTGTTGAATTTGTATTATACATGCGTGTTCTTGGAACTGCAGAACAAATGCATGCATAATCCAGACTTTGATTTTAGCAGCTCTGACTGCGCTGTCTCAACAGACCCAACTCAGTTGTGTGCGCTGTTTTGAAATGATATGTTAACAAGAAGTTGGAAAACAAGCTCAATTACCCTCAGTAAAATAGGACCGTGGACTTAGGCTTGAACTTTTGGCTAAGACAGTGGTGAGATTTTGAATCTTTGAAGTCAATTATTCCACTGTGTGTTAATAAGGGCCAGTTTTATCATCTAACTTTTGCACTCCAATTAATTTCCATAAAGGAATTCTTTTTTTTCTTTTTTCTTTTCAGTCCTAAGTGATATCTCTATCTTTTAGGCTTGATTTGTTTGCCAGGGGGTTACAGTGCAGTAATAGATACCCCCTCCATTGATTTCCTTCTAGTTTGCTTGTTCCAATTCTTTCCTCAGTTTTCCTATTTTAGACATTTTCTTGAAGCCTTGGGCTTCTTCCTTTGGCTCTGTCCCCTGTACAGTGTACGTCCTTCAACTTGTGGAGATAAGGTAATCTGGTACGTGGTTTATAAAAGCTGCCAATTTGCCAGCTTCTGAATTAGAATCTAGCAATTAGAACTAGGATTAAACGTGCACGTTTGATCTTATGATAAATGAATGCCTCATGGTCACCAATGTCCCTGCAGTTCTTTACCATCATATGTATTTTGTGTCTTCATATTTTGTTTCAGCACTGGCAAACTTCGTAATCAAAGAGACAAGTGGAGGAGTAATCAGGGCCGTTGCTGGAAAACAAGCTGAATTTGTTTCTGAGACCTCTGAAGCCAATGTCATGGTGAAGTGGTACAAAAATGGCAAAGAAATCAAGACCAGTAAGAAATTCACAATGGAAGATAAAGGGAAACTGCATAAGCTTGTGGCTTCAGCTGTAACGAAAGAAGACGAGGGAACATACATCTACACAATTGGAGATGACACTCTGATTTTTGATTGGAAAGTCTCAGGTAAGTTTGTGAGGCAAACATAGGATCACAATCCATGTAAAGCACTTCAGACTTAATTCATTTTATTTGTCCAACGCTGTGGGTTTCCAGTATTTAGGACAAAGATTGCATAGCTCTATTGAAGCAATTCTGACCTTCCTGTTGTCCCTATGCAAATCCACAGTATGAGCAAATAATGTAACTGTGTTGTGATGAATTCAAGACAGCCTTAGCTCCAGCTGGGGCTGGAGTCACGACTTGAGCCCTGACATCTGGGCTTCATTCATCTAGTTCATGTATTGCCTCAGCACTTACATCATCTTTAAACCTATGACTGAAATGGTCCTAAGTTATTAGCATGGGAATCCTGTCTCCTCTTTGGACAAATTAAACTCCACATTTGGAGAGTTGAGTGTCTCCTGCTGTACCCGAAGGACATTGTGATCTCTGAGGTGTCTCCCTGAGGTGCTGTAAGCACAGCCATTAGCTCATAGTGCAAGTAAAGCACTGTTAGGTCAAGCCTGGAGGAGTAATGCTTGTCACTGACATGTTCCTGTTCAGGGTGGAGCTGGAGGGTAAAATAACACAAGAAATTGTCATTGAAATTCAATATCTGTGAAATTCAGCTGGTTGCATTCACAGAACCTGGCGTTAAGATCTGTTTTCTGTTTTATATCTTGAGCCTATTTTCCATAACCCAGTCCTCATTTATGAACTGAAGCTCTACTGAAAGCCTTTCGCTGTGTATGCTCATGCTGCAGTGCAGCGCTTGTGACCTTTAACAGCACATTCACGTTCCTCTGATCACAGGATCCTTACGGTTGATTAAGACCCTCTAGTCTGACTGCTCACCCATCACCACCGTGATGCTCACCATCAGCTTAGCTAAAAACTCAGCAGAGATGATAGATCAAGCACAACACTGGATTTGGGGTGGCTAGAGATTCCTAAGATATTGAAGGATTGCTTGCAGGTGGTGTTGGTTCAGGTATTCACCCTGCATCCCACCTGCTGTTCTGTTTGGTTGAGAATCATGCATTCTGCAATTTCACTTTGTAATTCAAAGACCCTGGCTTTATCTGTTGAAAAACTGATCTAAAACAAGCCAAGAAGACTCCGTTGGAACTGGTTGATGCAGAACAAAGGCATCCCCAAAGGACAAGTTGCACTGTTTGATGAACATTATTGGATGAGAGCTAAGCTAAGATTTAAAAAGTTCTGGGGCTGTCTCTGAGCATCAAATACAGAGGAAGCCTGCATGATTCCCTGAGAATGGATACCTCCTACTTTGGTGTAGGGTTAAGGGAACACTAGCAGTAACTCCTATCACAAAATGTCGCATGGCTCAGACAAAATGCCATCAAGAGGGCTTAATTAGGAGCACCAAATGGTCGCAAGATGGTCTTAGGGCAGGGAAGTAATCTATCTATGTGATACTGATTGATGCTATTAGTTCTTAACAGCTTGACTCTAGAAGGACTGTTGTTCTTTGGTCACCTAGTTATAAAAGAATAAATGGCTCCTGTCTATTACAATTTTTAACGCATTTTTTGTTCACTGATGCCATAAATGTTCCTGGCATAGTAATTGGCCTTGGTATATTCAGTGACTGAAAGCAACAGTTGTTGCTCTAAGAAATGCAGTACAAAGCTAGGTCTGCCTGTAGCTGACAGCCATCAGCTTGCTCCTCAGGCAGGTTCTGTCTGTGTATGGGAGATCACAATGTGAACCACTGATTGATCAGCTGAGGCAAGTGTGGGGTCAGCTGTGGGAGCACAGGTGAAAGTTATGTAGCTGTGCTCCCTGGAGGGGTGGAGTTCGACTCCACCTCCTCTGAGACCTCATTTAAGGGCTGACCCTCACTGAGGCAGCATCTCTTGGAGATTGCTCACCAGGGAGGATCACCTCAGCTCTGGTGAGTTCCCTTTTCCTTATATCTTCTGTATTTCTACCATTTTACTTGTAATTGCTATCCTTGTTAATACCAGCATAGTTATTGCCAATACATTTGGCAAGCCAGGCAGGAGCCACTGACTTGGCATCTAGAAATATAAGGAAAAAAAAAAATGTCCTTTGTGTGGAAAATCTTTAATTGGTACAAGGGGGAGAAGACCACCCCCTTAGGGACATGCCTTCCTGGACAAATTCCAGGTTTTGAGGCGTCCCCATATTACCAATTAGCAACAATTATTGAACAATGGGGCCCTTTAAGAGTACCAAATAACATGGACGCCTATTGTCTAACTGATTACTTTCTAGGACTACAAAAAGATATCTTAATTACAAAAGAAAAGCGAATGGCTGCATCTATGGCAGCCTGGCCATTATTAAATGCTTTAAATCGGGCAGAGATAAAATCAAACAACATTGCACATGAAAATGAATTGTTAAAGGCCCGTATTGAAAAATTGGAGGGTGAGATCAATCTATTGACAGGAAAAAAACCGTCATTTTCTTCCTCCAACCCTCAAATTAGATACATTTCATTTAATGACGATCAAGATCCTGAAGAAATGAATCAAAATAAGATCACTAAATCTGATCTAGAAAAACCATCTGAGACGGACTCACTAGAAGTCCGTCCAGTAATAACTCAAAAAACAAAGAAAATTCAAGATCGACCAGCAGGAGTGCCTCCTGATCAATGGCCCCCTGCCGAATCTGTTTTACATGTAACAGCCCGTCCATATACGCCTACTGAACTCATGGACCTAGTGCAACGATTTAGGCAAAGGCCAAGGGAAAGTGTTCCGGCTTGGTTATTACGGTTATGGGATTCAGGGGCAGATAGTGTACTGGTTAGTGGCCCCGAAGTATCTAAGTTGGCCACAATAACAGTACATCCTGCCCTTCGGCAGAGACTGTATGCTGGGACTCAGTTCCCTGAAGAAAACCATTCAATTGTAGAATGGATAATGGCTGCTTGCCGCATGGTGTGGACAAATAAAACTGACATGCCAGTAAACACAGGGATGTGGTCTTCTATGGAAGACCTTCAAAATTATATACGCGAATTAGGTATGAGAGAGGCTATCTACGAAGACACATTCGATAGCCCTGATATGGTTAAATTTTCTGCGGGAATGAGGGACCTAATTTTACAATAAGCACCCTCTCATATGTATGGAACCTTGGTTTCCATACTTAATCCAGTAGTATCCGCAGAGGCAGTAGTCCAACAAGCCGCCCAATTGGTAGCAGACCTCGGAGAAACTGAGCGTTTATGAGCTAAGCGCAATATCAGGGTGATTGAGGATGCCGAGGCTTTTCCAATAGTGCGAGCCAGAAGATCGGCCCCGCGAACTTCTCGGGCAGGACCTGTTAGGGTATCCCGGAAACAAATGTTTAATGATCTGCTCCGGGCAGGCGTTCAGTTTTCAAAAATTGATGGGCAGCCCAATCAGGTTCTCCTTCAGTTGTGGAAGCAACTGAAGGATGAACAAAAATTTCAGAATAAACCCAAAAGGCCAGGGATAAGATTTATAGAGCGGCGACCAACAACAACATGGAATTTAGAAGATTTTATAGTTCCAAATAGGAAAAAGAAGCCACCTCAGGTGCCTCGGGTTATGACACCGGAGGTATCGGAGGTAAAAGACTTGAATCTGGCTCAGTTCATGGCTTGACGAGGGATGTCAGTCCTCCTAGGGCCTCTAGACGGGACCGGAGGCCCTATGTGGAACTGACGATATACTGGTCCCGAAAGAATATACAGAAGGTTATGGCCCTAGTTGATACCGGGGCAGAGACATCTATAATATATGGAGACCCAACTAAATTTAAAGGTAATAGAGTGATGATTGGAGGTTTTGGGGGACAAACCATTCCGGTCACCCAAACCTGGGTAAAACTGGGGGTCGGGCGTCTTCCACCACGGGAGTACAAGGTATCCATTGCCCCAATTCCAGAGTATATATTAGGAATTGATATCCTGTGGGGTCTGGCTCTCCATACAACAGTGGGAGAGTTCCGATTGCGGCAGAGATGCATTAGTATCCGGGCAATCCAGACAATATTGAGAGGCCATGCAAAACATGAGCCTATTTGTTTGCCGAAGCCACGCCGGATTACTAATGTGAAACAGTACAGACTCCCGGGTGGGCAGGATGAAATAACAAAGACGGTGCAGGAATTAGAAAGAGTGGGTATTATAAGGCCTGCACATAGACCATATAACTCCCCAATATGGCCAGTGCGAAAACCGGATGGAACATGGAGGATGACAGTAGACTATAGGGAATTAAATAAGGTCGCGCCACCTGTTCATGCGGCTGTACCCAATATTGCCTCCCTAATGGACACACTAAGCAGGGAAATCAAAACATATCACTGTGTCTTGGATTTGGCGAATGCATTCTTCAGTATTCCAATCAGTGAAGAATCGCAAGATCAGTTTGCATTTACATGGGAAGGGAGGCAATGGACTTTCCAGGTCCTACCCCAAGGGTACGTACATTCGCCCACTTTTTGTCATAATTTAGTGGCACATGATCTGGCTAAGTGGGAAAAGCCAAATAATGTCAATTTATATCATTATATTGATGACCTCCTGTTAACATCCGATTCGTTAGAGGCGGTGAGACAAGCAGCAGATTTGTTGATAGCTTACCTGCAGAAAAGAGGGTGGGCTATAAACCCACAGAAGGTGCAAGGTCCGGGGCTATCTGTAAAATTCCTGGGAGTAATTTGGTCCGGGAAAACCAAAGTACTACCCAGTGCGGTAGTAGATAAAGTCCAAGCGTTTCCAGTCCCTACAACATCAAAACAATTGCAAGAATGTTTGGGTATATTGGGGTATTGGCGCTCCTTTATACCTCATTTAGCTCAGCTATTAAGGCCTTTATACAAGCTTACAAAGAAGGGTCAATCATGGAATTGGGGAAAGATAGAACAGGATGCTTTCCAACAGGCAAAACTGGCAGTTAAACAAGCTCAGGCGTTGGGTATATTTGATCCGACCCTCCCAGCTGAACTAGATGTTCATGTTACTCAAGATGGTTTTGGCTGGGGCCTGTGGCAACGCCAGAGTTCTGTTCGAACCCCCATTGGATTCTGGTCTCAGGTTTGGCACGGAGCAGAAGAACGATATAGCATGATTGAGAAACAGTTATTGGCTGCCTATTCGGCATTACAAGCAGTAGAGCCGATAACGCAAACAGCAGAGGTCATAGTTAAGACTTCATTACCAATCCAGGGGTGGGTGAGAGATTTGACTCACCTTCCTAAGACGGGGGTGGCCCAAGCACAAACGGTGGCACGATGGGTCGCCTATCTAAGCCAGAGAAGCAGTCTGTCTTCATCTCCACTTAAAGAAGAACTACAGAAGATCCTAGGCCCAGTGACGTATCACAGTGATACATCAAAAGAACCGATGGTTGCTCCACCAGAGAAGAGTCCCGTTCAGGAAGGAAGATATCCTATTCCTGAAGATGCCTGGTATACGGATGGGTCCAGCAGAGGCAACCCGAGCAAGTGGCGAGCAATAGCATACCATCCCTCTACTGAGACCATCTGGTTTGATGAGGGGGATGGTCAAAGCAGCCAATGGGCAGAATTGCGAGCCGTGTGGATGGTTATAACTAAAGAACCTGGTGACGGCGTCCTGAACATCTGTACAGATAGTTGGGCTGTGTACCGGGGGCTCACTCTGTGGATTACGCAATGGGCTACCCAGGAATGGACTATCCACGCCCGACCGATTTGGGGTAAAGACATGTGGGTAGACATTTGGAATACGGTCAAACACAGGACAGTATGTGTCTACCATGTCTCTGGTCATCAACCCTTGCAGTCACCAGGAAATGATGAAGCTGACACACTGGCCCGAATCCGATGGATTGAGAATTCACAATCTGAAAATATTGCCCGTTGGTTACATCAGAAGCTACGGCATGCTGGACAGAAGATAATGTGGGCAGCTGCTAAAGCATGGGGGCTGCCTGTACAACTATCTGATATCGTTCAAGCATGTCAGGATTGCGATGCTTGCTCAAAGATGAGACCGAGACCGTTGCCTGAAACAACATCCCACATTGCTAGAGGATATAGTCCTCTTCAGAGATGGCAGGTCGACTACATTGGGCCCCTCCCTCGGTCTGAGGGGGCGAGATATGCCCTGACCTGCGTTGACACTGTAAGTGGACTGCTGCAAGCCTATCCTGTACCAAAGGCAAATCAAGCATACACAATTAAGGCACTTACTAAACTGATGTCTGCATACGGGACACCTCAAGTTATCGAGAGTGACCAAGGGACTCACTTCACTGGAGCCATGATACAGCGCTGGGCAGAAGAAAACAACATTGAATGGCGATTCCACCTGCCATATAACCCAACAGGGGCAGGCCTTATTGAACGTTATAATGGTATCCTTAAGGCTGCCCTGAAAACAGACTCTCAGTCCCTGCAGGGGTGGACAAAAAGATTATATGAAACCGTGCGGGACCTGAATGAAAGACCTCGGGATGGCAGACCCAGTGCCCTGAAAATGTTACAAACTATATGGGCCTCCCCTCTTAGGATCCAAATTACAGGCACCGATAATAAGGTAAAACCGCAGGTTGGTACTGAAAATAATCTTCTGCTCCCTGCCCCTGAGAATTTAGAACCGGGAATCCATAAGATAAATTGGCCTTGGAAGGTGCAGGTAGGACCCAAATGGTGTGGCCTACTTGCACCTTGGGGGAGATTATTGGAGGTGGGAGGTTCAGTCACCCCCTCGGTGATAGGTACATGGCCTACTGACATCGTGGTCAATACTCCGGCCTTTTTTGCTAAAGGAACACCTATTATGTCCCTATGGCAGATCAAGACTCCTCCTCTGGTGCCAGATATAGTTATACAGCCACAGATATCTGGCCAGAGGGTATGGTATCGGAGGCCGGGACATAATCCAGTACAAGCAGAAGTATTGACCCAAGATAAGAATACGGCCTGTATCTTGCCCTGGAGGGCGGATCTTCCCCTCCTAGTACCCTTGAAACATCTATATTACTCCCCTTAAGATTGATTCTAAGCCTCTAGGACCATTACTCTGGACTGATGAAACGCAGACGGACCTGCACTTCAAGATGATTTGTCTCCGGTAACATCTATCAAGCACTGGCCCATGGAAGATCATAAACACCCATCCAATCATCATCATTTGAATAATATCAACATCTAATGCGACGGGAGATTGTATCAGCGTCGTGATTGGGTCTCTGTAATAAGGGGAACTCACCTAATCATTGGTTCACGTTGTGAAGGGGTGGAGTGTATGGGAGATCACAATGTGAACCACTGATTGATCAGCTGAGGCAAGTGTGGGGTCAGCTGTGGGAGCACAGGTGAAAGTTATGTAGCTGTGCTCCCTGGAGGGGTGGAGTTCGACTCCACCTCCTCTGAGACCTCATTTAAGGGCTGACCCTCACTGAGGCAGCATCTCTTGGAGATCGCTCACCAGGGAGGATCGCCTCAGCTCTGGTGAGTTCCCTTTTCCTTATATCTTCTGTATTTCTACCATTTTGCTTGTAATTGCTATCCTTGTTAATACCAGCATAGTTATTGCCAATACAGTCTGGATGGAATGAAGGGCATGAAATACTGATGTGCTCATCAAACGCTGCTTGTTAGCTTAGAGACAAGGTGTTGAATTGGTTTGTTCATGTATTGCAAACAGGTTACTTAGCTGCCTTCATTTTAGCTTCAGAAGAACATGTGCAGAATACAGAATTGATTAAAAGAAATAAGAACTGTCTGCATAGAACTTACTCTTTCCTTACACAGGAGAATCAAGCACACGTTTGTATGTGAGTACCTCCAGAGGTGAAACTTGATCCCCCAGATGTAATGAGCAGAGACATTACAATCAGTTCTAACTGTATCTTAATGCTGTGCTGAATAAGCCTGAGTCAGGATGTAAACCACTTTCTCTTTTTTTCTTCAGATGAAGCCATTAATTTTGTCAGCAAGTCCAAAACGACTCCAGAAATATCAGTCAGTCCTTCTGAAGACCTGGAGCTGGTGTGTGAGGTGTCAGCTGCAAGCGGAGCTGTCGTATAGAAGAAAGATCAAATAGAGGTGAAGCAGGACCAGAGGACAACCATCATCTCCCAGGGGACGCACCGCAAGCTCATGGTCAAAAATGTGACCCTGAAAGACCAAGGGAGCTACAGCTGTGAAACAAAAGATGACAAAGCAACATTCCAAGTGAAAGTCAGAGGTGAGAAAATGCTTGGAATCCCAGAGATAAAAGAACACTTCATTTTGTGTGTCTTGCATTTGGAGGATCAACTTACAGCCTCTCTGGTGCAAAACATTTTGGCTATAGGACTTTCTTTGTCATCTAGTGTCATAGCAACACTTTTCTACATGTGCTTTTCCATCCAGGAATGAATTACTGCAACAAACAATAGGCAAGGAGGGTAACTTGTGCAGCTCTTGTAGTCAGCTGGTGTCTGCAGGGTTACAGTGCAAGAGCACACCAGGCATGCAAGGAGTGAGAAAAGGGGAGGTGTTTGATGAGATCTGGTTACAAAATTTGAATGACACAATGAGGTGGAAAATGCCACTAATCAGACTCATAAATGGCCTGGGTTGCAAAGGCCCACAGTGCTCATCCAGTTCCAACCCCCTTCTTCCTATGTGCAGGGTTGCCAACCAGCAGCCCAGGCTGCCCAGAACCACATCCAGCCTGGCCTTGAATGCCTGCAGGGATGGAGCATCCACAGTCTCCTTGGGCAATCTGTTCTAGAGGGCCATTCCCTTCTGATTTACTGGAAATGTAGAGAGACATCAGAAGAAACAAAGAGAAGGGAGGAGGTTCAGCAGTGCATGCAGGTGTTCTAAATCTCATGTCCAAATCTGCTATCAGACTGCGAAATGTTTAGATTTATGATATGATATGAAATGATATGCCTATTCATTTCCCAAGGCAAAATAGAGGGGAAAGTATTTTCCTGTCTTAATGAGGCATCATGATGGTCCCTGTGAAGGGCAAGTATAATGAAAATGGGGAACTGGAGTAAGCTCTGCAGCAGACTACAGCAAAATGGTGTGACTGTTGTGATGTCCCTGCAGAGAAAGAAGACGTGTTTACAAACAAGGACAAGGTACAAAAGGAGGTGAAGGCTGCACTGACTCAAAATGCCACGCTGAGCTGCGAGGTGGCCCAGGAGAAGATGGAGGTGAAGTGGTACAAGGAGGGGAAACTGATCACCTCGAGCAAGAAGTTCAAGGTGGAGTCAGAGGGCAAACAGTGTCGGCTGGTGGTGATCCAGGTAGAGAAGAAAGATGCAGGGGAGTACAGCTGCGAGGCTGCTGGCCAGAAACTCACCTTCAAGATTCATGTCACAGGTGAGAGAGAACACATTTTGGCCTTTCATTCTAGAATGTTTTAGAAAACGGTCATTAGTTTGTAAGTTTTCCCTGCTATGCTTAAAATTTTTGGAGCTGAACTTTGGGGTGGTTAATTTCTGATGAGGAAATTGAACAAATTATTCTAAATACAGTTGTGAGGCAGCTCCATCTTTTAAAATCTTCAGGAATTTCCTTTTGCTGTGGGAATGAGGCCATAGACAAGAAAGTTCTGATTGCACTTCTCCATTCCCACGTGCCTGTACCACTAGAACAACTCTGCAATGCAGCTGCGTCTCAGGAAGTTTCAGAACAGGGGCTTTGTGTCAAGCACTAGGGGGTGTGCTCTATGTAACATGTTTTTGTCTTGGAAGGGCTCATTTAGCATGGGAGAGAATACTACAGGAATGTTTTGTATAAGTTGATGTTTTGAAGACATAAGTAAATGGCAGCTAGGGGACGAAAGAGTCATGAGAGTCATACAAGAAGCATCACAGAATGCCTTTTGTTGGAAGGGACCTGGAGGATCATCCAGTTCCAATCTCTGTCCTGGAAAGGAACACATTCTTTGAGACTAGGTTGCTCTAACACCCATCCAGCCTAGACTTGAATGTTTTCAGGGATGGGGCATCCATAAATTGCACAACTTCTCTCCACATCATTCTCTTGGGGCATCAGACTGGGAGAACTGATTCATTTTTCTGACTCCTTCCCCAAAACCTGCTCTTCTTTCAAGAGGCCAAACTAATGTATCTCTCTCTTTTCAGAGCCAGAATTTGTATTTACAAACAAGGAGAAGGTACAGAAGGTGGTGAAGGCTGCAACAACAGAAAAATGCCACGCTGAGCTGCGAGGTGGCCCAGGAGAAGATGGAGGTTGTCATCAATTTATAAGCAATGAGCCAATAATGTTCCAATTATAAACTTTTATTAATTGTAGCGGGTAAAACTAAAAGGCAATTCAGCGCTGGGCGACAGGGGGATTATTGTTCCTCCAACTGCTGCGCCGTCCCGTCCCTTGCAACTTCTTTTGTATTGTCCATCCCGAGCGTATTGTCCTTTAATTGGTCGGTTGTGATCGTGCGACTTGGTGTGTCGTTCCTTGGTTGGTCCTTCCGTGGAACTTTGTATCCATCGGGGCGCGCTTTGCCTGTAACTACGCAGAGTACACAATCTACCCATAAAATTAGAGTGTTCTGCAACCTTTGTGGCCTCCATATTCCACCATTATATCCCGGTCCTAATGAACAAGCACTCCACCACAATGCTACCAAATGCTACCACATCCCGGTCTTAATGAGCAAACATTTTATCACAGAGGTCAAGTGATAAAAGGAGGGGAAACTGATCACCTCGAGCAAGAAGTTCAAGGTAGAGTCAGAGGGCAAACAGCGTCGGCTGGTGGTGAGCCAGGTGGAGAAGAAAGATGCAGGGGAGTACAGCTGCGAGGCTGCTGGCCAGAAACTCACCTTCAAGATTCATGTCACAGGTAAGACAGGTGTTGTATGAAATACAGCAGAGAACAGTAAAGTAAAATCTAGTTTCTATTATACTGCACCTGGATCACTGTAGTCTGTGCTGAGGTTTTTTCCCTAGACTTGATTGCCTGGGTTTGTAGAAAGTATTTGGTTTCAGTATGACACAAAGACCTGTTTCAGTCTGTCTGTAGAGCAATAATTAGTAATATATGTACAGTGGAAGCAATATTCAAGATATTATTCAAATCTCTCCTGTGCCTGAGATCCCAAACTGTAATTCTTGTTCACCTAAACATTTGACTAAGATAAGTATGTGCAGTGAGGCTGGAGTGCATGTTCTACGTGCAGCCTTTCATGGCAGGAGAAGCAGGAACTTCTCCTAGTAGTACACTGCCTTTTTACTATGCCTTTATGTTGGAGGCTGCATCTGGATAGGTGAGTCTGCTACTCACAGTAAGAGACCTGGTAGAGCTGACTATTGCCAGAGCTCAAAGTAAGATAGATATCTGCAAATCACACACAAAGAACAAAGGACTGCGTTGGTGAGCATATTTCCTTTGTGCCTTCGACAGTCACAGTTGTGGCAATGGTAGAGGCCATGAGGAGTCTGTTCAGGAAGCCAGGAGTACTGTTCTGGGTCATGAAAAGGCAGCCAGTGGTTTGACTATCACATGTTTATGTGTTTTGATGTTTCACAGTGGGTCTTAAGTAAAAGGAACTCAGGTTTTGGTTGCCTGCAGGACAGATGTTCTTTTGGGTTCAATATGTTTGCATAGTGACTTGCAACCATGGGACTGGTGTTCAAGGACCCTCTTGGTTCCTTCAGTTCCTAGGTTCTTTCTTGCCTAGATTTGACACTTTGTTTCAACAGAAGAGCTGATATTCTCTAGTGAAGGCTATTAGTTTGGGCACAAGTGGTAACCTAAACCTGTTCCAACCTGTACATACAAACCTGCAAGTTGGTCTCATTTCGGTCCCTCAGTCAATACTTTTTCTTTTCTTCCCTCAGAGCCAAAACCTGTGTTTATAAACCAGGAGCAGGTGCAGAAAGAGGTGAGTGCTGCCCTGGCAGCAAGTGCCTCCCTCAGCTGTGAAGTAGCACAGGATCCAACCGAAGTAAAATGGTACAAGGATGGAAGACTGCTTGCCTCCTCCAGAAAGTTCAGAATGGAATCTGTGGGCAAAACACGGCGTCTGGTTGTGGAGCAGCTGGAGAAGAAAGATGCTGGAGAATACATCTGCGAGGCTGCTGGCCAGAAGATGACCTTCAAGTTGGAAACAACTGGTGAGCATTCGCTTTGGGAGCACTAAGCAGCTTTTTATGTGGCTTAGAGGAAGACTGGCTGTCTTCTACCCTGTGGGCATGGAACAGCCACAATTCCCCCCGGAACAACATCAATGACCCACACCACAAGTTGGATTCTCCTTTTTAATGTAGTGGTAGCGAGGTGAAAATCTGGCTGTGGAATATTTTTGACTAAGGAACTTCTACTTTAATTTCTAGATGCGCTGAATTACCCTCTGGAGTGTCTTTCTGAATATATAAGCAACCATGGGTGACTATGATCCTGATTTATATCTAGGTTCAGGCTTACTTTTTCAGTTAGGTTAGATCAATAGCTCCAGAGAAGATAGGGAAATACAGCAGTTCACTGATACCATGTGTCAGAAGAATGCAGCTCAGTGCTGGGCAGTTTGCTGCTTCATTCCCTCTTACAAGTTGCACCCAAGGCTGGAAAAGACCACTGAGATAGCTGAGTCCAACCCAGCCCACCCTCACTGGACTTACTAACCACGTCCCCAGTGCCACATACCCGTGGCTCTTGAGCACCTCCAGTGACTGCGGTATATCAGCGTGGTTGCTTCAGTTGTGGGAGTTTTCAGACACTGGCTGTTGTTCTAGCGAGACAAAAAACCAAAACTGATGGAACAGTGTCTATACAGGAAGCAACTGGCTGTCCTGATGGCTGCCAACAGTTTTACACAAGGTGTGTCATGCAAGCTTGCATGAGTCTGGTTTAAAAACTTGCTGTTCTGATGGAAGGAGAGGATGTTGGTACAGGATAACTGCGGGATTTGTGCTCTCCCGACATCCAGTTGCAATCACAGCTTATTGTTGCTATAGAAAACAGCTTCTCTGTAGACAAATTGAGTTAGTTCCAATAAGTGGCTGAAGCCCTAAGTGATCCAAGGTGAAGCATGATCCAAACTGGAATTTAACTAATTGTAGTAGGGAATCCAAGCCTTAATGAGATGAGTTATTTAAAATATGAGTCCTCCATCTAAAACAGCATTGAACTCTTACTCTGGTTTATGATAGAAGTGAGAGTTTAACAGCAGAAGTCTGAAGTTATGCTCCATATTTCTCATCACTCAAGAGAATATTTGAATATATGAATTCCTTTGGCTATGTTAGAGCTCATAATGAGGTCAGCTGATGTTCTTTAAATGCTCGGAGTCTAGCAATGTGGGGAAGTGGACTGCTATTTGCTGTTGAGCTTTAGGCTAAGAAGCCTGATTTTAGAGGACTGTGGACTTCCCCTTTCCCTTCCCCTCTCCTCCCCTTCTCCCTGGACTGATCCCACATGGTTTGAGAATGATTTCAGATCAAGGTAAATGAGGAATCGCCGTGTGAAAACCTGTTGTTTTACTGCACTATAAGAGACACTTAGTCAAAAGACAAGTGTGTGTTCCAAGCTTGAGATTGCAGGAGATCCTAGAAACAACTCAGCTGCTCAAACCTGTAGTCTGGCTGAATCTTTTATTGTCAGTTTTGGTCAGGAGGAGATGCTTGAGTAAGACAAATAAAAGGTCACGGGTAAGTTGGTCCTTCTTGTGATATACTTCTAGGCTTTCATCAGGGAGAAGCTTAATTAGTCCAAATAATCCTAGCAGAAACCACACCAAGAGCATGAGAGTGAAATTTATACTTTCTTGACGTGAAGGAAAATTTTACCTGGTTCTGCCATTCCCCAAATATTTGTTTCCTTATGACAAGAAGAACTTTGCAGAAGTAATTTTTTTTTTCAGTCTTGCGTGCAACACAAAAAGGGGTAAAATCTAGGAGGCCACCTGAAATGTTTTTTCCATCTGGAAGGATCCATTTAACAGCACCCATGGACCTGGTTATGAACAAAACTAAGTTCCCAACTAAATCCACATTCTTCTTTCTCCTTCTCAGAATTGCCTGTGAAAATCAGCAAACCATTGGCAGACAGTAGCGTCATTGAGAAGGACAAGGTCACATTTGAGTGTGAGCTGTCCAGGCCCAACATGGACGTCAAGTGGTTCAAGGTATGGCATGTAATGGTATTTTCCTTTCTGACTTCTCTGGAAATGAATGAGAGCCTTTAATTTCACTTCCAAGGGATGCGAGTCTGAGCTTTTCCTTGATAGCTTTTTCACTGCTCTCTTTTCTTTATGCTCTTTTATTTGCCCAGATCAGCACTCTTTGTTATTATGTCCTGAGTTCATTTATCAAGTTGAAATTGAAGTTTGTTTTGGTTTTATTGTGAACTTTTTAGGTCATGCTGCACAAAATATTGTTGGTTGAACTACAGTACAGTCTTGAGCTTCAAGTCTAACACAGAAATTCTCAGCCGGGATTTTGTAGCCTTGTTGTGAACTGGGTTTTTGGGGTGAAATCTCAGTTTTCTTTGCACCTGACAGTGTGAGAATTTGCTCTGGCACTTTGTGTACCTCCCCGGTGCTCAGCTGTTCCTTCCCTTACTTGGGGATAACATCATTTATTCAAGGTGATGTCCAAACAGGCTTGTTAACAGTCCTCCGCAGTGCTTTAAGCTGTCATAGGTCAGCCAGAATTTATGCATGTTCTATAGCCATTCCTTCATGTTGAAAACACTGCACTGTGCTTAAGCTTCAGCATATGTTCCAGTAAGCACAGTTCCATTAATTCTAGGGGAGTGGGTGAATTAAGCATAGATCTGAAGGCTCCCTTTGCTGAGTGCAGAGATGGAAGGACTAATGGAGATCTGACTTGATATTTTCCCTTCTAGGATGGGAAGGAGCTCTGTCAAAGTAAAAAAGTGGGCATTACTTCCCAGGGAAATAAGAGAAGTCTCATTATTCACAAGTGTGAATATGAAGATCAGGGAACATCCACATGCTGAGCAGCCTAAGACAAGACATCAGCTACCCTAAAGGTTCATTTTATGTTTAACTGAAAGAGCAAATAAATCCTCTTGTGGTATTTTGCACCACGGGAAGAAATGCTTCATGGGCAGTTTGGGCATTTCTTGGTTAGTCCTTTTGGATACCTTTCTCTTTCTTCTTTATGCTCAAGACAGATTTTTCCCTCCATGTGTTGCATTGGTTAAACCCCAGTTTGTAGCTCATCATTGGGCTCTGAAGCATCAGACTTGTTACTGAACACACGGGTCTGCTGTGCCCTGGTAGATGCCACCTTCCCAAGGGACGTATGAAAGGATGCTTTTTTCTGATTTCCTACTAGATGCTGTCCTCATGTGGCCACTTGGGTTCAGTGTTAGCATGAACATGAACATGTGTCCTGTCCCATGACTTTGGTGAACTCTCATTTTCTCTCTCATTCTGCAACCAGGTTGGGTTGCTGTTTCAGTACTGGCTGTTTTATGTAGCCATTCCATTTGTTCTGGTTTACGTTCTTTTTTATTTTCTTTTTTTCAGGCATCATTTCTATACAGTAGACAAAGCCAGCCTATTACATTTGATTTACAGTTTTTAGCTTTTGCTGGTAAGCATTTCAGCTCTCAGGCAGTTTTACCAACAGCTTTGAAGAGCTGAAATGAACCAGCCTGGACACGATGGTCTGTTTTTGTTGGTGTAATGAATTTATGAAGTTAAACTGATTGACCCCATAAGGTTTTACAGTGTATGACTCACGTCTGGCAGAGTTATCACAGCAATGAGTTTATATACTTAGCATTTCAGGAGGCAAATGGTTGGGGATACTCTTTCATTTGCTTGCGTCTCAGAGTGAATCACTAGTATGTGAACCATCCTTCATCTCCTTTGTATTGCTTTTGTGTGTGTCTGTGTGTGGTTTCCCCTGTGAATTTCATTCTTTCCAGTTATATGGAAGTTCTCTTTTGAGCAGTGAAATTAGATGTTCCATCATCAGTCATAATGGTAAAGCTGAGTTGCCACGTTATCTGTGTCCTTTCTGTCTGGCGTCTCAATAACTGCTGCCCCACCACAATATCTGCCTAATACTTCAGCTCCATGGATGCCTCCTTGTGCAAACTGAGAGCCTGTATTTGGTGTGCATAGATCTGGGCTTACATCTGTGCTGGTAAATGCACTAGTGCATGGGCTAAGCAGTCCTGCCTCCTGTGCTGTGGGCATTGAGATGGGGCTCCTACAAGCTGCCCATTGCAAGATATTTAGAAACTAATTGCTGCGGAGGTTTCCATCCTCTTTTCAGACTAACTAAAATTTGGTTAGTGGGATCAAAACAGAAGGGGCAGGGAGGGAGAGCTGACCAAGGACTACTGATGGAACAACTATGAATCCTTGGTTCCTCAGGATTCCCTGCATCAGCAGTTGGCAACAGGAGTAAGGGGGCTCAGGAGGACACTGTGGAGTAGTGTGAAAAATGAGCGAAGAGAGTTACTAATTGATGCCTCCTGGAAAGTAGTCCAAGAGTGGTCCTCTTCCTAAACTCTCCTCTTGTGTGTGGTTTTATCTTTATGAGGTGTTCATAACAAGTGATGTGTAGATCTCCCTTATCTCATAATGTCTTTGCCTGCCTGCAGTGAATATGCAGGATACTGGATCATATACCAGCTTCTTTGAATTACTGCTCATGTCAGGAGATAAAATCTGCCTATTCTTTGAACTAACACTGGCGAGGGTTAGTTATTCTGGCTACCGAGAGAATGACACAGCAGATTAAACTCTTTCATTTCCTTCTTTGTCAAATGCCTTTTCATCTAACTGTGTGTCCCATAGAAATTCAGAGCAGTGTTGGCTGAGGGAAGTGGAAATATTTATCTCCTGTGTGTATCTGCCACCCTATTTAGACATGCTGGCAGAGCGCAGAGATTGGAGGAGTTGGATTAGGCAGTAGTTTCCCTATTGCTCACAGAACCACTTTTTCTGTGGTCTCCCAGCCACCCTGTTCCCAGTGGCCTATGCAAGATGGAGCGGAAAAGGCTCATTTTATGAACAAACAGGAACCTTTCTGGTCAGATTAATACCTGTGCTCTTTTAGAGAGTTTTAGATACTAGAGATTTTAGGTACTGGAATAGGCTCCCCAGAAAGGTGGTTGAATCACCATCCCTGGTTGTATTTAAGAGCCTTTTGGATGTGGTACTCAGGGATATGATTTAGTGTAGGGTTTTTAGAGTTAGGGTACTGGTTAGGCTGCGGTTGGACTTGATGATCTTCAATGTCTTTTCCAACCTGGGTAAATCTATGATTCTATGCAGGAACTCTTCTCCTGAGGTTAATCCAAGTTGTATCCAGGCCCTTCAGAAGGAAAGGGATATAGCAGCACAGAAATATGGCCTGATTCTGACATAACTAAATGCAGACCTGGAGAGTTAAAAGGGATTGTGTGATGTTCAAAGGATTTTGAAGCAAAGATGTCCCCTAGGTAAGATTTGTGGCTGACATTCCCCATACATTGTTTGTAGGCACACAAGCTAAGGAGAGACTAGTGATGAGCATGCAGAGAAGCCAATGGTTCAGACAGGTTTGTAGTGACACAACACTGTAGAGTTCTGTCTAGTTCTCCTTGGCATAGTTTGGAAAATAAAGATGAGGTAATTGGTGGTAACCAATATGGCTTCATCAAGGTCAAGCCATGTCTGACAAACTTGGTGGCCTTTCATGATGGAGTAACAGCATCAGTGGATAATGGGAGAGCAACTGACATCATCTACTTGGACTTGTGCAGAGCATTTGATCCCGTCCTGCATGACATCCTGGTCACCAAACTGGAGAAAAATGGTTTTGATGGATGGACCAGTTGCAGGATAGGGAACTGTCTGGATGGTCACACTCAGAGAGCTGCAGTCAATAGCTCAGTGTCCAGGTGGAGGGTGGTGTTGGGACCAGTGTTATTTAACATTTTTGTAGGCAACATGGAGAGTGGAATCAAATGCAGCCTCAGCAAGTTTGCAGATGACACCAAGCTGAGCGGTGCTGTTGATGTGCTAGAGGGAAGGGATGCTACTCAGAGGGACCTGGACAGGCTGGAGAGGTGGGCCCTTGGCAGCCTCATGAACTTGAGTGTGGCCAAGTACAAGGCCCTGCACCTGGGTCAGGGCAATCCCAAGCACAGGCACAGGCTTAGAGGAGAATGATTTGAGAGAAGCCTTGACCCTGAGGAGAAGAGTTGGTGTGGAGGGAGGTGTCCCTGCCTATAGCAGGGGGACTGGAACTAAATGACCTTAAAGATTCAGTCAGTTCTATTGTTTTTCTACCCTTAATTTTGCTTGAAAGGTTTTAGAATAAATGAGATTCTGGTTTCCATGAAAACTGTTTGCAGGGAGCTCCATTGTAGCTAGTAGGTCTGTCTTTAAGTTCAAGGGCAATAATGCATTGACTGTGTTGAAGAGAGAAATGACTCAGGAATGGATGATGGTTTAGAATAAAACATAATCCTACTTATTTTCTATGCAAATATGTGTAAGGAAAAGATGCTGCACTCAGTTCTGGAAATACCCTGACAAATATATCTCTACTGTTTCACAGCTGGAGATATCAAGATTGTTAAAGCACTGGAAGATGTGGAAGTGAATGAATATGGGAGTGCATCTTTTGTCTGTGAGATTTCACACGATGAGGTTCAGACCCAGTGGTACAAAGAGGACAACAAGCTGAAGGCTGATGACAACATCAGAATGCAACAAGATGGTAGGGTGTAAGCGGGGGGTCTTTCTCCTGAGTGGGGGGTGGGTTGGAGATCAAGCATATAAGACATCTGAAATGAAGTGAAGAGGGTTCAGAAGCGAGTTCCCCTTTTGTTTTGGGACTGAGGTTTAGGTGGAACAAGTGACATGGTGGGATGCTTAGTGTGGGAAGTGTGATGCTATCCCACCATCCCACACTGCTGGGAGCAGGTAGGAAATGAGTGCAGTTATTTCCAAAGTGGGGGTGAACAGGGCAGTCAGTTCACCTCTCCAAAGAGGTTTTGTCTGACTGTGAGTGTGATCCTTCTGTATCAGATACTTTGAATTTGACGGTGGCCGCATTTGATCAGTCCTTGTAGAAGCCATGTTTAGATTCTGCTTTGGTCTGCTCCATTTCCAGTTCAAAGTCGTTGGACACTAAATGAGACAGCTGCATCTCAGTAAAAGATGTGTTTGAATAGCTGTGATGTGCTTACTATTCAGATTTACAGAGCTGAGGTTTTGTCCTTGGCTATAGCAAAGAAGTCAAATCAGGTGAAATTAATTGTATTTCTGAACTAGACAAGTTTAAGTTTGGTAGCACCTAAATTTGGTGCGGTTTGTCATTGATTTCATCTGAAAGAAACTTGCAGGCTTTTTATCTGCTGTTGTCCCCAGCGTAAGATTATCCATTCACATCCTAAAGTACTTGTTATATTTTCAACTCACTCTTATTTGAATAAAAGCCTCAACAATTGGGAGCAATTTAATAAGCACAGAACAAGAGCTGGACCTTGCATTTGGTAGATACTGTACAGTATTACTTCATAGAAATGTAGTCAATGGCATTCCCTATAGACAATCGTTTGTTTTATCTTTAGAGTCGTTCAAAGAACCATTGTGAACTTGACATTAATTGGAATGGAATACACGCAAGAGACTTTCCTCTTCTTCCAATTGTCCTCATCCTTTCTTCTCTTCCACCCCTGCTTTGCAGATTACCATATAGAAATCACCAGGAAGTTGGAGGACAAGACAGCTTTGGAACGTCATTCTGTCATCCTGTCCTGTGACTTCAGGCCTTCTCCAAAGGTTGTGAAATGGTTCAAGGGCCGCACACCCATCGAGCCCTCTGAGAAGTACAAGATCAAGAGGGATAAGCATTCAGTAGAGCTCAGAATTCTGAAGCTGAAGCCCGATGATGCTGGTGTGTACAAGTGCAAGGCAGGAATTGCAGAGACTGAGGCCACGCTGACAGCTGAAGGTATGAGCAGGGAGGGTGGCCTCTTCCATGTCCTATTTCACCTCAGATTTCTCTTCTTGAGGTTGACTTCTGCCGTTCTCTCCTGCTAACTTTATACATGTATTATCTTCACATAGACGATTACACAAAGATCATCTAGTCCAACCATTCTACCACATCCCAGTATGATTTATAGTAACAGTGGTAACAGTTCACCTTGTTTCCCCACAGCCCGCAATGTAGAAGTAACGAAGCACCTGCAGGATGTAGAAATTGAAGAAGAGAGCTCTGCTGTCTTCTCCTGCAAGCTGTCCCATAATGACGAGGACGTGGAATGGTTCCTGAATGGCAACCTCCTTTACACCAACAATTACAATGACATCAAGAACGTTGGCAATTGCTGCACACTGACAATGAAGCAGGTTAAGCCTGAGGATGCTGGCACAGTGACAGTGAAGTCAGACAAGGTGTCAGAAAGCGCACCTGAAGGTGATAGGTGGGTCTGATCACACCCCTCCTGGATGTAAGAGATGCTAAGGAGCTCCAGTTCATTCTATTGTGCAGCAGTCCTGCTTCTAAAGCTGACCTCTCTGGGGTGACAAGTCATCAGAGGCTTTCTTCCAGTGGAAGGTTCCATTGCAGCAGATATCAAGGAAGGAGGATGGTTTTGGTGTCCTGCCAAAGCATTCCATTGCTTTTTATCATCATTTTACTTAACACAAGGAGAGTTACAGGAGCAATTTCTTTTACTGCTTCAGTAACATGCAGTGTCAATGCTGTTGTCTCCAAGGATTTATGACTGAAGGAGAGATCATTCAGTGTGTGTTTTGCCTCTGGGATGACTAATGACCAGGCTGTGAGCAACCTGATCTAGCTGTGAATGTCCCTTTTTATTGCAGGGGAGCTGGGCTAGATGGCCTTTAAGGGTCTCTTCCAATTCTAAGGAACTTGTGCCTGAAGTGCAGAAGTGGATGAATTATACCACTTCTTCATATCCTCCCCATGATTACAGAGGAAATACAACAAAACAACATGCATGGTCTTACTGTTGTCATTTGCTTGAATACGAAGACGTCTCTTTTTTATGGTTGAGATTTTTGTTGATATGGGTCAGGAGGAACTCACACTTTTTAGCTTTCTCAATAGGCAAAAAGTTCCAGTTGCTGCAAGCCACCGAGGTAACCAATAGAGGGGCCCTGATCCCCCTTGTGCCATCGGGATGCTCTGGCACGGGATGTGCCTCAAATTCAAAGCTCCTTCCCACCTCCCAAGGAAAAGCAAAGCAACTCAAGCATCTCCAGCAAAGCTGCCCAGCAGACAGCAGGGAATGCAAACAGCTTCTGGCTGCTCCCCTGTACTCCTGTCCTAAGTAAGTGACCCCTCGAGGACTGGATGGGAAATCAGTGCATGACACATGTGAGTGTGCACAGCATTGTGCAAAGCAGTGGGGATCTGTGTGTGTGTGTGTGTGTATTTGTGCATGGATGGTGTTGTACACACATTTGTGTCCATGAGTGTACAAACCAGTGGTGTTGCTCAGGTGTGTGTAGGTCTGTGGGTATGTGTGCAAGGACGAGCATGCACATATATGTACGTGCACAGGGGTGTGCAGAGTGTTGGAGCTGCACAAGGACATTGTGGTACCGGTGTGTGCGTGCACTTTGGGAGTGAAAGGAAGGGGTTACACATGTGTGAGTGTGTGTGCGCACAGGGCTGCACTAAGGGATGTGGTTGTGTGAGTGTGTGTGAGCACATAGATAGTGCGTGGATGCGGTGGCACAAATGTGTGCTTGCACAGGGCTGTGCTGAGGAGTTGGGCTGCACACAGGTGCACACAAAGGGATGTTTGAACCCTTTGCCCCTAAGAACAGTTTTCCAGTGTCTCTCGTCCAAGAATTCTTTGAACAGCCTGCAGCTGACTCTCCTGAAGCTCAGGGTCCTGACTTTGCTTTTTGCCAGGCCCGCATTCCTTGAGATGAGGAACTCTAGGAGGGCATGGTCACTACAGCCCTGACCACCTCCAGTCTTAACCCCTGCTGTGCAGCATGTCCAGTAATGCTTCCCTTCACAGAATCACAGAATCACAGAATTACCCGGGTTGGAAGGGACCTCAAGGATCATGTAGTTCCAACCCCCCTGCCTAGCAGGGCCACCAAACATACACATTTACTAGATCAGGTTGCCCAGGGCCCTGTCCAACCTGGTCTTGAACACCTCCAAGGACGGGGCATCCTGTTCCAGGACCTAACCACCCTTCTAGTAAAGAACTTTCCCCTAACATCCAACCTAAATCTTCCCTCCTTCAACTTAAAACCATTTCCCCTAGTCCTGCTATTATCAGCCCTTTCGAAGAGTTTACTCCCCTCCTGGGAGTAAGTTCCCTTCAGGTATTGAAAGGCTGCAATGAGGTCACCTCGCAACCTTCTCTTCTCCAGGCTGAACAAACCCAACTCCCTCAGCCTGTCCTCATAGGGGAGGTGCTCCAGCCCCCTGATCATCTTTGTGGCCCTCCTCTGGACCCTTTCCAAAATTTCCATATCTTTTTTGTACTGAGGGCTCCACACCTGGACACAGTACTCCAGATGGGGCCTCACAAGAGCAGAGTAGAGAGGGACGATCACCTCCCTATCCCTGCTGACCACCCCTCTCCTGATGGAGCCCAGGATCCCATTTGCTTTCCGGGCTGCCAGAGCGCACTGCTGGCTCATGTTAAGTTTCTCATCTATCAGGACCCCTAGGTCTTTTTCAGCCGAGCTGCTCTCAAGGACAACTCCTCCCAGCCTGTACAGGTGCCTGGGGTTCTTCCGGCCCAAGTGCAAAACCTTGCACTTTGCCGTGTTGAACCTCATTAGGTTCACCCGAGCCCAGCTTTCCAGCCTGTCAAGGTCCCTCTGAATGGCATCTGTTCCCTCCACCGTATCGACTGCACCACTCAGCTTGGTGTCATCAGCAAACTTGCTGAGGGTGCACTCCATTCCCTCATCGATGTCATTAATAAAGATGTTAAAGAGCACCGGTCCCAAGACAGACCCTTGAGGGACGCCGCTCGTTACCGGCCTCCACCTGGACATAGAGCCATTGACCACCACCCTCTGTCTGCGGCCTTTCAACCAATTGCTTATCCATCTAGTTGTCCACCCATCAAATCCACCTCCCTCCAATTTGGAGATGAGGATGTGATGGGGGACCATGTCAAAGGCCTTGCTCAGGTCCAGGTAAATGACATCGGTCGCCTTCCCTTCATCCACCAACGCCGTCACTCCATCATAGAAGGCCACAAGATTAGTTAAGCATGACCTTCCCCTGGTGAAGCCATGCTGGCTGTCTCGGATCACATGCTTGTTCTTTATGCGATCAAGCATGTTGTCCAGGAGGATCTGTTCCATAATCTTCCCAGGCACAGAGGTGAGACTCACCGGCCTGTAGTTACCCGGGTCGTCCCTGCTCCCCTTCTTGTAAATGGGAGTGACGTGACCCTTCCTCCAATCATCCGGGACCTCACCTGACAGCCACGACTTCTCAAATATGATGGAGAGCGGCTCAGCAACCACCTCAGCCAGCTCCTTCAGGACCCTGGGATGCACGCCATCTGGCCCCATAGACTTATACTCATTCAGTCTAAGGAGGCACTCTCGGACTTGCTCTACCCTTACAGTGGGGAGGGATTTACCTCCTTGGTCCCCACATGGAGGTATGGGGGTGCAAGACTTAGGGACGTGAAAAAGACTAGAATCCTGGCCACCAGTGAAGACCGAGGTGAAGAACTCATTCAGCACCTCAGCTTTCTCTTCATCTGTTGAAGCCATTTCTCCTTTTAAATTTACCAGAGTAGGCACGCCCATTTTGGCCTGTCTCTTCTGGCCAATGTACCTGTAGAAGGTTTTCTTGTTGTTTTTCACATCCCTCGCCAAGTTCAGTTCTGCCTGAGCCTTGGCTTTCCTGATCCCACATCTGCAAGTTCGGACGGCATCCCTGTATTCTTCCCGGGTGACACAGCCTTGTTTCCAGAGCTTGTACACCCCTTTCTTCACCCTCAGTTCTCTTAGCAGGTCCTTGCTGAGCCATGCCGGTTTTCTACCTCTCCTGCCCACTTTCTTAATCAGGGGAATGGAGACCTCTTGTGCTGCCAGGAGGGCATCCTTGAACAGTAGCCAGCTCTCCTCAACGTCCTTATCTTTGAGGGCAGCGCGCCAGGGGATCTTGGCCAGCATTCCATTGAGTAGCTTGAAGTCTGCTCTTCTAAAGTTGAGCATCCTGGTCCTGCTCTTTGCCAGGCCCACATCGCTTGAGATCACAAACTCAACCAGGGCATGATCGCTGGAGCCCAGGCAGCCTCCAACCTTGACGCCTTTGATGATCTCCTCAGCGTTGGTGAGCAGCAGGTCCAGCAACGCTTGACTTCTGGTCGGTCTGTCCAATACCTTCCCTTCTGCTTGGTGTGCTTAATGCTTGGCCCACAAAGTTATTCCCAGTGCAGTCCAGCAGTCTCTCAGACAGCTTGCAGCCAGCCATGCTGATTTCCCAGCCTGACTGGAATCCCCCATCAAGTTGAGAGTCAGTGAGCGCGGTGCTTCTGGTAGCTGCAGTAAGCAGGGCCCATCAACAGGCTCCCTTGACCAGGCGGCCTGGAGCAGACCTTCACCTCCAGAAGCCCATTATTGGTTCAGTCCCGAATTTTACCCACAAGTTCTCAACGTGATCGTGGCTGTTCTTAGTCCTTTGCAGTCAGCTTCTTCATAGAGAGGGCAAATACCTTGCCCTCCGGAATTCCATAGTAACAATCATGTCTCCTTTATGTCAGGTGAGGTGTTTTTTGTTGTTGTTGTTTTTTGTTTGCTTGTTTGTTTGTTTTCCATTTTCTAGGTAGAAAATTTAATTTCTGAGCCAGGAGAAGAAGAAGTGCAACATGTAACAATCTTCCTGGCACTGTGCAGTTTGCATGAGTAGCCAAGTGCTCCTCAGGTAACGTGTGCTGCAGAGCTGACCTTGGTGGCAGGGGTTGTGTCTTCATTTTCTTCCTGTCATGTGGGAACATAAGAAGACTCTTCAGAGCAGGAGCTGCAGAGGAAGATGAACGGCATGAGAAGGTAAGGCTAGGAACCAAGGACACCTCCAGAAAGAACAGAAAAACTAAGTCATTTAAGATGCATTATGGCCGTGTGATACTGTCCGTGACTGGAGGAGAAGCACATGGCTAGGAATGACTGATGGCTCTGGTGGGATGAGTGCCTACGTGCGCCGTAAAGGAGAGTTTGTGGGATGTTCTGTGGACATGTGAAGGCTGTGGGAAAGTTAAGAGAGAAAACGTGTGAATTCACAGAAGTGGTATTAGAACCTGGAATAAACCATTTGGATCACTCACATCTGAGTCCGTGCCAGATTGTCGCACTGTCAGAACCTGAGGCCTGGGATTTTCCTTTAGTAGTGCCAACTGCCTGTTGTAAATGAGAAAAGATATTACTAAACATAGCTTCCCTCCTTGTAGTTTTGATATTTCTGTCTTTGCATTCCTTTAGCACCCAGGGTGTTGATGCAGCTGCACAAATCCGCTGTACTGTCCTCCTGTTTTGCATGGAAGAATGGTAAAATAGCAATCTCTGGGTGAAATTTTGTTCAGGCGTTTTCCTTTCTGTGCCCCTAGGAAGCAATGGCTTGGAAATGGCAGTGCCGCCTGGGAACCCACACAGCAACCCAGTATCTCATTGTCTGGGTCTGTGAAAAACCACAATGATGACAAAAGATGTTTCAATTCTGTCTGTGCTGTCAGTGCAGCCCTGAGGAGCGGTGTGGGCATGGCATGGCAGGGAGAAGGGATTTCCCTTCCAATGGGAAAGTGCCTGTTCATGTGTTGGTATGTAACCGCTCCATGGCCTGCTCCATGTGCTTCTGAATGGGCAGCTCAACTTTTGTGTCACTCAGCCACCTGTGGCAGAGGTCAGGATTAGTGCCTTTCAAGGAGCTGAGAAGCATTTCTTGCTCAAGTCCTGCTTCCAAGCTTAACCACCTACAATGAAGTAGATGTCGTTTTTCTGGTGTCCTCCAATTCCGTGTCCGCATTTTCCCAAAAGCAAAAGAATTTGGAGTTAACCAGCTGCAGTGAAGTGAGCGATTTCAGTGCCTATTTCTGATGGTGGCAATGAGTTCAGAGGTCACACTTAATTGACGGTGCCTGTTTCCATTCTGACAAAGGCTGTAGTTTCAGCTGACTTCCCGAGGCTGCCATGTGTGGTGGTGACACAGCCTTGGGCTTGTGCGTTTGCATGACTCCCACCTTTCCTTTCTGTGTCTTGCAGGTCAGCTGGTGCTGGAAGCGGCCGGTATCTGAGTAGGAATGAAGGTGAGTGCAGGAGCAGCTGCTGAGGGGAGGAAGGAAGTCCATGCTAATGAGCTCTGAAGCATCTGCGGGTCCGGTACCAGAATAGGCAGCAGTGATGCAGGGGGCTCCTCGGCAGGAAGCTGGCTGATCCAAATGCTTGCTGAGAGTTTGGAAGCCCAAACCCTTATGGTCTCTGTAAGGGTGGTTAATAAAAAGATATTAACCAAGATGGTGGTAAATAGCCTAAGGTTATTAGCAAAGGGAAACTCACCAATATCGATACCTTGACTAGAAAGCTGAGGCAGCCTCAACTAGGGAGCAATCTCTAAGACATGCTATCTCAGAGGTGGTCAGCCTTTAAATGAGGTCTCAGAGGAGGTTGAGTCGAGGTCCACCCCTTCTGGGAGCACAGCTAGATTACTCTCACCTGTGCTCCCGCAGCTGACCCAATACTTGCCTCAGCTGATTAATCAGAGGTTCAAGCTGTGATTTCCCATACAGTCTCTAAGCTGAAGGCAGCATCTCCTTGATCTGATGGTGGTGTGCCTGAGTGAGGGAGTGATCCAAGCTGGATGCAGAAGAGTCATCTTAATTTCTCTGCTATTTTACTTCAGATGACACCTATTGAGTGTTGGTTTCTTAAAATTTGGATCTAGGAGGTGGTCTCTTCCTTTGCTTCTGATGAAAGCACAGAAGTGCAGCAGGAGTAGAAGACAAAGAGGTTTTCTTGGTGACAGGAACACCAATTATTTGATTCAAATGTGTAACTGATGTAGATGGTGAAGAACAGATCTGCCTCAAAGACATGCTTGATCACATAAGAAATGAGCATGTGATCCAAGACAGGCAGCGTGGCTTTAGCAGGGGAAGGCCATGCCTAACCAGTCTGGTGGCCTTCTATGATGGAGTGACGGCATTTGTGGACAAAAGGAAGGTAACAGATGTCATTGACCTGGACTTGAGCAAGATCTTTGACATTGCCCTCCACCACATCCTTATCTCTAAACTGGAGGGATGTGGATTTGACAGGTGGACCACCTGGTGGATAAGGGATTGGTTGAAAGGCCACAGACAGAGGGTGGTGATTCATGGTTCTATGTCCAGGTGGAGGCCGATAACAAGTGGTGTCATCCAGGAGTCTGTCTTGGGACCAGTGCTTTTTTACATGGTTATCAGAGACACCAATGATGCAATGGAGTGCACCCTCTGCTGTTTGCTGAGTGGTGCGGCTGACGCAGTGGAAGGAAGGGATGCCATTCAGAGGGAGCTCAACCGAGAGGTTGGCCTACGTGAATCTAATGAGGTTGAACACAGCAAAGTGCAAGGTTTTGCACTTGGGCTGGAGGAATCCCAGGCATTTCTACAGACTGGGAGGAGCAGTCCTTAAGAGAAGCCCCGCAGAGAAGGACCTGGGGGTCCTGGTGGATGAAAAACAGAACGTGAGCCATCAGCGTGCTCTTGCAGCTCAGAGAGCAAATGGTCCCCTGGGCTCCATCAGAAGAGGGGATGGCCAGCAGGGACAGGGAGGTGATTGATCTTCATGATCCTTGAGGTCCCTTCCAACCCGGGCCATTCTATGATTCTGTGATTACACTCGCTGTCAGAAAGAATGGCAGCTGTACAGAAGCTGGATATATTTTGGGACAGTTCTTGTAACCAGTTGATTTTAAGACCTTGCCCGAGTCAAGAGTCTAAATTGAGTGTCAGAAGAAAGCTGGTAAAGTGGCTATTGCTCATTCTTTTTCATTTGCTGATTCTTTCATTCGGGTTCCTTTTCCAAAGGAGATTCTGGTGATGGAAGCAATTGAAGAAAGAACCAAAGCAGCTCTTGCCAAGAGTGCTTGAAGTCCCTGTGGAGAGAAGCAAAGAACTTGGGCTTCCTCTGGGATGCTCCCCACCATGTCTCAGGAAGGAGACAACTGCTGTTCCACTTTCTGCTCTGTGTGTGGAAAGGTACGTCTGGGTTTCTTCTGCTTGTTTATTCTTTCTTTTTCAGGCTTTGAAGGAGAAGGGGTGGAGCAACGGGAGACTCACTGGTCGTTTGTTACCTCAAGAACAGGATGGATTCTGCATTGACTGTGAAAAACCTGGGCTAGTAGCATGGGCATGTTTCAGGCTGGACTTTTCCTTCTTGGTTTCCTTTTGGCTACAGGGAGACAGCTGTCTAAAGGTGTGTTTTCATACCCACTCTCCAAAACCATGTTTCATTGTTGCAGGTGGTTCAGTGTGCTCTTGCAGTGCAGATGCTGTAGTTTGCTGTAGAATCTGAATTGTTTCTGTTCCTAGGGGAGGACTGGGAGGAGGTAGTGAGAAGAGAATTCAATGCCTTAGGTGTATCTTAGTGAGAAATGTTGGCATGAGGTGCTGAAAGTCTTGAGTTGTCAAAGGCCAGTGAGGCTCAGACTCCTTAACCTGCTGGAGCAGGGTGGAAGCAAGGAGTGGGCACTGCCGTCACACAAGCTGCACTTGGTTCTGGTCTGCCAGGTCTGTGCTGGCCTGGATTTCTTCTGAGAAGTTTGTTGGAGCTGCTTGGAGTAGTGAAGGGTGGGGAGGAAGTGCTGCTCAAGAGCTAAGGCTCTGCATGATCATCTTGGATGGTTTTAACCATGATATCTGAAGACATAGTTTCCATCAGAATGATCCCAACATTGTGCGAGTGTCTCAGATGTATGAGAGCACCCGCCTCCTCCAGCTGAGCCATAGGAAAGCTAACTGTGCCCAGTAATTACAGCTTCTGCAGATTGAATATGCTTCCAAGTGTTTTCCTTAGTGATCAATAATGTCCCAGCACTCTGAGATTCCATCTCTGGCACAGTCTGGAGCATCTCTGCAATCCTTGGTTGCTGGAGGGCACGTGGTGAGTGCATGGACAGGGTGGCACAAACGCGTGCGTGTGCTGAGGAGTTGGGTTGCACACAGGTGCACACAAAGGGGTGTTTGTGGAAGGTGTAGGCACGTAGGTGTTCCCAGGGATGGTTTGCACACGTCTGTGAATGCAAAGGAGGGCACACGATGCAGAGTGTGCATGGGGGTGTGCAAAGCAGGCAGGGTGGTGAATGGGTGTGCGTGTGCACATGGATAGGGGAAGGTTGGGGTTACAGGTTGACCTGTGCTGAGGTGAGTGGGGACTCACGGTGTTGCTCAGTGGTAGATTGGTTCACACTGAGTGCTAACAGGAAACTCGCACACCCTTTTTGTTTCAGCTGTGCCAGCGCTGTGATCCCTTGCTGCAGGGATGGGGTGTTGGAAGGATGGTGTGCGTGCCGAGCTCCCATCTCTTGCAGGAACCAAGTGTAGAGCAAAAGGGATGTTTGGGCCAGGTGACTGTAAGAAGGCTGGCTGCTTTGGATGGTGGTAGCTGATGGAAACAGGTGCTCTGGGGACCGTTCAGCTTTTAACAGAAGACAGGGGTCCTGCAGCAAGAACGACTAGGTTCTCAAATGGCTTCAGACGTGCACACCGACTACATCCCCGCAGACATTTACCGGTAGGTGGCTCTTGCAGAAGAAGATTCAAGCAGCAGAACCTTTTGCTCAGCAACAGCACACAAATGCTACAAAAGCAGGAACAACCTGCAAGCTCTGGGTCTGTTTGTCTTGCACAGGCATGCACTAACTGCGTTTGATGGTACCCCCCATCCTTGATTTCCTTCCCTGCTTCTTGTCTGATGACGCTGCTGAGCCAGGAACAAGCTGCCCAGTGTGGCAGAGCATGGTGCAGAGCTGTGCTGGGACCTCCTCCCCTTCATCTGCTGCAGATCAGTGCCCCACACGTGCCATTGGGATGCTCTGGCACGGGATGTGCCTCCAACCCAAAGCTCCTTCCCACCTCCCAAGGAAAAACAAAGCAACCCAAGCATCTCCAGCAAAGCTGCCCAGCAGACAGCAGGGAATGCAAACAGCTTCTGGCTGCTCCCCTACACTCCCGTCCTAAGTAAGAGACCCTATGAGGACTGGCTGGGAAATCAGTGCATGACACACGTGAGTGTGCACAGGATTGTGCAAAGCAGTGGGGTTCCACGAGTTTGTGTGTGTGTGTATCTCTGCTGTTATGAAAGCATGGGAAGACTTACTGAGTCCCAGATAATTACTGATCCTCAAATGATTTTTCCTGGCCAAAGTTAGAGCCTCTCACAGGTAATCGAGATCAACAGGCTGTTGTTGCACAATCAACAGACACAATCTAGATGATCAGCTGAGGAAAATAAAGCATCATGCGAAGGGTACTAGATAAGTGAGCAGCTTGAGATCTGCACATTTATGTGATGCTCATGGTCTTAGACAATATTTGCCTAGAGAGGTCACATTGAATGAAAGCAAACTCTAAGATGAATGAAAATATGCACAGGAGAAGAAGCCTCTGAGGCTTCTCAAGTGTTATGACCAGAAGACATAAACTCTGTTAAAGCAAACGTTTCTCTCTATTTTTTGTGTTATTCCAGGCAGGCCTTGATTACCGCCTGAACACATGCTGTGGAAGCCCAGCTTATGCAGCACCAGAGCTAATCCAGGGCAAAGTGTCTATTGGCTCAGAGGGATGTAGAGCGGTGTTTGTTTTCCCCTCTTTCCCTTCCCTCTCCACAGAGCATTTAAAGGCAGTGGAGCTCAGGTAGGCTCTCTTGGTTTCCCTTCTGAATTCTGCTAGGTTGCATCGCTTGGTAGCTCTCAGAAGCTGTCAGTGGCCACAGACTAGAAAAGTGCAATTGGTCTCAGTTCACACAGCTGGCTGGTTTGTCTCTGGCTAATCCTGAACTGCCTCAAGCGACTGCTTTGGGGCTCTACAGAACAGCAACTTCAGAGATCTCTTTCTATTACTAAGTGTTTGAAAGAGCAATTTGCTCTGTTAATTATCCATCATTTCTGTGCAGTCTGTTTTGTCAGACTTGTCTTTAGCTTCCAAGTTGTATGTGAAGAATTGTTTCCGTCGTAATGCACAATGAACTAAAAATTGAGAGATGAAAATGTGAAGAGTTTTTCCAGCTTTGATTTCATGTCTGGAATTTTGGAACCCACTACTTGCAGTTGTTAATCTGTCCAAACTGGTCTGGTTTGGGATGCCCTCATCCTTCTTGAATCGCTTTTAAAGGCGGAGCAATTCCTACAAGTGCCATGGCCCCACTGTTGTTCTAATTCTTGTTTCTTTGTTTTCCACACGCTGCTTTTCAAGCCTCCTTTTTCTTTACAGTCAAAGTGAGAACTGCACTGTGTCTGAACCTTGTTGTGCCTCTACATAAAGAGAACCGAACAGCAGCAAAGCCAGACAGGTGACTGTGCTGACAGCTCTCGTAGCCAGTAACACGTAACTGTGCTAAATCCCTTGTGACGGCTTTGATTTCATTTTTGCCAGTGAAATCCTTGTAAAAGGAACTGCAGCAGTGTGATGAGCTAAGGTGAAGATGCTGGTTTTAGTAGTGCTCTAAGCTGAGTGGAAGGGAAATTGAATGAGGGTTATATGCTTTCTCTGGGACGATAAGGTTTTATTTCCTGAGGGAAAGAGCCAGCTTTTCATGGGCTATATGTGGGCTTTGGCAAGGGCAGACAATCCAGTCTGTCAGGAAGCCATTTGAGGTGCTTCAGGTTTGTAAGCTTGTCTTTTTGTTTTTCAGGCGGATATTTGGAGCATGGGTGTAGTGCTGTATGCTCTGCTGTGTGGGTTTTTCCTTTGGATGATGACAATATGATTGCACTCTACAGGAGGATACCAGTGGGTATCAGTGGTGCTAGAATACACTGAGAAGGGAAATAGCTGAGCTTGACAAGAGGCCTTGCTTTTCGGATGGCAGAACATGCTGAGCTGTGGGTAGAAAGGCCTGTCTGCTGAATATTGTCCCTGTTTTTGCTGCTTTGTCTACCAGTATTTTGTGGATTTGGTTCTACGCTTGGTTGGCCTATGTGGCACTGTAGCCTAATTCTGTACCATGATAGCATACAGAATTAAGGAGAAGTATTTTCCTGCCAATGGGCTGGATTTTTTTGTATCTGGTTCTTCAACTGGCTGCTCCCTATACTATCTGTAGTAAAAATATAGACACATCATTTGATTTCCCTGAAATGAATGTTCCTAAATGCCAGCTCTTCTCATGTCTACAAAGATCAAAGTTCTGCATTTGCTATTAGAATTTCCTCTTCCAGAATCAGGAGGTAATGTAGGACCCCACAGATTGCCTTCAGAATCCAACAGTTAGTTCTGTTTCCTTTCGGAGTGCATAACAACCTGAGCACATGAATTGAATGACGTGGCTTGTTAGTCTGGTACAAACTCTGCTGTACACTGAAACCTGGTCCATTTGTAAGCAGGACTTTGTCCATCTCTGCAGGACAGCAGAAAACCCTTTGTGCTAATCATGATGCCAAGAAGCAGAATGCGGCAAATGGCAGATGATCCAACTGCTTCAGGTGTTCATTTCCTTAAAACTGTGAATAGTTTTGGACTGAGAGTTTGTAAGCAGAACAGAGCTCTTAAAGCTGTCAGAGATTATTTCTGCACTGTTCAATTCTATCTGCCTAACATACACCGGATCTCAGAACTGCATTGCTTGAACTGGTGGAACTTGTTGAAGTGAACTGGGATGAGCAAGTTTTAGAACTTAGTCAGAATGCAGTAAAAAATGGATAATCTCATGAGTATTAAGGTACAGGCTTGCTATTTCTGCACTGAATTTGTTTTTATTTTACATGGCTGTGATCTGAAAGTTGCTTGAAACGCAGGCACCTAGGCACTGTTGTGTAACTGAATTTCACACGATAGGTCCTGAAATATCCTGGAATCAAAAACTCTGACTTGTTTTAAGTCTGCTGCTTGAGTCTAATCAGGGTCATAGTGTCTGTGTGCAGTGTTTCTTTCCCTGTAATGCTCCACATCATTTCATTTTGGGAATATTGAAGGAAATGGACTATGTGCCATAACTGTTGTTAGAACAAAGTATGTCTGGTGTGATCTTATGCATAGGTTCTGTAACTGCTCTTCACAGCTCAGGTGTTTGACCTTCCTTTTGGTGAAGTGATGAAATACTGCTGGTTTCTATTTGTGCTTCTAGGCACCTTGAAGCTCTTAGGAATAGAACAATTGTCTCCAGTTCTTTTCAATGATATCAGTAACAGCTCGAGTGTTGCTGCCCACTAGGTAGACCCAAAGAAGCAGATTACAGTGAAACAACACGCGAGCTGGACCTGAATGAGGATCACTTTCAAGACAGTGGCTATGCTGCTTCAAGCCTACTTGCTTCTTCCTGCCGCCACTCTATTACCAAGTATCAACAACCTTTCATGATTCAACTTGCAAATGTTTGAAACTAACCCTTGTGTTTCTATGCCTTCCTAGGTGATTCGAGCCCTTGTCAACCCCAAAGATCCAAACCAAGCAGTGTCTTTCCATCAATGGAGAGTTCTTATTAAGCATGAATCGCTGCAATTCGGATGACAGCCTTCCACATGGTAACAGTGATGGACACAAGGGGCTCATCCACGTTCATGCTCTCATATCTCCTGGCTCTGCTAAAGCTCCTGACCTGAGCCTGCCAGACACAGCAGTCACCTGCCTGGATTGTGACCCAGCGCCTTTGCAGTGCTGCCCATCCCAAGCACAGCCCGAGTGTCCCAGCAGCAGCACCACCATGCAGGAGCAGGGCAGCATCAGTGAGGTGAAGCTGAGCATCTTAGATGGGGACTTAGAGTCAGGCTGCCAGTCCCAGGCACCAGGCAGCAGCACCAGCTCTGAGCCACTCTCATCTTGACAAGAGGAGTCCCATCTTCACCCTTGACCTCTCAAGCCCTCCTGTCTTTTATTGAATAAAGTCACTCTCATGCTCAGTCATCGCCTCGACTGCATTCTGAGTCTTCAATCACAGGGATTGGGATGAATGCAACAAACAGCAAGGCAGCTCAGCTTGCAATGCTATGGCTGTGGGGTTCGTGCAGGCAGAGCTCTGGGTTCCCATTTTGCCTGGCTTTGGGATGTCTGCAGCAAGATCTCTACCATTTTGTATGGGAGCAAATAATCTCTAGCATCCAGGTTGCTGCTCATGATATATCCCAGTCTTCCTGGCTGTCACTTTGTGATACTTTTCAAAACCTTTTGATACTCTTTGATGCCTTGGCTGCTCCCTAACACCTCTGTCCTCCTGCCATGTTGACTCACGTCTCCCACTTTTAAGCTGGCTTTGCAGATCATCTCCAGCCCTGTCATCATCACGCTGCAGCAGGAGGTGCTCACCTGGCCCAATGTCTGGCAGTACTGCTTGTTCTGCAGATGAGCAGCTGCCTCCTCATCTCTTCAGCTACAGTAGTATTTCTCAGGGCAGTTAGATGCAGTCATGCTCCTCTGGATTTGGTGTGTTAAATCCATGCTGCATGGCAGCAGTCAGTGCAATACAAAGGTGTTCTGTGTGCCATAGCATTTCTCCAGGGGCTGCCAAAGGTAGAAGCACAACACAGCACCATCCTTCTGACAGTAATGTCTGTGAGTGTTAGACATGTGAGCACTGCATCATCCCCAGCGTGTCAGTGCTTTTCCACACCAACCTGACTCTCACACTCTGCACTGAATGTAACTCTGCTCTTGTGGAGACAAATGCTTTCTGTCACATCCTCCATCCCTGCAACCATTTGCCGGTAGGCAGCTCTTGCAGAAGAATCAAGCAGCAGAACCTTGTGCTCACCCTACAGCATGCAAATGCTATGAAAGCAGAAATAACCTGGCATGCTCTGGGTCTGCAAGGCTGCACAGATGGGAGAGGTAGATTGTGTTTTTGCAGTGGAAGTTTCCAGTATTTTCAGTACATAGTGTAGGCCCTAACTGAATGTATAACCCTCTTGTAAAACAGCTGTATAAGTAGTTTTTCCACCAAGAAAGTTGCTGAACAGAATTAAGTTCAGACTGGGGGCATTCTGACATGGGGAGAATTGAGACAAGCACAAGATAAATACAGGGTGGGTAGAGCCCAGCACAGGACAGAATGAATGTACTGACTTTTGGAAACATTGCCCTTCTCTGTCCGCAGAAAAGTACAAGGCAGACCTAAAAACAAGAGGTTGGTAATTGACCTTCTATGGAAATGAATCCTAGCCACAGTCTCGAGGAGTCTGTGAGCCTGAGATGCTCAACCAATGAGAGCCATGAGAGCATCACCTGCAGTGGGTTTAGGGCACAGAACAGAATTGATTTCACTGACTGGTGTGCAGTTTCTCCCTTGCCAATAGGGGATGTGCGCGCAGTATTGCAATAATGAATAAGCACTGCTGCTATCGCTGCCATCTTTGCCTAACTAGAAATCTTTGACTTTGAGAGTTTCTCACACAAGGGGAGAGGGTAAGAAAGTAAAGAGGCACAGAAAACTAAGGGAAACTGCTCTTCTTTATCTTATCTATAAAAATTGATACGATGCTGTTGTGCATTTTTTTTAATTTTATTTTTAATTTTTTGCTAATGTCAGTCAGATTGTTTTAAAATATCCACACACCAAAATCTGACTACCAAGCAAATGTAATGAAAATGAAATGAAGGTGAGTTAGTGGAAAGCACAAGGCCATATTATATTAGGCTCCAGCAAATTTACAGGCAGTCACTGCACGAAGAGGTAGATCTGAGTTGCACATTATATGATTCCCACAAAGATTAAGGAAATTTGAAGCTTTCAATATATTTTTTTAATTCTTTTTTCATTTCATTTTTAAACACCTGACCCAGACCCCAACCCTCACAGGAGCTGTAAAGATAACAGCATTAACCAGCAATGTAACTCTAATCCTAACCCTTACCCTGATTCTAAAATCGTCCCTAACTCCAAATGCAACAACAAAAATGATGCTAGAAGTTTGTAGCAAAAGGAACCTTAACCCTGATCATAATCCAAAAAAAAAATCATTATGGTAACAATAATCTTTACCTTAAGAGTAATATTAATCAGAGCCCAGATGATGCCTGCATCCAATCAGAAGCATGCTTTGCATTATTTAAGAGTTGTATTTTTTCCAATGAACTCTCTCTATTATCACGTTTATAAAGTAACAGAGTCTGTTCTTTTTCTCCTGACACTGTGCCTTACTCCTGACATCCCCTGGAAATGACCCAGATAGGGCACCATCAAAGTAATGCTAACAGTAATGTCAATCCTAAGGGTATCTCTAGCCTCAGTGTTAATGGGACGCTAACAACAATCCCAACAGCCTTAAACATTCTGGTGGTGTGAAAGAGGTGCTGCCTTGCACATGCTGGGCAGTCCCATTGCCTGTTAAATGCAGGCGGCAGCGTAGAAACATGATGCCCGTGGTCAGAATGCCCTGTGGCAGATCCTGGCACCGGAGAACTGACCGGAGAACCATGAGAGAACTGACAACAAATCACGCGACATCAGAACCGACCCAGTGGTTATTTACAAGCCTTGGGAGACCCAGACAGGATCTCAGAGTGATGAATGTAGGTACAGAAGTTGTTACTACTCTGTTTTCTTCTAAAAGAAGTGTTTTTTTTTCATCTCAGAAGTTGGGGGGGCGGGAAAGGGATATCAATTTAATTACTCATTAATTTATTGACAGACATTCACGTTTGCTACGTTTGGAGAAGTTTTTATTTGTTTGCTGTGGTTTGATTTTTGTTTTTTCTTTTTTTTTTCCCCCTTCCCTCCTCTTCCATCTTTGTGTTCTTCCCCTATAATCAAAAGAGAACGGATCCCCAGGGTCTGTCCCGCAGACGTTCTTTCCATGGTCTCTGCTGCCACCTGCTGGCCAATACACAGAACTGCCACTGTTGGGCGTTTGGTGCCGCAGGAAGCACAACGCAGATCTGAGTTCTGACCGGTCTACGCAGCAAATCCGCCAATCTTTATTGCGATAAGCCCTCCAGACAAGAGCATAAAGTCTTTGCCTGAGGGCAGGGTTAGTAGTAATGGATGTCAGTTTTGAAATTTCCAGTCCATTCACCATAGCACTTTCTGCCTCCATGTCCCATAACCAGAGCAGCTATGCTGGCATGCTCTTTTGGTTTCTGTCTAAACCACTGTACTATATCCATCAGTTCAGCTGCTGTATTATGGGCAGCAGGGTTTGGGGAGTGGACACTGGTCAGGGCACTCCCACCAGCCTATCCTGCATTTTTTTTTTTTTTTTTTTTTCATTTTTGGGTTACAATCAGTCAGATCTCAAATAGATCTAGTCCAAATGGAACCTCAAAATCTGACCTTTTAGTGCCTTCATTTACAGAGTCCATTTTATACAGATTCCCTTGTACAGGGCCCCCATGGTCCTCCAGACAGTTGTTACTGATCTTCCATAGGAGAATGATTGAATTAGGTTTTTTCCCATCAAAACTGCCACCTGTCTTTCCAATTTTTCAACACTGTCATTCAATAGCTGATTTGCATCAGCCTGAGCCTCTTCAGTTATGTTCAGACAGTTCAAGGCCATTAAAAGTGGCCATGCCACCATGAACACAGCTAACTGTCATTCTCAAGTTGTAAGTATGTCTTTGCTAAGACCATGGAAATACTCAGTCAGGTGGGCCAGGGACTCATGGACCCTCCCTCCGTCCCACACACGGCCCCATTTTTCAGTGACAGAAGCAGTGCTGCATTTTGAGGATCCTAGGAATCCCAGGACATGCCCTGACAAAAGGTCATTCAAAGGGGTAGTCTTTCCCCATCCAAACAACTCCATGATATTCACAGAATCACAGAATTGTAGGGGTTGGAAGGGACCTCCAGAGACCACTGAGTCCAGTCCCCCTGCCAAAGCAGGTTCCCTACACCACGTTGCACAGCTCAGCATCCAGGCAGGTCTTGAATATCTCCAGAGAAGGAGATTCCACAACCACCCTAGGCAGCCTGTTCCAGTGCTCTGTCTCTCTCACCATAAAGAAGTTATTGCACACATTAGTGCAGAATTTCCTATGGTGCAGTTTCTGTCTGTTTCCCATTGTCCCTCCTCCACACACTGCTGAAAAGAGTCTGGCCTCACCTCTTTGCCCCCCACACCTCAAATATTTATAGACCTGGATCAGGTCCCCTCTCAGCCTTCTTTTCTCAAGGCTAAACAGACCCAGTTCCCTAAGTCTCTCCTCATAGGGGAGATGCTCCAGGCCCTTCACCATCTTTGTGGTCCTCCACTGGACTCTTTCCAAGAGATCCCTGTCTTTTTTGTACTGGGGAGCCCAGAACTGGACACAATATTCCAGATGAGGCCTCACCAGGGCAGAGTAGAGGGGGAGGATCACCTCCTTCGACCTGCTGGACACGCTCTTTTTAATGCACCCCAGGATGCCATTGGCTTTTTTGGCTACAAGGGCACACTGCTGGCTCATGGTCAATCTGTCATCCACCAGGACGCCCAGATCCCTCTCAGCAGAGCTCCTCTCCAGCAGCTCTTCCCCCAGCCTGTACTGGTGCATGCAATTATTTCTACCCAGGTGCAAGACTCTACACTTGCTTTTGTTAAACCTCATCCGGTGTCTTTCTGCCCAGCTCTCCAGCCTGTCCAGGTCTCGCTGAATGGCAGCACAGCCTTCAGGCATGTCAGCCAATCCTCCCAACTTCGTGTCATCAGCAAACTTGCTGAGGGTGGTCACACAGCTAGAAAACGTTGTCAGCATTGTGTAGTATGAATAAACCATGGTTTTTGATCTAAATGTCAGAGTGAGTGTGGTGTGAGTGAGACACAGAACAGCTGCAGGGTGAGTGCCGAGTCCCGATCCATGTTTCCTTCCTCCTGTGAGGGAAATGGCCAGACACGGACAAAGTGAAAGACTGTGTTGTCTGTCCACTCATATGTACTTTCTGCTTGTATGTAAGAAGACGGGAGTTTGTACTCTGTAGATTAGTAAGATTGTCCTGAGGAGAGGTGTACATTCCACCCGACCAATGAGTGTCAACCCATTTATGTAATACTATGTACTGCTTGCGAGGAAGTGTGTGAGGGAGGTGGTTCAATCAGTGCTGGTTCTGTGGCACAGTGTTTATAACTGAAGAATACAGACTGTATTAAGGGAGTTTATGTGAACTGAAGAACTGTACGTTTTGACAAACTGTTTTGATGGTATAAGAATGTGTAATTGTTAATGATATATGAAAGTGTAGTTGAGGGAATGTGGAAGTGTATCTGAGCATAGAAATAGAGGAAGCATTTACAGAGGAAAAAGGATTAAAGTGAGTTTACCTGCACTGACATGAGAGCAACACCCTGAACCTCTGCCCTGTGAGCTGAGCAGAGCAGAGCAGAGACACAGTCCTCATGTATCAGGTAGTGTTATTCTGCTTACCAAATGAATGAGTTCACTACAGAAGAGGCAAATCTTCCCCTCTGCTCCATTTGTGGCATACTCTGGAGTTCAAGACATTGCAAAGCTATGGCACATCTACTTTCTTTCAATGATGACGCCTTAGTATGCTCTGGGCTGTCATTTCAATTGCATCTAAAGAAGTCTAGGGTCATGCCAGCTGACAGGAAGCTGGCAAATGTTGTCTCATTGTAAGGAAGAGCAAGAAAGATGACATGGGCAATTATGGACCTGTCAGTCCAGAGCCTGGTAAAATTATGGAGAAAATGATGGTGGGAGTTATGGAAAAACAGCTGAAGGACAATTCTGTCATTGGTTGCAGCCAACACAAGTTTGTGAGGCGAAGGTCCTGTTTAATTTAAGCTCATTCTGTGACACAGTTATCCGTTTAGTTGACCAAGGGAAGCCAGTTGATGTACTCCTTGAGGATTTCAGTGGAGATTTTGATACTGTTTCTCACAACAACCTTCTGGACAGAATGTTCTGCATATGGCTAGACAGAAACACAATGTGGTGGGTGAGCAGTTGGCCAGTAGGTCAGTCCCCAGGTAGATGGTCACTGTCGGGGTCCCCAGGGTTCCATTTTGGAGCCACTTTCCTTTCATGTTTATGCAGATGACTTGAATGCAGGACTAGAAGACGTTCTGAGCAAGTTTGCTGATGAGACCAGATGAGGAGGTGCTGTTGCCTCCACTGAGGGTGGAGAGGACTTGCAGAGAGATGTGGACAAGTCAGAGAAGTGGGTACCAGTTGGTACTAAGCACCAAGTGCATAACGTATAACAAGAACAAGTGCCTGATTGTGCACCGCAGAACATAAAGGACTTCAAACTCTGGGAGAATGTGCAAACGAGGGCACTGGAACTGAGAGATCTGAAGTTCAGAGTTTCACAGGGATTGACTGCTTGTTCAGACTGGGCCCTTCTCACATCCCTTCTCACATCCTGCAATGAAACATAGGTCTCATATGGGACATGAACCTCACAGCGTCCTTGCACCACATGTAGAGCCTGGGATCTTCTGTCCCCATGTCTTTCATTTAACATCATACGGACCTCCAACCCATTGCCCCAGGAAATGCCAGGAGCCAACATGAGAGACAGGATCTCTCTACCACTGGTCTTGCAATCAGGGCTTGACCTGTCTGCTTCGTAAGGCAAAGGAGAGGTTTCTTAGCATGCCAGTGCCTTTGCCTGCCTGTAGTCATGGCTTCCAGTTATCTTCTCTAACAAGTCCCTTGGGAAGCTTACTTGGTAATGGCCCTCAGTGGGCCCATTAATACTCCAAGAAACTTCACTGTTACTTCCGACTTTGTCTTGTTGAGCACTTTGTGCAAACTTCTCTCTGCACTAGAGGCTGATGAACTCAGCATCAAATGCACCCTGGGGCCCATTATAACCTAAAGAATCTCCTGTGCCTTATGCCATCTTGTTATCTTCTTCAGGTTATCAGAACTTGTTCAGCAAAAAGGAGGGATATCTGGAGAGAGCTTAAAGAATCCAGTATAAATTTATTGTCTATTTATTTATAGTTGGGTTTAAAGAAGACATTAAAGCAGCACTGTGCAACTGATACCAATCCAGGATGTCCCAATGAGTTCTGTACTGTTACTGTGTTGACAAAGGTCCTTCTCAACCTCCCCACCCAATTTCTGCTCACAATGGACCTATGGGACTTGCATCACTTTTCTTCACATCACTCTTCTCCTCTGCATTCATCCGCTCAGTGTTAAAACTGCTTTGCACCAACTCCCACTGGCTTTCCTCAGAGAACCAGCTACACATGGAAAAGGAAAGATTTCTCTTTTTTATCTGGCCAGCAAATGGAAAGAAAGGTGATGCAATTGAATGAACAGTAAAACACAGTGATCAACTGCATGCCATGTTCAAGCTGCATCTATTGAAGTTTGTCTTTCATATGGAATACTTTTAAAAGAAATGATTTATTCTGAGGTAGGATAGGATAGATTGAATCACAGTGAAGTAGTTGACAACAGAGGCCATCAGACTCTGGTAGATAGAGCAAATTCCAGTAATCTCCCTGGGATAGATCAGCCAGGTAGTTGAGAGGTATCAACTTAAAACTGATCAGGACTTGTGAGTATTTCACACATTGAGATGGGTTAACACATTCTCATTGATTTGTATCTTTGTCTCCAACTCTGTTTTTCACTTTTACTGACATTAATGAACATCTTTCAGACTTCGTGCCTTAATAAAAAAGAGACAGTGATTGAGAAAAAGAAAAAGTATAAGAAGAAAAAGAATAGATAGGAAGGGATAGATCAAATCACAGTGAAGGAGTTGACAACACATTCCATCAGACTTTGGGGAGATGGAACAAATTCCAGTAATCCCCCTGAAAGTCAGAAATCAGACAGATAATTGGGAGGTATCTGACTGAACAAAGAGCAAGGGATGGAGAAATCTGGAGGGCAGTGGGAGTAGTGTGTGCCCAAATGGCCTGCTGAAAACATGCCCTTAACCATGGCCATTTCTTTAGGAGAGCTGAAAAAACTTGGAGGATGAGGCACATCAAATAGGCAGCAGGGAAGAGTAGTGCTGGGCACCAGGCTACAGTCACAGGGCATTGGCACTGGCACCGCTGTCTGTGTCTCTGAACCTGAAGGCATTTGTGTCCAGCGAACACAGTTCTGGAAAACATTGTAGTTTCAGTAAAAGAAAAAAAAAGACATCAAATCACCTCAAAGATTCATATTTACAACTTAAAATGGAACAAGACTCATGAGAATTTTTCATGTTGAGAAGGGTTAACACATTTTCATTGATTTCCATCTTTGTCTTCAATTATTTGTTTCAGTTTTATTGACATTTATGATCAACTATTAAGCTTACAGCCTCAAAATAAATAAATAAATTAAAAGAGATACATTTGCATCTTGCACATGGCCTGATGCCCCTTTCACCTTCACAGTTCCCACAAGTCCTTCCATGCCGGAGAGTATGAGATCCAGCAGAGCACCTCTCCTCTTTGGTTCCTCCACTGCTTGGTCAAGAAGCTGCCATCTGTGCTCTCCATGGATCTGCTGGATGCCACATGCCCTGCTGTGCTGTCCCTGCTGCAGATAATGGAGTGACAAAGGCCACCAAATGGGACAAGGGACAGACAACATCAGATTCCCATCTGTCTGCAGAGGGCACCTTCCATTTACTCTCCCTGATCAGGAAGACAGGAAAAGACACTGATGGTCTCCTCTGTTTGCCATTTCCATTAGCTCTGACCTGTCTGCTCTTCCATCCCCAGGCAGAGCTCAGTGCACTCTCACAGAGGGCAGTCGCCCTTCTTTGTCTCCTCGCCCATCCATCCTAAAGACTCGGTATCCCCCTTGTGCTACAGTGCAGTTGTGGAAACCATTAAACTGTGTCCCCATGGTCCAAACAGGAGCTCAGGCCTGCAGCTCTACCAAGATTTCTAGCTTCTTGTGTGTTGGTGTTTGCATTAGTGCAAAAGCACAGAAGTAAATATCCTAATTGAAAAGCATCACTGGACATTGCCTGACTGGATAGCTCATCTATAGAGTCAGTGTGCAGAAGGTGGCACACAAACATTAGACCGATCGTGGGTCTTGGAGGTGACGTAGCAGCACGGACACACCATGGGCATGGCTTTCCTGAAGGCCCTGTGCTGCTCTTGTAGCTGTGAGTGAATTCACCGGACAGCCGGTGCTATCCCCTCTCTGGCCCTCAGCTGATGCCCAGGAAGGAGGTGTCTATCTCAGGGATTTCCCACACGGTTTACAAGCACTTGCAAACATCAGGAGCAGCCCAGGCACTTGGGCATCACCCAGTGTCTGTGTGTGAGCTGCTGCCTCCCAGCTGAAGGACCGAGGACTCAGAGCAGGAGCTCACATGCAGGCAACTCCTTGTGCTCTTCTGAACTGAACCAGAGAAATCCCAGCTCCTGTGGTTCTGTGGGGAGCCGAATCCCATTTCAGCTCCAGGATTTCTGTCAAGGGATGAGACTCCTGCGCTGCCTCAGCTGGATCACTGCCCTGCACAGGGAAAGTCCAAACCTCGCCTTCCTTGTCTGGTTGCCCTTATTGTTTCATCAAACGATCTCTGGGAGCACTCCCCATATGTCTCCAATCAGTCACTGACCACTGGACATGTGGTGGTTAATTGAGTGGATTTCAAAGCACAGTCATGATGCTGTTGTCTTTCAGGAGCTGTTGGCCATGAGGACCCAGGGACATGTCAGGGGAAATGAGTGGGAAGGATAAAAATGACATAATCTGCTGCTTGCTTGTCCAGGTTCCTGGGACACAGGGAGCTCATAAAAGTGGGCAGAGCTGCAGAGAGACAGCTGTGCCCAGGAGCAGATCTCGTGCACAGCACAGCCTGCAGGTGACAGAAGGAGAGGAGAGAAATTGGAGAGAGCTTGCAGGATGTGTGTGGTGTGAGCGGGCTGTGAACTCACTGCAGGAGCATTGCTCACAGACCATGACAAGGTAAGTCTCACAGCTGACCATGAGCTGCTTTTAATTAAGGGGTAACTATAACTGGGACATCCCATAGGAGATCTGACTGCAGGCACTGCATGTTTCTTTACTGTGGAAAAAGCTTTCTGCTCCAGCTGAGACGGGTGCCCAGGGCTGTCCTGCAGAGCAGGGTCCCTGCTGTGCCCCAGGGGCTGTGTGCCGGGTATGGGACTCTGCCGCCTGCCAGGCTCAGCACTCAGCCTGCCCGGGGAGCTGCCCAGGGCGCTGCGGGGAGACGTGTGGGGTAAGGAGCCCCCGGCAGGGTTTGTGCTGCCACAGCTGCTGCCTGGGGCAGGGGATCACAGCTCCACTGCACAACTGAATGTTTCTGAGGGCACTTTGCAAGAGGAGAGCCAAGGCAGGGGGTTTCCATTTCCTGTTCTGAGGCAAAGAGGTTTGGAGTCAGAAATCTAAAAGGGGCAATAAGAGTTCTGAGAATTTTTCATCAATCAATTGCTTGTTTTGTGAACACTCACACATGATGTGCTTTCAGTCTCCCCTTTCTCGAAGGATGGAATTATCTTCATTTTCTGTAGGCATGAATAATTCACTTATCCTACAAACAGGCAGCATTTTCTAACTGAAACTGAATGCCACAGAAGCTCGGGTAGGGGGCTCTAAGAGCACTTGGGGTAAAGATATGAGACATGAAACAGATGAAAATATCCAGGGAGAAGGGATAAGAAAATAAGAGGAAGGTTAGAGCTCCATATGCTGCTTCTGCTTAAGGAATGCTGATCTACATGAAATTAAATGCAAGTAATGGTGCTAAATGTACACTGTTGTAAGAGAATAAAAACATTTCATATTATAGCAGGAGGAGTGTGTCTGAGAATGGTCTGGACTTGTCATTATCTTCTGCAATCTGAGCAGGACTCCAAGCCCAACAACAGCAGATGCCCAACAGCAGCTCCATCAGTGAGTTCCTCCTGCTGCCGTTGGCAGACACGCGGCAGCTGCAGCTCCTGCACTTCTGGCTCTTCCTGGGCATCTACCTGGCTGCCCTCCTGGGCAACGGCCTCATCAGCACAGCCGTAGCCTGCGACCGCCGCCTGCACACCCCCATGTACTTCTTCCTCCTCAACCTGGCCCTCCTCGACCTGGGCAGCATCTCCACCACTCTCCCCAAAGCCATGCCCAACGCCCTCTGGGACAACAGGGCCATCTCCTACACAGGATGTGCTGCACAGCTCTTTTTCTTTACCTTCTTCATGTCAGCAGAGTATTCCCTTCTCACCATCATGTCCTATGACCGCTATGTTGCCATCTGCAAGCCCCTGCACTACGGGACCTTGATGGACAGCAGAGCTTGTGCCACCATGGCAGCAGCTGCCTGGGGCACTGGGGTTCTCAATTCCCTGCTGCACACTGCCAGTACGTTTTCACTGCCTCTCTGCCAAGGCAATGTCGTCAACCAGTTTTTCTGTGAAATTCCCCAGATCCTCAAGCTCTCCTGCTCAGAATCAAATCTCAGGGAAGTTGTGTTTCTCATTTTTACTATCAGTTTAGACGTAGGCTGCTATGTTTTCATAGTTGTGTCCTATGTGCAGATCTTCGTGGCTGTGCTGAGGATGCCCTCTGAGCAGGGACGGCGCAAAGCCTTCTCCACGTGCCTCCCTCACCTGGCCGTGGTCTCCCTGTTTCTCAGCACTGGTGCTTTTGCCTACCTGAAGCCCCCCTCCATTCCCTCCCCACTCCTGGATCTGACAGTGGCACTTCTGTACTCAGTGGTTCCTCCAACACTGAACCCTATTATCTACAGCATGAGGAACAGGGAGATCAAGCACGCTCTCAGGAAGGTGTTGCAATACTCACTATTCCCGCTTCAATAAAGTGCACATCTTCATCGCATGATTCCCAGTGATGGTTCTTCATCTTTTATGCATCTTTGATTGATTGATTATGTGAGATATAGCAACGTGCAAAAAAATGTTATTGAACTTATAAATAAAAATTTGTTTCACTTCTTTCACACCTACTATCCATTTTCTCACTCCAAGAGCTCATGTAAACATGGAACCAAATTCCCCGAATAGGTTAAGAGATAAATAAATAGCATTCAAAATACGCTTTTCCTTAGCTCTTCTCTTATCCAACTTTGTCTGGATTTGGGGAAGGTACAGCCACAGATAGAAGCACAACTAGTTCTTTTCATTCCTCCTCTCTTTACACTGATACAGTGCACAGAGGATTCGAGTCCTCTCATTTCTACAGGCCTGAAGGTCTTGTGTGTCTCACAGCAGTCCCGTCGTCTCTACAGCAGCACTCAGTGGTTTGCTTAATTTTCTTATCTCAATACTTGGAACAGCTACAGGACCTGTAGCATAAGTGACCGCAGAGCTCCTTATGAGGGGTGGAGTGACAGTGGGATCTGTCCAGAGCTTGGAGCAACTGCAGGATGTGTAGCAAAAACTTGGAGCTATTGCAGGGACTGTGCCAGGAGTTGCAGAGGCTGCAGCAATGTCAGCAGATCCAGCTCTCTTCCCCTTGAAGATGCTGAATAGTGTTGAACACAGCTCAGTAGGTGTGGGCCAGGCCCTGGCACACTGCAGTCATTTGGGCCTTTTTAGGATTACCAGTGCCACAGCAGACCTGTCTCCAATATTCTACCAGTTTCTCAGGATCCTGCAGTTGCTCGGAGATGAAGTTCCAAAGCCCTGGGGGTGCCCACCACTCCAGGCAGCTGCCCAGACTGTCCCACACCCCCTGCCATGCAGAGCCTTCTCACCTTGGGGCAGATCTCTCACTGATATTCCTGAATAATTGTTTAACCTCAATCCTAGAATCATAGAATCACCAAGGCTGGAAAAGGCCTGAAAGATCATCCAATCCAACCGTTCACCTATTACCAATAGCTCCCACTTAACCATGTCCCTCAACACAATATCCAGTCTCTCCTTGAATACCCCTGGTCTCCCAGAGACGACAGTGTAAAATGTGTAATTCCTAATCATACCAACAATATTACTTCCAAAACCCAAAGATGTCCAAAGAGCTGAATGTGCACAAAACTTCACTTTGCCAATTTTATCGTGGTACAAACCAAGGTCAAACAGCATAGCAAAATAAATACCCTAATCCAGCATCCAGAGTTGACAAATGATGCAGCAGGGAAAACAAGCAGCAAGCAAGGAGCTGTGAAATGCAGCTTCATGAGAAGACTCAGCAAGCTTCACAAATAGGGAAACTATCAGCACCATGGCCTGCACATCTCCAACTCCCACAAAGCCCTGTCCACTCTGGACAGATGTGCTGTTACCACAACCCTTGGAGCCTCACATCAGGCACCAAAATGACTGTGGTTGTTGAACCCAACATGTGGCTCAGCAGCTCACAGTGCTTTGTGCACTGCCCCATTCCCAGTGGGATGGGGATGAGAACTGGGAAAAAGAGTACAACTTCTGGGTTGTAACAAAGCAGTTTACTAAGAGAGATAAAAGGAGAGGAGTAATAGTAATCACTATATATCCGTTGATATAGAATCGTATGTAACAACTGATGCACAAGCACTTGCTCAGCACCACCAGACTGATGCTCAGCTGGACCCTGGGCAGTGAAGAGACTGAGATGAACTCCCACCCCTTTCAATACAATTTCTGCTTGCTGTCAGCTGATAGAGAACGTCCCTTTGGCCACTATCAGTCAGCTGTCCTCACTCTGTTCCCTCCCAGCTCCATGTGCCCTCCACTGACCATGGCCTTGGCTCTGTACAACACTGCTTAGCAGCAGCTGTAAACATCAGAGTGTTATCAATGGTTTTCTTCTAGAACCAAAACACTGCACCACAGCAGACAGTCTGAAGAAAACAATTCCATCCCAGCTGTAACTCAGATTCCTGCCTGTCCCCTCTTCTTGTTCTTCCTGATCAGGAAGCAAGGAACAGAATCTGCCGCTCTCCTCTCTGAGCCCTTTCCATCAGTTCTCAGCTGGCTCCTCTGCCATCCCCAGGCAGAGCTCAGTGCCCTCTCATGGATGGCAGCAGCCTTTTCTCTTCTTCCTTGCCCATCCGTCATGCAGAATCTGTACCCCATTTGCTACAGTACAGAGCTGAGAATCAACCCACCGTGTCTCTGTGAACCAAACAAGACCCTAGGCCTGCAAAGGCACAGAGATTTGGAGTTCGCTGAGTGAATGTTTGTGGTCCTCTCATTAGTGTAAGGATTCTTCAGAAAGCATCCCCTTCCAGAAGCATGCTTTGATTTAGCCTGTCTGGGTCTTGCATCTACACTGTGGTACTGATGTTCAGGGCCTTGCTCAGAATCAGCAGCCTGCATGAAAGGAAAAGCTCTGTGGTTTTCTCTTGATTTGTCCCGTTTATTTCCCATGCTACCCGCACTGGTCTACAGGCACTTTAGGGCAGCAGTAGGTTGGGGTTACCCCCAGAGGGTACACAGTAAGATTTAGGACGGGGTATTGGCAACAAGACTTTCTCTGAGGAATCCTCACACAATCCTATAGAACAACTCAGAGGCTTTCCATTCAATCTCCAACAGCAACAATATCCCTCAGCCCTTCTCTGTCACATCCAATTCCCCACCCTTCCCCATTTGGACCTGGTTTAAAGCCCTATAATCAATCAGTGCAGGAGCATTTCAGATGGGGTCATGGAGGAGGCAGACTGCCATTCTTGGGGTGGCCATTTTCCCAGGAGGGCATGGTGGGAGGGCTTTGTCCCATCTGGTTCCACCAACACTTGCATCCACCCAGCAGAAGGCTGTGCCCTCTGTGTCCCACTTGAACTCTGCATGGAGCTTACAGTTGGCAGTGACATGGCTGAGAAGCTCTGGGCATGGATTAAGGGACAGGGAATTAATGTGCCTTCCTAACTTCCTCCCTGCATGCCTTAGCAACTTCCTTGTAATCTCCCCAAGTACCCAGCCCCTTCTTCCAGAGGACGGAGATTCTCTTTTTCTTCCTGAGTCTCAATAGTTTTTCCCAGTTCATCTGCACTGGTCTTCTTCCCCTATGGCTCACCTTATGGCATTCAGGGACAGCCTGATCTCGTGCCTTTAAGATTTCCATCTTGAGGAGTGTCCAGGCTTCCTGGACCCCTTTACCCATAAGGAGCGACTCCCAAGGGACCTGTGCTACAAGTGTCCTGAACAGGTCAAAGTCCGCCCTCTAGAAGTTCAGGATAGTAGTTTTGCTAGTCACCCTTCTGACATCTCCAAGAATAGAGAATTCTACCATTTCATGGCCACTCTGCCCAAGACAGTCCCCAACCTTCTCAACTCCTACCAGTCCTTCACTGTTAGTGAAGAGCAGGTCTAGCAAGGAACCACCCCTGGTAGGACTTCATACCAGCTGTGTAAGGAAGCTGTCTTGCATGCAATCTATAAACCTCTTGGACTGATTCCTCTGCTATTTATTATATTCCCAGCATATATCAGAGAAGTTGTAGTCTCCCAAGAAAATGAGTGCTGGCAATCTTGCGACTTCAGTAAGCTGCTCATAGAATGCCTCACCCATCAATTAGGCAGTCTATAAGAAACCTTTAGCAAGATGTCACACTTACAGGCCTTTCCCCCGATCCTTACAAACATGCACTTCATTCTGAAGCCCAAGCTCTTCAACATCAAAACTCTCTTTAATATAAAGGGCCACACCACCACCCTTCCTTCCTCCTCTATCCCTTCTGAAGAGCTTGTAACCATCCATCACAGCACTCTAGTCATGGCAGTGGTCCCACCATGGGTCGGTAATAGCAACTAGGTCATGGTTTGTCAGATGCACAGTTGCTTCCAGCTCCTCTTGCTTGTTGACCAAGCTGCGTGCGTTGGTGTAGACGCACTTCAGCTGAGGCATCTGCCTCTCTCCCAGCTCAAACAGCATTTCCCTAGGCTTATCTCTGGTAAGCCCTGTTTTGTCCACTCCCCCATCGTAGCTAGTTTAAAGCTCTTTCGATAAGCCCCGCTACCGTCTATGCTAGGATTCACTTCCCCCTTTGAGACAGTTGGGTTCCATTCATGGATAACAGACCATGGGCCAAGTAAACTGTCCTGTGATCAAAGAACTCAAAGTTTCTGGCTCAGTACCAACCTCTGAGACAATTGTTCATTGCTTTGCTTTCCAAGCCTGCTCTGTGTCCCTCACTGCCACTGAAGGTATAGAACAAAAAATCACTTGATCTCCCACTTTGTGAACTAAATGGCCTAAATTCCTGAAATCTCTTTTTATAGTTTGTAGTCTTATCTAAGAAATTTCATCACTGCCCACCTAAACTATGAGTAGTGGAAAATAATCAGTGGACCTAACCAGCATTGGGAGTTTCCTCATTATGTCCCTGACCTGAAACCAAGAAGGCAGCAGACTTACTGACAACTGGGGTCCAGTCTGCAAATGGGGCCCTCTATTCCTCTGAGAAGGGAGTCACCCACCACGGCCACCCTTCTTTCTTTCATGGCAGAGGAAGTCACAAGGCTTGGTAGTGACTGCCTTGCATTAGGTTTCCTCCTAGGCAGATCCTCCATTGCCTCCCCATTCTTATCTCCTTCAGATTTCAGAGTGTCAAACCTGTTGCTTAGATGGATCAGGGGTCGAGGGCTAGGCAGGCATGGGGGGGCTCCTGTGATGTTGAGTTGGGACTCTCTTCCAACCCTTCTCATCAGTCAGGTCTGTCTGACTGTGACAGGGCAGGGAGTCAACCACTTTTCTGGGGGTATCTGCCTGGCAGCCTTCCCTCGGGGATGCCAGCAAGTCACTCCACCAGCCCATCTCCCGATCACACTCCCTGATGGTAAACTGTGAGTAAAACCTTGAGTAAAGTGAGAGTTCACCTAGACAAAAGTATGAGTAGAAACATGGACTGACGTGAGGGTAAACCCAGAGTAAACCCAGGATCCCATCCATTGGGCATGCACAGCCTCTGAGGGCAACTTTTTCCAGTGTTGCTGTGTAAAAATATAGGTTCCTCACATCTAACCTATGTCTCCCCTTTTTAATTTAAATCCGTTTCCATTTGTCCTGTTATCAACAGACCATCCCATCCTTATTCTAGCGTTAGGCATCTCATCCTCAGATGGAAACCCTGGGGCTGAATTGGGATCAGTTTTTCAAAGAACCACAGGAGCTACAAGTTCACCTAGCTGAGTTCAGATGTGCACAGTGAGGTGTCTGTGTGTGAGTCCCTCATCTGAATCCTTGGTTTTTATTCCACAGGGACTGCACTACTCATACACAGTCTCTCAGTGATGCCCAAGATGCCTTGGGTGATCCTAGTTTTGTGCTAGTGCTTGTAAACTGTGACGGAAAATCTATGAGATAGACACCTCCTTCTGGAGCATCAGCTGAGGGCCAGAAGGGAGGTATTCTTGGCCATCCTAAATACCACCTCAGCCACGTGCTTAGGGCACCCATTGTGTCTTTTGCACCTGACCCCATGGAGTATGTAGTGATATTCAGCTTATCAAAAGGATGAGCTCAGAACAGAAGAGGCAGATCTTCCTCTCTGCTCCATCTGTGGCATAGTCTGGATTTCAAGGCATTGCAAAGCTATGGCACATCTACGTTCTTGCACTGATGACACTTTAGCATGCTCTGGGCTCGCATTTCAATGGCATCTAATAAATCTAGGGTCATACCTGTTGACAGGAAGCTGGCAAATGTTGTCTCATTGTAAGGAAGAGCAAGAAAGATGACACGGGCAACTATGGACCTGTCAGTCTCACTACAGTGCTTGGTAAAATTATGGAGAAAATGATGGTGGGAGTTATGGAAAAACAACTGAAGGACAGGTCACAGACAACACAAGATACAGAGGGGAAGGTCCTATTTAATTTCAGGTCTTTTTATGACACCTTTATCCATTGAGCTGAACAAGGGAAGGCAGTTGATGTAATCCTTGAGGATTTCAGTAGAGCTTTTGATACTATTTCTCCAGCACCCTTCTGGACAGAAATTCCTGCATACAGCTAGACAGAAACAGAACGTGGTGTGTTGTAATACAAGAAGAATTTTACAGAGCAGCAGCCATGGATTGAGATAAGGAGTTCACAGAGCAGCAGCTGCGGAGCAGGATAAACAGCATGAGAACAAAGGACATCTCTAGGAAAAGAATGAATGGCTCGTGGCTTTGAAGGGGGGTTATAGGGTTGTTATTGCAGTAGCTTTCCTCCAACTAGCGTGTGTGATTTTTGGACACCCTTGTCTGTCTCCTATAAAAGTCTGGCTTTCGGGCAATAAATTGATGCAGCTATATGTAACTATATTGGTGTTTCTCTGTTTGACCCAGCACGCTGACATTTTGCCTTTCAGGTTCACCAGCAGTGGTGGGTGAGCAGTTGGCCAGTAGTTCTGTCCCAAAGGATTATAGTCCGTGGGTTCCATTGGGCTGGTAGATGGTCACTGTCAGAGCTCCCCAGGGTTCCATTTTAGGGCCACTTTCCTTTCATGTTTATGCAGATGACTTGCATGCAGGACTAGAAGATGTTCTGAGCAAGTTTGCTGATGAGACCAGATGAGGAGGTGTTGTTGCCTCCACTGAGGGTGGAGAGGACTTGCAGAGAGATGTGGACAAGTCAGAGAAGTGGGTACCAGTTGGTACTAAGCACCAAGTGCATAAAGTATAACAAGAACAAGTGCCTGATTGTGCACCTGGGTATGGGCAACCCTGGACATAAACACTGTCTGTATATTGGACACATGAGAGACGTCTGACTGAAAAGGATTGGGGGTCCTGCTCAACATAAAATTTTAAGTGAGTCAGCAGTGTGCCCAGCCAGCCAAGAAGGCCAACAGTCCCCTAAAGTGCATCAAGCAATTTATTGCCAGCTGGGTGGGAGAAAGGTTTGTCTCTCTTTGCTCTGCATTGCTACTGCCTCACCTGGAGCACTGGGTGCACTTCTGGGCAATGCAGAACATAAAGAACATCAAACTATGGGAGAGTGTGCACAGGAGGGCACTGGAACTGAGAGATCTGAAGTTCAGAGTTTCACTGGGATTGACTGCTTGTTCAGACTGGGCCCTTCTCACACCCCACATCCTGTGATGAGACACAGGGCACATGTGGGATATGAACTTTAACAGCATCCTTGCACCACATGCAAATGCTTTTCCCAGTGCTTCAGTGTTCCACCACCCATTGCTTTCAACATAGTTTTCAACACCCCATTGTATCTTTTAATTTTACCAGAAGCTGGTGCATGGTAGGGGATATGATAAATCCACTCAATGCCATGAACTTTGGCCCAAGTATTTATTAAGGGAATTTTTGAAATGTGTCCCATTATGAGACTCAGTTCTTTCTGAGGTGTCATGTCTCTATAGGACTTGTTTCTAACAACCCAATATTGTGTTTCTGGCAGTAGCATGGGGTACTGCGTATGTTTCAAGCCACCCAGTGGTTGCTTCCACCATGGTAAGCACAAAACGCTTATCATTATGAGATCCTGGCAAGGTGACATCATTCACCTGTCACTCCTCCCCATATTTATACTTTTGCCTTGGCCTTCCCCCCAGAGAGGCTTCATATTCTTGGCTTGTTTAATTATGGCATATGATTCACAGTCATGAATAACCAGTGCAATAGCATCCATAGTTAAGTCCACCCCTCAGTCTCTAGCCCAATTATATGTTATGTCCATTCCTTGATGGCCTGAGGTCTCATGGAACCATCAAGCTTGAAATAATTCACTCTTGTTCTGCCAGTCCAAGTCTATTTGAGCCACCTCAATTCTGGCAGCTCGACCTACCTGATGGTTGTTTTGTTGTTCTGCAATAGCCCGACTTTTGGGCAAGTGTGCATCCACGTGACACACCTTTACAATCATATCTTTTTTTTGAGCAGTTATGTTTTTCTACAGTTCAGCAGCCCAAATAGGTTTACACCTCCGTTGCCAGTTATTTTGTTCCCACTGCTGTAACAACCCCCATAAGGCATTTGCCACCATCCATGAGTCAGTATAAAGATAAAGCATTGGCCACCTCTCCCGTTCAGCCACATCTAAGGTCAGCTGGACAGCTTTTACCTCTGCAAACTGACTTTATTCTCCTTTACCTTCAGTGGCCTCTGCGACCTGTCGTGTGGGGCTCCAAACAGCAGCTTTCCATCTCCGATGCTTCCCTACAATATGAAATGATCCATCAGTGAAAAGAGCATATTTCTTTTCATTTTCTGGTAGTTCGATGTATGGTGGGGCCGCTTTAGCACATGACACCTCTTCTCCTGGTGATGTTCCAAACTTTTTATCTTCAGTCCAGTTCATGATCACTTCTAAAATTCCTGGACGATTGAGGTTCCCCATCCGCGCTTGTTGTCTAATCAGTGCAATCCACTTGCTCCAGGTGGCATCGGTAGCATGATGGGTGGAGAGAACCTCCCCTTTCAACATCCGGTTCATCATTGACAGTCGAGGTGCCAGAAAGAGCTGCATTTCAGTACCAGCTACTTCGGAAACAGCCCGAGCCCCCTCATACGCGGCTAAGATCTCCTTCTCAGTTGGAGTGTAGCACTCTTCAGACCCCTTGTACGCTCAGCTCCAGAATCCCAGGGGTCGGCCTTGGGTCCCTCCTGAGGCTCTTTGCCACAAACTCCAAGTGGGACCTTTCTCTCCAGCAGCAGTATAGAGGATGTTCTTTACATCCTGTCCAGTCCGTACTGGCCCCAGGTCCATGGCACAGGCTATCTCCTGTTTAATCTGTTCAAAAGCCTGCTGCTGCTCTGGGCCCTATGCAAAATCATTCTTCTTCTGCATCACCTGATAAAGGGGGCTTACAATGAGGCTGTAGTTTGGAATGTGCATCCTCCAAAAGCCCACTGCACCCAGGAAAGATTGTGTCTCTTTCTTGCTAGTTGGTGGAGACATGGCAGTGATTTTGTCAATCACTGTTGGGATGTGATGACATCCATCCTGCCACTTTATACCTAAGAACTGAATTTCCTGGGCAGGCCCTTTTACTTTGCTTCACTTAATAGCAAAACTGGCTCATAGAAGAATTTGAATTATTTGCTCTCCAGCACAGCAGCACTCAGTGGGGGTGTGACCTCATTCAGGCCACGGTAGTCTACTGTCAGCCTCCATTCTCCACTGGCTTTACGCACTGGCCATATGGAGCTGTTAAAAGGTGAGTGAGTTTTACTGATCACTCCCTGATTCTCCAACTGGCGAATCAAATCATGAATGGGGAGCAAGGAATCCCTGTTGGTGCGATACTGCCGTCTGTGCACTGTCTTTGTAGCAATCGGTACCTGCTGCTCTTTTATTTTTACTCGTAGCAGCCTCACAACAGACGGGTCCTCTGACAGGCCAGGCAAAACAGACAGCTGCTTAATGTTGTCCATATCTACAGCAGCGATTCCAAAGGCCCAGTGATACCCCTTAGTATCCTTGAAATGCCCTCTTCTGAGGTATCCTCAATACCAAGTATGAACGGAAACCCTGGACCACTCACATAGGATGTTTTTTCCAGTCTTTACCAGTGAGGCTTATTTCAGCCTCCAACACAGTCAATTCTTGAGAGATATCCAGAAATATGGATTGATTCTGTCCCTTCATGACTGGAGGGCATTAGGGTGCACTGTGCACCAGTATCCACCAGTGCCTTATATTTCTGTGGTTCTGATGTGCTAGGCCATCAAATCCACACAGTCCAATAAACTCTATTATCCCTTCCACTCCCTTGAATGAGGGCAGGGCCCCTCTATTGGTTACCTGTGATAACTGGAGCAGCCGTACTGGTGGTTGGACTGTTTTGTAGTTCCCTCACCCGTGCTCATAGTACAGGAGTAGGCTGGTCATGCCACTTCCTCGTGTCTTCTCTGCGGTCACGTAGGTAACACCACAAGGAAACACACAGTGCAATTTACTGTTGTTCCTTGCTCAATCTGGAAAGCGCTTGTGTCTAATAGCTGAGAATTTTAATGATACACATGAAGGCTTTATGGTCGTTAATTTCTTTACGATCTCTCGCCTTCAACTGAAGCAGCAGCTAGGCCAATTACCAAGTGACACCAAGGAGATGAAGTGGCAAAATGGCGATTTATTGAAACAGACACATCCTTATATAACCTACGCCTTTTTGTCTACACCCACTGTATTACACTAAGATTCTTCCAGAATATGGGGAAGGGCCTGTCACATCACAACAAGCTACCGTCCCAGCTGTCCCAACAGCGAAGCAACCAGGTAACAAGAGATTCATTCTGGTGCCGTGTGAACTCCTTTCTTACGCCTTCGATTTCAGTCATCTTCAGGGATCGACAAACAGTAACAGAGATTTCCTCCTCATCACTCTCTTCTTCATGACACTTTTCCTTTTTCCTTTCTCGGTACTTATCCAGACCTGTCACCTGGATCTTCTGTTGCCTCCTCCTCCACTTCTTTTTTCCGTTCTAGACGTGAGGACACCCATTTCCATTTCTTGCCTTCCACAAGGGCAACTGATATTGTTACTGGTGCCTCCTGTGACTGATCAAAATTGACTTGGGGATTTCCCTTTTTGGCTAGAACCTCAGCTCGGAAATTCTCTCTTTTCGGAACAGTGTTATATAGAGCACGGTAAGCACAAGCCAAGCCCCAAATAAGTCATACCCCCTTAGATCTATCTAGGCTGCGCCATCCCTGACTCAAATACTGGCTTAGTTTCTCGGGATCCCACAGGTGTTCAAGAGTTAAATCCCATGACATTGCGGGCCCCCATGTGTTGGCGAACCTGAAGGCAAAAGTCAGCGTTCTAGGACAAACAACCACACACCAATATAGTTAAATATAGCTGTGTCCATCTATTGCCTGAAGAGCCGTACTTTTATAGCAAACAAACAAGGGTGTTCAAAAATCACACGTACTAATTGGAAGAAAGCTTCTGCAATAAGAACCCTAAAACCCCGCTTCAAAGCCACGAGCCTTTCACTCTTTTGCTAGAGGTGTCCTTGGTTCTCATGCTGTTTATCCTGCTCTGCAGCTGCTGCTCTGTAAAGTGCTTATCTTGATCCATGGCTGCTGCTCTGTAAAATTCTTCTTGTATTACAACAGAATGGCAGTTCCCTGGGGTCTCCAGCACACCCCCAGCCAGCTGGCAAATGCCACTGAGGACCTTTAGGAAAGACATGCCCTGGGTAGTGACAATGTTCACTGGACACCTGTGAGCCCCACAATGGGTCTCGTACCTGTGTGCCATCTTCTGAACACCAGTAGCACGGTGTAGATGCAAGGCCCAGCCAGGCAAAATCAAAACATGCTTCTGGAAGGGGATCCTTTCTGAAGAGTCGTTACACTAATGAGAGGACCACAAACATTCACTCAGCGAACTCCAAATCTCTGTGCCTTTGCAGGCCTAGGGTCTTGTTTGGTTCACAGAGACATGGTGGGTTGGTTCTCAGCTCTGTACTGTAGCAAATGGGGTACAGATTCTGCATGATGGATGGGCAAGGAAGAAGAGAAAAGGCTGCTGCCATCCATGAGAGGGTACTGAGCTCTGCCTGGGGATGGCAGAGGAGCCAGCTGAGAACTGATGGAAAGGGCTCAGAGAGGAGAGCGGCAGATTCTGTTCCTTGCTTCCTGATCAGGAAGAACAAGAAGAGGGGACAGGCAGGAATCTGAGTTACAGCTGGGATGGAATTGTTTTCTTCAGACTGTCTGCTGTGGTGCAGTGTTTTGGTTCTAGGAGAAAACCATTGATAACACTCTGATGTTTACAGCTGCTGCTAAGCAGTGTTGTACAGAGCCAAGGCCATGGTCAGTGGAGGGCACATGGAGCTGGGAGGGAACAGAGTGAGGACAGCTGACTGATAGTGGCCAAAGGGACGTTCTCTATCAGCTGACAGCAAGCAGAAATTGTATTGAAAGGGGTGGGAGTTCATCTCAGTCTCTTCACTGCCCAGGGTCCAGCTGAGCATCAGTCTGGTGGTACTGAGCAAGTGCTTGTGCATCAGTTGTTACATACAATTCCATATCAACGGATATATAGTGATAACTATTACTCCACTTCTTTTATCTCTCTTAGTAAACTGCTTTGTTACATCCCAGAAGTTGTACTCTTTTTCCCAGTTCTCATCCCCATCCCACTGGGAATTGGGCAGTGCACAAAGCACTGTGTGCTGCTGAGCCACATGTTGGGTTCAACAACCACTGTCATTTTGGTGCCTGATGTGAGGCTCCAAGGGTTGAGATAGCAGCACATCTGTCCAGAGCGGACAGGGCTTTGTGGGAGCTGGAGAAGTGCAGGCCATGGTGCTGATATGTGTGGATGTGCTCCCTATGTGTGGAGCTTGTTGAGTCTTCTCATGAAGCTTCACTGCACAGCTCCTTACTTGGTGCTTGGATGCTGCATTAGGGTATTTATTTTGCTATGCTGTTTGACCTCAGTTTGTACCACGATAAAATTGGCAGCTGACAAAGTGAAGTTTTGTGCACATTCAGCTCTGCGGTCATCTTTGGGTTTTGGAAGTAATATTGTCCATATGATTAGGAATTACACAATTTACATTGTCGCCTCTGTGAGTCCGGGGGTGTACTGGATATTGTGTTGAGGGACATGGTTTAGTGGGAGCTATAGGTAATAGGTGAACGGTTGGACTGGATGATCTTTTAGGCCTTTTCCAACCTTGGTGATTGTATGCATCTATGATTGAGGTTAAACAATTATTCAGGAATATCAGTGAGAGATCTGCCCCAAGGTGAGAAGGCTCTGCATGGCAGAGGGTGTGGGACGGTCTGGGCAGCTGCCTGGAGTGGTGGGCACCCCCAGGGCTTTGGAACTTCATCTCCGAGCAACTGCAGGATCCTGATAAACTGGTAGAATATTGGGGGCAGGTCTGCTGTGGCACTGGTAACCCCCAAGAGGCACAAATGACTGCAGTGTGCCAGATCCAGAGAGCTGGATCTGCTGACAGTGCTGCAGCCTCTGCAACTCCTGGCACAGACCATGCAGCAGCTCCAAGGTTTTGCTACACGTCCTGCAGTTGCTCCAAGCTCTGGGCAGATCCCTCTGTCACTCCACCCCTCATAATGAGCTCTGCAGTTACTCCTGCTACGGGTCCTGTAGCTGTTCCAAGTATGGTAATAAGAAAATGGTACAAATTCCTCCCAAGGGAGGAAGTACAGCCCTGCGGTGGCTCCAACCCCTCCAATGAGCCCAGTGGCTGCTCCAACATAGTCACAGGTCCTGTGGTGGTTCCAGCTCTGGCAATGAACTCTGAGGTCACTTCAACTCCTGCAACAGCCCAACAGCCACTTCAGCTCCTACAGTGAACCCTGTGGCTGTTAAAACCCCTGCAACTAATCCTGGACTTGCAGACAGATGCGCATAGGGATTAGTTCATATATGTTTGCAACTGCATATGTTGTATATGTGTGAAAATACACTAAATATATTATATATGTATAAATACATTTGTCATAATTATTATCCTTTTCTTTTTCTCTTTGTCTCAACCCATAAACCTTAAACCACAGCACTGCCTTGAGATGCTTACGGATCTCCTTGGGACTATTCAATCTGATCTGGTCACACAGTGAAGAGCACCTGAAGATCTCAAGGTTTTCTCAGGGAGCAGCTCCTGAGGTATATTCCTTACACCAGCTTTGGAAGAGGCCTCCCTCCAGTTCTCTGGTCCTGCTCTAAAGGGGCCCTCTTGTTATGGCAGTGCCAGCAAGGAGACCAGCTCTGACAGACCTGTTCATATTGCCGGCTACTGACTGCAGCCCTGGATTGCTGCTGTAGAGGCAACAGGACTGTTGTGAGACACACAAGACCTTCAGGACTGCACAAATGAGAGGACTCAAGAGCACTGCAGCACTGGTAAGAGCACATGAATGAAAAGAGCACGTTGAGCTGCTGTCTGTGGCTGTACCTCCCCAAATCCAGGCAAAGTAGGAAGAAAGAAAATCTAAGTAAGTCTATTTTGAAAGCTTTTTAGGTATCTTATAACATATTCAGGGAATCTGGTTCCATGTTTACATGAGTTCTTGGAGTGAGAAAATGGAAATTAGGTAGGAAAGAATTTTAATACATTTTTATTTATAAGTTCAATAACATTTTTTTTTTGCACATTCCTATATCTCACATAATCAAACAGACAAAGATGCATAAAACATAAAGAACCACCACTGGGAATCCTATTGAGGAAGTTGTGCATTTTATTGTAGCTGGAATAGTGCTTATTGCAACACCTTCCTGAAAGCGTGCTTGATCTCCCTGTTCCTCATGCTGTAGATAATAGGGTTTAGTGTTGGAGGAACCACTGCATACAGAAGTGCCACTGTCAGATCCAGGAGTGGGGAGGAAATGGACGGGGGCTTCAGGTAGGCAAAAGCACCAGTGCTGAGAAACAGGGAGACCACAGCCAGGTGAGGGAGGCACATGGAGAAGGCTTTGTGCCGTCCCTGCTCAGAGGGCATCCTCAGCACAGCCATGAAGATGTGCACATAGGACACAACTATGAAAACAAAGCAACCAAAGCCTAAACTGACACCAAAAAAGAGAAATACAAATTCCATGAGGTAGGAGCCAGAGCAGGAGAGCTTGAGGATCTGTGGGATTTCACAGAAAAACTGGTTGACAACATTGCCTTGGCAGAGAGGCAGTGAAAACGTACTGGCAGTGTGCAGCAGGGAATAGAGAACCCCAGTGCCCCAGGCAGCTGCTGCCATGGTGGCACAAGCTCTGCTGTCCATCAAGGTCCCGTAGTGCAGGGGCTTGCAGATGGCAACGTAGCGGTCATAGGACATGATGGTGAGAAGGGAATACTCTGCTGAGAGGAAGAAGGAAAAGAAAAAGAGCTGTGCAGCACATCCTGTGTAGGAGATGGCCCTGGTGTCCCAGAGGGCGTTGGCCATGGCTTTGGGGAGAGTGGTGGAGATGCAGCCCAGGTCGAGGAGGGCCAGGTTGAGGAGGAAGAAGTACATGGGGGTGTGCAGGCGGCGGTCGCAGGCTACGGCTGTGCTGATGAGGCCGTTGCCCAGGAGGGCAGCCAGGTAGATGCCCAGGAAGAGCCAGAAGTGCAGGAGCTGCAGCTGCCGCGTGTCTGCCAACGGCAGCAGGAGGAACTCGCTGATGGAGCTGCTGTTGGACATCTGCTGTTGTTGGCCTTGGAGTCCTGCTCAGAGTGCAGAAGATAATGACAAGTCCAGACCATTCTCAGACACACTCCTCCTGCTATAATATGAAATGTTTTTATTCTCTTACAACAGTGTACATTTAGCACCATTACTTGCATTTAATTTCATGTATTTCAGCATTCCTTAAGCAGAAGCAGCATATGGAGCTCTAACCTTCCTTTTATTTTCTTATGCCTTCTCCCTGGATATTTTCATCTGTTTCATGTCTCATATCTTTACCCCAAGTGCTCTTAGAGCCCCCTACCCGAGCTTCTGTGGCATTCAGTTTCAGTTAGAAAATGCTGCCTGTTTGTAGGATAAGTGAATTATTCATGCCTACAGAAAATGATGATAATTCCATCCTTCGAGAAAGGGGAGACTGAAAGCACATCATGTGTGAGTGTTCACAAAACAAGCAATTGATTGATGAAAAATTCTCAGAACTCTTATTGCCCCTTTTAGATTTCTGACTCCAAACCTCTTTGCCTCAGAACAGGAAATGGAAACCCCCTGCCTTGGCTCTCCTCTTGCAAAGTGCCCTCAGAAACATTCCGTTGTGCAGTGGAGTTGTGATCCCCTGCCCCAGGCAGCAGCTGTGGCAGCACAAGCCCTGCCGGGGGGCTCCTTCCCCCCACCCGTCTCCCTGCAGCACCCTGGGCAGCTCCCCGGGCAGGCTGAGTGCTGAGCCTGGCAGGCGGCAGAGTCCCATACCCGGCACACAGCCCCTGGGGCACAGCAGGGACCCTGCTCTGCAGGACAGCCCTGGGCACCCGCCTGCAGCCCCGGCTGCACAGCCTGCAGCCGTGCTGGGACATGCAGCCCTCAGGGCTGTGATTTCATACTGCAGTATGGAAGCCCTCAGCTGGAGCAGAAGGCTTTTTCCACAGTAAAGAAACATGCAGTGCCTGCATCCAGATCTCCTATGGGATGTCCCAAATTAAGTTGACCCTCTATGAAAAGCAGCTCATGGTCTGCAGTGAGACTTACCCTGTCATGGTCTGTGAGCAATGCTTCTGCAGTGAGCTCACAGCCCGCTCACACCACACACATCCTGCAAGCTCTCTTCAGTTTCTCTCCTCTCCTTCTGTCACCTGCAGGCTGTGCTGTGCACAAGAGCTGCTCCTGGGCACAGCTGTCTCTCTGCAGCCCTGCACACTTTTTTGAGCTCCCTGTGTCCCAGGAGCCTGGACAGGCAAGCAGCAGATTATGTCATTTTTATCTTTCCGACTTGTCTCCCCTGACATGTCCCTGGGTCCTCATGGCCAACAGCTCCTGAAAGACAACAGCATCATGACTGTGCTTTGAAATTCGCTCAATTAACCACCACATGTCCAGTGGTCAGTGACTGATTGGAGACATATGGGGAGTGCTCCCAGAGATCGTTTGATGAAACAATAAGGGCAACCAGACAAGGAAGGCAAGGTTTGGACTTTCCCTGTGCAGGGCAGTGATCCAGCTGAGGCAGTGCAGGAGTCTCATCCCTTGACAGAAATCCTGGAGCTGAAATGGGATTCAGCTCCCTACACACCCACAGGAGCTGGGATTCCTCTGGTTCAGTTCAGAAGAGCACAAGGAGTTGCCTGCATGTGAGCTCCTGCTCTGAGTCCTCGGACCTTCAGCTGGGAGGCAGCTGCTCACACACAGACACTGGGTGATGCCCAAGGTGCCTGGGCTGCTCCTGATGTGTGCCAGTGCTTGTAAACCATGTGGGAAATCCCTGAGATAGACAGCTCCTTCCTGGGCATCAGCCGAGGGCCAGAGAGGGGATAGCACCGGCTGTCTGGTGAATTCACTCACAGCTGCAAGAGCAGCACAGGGCCTTCAGGAAAGCCATGCCCATGGTGTGACCATGTTGCTGTGTCAACTCCAAGGCCCACGATCAGTCTAATGTTTGTGTGCCACCTTCTGCACACTGATACCATAGATTAGCTATCCAGTCAGGCTATGTCCAGTGATGCTTTCCAATTAGGATGTTTACTTCTGTGGTTTTGCACTAATGCAAACACCAACACACAAGAAGCTAGAAATCTTGATAGAGCTGCCGGCCTGAGCTCCTGTTTGGACCATGGGGACACAGTTTAATGGCTTCCACAACTGCACTGTAGCACAAGGGGGATACCGAGTCTTTAGGATGGATGGGCGAGGAGATAAAGAAGGGTGAATGCCCTCTGTGAGAGTGCACTGAGCTCTGCCTGGGGATGGAAGAGCAGACAGGTCAGAGCTAATGGAAATGGCAAACGGAGGAGACCATCAGTGTCTTTTCCTGTCTTCCTGATCAGGGAGAGTAAATGGAAGGTGCCCTCTGCAGACAGATGGGAATCTGATGTTGTCTGTCCCTTGTCCCATTTGGTGGCCTTTGTCACTCCATTATCTGCAGCAGGGACAGCACAGCAGGGCATGTGGCATCCAGCAGATCCCTGGAGAGCACAGATGGCAGCTTCTTGACCAAGCAGTGGAGGAACCAAAGAGGAGAGGTGCTCTGCTGGATCTCATACTCTCCGGCATGGAAGGACTTGTGGGAACTGCGAAGGTGAAAGGGGCATCAGGCCACGTGCAAGATGCAAATGTATCTCTTTTTATTTATTTTGAGGCTGTAAGCTTAATAGTTGATCATAAATGTCAATAAAACTGAAACAAATAATTGAAGACAAAGATGGAAATCATTGAAATTGTGTTAACCCTTCTCAACATGAAAAATTCTCATGAGTCTTGTTCCATTTTAAGTTGTAAATATGAATCTTTGAGGTGATTTGATGTCTTTTTTTTTCTTTTACTGAAACTACAATGTTTTCCAGAACTGTGTTCGCTGGACACAAATGTCTTCAGATTCAGAGACACAGACAGTGGTGCCAGTGCCAATGCCCTGTGACTGTAGCCTGGTGCCCAGCACTACTCTTCCCTGCTGCCTATTTGATGTGCCTCATCCTCCAAGTTTTTTCAGCTCTCCTAAAGAAATGGCCATGGTTAAGGGCATGTTTTCAGCAGGCCATTTGGGCACAAACTACTCCCACTGCCCTCCAGATTTCTCCATCCCTTGCTCTTTGTTCAGTCAGATACCTCCCAATTATCTGTCTGATTTCTGACTTTCAGGGGGATTACTGGAATTTGTTCCATCTCCCCAAATTCTGAGAATCAGTGAGAATGTGTTAACCCGTCTCAATGTGTGAAATACTCACAAGTCCTGATCAATTTTAAGTTGATACCTCTCAACTACCTGGCTGATCTATCCCAGGGAGATTACTGGAATTTGCTCTATCTACCAGAGTCTGATGGCCTCTGTTGTCAACTACTTCACTGTGATTCAATCTATCCTATCCTACCTCAGAATAAATCATTTCTTTTAAAAGTATTCCATATGAAAGACAAACTTCAATAGATGCAGCTTGAACATGGCATGCAGTTGATCACTGTGTTTTACTGTTCATTCAATTGCATCACCTTTCTTTCCATTTGCTGGCCAGATAAAAAAGAGAAATCTTTCCTTTTCCATGTGTAGCTGGTTCTCTGAGGAAAGCCAGTGGGAGTTGGTGCAAAGCAGTTTTAACACTGAGCGGATGAATGCAGAGGAGAAGAGTGATGTGAAGAAAAGTGATGCAAGTCCCATAGGTCCATTGTGAGCAGAAATTGGGTGGGGAGGTTGAGAAGGACCTTTGTCAACACAGTAACAGTACAGAACTCATTGGGACATCCTGGATTGGTATCAGTTGCACAGTGCTGCTTTAATGTCTTCTTTAAACCCAACTATAAATAAATAGACAATAAATTTATACTGGATTCTTTAAGCTCTCTCCAGATATCCCTCCTTTTTGCTGAACAAGTTCTGATAACCTGAGAAGATAACAAGATGGCATAAGGCACAGGAGATTCTTTAGGTTATAATGGTCCCAGGGTGCATTTGATGCTGAGTTCATCAGCCTCTAGTGCAGAGAGAAGTTTGCACAAAGTGCTCAACAAGACAAAGTCAGAAGTAACAGTGAAGTTTCTTGGAGTATTAATGGGCCCGCTGAGGAACATTACCAAGTAAGCTTCCCAAGGGACTTGTTAGAGAAGATAACTGGAAGCCATGACTACAGGCAGGCAAAGGCACTGGCATGCTAAGAAACCTCTCCTTTGTCTTACAAAGCAGACAGGTCAAGCCCTGATTGCAAGACCAGTGGTAGAGAGGTCCTGTATGTCATGTTGGCTCTGGGCATTTCCTGGGGCAATGTGTTGGAATTTTGTATGATGTTAAATGAAAGACATGGGGACAGAAGATCCCAGGCTCTACATGTGGTGCAAGGACGCTGTGAGGTTCATGTCCCATATGAGACCTATGTTTCATTGCAGGATGTGAGCAGGGATGTGAGAAGGGCCCAGTCTGAACAAGCAGCCAATCCCTGTGAAACTCTGAACTTCAGATCTCTCGGTTTCAGTGCCCTCCTTTGCACATTCTCCCAGAGTTTGAAGTCCTTTATGTTCTGTGGTGCCCAGAACATAGTGAGGCAGTAGCAATGCAGAGCAGAGGGACAACCCTTTCCCTCACCCAGCTGGCAATAAGTTGCTTCATGCACTCCAGGGGACTGTTGTCTTTCCTGGCTGCCTTGGCACACTGCTGACTCACATTCAGTGTGATGCTGACCAGCACCCCAACCCTTTCCAGTCAGAATCCTCTCCAGTGTCCCATATCCAGTCAGTGTGTATGTCCAGCATTGCCCCTACCCAGGTGCACAATCAGGCACTTGTTCTTGTTATACTTTATGCACTTGGTGCTTAGTACCAACTGGTACCCACTTCTCTGACTTGTCCACATCTCTCTGCAAGTCCTCTCCACCCTCAGTGGAGGCAACAGCACCTCCTCATCTGGTCTCATCAGCAAACTTGCTCAGAACGTCTTCTAGTCCTGCATTCAAGTCATCTGCATAAACATGAAAGGAAAGTGGCCCCAAAATGGAACCCTGGGGACCCCGACAGTGACCATCTACCAGCCTGATGGAAAAAACTGACTATAATCCTTTGGGACAGAACTACTGGCCAACTGCTCACCCACCACATTGTGTTTCTGTCTAGCCATATGCAGAACATTCTGTCCAGAAGGTTGTTGTGAGAAACAGTATCAAAATCTCCACTGAAATCCTCAAGGATTACATCAACTGGCTTCCCTTGGTCAACTAAACGGATAACTGTGTCACAAAATGAGCTTAAATTAAACAGGACCTTTGCCTCACAAACTTGTGTTGGCTGCGACCAATGACAGAATTGTCCTTCAGCTGTTTTTCCATAACTCCCACCATCATTTTCTCCATAATTTTACCAGGCTCTGGACTGACAGGTCCATAATTGCCCATGTCATCTTTCTTGCTCTTCCTTACAATGAGACAACATTTGCCAGCTTCCTGTCAGCTGGCATGACCCTAGACTTCTTTAGATGCAATTGAAATGAGAGCCCAGAGCACACTAAGTTTTCATCATTGAAAGAAAGTAGATGTGCCATAGCTTTGCAATGCCTTGAACTCCAGAGTATGCCACAGATGGAGCAGAGGGGAAGATTTGCCTCTTCTGTAGTGAACTCATTCTTTTGGTAAGCAGAATAATACTACCTGATACGTGGGGACTGTGTCTCTGCTCTGCTCTGCTCAGCTCACAGGGCAGCGGTCTGGCAGGGTGTTGCTCTCATGTCAATGCAGGTAAACTCACTTTAATCCTTTTTCCTCTGTAAATGCTTCCTCTATTTCTATGCTCAGATACACTTCCACATTCCCTCAACTACACTTTCATATATCATTAACAATTACACTTTCTTATACCATCAAAACAGTTTGTCAAAACGTACAGTTCTTCAGTTCACATAAACTCCCTTAATACAGTCTGTATTCTTCAGTTATAAACACTGTGCCACAGAACCAGCACTGATTGAACCACCTCCCTCACACACTTCCTCGCAAGCAGTACATAGTATTACATAAATGGGTTGACACTCATTGGTCGGGTGGAATGTACACCTCTCCTCAGGACAATCTTACTAATCTACAGAGTACAAACTCCTGTCTTCTTACATACAAGCAGAAAGTACATATGAGTGGACAGACAACACAGTCTTTCACTTTGTCCGTGTCTGGCCATTTCCCTCACAGGAGGAAGGAAACATGGATCGGGACTCGGCACTCACCCTGCAGCTGTTCTGTGTCTCACTCACACCACACTCACTCTGACATTTAGATCAAAAACCATGGTTTATTCATACTACACAATGCTGACAACGTTTTCTAGCTGGAATCTTAATAACACTCATACTCTGGTCGACCAGTTGCAAACGTTAATGTTTTTCCCAGAGTCGGCTTGACACACGGTACCAAACACTTAAAGCAGATGATAATATTGAACATACAATCTATAACCCCCGTGATTACAACTTGGAGAACCCAGGCTACCATTTGACAGGCTATCCACTATATCCCATACCCGTAGGAGAGACCAACCTAGGTCCCTCCTATTGTCACCCACCTGGGAGAGAGTACTTGTTCTTGTTTCCATTCATATGACATACAGTTCCCTTTCATAGGAACACACCCAAGGAGTCTTCCTACCCCAGCTGGCAACCAAAGCCATGAGCTCACCTCCCTGGGAGCAGCACGTATGGCTGTAAACTGTGTAGGATGTCTCCTCAAGACATATGGGCTCCACTTACCATACACATACCTGGTCCACCTATGGGTGGTCCTTGTCTGTCCCTGCAGTGATCAGGTGAGGAAGGGAGTCCTTCAGAGAAATCTCAGGGTGCGCCAAAAGTGTCTCCCTCTCAGCTGGTCCTGCAGCGAACAGAGCTGGTCCCACCTGGGCCGCCAAATTGACTACAGGAATTGAACTCTATAACCTCTATAACTGATACAGTCTCCCATGACATCCTTATAACAAAGCTGAGGAAGTATGGGATAGGTGATTGGACAGTGAAGTGGGTCGAGAATTGGCTGACTGGCAGAGTGCAGAGTGTTGTCGTTGGCGGTGCAGTGTCTGGCTGAGGGCCTGTAACGAGCGGCATCCCCCAGGGGTCTGTGCTCAGTCCGGTCTTGTTCAACATCTTCATCAATGACCACCCTCAGCAAGTTTGCTGATGACACGAAGTTGGGAGGATTGGCTGACACGCCTGAAGGCTGTGCTGCCATTCAGCGAGACCTGGACAGGCTGGAGAGCCGGGCAGTAAGAAACCGGATGAGGTTTAACAAAAGCAAGTGTAGAGTCTTGCACCTAGGGAGAAATAATTGCATGCACCGGTACAGGCTGGGGGAAGAGCTGCTGGGGAGGAGCTCTGCTGAGAGGGACCTGGGCGTCCTGGTGGACGACAGATTAACCATGAGCCAGCAGTGTGCCCTTGTAGCCAAAAAAGCCAATGGCATCCTGGGGTGCATTAAAAAGAGCGTGTCCAGCAGGTCGAAGGAGGTGATCCTCCCCCTCTACTCTGCCCTGGTGAGGCCTCATCTGGAATATTGTGTCCAGTTCTGGGCTCCCCAGTAAAAAAAAGACAGGGATCTCTTAGAAAGAGTCCAGCAGAGGGCCACTAAGATGGTGAAGGGCCTGGAGCATCTCCCCAATGAGGAGAGACTGAGGGAACTGGGTCTGTTTAGCCTTGAGAAAAGAAGGCTGAGAGGGGACAGGATCCAGGTTCTATAAATATTTGAGGTGTGGGGGGCAAAGTGTTGAGGCCAGACTCTTTTCAGCAGTGTGTGGAGACGGGACAAGGGGAAACAGACAGAAACTGCACCATAGGAAGTTCTGCACTAATGTGTGCAATAACTTCTTTACGGTGAGAGTGACAGAGCACTGGAACAGGCTGCCTAGGGTGGTTGTGGAATCTCCTTCTCTGGAGATATTCAAGACCTGCCTGGATGCTGAGCTGTGCAACGTGGTGTAGGGAACCTGCTTTGGCAGGGGGCTGGACTCAGTGGTCTCTGGAGGTCCCTTCCAACCCCTACAATTCTGTGATTCTGTGAATATCATGGAGTTGTTTGGATGGGGAAAGACTACCCCTTTGAATGACCTTTTGTCAGGGCATGTCCTGGGATTCCTAGGATCCTCAAAATGCAGCACTGCTTCTGTCACTGAAAAATGGGGCCCTGTGTGGGACGGAGGGAGGGTCCATGAGTCCCTGGCCCACCTGACTGAGTATTTCCATGGTCTTAGCAAAGACATACTTACAACTTGAGAATGACAGTTAGCTGTGTTCATGGTGGCATGGCCACTTTTAATGGCCTTGAACTGTCTGAACATAACTGAAGAGGCTCAGGCTGATGCAAATCAGCTATTGAATGATAGTGTTGAAAAACTGGAAAGACAGGTGGCAGTTTTGATGGGGAAAAAACCTAATTCAATCATTCTCCTATGGAAGATCAGGAACATCTCTCTGGAAGACCATGGGGACCCTGTACAAGGGAATCTGTATAAAATGGACTCTGTAAATGAAGGCACTAAAAGGTCAGATTTTGAGGTTCCATTTGGACTAGATCTATTTGAGATCTGACTGATTGTAACCCAAAAATGAAAAAAAAAAAAAAAAAAAATGCAGGATAGGCTGGTGGGAGTGCCCTGACCAGTATCCAACCCCCCAAACCCTGCTGCCCATAATACAGCAGCTGAACTGATGGATATAGTACAGTGGTTTAGACAGAAACCAAGAGAGCATGCCAGCATAGCTGCTCTGGTTATGGGACATGGAGGCAGAAAGCGCTGTGGTGAATGGACTGGAAATTTCAAAACTGACATCCATTACTACTCACCCTGCCCTCAGGCAAAGACTGTATGCTCTGTCCAACATAATGAGGATAGCCATTTGATCAGTGAATGATTTATGGCTGTGTGTCATATAACATGGCCAAATAAGAATGACATACCATTAAATATCAGCCTGTGGTCCTCTATGGAGGACTAACAAAATTATATTAGAGAATTAGGCATGAAAGAGGCAATCTATGAAGATGATTTTGAGAGCCCAGTCAATAAATTTTTCATCAGGAACGAGGGATCTCATCCTACAGCCATCACCTTTACATCAGTATGGGTCTATGTTATCCATACTGAACCCCCCAGTGGCCCTCAGGTGCTGTAATACAACAGGCTGCCCAATTGATGGGGAGACAAGAGTGCCTACGGCCAGATGCAGGCTCTGAATGGTGGTGGAAAGGTCTGAGAAAGGCAGAGAACCATCTGCTGCCATGACTTAGGCGTCCAGCCCCTAAGGTAATCCAGTCTGGACCCATTAGGGTCTTGAGACAACAAATGTTTAAAGACCAGATTAGAGCAGGAGTTCAGTTTAAAAAGATCGATGGACAGCATAATCAGGAAAAAATATCTGTTAAACAGGCCCAAGCACTGAGTATTTATAGTCCAACCTTTTCAGCCAAACTAGATGTGAATGTAACTCAAGAAGGGTCTGGATGGGGGCTCTGGCAGAGCCAGAGTTCTTTGTGAACCCCTATGAGGTTTTGGCCACAGGTTTGGCATGGAGCAGAATAAAGATACATCACAGTTGAAAAGCATTTATTGGCTACCTATTCTACACTACAGGTGGTAGAACCAGTAGCTCAGATTTCAGAGGTTATCGTTAAACAACAAGGCCAGTCCAGGGGTGGGTAAAAGATCTAACACACATCTCTATGATGGGGGTGGCCCAATCACAAGCAGTGGTGCGCTCAGTTGTTCTGCTTGCCTGCTCCTCAAGGAGTTAAGAGAAATCTATGCCTGTTGCGTGTTCGAGTGCATGCGCAATGCCATGTGGAGGGCTTATCACAATAAAGATTGGCGGATTTGCTGCGTAGACCGGTCAGAACTCAGATCTGCGTTGTGCTTCCTGTGGCACCAAACGCCCAACAGTGGCAGTTCCGTGTATTGGCCAGCAGGTGGCAGCAGAGACCACGGAAAGAACGTCTGCGGGACAGACCCTGGGGATCCGTTCTCTTTTGATTATAGGGGAAGAACACAAAGATGGAAGAGGAGGGAAGGGGGAAAAAAAAAGAAAAAAAGAAAAAACCAAACCACAGCAAACAAATAAAAACTTCTCCAAACGTAGCAAACTTGAATGTCTGTCAATAAATAAATGAGTAATTGAATTGATGTCCGTTTCAGACAGTCCCCTGTAGAATCAGGGTAAGGGTTAGGATTAGAGTTACATTGCAGGTTAATGCTGTTATCTTTAGAGCTCCTGTGAGGGTTGGGGTCTGGGTCAGGTGTTTAAAAAATGAAATGAAAAAAGAATTAAAAAAATATATTGAAAGCTTCAGATTTCCTTAATCTTTGTGGGAATCATATAATGTGCAACTCAGATCTACCTCTTCGTACCTCTTTTGTGGTGTAGGGAACCTGCTTTGGCAGGGGGACTGGACTCAGTGGTCTCTGGAGGTCCCTTCCAACCCCTACAATTCTGTGATTCTGTGAATATCATGGAGTTGTTTGGATGGGGAAAGACTACCCCTTTGAATGACCTTTTGTCAGGGCATGTCCTGGGATTCCTAGGATCCTCAAAATGCAGCACTGCTTCTGTCACTGAAAAATGGGGCCCTGTGTGGGACGGAGGGAGGGTCCATGAGTCCCTGGCCCACCTGACTGAGTATTTCCATGGTCTTAGCAAAGACATACTTACAACTTGAGAATGACAGTTAGCTGTGTTCATGGTGGCATGGCCACTTTTAATGGCCTTGAACTGTCTGAACATAACTGAAGAGGCTCAGGCTGATGCAAATCAGCTATTGAATGATAGTGTTGAAAAATTGGAAAGACAGGTGGCAGTTTTGATGGGAAAAAACCTAATTCAATCATTCTCCTATGGAAGATCAGTAACAACTGTCTGGAGGACCATGGGGGCCCTGTACAAGGGAATCTGTATAAAATGGACTCTGTAAATGAAGGCACTAAAAGGTCAGATTTTGAGGTTCCATTTGGACTAGATCTATTTGAGATCTGACTGATTGTAACCCAAAAATGAAAAAAAAAAAAAAAAAAAATGCAGGATAGGCTGGTGGGAGTGCCCTGGTCAGTGTCCACCCCCCAAACCCTGCTGCCCATAATACAGCAGCTGAACTGATGGATATAGTACAGTGGTTTAGGCAGAAACCAAGAGAGCATGCCAGCATAGCTGCTCTGGTTATGGGACATGGAGGCAGAAAGTGCTATGGTGAATGGACTGGAAATTTCAAAACTGACATCCATTACTACTAACCCTGCCCTCAGGCAAAGACTTTATGCTCTTGTCTGGAGGGCTTATCGCAATAAAGATTGGCGGATTTGCTGCGTAGACCGGTCAGAACTCAGATCTGCGTTGTGCTTCCTGCGGCACCAAACGCCCAACAGTGGCAGTTCCGCTTATTGGCCAGCAGGTGGCAGCAGAGACCACGGAAAGAACGTCTGCGGGACAAACCCTGGGGATCCGTTCTCTTTTGATTATAGGGGAAGAACACAAAGATGGAAGAGGAGGGAAGGGGGAAAAAAAAAAGAAAAAAAAAAATCAAACCACAGCAAACAAATAAAAACTTCTCCAAACGTAGCAAACGTGAATGTCTGTCAATAAATTAATGAGTAATTAAATTGATATCCCTTTCCCGCCCCCCCCCCCCCCCCCCCCAACTTCTGAGATGAAAAAAAAACACTTCTTTTAGAAGAAAACAGAGTAGTAACAACTTCTGTACCTACATTCACCACTCTGAGATCCTGTCTGGGTCTCCCAAGGCTTGTAAATAACCACTGGGTCGGTTCTGATGTCGCGTGATTTGTTGTCAGTTCTCTCATGGTTCTCCGGTCAGTTCTCCGGTGCCAGGATCTGCCACAGGGCATTCTGACCACGGGCATCATGTTTCTACGCTGCCGCCTGCATTTAACAGGCAATGGGACTGCCCAGCATGTGCAAGGCAGCACCTCTTTCACACCACCAGAATGTTTAAGGCTGTTGGGATTGTTGTTAGCGTCCCATTAACACTGAGGCTAGAGATACCCTTAGGATTGACATTACTATTAGCATTACTTTGATGGTGCCCTATCTGGGTCATTTCCAGGGGATGTCAGGAGTAAGGCACAGTGTCAGGAGAAAAAGAACAGACTCTGTTACTTTATAAACGTGATAATAGAGAGAGTTCATTGGAAAAAATACAACTCTTAAATAATGCAAAGCATGCTTCTGATTGGATGCAGGCATCATCTGGGCTCTGATTAATATTACTCTTAAGGTAAAGATTATTGTTACCATAATGATTTTTTTTTTGGATTATGATCAGGGTTAAGGTTCCTTTTGCTACAGACTTCTAGCATCATTTTTGTTGTTGCATTTGGAGTTAGGGACGATTTTAGAATCAGGGTAAGGGTTAGGATTAGAGTTACATTGCTGGTTAATGCTGTTATCTTTACAGCTCCTGTGAGGGTTGGGGTCTGGGTCAGGTGTTTAAAAATGAAATGAAAAAAGAATTAAAAAAATATATTGAAAGCTTCAGATTTCCTTAATCTTTGTGGGAATCATATAATGTGCAACTCAGATCTACCTCTTCGTGCAGTGACTGCCTGTAAATTTGCTGGAGCCTAATATAATATGGCCTTGTGCTTTCCACTAACTCACCTTCATTTCATTTTCATTACATTTGCTTGGTAGTCAGATTTTGGTGTGTGGATATTTTAAAACAATCTGACTGACATTAGCAAAAAATTAAAAATAAAATTAAAAAAAATGCACAACAGCATCGTATCAATTTTTATAGATAAGATAAAGAAGAGCAGTTTCCCTTAGTTTTCTGTGCCTCTTTACTTTCTTACCCTCTCCCCTTGTGTGAGAAACTCTCAAAGTCAAAGATTTCTAGTTAGGCAAAGATGGCAGCGATAGCAGCAGTGCTTATTCATTATTGCAATACTGCGCGCACATCCCCTATTGGCAAGGGAGAAACTGCACACCAGTCAGTGAAATCAATTCTGTTCTGTGCCCTAAACCCAATGCAGGTGATGCTCTCATGGCTCTCATTGGTTGAGCATCTCAGGCTCACAGACTCCTCAAGACTGTGGCTAGGATTCATTTCCATAGAAGGTCAATTACCAACCTCTTGTTTTTAGGTCTGCCTTGTACTTTTCTGCGGACAGAGAAGGGCAATGTTTCCAAAAGTCAGTACATTCATTCTGTCCTGTGCTGGGCTCTACCCACCCTGTATTTATCTTGTGCTTGTCTCAATTCTCCCCATGTCAGAATGCCCCCAGTCTGAACTTAATTCTGTTCAGCAACTTTCTTGGTGGAAAAACTACTTATACAGCTGTTTTACAAGAGGGTTATACATTCAGTTAGGGCCTACACTATGTACTGAAAATACTGGAAACTTCCACTGCAAAAACACAATCTACCTCTCCCATCTGTGCAGCCTTGCAGACCCAGAGCATGCCAGGTTATTTCTGCTTTCATAGCATTTGCATGCTGTAGGGTGAGCACAAGGTTCTGCTGCTTGATTCTTCTGCAAGAGCTGCCTACCGGCAAATGGTTGCAGGGATGGAGGATGTGACAGAAAGCATTTGTCTCCACAAGAGCAGAGTTACATTCAGTGCAGAGTGTGAGAGTCAGGTTGGTGTGGAAAAGCACTGACACGCTGGGGATGATGCAGTGCTCACATGTCTAACACTCACAGACATTACTGTCAGAAGGATGGTGCTGTGTTGTGCTTCTACCTTTGGCAGCCCCTGGAGAAATGCTATGGCACACAGAACACCTTTGTATTGCACTGACTGCTGCCATGCAGCATGGATTTAACACACCAAATCCAGAGGAGCATGACTGCATCTAACTGCCCTGAGAAAAACTACTGTAGCTGAAGAGATGAGGAGGCAGCTGCTCATCTGCAGAACAAGCAGTACTGCCAGACATTGGGCCAGGTGAGCACCTCCTGCTGCAGCGTGATGATGACAGGGCTGGAGATGATCTGCAAAGCCAGCTTAAAAGTGGGAGACGTGAGTCAACATGGCAGGAGGACAGAGGTGTTAGGGAGCAGCCAAGGCATCAAAGAGTATCAGAAGGCTTTGAAAAGTATCACAAAGTGACAGCCAGGAAGACTGGGATATATCATGAGCAGCAACCTGGATGCTAGAGATTATTTGCTCCCATACAAAATGGTAGAGATCTTGCTGCAGACATCCCAAAGCCAGGCAAAATGGGAACCCAGAGCTCTGCCTGCACGAACCCCACAGCCATAGCATTGCAAGCTGAGCTGCCTTGCTGTTTGTTGCATTCATCCCAATCCCTGTGATTGAAGACTCAGAATGCAGTCGAGGCGATGACTGAGCATGAGAGTGACTTTATTCAATAAAAGACAGGAGGGCTTGAGAGGTCAAGGGTGAAGATGGGACTCCTCTTGTCAAGATGAGAGTGGCTCAGAGCTGGTGCTGCTGCCTGGTGCCTGGGACTGGCAGCCTGACTCTAAGTCCCCATCTAAGATGCTCAGCTTCACCTCACTGATGCTGCCCTGCTCCTGCATGGTGGTGCTGCTGCTGGGACACTCGGGCTGTGCTTGGGATGGGCAGCACTGCAAAGGCGCTGGGTCACAATCCAGGCAGGTGACTGCTGTGTCTGGCAGGCTCAGGTCAGGAGCTTCAGCAGAGCCAGGAGATATGAGAGCATGAACGTGGATGAGCCCCTTGTGTCCATCACTGTTACCATGTGGAAGGCTGTCATCCGAATTGCAGCGATTCATGCTTAATAAGAACTCTCCATTGATGGAAAGACACTGCTTGGTTTGGATCTTTGGGGTTGACAAGGGCTCGAATCACCTAGGAAGGCATAGAAACACAAGGGTTAGTTTCAAACATTTGCAAGTTGAATCATGAAAGGTTGTTGATACTTGGTAATAGAGTGGCGGCAGGAAGAAGCAAGTAGGCTTGAAGCAGCATAGCCACTGTCTTGAAAGTGATCCTCATTCAGGTCCAGCTCGTGTGTTGTTTCACTGTAATCTGCTTCTTTGGGTCTACCTAGTGGGCAGCAACACTCGAGCTGTTACTGATATCATTGAAAAGAACTGGAGACAATTGTTCTATTCCTAAGAGCTTCAAGGTGCCTAGAAGCACAAATAGAAACCAGCAGTATTTCATCACTTCACCAAAAGGAAGGTCAAACACCTGAGCTGTGAAGAGCAGTTACAGAACCTATGCATAAGATCACACCAGACATACTTTGTTCTAACAACAGTTATGGCACATAGTCCATTTCCTTCAATATTCCCAAAATGAAATGATGTGGAGCATTACAGGGAAAGAAACACTGCACACAGACACTATGACCCTGATTAGACTCAAGCAGCAGACTTAAAACAAGTCAGAGTTTTTGATTCCAGGATATTTCAGGACCTATCGTGTGAAATTCAGTTACACAACAGTGCCTAGGTGCCTGCGTTTCAAGCAACTTTCAGATCACAGCCATGTAAAATAAAAACAAATTCAGTGCAGAAATAGCAAGCCTGTACCTTAATACTCATGAGATTATCCATTTTTTACAGCACTCTGACTAAGTTCTAAAACTTGCTCATCCCAGTTCACTTCAGCAAGTTCCACCAATTCAAGCAACGCAGTTCTGAGATCCTGTGTATGTTGTGCAGATAGAATTGAACAGTGCAGAAATAATCTCTGACAGCTTTAAGAGCTCTGTTCTGCTTACAAACTCTCAGTCCAAAACTATTCTCAGTTTTAAGGAAATGAACACCTGAAGCAGTTGGATCATCTGCCGCATTCTGCTTCTTGGCATCATGATTAGCACAAAGGGTTTTCTGCTGTCCTGCAGAGATGGAAAAAGTCGTGCTTACAAATGGACCAAGTTTCAGTGTACAGCAGAGTTTGTACCAGACTAAAAAGCCATGCCATTCAATTCATGTGCTCAGGTTGTTATGCACTCCGAAAGGAAACAGAACTAACTGTTGGATTCTGAAGGCAATCTGTGGGGTCCTACATTACCTCCTGATTCTGGAAGAGGAAATTCTAATAGCAAATGCAGAACTTTGATCTTTGTAGACATGAGAAGAGCTGGCATTTAGGAACATTCATTTCAGGGAAATCAAATGATGTGTCTGTATTTTTTACTACAGATAGTATAGGGAGCAGCCAGTTGAAGAACCAGATACAAAAAATCCAGCCCATTGGCAAGAAAATACTTCTCCTTAAATTCTGTATGCTATCATGGTACAGAATTAGGCTACAGTGCCACATAGGCCAACCAAGCGTAGAACCAAATCCACAAAATACTGGTAGACAAAGCAGCAAAAACAGGGACAATATTCAGCAGACAGGCCTTTCTACCCACAGCTCAGCATGTTCTGCCATCCGAAAAGCAAGGCCTCTTGTCAAGCTCAGCTATTTCCCTTCTCAGTGTATTCTAGCACCACTGATACCCACTGGTATCCTCCTGTAGAGTGCCATCATATTGTCATCATCCAAAGGGAAAACCCACACAGCAGAGCATACAGCACTACACCCATGCTCCAAATATCCGCCTGAAAAACAAAAAGACAAGCTTACAAACCTGAAGCACCTCAAATGGCTTCCTGACAGACTGGATTGTCTGCCCTTGCCAAAGCCCACATATAGCCCATGAAAAGCTGGCTCTTTCCCTCAGGAAATAAAACCTTATCGTCCCAGAGAAAGCATATAACCCTCATTCAATTGCCCTTCCACTCAGCTTAGAGCACTACTAAAACCAGCATCTTCACCTTAGCTCATCACACTGCTGCAGTTCCTTTTACAAGGATTTCACTGGCAAAAATTAAATCAAAGCCGTCACAAGGGATTTAGCACAGTTACATGTTACTGGCTACGAGAGCTGTCAGCACAGTCACCTGTCAGGCTTTGCTGCTGTTCTATTTATGTAGAGGCACAACAAGGTTCAGACACCTCACAGTGCAGTTCTCACTTTGACTGTAAAGAAAAAGGAGGCTTGAAAAGCAGTGTGTGGAAAACAAAGAAACAAGAATTAGAACAACAGTGGGGCCATGGCACTTGTAGGAATTGCTCCGCCTTTAACAGCGATTCAAGAAGGATGAGGGCATTCCAAACCAGACCAGTTTGGACAGATTAACAACTGCAAGTAGTGGGTTCCAAAATTCCAGACATGAAATCAAAGCTGGAAAAACTCTTCACATTTTCATCTCTCAATTTTTAGTACATTGTGCATTACAACGGAAACAATTCTTCACATACAACTTGGAAGCTAAAGACAAGTCTGACTAAACAGACTGCACAGAAATGATGGATAATTAACAGAGCAAATTGCTCTTTCAAACACTTAGTAATAGAAAGAGATCTCTGAAGTTGCTGTTCTGTAGAGCACCAAAGCAGTCGCTTGAGGCAGTTCAGGATTAGCCTGAGACGAACCAGCCAGCTGTGAACTGAGACCAATTGCACTTCTTCTATTTTACTTTCATTCTATGTGACCTCACTAAGCAAATATTGTCTAAGACCATGAGTATCACATAAATGTGCAGATCTCAAGCTGCTCACTTATCTAGTACCCTTGGCATGATGCTTTATTTTCCTCAGCTATTCATCTAGATTGTGTCTGTTGATTGTGCAACAACAGCCTGTTGGTCTCGATTACCTGTGAGAGGCTCTAACTTTGGCCAGGAAAAATCATTTGAGGATAAGTAATTATCTGGGACTCAGTAAGGCAGTCTTCCCATGCTTTCATAACAGCAGAGATACACACACACACAAACTCATGGAACCCCACTGCTTTGCACAATCCTGTGCACACTCACATGTGTCATGCACTGATTTCCCAGCCAGTCCTCATGGGGTCTATTACTTAGGACAGGAGTGTAGGGGAGCAGCCAGAAGCTGTTTGCATTCCCTGCTGTCTGCTGGGCAGCTTTGCTGGAGATGCTTGGGTTGCTTTGCTTTTCCTTGGGAGGTGGGAAGGAGCTTTGGGTTGGAGGCACATCCCGTGCCAGAGCATCTCGATGGCACGTGTGTGGCACTGATCTGCAGCAGATGAAGGGGAGGAGGTCCCAGCACAGCCCTGCACCATGCTCTGCCACACTGGGCAGCTTGTTCCTGGCTCAGCAGCGCCATCAGACAAGGAGCAGGGAAGGAAATCAAGGATGGGGGGTACCATCAAACGCAGTTAGTGCATGCCTGTGCAAGACAAACAGACCCAGAGCTTGCGGGTTATTCCTGCTTTTGTAGCATTTGTGTGCTGTAGCTGAGCAAAAGGTTCTGCTGCTTGAATCTTCTTCTGCAAGAGCCACCTACCGGTAAATGTCTGCAGGGATGGAGGATGTGACAGAAGCATTTGTCTCCATGACAGCGTAGTTACACTTGGTCTAGAGAGTGAGAGAGGCAGGCAGCACTGCCTGATGTTGGTCAGGGCGAGTTCCTCCTGCCGCAGCACGATGATGGCAGGGCTGGAGATGATCTGCAGGGACAGCTCACAGGTGAGAGCCAGGAATGGACACGGTGGGAGGACAGAGGTGTTAGGGAGCAGCCACGGCATCAAAGAGCATCAAAAGGCCCTGAAAAGCATCACAGCCACAGCCAGGAAGCTTGGGGTTTTCATGAGCAGCATCCAGGATGCTAGAGACTATTTGCTGCCATACACAACGGCAGCAGAGCTCTCGCTGCAGGCATCCCAAAGTCAGGCAAAATGGGAACACACCCAGAGCTCGGCTGCACAAACCCCACAGCCAGAGTGTTGTAAGCTGAGCTGCCTTGCAGTTTCTTGCACTCATCCCAATCTCTGCGAATGAAAACTCGGAATTCAGTCAAGGCGTTGATTGAGCACGAGCGTGCCTTTATTCAATAGGAGAAAGGAGGGGGTGTGAGGTCTGGAGGAAAGATGGGACTCATCCTCTCTTGTAATCATGAGAGCTGCTCAGAGACCGTGCTGTTGCCCGGAGCCTGGGACTCGTGTCCTGATTCTGTGCCCCCCTGCGAGATGCTCAGCTTCTCCTCGGTGATGCTGACCTGAGCCTGCATGGTGGTTCTGCTGTCGGGGCACTCGGGCTGTGCTTGGGCTGGGCTGCACTGCAGAGACATTGAGTCCAGGCTGGTGCCTGAGGTGTCTGGTGGGCTCAGGTCAGCAGCTTCAGTAGGGATGGGATGAATGAAGGCTTCAACGATGATGACCTTCTTCTCTTGATAGCTGATGTTATACGGAAGGCTTTCATCTGAACTGCAGCATTCTGTGCTTAGTAACAACTCTTCATTGATGGAAGATGCGTCATCGTAACATGCCCTGCGTCTTGGGGATATACAAGGGCTCGGATCACCTAGGAAGGAGCAGATGTACAGCAGTTAGTGTCGAACGTTCATAAGATGAACCATGGAGATTCTTGACATTTGGCTATGTAGTGGTGGTGGGCAGAAGCAAATAGGCTTCTAGCAACAGTGTCACTGTCTTGAAAGTGATCCACGTGCAGGTCCAGCTCTTGTGTTGACAAGAGACTCATTTGGGAAAGACAGGGATCAAGACGGGCTTGAACGCCAGAAGGAGGTACAAGCCCACTGAAAGCATGAATTCTACCTGTGTTGCTGACAAGCAGTGTTTTGTAAGCTGGACTTGCACCCTTACCTGCCAGGACCAAGACTTCTGCTTCAGAGGGCTCCCTGGCACTGCTCTGCAGTTGGTGTTTGGCCACAGGGGATGGTTTGCCCAGGCAGAAGCAGGAACACCAACTGCCAGCTGCTGACTCTGCCCTCTTACTGGGAGAACTCATTCTGCAGAGAAAACAGAGCATGCTGTCAGACGTGGTGCAGGGTGATGGAAGAGCTGCACCGAGCCCTGGCCAAAAGTTGCCTGTTCTGGGCACTGCCTGCTTTCTGCTGAAACACAGCTTAGAAACGCCCTCTGTTTCAAACAGCAGAGGATGCTTCCATTCCTACAGCTCAGCCCTCAAGTCCTGAAGGCTAAATACCTCTCAACGATGTCAAGCAAGGACATGGATCCGGAGAATGTCGGAGGCTCAGGCTGCTTTGCTCTCCCGGGGCTGGCCTTCACCAGGGAACGAAGGCGGTTGATGAGCTTGCCCCATTTCTTTGGCTCTGCGCAACAAAACAAAGAAACCAGTTCATTTCAGGCCTGGCTCGGTTGGACGAAGCTGAGCGCAATGCATTCGACAGAGCATGTAACAACGGGAAGAACATTCCCAACAAGGACACGTAAGAATGGATTTTCCCCATCCCTGGAGGTGCCCAAGGAGATTACTGTAGTTCTCATTCTAAGCTTGCTGAACTTGGGCATAAACAAACCCCCTGAAAGTAACATTCTGACCCTATTTGACTAACTCGCGTTATCAAATGTAAATTACGCACCTGGCTTTGGCAATGAATTGAGGAGGGAATCGGGAACTTTTCCGCTGATGAGTTCCATGCACTCACCAGGGAAAAGCCCAACCTGTAATTAGAACAAAAAGACAGGTGAGCATTAGCCCGAGCCCAGAGCCAAAGGGAAGGTCCACTGACAGTGACACAGGGCAACTGTTTGCATCCAGCAGCCATCCGTTGCAGGCAGAGCAGCTCCAAGCTGAGATTCCCAACTCTACTGAAGTTGTGCTCTCTAGTCAAAAACGTGTGCCTACCTCAAAGCCACGCTTCCCTCTCCACCAGGGGCTCAGCCTGTTGATATGTCCTCATATCAACAATGCTCACCAGATCTCTGACCTGAAAGAGATTGAAACATCAATCCCAGATTCAGCAAATCTGGTAGGAAAACAAAGCAGAAAGGACTGCCCTCTTCTATGCACGACAACACGGAATGCCTGGAACTGCTTACCTCCAGAGAGAGCTCATCTGGCCCCTGGGTGACGTGGCTCTTAATAACATGGGCTGCCGCAAATGCTGGTACGTTTAAAGATGACATAGCACGCACCAGCTGCGGCTTCTGCATGTTATCAGCCTGCAAAACAGAGAACAGGCCGTGGTCAGGAGCTGAGGACAAACCAGGAGGATTTCAAGGTGAGGAGCACATCTGCAGAGAAAGCTGCAGCAAATGCGCTCCGTCCTTATCAGGAGCACTTCAGAAGGAGCTGCACGTCTCATAGCTCTGGAGCAGCACTTCTTCCCCACCCTTCACTACTCCAAGCAGCTCCAACAAACTTCTCAGAAGAAATCCAGGCCAGCACAGACCTGGCAGACCAGAACCAAGTGCAGCTTGTGTGACGGCAGTGCCCACTCCTTGCTTCCACCCTGCTCCAGCAGGTTAAGGAGTCTGAGCATCACTGGCCTTTGACAACTCAAGACTTTCAGCACCTCATGCCAACATTTCTCACTAAGATACACCTAAGGCATTGAATTCTCTTCTCACTACCTCCTCTCAGTCCTCCCCTAGGAACAGAAACCATTTAGATTCTACAGCAAACTACAGCATCTACCCTGCAAGAGCACACGAACCACCTGCAACAATGAAACATGGTTTTGGAGAGTGGGTCTGAAAACACGCCTTTAGACAGCTGTCTCCCTGTAGCCAAAAGGAAACCAAGCAGCAAAAGAAGAGTCCAGCCTGAAACATGCCCATGCTACTAGCCCAAGTTTCTCACAGTGAATGCAGAATCCATCCTGTTCTTGAGGTAACAAATGACCAGTGGGTCTCCTCTTGCTCCACCCCTTCTCCTTCAAAGCCAGAAAAACAGGTAGAAGAAAACCCAGACGTACCTTTCCACACAAAGAGCAGAAAGTGGAACAGCAGTTGTCTCCTTCCTGAGACATGGTGGGGCCCAAGTTCTTTGCTTCTCTCCACAGGGACTTCAAGCATTCTTGGCAAGAGCTGCTTTGGTTCTTTCTTCAATTGCTTCCATCACCAGAATCTCCTTTGGAAAAGGAACCCGAATGAAAGAATCAGCAAATGAAAAAGAATGAGCAATAGCCACTTTACCAGCTTTCTCCTAACATGCAATTTAGACCCCCAATTCGGGCAAGGTCTTAAAATCAGCTGGTTACAAGAACTGTCCCAAAATATATCCAGCTTCTGTACAGCTGCTGTTATTTCTGACAGCGAGTGTAATCACAGAATCATAGAATGGCCCGGGTTGGAAGGGACCTCAAGGATCATGAAGATCAATCACCTCCCTGTCCCTGCTGGCCATCCCCTCTTCTGATGGAGCCCAGGGGACCATTTGCTCTCTGAGCTGCAAGAGCACGCTGATGGCTCACGTTCTGTTTTTCATCCACCAGGACCCCCAGGTCCTTCTCTGCGGGGCTTCTCTTAAGGACTGCTCCTCCCAGTCTGTAGAAATGCCTGGGATTCCTCCAGCCCAAGTGCAAAACCTTGCACTTTGCTGTGTTCAACCTCATTAGATTCACGTAGGCCAACCTCTCGGTTGAGCTCCCTCTGAATGGCATCCCTTCCTTCCACTGCGTCAGCCGCACCACTCAGCAAACAGCAGAGGGTGCACTCCATTGCATCATTGGTGTCTCTGATAACCATGTAAAAAAGCACTGGTCCCAAGACAGACTCCTGGATGACACCACTTGTTATCGGCCTCCACCTGGACATCAAACCATGAATCACCACCCTCTGTCCTCTACAAAACCTCTTTGTCTTCTACTCCTGCTGCAGCTGCAATGGCTGCACCAGCATGACTCACGTTTGACAATCCTCCAGCTCTGGCCTAGCCATGCACAGCAGCAGTCCGTCTCCCTCCCAGCTCACTCACCAGTGTGCTGCTGTGCCCCAAATTCAGTGCAGTAGCACTGAGAGCAGGCAGCACCCATCACCCTCCTCTAACTCTCTCTGCCAGCTGCGATGAGGACTGACATAGCACGCCCACCCCAGCCCAGCTTTTCTGCTGAGACACCTCCCAGCAACCACCCAGCACCAATCCCAGTTGCTGCAAGCTGTCTGAGAGCCTGCTGGAGTGCACTGACAATAACTTTGTGGGTCAAGTATTAAGCACACCAAGCAGAAGGGAAGCATTACTGGACATGGTGCACAGCAGGGGTTAAGACTGGAGGTGGTCAGGGCTGTAGTGACCATGCCCTCCTAGAGTTCCTCATCTCAAGGAATGCAGGCCTGGCAAAAAGCAAAGTCAGGATCCTGAGCTTCAGGAGAGTCAGCTGCAGGCTGTTCAAAGAATTCTTGCATGAGAGACACTGGAAAACTGTTTTTAGGGGTAAAGGAATGGAAAAGAGATGGTAACTTTCTCAGAAAACCTTACTCAGAGCTGGAGCTCTGAGCTCCATCCCGACCACACGAAACACAGTAGAGGAGGCAGGAAAGCAGCATGGCTGAACCTGCTGGTTACAGGGAGCAACAAGAAGGAAATGGAGAAACAGTGGAAACGGAGACATGCAGCCTGGTCGCTTTGGTGGCCTTCTACAGTGGAGTGACAGCATCAGTAGGGAAAGGAAAAGCAACTGACATCACTCAGCCAGACTTTTGCAAGGCCTTCGATGTTGAGCAAGTTTCCTGTTAGAACTCAGTGTGAACAAATCTACCACTGAGCAACACCCTGAGCCCCCACTCACCTCAGCAGAGGTCAGCCTGCACCCCAGCCTTCCGCCTATTCTGCTCCATTGATGGAAGCACACCGGGCATCATTGCTACTCACCCGACCAATGATGATAGGGGCAGAAAAGGGAATTCCTCTTTACCTTTCAGATGAAAAATTGATGACTGTGTGGAATCTTCCCAGTACAGCTGTGGGGCCTTCCTTTACTTGTATCCTGCTGCTCCGTGTCACAGTGGGAGAGCTGCTCTGGCCTCTCCTCTCAGCCTGTGCCTCCTGCAGTGTGAGCAGCTTTGTGGATAGAGGAGACACCCACACAGACTTGGGCCTGGATAGAGAACTGTGCCCTACAACATAGGTACATTTACATCACGCTCTTTTCCTTGTGTGTGAGCAATCCTTGCTCTTTTCAGATGGTACTATGAGCGTGTGACACCCCAAACACATATTTAGCATCTGTCCATATCATTAAGGCTCTCGTCAAGGCAGTTATTTCAGCCTTCTGAGGGGTAGTCCCCATGGCTGATGGTTGTGCTTCCATTCCCTGCTCAGTAGCAGTTACTGCATGTCCTGCCTTAAAGCCTCCTTGTCTCACAAAACTGCAGCTGCTGGTAAATCAGGCGTCTTCTGCATCTTCTAAGGGTTCGTCCTTCAGCTCCAACCGACTGGATGTAATGTGCAGCATCAGTTGTTTCAAAGCAGTGATGTCATCCTGGTTCTCCACCAGGGGAGTTCCGCTAAGGAAAGATACTGGGTTGGCAATAGTAGTTACAATTATTTCTATATCACCCTGCTCTACCAGGATGGCCTGGTATTTCGGGAATCTTTGGGGTGAACAGATGCCATTCAGAGGGACCTTGACAGGCTGGAAAGCTGGGCTCGGGTGAACCTAATGAGGTTCAACACAGCAAAGTGCAAGGTTTTGCACTTGGGCCGGAAGAACCCCAGGCACCTGTACAGGCTGGGAGGAGTTGTCCTTGAGAGCAGCTCGGCTGAAAAAGACCTAGGGGTCCTGATAGATGAGAAACTTAACATGAGCCAGCAGTGCGCTCTGGCAGCCCGGAAAGCAAATGGGATCCTGGGCTCCATCAGGAGAGGGGTGGTCAGCAGGGATAGGGAGGTGATCGTCCCTCTCTACTCTGCTCTTGTGAGGCCCCATCTGGAGTACTGTGTCCAGGTGCGGAGCCCTCAGTACAAAAAAGATATGGAGATTTTGGAAAGGGTCCAGAGGAGGGCCACAAAGATGATCAGGGGGCTGGAGCACCTCCCCTATGAGGACAGGCTGAGGGAGTTGGGTTTGTTCAGCTTGGAGAAGAGAAGGTTGCGGGGTGACCTCATTGCAGCCTTTCAGTACCTGAAGGGAACTTACTCCCAGGAGGGGAGTAAACTCTTCGAAAGGGCTGATAATAGCAGGACTAGGGGAAATGGTTTTAAGTTGAAGGAGGGAAGATTTAGGTTGGATGTTAGGGGAAAGTTCTTTACTAGAAGGGTGGTTAGGTCCTGGAACAGGCTGCCCAGTGAGGTTGTGGATGCCCCGTCCTTGGAGGTGTTCAAGACCAGGTTGGACGGGGCCCTGGGCAACCTGATCTAGTAAAGGCGTATGTTTGGTGGCCCTGCTAGGCAGGGGGGTTGGAACTACATGATCCTTGAGGTCCCTTCCAACCCGGGTAATTCTGTGATTCTGTGATTCTGTGGGGTGAAAGCCAATGTCCCCCTTTTGCCTCCAATACAGTAAACACTGCATGAGATATTAAAACTGGTATCCTTTGGCCCAGTGTAGATTGATGGGCTTCTTGAATATTGAGCACCAGTGCACCCTGGATATCCCTTACTCACTTCAAGCTGTTTCAAGTTTACCATCAGTCCGTAGCTGTGTATCCATGGTCGGCACCCTCCTGTCATTCCTGGCAACGTATGGAGTTCCTTGGCAGTTTGCAGCTCAGGGGTTGAGCAGATGGCTTCTTTCTTGGCAGTCCTTAAGGTTCAAAGTCCAGCTGTCATCTCCTATCCCAAATACGTCACTTGCTGCTGAGTTATTTGTGCTTTCTGTAAACCAAGAAACTCAGCAAACTCTCAGTCTATTGTACACAGTCCTTTTTTTGCTGTGGCACCCACGTGCTCCAGTAAAGTTCCACCCTAGGATGGAGGATCCCAGGTCTCAGGCTCACGAGTTGACCAGTTCTCAACAATCATTTAGCTGTTCTCACAACCCTGGGTAACACTGTCCAGGTTCACTGAGTCTCTTCTCCCTCTATTAGGGAGAACAGATACACGCAAGTACTCGTATGCTATCATGAGGAATTCAGTAGGTTACATTTAATTTAGAAGCATGATGCAATCAAAAGCTCGCTTAAATAAAAGCATACCCTTTTCTTTCACTCAAAATAATAGCCCAGAAAAAAATAAAAACAAAACAAAACTCTCATCATAATTGTTAAAGAAATTATCTACTAAATCTCGATGGAGAGTGGAGACACATGCTAGTTTTAGGAACACAGCACTTATCTCATTATCTGAATGCATCTCAAGGCATGCTCCTTGTGAAACTGTGAGAACTTCTATCATTAACAGACGTGTACCATGCCCTGATATATGGTTAAACCGCTTGCAGTGCACTGTCAGATGTACAGGATGGCAGCTGTATGTGCTGTGACCAAATAAACCCCACACTGAAACCTTTCAGAATTTTAGGACCTACAAGTACTGCATTCATATTAAAAGTAAAAAATTCCTAAGCTACACATGTTCTAGGTTTCCATTTGTTAGATACAACATACCTTTGGAAGTAGGCGCCTAAAAATATATGCCTTCTACTTGCTTCTCTGTCTGGCTCTTCGAAAAGAAGGCCTTTGGAGCAGGAAATGCAAAGGGCAGCTCATTTCTTAACACTGACTCTGCATCAACATTCTCTGTGTTTGCACGCTTCTTAGATGCCACTTTTCTTGTCACTGGAGTTGACAGTGTGAATTCCATATCACTCAGTTGAGTATCATGCCTCGAATGGTGCCAGAGACGGAACAAAAGGTTTTCTGATCACAGCCGGAGAAGTTACTGTCAAAGAAATTCTAACAGCTGAGAAGGTCAGACACAATGCTTATAAAAATATCATACATTATTTGGCTATTGAACAAAACAGTTGAAAACTCTGATTCTCTCCTAGAATAAGTTCGTTTCTTATAGACTGTCAAACACCATTTTTTTATTTGTTCATCTCAATTCTCCATTGAGGATTAACCCTCACCAGCTTATCTAAACATAAATATGAATTATCACTTGGTTTAGTTAAAAATTTGAATAATATCACAGTGGATTTTGTTGTCCAACACAGTAAGATTGAATTTCTTTCGGTACCTTTCAACCTCTGCCTACCTCCAGGCTAACTCCAGAATCTTATTAACTGTGCCTTATCGCTTCCCATTGTGTTTTAAAATCCTCACTGACTCCTTTACTTGTTCCCTTGCTTGCTGTTTCTGTGCAAACCAAACACTGGAGTTAGGGATCACGTCAAACCAACCATGGCCTACAGGTAGAAGGCAACAAAATTTATGCTTAACATACTTCTTTGCTCTATCTTTATCTTCCTTTGGTCAAGGTCCACTAGATACTTAAATATGGAGTAAGCACTAGATACAATGAGAAGCAGATTTCTAGATTAAGAGCTGTATTTTTTCTGTAAGAAACTAGCTGTACATCTTCACACACCTGCTTTGTTTTCTGAGTATTTAGATCGAGTGGAGATTCTTCAAACACTGAAGCTACATCAGAAAATTCCATGGATCCAAACGCATCTGGCACATGGCTGCAGTCTGGCACATCTTCATATGCCAGAGCCTTTTCAGACAGAAATGTTCCACCGAGATTCTTTTGCAGAATTAGAAGGAAGATTTCATCAGAAGATTTCACCACTAAAGTCTAAATAAGATTGGTTTGCAAGTTCCAAACTATGGCTAACAGCTAATGGAAGTCCACAGGCCAGCAGCAACAACTTTTATATTATGTTCTTAATATTCTAATTGTTGATATGACGTTCATATAAAGAGCAGAAGGGAAATTACTCTTAGAGCTCAAGTCATCTTTCACAGCCTGCGTCAACAAGAGCAGCACCTCATAGCCTTTGGTTTCAAGACCTGGACCACAAGCTAGCTAATGATTTTACACAGAATTCCAGAGTTCAAGTCACTGTTTACATTAGGGCTGAAATTGTACTGAAAGCCTTCAAGTTCATCACACTTAATTATCACTGGCACCACACATAACTCCACGTTACATATGTGATCACACGCAACCTGGCAACTTCAGACAATTCCCAAGCACTCCACGTGCACTTGGCTACTAAAGTACAGAAAAAGGAATTAACATCAGAAATAGCTGCAGTCAAAACCATCTAAGAATCCAAGTCTCCAGGAAACAAGGAAAGCAAATCCTCTCCAGGACTGTGTTCTAAAAGGAAACAGATCAGAAAGGTGAGTTCTTCCCCCCTTTGACCACCCACTCATGTAACGTCCATGTCATTTCTAAGTATGCTGCCCAGACCAAGACTGAGGATGCTTCAGAAGAAGACCTTCCCTGCTAAGCCAAACAGAACAAGTAAGGTACCAAAATATGTAGAGCCAAACGAGGAAAGGTGCTCTAAGAAGGTAAGCATCACAAGAGACCAACAGGAATACTTACACAATCCAAACAATGCACAGTTTCTGTTCCACAAGCTGCCAAGAGGAATGTGTGCAGTACTCACAGCGCACCATGTACACTGCTTACTGCAGTCATACTGCTTCGTAGGACCAGCCCAACTTACTAAAACACTTTAATGAGCAATCCGAACTGTCTGGATCAGCACGGTTCACTTGGAAGGGACCTTCACAGATAAACCTGAAGAGGTGAGGCGACTGCACTATCTAAACCTTAAAGCATATAGGACCTTAAAGCATAAGCTTAAAGCACAGAAGCATGACCAGCAGGTCGAGGGAGGTGGTGCTGCCCCTCCACACTCCTCTCATTGAAACCCCATCTGGAGCACTGCACGCAGTTCTGGAGCCCTCAACACAAGAAGGACTTGGAGATGTTCAGGCAGGTCCAGAGGAGGGCCATGAAGGTGATCAGAGAGGGCTGAAAGCACCTCTACTATGTGCACAGGCTGAGAGAGATGGGGCTCTTCAGCCTGGAGAAGACTCCAAGGAGACCTTAGAGTGGCCTTCCAGTATCTGAAGAGGGCCTACAGGGAAGGCTGGGGAGGGACTTTTCATAAGGGCAGGTAGCAACAGAATGAGGGGAAATGGCTTTACATGGGAAGAAGGTAGATTAGGATTGGATATTAGGAAGAAATGCTTTACTGTGGGTGTGGTGAGACACTGGAGCAGGTTGCCCAGCAAGGCTCCAATATGATTGCTTTGCAAGTTCCAAACTATGGCTAACAGCTAATGGAAGTCCTCAGTCCAGCAGCACAAAATTTTATATTATCTTCTTAATATTCTAATTGTGGATTTGACGTTCATATAAAGAGCAGAAGGGAAATTACTCTTAGAGCTCAAGTCATCTTTCACAGCCTGCGTCAACAAGAGCAGCACCTCACAGCCTTTGGTTTGAAGACCCGGACCACAAGCTAGCTAATGATTTTACACAGAATTCCAGAGTTCAAGTCATTGTTTATGTTAGGGCTGCAATTCTACTGAAAGCCTTCCAGTTCATCACACTTCATTATCAATGGCACCACAGATACCTCACAAAGAAGCATTATGACACCACAAAGGGGCATTATGACGTCAGAAAGGGCATTATGACATCACAAAGGGCATTATGAATCACAAAGGAGCATTATGACATCACAAAGGAGCATTATGACGTCTCAAAGGGCATTATGACGTCACAAAGGGCGTTATGACACCACAAAGAAGCATTATGACATCACAAAGGGGAATTATGACGTCAAAAAGGGTCATTATGACGTCTGAAAGGGGCATTATGATGTCACAAAGGGGTGTTATGACATCACAAAGGGGTATTGTGACATCACAAAAGAGCATTAAGACATCACAAAGGGGAATTAAGACGTCACAAAGGGCATTATGACGTCACAAAGAGGCATTATCACGTCACAAAGAGGCATTATGAAGAGAAAGGAGCCTTATGACGTCTCAAATGGCATTATGACATCACAAAGGGCATTATGACGTCACAAAGGGGCATTAAGACATCACAATGGGTCATTATGACGTCAGAAAGGGGCATTATGGCATCAGAAAGGTGCATTATGATGTCACAAAGGGTGTTATGATGTCACAAAGGGGCATTATGATGTCACAAAGGGGCGCTGGGAAAAGATCTCTGTGTGGAGATTGCTTCTACTAGAGGTAGTTCTATAAGACTGTTATATAGAGCTGTGCAGGGGCTGTAAATCTGTCTGCAGAGGGTGATGATCAGTTCCAAGTGTCTGCAGTCAATGCTCATGGACAGAGCCCATCCAACCTGGCCTTGAATGCCTGCAGGCCTTGAATGGGGCATCCACAGCCTCCTTGGGCAACCTGTTCCAGTGTGTCACCACCCTCTGAGCAAAAAACATCTACCTAAGATCCAACCTATACCTCCCCAGTCTCAGTTTTAAACCATTCCCCCTTGTCCTATCATTATCCACCCTCATAAACAGCAGACCCTACAGCTAACCCTAACCCTAACCCTAACCCTCCTGTTTATACGCTCCCTTCAAGTACTCAAAGGCCACAATGAGGTCTCCCCACAGCCTTCCATTCTCCAGGCTAAACAAGCCCAGATCCCTCCACCTTTCCTCATAGGAGAGCTGCTCCAGCCCTCTGATCATCACAGTGGCCCTCCTCTGGACCCCCCCCAACAGCTCCACATCCTTCCCAGGCCTGGACACAGTGCTGCAAATATGGCCTCACAAGAGCTGAGCAGGAGTGGACAATCACCTCCCTCTCCTGCTGGCCACCCCTTTTTCAGTGCAGCCCAGAACACACATGGATCTATCTTTTCCATACGGATATTCCCATCTGTGTACATATATATACCACACCTACACCCCCACAATCTGCTACAACTCCATAGAATTTTCAAGGTTGGAAAAGACCTGGATGATCTTATGATCTTATGATCTCAGATCTTATGATCTGGATGATCTTATGATCATCCAGTCCAACCATCACCAATACTTCCCAGTTAAATCACATCCCTCAACACAACACCCAAACTTTTTGTGAACTTCCCAGGGTTGGTGACTCTACATGAGAGAAAAGGGCACTCAGATAAGGGATTCTGCATTTGCTATTAGCAGAGGTGGGATGAGACCGAGCACTGCCCCAGTTCCTGGGATAATGCAGAAGGGCTGAGACCTTCCAGCTGCTTCCACCCAGGGTCACACAGCAAAGCCGACCCTGCAGGAGTCTGCATCATTCTTTGCATGGCATTGCTAAGAGGAAGATCCCCCCCCTACCCTTGGCTCTACACTCCAGCTGCTGTCTGCCATCTGTAAAGCCACCACAGCTCTCCTACTGGAGTTCCCATCTGCACAGTGACAGCTTGGTTTCTTCTTACTGTCAAAGCAGCCACAGCCTCAGTGCTTCTCAAATCTCCCCTTTTCAGCTGATTTCCTCTTTCTTGTGGCTGGGCAATTCCTCCCTCTCACAGTCATCCCTCTGCCCCACTCTGTGCCCACAGACCCAGAGAGGGCACACAGAGCCAGCCCTGTCCCAGCTGCTGCTGCTTCACATCTGACAGTCTCAGGAGCTGAGATCCAGGCCGAGACAGCAATGCCCAGACATGGTTTGTAGGACGTTTGTGATAGGAAATAGGGAGGCTTGTGATTAAACCTGCCCCCTAAGGAGGAAGGCAATGCTGCCTGCAGCCCCAGCAGGCATTACAAAACATCCCCATTTACAGGAGGGTTTTAAATAGCACAATTCAGGAACTACAACTGCACAAATTCCCGCATGCCCTGGAATAAGTTTGGGAATGGACATGGTTCTACCACCTGTGCAATGCCATAGAAATAACAACCATCCACCTGTAAACCTCCATCCTCTCCCCTGCTGCACAAAGGGAAGCTCAACAGCAGTGCACAAATGTCCCAGCAATGTCTGAGCACTGCTCTGTGCATCCCAACCTGCTCATCCCATCCACTCCTGGCTGGGCAGCAGGATTGGGGTGGCACATTGCAATGGGCACAGAGGAACATGGAAGCCCCACACATGTGAGGAAGGGGCTGGCTGTGCTCCACACTCACGTTATCAGACGTGATTTGCCCTTCTGTGGGGAGCCTCTGCTCTTTCCCAGCTCATCCTCCAGCGTCTGGGACTCCAGGATCTCATTCAGGCTGTTGTTGGCTGCGGGGCAGCTCCATGAAGAGCCTCCCCTCCACCGACCGGCACACAACAGCCGCTCCCGCGCACTGCGGCTCAGCCAATCGGAGCCGACGGAGCTGCCGCTGCCCGATGGGACCCCCCCCCCCACATATTGACCCCCCAGACGAGGAAGAGGAGGAGGAGAGCGACGAGGAGCTGCCGCAGGAGCTGACGTTGGGGCGGGGGGGCAACGCGGGGGGGGGGTCGGCAGTGGGGGGTGGGGGAGGGGGTGGGGCAGCATTACCCCCGGACCCCGTGGACCCCCCCCAGCCAAAGTGCTGCTCTCCGACCCCCGCGGGCTCTTTGTGCAGCCGCTGCCCTCCAGTTATAGGACCCCCCCCCCCATATTGCACTTTGCTCACCCCCACCTCCGGAACCCCCCCCCCACTCACCACATCGCCCCCTCCCCCCCCGGGTGGGGTTATGGGGGGTGGGGTGGGGTCGACGATGTGCCGTAAGCCGCGCCGGGGTCGTGTGACAAACCCCCCACCCCATCAAGATGAATGGGGTGCTGTCGGGGGGGGGCTCAGCCGTAAGGATAAAGCGGGGGGGTTAATGATGGGGGGGGGCAGTGCTATAGGGATCGCAACTAATCTAAGCCCCCCCCCCCCCACATTAACACCCCATTGTGTGTGGGGGTGGTGGGGGTGGGGCACACAATAACCCCCCCAAAGGCCAAACAGCCCCAACACCCCCCCTCAAAGCCGCTGACTTACGCTGTGCCCCCCCTGCATGAAGGGCCCCCCCCCATCGATTGAGCCACCCCAAATCCCATCTATAGTTGAGAGCTATGCTTTTTGTAACCCCCCCCTTTTAAAGCCCCCCCCCCCACAATGTTGTGCACGATGTGCTGCCCCCCATGAGCCCCTGACCCCCCCCCTTAAAAGATGGGGTGGGGGGGGTGGTCTCGGACCCCCCCTCCTTTAAACGATGGGGTGGGGGGGCGGATTGTCACTGCCCCCCAACACCAAAATGGACACCCCCCTTTTAAAGGATGGGGTGGGGATGGGGGGGTGGGGGGTGAAGGTGATCTCGCCCCCCCCCCCATTAAAACGGACCCCCCACCCCTTTAAAGGATGGGTGGGGGTCGGTTACGGGCCCCCCCGGCGCTGTGTATGTGCCCCCCCCCGTTTTGCTCCCCCCGTGGCGCAGTGTGCTGGGAAAGGATCTCTGTGTGGAGATTGCTTCTACTAGAGGTAGTTCTATAAGACTGTTATATAGAGCTGTGCAGGGCCTGTAAAGAGAGTTGAGGGGGACTCTAGTGGGCATATGGGGCTGTGGTGGGCAATAGGAGGACTAGGGGCTCTAGGGGGCTCTGAGGGTGTGTAGGGGTTGTGGATCAGGTTGGATCTTAGGAAGATGTTTTTCACTCAGAGGGTGGTGACGCACTGGAACAGGTTGCCCAAGGAGGCTGTGGATGCCCCATCCCTGCAGGCATTCAAGGCCAGGCTGGATGTGGCTCTGGGCAGCCTGGTCTGGTGGATGGCGTCCCTGCACATAGCAGGGGGTTGGAACTGGATGATTTTTGGGATCCTTTTCAACCCAGGCCATTCTATGACTGTACAGTTCCATAGTGGAACAAATATAATATGCTAACTATGTAAAACATGGAGTCAGACCTGTGTGATTTGTCCACACCAGGAGGTGATTAGAAAACAATTTGTAAGCTACAAAGCTGCTTGCTGGAAAGGAAAAGAAAATAAAACTACAAGAAAAAGGGAAATCATTTCTTCCTGAAAATAGGAAGAATTATAGATCTGACATGAAATTTGAGTGAAGCTCCTGATTTTATGAATCTATTCCCATTATTTTCTTGGTGCTGTGTTTCCCAAATGAGTGGTTTCTGGCTCTGCTGCAGCACCAGTCTGCATGTGAACATCAACTCTGTTCACCATCTGGGAAGATTAGGACTTCCCTTCTCCTACCAGCACCACTGAATTACAGTTACTCAGTGGTTAAACAAAGGAATCCTTAAAGAAGGGTTTACAGCTGTCCTGTTGTCTGAAGTGCTTGGGGCATTCTGATGCTATTAAGCTCTATGTATTAACAAGTTAAAAAAGAAAAGGTAGGCATCTGATTGTTGTGACAGTTTCTAAGCGATTTGGAAAGCTGTACCACCCAACCACTCCTTCTATTTGATGGAGGTGACAAAGCTCAGTTTAATTTCTGACTGCTGTTTAAATTCTGAAGCTCGAGCTGGTTCCTGGAGCAGAAAAAGCTCGGAAGCTGTCCCTCCTACAAGCAGGCACCTCTGAGCAAAATATGACATCTCAGTTTCTGATGGTAAGGTCAGGAGATCTGATTCCAGCATCTAGCTTTTGGCTTAATACTGTGTTAGTGGGACCTTTGGCATCTAGAACTTAATGATCTTGAAGGTTTCTTCCAACCCAAGCCCTCCCATGATCCTATGATTCTGCGATTTCATTCAGGTTTATTGAGATGAGTTCTCCTGAATGTGCTGTTCTCCATATGATTATAATTGGAGTCCAGATGGGTGACTGAAACCAGACACCAAACTTTCTGATGGCCAAAATTAAATGAAATCAATCCTTTACTGTGTCAGTAGTCTGTAACTAGAGCCCATCAGGTAATTCCCAGCCTCCTGCCTGTATCAGTGGCTGCACACAGTGAAAAAGTCTGATGGGATTTTAACCTCTAAAATGTTCCAAAGCAACCAGAGGGTGAATATATTCACTATGTAAATACCTGCAGGAATAAGCTTGTCATGTATGTCCTCAGGTACCACAGTAGTTAATGGTGGGACTCAGTAGGTCATGCTGAAAGTTGAGTCTGCTGATTTTGAAGGTCTTTTGAAGGTCTTTTCCAGCCTACATGACCTTATGCTAATATTTCTGAAATTTATTTCTGTTCAGCTCCCAGAAAACCTCCCACCCAGCCCCCAACTGACCCCGTGGTGAAAAATAAAACAGAAACCTCAGTGACGCTGGCATGGTCCCCTCCGAAGATGCACTGCCCCATTCCAGTCGATGGCTACATTGTGGAATGCAAGAAACTAACTGGCTTCACCTGGGTGAGGTGCCACGAGTCTCATGTCCCCGTCCCAGAGTTCACGGTGAGCAATCTGTCTGAAGAGGCTGATGATCAGTTCCGAGTGTCTGCAGTCAATGCGCATGGACAGAGCCCGTCTCTGGAATTCCCAGGGAGCGTGCACCTTGGTAAGCACAAAAACCCCAATGGAAATGGGTCAGTGTGTGCTGAGCAGCTGTGTTGGTTCCCTAAAGATGCTTCCTTTGACTTTAAGGTTAGCAGTGCATTAACACACCAAAGGCTTTCCTTTATTCCTAGTTCTCCTATCTCCTATCAACCTCCAGCTACCACTAAAGTGATACGAGTTGTTTCTGTGACAGAGACATGAATATCCTTATCTTTTGATATCTCACATGTGCAAGAGGCAGAACTTTCTGTAACAGATCTTAAGCACAGAAGTGCTTCTTCTAGCACTCATGCAAAGGGAGAAGTAGAAATGTACCTATGATTTAATCTTCCATCTCTAAATGAGATACCAGACTTGCATCTAAAGAGCATTAAGACATACATGTTCTTCCTCAGACCCAGTCCTGGCTGTGAAATCCCCCCTAACAACTGGTGAAGCTGTACCTGGAGGGGATGCCATGTTTACTATTGACCTTACAACAACGTGCAAGCATGCCAGCTGATGAATGTCTGCAGTTCACAGCTATTGGCCAGTGCATTCAGTCACCAGGTTTACCACTGCATGACCATAGAGCAGTACTTTCAGCTGCAGGTTCAGACAGCCTTTCTGATTGCACTGGAATAGTTTAGAAGTAGGGGAGCAATCATTCCAATAATATCTCTATCAATCAGCTTTGCATGACAAAGTAGAACAAATAAACATTCATGATGGGAGGACCTGTTTGTCATTGGGTGGAAACCTCTGCAGAAGCATGTTTAGAGCATTATTAATCAGTAGAAGGAGATGTTTGGTTGATTTTTACTTAGTAAATCCAGCAAGAAGACCAAATGAAATATCGTGAATTGCTCAGCACTGACACAATGATGAGTGCAGGAACAGAAGGTGATACTTTTTCAGAGATGTTGCAGCAAACATTGACCACGTTAGCCTGATATAAATTGAAATAACGCGGCCTTTGCTCCTGACAGGTGCTGCAGTGAGATTTACCAAGAAGAGCAAAGATGTAGAAAAGATCTGCGCTTGGCTGCGTGAGGAAGCCAAACTGCAGGCTGAGCTTTCAGACACAGGCGCTACTGTGGAGTGGATGAAGGATGGGAAGGAGCTCAAGGCCAGTGAAAATTATGAACTGCAAATTGTGGGGAAGAAACACACCCTGAAAATTCACAACGACTCAATGGATGATGCTGCAAGTTATCAGTGCATCTGTGAGGGGGATAAAATGCTCTATCAGCTTTCAGTGAAAGGTATGTGACAGTCTGGGCTGTCCTCTTCCTGCCCAGGGCCAGCAGACTGCATTCACCTGACTCCCCGACAGTCCAGCTGTTGTCAGACAGCATCTGGGGTGTTTTCAGTGGCTGTTTTGACTTGAACTGGCCAATCTGCTTTGTAGAGCCATTTGATTTCTGTGTTCTGTCCTGTGATTCGTCCCTAAGATATAGAGGAAATCAAGGGAAAGACAGGAAAAAGAGCATCCCAGCCTTCCTGCTCTTCTGTCAGGGTGGCCACAAGAGATGATGTCAACATCTCTTTTTGTAGCAGTGATCCCAAATGTAGAAAACACCTGTGAAGAGTCACAGGGACTAAATTGATGGAGAGCAGAACTTCCTGCCAAGGCTTGTCAGCTAGTCTTAATTTTGCTTTTCTTCTCTCTCTTTGTCATGTTAGCATAATATTTCATACTGGCAGGTCTGCCCATAGAATTAACTGGCACAGGCTGCCCAGGTAGGTGGTGGGATCCCTGGAGGTGTTCAGGAGCTGTCGAGATGTGGCCCTGATGGATGTTATCAGGGGGCATGGTGGGGTGGGTTGGGGTTGGAATCAAAGGAGGACCCCCATGTATTTCATCGGGAAGCACTACTGGTAATAAGACCTTTGGAGCAAATCCTGGTAGGGCCACGCTCAGCTGGTCCAGTCTGGAGGCTGTTTCTCCTTACTGCAGTATCTGCAGTGAAAACCAGCAGCTGCTTTTGTGTGGTTGGGCTCACATCCAGCAGTGGTGACGGGACTACAATGATAAGAGACAGTTCCTGAAAAAATGAATGAAATTTGACTGTATGATAGGATGGAGTTAAATGTATTGACAGGATCTCAGTCATCCCAGTGTCCATCAGCTGGCTCTCGAGCTCCTAAATACAGGCATTCTGTAGAACGTTGTTGAATTTGTATTATACATGCGTGTTCTTGGAACTGCAGAACAAATGCATGCATAATCCAGACTTTGATTTTAGCAGCTCTGACTGTGCTGTCTCAACAGACCCAACTCAGTTGTGTGCGCTGTTTTGAAATGATATGTTAACAAGAAGTTGGAAAACAAGCTCAATTACCCTCAGTAAAATAGGACCGTGGACTTAGGCTTGAACTTTTGGCTAAGACAGTGGTGAGATTTTGAATCTTTGAAGTCAATTATTCCACTGTGTGTTAATAAGGGCCAGTTTTATCATCTAACTTTTGCACTCCAATTAATTTCCATAAAGGAATTCTTTTTTTTCTTTTTTCTTTTCAGTCCTAAGTGATATCTCTATCTTTTAGGCTTGATTTGTTTGCCAGGGGGTTACAGTGCAGTAATAGATACCCCCTCCATTGATTTCCTTTTAGTTTGCTTGTTCCAATTCTTTCCTCAGTTTTCCTATTTTAGACATTTTCTTGAAGCCTTGGGCTTCTTCCTTTGGCTCTGTCCCCTGTACAGTGTACGTCCTTCAACTTGTGGAGATAAGGTAATCTGGTACGTGGTTTATAAAAGCTGCCAATTTGCCAGCTTCTGAATTAGAATCTAGCAATTAGAACTAGGATTAAACGTGCACGTTTGATCTTATGATAAATGAATGCCTCATGGTCACCAATGTCCCTGCAGTTCTTTACCATCATATGTATTTTGTGTCTTCATATTTTGTTTCAGCACTGGCAAACTTCGTAATCAAAGAGACAAGTGGAGGAGTAATCAGGGCCGTTGCTGGAAAACAAGCTGAATTTGTTTCTGAGACCTCTGAAGCCAATGTCATGGTGAAGTGGTACAAAAATGGCAAAGAAATCAAGACCAGTAAGAAATTCACAATGGAAGATAAAGGGAAACTGCATAAGCTTGTGGCTTCAGCTGTAACGAAAGAAGACGAGGGAACATACATCTACACAATTGGAGATGACACTCTGATTTTTGATTGGAAAGTCTCAGGTAAGTTTGTGAGGCAAACATAGGATCACAATCCATGTAAAGCACTTCAGACTTAATTCATTTTATTTGTCCAACGCTGTGGGTTTCCAGTATTTAGGACAAAGATTGCATAGCTCTATTGAAGCAATTCTGACCTTCCTGTTGTCCCTATGCAAATCCACAGTATGAGCAAATAATGTAACTGTGTTGTGATGAATTCAAGACAGCCTTAGCTCCAGCTGGGGCTGGAGTCACGACTTGAGCCCTGACATCTGGGCTTCATTCATCTAGTTCATGTATTGCCTCAGCACTTACATCATCTTTAAACCTATGACTGAAATGGTCCTAAGTTATTAGCATGGGAATCCTGTCTCCTCTTTGGACAAATTAAACTCCACATTTGGAGAGTTGAGTGTCTCCTGCTGTACCCGAAGGACATTGTGATCTCTGAGGTGTCTCCCTGAGGTGCTGTAAGCACAGCCATTAGCTCATAGTGCAAGTAAAGCACTGTTAGGTCAAGCCTGGAGGAGTAATGCTTGTCACTGACATGTTCCTGTTCAGGGTGGAGCTGGAGGGTAAAATAACACAAGAAATTGTCATTGAAATTCAATATCTGTGAAATTCAGCTGGTTGCATTCACAGAACCTGGCGTTAAGATCTGTTTTCTGTTTTATATCTTGAGCCTATTTTCCATAACCCAGTCCTCATTTATGAACTGAAGCTCTACTGAAAGCCTTTCGCTGTGTATGCTCATGCTGCAGTGCAGCGCTTGTGACCTTTAACAGCACATTCACGTTCCTCTGATCACAGGATCCTTACGGTTGATTAAGACCCTCTAGTCTGACTGCTCACCCATCACCACCGTGATGCTCACCATCAGCTTAGCTAAAAACTCAGCAGAGATGATAGATCAAGCACAACACTGGATTTGGGGTGGCTAGAGATTCCTAAGATATTGAAGGATTGCTTGCAGGTGGTGTTGGTTCAGGTATTCACCCTGCATCCCACCTGCTGTTCTGTTTGGTTGAGAATCATGCATTCTGCAATTTCACTTTGTAATTCAAAGACCCTGGCTTTATCTGTTGAAAAACTGATCTAAAACAAGCCAAGAAGACTCTGTTGGAACTGGTTGATGCAGAACAAAGGCATCCCCAAAGGACAAGTTGCACTGTTTGATGAACATTATTGGATGAGAGCTAAGCTAAGATTTAAAAAGTTCTGGGGCTGTCTCTGAGCATCAAATACAGAGGAAGCCTGCATGATTCCCTGAGAATGGATACCTTAATCCTACTTTGGTGTAGGGTTAAGGGAACACTAGCAGTAACTCCTATCACAAAATGTCGCATGGCTCAGACAAAATGCCATCAAGAGGGCTTAATTAGGAGCACCAAATGGTCGCAAGATGGTCTTAGGGCAGGGAAGTAATCTATCTATGTGATATTGATTGATGCTATTAGTTCTTAACAGCTTGACTCTAGAAGGACTGTTGTTCTTTGGTCACCTAGTTATAAAAGAATAAATGGCTCCTGTCTATTACAATTTTTAACGCATTTTTTGTTCACTGATGCCATAAATGTTCCTGGCATAGTAATTGGCCTTGGTATATTCAGTGACTGAAAGCAACAGTTGTTGCTCTAAGAAATGCAGTACAAAGCTAGGTCTGCCTGTAGCTGACAGCCATCAGCTTGCTCCTCAGGCAGGTTCTGTCTGTGTATGGGAGATCACAATGTGAACCACTGATTGATCAGCTGAGGCAAGTGTGGGGTCAGCTGTGGGAGCACAGGTGAAAGTTATGTAGCTGTGCTCCCTGGAGGGGTGGAGTTCGACTCCACCTCCTCTGAGACCTCATTTAAGGGCTGACCCTCACTGAGGCAGCATCTCTTGGAGATTGCTCACCAGGGAGGATTACCTCAGCTCTGGTGAGTTCCCTTTTCCTTATATCTTCTGTATTTCTACCATTTTACTTGTAATTGTTATCCTTGTTAATACCAGCATAGTTATTGCCAATACATTTGGCAAGCCAGGCAGGAGCCACTGACTTGGCATCTAGAAATATAAGGAAAAAAAAAATGTCCTTTGTGTGGAAAATCTTTAATTGGTACAAGGGGGAGAAGACCACCCCCTTAGGGACATGCCTTCCTGGACAAATTCCAGGTTTTGAGGCGTCCCCATATTACCAATTAGCAACAATTATTGAACAATGGGGCCCTTTAAGAGTACCAAATAACATGGACGCCTATTGTCTAACTGATTACTTTCTAGGACTACAAAAAGATATCTTAATTACAAAAGAAAAGCGAATGGCTGCATCTATGGCAGCCTGGCCATTATTAAATGCTTTAAATCGGGCAGAGATAAAATCAAACAACATTGCACATGAAAATGAATTGTTAAAGGCCCGTATTGAAAAATTGGAGGGTGAGATCAATCTATTGACAGGAAAAAAACCGTCATTTTCTTCCTCCAACCCTCAAATTAGATACATTTCATTTAATGACGATCAAGATCCTGAAGAAATGAATCAAAATAAGATCACTAAATCTGATCTAGAAAAACCATCTGAGACGGACTCACTAGAAGTCCGTCCAGTAATAACTCAAAAAACAAAGAAAATTCAAGATCGACCAGCAGGAGTGCCTCCTGATCAATGGCCCCCTGCCGAATCTGTTTTACATGTAACAGCCCGTCCATATACGCCTACTGAACTCATGGACCTAGTGCAACGATTTAGGCAAAGGCCAAGGGAAAGTGTTCCGGCTTGGTTATTACGGTTATGGGATTCAGGGGCAGATAGTGTACTGGTTAGTGGCCCCGAAGTATCTAAGTTGGCCACAATAACAGTACATCCTGCCCTTCGGCAGAGACTGTATGCTGGGACTCAGTTCCCTGAAGAAAACCATTCAATTGTAGAATGGATAATGGCTGCTTGCCGCATGGTGTGGACAAATAAAACTGACATGCCAGTAAACACAGGGATGTGGTCTTCTATGGAAGACCTTCAAAATTATATACGCGAATTAGGTATGAGAGAGGCTATCTACGAAGACACATTCGATAGCCCTGATATGGTTAAATTTTCTGCGGGAATGAGGGACCTAATTTTACAGTAAGCACCCTCTCATATGTATGGAACCTTGGTTTCCATACTTAATCCAGTAGTATCCGCAGAGGCAGTAGTCCAACAAGCCGCCCAATTGGTAGCAGACCTCGGAGAAACTGAGCGTTTACGAGCTAAGCGCAATATCAGGGTGATTGAGGATGCCGAGGCTTTTCCAATAGTGCGAGCCAGAAGATCGGCCCCGCGAACTTCTCGGGCAGGACCTGTTAGGGTATCCCGGAAACAAATGTTTAATGATCTGCTCCGGGCAGGCGTTCAGTTTTCAAAAATTGATGGGCAGCCCAATCAGGTTCTCCTTCAGTTGTGGAAGCAACTGAAGGATGAACAAAAATTTCAGAATAAACCCAAAAGGCCAGGGATAAGATTTATAGAGCGGCGACCAACAACAACATGGAATTTAGAAGATTTTATAGTTCCAAATAGGAAAAAGAAGCCACCTCAGGTGCCTCGGGTTATGACACCGGAGGTATCGGAGGTAAAAGACTTGAATCTGGCTCAGTTCATGGCTTGACGTGGGATGTCAGTCCTCCTAGGGCCTCTAGACGGGACCGGAGGCCCTATGTGGAACTGACGATATACTGGTCCCGAAAGAATATACAGAAGGTTATGGCCCTAGTTGATACCGGGGCAGAGACATCTATAATATATGGAGACCCAACTAAATTTAAAGGTAATAGAGTGATGATTGGAGGTTTTGGGGGACAAACCATTCCGGTCACCCAAACCTGGGTAAAACTGGGGGTCGGGCGTCTTCCACCACGGGAGTACAAGGTATCCATTGCCCCAATTCCAGAGTATATATTAGGAATTGATATCCTGTGGGGTCTGGCTCTCCATACAACAGTGGGAGAGTTCCGATTGCGGCAGAGATGCATTAGTATCCGGGCAATCCAGACAATATTGAGAGGCCATGCAAAACATGAGCCTATTTGTTTGCCGAAGCCACGCCGGATTACTAATGTGAAACAGTACAGACTCCCGGGTGGGCAGGATGAAATAACAAAGACGGTGCAGGAATTAGAAAGAGTGGGTATTATAAGGCCTGCACATAGCCCATATAACTCCCCAATATGGCCAGTGCGAAAACCGGATGGAACATGGAGGATGACAGTAGACTATAGGGAATTAAATAAGGTCACGCCACCTGTTCATGCGGCTGTACCCAATATTGCCTCCCTAATGGACACACTAAGCAGGGAAATCAAAACATATCACTGTGTCTTGGATTTGGCGAATGCATTCTTCAGTATTCCAATCAGTGAAGAATCGCAAGATCAGTTTGCATTTACATGGGAAGGGAGGCAATGGACTTTCCAGGTCCTACCCCAAGGGTACGTACATTCGCCCACTTTTTGTCATAATTTAGTGGCACGTGATCTGGCTAAGTGGGAAAAGCCAAATAATGTCAATTTATATCATTATATTGATGACCTCCTGTTAACATCCGATTCGTTAGAGGCGGTGAGACAAGCAGCAGCTTTGTTGATAGCTTACCTGCAGAAAAGAGGGTGGGCTATAAACCCACAGAAGGTGCAAGGTCCGGGGCTATCTGTAAAATTCCTGGGAGTAATTTGGTCCGGGAAAACCAAAGTACTACCCAGTGCGGTAGTAGATAAAGTCCAAGCGTTTCCAGTCCCTACAACATCAAAACAATTGCAAGAATGTTTGGGTATATTGGGGTATTGGCGCTCCTTTATACCTCATTTAGCTCAGCTATTAAGGCCTTTATACAAGCTTACAAAGAAGGGTCAATCATGGAATTGGGGAAAGATAGAACAGGATGCTTTCCAACAGGCAAAACTGGCAGTTAAACAAGCTCAGGCGTTGGGTATATTTGATCCGACCCTCCCAGCTGAACTAGATGTTCATGTTACTCAAGATGGTTTTGGCTGGGGCCTGTGGCAACGCCAGAGTTCTGTTCGAACCCCCATTGGATTCTGGTCTCAGGTTTGGCACGGAGCAGAAGAACGATATAGCATGATTGAGAAACAGTTATTGGCTGCCTATTCGGCATTACAAGCAGTAGAGCCGATAACGCAAACAGCAGAGGTCATAGTTAAGACTTCATTACCAATCCAGGGGTGGGTGAGAGATTTGACTCACCTTCCTAAGACGGGGGTGGCCCAAGCACAAACGGTGGCACGATGGGTCGCCTATCTAAGCCAGAGAAGCAGTCTGTCTTCATCTCCACTTAAAGAAGAACTACAGAAGATCCTAGGCCCAGTGACGTATCACAGTGATACATCAAAAGAACCGATGGTTGCTCCACCAGAGAAGAGTCCCGTTCAGGAAGGAAGATATCCTATTCCTGAAGATGCCTGGTATACGGATGGGTCCAGCAGAGGCAACCCGAGCAAGTGGCGAGCAATAGCATACCATCCCTCTACTGAGACCATCTGGTTTGATGAGGGGGATGGTCAAAGCAGCCAATGGGCAGAATTGCGAGCCGTGTGGATGGTTATAACTAAAGAACCTGGTGACGGCGTCCTGAACATCTGTACAGATAGTTGGGCTGTGTACCGGGGGCTCACTCTGTGGATTACACAATGGGCTACCCAGGAATGGACTATCCACGCCCGACCGATTTGGGGTAAAGACATGTGGGTAGACATTTGGAATACGGTCAAACACAGGACAGTATGTGTCTACCATGTCTCTGGTCATCAACCCTTGCAGTCACCAGGAAATGATGAAGCTGACACACTGGCCCGAATCCGATGGATTGAGAATTCACAATCTGAAAATATTGCCCGTTGGTTACATCAGAAGCTACGGCATGCTGGACAGAAGATAATGTGGGCAGCTGCTAAAGCATGGGGGCTGCCTGTACAACTATCTGATATCGTTCAAGCATGTCAGGATTGCGATGCTTGCTCAAAGATGAGACCGAGACCGTTGCCTGAAACAACATCCCACATTGCTAGAGGATATAGTCCTCTTCAGAGATGGCAGGTCGACTACATTGGGCCCCTCCCTCGGTCTGAGGGGGCGAGATATGCCCTGACCTGCGTTGACACTGTAAGTGGACTGCTGCAAGCCTATCCTGTACCAAAGGCAAATCAAGCATACACAATTAAGGCACTTACTAAACTGATGTCTGCATACGGGACACCTCAAGTTATCGAGAGTGACCAAGGGACTCACTTCACTGGAGCGATGATACAGCGCTGGGCAGAAGAAAACAACATTGAATGGCGATTCCACCTGCCATATAACCCAACAGGGGCAGGCCTTATTGAACGTTATAATGGTATCCTTAAGGCTGCCCTGAAAACAGACTCTCAGTCCCTGCAGGGGTGGACAAAAAGATTATATGAAACCGTGCGGGACCTGAATGAAAGACCTCGGGATGGCAGACCCAGTGCCCTGAAAATGTTACAAACTATATGGGCCTCCCCTCTTAGGATCCAAATTACAGGCACCGATAATAAGGTAAAACCGCAGGTTGGTACTGAAAATAATCTTCTGCTCCCTGCCCCTGAGAATTTAGAACCGGGAATCCATAAGATAAATTGGCCTTGGAAGGTGCAGGTAGGACCCAAATGGTGTGGCCTACTTGCACCTTGGGGGAGATTATTGGAGGTGGGAGGTTCAGTCACCCCCTCGGTGATAGGTACATGGCCTACTGACATCGTGGTCAATACTCCGGCCTTTATTGCTAAAGGAACACCTATTATGTCCCTATGGCAGATCAAGACTCCTCCTCTGGTGCCAGATATAGTTATACAGCCACAGATATCTGGCCAGAGGGTATGGTATCGGAGGCCGGGACATAATCCAGTACAAGCAGAAGTATTGACCCAAGATAAGAATACGGCCTGTATCTTGCCCTGGAGGGCGGATCTTCCTCTCCTAGTACCCTTGAAACATCTATATTACTCCCCTTAAGATTGATTCTAAGCCTCTAGGACCATTACTCTGGACTGATGAAACGCAGACGGACCTGCACTTCAAGATGATTTGTCTCCGGTAACATCTATCAAGCACTGGCCCATGGAAGATCATAAACACCCATCCAATCATCATCATTTGAATAATATCAACATCTAATGCGACGGGAGATTGTATCAGCGTCGTGATTGGGTCTCTGTAATAAGGGGAACTCACCTAATCATTGGTTCACGTTGTGAAGGGGTGGAGTGTATGGGAGATCACAATGTGAACCACTGATTGATCAGCTGAGGCAAGTGTGGGGTCAGCTGTGGGAGCACAGGTGAAAGTTATGTAGCTGTGCTCCCTGGAGGGGTGGAGTTCGACTCCACCTCCTCTGAGACCTCATTTAAGGGCTGACCCTCACTGAGGCAGCATCTCTTGGAGATCGCTCACCAGGGAGGATCGCCTCAGCTCTGGTGAGTTCCCTTTTCCTTATATCTTCTGTATTTCTACCATTTTGCTTGTAATTGCTATCCTTGTTAATACCAGCATAGTTATTGCCAATACAGTCTGGATGGAATGAAGGGCATGAAATACTGATGTGCTCATCAAACGCTGCTTGTTAGCTTAGAGACAAGGTGTTGAATTGGTTTGTTCATGTATTGCAAACAGGTTACTTAGCTGCCTTCATTTTAGCTTCAGAAGAACATGTGCAGAATACAGAATTGATTAGAAGAAATAAGAACTGTCTGCATAGAACTTACTCTTTCCTTACACAGGAGAATCAAGCACACGTTTGTATGTGAGTACCTCCAGAGGTGAAACTTGATCCCCCAGATGTAATGAGCAGAGACATTACAATCAGTTCTAACTGTATCTTAATGCTGTGCTGAATAAGCCTGAGTCAGGATGTAAACCACTTTCTCTTTTTTTCTTCAGATGAAGCCATTAATTTTGTCAGCAAGTCCAAAACGACTCCAGAAATATCAGTCAGTCCTTCTGAAGACCTGGAGCTGGTGTGTGAGGTGTCAGCTGCAAGCGGAGCTGTCGTATAGAAGAAAGATCAAATAGAGGTGAAGCAGGACCAGAGGACAACCATCATCTCCCAGGGGACGCACCGCAAGCTCATGGTCAAAAATGTGACCCTGAAAGACCAAGGGAGCTACAGCTGTGAAACAAAAGATGACAAAGCAACATTCCAAGTGAAAGTCAGAGGTGAGAAAATGCTTGGAATCCCAGAGATAAAGGAACACTTCATTTTGTGTGTCTTGCATTTGGAGGATCAACTTACAGCCTCTCTGGTGCAAAACATTTTGGCTATAGGACTTTCTTTGTCATCTAGTGTCATAGCAACACTTTTCTACATGTGCTTTTCCATCCAGGAATGAATTACTGCAACAAACAATAGGCAAGGAGGGTAACTTGTGCAGCTCTTGTAGTCAGCTGGTGTCTGCAGGGTTACAGTGCAAGAGCACACCAGGCATGCAAGGAGTGAGAAAAGGGGAGGTGTTTGATGAGATCTGGTTACAAAATTTGAATGACACAATGAGGTGGAAAATGCCACTAATCAGACTCATAAATGGCCTGGGTTGCAAAGGCCCACAGTGCTCATCCAGTTCCAACCCCCTTCTTCCTATGTGCAGGGTTGCCAACCAGCAGCCCAGGCTGCCCAGAACCACATCCAGCCTGGCCTTGAATGCCTGCAGGGATGGAGCATCCACAGTCTCCTTGGGCAACCTGTTCTAGAGGGCCATTCCCTTCTGATTTACTGGAAATGTAGAGAGACATCAGAAGAAACAAAGAGAAGGGAGGAGGTTCAGCAGTGCATGCAGGTGTTCTAAATCTCATGTCCAAATCTGCTATCAGACTGCGAAATGTTTAGATTTATGATATGATATGAAATGATATGCCTATTCATTTCCCAAGGCAAAATAGAGGGGAAAGTATTTTCCTGTCTTAATGAGGCATCATGATGGTCCCTGTGAAGGGCAAGTATAATGAAAATGGGGAACTGGAGTAAGCTCTGCAGCAGACTACAGCAAAATGGTGTGACTGTTGTGATGTCCCTGCAGAGAAAGAAGACGTGTTTACAAACAAGGACAAGGTACAAAAGGAGGTGAAGGCTGCACTGACTCAAAATGCCACGCTGAGCTGCGAGGTGGCCCAGGAGAAGATGGAGGTGAAGTGGTACAAGGAGGGGAAACTGATCACCTCGAGCAAGAAGTTCAAGGTGGAGTCAGAGGGCAAACAGTGTCGGCTGGTGGTGATCCAGGTAGAGAAGAAAGATGCAGGGGAGTACAGCTGCGAGGCTGCTGGCCAGAAACTCACCTTCAAGATTCATGTCACAGGTGAGAGAGAACACATTTTGGCCTTTCATTCTAGAATGTTTTAGAAAACGGTCATTAGTTTGTAAGTTTTCCCTGCTATGCTTAAAATTTTTGGAGCTGAACCTTGGGGTGGTTAATTTCTGATGAGGAAATTGAACAAATTATTCTAAATACAGTTGTGAGGCAGCTCCATCTTTTAAAATCTTCAGGAATTTCCTTTTGCTGTGGGAATGAGGCCATAGACAAGAAAGTTCTGATTGCACTTCTCCATTCCCACGTGCCTGTACCACTAGAACAACTCTGCAATGCAGCTGCGTCTCAGGAAGTTTCAGAACAGGGGCTTTGTGTCAAGCACTAGGGGGTGTGCTCTATGTAACATGTTTTTGTCTTGGAAGGGCTCATTTAGCATGGGAGAGAATACTACAGGAATGTTTTGTATAAGTTGATGTTTTGAAGACATAAGTAAATGGCAGCTAGGGGACGAAAGAGTCATGAGAGTCATACAAGAAGCATCACAGAATGCCTTTTGTTGGAAGGGACCTGGAGGATCATCCAGTTCCAATCTCTGTCCTGGAAAGGAACACATTCTTTGAGACTAGGTTGCTCTAACACCCATCCAGCCTAGACTTGAATGTTTTCAGGGATGGGGCATCCATAAATTGCACAACTTCTCTCCACATCATTCTCTTGGGGCATCAGACTGGGAGAACTGATTCATTTTTCTGACTCCTTCCCCAAAACCTGCTCTTCTTTCAAGAGGCCAAACTAATGTATCTCTCTCTTTTCAGAGCCAGAATTTGTATTTACAAACAAGGAGAAGGTACAGAAGGTGGTGAAGGCTGCAACAACAGAAAAATGCCACGCTGAGCTGCGAGGTGGCCCAGGAGAAGATGGAGGTTGTCATCAATTTATAAGCAATGAGCCAATAATGTTCCAATTATAAACTTTTATTAATTGTAGCGGGTAAAACTAAAAGGCAATTCAGCGCTGGGCGACAGGGGGATTATTGTTCCTCCAACTGCTGCGCCGTCCCGTCCCTTGCAACTTCTTTTGTATTGTCCATCCCGAGCGTATTGTCCTTTAATTGGTCGGTTGTGATCGTGCGACTTGGTGTGTCGTTCCTTGGTTGGTCCTTCCGTGGAACTTTGTATCCATCGGGGCGCGCTTTGCCTGTAACTACGCAGAGTACACAATCTACCCATAAAATTAGAGTGTTCTGCAACCTTTGTGGCCTCCATATTCCACCATTATATCCCGGTCCTAATGAACAAGCACTCCACCACAATGCTACCACATCCCGGTCTTAATGAGCAAACATTTTATCACAGAGGTCAAGTGATAAAAGGAGGGGAAACTGATCACCTCGAGCTAGAAGTTCAAGGTAGAGTCAGAGGGCAAACAGCGTCGGCTGGTGGTGAGCCAGGTGGAGAAGAAAGATGCAGGGGAGTACAGCTGCGAGGCTGCTGGCCAGAAACTCACCTTCAAGATTCATGTCACAGGTAAGACAGGTGTTGTATGAAATACAGCAGAGAACAGTAAAGTAAAATCTAGTTTCTATTATACTTCTCCTGGTTCACTGTAGTCTGTGCTGAGGTTTTTTCCCTAGACTTGATTGCCTGGGTTTGTAGAAAGTATTTGGTTTCAGTATGACACAAAGACCTGTTTCAGTCTGTCTGTAGAGCAATAATTAGTAATATATGTACAGTGGAAGCAATATTCAAGATATTATTCAAATCTCTCCTGTGCCTGAGATCCCAAACTGTAATTCTTGTTCACCGAAACATTTGACTAAGATAAGTATGTGCAGTGAGGCTGGAGTGCATGTTCTACGTGCAGCCTTTCATGGCAGGAGAAGCAGGAACTTCTCCTAGTAGTACACTGCCTTTTTACTATGCCTTTATGTTGGAGGCTGCATCTGGATAGGTGAGTCTGCTACTCACAGTAAGAGACCTGGTAGAGCTGACTATTGCCAGAGCTCAAAGTAAGATAGATATCTGCAAATCACACACAAAGAACAAAGGACTGCGTTGGTGAGCATATTTCCTTTGTGCCTTTGACAGTCACAGTTGTGGCAATGGTAGAGGCCATGAGGAGTCTGTTCAGGAAGCCAGGAGTACTGTTCTGGGTCATGAAAAGGCAGCCAGTGGTTTGACTATCACATGTTTATGTGTTTTGATGTTTCACAGTGGGTCTTAAGTAAAAGGAACTCAGGTTTTGGTTGCCTGCAGGACAGATGTTCTTTTGGGTTCAATATGTTTGCATAGTGACTTGCAACCATGGGACTGGTGTTCAAGGACCCTCTTGGTTCCTTCAGTTCCTAGGTTCTTTCTTGCCTAGATTTGACACTTTGTTTCAACAGAAGAGCTGATATTCTCTAGTGAAGGCTATTAGTTTGGGCACAAGTGGTAACCTAAACCTGTTCCAACCTGTACATACAAACCTGCAAGTTGGTCTCATTTCGGTCCCTCAGTCAATACTTTTTCTTTTCTTCCCTCAGAGCCAAAACCTGTGTTTATAAACCAGGAGCAGGTGCAGAAAGAGGTGAGTGCTGCCCTGGCAGCAAGTGCCTCCCTCAGCTGTGAAGTAGCACAGGATCCAACCGAAGTAAAATGGTACAAGGATGGAAGACTGCTTGCCTCCTCCAGAAAGTTCAGAATGGAATCTGTGGGCAAAACACGGCGTCTGGTTGTGGAGCAGCTGGAGAAGAAAGATGCTGGAGAATACATCTGCGAGGCTGCTGGCCAGAAGATGACCTTCAAGTTGGAAACAACTGGTGAGCATTCGCTTTGGGAGCACTAAGCAGCTTTTTATGTGGCTTAGAGGAAGACTGGCTGTCTTCTACCCTGTGGGCATGGAACAGCCACAATTCCCCCCGGAACAACATCAATGACCCACACCACAAGTTGGATTCTCCTTTTTAATGTAGTGGTAGCGAGGTGAAAATCTGGCTGTGGAATATTTTTGACTAAGGAACTTCTACTTTAATTTCTAGATGCGCTGAATTACCCTCTGGAGTGTCTTTCTGAATATATAAGCAACCATGGGTGACTATGATCCTGATTTATATCTAGGTTCAGGCTTACTTTTTCAGTTAGGTTAGATCAATAGCTCCAGAGAAGATAGGGAAATACAGCAGTTCACTGATACCATGTGTCAGAAGAATGCAGCTCAGTGCTGGGCAGTTTGCTGCTTCATTCCCTCTTACAAGTTGCACCCAAGGCTGGAAAAGACCACTGAGATAGCTGAGTCCAACCCAGCCCACCCTCACTGGACTTACTAACCACGTCCCCAGTGCCACATACCCGTGGCTCTTGAGCACCTCCAGTGACTGCGGTATATCAGCGTGGTTGCTTCAGTTGTGGGAGTTTTCAGACACTGGCTGTTGTTCTAGCGAGACAAAAAACCAAAACTGATGGAACAGTGTCTATACAGGAAGCAACTGGCTGTCCTGATGGCTGCCAACAGTTTTACACAAGGTGTGTCATGCAAGCTTGCATGAGTCTGGTTTAAAAACTTGCTGTTCTGATGGAAGGAGAGGATGTTGGTACAGGATAACTGCGGGATTTGTGCTCTCCCGACATCCAGTTGCAATCACAGCTTATTGTTGCTATAGAAAACAGCTTCTCTGTAGACAAATTGAGTTAGTTCCAATAAGTGGCTGAAGCCCTAAGTGATCCAAGGTGAAGCATGATCCAAACTGGAATTTAACTAATTGTAGTAGGGAATCCAAGCCTTAATGAGATGAGTTATTTAAAATATGAGTCCTCCATCTAAAACAGCATTGAACTCTTACTCTGGTTTATGATAGAAGTGAGAGTTTAACAGCAGAAGTCTGAAGTTATGCTCCATATTTCTCATCACTCAAGAGAATATTTGAATATATGAATTCCTTTGGCTATGTTAGAGCTCATAATGAGGTCAGCTGATGTTCTTTAAATGCTCGGAGTCTAGCAATGTGGGGAAGTGGACTGCTATTTGCTGTTGAGCTTTAGGCTAAGAAGCCTGATTTTAGAGGACTGTGGACTTCCCCTTTCCCTTCCCCTCTCCTCCCCTTCTCCCTGGACTGATCCCACATGGTTTGAGAATGATTTCAGATCAAGGTAAATGAGGAATCGCCGTGTGAAAACCTGTTGTTTTACTGCACTATAAGAGACACTTAGTCAAAAGACAAGTGTGTGTTCCAAGCTTGAGATTGCAGGAGATCCTAGAAACAACTCAGCTGCTCAAACCTGTAGTCTGGCTGAATCTTTTATTGTCAGTTTTGGTCAGGAGGAGATGCTTGAGTAAGACAAATAAAAGGTCACGGGTAAGTTGGTCCTTCTTGTGATATACTTCTAGGCTTTCATCAGGGAGAAGCTTAATTAGTCCAAATAATCCTAGCAGAAACCACACCAAGAGCATGAGAGTGAAATTTATACTTTCTTGACGTGAAGGAAAATTTTACCTGGTTCTGCCATTCCCCAAATATTTGTTTCCTTATGACAAGAAGAACTTTGCAGAAGTAATTTTTTTTTTCAGTCTTGCGTGCAACACAAAAAGGGGTAAAATCTAGGAGGCCACCTGAAATGTTTTTTCCATCTGGAAGGATCCATTTAACAGCACCCATGGACCTGGTTATGAACAAAACTAAGTTCCCAACTAAATCCACATTCTTCTTTCTCCTTCTCAGAATTGCCTGTGAAAATCAGCAAACCATTGGCAGACAGTAGCGTCATTGAGAAGGACAAGGTCACATTTGAGTGTGAGCTGTCCAGGCCCAACATGGACGTCAAGTGGTTCAAGGTATGGCATGTAATGGTATTTTCCTTTCTGACTTCTCTGGAAATGAATGAGAGCCTTTAATTTCACTTCCAAGGGATGCGAGTCTGAGCTTTTCCTTGATAGCTTTTTCACTGCTCTCTTTTCTTTATGCTCTTTTATTTGCCCAGATCAGCACTCTTTGTTATTATGTCCTGAGTTCATTTATCAAGTTGAAATTGAAGTTTGTTTTGGTTTTATTGTGAACTTTTTAGGTCATGCTGCACAAAATATTGTTGGTTGAACTACAGTACAGTCTTGAGCTTCAAGTCTAACACAGAAATTCTCAGCCGGGATTTTGTAGCCTTGTTGTGAACTGGGTTTTTGGGGTGAAATCTCAGTTTTCTTTGCACCTGACAGTGTGAGAATTTGCTCTGGCACTTTGTGTACCTCCCCGGTGCTCAGCTGTTCCTTCCCTTACTTGGGGATAACGTCATTTATTCAAGGTGATGTCCAAACAGGCTTGTTAACAGTCCTCCGCAGTGCTTTAAGCTGTCATAGGTCAGCCAGAATTTATGCATGTTCTATAGCCATTCCTTCATGTTGAAAACACTGCACTGTGCTTAAGCTTCAGCATATGTTCCAGTAAGCACAGTTCCATTAATTCTAGGGGAGTGGGTGAATTAAGCATAGATCTGAAGGCTCCCTTTGCTGAGTGCAGAGATGGAAGGACTAATGGAGATCTGACTTGATATTTTCCCTTCTAGGATGGGAAGGAGCTCTGTCAAAGTAAAAAAGTGGGCATTACTTCCCAGGGAAATAAGAGAAGTCTCATTATTCACAAGTGTGAATATGAAGATCAGGGAACATCCACATGCTGAGCAGCCTAAGACAAGACATCAGCTACCCTAAAGGTTCATTTTATGTTTAACTGAAAGAGCAAATAAATCCTCTTGTGGTATTTTGCACCACGGGAAGAAATGCTTCATGGGCAGTTTGGGCATTTCTTGGTTAGTCCTTTTGGATACCTTTCTCTTTCTTCTTTATGCTCAAGACAGATTTTTCCCTCCATGTGTTGCATTGGTTAAACCCCAGTTTGTAGCTCATCATTGGGCTCTGAAGCATCAGACTTGTTACTGAACACACGGGTCTGCTGTGCCCTGGTAGATGCCACCTTCCCAAGGGACGTATGAAATGATGCTTTTTTCTGATTTCCTACTAGATGCTGTCCTCATGTGGCCACTTGGGTTCAGTGTTAGCATGAACATGAACATGTGTCCTGTCCCATGACTTTGGTGAACTCTCATTTTCTCTCTCATTCTGCAACCAGGTTGGGTTGCTGTTTCAGTACTGGCTGTTTTATGTAGCCATTCCATTTGTTCTGGTTTACGTTCTTTTTTATTTTCTTTTTTTCAGGCATCATTTCTATACAGTAGACAAAGCCAGCCTATTACATTTGATTTACAGTTTTTAGCTTTTGCTGGTAAGCATTTCAGCTCTCAGGCAGTTTTACCAACAGCTTTGAAGAGCTGAAATGAACCAGCCTGGACACGATGGTCTGTTTTTGTTGGTGTAATGAATTTATGAAGTTAAACTGATTGACCCCATAAGGTTTTACAGTGTATGACTCACGTCTGGCAGAGTTATCACAGCAATGAGTTTATATACTTAGCATTTCAGGAGGCAAATGGTTGGGGATACTCTTTCATTTGCTTGCGTCTCAGAGTGAATCACTAGTATGTGAACCATCCTTCATCTCCTTTGTATTGCTTTTGTGTGTGTCTGTGTGTGGTTTCCCCTGTGAATTTCATTCTTTCCAGTTATATGTAAGTTCTCTTTTGAGCAGTGAAATTAGATGTTCCATCATCAGTCATAATGGTAAAGCTGAGTTGCCACGTTATCTGTGTCCTTTCTGTCTGGCGTCTCAATAACTGCTGCCCCACCACAATATCTGCCTAATACTTCAGCTCCATGGATGCCTCCTTGTGCAAACTGAGAGCCTGTATTTGGTGTGCATAGATCTGGGCTTACATCTGTGCTGGTAAATGCACTAGTGCATGGGCTAAGCAGTCCTGCCTCCTGTGCTGTGGGCATTGAGATGGGGCTCCTACAAGCTGCCCATTGCAAGATATTTAGAAACTAATTGCTGCGGAGGTTTCCATCCTCTTTTCAGACTAACTAAAATTTGGTTAGTGGGATCAAAACAGAAGGGGCAGGGAGGGAGAGCTGACCAAGGACTACTGATGGAACAACTATGAATCCTTGGTTCCTCAGGATTCCCTGCATCAGCAGTTGGCAACAGGAGTAAGGGGGCTCAGGAGGACACTGTGGAGTAGTGTGAAAAATGAGCGAAGAGAGTTACTAATTGATGCCTCCTGGAAAGTAGTCCAAGAGTGGTCCTCTTCCTAAACTCTCCTCTTGTGTGTGGTTTTATCTTTATGAGGTGTTCATAACAAGTGATGTGTAGATCTCCCTTATCTCATAATGTCTTTGCCTGCCTGCAGTGAATATGCAGGATACTGGATCATATACCAGCTTCTTTGAATTACTGCTCATGTCAGGAGATAAAATCTGCCTATTCTTTGAACTAACACTGGCGAGGGTTAGTTATTCTGGCTACCGAGAGAATGACACAGCAGATTAAACTCTTTCATTTCCTTCTTTGTCAAATGCCTTTTCATCTAACTGTGTGTCCCATAGAAATTCAGAGCAGTGTTGGCTGAGGGAAGTGGAAATATTTATCTCCTGTGTGTATCTGCCACCCTATTTAGACATGCTGGCAGAGCGCAGAGATTGGAGGAGTTGGATTAGGCAGTAGTTTCCCTATTGCTCACAGAACCACTTTTTCTGTGGTCTCCCAGCCACCCTGTTCCCAGTGGCCTATGCAAGATGGAGCGGAAAAGGCTCATTTTATGAACAAACAGGAACCTTTCTGGTCAGATTAATACCTGTGCTCTTTTAGAGAGATTTAGATACTAGAGATTTTAGGTACTGGAATAGGCTCCCCAGAAAGGTGGTTGAATCACCATCCCTGGTTGTATTTAAGAGCCTTTTGGATGTGGTACTCAGGGATATGATTTAGTGTAGGGTTTTTAGAGTTAGGGTACTGGTTAGGCTGCGGTTGGACTTGATGATCTTCAATGTCTTTTCCAACCTGGGTAAATCTATGATTCTATGCAGGAACTCTTCTCCTGAGGTTAATCCAAGTTGTATCCAGGCCCTTCAGAAGGAAAGGGATATAGCAGCACAGAAATATGGCCTGATTCTGACATAACTAAATGCAGACCTGGAGAGTTAAAAGGGATTGTGTGATGTTCAAAGGATTTTGAAGCAAAGATGTCCCCTAGGTAAGATTTGTGGCTGAAATTCCCCATACATTGTTTGTAGGCACACAAGCTAAGGAGAGACTAGTGATGAGCATGCAGAGAAGCCAATGGTTCAGACAGGTTTGTAGTGACACAACACTGTAGAGTTCTGTCTAGTTCTCCTTGGCATAGTTTGGAAAATAAAGATGAGGTAATTGGTGGTAACCAATATGGCTTCATCAAGGTCAAGCCATGTCTGACAAACTTGGTGGCCTTTCATGATGGAGTAACAGCATCAGTGGATAATGGGAGAGCAACTGACATCATCTACTTGGACTTGTGCAGAGCATTTGATCCCGTCCTGCATGACATCCTGGTCACCAAACTGGAGAAAAATGGTTTTGATGGATAGACCAGTTGCAGGATAGGGAACTGTCTGGATGGTCACACTCAGAGAGCTGCAGTCAATAGCTCAGTGTCCAGGTGGAGGGTGGTGTTGGGACCAGTGTTATTTAACATTTTTGTAGGCAACATGGAGAGTGGAATCAAATGCAGCCTCAGCAAGTTTGCAGATGACACCAAGCTGAGCGGTGCTGTTGATGTGCTAGAGGGAAGGGATGCTACTCAGAGGGACCTGGACAGGCTGGAGAGGTGGGCCCTTGGCAGCCTCATGAACTTGAGTGTGGCCAAGTACAAGGCCCTGCACCTGGGTCAGGGCAATCCCAAGCACAGGCACAGGCTTAGAGGAGAATGATTTGAGAGAAGCCTTGACCCTGAGGAGAAGAGTTGGTGTGGAGGGAGGTGTCCCTGCCTATAGCAGGGGGACTGGAACTAAATGACCTTAAAGATTCAGTCAGTTCTATTGTTTTTCTACCCTTAATTTTGCTTGAAAGGTTTTAGAATAAATGAGATTCTGGTTTCCATGAAAACTGTTTGCAGGGAGCTCCATTGTAGCTAGTAGGTCTGTCTTTAAGTTCAAGGGCAATAATGCATTGACTGTGTTGAAGAGAGAAATGACTCAGGAATGGATGATGGTTTAGAATAAAACATAATCCTACTTATTTTCTATGCAAATATGTGTAAGGAAAAGATGCTGCACTCAGTTCTGGAAATACCCTGACAAATATATCTCTACTGTTTCACAGCTGGAGATATCAAGATTGTTAAAGCACTGGAAGATGTGGAAGTGAATGAATATGGGAGTGCATCTTTTGTCTGTGAGATTTCACACGATGAGGTTCAGACCCAGTGGTACAAAGAGGACAACAAGCTGAAGGCTGATGACAACATCAGAATGCAACAAGATGGTAGGGTGTAAGCGGGGGGTCTTTCTCCTGAGTGGGGGGTGGGTTGGAGATCAAGCATATAAGACATCTGAAATGAAGTGAAGAGGGTTCAGAAGCGAGTTCCCCTTTTGTTTTGGGACTGAGGTTTAGGTGGAACAAGTGACATGGTGGGATGCTTAGTGTGGGAAGTGTGATGCTATCCCACCATCCCACACTGCTGGGAGCAGGTAGGAAATGAGTGCAGTTATTTCCAAAGTGGGGGTGAACAGGGCAGTCAGTTCACCTCTCCAAAGAGGTTTTGTCTGACAGTGAGTGTGATCCTTCTGTATCAGATACTTTGAATTTGACGGTGGCCGCATTTGATCAGTCCTTGTAGAAGCCATGTTTAGATTCTGCTTTGGTCTGCTCCATTTCCAGTTCAAAGTCGTTGGACACTAAATGAGACAGCTGCATCTCAGTAAAAGATGTGTTTGAATAGCTGTGATGTGCTTACTATTCAGATTTACAGAGCTGAGGTTTTGTCCTTGGCTATAGCAAAGAAGTCAAATCAGGTGAAATTAATTGTATTTCTGAACTAGACAAGTTTAAGTTTGGTAGCACCTAAATTTGGTGCGGTTTGTCATTGATTTCATCTGAAAGAAACTTGCAGGCTTTTTATCTGCTGTTGTCCCCAGCGTAAGATTATCCATTCACATCCTAAAGTACTTGTTATATTTTCAACTCACTCTTATTTGAATAAAAGCCTCAACAATTGGGAGCAATTTAATAAGCACAGAACAAGAGCTGGACCTTGCATTTGGTAGATACTGTACAGTATTACTTCATAGAAATGTAGTCAATGGCATTCCCTATAGACAATCGTTTGTTTTATCTTTAGAGTCGTTCAAAGAACCATTGTGAACTTGACATTAATTGGAATGGAATACACGCAAGAGACTTTCCTCTTCTTCCAATTGTCCTCATCCTTTCTTCTCTTCCACCCCTGCTTTGCAGATTACCATATAGAAATCACCAGGAAGTTGGAGGACAAGACAGCTTTGGAACGTCATTCTGTCATCCTGTCCTGTGACTTCAGGCCTTCTCCAAAGGTTGTGAAATGGTTCAAGGGCCGCACACCCATCGAGCCCTCTGAGAAGTACAAGATCAAGAGGGATAAGCATTCAGTAGAGCTCAGAATTCTGAAGCTGAAGCCCGATGATGCTGGTGTGTACAAGTGCAAGGCAGGAATTGCAGAGACTGAGGCCACGCTGACAGCTGAAGGTATGAGCAGGGAGGGTGGCCTCTTCCATGTCCTATTTCACCTCAGATTTCTCTTCTTGAGGTTGACTTCTGCCGTTCTCTCCTGCTAACTTTATACATGTATTATCTTCACATAGACGATTACACAAAGATCATCTAGTCCAACCATTCTACCACATCCCAGTATGATTTATAGTAACAGTGGTAACAGTTCACCTTGTTTCCCCACAGCCCGCAATGTAGAAGTAACGAAGCACCTGCAGGATGTAGAAATTGAAGAAGAGAGCTCTGCTGTCTTCTCCTGCGAGCTGTCCCATAATGACGAGGACGTGGAATGGTTCCTGAATGGCAACCTCCTTTACACCAACAATTACAATGACATCAAGAACGTTGGCAATTGCTGCACACTGACAATGAAGCAGGTTAAGCCTGAGGATGCTGGCACAGTGACAGTGAAGTCAGACAAGGTGTCAGAAAGCGCACCTGAAGGTGATAGGTGGGTCTGATCACACCCCTCCTGGATGTAAGAGATGCTAAGGAGCTCCAGTTCATTCTATTGTGCAGCAGTCCTGCTTCTAAAGCTGACCTCTCTGGGGTGACAAGTCATCAGAGGCTTTCTTCCAGTGGAAGGTTCCATTGCAGCAGATATCAAGGAAGGAGGATGGTTTTGGTGTCCTGCCAAAGCATTCCATTGCTTTTTATCATCATTTTACTTAACACAAGGAGAGTTACAGGAGCAATTTCTTTTACTGCTTCAGTAACATGCAGTGTCAATGCTGTTGTCTCCAAGGATTTATGACTGAAGGAGAGATCATTCAGTGTGTGTTTTGCCTCTGGGATGACTAATGACCAGGCTGTGAGCAACCTGATCTAGCTGTGAATGTCCCTTTTTATTGCAGGGGAGCTGGGCTAGATGGCCTTTAAGGGTCTCTTCCAATTCTAAGGAACTTGTGCCTGAAGTGCAGAAGTGGATGAATTATACCACTTCTTCATATCCTCCCCATGATTACAGAGGAAATACAACAAAACAACATGCATGGTCTTACTGTTGTCATTTGCTTGAATACGAAGACGTCTCTTTTATATGGTTGAGATTTTTGTTGATATGGGTCAGGAGGAACTCACACTTTTTAGCTTTCTCAATAGGCAAAAAGTTCCAGTTGCTGCAAGCCACCGAGGTAACCAATAGAGGGGCCCTGATCCCCCTTGTGCCATCGGGATGCTCTGGCACGGGATGTGCCTCAAATTCAAAGCTCCTTCCCACCTCCCAAGGAAAAGCAAAGCAACTCAAGCATCTCCAGCAAAGCTGCCCAGCAGACAGCAGGGAATGCAAACAGCTTCTGGCTGCTCCCCTGCACTCCTGTCCTAAGTAAGTGATCCCTCGAGGACTGGATGGGAAATCAGTGCATGACACACGTGAGTGTGCACAGCGTTGTGCAAAGCAGTGGGGATCCGTGTGTGTGTGTGTGTATTTGTGCATGGATGGTGTTGTACACACATTTGTGTCCATGAGTGTACAAACCAGTGGTGTTGCTCAGGTGTGTGTAGGTCTGTGGGTATGTGTGCAAGGACGAGCATGCACATATATGTACGTGCACAGGGGTGTGCAGAGTGTTGGAGCTGCACAAGGACATTGTGGTACCGGTGTGTGCGTGCACTTTGGGAGTGAAAGGAAGGGGTTACACATGTGTGAGTGTGTGTGCGCACAGGGCTGCACTAAGGGATGTGGTTGTGTGAGTGTGTGTGAGCACATAGTGCGTGGTTGCGGTGGCACAAATGTGTGCTTGCACAGGGCTGTGCTGAGGAGTTGGGCTGCACACAGGTGCACACAAAGGGATGTTTGAACCCTTTGCCCCTAAGAACAGTTTTCCAGTGTCTCTCGTCCAAGAATTCTTTGAACAGCCTGCAGCTGACTCTCCTGAAGCTCAGGGTCCTGACTTTGCTTTTTGCCAGGCCCGCATTCCTTGAGATGAGGAACTCTAGGAGGGCATGGTCACTACAGCCCTGACCACCTCCAGTCTTAACCCCTGCTGTGCAGCATGTCCAGTAATGCTTCCCTTCACAGAATCACAGAATTACCCGGGTTGGAAGGGACCTCAAGGATCATGTAGTTCCAACCCCCCTGCCTAGCAGGGCCACCAAACATACACATTTACTAGATCAGGTTGCCCAGGGCCCTGTCCAACCTGGTCTTGAACACCTCCAAGGACGGGGTATCCACAACCTCACTGGGCAGCCTGTTCCAGGACCTAACCACCCTTCTAGTAAAGAACTTTCCCCTAACATCCAACCTAAATCTTCCCTCCTTCAACTTAAAACCATTTCCCCTAGTCCTGCTATTATCAGCCCTTTCGAAGAGTTTACTCCCCTCCTGGGAGTAAGTTCCCTTCAGGTATTGAAAGGCTGCAATGAGGTCACCTCGCAACCTTCTCTTCTCCAGGCTGAACAAACCCAACTCCCTCAGCCTGTCCTCATAGGGGAGGTGCTCCAGCCCCCTGATCATCTTTGTGGCCCTCCTCTGGACCCTTTCCAAAATTTCCATATCTTTTTTGTACTGAGGGCTCCACACCTGGACACAGTACTCCAGATGGGGCCTCACAAGAGCAGAGTAGAGAGGGACGATCACCTCCCTATCCCTGCTGACCACCCCTCTCCTGATGGAGCCCAGGATCCCATTTGCTTTCCGGGCTGCCAGAGCGCACTGCTGGCTCATGTTAAGTTTCTCATCTATCAGGACCCCTAGGTCTTTTTCAGCCGAGCTGCTCTCAAGGACAACTCCTCCCAGCCTGTACAGGTGCCTGGGGTTCTTCCGGCCCAAGTGCAAAACCTTGCACTTTGCCGTGTTGAACCTCATTAGGTTCACCCGAGCCCAGCTTTCCAGCCTGTCAAGGTCCCTCTGAATGGCATCTGTTCCCTCCACCGTATCGACTGCACCACTCAGCTTGGTGTCATCAGCAAACTTGCTGAGGGTGCACTCCATTCCCTCATCGATGTCATTAATAAAGATGTTAAAGAGCACCGGTCCCAAGACAGACCCTTGAGGGACGCCGCTCGTTACCGGCCTCCACCTGGACATAGAGCCATTGACCACCACCCTCTGTCTGCGGCCTTTCAACCAATTGCTTATCCATCTAGTTGTCCACCCATCAAATCCACCTCCCTCCAATTTGGAGATGAGGATGTGATGGGGGACCATGTCAAAGGCCTTGCTCAGGTCCAGGTAAATGACATCGGTCGCCTTCCCTTCATCCACCAACGCCGTCACTCCATCATAGAAGGCCACAAGATTAGTTAAGCATGACCTTCCCCTGGTGAAGCCATGCTGGCTGTCTCGGATCACATGCTTGTTCTTTATGCGATCAAGCATGTTGTCCAGGAGGATCTGTTCCATAATCTTCCCAGGCACAGAGGTGAGACTCACCGGCCTGTAGTTACCCGGGTCGTCCCTGCTCCCCTTCTTGTAAATGGGAGTGACGTGACCCTTCCTCCAATCATCCGGGACCTCACCTGACAGCCACGACTTCTCAAATATGATGGAGAGCGGCTCAGCAACCACCTCAGCCAGCTCCTTCAGGACCCTGGGATGCACGCCATCTGGCCCCATAGACTTATACTCATTCAGTCTAAGGAGGCACTCTCGGACTTGCTCTACCCTTACAGTGGGGAGGGATTTACCTCCTTGGTCCCCACATGGAGGTATGGGGGTGCAAGACTTAGGGACGTGAAAAAGACTAGAATCCTGGCCACCAGTGAAGACCGAGGTGAAGAACTCATTCAGCACCTCAGCTTTCTCTTCATCTGTTGAAGCCATTTCTCCTTTTAAATTTACCAGAGTAGGCACGCCCATTTTGGCCTGTCTCTTCTGGCCAATGTACCTGTAGAAGGTTTTCTTGTTGTTTTTCACATCCCTCGCCAAGTTCAGTTCTGCCTGAGCCTTGGCTTTCCTGATCCCACATCTGCAAGTTCGGACGGCATCCCTGTATTCTTCCCGGGTGACACAGCCTTGTTTCCAGAGCTTGTACACCCCTTTCTTCACCCTCAGTTCTCTTAGCAGGTCCTTGCTGAGCCATGCCGGTTTTCTACCTCTCCTGCCCACTTTCTTAATCAGGGGAATGGAGACCTCTTGTGCTGCCAGGAGGGCATCCTTGAACAGTAGCCAGCTCTCCTCAACGTCCTTATCTTTGAGGGCAGCGCGCCAGGGGATCTTGGCCAGCATTCCATTGAGTAGCTTGAAGTCTGCTCTTCTAAAGTTGAGCATCCTGGTCCTGCTCTTTGCCAGGCCCACATCGCTTGAGATCACAAACTCAACCAGGGCATGATCGCTGGAGCCCAGGCAGCCTCCAACCTTGACGCCTTTGATGATCTCCTCAGCGTTGGTGAGCAGCAGGTCCAGCAACGCTTGACCTCTGGTCGGTCTGTCCAATACCTTCCCTTCTGCTTGGTGTGCTTAATGCTTGGCCCACAAAGTTATTCCCAGTGCAGTCCAGCAGTCTCTCAGACAGCTTGCAGCCAGCCATGCTGATTTCCCAGCCTGACTGGAATCCCCCATCAAGTTGAGAGTCAGTGAGCGCGGTGCTTCTGGTAGCTGCAGTAAGCAGGGCCCATCAACAGGCTCCCTTGACCAGGCGGCCTGGAGCAGACCCTCACCTCCAGAAGCCCATTATTGGTTCAGTCCCGAATTTTACCCGCAAGTTCTCAACGTGATCGTGGCTGTTCTTAGTCCTTTGCAGTCAGCTTCTTCATAGAGAGGGCAAATACCTTGCCCTCCGGAATTCCATAGTAACAATCATGTCTCCTTTATGTCAGGTGAGGTGTTTTTTGTTGTTGTTGTTTTTTGTTTGCTTGTTTGTTTGTTTTCCATTTTCTAGGTAGAAAATTTAATTTCTGAGCCAGGAGAAGAAGAAGTGCAACATGTAACAATCTTCCTGGCACTGTGCAGTTTGCATGAGTAGCCAAGTGCTCCTCAGGTAACGTGTGCTGCAGAGCTGACCTTGGTGGCAGGGGTTGTGTCTTCATTTTCTTCCTGTCATGTGGGAACATAAGAAGACTCTTCAGAGCAGGAGCTGCAGAGGAAGATGAACGGCATGAGAAGGTAAGGCTAGGAACCAAGGACACCTCCAGAAAGAACAGAAAAACTAAGTCATTTAAGATGCATTATGGCCGTGTGATACTGTCCGTGACTGGAGGAGAAGCACATGGCTAGGAATGACTGATGGCTCTGGTGGGATGAGTGCCTACGTGCGCCGTAAAGGAGAGTTTGTGGGATGTTCTGTGGACATGTGAAGGCTGTGGGAAAGTTAAGAGAGAAAACGTGTGAATTCACAGAAGTGGTATTAGAACCTGGAATAAACCATTTGGATCACTCACATCTGAGTCCGTGCCAGATTGTCGCACTGTCAGAACCTGAGGCATGGGATTTTCCTTTAGTAGTGCCAACTGCCTGTTGTAAATGAGAAAAGATATTACTAAACATAGCTTCCCTCCTTGTAGTTTTGATATTTCTGTCTTTGCATTCCTTTAGCACCCAGGGTGTTGATGCAGCTGCACAAATCCGCTGTACTGTCCTCCTGTTTTGCATGGAAGAATGGTAAAATAGCAATCTCTGGGTGAAATTTTGTTCAGGCGTTTTCCTTTCTGTGCCCCTAGGAAGCAATGGCTTGGAAATGGCAGTGCCGCCTGGGAACCCACACAGCAACCCAGTATCTCATTGTCTGGGTCTGTGAAAAACCACAATGATGACAAAAGATGTTTCAATTCTGTCTGTGCTGTCAGTGCAGCCCTGAGGAGCAGTGTGGGCATGGCATGGCAGGGAGAAGGGATTTCCCTTCCAATGGGAAAGTGCCTGTTCATGTGTTGGTATGTAACCGCTCCATGGCCTGCTCCATGTGCTTCTGAATGGGCAGCTCAACTTTTGTGTCACTCAGCCACCTGTGGCAGAGGTCAGGATTAGTGCCTTTCAAGGAGCTGAGAAGCATTTCTTGCTCAAGTCCTGCTTCCAAGCTTAACCACCTACAATGAAGTAGATGTCGTTTTTCTGGTGTCCTTCAATTCCGTGTCCGCATTTTCCCAAAAGCAAAAGAATTTGGAGTTAACCAGCTGCAGTGAAGTGAGCGATTTCAGTGCCTATTTCTGATGGTGGCAATGAGTTCAGAGGTCACACTTAATTGACGGTGCCTGTTTCCATTCTGACAAAGGCTGTAGTTTCAGCTGACTTCCCGAGGCTGCCATGTGTGGTGGTGACACAGCCTTGGGCTTGTGCGTTTGCATGACTCCCACCTTTCCTTTCTGTGTCTTGCAGGTCAGCTGGTGCTGGAAGCGGCCGGTATCTGAGTAGGAATGAAGGTGAGTGCAGGAGCAGCTGCTGAGGGGAGGAAGGAAGTCCATGCTAATGAGCTCTGAAGCATCTGCGGGTCCGGTACCAGAATAGGCAGCAGTGATGCAGGGGGCTCCTCGGCAGGAAGCTGGCTGATCCAAATGCTTGCTGAGAGTTTGGAAGCCCAAACCCTTATGGTCTCTGTAAGGGTGGTTAATAAAAAGATATTAACCAAGATGGTGGTAAATAGCCTAAGGTTATTAGCAAAGGGAAACTCACCAATATCGATACCTTGACTAGAAAGCTGAGGCAGCCTCAACTAGGGAGCAATCTCTAAGACATGCTGTCTCAGTGGTGGTCAGCCTTTAAATGAGGTCTCAGAGGAGGTTGAGTCGAGGTCCACCCCTTCTGGGAGCACAGCTAGATTACTCTCACCTGTGCTCCCGCAGCTGACCCAATACTTGCCTCAGCTGATTAATCAGAGGTTCAAGCTGTGATTTCCCATACAGTCTCTAAGCTGAAGGCAGCATCTCCTTGATCTGATGGTGGTGTGCCTGAGTGAGGGAGTGATCCAAGCTGGATGCAGAAGAGTCATCTTAATTTCTCTGCTATTTTACTTCAGATGACACCTATTGGGTGTTGGTTTCTTAAAATTTGGATCTAGGAGGTGGTCTCTTCCTTTGCTTCTGATGAAAGCACAGAAGTGCAGCAGGAGTAGAAGACAAAGAGGTTTTCTTGGTGACAGGAACACCAATTATTTGATTCAAATGTGTAACTGATGTAGATGGTGAAGAACAGATCTGCCTCAAAGACATGCTTGATCACATAAGAAATGAGAATGTGATCCAAGACAGGCAGTGTGGCTTTAGCAGGGGAAGGCCATGCCTAACCAGTCTGGTGGCCTTCTATGATGCAGTGACGGCATTTGTGGACAAAAGGAAGGTAACAGATGTCATTGACCTGGACTTGAGCAAGATCTTTGACATTGCCCTCCACCACATCCTTATCTCTAAACTGGAGGGATGTGGATTTGACAGGTGGACCACCTGGTGGATAAGGGATTGGTTGAAAGGCCACAGACAGAGGGTGGTGATTCATGGTTCTATGTCCAGGTGGAGGCCGATAACAAGTGGTGTCATCCAGGAGTCTGTCTTGGGACCAGTGCTTTTTTACATGGTTATCAGAGACACCAATGATGCAATGGAGTGCACCTTCTGCTGTTTGCTGAGTGGTGCGGCTGACGCAGTGGAAGGAAGGGATGCCATTCAGAGGGAGCTCAACCGAGAGGTTGGCCTACGTGAATCTAATGAGGTTGAACACAGCAAAGTGCAAGGTTTTGCACTTGGGCTGGAGGAATCCCAGGCATTTCTACAGACTGGGAGGAGCAGTCCTTAAGAGAAGCCCCGCAGAGAAGGACCTGGGGGTCCTGGTGGATGAAAAACAGAACGTGAGCCATCAGCGTGCTCTTGCAGCTCAGAGAGCAAATGGTCCCCTGGGCTCCATCAGAAGAGGGGATGGCCAGCAGGGACAGGGAGGTGATTGATCTTCATGATCCTTGAGGTCCCTTCCAACCCGGGCCATTCTATGATTCTGTGATTACACTCGCTGTCAGAAATAACAGCAGCTGTACAGAAGCTGGATATATTTTGGGACAGTTCTTGTAACCAGTTGATTTTAAGACCTTGCCCGAGTCAAGAGTCTAAATTGAGTGTCAGAAGAAAGCTGGTAAAGTGGCTATTGCTCATTCTTTTTCATTTGCTGATTCTTTCATTCGGGTTCCTTTTCCAAAGGAGATTCTGGTGATGGAAGCAATTGAAGAAAGAACCAAAGCAGCTCTTGCCAAGAGTGCTTGAAGTCCCTGTGGAGAGAAGCAAAGAACTTGGGCTTCCTCTGGGATGCTCCCCACCATGTCTCAGGAAGGAGACAACTGCTGTTCCACTTTCTGCTCTGTGTGTGGAAAGGTACGTCTGGGTTTCTTCTGCTTGTTTATTCTTTCTTTTTCAGGCTTTGAAGGAGAAGGGGTGGAGCAACGGGAGACTCACTGGTCGTTTGTTACCTCAAGAACAGGATGGATTCTGCATTGACTGTGAAAAACCTGGGCTAGTAGCATGAGCATGTTTCAGGCTGGACTTTTCCGTCTTGGTTTCCTTTTGGCTACAGGGAGACAGCTGTCTAAAGGTGTGTTTTCATACCCACTCTCCAAAACCATGCTTCATTGTTGCAGGTGGTTCAGTGTGCTCTTGCAGTGCAGATGCTGTAGTTTGCTGTAGAATCTGAATTGTTTCTGTTCCTAGGGGAGGACTGGGAGGAGGTAGTGAGAAGAGAATTCAATGCCTTAGGTGTATCTTAGTGAGAAATGTTGGCATGAGGTGCTGAAAGTCTTGAGTTGTCAAAGGCCAGTGATGCTCAGACTCCTTAACCTGCTGGAGCAGGGTGGAAGCAAGGAGTGGGCACTGCCGTCCCACAAGCTGCGCTTGGTTCTGGTCTGCCAGGTCTGTGCTGGCCTGGATTTCTTCTGAGAAGTTTGTTGGAGCTGCTTGGAGTAGTGAAGGGTGGGGAGGAAGTGCTGCTCAAGAGCTAAGGCTCTGCATGATCATCTTGGATGGTTTTAACCATGATATCTGAAGACATAGTTTCCATCAGAATGATCCCAACATTGTGCGAGTGTCTCAGATGTATGAGAGCACCCGCCTCCTCCAGCTGAGCCATAGGAAAGCTAACTGTGCCCAGTAATTACAGCTTCTGCAGATTGAATATGCTTCCAAGTGTTTTCCTTAGTGATCAATAATGTCCCAGCACTCTGAGATTCCATCTCTGGCACAGTCTGGAGCATCTCTGCAATCCTTGGTTGCTGGAGGGCACGTGGTGAGTGCATGGACAGGGTGGCACAAACGCGTGCGTGTGCTGAGGAGTTGGGTTGCACACAGGTGCACACAAAGGGGTGTTTGTGGAAGGTGTAGGCACGTAGGTGTTCCCAGGGATGGTTTGCACACGTCTGTGAATGCAAAGGAGGGCACACGATGCAGAGTGTGCATGGGGGTGTGCAAAGCAGGCAGGGTGGTGAATGGGTGTGCGTGTGCACATGGATAGGGGAAGGTTGGGGTTACAGGTTGACCTGTGCTGAGGTGAGTGGGGACTCACGGTGTTGCTCAGTGGTAGATTGGTTCACACTGAGTGCTAACAGGAAACTCGCACACCCTTTTTGTTTCAGCTGTGCCAGCGCTGTGATCCCTTGCTGCAGGGATGGGGTGTTGGAAGGATGGTGTGCGTGCCGAGCTCCCATCTCTTGCAGGAATCAAGTGTAGAGCAAAAGGGATGTTTGGGCCAGGTGACTGTAAGAAGGCTGGCTGCTTTGGATGGTGGTAGCTGATGGAAACAGGTGCTCTGGGGACCGTTCAGCTTTTAACAGAAGACAGGGGTCCTGCAGCAAGAACGACTAGGTTCTCAAATGGCTTCAGACGTGCACACCGACTACATCCCCGCAGACATTTACCGGTAGGTGGCTCTTGCGTAAGAAGATTCAAGCAGCAGAACCTTTTGCTCAGCTACAGCACACAAATGCTACAAAAGCAGGAACAACCTGCAAGCTCTGGGTCTGTTTGTCTTGCACAGGCATGCACTAACTGCGTTTGATGGTACCCCCCATCCTTGATTTCCTTCCCTGCTTCTTGTCTGATGACGCTGCTGAGCCAGGAACAAGCTGCCCAGTGTGGCAGAGCATGGTGCAGGGCTGTGCTGGGACCTCCTCCCCTTCATCTGCTGCAGATCAGTGCCCCACACGTGCCATTGGGATGCTCTGGCACGGGATGTGCCTCCAACCCAAAGCTCCTTCCCACCTCCCAAGGAAAAACAAAGCAACTCAAGCATCTCCAGCAAAGCTGCCCAGCAGACAGCAGGGAATGCAAACAGCTTCTGGCTGCTCCCCTACACTCCCATCCTAAGTAAGAGACCCTATGAGGACTGGCTGGGAAATCAGTGCATGACACACGTGAGTGTGCACAGGATTGTGCAAAGCAGTGGGGTTCCACGAGTTTGTGTGTGTGTGTATCTCTGCTGTTATGAAAGCATGGGAAGACTTACTGAGTCCCAGATAATTACTTATCCTCAAATGATTTTTCCTGGCCAAAGTTAGAGCCTCTCACAGGTAATCGAGATCAACAGGCTGTTGTTACACAATCAACAGACACAATCTAGATGATCAGCTGAGGAAAATAAAGCATCATGCGAAGGGTACTAGATAAGTGAGCAGCTTGAGATCTGCACATTTATGTGATGCTCATGGTCTTAGACAATATTTGCCTAGAGAGGTCACATTGAATGAAAGCAAACTCTAAGATGAATGAAAATATGCACAGGAGAAGAAGCCTCTGAGGCTTCTCAAGTGTTATGACCAGAAGACATAAACTCTGTTAAAGCAAACGTTTCTCTCTATTTTTTTGTGTTATTCCAGGCAGGCCTTGATTACCGCCTGAACACATGCTGTGGAAGCCCAGCTTATGCAGCACCAGAGCTAATCCAGGGCAAAGTGTCTATTGGCTCAGAGGGATGTAGAGCGGTGTTTGTTTTCCCCTCTTTCCCTTCCCTCTCCACAGAGCATTTAAAGGCAGTGGAGCTCAGGTAGGCTCTCTTGGTTTCCCTTCTGAATTCTGCTAGGTTGCATCGCTTGGTAGCTCTCAGAAGCTGTCAGTGGCCACAGACTAGAAAAGTGCAATTGGTCTCAGTTCACAGCTGGCTGGTTTGTCTCAGGCTAATCCTGAACTGCCTCAAGCGACTGCTTTGGTGCTCTACAGAACAGCAACTTCAGAGATCTCTTTCTATTACTAAGTGTTTGAAAGAGCAATTTGCTCTGTTAATTATCCATCATTTCTGTGCAGTCTGTTTTGTCAGACTTGTCTTTAGCTTCCAAGTTGTATGTGAAGAATTGTTTCCATTGTAATGCACAATGTACTAAAAATTGAGAGATGAAAATGTGAAGAGTTTTTCCAGCTTTGATTTCATGTCTGGAATTTTGGAACCCACTACTTGCAGTTGTTAATCTGTCCAAACTGGTCTGGTTTGGGATGCCCTCGTACTTCTTGAATCGCTGTTAAAGGCGGAGCAATTCCTACAAGTGCCATGGCCCCACTGTTGTTCTAATTCTTGTTTCTTTGTTTTCCACACGCTGCTTTTCAAGCCTCCTTTTTCTTTACAGTCAAAGTGAGAATTGCACTGTGAGGTGTCTGAACCTTGTTGTGCCTGTACATAAATAGAACAGCAGCAAAGCCAGACAGGTGACTGTGCTGACAGCTCTCGTAGCCAGTAACACGTAACTGTGCTAAATCCCTTGTGACGGCTTTGATTTCATTTTTGCCAGTGAAATCCTTGTAAAAGGAACTGCAGCAGTGTGATGAGCTAAGGTGAAGATGCTGGTTTTAGTAGTGCTCTAAGCTGAGTGGAAGGGCAATTGAATGAGGGTTATATGCTTTCTCTGGGACGATAAGGTTTTATTTCCTGAGGGAAAGAGCCAGCTTTTCATGGGCTATATGTGGGCTTTGGCAAGGGCAGACAATCCAGTCTGTCAGGAAGCCATTTGAGGTGCTTCAGGTTTGTAAGCTTGTCTTTTTGTTTTTCAGGCGGATATTTGGAGCATGGGTGTAGTGCTGTATGCTCTGCTGTGTGGGTTTTTCCTTTGGATGATGACAATATGATGGCACTCTACAGGAGGATACCAGTGGGTATCAGTGGTGCTAGAATACACTGAGAAGGGAAATAGCTGAGCTTGACAAGAGGCCTTGCTTTTCGGATGGCAGAACATGCTGAGCTGTGGGTAGAAAGGCCTGTCTGCTGAATATTGTCCCTGTTTTTGCTGCTTTGTCTACCAGTATTTTGTGGATTTGGTTCTACGCTTGGTTGGCCTATGTGGCACTGTAGCCTAATTCTGTACCATGATAGCATACAGAATTTAAGGAGAAGTATTTTCCTGCCAATGGGCTGGATTTTTTTGTATCTGGTTCTTCAACTGGCTGCTCCCTATACTATCTGTAGTAAAAATATAGACACATCATTTGATTTCCCTGAAATGAATGTTCCTAAATGCCAGCTCTTCTCATGTCTACAAAGATCAAAGTTCTGCATTTGCTATTAGAATTTCCTCTTCCAGAATCAGGAGGTAATGTAGGACCCCACAGATTGCCTTCAGAATCCAACAGTTAGTTCTGTTTCCTTTCGGAGTGCATAACAACCTGAGCACATGAATTGAATGACGTGGCTTGTTAGTCTGGTACAAACTCTGCTGTACACTGAAACCTGGTCCATTTGTAAGCAGGACTTTGTCCATCTCTGCAGGACAGCAGAAAACCCTTTGTGCTAATCATGATGCCAAGAAGCAGAATGCGGCAAATGGCAGATGATCCAACTGCTTCAGGTGTTCATTTCCTTAAAACTGTGAATAGTTTTGGACTGAGAGTTTGTAAGCAGAACAGAGCTCTTAAAGCTGTCAGAGATTATTTCTGCACTGTTCAATTCTATCTGCCTAACATACACCGGATCTCAGAACTGCATTGCTTGAACTGGTGGAACTTGTTGAAGTGAACTGGGATGAGCAAGTTTTAGAACTTAGTCAGAATGCAGTAAAAAATGGATAATCTCATGAGTATTAAGGTACAGGCTTGCTATTTCTGCACTGAATTTGTTTTTATTTTACATGGCTGTGATCTGAAAGTTGCTTGAAATGCAGGCACCTAGGCACTGTTGTGTAACTGAATTTCACACGATAGGTCCTGAAATATCCTGGAATCAAAAACTCTGACTTGTTTTAAGTCTGCTGCTTGAGTCTAATCAGGGTCATAGTGTCTGTGTGCAGTGTTTCTTTCCCTGTAATGCTCCACATCATTTCATTTTGGGAATATTGAAGGAAATGGACTATGTGCCATAACTGTTGTTAGAACAAAGTATGTCTGGTGTGATCTTATGCATAGGTTCTGTAACTGCTCTTCACAGCTCAGGTGTTTGACCTTCCTTTTGGTGAAGTGATGAAATACTGCTGGTTTCTATTTGTGCTTCTAGGCACCTTGAAGCTCTTAGGAATAGAACAATTGTCTCCAGTTCTTTTCAATGATATCAGTAACAGCTCGAGTGTTGCTGCCCACTAGGTAGACCCAAAGAAGCAGATTACAGTGAAACAACACACGAGCTGGACCTGAATGAGGATCACTTTCAAGACAGTGGCTATGCTGCTTCAAGCCTACTTGCTTCTTCCTGCCGCCACTCTATTACCAAGTATCAACAACCTTTCATGATTCAACTTGCAAATGTTTGAAACTAACCCTTGTGTTTCTATGCCTTCCTAGGTGATTCGAGCCCTTGTCAACCCCAAAGATCCAAACCAAGCAGTGTCTTTCCATCAATGGAGAGTTCTTATTAAGCATGAATCGCTGCAATTCGGATGACAGCCTTCCACATGGTAACAGTGATGGACACAAGGGGCTCATCCACGTTCATGCTCTCATATCTCCTGGCTCTGCTGAAGCTCCTGACCTGAGCCTGCCAGACACAGCAGTCACCTGCCTGGATTGTGACCCAGCGCCTTTGCAGTGCTGCCCATCCCAAGCACAGCCCGAGTGTCCCAGCAGCAGCACCACCATGCAGGAGCAGGGCAGCATCAGTGAGGTGAAGCTGAGCATCTTAGATGGGGACTTAGAGTCAGGCTGCCAGTCCCAGGCACCAGGCAGCAGCACCAGCTCTGAGCCACTCTCATCTTGACAAGAGGAGTCCCATCTTCACCCTTGACCTCTCAAGCCCTCCTGTCTTTTATTGAATAAAGTCACTCTCATGCTCAGTCATCGCCTCGACTGCATTCTGAGTCTTCAATCACAGGGATTGGGATGAATGCAACAAACAGCAAGGCAGCTCAGCTTGCAATGCTATGGCTGTGGGGTTCGTGCAGGCAGAGATCTGGGTTCCCATTTTGCCTGGCTTTGGGATGTCTGCAGCAAGATCTCTACCATTTTGTATGGGAGCAAATAATCTCTAGCATCCAGGTTGCTGCTCATGATATATCCCAGTCTTCCTGGCTGTCACTTTGTGATACTTTTCAAAGCCTTCTGATACTCTTTGATGCCTTGGCTGCTCCCTAACACCTCTGCCCTCCTGCCATGTTGACTCACGTCTCCCACTTTTAAGCTGGCTTTGCAGATCATCTCCAGCCCTGTCATCATCACGCTGCAGCAGGAGGTGCTCACCTGGCCCAATGTCTGGCAGTACTGCTTGTTCTGCAGATGAGCAGCTGCCTCCTCATCTCTTCAGCTACAGTAGTTTTTCTCAGGGCAGTTAGATGCAGTCATGCTCCTCTGGATTTGGTGTGTTAAATCCATGCTGCATGGCAGCAGTCAGTGCAATACAAAGGTGTTCTGTGTGCCATAGCATTTCTCCAGGGGCTGCCAAAGGTAGAAGCACAACACAGCACCATCCTTCTGACAGTAATGTCTGTGAGTGTTAGACATGTGAGCACTGCATCATCCCCAGCGTGTCAGTGCTTTTCCACACCAACCTGACTCTCACACTCTGCACTGAATGTAACTCTGCTCTTGTGGAGACAAATGCTTTCTGTCACATCCTCCATCCCTGCAACCATTTGCCGGTAGGCAGCTCTTGCAGAAGAATCAAGCAGCAGAACCTTGTGCTCACCCTACAGCATGCAAATGCTATGAAAGCAGAAATAACCTGGCATGCTCTGGGTCTGCAAGGCTGCACAGATGGGAGAGGTAGATTGTGTTTTTGCAGTGGAAGTTTCCAGTATTTTCAGTACATAGTGTAGGCCCTAACTGAATGTATAACCCTCTTGTAAAACAGCTGTATAAGTAGTTTTTCCACCAAGAAAGTTGCTGAACAGAATTAAGTTCAGACTGGGGGCATTCTGACATGGGGAGAATTGAGACAAGCACAAGATAAATACAGGGTGGGTAGAGCCCAGCACAGGACAGAATGAATGTACTGACTTTTGGAAACATTGCCCTTCTCTGTCCGCAGAAAAGTACAAGGCAGACCTAAAAACAAGAGGTTGGTAATTGACCTTCTATGGAAATGAATCCTAGCCACAGTCTCGAGGAGTCTGTGAGCCTGAGATGCTCAACCAATGAGAGCCATGAGAGCATCACCTGCAGTGGGTTTAGGGCACAGAACAGAATTGATTTCACTGACTGGTGTGCAGTTTCTCCCTTGCCAATAGGGGATGTGCGCGCAGTATTGCAATAATGAATAAGCACTGCTGCTATCGCTGCCATCTTTGCCTAACTAGAAATCTTTGACTTTGAGAGTTTCTCACACAAGGGGAGAGGGTAAGAAAGTAAAGAGGCACAGAAAACTAAGGGAAACTGCTCTTCTTTATCTTATCTATAAAAATTGATACGATGCTGTTGTGCATTTTTTTTAATTTTATTTTTAATTTTTTGCTAATGTCAGTTAGATTGTTTTAAAATATCCACACACCAAAATCTGACTACCAAGCAAATGTAATGAAAATGAAATGAAGGTGAGTTAGTGGAAAGCACAAGGCCATATTATATTAGGCTCCAGCAAATTTACAGGCAGTCACTGCACGAAGAGGTAGATCTGAGTTGCACATTATATGATTCCCACAAAGATTAAGGAAATCTGAAGCTTTCAATATATTTTTTTAATTCTTTTTTCATTTCATTTTTAAACACCTGACCCAGACCCCAACCCTCACAGGAGCTGTAAAGATAACAGCATTAACCAGCAATGTAACTCTAATCCTAACCCTTACCCTGATTCTAAAATCGTCCCTAACTCCAAATGCAACAACAAAAATGATGCTAGAAGTTTGTAGCAAAAGGAACCTTAACCCTGATCATAATCCAAAAAAAAAATCATTATGGTAACAATAATCTTTACCTTAAGAGTAATATTAATCAGAGCCCAGATGATGCCTGCATCCAATCAGAAGCATGCTTTGCATTATTTAAGAGTTGTATTTTTTCCAATGAACTCTCTCTATTATCACGTTTATAAAGTAACAGAGTCTGTTCTTTTTCTCCTGACACTGTGCCTTACTCCTGACATCCCCTGGAAATGACCCAGATAGGGCACCATCAAAGTAATGCTAATAGTAATGTCAATCCTAAGGGTATCTCTAGCCTCAGTGTTAATGGGACGCTAACAACAATCCCAACAGCCTTAAACATTCTGGTGGTGTGAAAGAGGTGCTGCCTTGCACATGCTGGGCAGTCCCATTGCCTGTTAAATGCAGGCGGCAGCGTAGAAACATGATGCCCGTGGTCAGAATGCCCTGTGGCAGATCCTGGCACCGGAGAACTGACCGGAGAACCATGAGAGAACTGACAACAAATCACGCGACATCAGAACCGACCCAGTGGTTATTTACAAGCCTTGGGAGACCCAGACAGGATCTCAGAGTGGTGAATGTAGGTACAGAAGTTGTTACTACTCTGTTTTCTTCTAAAAGAAGTGGTTTTTTTTCATCTCAGAAGTTGGGGGGGGGGGGGAAGGGAAAGGGATATCAATTTAATTAGTCATTAATTTATTGACAGACATTCACATTTGCTACGTTTGGAGAAGTTTTTATTTGTTTGCTGTGGTTTGATTTTTTTTTTTCTTTTTTTTTTCCCCCTTCCCTCCTCTTCCATCTTTGTGTTCTTCCCCTATAATCAAAAGAACGGATCCCCAGGGTCTGTCCCGCAGACGTTCTTTCCGTGGTCTCTGCTGCCACCTGCTGGCCAATAAGCGGAACTGCCACTGTTGGGCGTTTGGTGCCGCAGGAAGCACAACGCAGATCTGAGTTCTGACCGGTCTACGCAGCAAATCCGCCAATCTTTATTGCGATAAGCCCTCCAGACAAGAGCATAAAGTCTTTGCCTGAGGGCAGGGTTAGTAGTAATGGATGTCAGTTTTGAAATTTCCAGTCCATTCACCATAGCACTTTCTGCCTCCATGTCCCATAACCAGAGCAGCTATGCTGGCATGCTCTCTTGGTTTCTGTCTAAACCACTGTACTATATCCATCAGTTCAGCTGCTGTATTATGGGCAGCAGGGTTTGGGGGGTGGACACTGGTCAGGGCACTCCCACCAGCCTATCCTGCATTTTTTTTTTTTTTTTTTTTTTCATTTTTGGGTTACAATCAGTCAGATCTCAAATAGATCTAGTCCAAATGGAACCTCAAAATCTGACCTTTTAGTGCCTTCATTTACAGAGTCCATTTTATACAGATTCCCTTGTACAGGGCCCCCGTGGTCCTCCAGACAGTTGTTACTGATCTTCCATAGGAGAATGATTGAATTAGGTTTTTTCCCATCAAAACTGCCACCTGTCTTTCCAATTTTTCAACACTATCATTCAATAGCTGATTTGCATCAGCCTGAGCCTCTTCAGTTATGTTCAGACAGTTCAAGGCCATTAAAAGTGGCCATGCCACCATGAACACAGCTAACTGTCATTCTCAAGTTGTAAGTATGTCTTTGCTAAGACCATGGAAATACTCAGTCAGGTGGGCCAGGGACTCATGGACCCTCCCTCCGTCCCACACAGGGCCCCATTTTTCAGTGACAGAAGCAGTGCTGCATTTTGAGGATCCTAGGAATCCCAGGACATGCCCTGACAAAAGGTCATTCAAAGGGGTAGTCTTTCCCCATCCAAACAACTCCATGATATTCACAGAATCACAGAATTGTAGGGGTTGGAAGGGACCTCCAGAGACCACTGAGTCCAGTCCCCCTGCCAAAGCAGGTTCCCTACACCACGTTGCACAGCTCAGCATCCAGGCAGGTCTTGAATATCTCCAGAGAAGGAGATTCCACAACCACCCTAGGCAGCCTGTTCCAGTGCTCTGTCACTCTCACCATAAAGAAGTTATTGCACACATTAGTGCAGAATTTCCTATGGTGCAGTTTCTGTCTGTTTCCCATTGTCCCTCCTCCACACACTGCTGAAAAGAGTCTGGCCTCACCTCTTTGCCCCCCACACCTCAAATATTTATAGACCTGGATCAGGTCCCCTCTCAGCCTTCTTTTCTCAAGGCTAAACAGACCCAGTTCCCTAAGTCTCTCCTCATAGGGGAGATGCTCCAGGCCCTTCACCATCTTTGTGGTCCTCCACTGGACTCTTTCCAAGAGATCCCTGTCTTTTTTGTACTGGGGAGCCCAGAACTGGACACAATATTCCAGATGAGGCCTCACCAGGGCAGAGTAGAGGGGGAGGATCACCTCCTTCGACCTGCTGGACACGCTCTTTTTAATGCACCCCAGGATGCCATTGGCTTTTTTGGCTACAAGGGCACACTGCTGGCTCATGGTCAATCTGTCATCCACCAGGACGCCCAGATCCCTCTCAGCAGAGCTCCTCTCCAGCAGCTCTTCCCCCAGCCTGTACTGGTGCATGCAATTATTTCTACCCAGGTGCAAGACTCTACACTTGCTTTTGTTAAACCTCATCCGGTGTCTTACTGCCCATCTCTCCAGCCTGTCCAGGTCTCGCTGAATGGCAGCACAGCCTTCAGGCATGTCAGCCAATCCTCCCAACTTCGTGTCATCAGCAAACTTGCTGAGGGTGGTCACTATCCCCTCATCAAGGTCGTTGATGAAGATGTTGAACAAGACCGGACCCAGCACAGACCCCTGGGGGACGCCGCTAGTTACAGCCCTGCAGCCAGACACTGCACCGCCAACGACAACCCTCTGCACTCAGCCAGTCAGCCAGTTCTCGACCCACTTCACTGTCCAATCACCTATCCCATACTTCTTCAGCTTTGGTATAAGTATGTCATGGGAGACTGTATCAGTTATAGAGGTTATAGAGTTCAATTCCTGTAGTCAATTTGGCGGCCCAGGTGGGACCAGCTCTGTTCGCTGCAGGACCAGCTGAGAGGGAGACACTTTTGGCGCACCCTGAGATTTCTCTGAAGGACTCCCTTCATCACCTGATCACTGCAGGGACAGACAAGGACCACCCATAGGTGGACCAGGTATGTGTATGGTAAGTGGAGCCCATATGTCTTGAGGAGACATCCTACACAGTTTACAGCCATACGTGCTGCTCCCAGGGAGGTGAGCTCATGGCTTTGGTTGCCAGCTGGGTAGGAAGACTCCTTGGGTGAGTTCCTATGAAAGGGAACTGTATGTCATATGAATGGAAACAAGAACAAATACTCTCTCCCAGGTAGTTGACAATAGGAGGGACCTAGGTTGGTCTCTCCTACGGGTATGGGATATAGTGGATAGCCTGTCAAATGGTAGCCTGGGTTCTCCAAGTTGTAATCACGGGGGTTATAGGTTGTATGTTCAATATTATCATCTGCTTTAAGTGTTTGGTACCGTGTGTCAAGCCGACTCTGGGAAAAACATTAACGTTTGCAACTGGTCGACCAGAGTATGAGTGTTATTAAGATTCCAGCTAGAAAACGTTGTCAGCATTGTGTAGTATGAATAAACCATGGTTTTTGATCTAAATGTCAGAGTGAGTGTGGTGTGAGTGAGACACAGAACAGCTGCAGGGTGAGTGCCGAGTCCCGATCCATGTTTCCTTCCTCCTGTGAGGGAAATGGCCAGACACGGACAAAGTGAAAGACTGTGTTGTCTGTCCACTCATATGTACTTTCTGCTTGTATGTAAGAAGACGGGAGTTTGTACTCTGTAGATTAGTAAGATTGTCCTGAGGAGAGGTGTACATTCCACCCGACCAATGAATGTCAACCCATTTATGTAATACTATGTACTGCTTGCGAGGAAGTGTGTGAGGGAGGTGGTTCAATCAGTGCTGGTTCTGTGGCACAGTGTTTATAACTGAAGAATACAGACTGTATTAAGGGAGTTTATGTGAACTGTAGAACTGTACTGTTTGACAAACAGTTTTGATGGTATAAGAAAGTGTAATTGTTAATGATATATGGAAGTGTACTTGAGGGAATGTGGAAGTGTATCTGAGCATACAAACAGAGGAAGCATTTACAGAAGAAAAAAGGTTAAAGTGAGTTTACCTGCACTGACATGAGAGCAACACCCTGAACCTCTGCCCTGTGAGCTGAGCAGAGCAGAGCAGAGACACAGTCCTCATGTATCAGGTAGTGTTATTCTGCATACCAAATGAATGAGTTCACTACAGAAGAGGCAAATCTTCCCCTCTGCTCCATTTGTGGCATACTCTGGAGTTCAAGACATTGCAAAGCTATGGCACATCTACTTTCTTTCAATGATGACGCCTTAGTATGCTCTGGGCTGTCATTTCAATTGCATCTAAAGAAGTCTAGGGTCATGCCAGCTGACAGGAAGCTGGCAAATGTTGTCTCATTGTAAGGAAGAGCAAGAAAGATGACATGGGCAATTATGGACCTGTCAGTCCAGAGCCTGGTAAAATTATGGAGAAAATGATGGTGGGAGTTATGGAAAAACAGCTGAAGGACAATTCTGTCATTGGTTGCAGCCAACACAAGTTTGTGAGGCGAAGGTCCTGTTTAATTTAAGCTCATTCTGTGACACAGTTATCCGTTTAGTTGACCAGGGGAAGCCAGTTGATGTAATCCTTGAGGATTTCAGTGGAGATTTTGATACTGTTTCTCACAACAACCTTCTGGACAGAATGTTCTGCATATGGCTAGACAGAAACACAATGTGGTGGGTGAGCAGTTGGCCAGTAGGTCAGTCCCAAAGGATTATAGTCAGTTTTTTCCATCAGGCTGGTAGATGGTCACTGTCGGGGTCCCCAGGGTTCCATTTTGGGGCCACTTTCCTTTCATGTTTATGCAGATGACTTGAATGCAGGACTAGAAGACGTTCTGAGCAAGTTTGCTGATGAGACCAGATGAGGAGGTGCTGTTGCCTCCACTGAGGGTGGAGAGGACTTGCAGAGAGATGTGGACAAGTCAGAGAAGTGGGTACCAGTTGGTACTAAGCACCAAGTGCATAACGTATAACAAGAACAAGTGCCTGATTGTGCGCCGCAGAACATAAAGGACTTCAAACTCTGGGAGAATGTGCAAACGAGGGCACTGGAACTGAGAGATCTGAAGTTCAGAGTTTCACAGGGATTGACTGCTTGTTCAGACTGGGCCCTTCTCACATCCCTTCTCACATCCTGCAATGAAACATAGGTCTCATATGGGACATGAACCTCACAGCGTCCTTGCACCACATGTAGAGCCTGGGATCTTCTGTCCCCATGTCTTTCATTTAACATCATACGGACCTCCAACCCATTGCCCCAGGAAATGCCAGGAACCAACATGAGAGACAGGATCTCTCTACCACTGGTCTTGCAATCAGGGCTTGACCTGTCTGCTTCGTAAGGCAAAGGAGAGGTTTCTTAGCATGCCAGTGCCTTTGCCTGCCTGTAGTCATGGCTTCCAGTTATCTTCTCTAACAAGTCCCTTGGGAAGCTTACTTGGTAATGGCCCTCAGTGGGCCCATTAATACTCCAAGAAACTTCACTGTTACTTCTGACTTTGTCTTGTTGAGCACTTTGTGCAAACTTCTCTCTGCACTAGAGGCTGATGAACTCAGCATCAAATGCACCCTGGGGCCCATTATAACCTAAAGAATCTCCTGTGCCTTATGCCATCTTGTTATCTTCTTCAGGTTATCAGAACTTGTTCAGCAAAAAGGAGGGATATCTGGAGAGAGCTTAAAGAATCCAGTATAAATTTATTGTCTATTTATTTATAGTTGGGTTTAAAGAAGACATTAAAGCAGCACTGTGCAACTGATACCAATCCAGGATGTCCCAATGAGTTCTGTACTGTTACTGTGTTGACAAAGGTCCTTCTCAACCTCCCCACCCAATTTCTGCTCACAATGGACCTATGGGACTTGCATCACTTTTCTTCACATCACTCTTCTCCTCTGCATTCATCCGCTCAGTGTTAAAACTGCTTTGCACCAACTCCCACTGGCTTTCCTCAGAGAACCAGCTACACATGGAAAAGGAAAGATTTCTCTTTTTTATCTGGCCAGCAAATGGAAAGAAAGGTGATGCAATTGAATGAACAGTAAAACACAGTGATCAACTGCATGCCATGTTCAAGCGGCATCTATTGAAGTTTGTCTTTCATATGGAATATTTTTAAAAGAAATGATTTATTCTGAGGTAGGATAGGATAGATTGAATCACAGTGAAGTAGTTGACAACAGAGGCCATCAGACTCGGAGAGATGGAGCAAATTCCAGTAATCTTCCTGGGATAGATCAGCCAGGTAGTTGAGAGGTATCAACTTAAAACTGATCAGGACTTGTGAGTATTTCACACATTGAGATGGGTTAACACATTCTCATTGATTTATATCTTTGTCTCCAACTCTGCTTTTCACTTTTACTGACATTAATGAACATCTTTCAGACTTCGTGCCTTAATAAAAAAGAGACAGTGATTGAGAAAAAGAAAAAGTATAAGAAGAAAAAGAATAGATAGGAAGGGATAGATCAAATCACAGTGAAGGAGTTGACAACACATTCCATCAGACTTTGGGGAGATGGAACAAATTCCAGTAATCCCCCTGAAAGTCAGAAATCAGACAGATAATTGGGAGGTATCTGACTGAACAAAGAGCAAGGGATGGAGAAATCTGGAGGGCAGTGGGAGTAGTGTGTGCCCAAATGGCCTGCTGAAAACATGCCCTTAACCATGGCCATTTCTTTAGGAGAGCTGAAAAAACTTGGAGGATGAGGCACATCAAATAGGCAGCAGGGAAGAGTAGTGCTGGGCACCAGGCTACAGTCACAGGGCATTGGCACTGGCACCGCTGTCTGTGTCTCTGAACCTGAAGGCATTTGTGTCCAGCGAACACAGTTCTGGAAAACATTGTAGTTTCAGTAAAAGAAAAAAAAAGACATCAAATCACCTCAAAGATTCATATTTACAACTTAAAATGGAACAAGACTCATGAGAATTTTTCATGTTGAGAAGGGTTAACACATTTTCATTGATTTCCATCTTTGTCTTCAATTATTTGTTTCAGTTTTATTGACATTTATGATCAACTATTAAGCTTACAGCCTCAAAATAAATAAATAAATTAAAAGAGATACATTTGCATCTTGCACATGGCCTGATGCCCCTTTCACCTTCACAGTTCCCACAAGTCCTTCCATGCCGGAGAGTATGAGATCCAGCAGAGCACCTCTCCTCTTTGGTTCCTCCACTGCTTGGTCAAGAAGCTGCCATCTGTGCTCTCCATGGATCTGCTGGATGCCACATGCCCTGCTGTGCTGTCCCTGCCACAGATAATGGAGTGACAAAGGCCACCAAATGGGACAAGGGACAGACAACATCAGATTCCCATCTGTCTGCAGAGGGCACCTTCCATTTACTCTCCCTGATCAGGAAGACAGGAAAAGACACTGATGGTCTCCTCTGTTTGCCATTTCCATTAGCTCTGACCTGTCTGCTCTTCCATCCCCAGGCAGAGCTCAGTGCACTCTCACAGAGGGCAGTCGCCCTTCTTTGTCTCCTCGCCCATCCATCCTAAAGACTCGGTATCCCCCTTGTGCTACAGTGCAGTTGTGGAAACCATTAAACTGTGTCCCCATGGTCCAAACAGGAGCTCAGGCCTGCAGCTCTACCAAGATTTCTAGCTTCTTGTGTGTTGGTGTTTGCATTAGTGCAAAAGCACAGAAGTAAATATCCTAATTGAAAAGCATCACTGGACATTGCCTGACTGGATAGCTCATCTATAGAGTCAGTGTGCAGAAGGTGGCACACAAACATTAGACCGATCGTGGGTCTTGGAGGTGACGTAGCAGCACGGACACACCATGGGCATGGCTTTCCTGAAGGCCCTGTGCTGCTCTTGTAGCTGTGAGTGAATTCACCGGACAGCCGGTGCTATCCCCTCTCTGGCCCTCAGCTGATGCCCAGGAAGGAGGTGTCTATCTCAGGGATTTCCCACACGGTTTACAAGCACTTGCAAACATCAGGAGCAGCCCAGGCACTTGGGCATCACCCAGTGTCTGTGTGTGAGCTGCTGCCTCCCAGCTGAAGGACCGAGGACTCAGAGCAGGAGCTCACATGCAGGCAACTCCTTGTGCTCTTCTGAACTGAACCAGAGAAATCCCAGCTCCTGTGGTTCTGTGGGGAGCCGAATCCCATTTCAGCTCCAGGATTTCTGTCAAGGGATGAGACTCCTGCGCTGCCTCAGCTGGATCACTGCCCTGCACAGGGAACGTCCAAACCTCGCCTTCCTTGTCTGGTTGCCCTTATTGTTTCATCAAACGATCTCTGGGAGCACTCCCCATATGTCTCCAATCAGTCACTGACCACTGGACATGTGGTGGTTAATTGAGTGGATTTCAAAGCACAGTCATGATGCTGTTGTCTTTCAGGAGCTGTTGGCCATGAGGACCCAGGGACATGTCAGGGGAAATGAGTGGGAAGGATAAAAATGACATAATCTGCTGCTTGCTTGTCCAGGTTCCTGGGACACAGGGAGCTCATAAAAGTGGGCAGAGCTGCAGAGAGACAGCTGTGCCCAGGAGCAGCTCTTGTGCACAGCACAGCCTGCAGGTGACAGAAGGAGAGGAGAGAAATTGGAGAGAGCTTGCAGGATGTGTGTGGTGTGAGCGGGCTGTGAGCTCACTGCAGGAGCATTGCTCACAGACCATGACAAGGTAAGTCTCACAGCTGACCATGAGCTGCTTTTAATTAAGGGGTAACTATAACTGGGACATCCCATAGGAGATCTGACTGCAGGCACTGCATGTTTCTTTACTGTGGAAAAAGCTTTCTGCTCCAGCTGAGACGGGTGCCCAGGGCTGTCCTGCAGAGCAGGGTCCGTGCTGTGCCCCAGGGGCTGTGTGCCGGGTATGGGACTCTGCCGCCTGCCAGGCTCAGCACTCAGCCTGCCCGGGGAGCTGCCCAGGGCGCTGCGGGGAGACGTGTGGGGTAAGGAGCCCCTGGCAGGGTTTGTGCTGCCACAGCTGCTGCCTGGGGCAGGGGATCACAGGTCCACTGCACAACTGAATGTTTCTGAGGGCACTTTGCAAGAGGAGAGCCAAGGCAGGGGGTTTCCATTTCCTGTTCTGAGGCAAAGAGGTTTGGAGTCAGAAATCTAAAAGGGGCAATAAGAGTTCTGAGAATTTTTCATCAATCAATTGCTTGTTTTGTGAACACTCACACATGATGTGCTTTCAGTCTCCCCTTTCTCGAAGGATGGAATTATCTTCATTTTCTGTAGGCATGAATAATTCACTTATCCTACAAACAGGCAGCATTTTCTAACTGAAACTGAATGCCACAGAAGCTCGGGTAGGGGGCTCTAAGAGCACTTGAGGTAAAGATATGAGACATGAAACAGATGAAAATATCCAGGGAGAAGGGATAAGAAAATAAGAGGAAGGTTAGAGCTCCATATGCTGCTTCTGCTTAAGGAATGCTGATCTACATGAAATTAAATGCAAGTAATGGTGCTAAATGTACACTGTTGTAGGAGAATTAAAACATTTCATAGTATAGCAGGAGTAGTGCCTCTGAGAATGGTCTGGACTTGTCATTATCTTCTGCACTCTGAGCAGGACTCCAAGCCCAACAACAGCAGATGCCCAACAGCAGCTCCATCAGTGAGTTCCTCCTGCTGCCGTTGGCAGACACGCGGCAGCTGCAGCTCCTGCACTTCTGGCTCTTCCTGGGCATCTACCTGGCTGCCCTCCTGGGCAACGGCCTCATCAGCACAGCCGTAGCCTGCGACCGCCGCCTGCACACCCCCATGTACTTCTTCCTCCTCAACCTGGCCCTCCTCGACCTGGGCAGCATCTCCACCACTCTCCCCAAAGCCATGCCCAACGCCCTCTGGGACAACAGGGCCATCTCCTACACAGAATGTGCTGCACAGCTCTTTTTCTTTACCTTCTTCATGTCAGCAGAGTATTCCCTTCTCACCATCATGTCCTATGACCGCTATGTTGCCATCTGCAAGCCCCTGCACTACGGGACCTTGATGGACAGCAGAGCTTGTGCCACCATGGCAGCAGCTGCCTGGGGCACTGGGGTTCTCAATTCCCTGCTGCACACTGCCAGTACGTTTTCACTGCCTCTCTGCCAAGGCAATGTTGTCAACCAGTTTTTCTGTGAAATTCCCCAGATCCTCAAGCTCTCCTGCTCAGAATCAAATCTCAGGGAAGTTGTGTTTCTCATTTTTACTATCAGTTTAGACGTAGGCTGCTATGTTTTCATAGTTGTGTCCTATGTGCAGATCTTCGTGGCTGTGCTGAGGATGCCCTCTGAGCAGGGACGGCGCAAAGCCTTCTCCACGTGCCTCCCTCACCTGGCCGTGGTCTCCCTGTTTCTCAGCACTGGTGCTTTTGCCTACCTGAAGCCCCCCTCCATTCCCTCCCCACTCCTGGATCTGACAGTGGCACTTCTGTACTCAGTGGTTCCTCCAACACTGAACCCTATTATCTACAGCATGAGGAACAGGGAGATCAAGCACGCTCTCAGGAAGGTGTTGCAATACTCACTATTCCCGCTTCAATAAAGTGCACATCTTCATCGCATGATTCCCAGTGATGGTTCTTCATCTTTTATGCATCTTTGATTGATTGATTGATTATGTGAGATATAGCAACGTGCAAAAAAATGTTATTGAACTTATAAATAAAAATTTGTTTCACTTCTTTCACACCTACTATCCATTTTCTCACTCCAAGAGCTCATGTAAACATGGAACCAGATTCCCCGAATAGGTTAAGAGATAAATAAATAGCATTCAAAATACGCTTTTCCTTAGCTCTTCTCTTATCCAACTTTGTCTGGATTTGGGGAAGGTACAGCCACAGATAGAAGCACAACTAGTTCTTTTCATTCCTTCTCTCTTTACACTGATACAGTGCACAGAGGATTCGAGTCCTCTCATTTCTACAGGCCTGAAGGTCTTGTGTGTCTCACAGCAGTCCCGTCGTCTCTACAGCAGCACTCAGTGGTTTGCTTAATTTTCTTATCTCAATACTTGGAACAGCTACAGGACCTGTAGCATAAGTGACCGCAGAGCTCCTTATGAGGGGTGGAGTGACAGTGGGATCTGTCCAGAGCTTGGAGCAACTGCAGGATGTGTAGCAAAAACTTGGAGCTATTGCAGGGACTGTGCCAGGAGTTGCAGAGGCTGCAGCAATGTCAGCAGATCCAGCTCTCTTCCCCTTGAAGATGCTGAATAGTGTTGAACACAGCTCAGTAGGTGTGGGCCAGGCCCTGGCACACTGCAGTCATTTGGGCCTTTTTAGGATTACCAGTGCCACAGCAGACCTGTCTCCAATATTCTACCAGTTTCTCAGGATCCTGCAGTTGCTCGGAGATGAAGTTCCAAAGCCCTGGGGGTGCCCACCACTCCAGGCAGCTGCCCAGACTGTCCCACACCCCCTGCCATGCAGAGCCTTCTCACCTTGGGGCAGATCTCTCACTGATATTCCTGAATAATTGTTTAACCTCAATCCTAGAATCATAGAATCACCAAGGCTGGAAAAGGCCTGAAAGATCATCCAATCCAACCGTTCACCTATTACCAATAGCTCCCACTTAACCATGTCCCTCAACACAATATCCAGTCTCTCCTTGAATACCCCTGGTCTCCCAGAGACGACAGTGTAAAATGTGTAATTCCTAATCATACCAACAATATTACTTCCAAAACCCAAAGATGTCCAAAGAGCTGAATGTGCACAAAACTTCACTTTGCCAATTTTATCGTGGTACAAACCAAGGTCAAACAGCATAGCAAAATAAATACCCTAATCCAGCATCCAGAGTTGACAAATGATGCAGCAGGGAAAACAAGCAGCAAGCAAGGAGCTGTGAAATGCAGCTTCATGAGAAGACTCAGCAAGCTTCACAAATAGGGAAACTATCAGCACCATGGCCTGCACATCTCCAACTCCCACAAAGCCCTGTCCACTCTGGACAGATGTGCTGTTACCACAACCCTTGGAGCCTCACATCAGGCACCAAAATGACTGTGGTTGTTGAACCCAACATGTGGCTCAGCAGCTCACAGTGCTTTGTGCACTGCCCCATTCCCAGTGGGATGGGGATGAGAACTGGGAAAAAGAGTACAACTTCTGGGTTGTAACAATGCAGTTTACTAAGAGAGATAAAAGGAGAGGAGTAATAGTAATCACTATATATCCGTTGATATAGAATCGTATGTAACAACTGATGCACAAGCACTTGCTCAGCACCACCAGACTGATGCTCAGCTGGGCCCTGAGCAGTGAAGAGACTGAGATGAACTCCCACCCCTTTCAATACAATTTCTGCTTGCTGTCAGCTGATAGAGAACGTCCCTTTGGCCACTATCAGTCAGCTGTCCTCACTCTGTTCCCTCCCAGCTCCATGTGCCCTCCACTGACCATGGCCTTGGCTCTGTACAACACTGCTTAGCAGCAGCTGTAAACATCAGAGTGTTATCAATGGTTTTCTCCTAGAACCAAAACACTGCACCACAGCAGACAGTCTGAAGAAAACAATTCCATCCCAGCTGTAACTCAGATTCCTGCCTGTCCCCTCTTCTTGTTCTTCCTGATCAGGAAGCAAGGAACAGAATCTGCCGCTCTCCTCTCTGAGCCCTTTCCATCAGTTCTCAGCTGGCTCCTCTGCCATCCCCAGGCAGAGCTCAGTGCCCTCTCATGGATGGCAGCAGCCTTTTCTCTTCTTCCTTGCCCATCCGTCATGCAGAATCTGTACCCCATTTGCTACAGTACAGAGCTGAGAATCAACCCACCGTGTCTCTGTGAACCAAACAAGACCCTAGGCCTGCAAAGGCACAGAGATTTGGAGTTCGCTGAGTGAATGTTTGTGGTCCTCTCATTAGTGTAAGGATTCTTCAGAAAGCATCCCCTTCCAGAAGCATGCTTTGATTTAGCCTGTCTGGGTCTTGCATCTACACTGTGGTACTGATGTTCAGGGCCTTGCTCAGAATCAGCAGCCTGCATGAAAGGAAAAGCTCTGTGGTTTTCTCTTGATTTGTCCCGTTTATTTCCCATGCTACCCGCACTGGTCTACAGGCACTTTAGGGCAGCAGTAGGTTGGGGTTACCCCCAGAGGGTACACAGTAAGATTTAGGACGGGGTATTGGCAACAAGACTTTCTCTGAGGAATCCTCACACAATCCTATAGAACAACTCAGAGGCTTTCCATTCAATCTCCAACAGCAACAATATCCCTCAGCCCTTCTCTGTCACATCCAATTCCCCACCCTTCCCCATTTGGACCTGGTTTAAAGCCCTATAATCAATCAGTGCAGGAGCATTTCAGATGGGGTCATGGAGGAGGCAGACTGCCATTCTTGGGGTGGCCATTTTCCCAGGAGGGCATGGAGGGAGGGCTTTGTCCCATCTGGTTCCACCAACACTTGCATCCACCCAGCAGAAGGCTGTGCCCTCTGTGTCCCACTTGAACTCTGCATGGAGCTTACAGTTGGCAGTGACATGGCTGAGAAGCTCTGGGCATGGATTAAGGGACAGGGAATTAATGTGCCTTCCTAACTTCCTCCCTGCATGCCTTAGCAACTTCCTTGTAATCTCCCCAAGTACCCAGCCCCTTCTTCCAGAGGACGGAGATTCTCTTTTTCTTCCTGAGTCTCAATAGTTTTCCCCAGTTCATCTGCACTGGTCTTCTTCCCCTATGGCTCACCTTATGGCATTCAGGGACAGCCTGATCTCGTGCCTTTAAGATTTCCATCTTGAGGAGTGTCCAGGCTTCCTGGACCCCTTTACCCATAAGGAGCGACTCCCAAGGGACCTGTGCTACAAGTGTCCTGAACAGGTCAAAGTCCGCCCTCTAGAAGTTCAGGATAGTAGTTTTGCTAGTCACCCTTCTGACATCTCCAAGAATAGAGAATTCTACCATTTCATGGCCACTCTGCCCAAGACAGTCCCCAACCTTCTCAACTCCTACCAGTCCTTCACTGTTAGTGAAGAGCAGGTCTAGCAAGGAACCACCCCTGGTAGGACTTCATACCAGCTGTGTAAGGAAGCTGTCTTGCATGCAATCTATAAACCTCTTGGACTGATTCCTCTGCTATTTATTATATTCCCAGCATATATCAGAGAAGTTGTAGTCTCCCAAGAAAATGAGTGCTGGCAATCTTGCGACTTCAGTAAGCTGCTCATAGAATGCCTCACCCATCAATTAGGCGGTCTATAAGAAACCTTTAGCAAGATGTCACACTTACAGGCCTTTCCCCCGATCCTTACAAACATGCACTTCATTCTGAAGCCCAAGCTCTTCAACATCAAAACTCTCTTTAATATAAAGGGCCACACCACCACCCTTCCTTCCTCCTCTATCCCTTCTGAAGAGCTTGTAACCATCCATCACAGCACTCCAATCATGGCAGTGGTCCCACCATGGGTCGGTAATAGCAACTAGGTCATGGTTTGTCAGATGCACAGTTGCTTCCAGCTCCTCTTGCTTGTTGACCAAGCTGCGTGCGTTGGTGTAGACGCACTTCAGCTGAGGCATCTGCCTCTCTCCCAGCTCAAACAGCATTTCCCTAGGCTTATCTCTGGTAAGCCCTGTTTTGTCCACTCCCCCATCGTAGCTAGTTTAAAGCTCTTTCGATAAGCCCCGCTACCGTCTATGCTAGGATTCACTTCCCCCTTTGAGACAGTTGGGTTCCATTCATGGATAACAGACCATGGGCCAAGTAAACTGTCCTGTGATCAAAGAACTCAAAGTTTCTGGCTCAGTACCAACCTCTGAGACAATTGTTCATTGCTTTGCTTTCCAAGCCTGCTCTGTGTCCCTCACTGCCACTGAAGGTATAGAACAAAAAATCACTTGATCTCCCACTTTGTGAACTAAATGGCCTAAATTCCTGAAATCTCTTTTTATAGTTTGTAGTCTTATCTAAGAAATTTCATCACTGCCCACCTAAACTATGAGTAGTGGAAAATAATCAGTGGACCTAACCAGCATTGGGAGTTTCCTCATTATGTCCCTGACCTGAAACCAAGAAGGCAGCAGACTTACTGACAACTGGGGTCCAGTCTGCAAATGGGGCCCTCTATTCCTCTGAGAAGGGAGTCACCCACCACGGCCACCCTTCTTTCTTTCATGGCAGAGGAAGTCACAAGGCTTGGTAGTGACTGCCTTGCATTAGGTTTCCTCCTAGGCAGATCCTCCATTGCCTCCCCATTCTTATCTCCTTCAGATTTCAGAGTGTCAAACCTGTTGCTTAGATGGATCAGGGGTCGAGGGCTAGGCAGGCATGGGGGGGCTCCTGTGATGTTGAGTTGGGACTCTCTTCCAACCCTTCTCATCAGTCAGGTCTGTCTGACTGTGACAGGGCAGGGAGTCAACCACTTTTCTGGGGGTATCTGCCTGGCAGCCTTCCCTCGGGGATGCCAGCAAGTCACTCCACCAGCCCATCTCCCGATCACACTCCCTGATGGTAAACTGTGAGTAAAACCTTGAGTAAAGTGAGAGTTCACCTAGACAAAAGTATGAGTAGAAACATGGACTGACGTGAGGGTAAACCCAGAGTAAACCCAGGATCCCATCCATTGGGCATGCACAGCCTCTGAGGGCAACTTTTTCCAGTGTTGCTGTGTAAAAATATAGGTTCCTCACATCTAACCTATGTCTCCCCTTTTTAATTTAAATCCGTTTCCATTTGTCCTGTTATCAACAGACCATCCCATCCTTATTCTAGCGTTAGGCATCTCATCCTCAGATGGAAACCCTGGGGCTGAATTGGGATCAGTTTTTCAAAGAACCACAGGAGCTACAAGTTCACCTAGCTGAGTTCAGATGTGCACAGTGAGGTGTCTGTGTGTGAGTCCCTCATCTGAATCCTTGGTTTTTATTCCACAGGGACTGCACTACTCATACACAGTCTCTCAGTGATGCCCAAGATGCCTTGGGTGATCCTAGTTTTGTGCTAGTGCTTGTAAACTGTGACGGAAAATCTATGAGATAGACACCTCCTTCTGGAGCATCAGCTGAGGGCCAGAAGGGAGGTATTCTTGGCCATCCTAAATACCACCTCAGCCACGTGCTTAGGGCACCCATTGTGTCTTTTGCACCTGACCCCATGGAGTATGTAGTGATATTCAGCTTATCAAAAGGATGAGCTCAGAACAGAAGAGGCAGATCTTCCTCTCTGCTCCATCTGTGGCATAGTCTGGATTTCAAGGCATTGCAAAGCTATGGCACGTCTACGTTCTTGCACTGATGACACTTTAGCATGCTCTGGGCTCGCATTTCAATGGCATCTAATAAATCTAGGGTCATACCTGTGATGTATTAGGCGGCACGAACTCACGGGATGTAACGCGATAGGCCTCCCCGTGCTCGGTAATGTATATGTATGAGGCTGAAATTGGAGCCCTATATAAGGGTCTCACACGGTTCATTAAACGCCATTTTACAGCTCACCATATTGGTGTGATCAGCGTGTAACTTGGTCATGGGGCCGTCAGATGCACATTCTCAATGATGGACGTAGTTCTTTAGGTTACCTTACACAAGGCAACAATTGGTGCCCCGTGTGAGGAAGTCCTGAGAGTGAGTGTGCGACGGCTAACCGCGAGACGGACGCGAATCCTACGGTTAGATCCCGTGGAAGCGCCGGAGGGGCGATATATTGACTGCAGCTACTGATTATCCTGCGGTGAGACCGTGGAAGACCGTGGGACTTTGGGCCCGGGTATATATACAAAGGGTGCGAGGACGTACGGTGTCGAGCACCAGAAAAAACATGGATTCCGTCACAAAGGTACTATTACGGGTTTGTAAAACCCACTGCGGTAGGAATGCTCCTTCTAAGAAGGAGATTGTTGCCGTTATTACTTTTTTGCAGGAAGCGGAGCTTTCACCCTCCCCTTGTAATTTGCTCGATTCGGAGTGGTGGGAATCTTTCACCGCTGCCCTGCTCCTAAGAGCAACAAACGATTATAAGGCGGAGGAGTTAAAAACCTGGGTTTTGGTCCTGGGTGCGCTTAAAGCGGCTAAGGAGGAGAAAAAGATCCAGGCAGTCGCGAATGGGGTTTTTGGGGTGGGTTCCGGGACGTCTGGGGTCCCGGAGGGTGCGGAGGAACCGCTCCCTTGCGGCGACTCCGTACCCAAGATGGCGCCGACCACGCCGGCCGTTTTCACAATGGCCATGGCGGCGCCCGAAACAACTCCGGAAGGGATGGCGGAAGTTGCCTCATCTGGGGAGGCGCCGCCATATTATCCCCGCCTATACCCTTGTTTGCAGAGCTTTCGTTCACCTGAGGGGGGTGGGTCCTGTCCGAGAGAGGGAGAGTCATGGGGGGAGGCGCGCCGTGGAGGCGTTAAGCCACCCCTAGACCCGCCCCCGGAGGAGGGACCTCATCCCACGAAAGGGGAGGAACGAAAGGTACTGCCTGCCCCTACCCCTTTGGTTTCGCCTCCCGAGGAGGGGGAGGAGAAAGGGGAGGAACGGAAGGAATTGCCTGTCCCCACCCAGTCGGTCGTGGTTCCCCGGAGGAGGGGGGAGAAGTGGGAGGAGCGAGAGATATCGCGTAAGCCCACTGATTGGACTGACATTTGCGATACGATGCGAGAGGTGGGGCTCAAGGAGCGGGACTGGGCGGTGTTCCCAATCGTAGTCAAACAGGAGGGACCGGTTTGGGTACCTTTGGAAGCAAAAGCAGTTGCTCGGTTTATAGAGGCGATTGACAAAAAGGGATTGAGATCCCCGATGACAATGAGTGCCTTTGAGGCTCTCGTAGCCCCAGGTCCACTACTCCCATATGATATTGAAAGCCTTATGAGAGTAGCCCTCGAACCAGTACAGTTTACTGTGTGGAAGGAGGAGTGGATAATACAACTCAAAGCTGTTTTAGCACAGGCTGCGCGCGATCCACAGCATCCAGCAAATGGGAAGGAGGGAGATCCAAAAACTGATTTAATGAGGCTTTCAGGTTCATCTGCGGATTTGGCTGGATCTGCAGAGAGGCAGCTTAGGGACCTCCGCCCAGGAGAGCTGCTTGCCACCACGGGGGCGGCTACCTCTGCTTTTATACACTTTATAAGAAAAGCAGAGCCTGTAGCCCCGTGGTCAGAGATTATGCAGGGTCCCTCAGAGTCATTCTCTGAGTTTGCCAATCGATTGATATGGGCAGTAGAAGGATCGGAACTGCCTAAGGAAGCGCTGACTTCTGTTATAAAGGATTGCCTGAAGCAAAAGGCTCATAAAAGTGACTCTTCAGAAAAAGGAAAAAGAACAGATAAAGAACTGCTGCTAGTACCAACGAGAAGGACATCTGTTGTATCACTTGCTGTGTGTCTTTGTGTAATTGCATTCATTACCGGGGGAGAGGGTACTCACTTAACATCACAACCAGAAAATATTTGGGTTACATGGTCTAATCGAACTGGGCAGAAAGATTTCTGCCTTAGCCTGCAGTCAGCCACATCACCGTTTAGAACATGCCTTATAGGTGTACCCAGGTGGGACCCAAAGGAGTTTAACGGATATGTGCATAAGAACAACTGCAAGAGAGATGCAGTGGACAAAGTTTTCTTTATGAAAGCATTTGAGTCTAAATTCACTGACTGGGCCAGAATGTCTGCATGTTTTATTAGATCCTTGAACACCTCCTTGCCCTGGGATCCACCAGAGTTGCAGCTTCTTGGATCCCAATCGGTTGGTAACGTAACATGGAATAAGAACTCTCAAAAGTGGGAACGCCCGGTTAGATGTTTGTATTTTTCGGGTTTTAGGACACCGGGTCAACTGTCCAATCGCAGGGTATGGGAAGGCCTACTCGGGAATGGGGCACCATTCTCGGGAACAACTGGGTCGGAACCCTTTACTTTACTTAACCCCATTCAATTTGACATATATAGCTTGTCAGGGGCATATTGTGGTTTCTCAGCTGAAAGGGTGGAGGGATTCTCCCATCCCTGCTCCGGGGATGGCTCCAAGAATGGATTTGCAGACCAATGCATAAAGCAGGGTGGGAGGTGGCTCTCTTACAATCAGAAGTATGTGGTACGTCATCCTAACGGGTCCACCTATAATCTCTCATGCTACTGGGGCCCTGACGATCTGGCATGTTCTGGTTGTTGTTCTCGAAAAGAACCTTTAGCTGGGGAAGGAATAAACTGCAATGGTACAGCCAAGGCCCTTCCTAAGGACATATTTTTGATATGTGGGGATAGAGCTTGGCAAGGGATACCAAAGAATCCAGTTGGGGGGCCGTGTTATTTGGGAAAGCTGACCTTGTTGGCTCCCAATCACACTGCAATGATAAGTGTTATGAAAAAGATCGATCGAGCTCGACGCCAGAAAAGGTCAATAAAAACATTGGACCAGGATTGTAGTGATGAGGTTCAGCTGTGGGGTCCCACAGCTAGAATCTTTGCATCCGTCTTAGCTCCGGGAGTAGCTTCAGCCCAGGCCCTAAGAGAAATTGAGAGATTGGCATGCTGGTCCGTGAAGCAAGCTAATGTCACCACAGCAGTCCTGTCGGAACTCCTGATGGACGTTAACAACATCAGACACGCTGTTCTTCAAAATAGAGCTGCAATTGACTTTCTGCTGCTTGCTCAAGGGCACGGGTGCAAGGACTTTGAAGGGATGTGTTGTTTCAATCTGAGCGACCACAGCGATTCGATACATAGGAAGTTGGAATGGATGCAAGAACACACGAAGAAGATCGCAATAGATGATGCATTCGGAAGCTGGTTGGAGGGACTGTTTGGTAATCTGGGCCCATGGCTTAAGCAGTTTCTCAAAGTATTAATCATAGGTATTTTATTCTTTTTAGCTTTAATGATTTGCTTACCTTGTTTGTTTCAATGTGTCCAGGGTTGTTTACAGCGTATGATAGAAAGAATGTTTAACGAAAAAATGGAGTACCAACGGGTATATGATAAACTTTGAGAAGAAGGAACTGTATAAACCCAAGATGCCTTGGATATAATCATTAGAAAACTACTGATGTTATTAGATATTGCACTACCTACCTCTGTAGCTTGTCTACCTCACTTTTTAGATAACTTATTAAGTTTAAATTATAGAGACTAACATTTTTATATTAGGATTAAGGATTAGCGTTCGGGATGTAACGGGGCATACTTTATCGAGCATGGAGAGGGGGAAATGATGTATTAGGCGGCACGAACTCACGGGATGTAACGCGATAGGCCTCCCCGTGCTCGGTAATGTATATGTATGAGGCTGAAATTGGAGCCCTATATAAGGGTCTCACACGGTTCATTAAACGCCATTTTACAGCTCACCATATTGGTGTGATCAGCGTGTAACTTGGTCATGGGGCCGTCAGTTGCACATTCTCAATGATGGACGTAGTTCTTTAGGTTACCTTACACAAGGCAACATACCTGTTGACAGGAAGCTGGCAAATGTTGTCTCATTGTAAGGAAGAGCAAGAAAGATGACACGGGCAACTATGGACCTGTCAGTCTCACTACAGTGCTTGGTAAAATTATGGAGAAAATGATGGTGGGAGTTATGGAAAAACAACTGAAGGACAGGTCACAGACAACACAAGATACAGAGGGGAAGGTCCTATTTAATTTCAGGTCTTTTTATGACACCTTTATCCATTGAGCTGAACAAGGGAAGGCAGTTGATGTAATCCTTGAGGATTTCAGTAGAGCTTTTGATACTATTTCTCCAGCACCCTTCTGGACAGAAATTCCTGCATACAGCTAGACAGAAACAGAACGTGGTGTGTTGTAATACAAGAAGAATTTTACAGAGCAGCAGCCATGGATTGAGATAAGGAGTTCACAGAGCAGCAGCTGCGGAGCAGGATAAACAGCATGAGAACAAAGGACATCTCTAGGAAAAGAATGAATGGCTCGTGGCTTTGAAGGGGGGTTATAGGGTTGTTATTGCAGTAGCTTTCCTCCAACTAGCGTGTGTGATTTTTGGACACCCTTGTCTGTCTCCTATAAAAGTCTGGCTTTCGGGCAATAAATTGATGCAGCTATATGTAACTATATTGGTGTTTCTCTGTTTGACCCAGCACGCTGACATTTTGCCTTTCAGGTTCACCAGCAGTGGTGGGTGAGCAGTTGGCCAGTAGTTCTGTCCCAAAGGATTATAGTCCGTGGGTTCCATTGGGCTGGTAGATGGTCACTGTCAGAGCTCCCCAGGGTTCCATTTTAGGGCCACTTTCCTTTCATGTTTATGCAGATGACTTGCATGCAGGACTAGAAGATGTTCTGAGCAACTTTGCTGATGAGACCAGATGAGGAGGTGTTGTTGCCTCCACTGAGGGTGGAGAGGACTTGCAGAGAGATGTGGACAAGTCAGAGAAGTGGGTACCAGTTGGTACTAAGCACCAAGTGCATAAAGTATAACAAGAACAAGTGCCTGATTGTGCACCTGGGTATGGGCAACCCTGGACATAAACACTGTCTGTATATTGGACACATGAGAGACGTCTGACTGAAAAGGATTGGGGGTCCTGCTCAACATAAAATTTTAAGTGAGTCAGCAGTGTGCCCAGCCAGCCAAGAAGGCCAACAGTCCCCTAAAGTGCATCAAGCAATTTATTGCCAGCTGGGTGGGAGAAAGGTTTGTCCCTCTTTGCTCTGCATTGCTACTGCCTCACCTGGAGCACTGGGTGCACTTCTGGGCAATGCAGAACATAAAGAACATCAAACTATGGGAGAGTGTGCACAGGAGGGCACTGGAACTGAGAGATCTGAAGTTCAGAGTTTCACTGGGATTGACTGCTTGTTCAGACTGGGCCCTTCTCACACCCCACATCCTGTGATGAGACACAGGGCACATGTGGGATATGAACTTTAACAGCATCCTTGCACCACATGCAAATGCTTTTCCCAGTGCTTCAGTGTTCCACCACCCATTGCTTTCAACATAGTTTTCAACACCCCATTGTATCTTTTAATTTTACCAGAAGCTGGTGCATGGTAGGGGATATGATAAATCCACTCAATGCCATGAACTTTGGCCCAAGTATTTATTAAGGGAATTTTTGAAATGTGTCCCATTATGAGACTCAGTTCTTTCTGAGGTGTCATGTCTCTATAGGACTTGTTTCTAACAACCCAATATTGTGTTTCTGGCAGTAGCATGGGGTACTGCGTATGTTTCAAGCCACCCAGTGGTTGCTTCCACCATGGTAAGCACAAAACGCTTATCATTATGAGATCCTGGCAAGGTGACATCATTCACCTGTCACTCCTCCCCATATTTATACTTTTGCCTTGGCCTTCCCCCCAGAGAGGCTTCATATTCTTGGCTTGTTTAATTATGGCATATGATTCACAGTCATGAATAACCAGTGCAATAGCATCCATAGTTAAGTCCACCCCTCAGTCTCTAGCCCAATTATATGTTATGTCCATTCCTTGATGGCCTGAGGTCTCATGGAACCATCAAGCTTGAAATAATTCACTCTTGTTCTGCCAGTCCAAGTCTATTTGAGCCACCTCAATTCTGGCAGCTCGACCTACCTGATGGTTGTTTTGTTGTTCTGCAATAGCCCGACTTTTGGGCAAGTGTGCATCCACGTGACACACCTTTACAATCATATCTTTTTTTTGAGCAGTTATGTTTTTCTACAGTTCAGCAGCCCAAATAGGTTTACACCTCCGTTGCCAGTTATTTTGTTCCCACTGCTGTAACAACCCCCATAAGGCATTTGCCACCATCCATGAGTCAGTATAAAGATAAAGCATTGGCCACCTCTCCCGTTCAGCCACATCTAAGGTCAGCTGGACAGCTTTTACCTCTGCAAACTGACTTTATTCTCCTTTACCTTCAGTGGCCTCTGCGACCTGTCGTGTGGGGCTCCAAACAGCAGCTTTCCATCTCCGATGCTTCCCTACAATATGAAATGATCCATCAGTGAAAAGAGCATATTTCTTTTCATTTTCTGGTAGTTCGATGTATGGTGGGGCCGCTTTAGCACATGACACCTCTTCTCCTGGTGATGTTCCAAACTTTTTATCTTCAGTCCAGTTCATGATCACTTCTAAAATTCCTGGACGATTGAGGTTCCCCATCCGCGCTTGTTGTCTAATCAGTGCAATCCACTTGCTCCAGGTGGCATCGGTAGCATGATGGGTGGAGAGAACCTCCCCTTTCAACATCCGGTTCATCATTGACAGTCGAGGTGCCAGAAAGAGCTGCATTTCAGTACCAGCTACTTCGGAAACAGCCCGAGCCCCCTCATACGCGGCTAAGATCTCCTTCTCAGTTGGAGTGTAGCACTCTTCAGACCCCTTGTACGCTCAGCTCCAGAATCCCAGGGGTCGGCCTTGGGTCCCTCCTGAGGCTCTTTGCCACAAACTCCAAGTGGGACCTTTCTCTCCAGCAGCAGTATAGAGGATGTTCTTTACATCCTGTCCAGTCCGTACTGGCCCCAGGTCCATGGCACAGGCTATCTCCTGTTTAATCTGTTCAAAAGCCTGCTGCTGCTCTGGGCCCTATGCAAAATCATTCTTCTTCTGCATCACCTGATAAAGGGGGCTTACAATGAGGCTGTAGTTTGGAATGTGCATCCTCCAAAAGCCCACTGCACCCAGGAAAGATTGTGTCTCTTTCTTGCTAGTTGGTGGAGACATGGCAGTGATTTTGTCAATCACTGTTGGGATGTGATGACATCCATCCTGCCACTTTATACCTAAGAACTGAATTTCCTGGGCAGGCCCTTTTACTTTGCTTCACTTAATAGCAAAACTGGCTCATAGAAGAATTTGAATTATTTGCTCTCCAGCACAGCAGCACTCAGTGGGGGTGTGACCTCATTCAGGCCACGGTAGTCTACTGTCAGCCTCCATTCTCCACTGGCTTTACGCACTGGCCATATGGAGCTGTTAAAAGGTGAGTGAGTTTTACTGATCACTCCCTGATTCTCCAACTGGCGAATCAAATCATGAATGGGGAGCAAGGAATCCCTGTTGGTGCGATACTGCCGTCTGTGCACTGTCTTTGTAGCAATCGGTACCTGCTGCTCTTTTATTTTTACTCGTAGCAGCCTCACAACAGACGGGTCCTCTGACAGGCCAGGCAAAACAGACAGCTGCTTAATGTTGTCCATATCTACAGCAGCGATTCCAAAGGCCCAGTGATACCCCTTAGCATCCTTGAAATGCCCTCTTCTGAGGTATCCTCAATACCAAGTATGAACGGAAACCCTGGACCACTCACATAGGATGTTTTTTCCAGTCTTTACCAGTGAGGCTTATTTCAGCCTCCAACACAGTCAATTCTTGAGAGATATCCAGAAATATGGATTGATTCTGTCCCTTCATGACTGGAGGGCATTAGGGTGCACTGTGCACCAGTATCCACCAGTGCCTTATATTTCTGTGGTTCTGATGTGCTAGGCCATCAAATCCACACAGTCCAATAAACTCTATTATCCCTTCCACTCCCTTGAATGAGGGCAGGGCCCCTCTATTGGTTACCTGTGATAACTGGAGCAGCCGTACTGGTGGTTGGACTGTTTTGTAGTTCCCTCACCCGTGCTCATAGTACAGGAGTAGGCTGGTCATGCCACTTCCTCGTGTCTTCTCTGTGGTCACGTAGGTAACACCACAAGGAAACACACAGTGCAATTTACTGTTGTTCCTTGCTCAATCTGGAAAGCGCTTGTGTCTAATAGCTGAGAATTTTAATGATACACATGAAGGCTTTATGGTCGTTAATTTCTTTACGATCTCTCGCCTTCAACTGAAGCAGCAGCTAGGCCAATTACCAAGTGACACCAAGGAGATGAAGTGGCAAAATGGCGATTTATTGAAACAGACACATCCTTATATAACCTACGCCTTTTTGTCTACACCCACTGTATTACACTAAGATTCTTCCAGAATATGGGGAAGGGCCTGTCACATCACAACAAGCTACCGTCCCAGCTGTCCCAACAGCGAAGCAACCAGGTAACAAGAGATTCATTCTGGTGCCGTGTGAACTCCTTTCTTACGCCTTCGATTTCAGTCATCTTCAGGGATCGACAAACAGTAACAGAGATTTCCTCCTCATCACTCTCTTCTTCATGACACTTTTCCTTTTTCCTTTCTCGGTACTTATCCAGACCTGTCACCTGGATCTTCTGTTGCCTCCTCCTCCACTTCTTTTTTCCGTTCTAGACGTGAGGACACCCATTTCCATTTCTTGCCTTCCACAAGGGCAACTGATATTGTTACTGGTGCCTCCTGTGACTGATCAAAATTGACTTGGGGATTTCCCTTTTTGGCTAGAACCTCAGCTCGGAAATTCTCTCTTTTCGGAACAGTGTTATATAGAGCACGGTAAGCACAAGCCAAGCCCCAAATAAGTCATACCCCCTTAGATCTATCTAGGCTGTGCCATCCCTGACTCAAATACTGGCTTAGTTTCTCGGGATCCCACAGGTGTTCAAGAGTTAAATCCCATGACATTGCGGGCCCCCATGTGTTGGCGAACCTGAAGGCAAAAGTCAGCGTTCTAGGACAAACAACCACACACCAATATAGTTAAATATAGCTGTGTCCATCTATTGCCTGAAGAGCCGTACTTTTATAGCAAACAAACAAGGGTGTTCAAAAATCACACGTACTAATTGGAAGAAAGCTTCTGCAATAAGAACCCTAAAACCCCGCTTCAAAGCCACGAGCCTTTCACTCTTTTGCTAGAGGTGTCCTTGGTTCTCATGCTGTTTATCCTGCTCTGCAGCTGCTGCTCTGTAAAGTGCTTATCTTGATCCATGGCTGCTGCTCTGTAAAATTCTTCTTGTATTACAACAGAATGGCAGTTCCCTGGGGTCTCCAGCACACCCCCAGCCAGCTGGCAAATGCCACTGAGGACCTTTAGGAAAGACATGCCCTGGGTAGTGACAATGTTCACTGGACAACTGTGAGCCCCACAATGGGTCTCGTACCTGTGTGCCATCTTCTGAACACCAGTAGCACGGTGTAGATGCAAGGCCCAGCCAGGCAAAATCAAAACATGCTTCTGGAAGGGGATGCTTTCTGAAGAGTCGTTACACTAATGAGAGGACCACAAACATTCACTCAGCGAACTCCAAATCTCTGTGCCTTTGCAGGCCTAGGGTCTTGTTTGGTTCACAGAGACATGGTGGGTTGATTCTCAGCTCTGTACTGTAGCAAATGGGGTACAGATTCTGCATGACGGATGGGCAAGGAAGAAGAGAAAAGGCTGCTGCCATCCATGAGAGGGCACTGAGCTCTGCCTGGGGATGGCAGAGGAGCCAGCTGAGAACTGATGGAAAGGGCTCAGAGAGGAGAGCGGCAGATTCTGTTCCTTGCTTCCTGATCAGGAAGAACAAGAAGAGGGGACAGGCAGGAATCTGAGTTACAGCTGGGATGGAATTGTTTTCTTCAGACTGTCTGCTGTGGTGCAGTGTTTTGGTTCTAGGAGAAAACCATTGATAACACTCTGATGTTTACAGCTGCTGCTAAGCAGTGTTGTACAGAGCCAAGGCCATGGTCAGTGGAGGGCACATGGAGCTGGGAGGGAACAGAGTGAGGACAGCTGACTGATAGTGGCCAAAGGGACGTTCTCTATCAGCTGACAGCAAGCAGAAATTGTATTGAAAGGGGTGGGAGTTCATCTCAGTCTCTTCACTGCCCAGGGTCCAGCTGAGCATCAGTCTGGTGGTGCTGAGCAAGTGCTTGTGCATCAGTTGTTACATACGATTCTATATCAACGGATATATAGTGATTACTATTACTCCTCTCCTTTTATCTCTCTTAGTAAACTGCTTTGTTACATCCCAGAAGTTGTACTCTTTTTCCCAGTTCTCATCCCCATCCCACTGGGAATTGGGCAGTGCACAAAGCACTGTGTGCTGCTGAGCCACATGTTGGGTTCAACAACCACTGTCATTTTGGTGCCTGATGTGAGGCTCCAAGGGTTGAGATAGCAGCACATCTGTCCAGAGCGGACAGGGCTTTGTGGGAGCTGGAGAAGTGCAGGCCATGGTGCTGATATGTGTGGATGTGCTCCCTATGTGTGGAGCTTGTTGAGTCTTCTCATGAAGCTTCACTGCACAGCTCCTTACTTGGTGCTTGGATGCTGCATTAGGGTATTTATTTTGCTATGCTGTTTGACCTCAGTTTGTACCACGATAAAATTGGCAGCTGACAAAGTGAAGTTTTGTGCACATTCAGCTCTGCGGTCATCTTTGGGTTTTGGAAGTAATATTGTCCATATGATTAGGAATTACACAATTTACATTGTCGCCTCTGTGAGTCCGGGGGTGTACTGGATATTGTGTTGAGGGACATGGTTTAGTGGGAGCTATAGGTAATAGGTGAACGGTTGGACTGGATGATCTTTTAGGCCTTTTCCAACCTTGGTGATTCTATGAATCTATGATTGAGGTTAAACAATTATTCAGGAATATCAGTGAGAGATCTGCCCCAAGGTGAGAAGGCTCTGCATGGCAGAGGGTGTGGGACGGTCTGGGCAGCTGCCTGGAGTGGTGGGCACCCCCAGGGCTTTGGAACTTCATCTCCGAGCAACTGCAGGATCCTGATAGACTGGTAGAATATTGGGGGCAGGTCTGCTGTGGCACTGGTAACCCCCAAGAGGCACAAATGACTGCAGTGTGCCAGATCCAGAGAGCTGGATCTGCTGACAGTGCTGCAGCCTCTGCAACTCCTGGCACAGACCATGCAGCAGCTCCAAGGTTTTGCTACACGTCCTGCAGTTGCTCCAAGCTCTGGGCAGATCCCTCTGTCACTCCACCCCTCATAATGAGCTCTGCAGTTACTCCTGCTACGGGTCCTGTAGCTGTTCCAAGTATGGTAATAAGAAAATGGTACAAATTCCTCCCAAGGGAGGAAGTACAGCCCTGCGGTGGCTCCAACCCCTCCAATGAGCCCAGTGGCTGCTCCAACATAGTCACAGGTCCTGTGGTGGTTCCAGCTCTGGCAATGAACGCTGAGGTCACTTCAACTCCTGCAACAGCCCAACAGCCACTTCAGCTCCTACAGTGAACCCTGTGGCTGTTAAAACCCCTGCAACTAATCCTGGACTTGCAGACAGATGCGCATAGGGATTAGTTCATATATGTTTGCAACTGCATATGTTGTATATGTGTGAAAATACACTAAATATATTATATATGTATAAATACATTTGTCATAATTATTATCCTTTTCTTTTTCTCTTTGTCTCAACCCATAAACCTTAAACCACAGCACTGCCTTGAGATGCTTACGGATCTCCTTGGGACTATTCAATCTGATCTGGTCACACAGTGAAGAGCACCTGAAGATCTCAAGGTTTTCTCAGGGAGCAGCTCCTGAGGTATATTCCTTACACCAGCTTTGGAAGAGGCCTCCCTCCAGTTCTCTGGTCCTGCTCTAAAGGGGCCCTCTTGTTATGGCAGTGCCAGCAAGGAGACCAGCTCTGACAGACCTGTTCATATTGCCGGCTACTGACTGCAGCCCTGGATTGCTGCTGTAGAGGCAACAGGACTGTTGTGAGACACACAAGACCTTCAGGACTGCACAAATGAGAGGACTCAAGAGCACTGCAGCACTGGTAAGAGCACATGAATGAAAAGAGCACGTTGAGCTGCTGTCTGTGGCTGTACCTCCCCAAATCCAGGCAAAGTAGGAAGAAAGAAAATCTAAGTAAGTCTATTTTGAAAGCTTTTTAGGTATCTTATAACATATTCAGGGAATCTGGTTCCATGTTTACATGAGTTCTTGGAGTGAGAAAATGGAAATTAGGTAGGAAAGAATTTAAATACATTTTTATTTATAAGTTCAATAACATTTTTTTTTTGCACATTCCTATATCTCACATAATCAAACAGACAAAGATGCATAAAACATAAAGAACCACCACTGGGAATCCTATTGAGGAAGTTGTGCATTTTATTGTAGCTGGAATAGTGCTTATTGCAACACCTTCCTGAAAGCGTGCTTGATCTCCCTGTTCCTCATGCTGTAGATAATAGGGTTTAGTGCTGGAGGAACCACTGCATACAGAAGTGCCACTGTCAGATCCAGGAGTGGGGAGGAAATGGACGGGGGCTTCAGGTAGGCAAAAGCACCAGTGCTGAGAAACAGGGAGACCACAGCCAGGTGAGGGAGGCACATGGAGAAGGCTTTGTGCCGTCCCTGCTCAGAGGGCATCCTCAGCACAGCCATGAAGATGTGCACATAGGACACAACTATGAAAACAAAGCAACCAAAGCCTAAACTGACACCAAAAAAGAGAAATACAAATTCCATGAGGTAGGAGCCAGAGCAGGAGAGCTTGAGGATCTGTGGGATTTCACAGAAAAACTGGTTGACAACATTGCCTTGGCAGAGAGGCAGTGAAAACGTACTGGCAGTGTGCAGCAGGGAATAGAGAACCCCAGTGCCCCAGGCAGCTGCTGCCATGGTGGCACAAGCTCTGCTGTCCATCAAGGTCCCGTAGTGCAGGGGCTTGCAGATGGCAACGTAGCGGTCATAGGACATGATGGTGAGAAGGGAATACTCTGCTGAGAGGAAGAAGGAAAAGAAAAAGAGCTGTGCAGCACATCCTGTGTAGGAGATGGCCCTGGTGTCCCAGAGGGCGTTGGCCATGGCTTTGGGGAGAGTGGTGGAGATGCAGCCCAGGTCGAGGAGGGCCAGGTTGAGGAGGAAGAAGTACATGGGGGTGTGCAGGCGGCGGTCGCAGGCTACGGCTGTGCTGATGAGGCCGTTGCCCAGGAGGGCAGCCAGGTAGATGCCCAGCAAGAGCCAGAAGTGCAGGAGCTGCAGCTGCCGCGTGTCTGCAAACGGCAGCAGGAGGAACTCACTGATGGAGCTGCTGTTGGGCATCTGCTGTTGTTGGGCTTGGAGTCCTGCTCAAAGTGCAGAAGATAATGACAAGTCCAGACCATTCTCAGACACACTCCTCCTGCTATAATATGAAATGTTTTTATTCTCTTACAACAGTGTACATTTAGCACCATTACTTGCATTTAATTTCATGTATTTCAGCATTCCTTAAGCAGAAGCAGCATATGGAGCTCTAACCTTCCTTTTATTTTCTTATGCCTTCTCCCTGGATATTTTCATCTGTTTCATGTCTCATATCTTTACCCCAAGTGCTCTTAGAGCCCCCTACCCGAGCTTCTGTGGCATTCAGTTTCAGTTAGAAAATGCTGCCTGTTTGTAGGATAAGTGAATTATTCATGCCTACAGAAAATGATGATAATTCCATCCTTCGAGAAAGGGGAGACTGAAAGCACATCATGTGTGAGTGTTCACAAAACAAGCAATTGATTGATGAAAAATTCTCAGAACTCTTATTGCCCCTTTTAGATTTCTGACTCCAAACCTCTTTGCCTCAGAACAGGAAATGGAAACCCCCTGCCTTGGCTCTCCTCTTGCAAAGTGCCCTCAGAAACATTCAGTTGTGCAGTGGAGTTGTGATCCCCTGCCCCAGGCAGCAGCTGTGGCAGCACAAGCCCTGCCGGGGGGCTCCTTCCCCCCACCCGTCTCCCTGCAGCACCCTGGGCAGCTCCCCGGGCAGGCTGAGTGCTGAGCCTGGCAGGCGGCAGAGTCCCATACCCGGCACACAGCCCCTGGGGCACAGCAGGGACCCTGCTCTGCAGGACAGCCCTGGGCACCCGCCTGCAGCCCCGGCTGCACAGCCTGCAGCCGTGCTGGGACATGCAGCCCTCAGGGCTGTGATTTCATACTGCAGTATGGAAGCCCTCAGCTGGAGCAGAAGGCTTTTTCCACAGTAAAGAAACATGCAGTGCCTGCATCCAGATCTCCTATGGGATGTCCCAAATTAAGTTGACCCTCTATGAAAAGCAGCTCATGGTCTGCAGTGAGACTTACCCTGTCATGGTCTGTGAGCAATGCTCCTGCAGTGAGCTCACAGCCCGCTCACACCACACACATCCTGCAAGCTCTCTTCAGTTTCTCTCCTCTCCTTCTGTCACCTGCAGGCTGTGCTGTGCACAAGAGCTGCTCCTGGGCACAGCTGTCTCTCTGCAGCCCTGCACACTTTTATGAGCTCCCTGTGTCCCAGGAGCCTGGACAGGCAAGCAGCAGATTATGTCATTTTTATCTTTCCGACTTGTCTCCCCTGACATGTCCCTGGGTCCTCATGGCCAACAGCTCCTGAAAGACAACAGCATCATGACTGTGCTTTGAAATTCGCTCAATTAACCACCACATGTCCAGTGGTCAGTGACTGATTGGAGACATATGGGGAGTGCTCCCAGAGATCGTTTGATGAAACAATAAGGGCAACCAGACAAGGAAGGCAAGGTTTGGACTTTCCCTGTGCAGGGCAGTGATCCAGCTGAGGCAGTGCAGGAGTCTCATCCCTTGACAGAAATCCTGGAGCTGAAATGGGATTCAGCTCCCTACACACCCACAGGAGCTGGGATTCCTCTGGTTCAGTTCAGAAGAGCACAAGGAGTTGCCTGCATGTGAGCTCCTGCTCTGAGTCCTCGGACCTTCAGCTGGGAGGCAGCTGCTCACACACAGACACTGGGTGATGCCCAAGGTGCCTGGGCTGCTCCTGATGTGTGCCAGTGCTTGTAAACCATGTGGGAAATCCCTGAGATAGACAGCTCCTTCCTGGGCATCAGCCGAGGGCCAGAGAGGGAATAGCACTGGCTGTCTGGTGAATTCACTCACAGCTGCAAGAGCAGCACAGGGCCTTCAGGAAAGCCATGCCCATGGTGTGACCATGTTGCTGTGTCAACTCCAAGGCCCACGATCAGTCTAATGTTTGTGTGCCACCTTCTGCACACTGATACCATAGATTAGCTATCCAGTCAGGCTATGTCCAGTGATGCTTTCCAATTAGGATGTTTACTTCTGTGGTTTTGCACTAATGCAAACACCAACACACAAGAAGCTAGAAATCTTGATAGAGCTGCAGGCCTGAGCTCCTGTTTGGACCATGGGGACACAGTTTAATGGCTTCCACAACTGCACTGTAGCACAATGGGGATACCGAGTCTTTAGGATGGATGGGCAAGGAGATAAAGAAGGGTGAATGCCCTCTGTGAGAGTGCACTGAGCTCTGCCTGGGGATGGAAGAGCAGACAGGTCAGAGCTAATGGAAATGGCAAACGGAGGAGACCATCAGTGTCTTTTCCTGTCTTCCTGATCAGGGAGAGTAAATGGAAGGTGCCCTCTGCAGACAGATGGGAATCTGATGTTGTCTGTCCCTTGTCCCATTTGGTGGCCTTTGTCACTCCATTATCTGCAGCAGGGACAGCACAGCAGGGCATGTGGCATCCAGCAGATCCCTGGAGAGCACAGATGGCAGCTTCTTGACCAAGCAGTGGAGGAACCAAAGAGGAGAGGTGCTCTGCTGGATCTCATACTCTCCGGCATGGAAGGACTTGTGGGAACTGCGAAGGTGAAAGGGGCATCAGGCCACGTGCAAGATGCAAATGTATCTCTTTTTATTTATTTTGAGGCTGTAAGCTTAATAGTTGATCATAAATGTCAATAAAACTGAAACAAATAATTGAAGACAAAGATGGAAATCATTGAAATTGTGTTAACCCTTCTCAACATGAAAAATTCTCATGAGTCTTGTTCCATTTTAAGTTGTAAATATGAATCTTTGAGGTGATTTGATGTCTTTTTTTTTCTTTTACTGAAACTACAATGTTTTCCAGAACTGTGTTCGCTGGACACAAATGTCTTCAGATTCAGAGACACAGACAGTGGTGCCAGTGCCAATGCCCTGTGACTATAGCCCGGTGCCCAGCACTACTCTTCCCTGCTGCCTATTTGATGTGTCTCATCCTCCAAGTTTTTTCAGCTCTCCTAAAGAAATGGCCATGGTTAAGGGCATGTTTTCAGCAGGCCATTTGGGCACAAACTACTCCCACTGCCCTCCAGATTTCTCCATCCCTTGCTCTTTGTTCAGTCAGATACCTCCCAATTATCTGTCTGATTTCTGACTTTCAGGGGGATTACTGGAATTTGTTCCATCTCCCCAAATTCTGAGAAGCAGTGAGAATGTGTTAACCCGTCTCAATGTGTGAAATACTCACAAGTCCTGATCAATTTTAAGTTGATACCTCTCAACTACCTGGCTGATCTATCCCAGGGAGATTACTGGAATTTGCTCTATCTACCAGAGTCTGATGGCCTCTGTTGTCAACTACTTCACTGTGATTCAATCTATCCTATCCTACCTCAGAATAAATCATTTCTTTTAAAAGTATTCCATATGAAAGACAAACTTCAATAGATGCAGCTTGAACATGGCATGCAGTTGATCACTGTGTTTTACTGTTCATTCAATTGCATCACCTTTCTTTCCATTTGCTGGCCAGATAAAAAAGAGAAATCTTTCCTTTTCCATGTGTAGCTGGTTCTCTGAGGAAAGCCAGTGGGAGTTGGTGCAAAGCAGTTTTAACACTGAGCGGATGAATGCAGAGGAGAAGAGTGATGTGAAGAAAAGTGATGCAAGTCCCATAGGTCCATTGTGAGCAGAAATTGGGTGGGGAGGTTGAGAAGGACCTTTGTCAACACAGTAACAGTACAGAACTCATTGGGACATCCTGGATTGGTATCAGTTGCACAGTGCTGCTTTAATGTCTTCTTTAAACCCAACTATAAATAAATAGACAATAAATTTATACTGGATTCTTTAAGCTCTCTCCAGATATCCCTCCTTTTTGCTGAACAAGTTCTGATAACCTGAAGAAGATAACAAGATGGCATAAGGCACAGGAGATTCTTTAGGTTATAATGGTCCCAGGGTGCATTTGATGCTGAGTTCATCAGCCTCTAGTGCAGAGAGAAGTTTGCACAAAGTGCTCAACAAGACAAAGTCAGAAGTAACAGTGAAGTTTCTTGGAGTATTAATGGGCCCGCTGAGGAACATTACCAAGTAAGCTTCCCAAGGGACTTGTTAGAGAAGATAACTGGAAGCCATGACTACAGGCAGGCAAAGGCACTGGCATGCTAAGAAACCTCTCCTTTGCCTTACAAAGCAGACAGGTCAAGCCCTGATTGCAAGACCAGTGGTAGAGAGGTCCTGTATGTCATGTTGGCTCTGGGCATTTCCTGGGGCAATGTGTTGGAATTTTGTATGATGTTAAATGAAAGACATGGGGACAGAAGATCCCAGGCTCTACATGTGGTGCAAGGACGCTGTGAGGTTCATGTCCCATATGAGACCTATGTTTCATTGCAGGATGTGAGCAGGGATGTGAGAAGGGCCCAGTCTGAACAAGCAGCCAATCCCTGTGAAACTCTGAACTTCAGATCTCTCGGTTTCAGTGCCCTCCTTTGCACATTCTCCCAGAGTTTGAAGTCCTTTATGTTCTGTGGTGCCCAGAACATAGTGAGGCAGTAGCAATGCAGAGCAGAGGGACAACCCTTTCCCTCACCCAGCTGGCAATAAGTTGCTTCATGCACTCCAGGGGACTGTTGTCTTTCCTGGCTGCCTTGGCACACTGCTGACTCACATTCAGTGTGATGCTGACCAGCACCCCAACCCTTTCCAGTCAGAATCCTCTCCAGTGTCCCATATCCAGTCAGTGTGTATGTCCAGCATTGCCCCTACCCAGGTGCACAATCAGGCACTTGTTCTTGTTATACTTTATGCACTTGGTGCTTAGTACCAACTGGTACCCACTTCTCTGACTTGTCCACATCTCTCTGCAAGTCCTCTCCACCCTCAGTGGAGGCAACAGCACCTCCTCATCTGGTCTCATCAGCAAACTTGCTCAGAACGTCTTCTAGTCCTGCATTCAAGTCATCTGCATAAACATGAAAGGAAAGTGGCCCCAAAATGGAACCCTGGGGACCCCGACAGTGACCATCTACCAGCCTGATGGAAAAAACTGACTATAATCCTTTGGGACAGAACTACTGGCCAACTGCTCACCCACCACATTGTGTTTCTGTCTAGCCATATGCAGAACATTCTGTCCAGAAGGTTGTTGTGAGAAACAGTATCAAAATCTCCACTGAAATCCTCAAGGATTACATCAACTGGCTTCCCTTGGTCAACTAAACGGATAACTGTGTCACAAAATGAGCTTAAATTAAACAGGACCTTTGCCTCACAAACTTGTGTTGGCTGCGACCAATGACAGAATTGTCCTTCAGCTGTTTTTCCATAACTCCCACCATCATTTTCTCCATAATTTTACCAGGCTCTGGACTGACAGGTCCATAATTGCCCATGTCATCTTTCTTGCTCTTCCTTACAATGAGACAACATTTGCCAGCTTCCTGTCAGCTGGCATGACCCTAGACTTCTTTAGATGCAATTGAAATGAGAGCCCAGAGCACACTAAGTTTTCATCATTGAAAGAAAGTAGATGTGCCATAGCTTTGCAATGCCTTGAACTCCAGAGTATGCCACAGATGGAGCAGAGGGGAAGATTTGCCTCTTCTGTAGTGAACTCATTCTTTTGGTAAGCAGAATAACACTACCTGATACATGGGGACTGTGTCTCTGCTCTGCTCTGCTCAGCTCACAGGGCAGCGGTCTGGCAGGGTGTTGCTCTCATGTCAATGCAGGTAAACTCACTTTAATCCTTTTTCCTCTGTAAATGCTTCCTCTATTTCTATGCTCAGATACACTTCCACATTCCCTCAACTACACTTTCATATATCATTAACAATTACACTTTCTTATACCATCAAAACAGTTTGTCAAAACGTACAGTTCTTCAGTTCACATAAACTCCCTTAATACAGTCTGTATTCTTCAGTTATAAACACTGTGCCACAGAACCAGCACTGATTGAACCACCTCCCTCACACACTTCCTCGCAAGCAGTACATAGTATTACATAAATGGGTTGACACTCATTGGTCGGGTGGAATGTACACCTCTCCTCAGGACAATCTTACTAATCTACAGAGTACAAACTCCCGTCTTCTTACATACAAGCAGAAAGTACATATGAGTGGACAGACAACACAGTCTTTCACTTTGTCCGTGTCTGGCCATTTCCCTCACAGGAGGAAGGAAACATGGATCGGGACTCGGCACTCACCCTGCAGCTGTTCTGTGTCTCACTCACACCACACTCACTCTGACATTTAGATCAAAAACCATGGTTTATTCATACTACACAATGCTGACAACGTTTTCTAGCTGGAATCTTAATAACACTCATACTCTGGTCGACCAGTTGCAAACGTTAATGTTTTTCCCAGAGTCGGCTTGACACACGGTACCAAACACTTAAAGCAGATGATAATATTGAACATACAATCTATAACCCCCGTGATTACAACTTGGAGAACCCAGGCTACCATTTGACAGGCTATCCACTATATCCCATACCCGTAGGAGAGACCAACCTAGGTCCCTCCTATTGTCACCCACCTGGGAGAGAGTATTTGTTCTTGTTTCCATTCATATGACATACAGTTCCCTTTCATAGGAACACACCCAAGGAGTCTTCCTACCCCAGCTGGCAACCAAAGCCATGAGCTCACCTCCCTGGGAGCAGCACGTATGGCTGTAAACTGTGTAGGATGTCTCCTCAAGACATATGGGCTCCACTTACCATACACATACCTGGTCCACCTATGGGTGGTCCTTGTCTGTCCCTGCAGTGATCAGGTGAGGAAGGGAGTCCTTCAGAGAAATCTCAGGGTGCGCCAAAAGTGTCTCCCTCTCAGCTGGTCCTGCAGCGAACAGAGCTGGTCCCACCTGGGCCGCCAAATTGACTACAGGAATTGAACTCTATAACCTCTATAACTGATACAGTCTCCCATGACATCCTTATAACAAAGCTGAGGAAGTATGGGATAGGTGATTGGACAGTGAAGTGGGTCGAGAATTGGCTGACTGGCAGAGTGCAGAGTGTTGTCGTTGGCGGTGCAGTGTCTGGCTGAGGGCCTGTAACGAGCGGCATCCCCCAGGGGTCTGTGCTGGGTCCGGTCTTGTTCAACATCTTCATCAATGACCACCCTCAGCAAGTTTGCTGATGACACGAAGTTGGGAGGATTGGCTGACACGCCTGAAGGCTGTGCTGCCATTCAGCGAGACCTGGACAGGCTGGAGAGCCGGGCAGTAAGAAACCGGATGAGGTTTAACAAAAGCAAGTGTAGAGTCTTGCACCTAGGGAGAAATAATTGCATGCACCGGTACAGGCTGGGGGAAGAGCTGCTGGGGAGGAGCTCTGCTGAGAGGGACCTGGGCGTCCTGGTGGACGACAGATTAACCATGAGCCAGCAGTGTGCCCTTGTAGCCAAAAAAGCCAATGGCATCCTGGGGTGCATTAAAAAGAGCGTGTCCAGCAGGTCGAAGGAGGTGATCCTCCCCCTCTACTCTGCCCTGGTGAGGCCTCATCTGGAATATTGTGTCCAGTTCTGGGCTCCCCAGTAAAAAAAAGACAGGGATCTCTTAGAAAGAGTCCAGCAGAGGGCCACTAAGATGGTGAAGGGCCTGGAGCATCTCCCCAATGAGGAGAGACTGAGGGAACTGGGTCTGTTTAGCCTTGAGAAAAGAAGGCTGAGAGGGGACAGGATCCAGGTTCTATAAATATTTGATGTGTGGGGGGCAAAGTGTTGAGGCCAGACTCTTTTCAGCAGTGTGTGGAGACGGGACAAGGGGAAACAGACAGAAACTGCACCATAGGAAGTTCTGCACTAATGTGTGCAATAACTTCTTTACGATGAGAGTGACAGAGCACTGGAACAGGCTGCCCAGGGTGGTTGTGGAATCTCCTTCTCTGGAGATATTCAAGACCTGCCTGGATGCTGAGCTGTGCAACGTGGTGTAGGGAACCTGCTTTGGCAGGGGGCTGGACTCAGTGGTCTCTGGAGGTCCCTTCCAACCCCTACAATTCTGTGATTCTGTGAATATCATGGAGTTGTTTGGATGGGGAAAGACTACCCCTTTGAATGACCTTTTGTCAGGGCATGTCCTGGGATTCCTAGGATCCTCAAAATGCAGCACTGCTTCTGTCACTGAAAAATGGGGCCCTGTGTGGGACGGAGGGAGGGTCCATGAGTCCCTGGCCCACCTGACTGAGTATTTCCATGGTCTTAGCAAAGACATACTTACAACTTGAGAATGACAGTTAGCTGTGTTCATGGTGGCATGGCCACTTTTAATGGCCTTGAACTGTCTGAACATAACTGAAGAGGCTCAGGCTGATGCAAATCAGCTATTGAATGATAGTGTTGAAAAACTGGAAAGACAGGTGGCAGTTTTGATGGGGAAAAAACCTAATTCAATCATTCTCCTATGGAAGATCAGGAACATCTCTCTGGAAGACCATGGGGACCCTGTACAAGGGAATCTGTATAAAATGGACACTGTAAATGAAGGCACTAAAAGGTCAGATTTTGAGGTTCCATTTGGACTAGATCTATTTGAGATCTGACTGATTGTAACCCAAAAATGAAAAAAAAAAAAAAAAAAAATGCAGGATAGGCTGGTGGGAGTGCCCTGACCAGTATCCAACCCCCCAAACCCTGCTGCCCATAATACAGCAGCTGAACTGATGGATATAGTACAGTGCTTTAGACAGAAATCAAGAGAACATGCCAGCATAGCTGCTCTGGTTATGGGACCTGGAGGCAGAAAGCGCTGTGGTGAATGGACTGGAAATTTCAAAACTGACATCCATTACTACTCACCCTGCCCTCAGGCAAAGACTGTATGCTCTGTCCAACATAATGAGGATAGCCATTTGATCAGTGAATGATTTATGGCTGTGTGTCATATAACATGGCCAAATAAGAATGACATACCATTAAATATCAGCCTGTGGTCCTCTATGGAGGACTAACAAAATTATATTAGAGAATTAGGCATGAAAGAGGCAATCTATGAAGATGATTTTGAGAGCCCAGTCAATAAATTTTTCATCAGGAACGAGGGATCTCATCCTACAGCCATCACCTTTACATCAGTATGGGTCTATGTTATCCATACTGAACCCCCCAGTGGCCCTCAGGTGCTGTAATACAACAGGCTGCCCAATTGATGGGGAGACAAGAGTGCCTACGGCCAGATGCAGGCTCTGAATGGTGGTGGAAAGGTCTGATAAAGGCAGAGAACCATCTGCTGCCATGACTTAGGCGTCCAGCCCCTAAGGTAATCCAGTCTGGACACATTAGGGTCTTGAGACAACAAATGTTTAAAGACCAGATTAGAGCAGGAGTTCAGTTTAAAAAGATCGATGGACAGCATAATCAGGAAAAAATATCTGTTAAACAGGCCCAAACACTGAGTATTTATAGTCCAACCTTTTCAGCCAAACTAGATGTGAATGTAACTCAAGAAGGGTCTGGATGGGGGCTCTGGCAGAGCCAGAGTTCTTTGTGAACCCCTATGAGGTTTTGGCCACAGGTTTGGCATGGAGCAGAATAAAGATACATCACAGTTGAAAAGCATTTATTGGCTACCTATTCTACACTACAGGTGGTAGAACCAGTAGCTCAGATTTCAGAGGTTATCGTTAAACAACAAGGCCAGTCCAGGGGTGGGTAAAAGATCTAACACACATCTCTATGATGGGGGTGGCCCAATCACAAGCAGTGGTGCGCTCAGTTGTTCTGCTTGCCTGCTCCTCAAGGAGTTAAGAGAAATCTATGCCTGTTGCGTGTTCGAGTGCATGCGCAATGCCATGTGGAGGGCTTATCACAATAAAGATTGGCGGATTTGCTGCGTAGACCGGTCAGAACTCAGATCTGCGTTGTGCTTCCTGTGGCACCAAACGCCCAACAGTGGCAGTTCCGTGTATTGGCCAGCAGGTGGCAGCAGAGACCACGGAAAGAACGTCTGCGGGACAGACCCTGGGGATCCGTTCTTTTGATTATAGGGGAAGAACACAAAGATGGAAGAGGAGGGAAGGGGGAAAAAAAAAGAAAAAAAGAAAAAACCAAACCACAGCAAACAAATAAAAACTTCTCCAAACGTAGCAAACTTGAATGTCTGTCAATAAATAAATGAGTAATTGAATTGATGTCCGTTTCAGACAGTCCCCTGTAGAATCAGGGTAAGGGTTAGGATTAGAGTTACATTGCAGGTTAATGCTGTTATCTTTACAGCTCCTGTGAGGGTTGGGGTCTGGGTCAGGTGTTTAAAAAATGAAATGAAAAAAGAATTAAAAAAATATATTGAAAGCTTCAGATTTCCTTAATCTTTGTGGGAATCATATAATGTGCAACTCAGATCTACCTCTTCGTGCAGTGACTGCCTGTAAATTTGCTGGAGCCTAATATAATATGGCCTTGTGCTTTCCACTAACTCACCTTCATTTCATTTTCATTACATTTGCTTGGTAGTCAGATTTTGGTGTGTGGATATTTTAAAACAATCTAACTGACATTAGCAAAAAATTAAAAATAAAATTAAAAAAAATGCACAACAGCATCGTATCAATTTTTATTGATAAGATAAAGAAGAGCAGTTTCCCTTAGTTTTCTGTGCCTCTTTACTTTCTTACCCTCTCCCCTTGTGTGAGAAACTCTCAAAGTCAAAGATTTCTAGTTAGGCAAAGATGGCAGCGATAGCAGCAGTGCTTATTCATTATTGCAATACTGCACGCACATCCCCTATTGGCAAGGGAGAAGCTGCACACCAGTCAGTGAAATCAATTCTGTTCTGTGCCCTAAACCCACTGCAGGTGATGCTCTCATGGCTCTCATTGGTTGAGCATCTCAGGCTCACAGACTCCTCGAGACTGTGGCTAGGATTCATTTCCATAGAAGGTCAATTACCAACCTCTTGTTTTTAGGTCTGCCTTGTACTTTTCTGCGGACAGAGAAGGGCAATGTTTCCAAAAGTCAGTACATTCATTCTGTCCTGTGCTGGGCTCTACCCACCCTGTATTTATCTTGTGCTTGTCTCAATTCTCCCCATGTCAGAATGCCCCCAGTCTGAACTTAATTCTGTTCAGCAACTTTCTTGGTGGAAAAACTACTTATACAGCTGTTTTACAAGAGGGTTATACATTCAGTTAGGGCCTACACTATGTACTGAAAATACTGGAAACTTCCACTGCAAAAACACAATCTACCTCTCCCATCTGTGCAGCCTTGCAGACCCAGAGCATGCCAGGTTATTTCTGCTTTCATAGCATTTGCATGCTGTAGGGTGAGCACAAGGTTCTGCTGCTTGATTCTTCTGCAAGAGCTGCCTACCGGCAAATGGTTGCAGGGATGGAGGATGTGACAGAAAGCATTTGTCTCCACAAGAGCAGAGTTACATTCAGTGCAGAGTGTGAGAGTCAGGTTGGTGTGGAAAAGCACTGACACGCTGGGGATGATGCAGTGCTCACATGTCTAACACTCACAGACATTACTGTCAGAAGGATGGTGCTGTGTTGTGCTTCTACCTTTGGTAGCCCCTGGAGAAATGCTATGGCACACAGAACACCTTTGTATTGCACTGACTGCTGCCATGCAGCATGGATTTAACACACCAAATCCAGAGGAGCATGACTGCATCTAACTGCCCTGAGAAAAACTACTGTAGCTGAAGAGATGAGGAGGCAGCTGCTCATCTGCAGAACAAGCAGTACTGCCAGACATTGGGCCAGGTGAGCACCTCCTGCTGCAGCGTGATGATGACAGGGCTGGAGATGATCTGCAAAGCCAGCTTAAAAGTGGGAGACGTGAGTCAACATGGCAGGAGGACAGAGGTGTTAGGGAGCAGCCAAGGCATCAAAGAGTATCAGAAGGCTTTGAAAAGTATCACAAAGTGACAGCCAGGAAGACTGGGATATATCATGAGCAGCAACCTGGATGCTAGAGATTATTTGCTCCCATACAAAATGGTAGAGATCTTGCTGCAGACATCAAAGCCAGGCAAAATGGGAACCCAGAGCTCTGCCTGCACGAACCCCACAGCCATAGCATTGCAAGCTGAGCTGCCTTGCTGTTTGTTGCATTCATCCCAATCCCTGTGATTGAAGACTCAGAATGCAGTCGAGGCGATGACTGAGCATGAGAGTGACTTTATTCAATAAAAGTCAGGAGGGCTTGAGAGGTCAAGGGTGAAGATGGGACTCCTCTTGTCAAGATGAGAGTGGCTCAGAGCTGGTGCTGCTGCCTGGTGCCTGGGACTGGCAGCCTGACTCTAAGTCCCCATCTAAGATGCTCAGCTTCACCTCACTGATGCTGCCCTGCTCCTGCATGGTGGTGCTGCTGCTGGGACACTCGGGCTGTGCTTGGGATGGGCAGCACTGCAAAGGCGCTGGGTCACAATCCAGGCAGGTGACTGCTGTGTCTGGCAGGCTCAGGTCAGGAGCTTCAGCAGAGCCAGGAGATATGAGAGCATGAACGTGGATGAGCCCCTTGTGTCCATCACTGTTACCATGTGGAAGGCTGTCATCCGAATTGCAGCGATTCATGCTTAATAAGAACTCTCCATTGATGGAAAGACACTGCTTGGTTTGGATCTTTGGGGTTGACAAGGGCTCGAATCACCTAGGAAGGCATAGAAACACAAGGGTTAGTTTCAAACATTTGCAAGTTGAATCATGAAAGGTTGTTGATACTTGGTAATAGAGTGGCGGCAGGAAGAAGCAAGTAGGCTTGAAGCAGCATAGCCACTGTCTTGAAAGTGATCCTCATTCAGGTCCAGCTCGTGTGTTGTTTCACTGTAATCTGCTTCTTTGGGTCTACCTAGTGGGCAGCAACACTCGAGCTGTTACTGATATCATTGAAAAGAACTGGAGACAATTGTTCTATTCCTAAGAGCTTCAAGGTGCCTAGAAGCACAAATAGAAACCAGCAGTATTTCATCACTTCACCAAAAGGAAGGTCAAACACCTGAGCTGTGAAGAGCAGTTATAGAACCTATGCATAAGATCACACCAGACATACTTTGTTCTAACAACAGTTATGGCACATAGTCCATTTCCTTCAATATTCCCAAAATGAAATGATGTGGAGCATTACAGGGAAAGAAACACTGCACACAGACACTATGACCCTGATTAGACTCAAGCAGCAGACTTAAAACAAGTCAGAGTTTTTGATTCCAGGATATTTCAGGACCTATCGTGTGAAATTCAGTTACACAACAGTGCCTAGGTGCCTGCGTTTCAAGCAACTTTCAGATCCCAGCCATGTAAAATAAAAACAAATTCAGTGCAGAAATAGCAAGCCTGTACCTTAATACTCATGAGATTATCCATTTTTTACAGCACTCTGACTAAGTTCTAAAACTTGCTCATCCCAGTTCACTTCAGCAAGTTCCACCAATTCAAGCAACGCAGTTCTGAGATCCTGTGTATGTTGTGCAGATAGAATTGAACAGTGCAGAAATAATCTCTGACAGCTTTAAGAGCTCCGTTCTGCTTACAAACTCTCAGTCCAAAACTATTCAGTTTTAAGGAAATGAACACCTGAAGCAGTTGGATCATCTGCCGCATTCTGCTTCTTGGCATCATGATTAGCACAAAGGGTTTTCTGCTGTCCTGCAGAGATGGAAAAAGTCCTGCTTACAAATGGACCAAGTTTCAGTGTACAGCAGAGTTTGTACCAGACTAAAAAGCCATGCCATTCAATTCATGTGCTCAGGTTGTTATGCACTCCGAAAGGAAACAGAACTAACTGTTGGATTCTGAAGGCAATCTGTGGGGTCCTACATTACCTCCTGATTCTGGAAGAGGAAATTCTAATAGCAAATGCAGAACTTTGATCTTTGTAGACATGAGAAGAGCTGGCATTTAGGAACATTCATTTCAGGGAAATCAAATGATGTGTCTGCATTTTTTACTACAGATAGTATAGGGAGCAGCCAGTTGAAGAACCAGATACAAAAAATCCAGCCCATTGGCAAGAAAATACTTCTCCTTAAATTCTGTATGCTATCATGGTACAGAATTAGGCTACAGTGCCACATAGGCCAACCAAGCGTAGAACCAAATCCACAAAATACTGGTAGACAAAGCAGCAAAAACAGGGACAATATTCAGCAGACAGGCCTTTCTACCCACAGCTCAGCATGTTCTGCCATCCGAAAAGCAAGGCCTCTTGTCAAGCTCAGCTATTTCCCTTCTCAGTGTATTCTAGCACCACTGATACCCACTGGTATCCTCCTGTAGAGTGCCATCATATTGTCATCATCCAAAGGGAAAACCCACACAGCAGAGCATACAGCAGTACACCCATGCTCCAAATATCCGCCTGAAAAACAAAAAGACAAGCTTACAAACCTGAAGCACCTCAAATGGCTTCCTGACAGACTGGATTGTCTGCCCTTGCCAAAGCCCACATATAGCCCATGAAAAGCTGGCTCTTTCCCTCAGGAAATAAAACCTTATCGTCCCAGAGAAAGCATATAACCCTCATTCAATGGCCCTTCCACTCAGCTTAGAGCACTACTAAAACCAGCATCTTCACCTTAGCTCATCACACTGCTGCAGTTCCTTTTACAAGGATTTCACTGGCAAAAATGAAATCAAAGCCGTCACAAGGGATTTAGCACAGTTACATGTTACTGGCTACGAGAGCTGTCAGCACAGTCACCTGTCAGGCTTTGCTGCTGTTCTATTTATGTAGAGGCACAACAAGGTTCAGACACCTCACAGTGCAGTTCTCACTTTGACTGTAAAGAAAAAGGAGGCTTGAAAAGCAGTGTGTGGAAAACAAAGAAACAAGAATTAGAACAACAGTGGGGCCATGGCACTTGTAGGAATTGCTCCGCCTTTAACAGCGATTCAAGAAGGATGAGGGCATTCCAAACCAGACCAGTTTGGACAGATTAACAACTGCAAGTAGTGGGTTCCAAAATTCCAGACATGAAATCAAAGCTGGAAAAACTCTTCACATTTTTATCTCTCAATTTTTAGTACATTGTGCATTACAACGGAAACAATTCTTCACATACAACTTGGAAGCTAAAGACAAGTCTGACAAAACAGACTGCACAGAAATGATGGATAATTAACAGAGCAAATTGCTCTTTCAAACACTTAGTAATAGAAAGAGATCTCTGAAGTTGCTGTTCTGTAGAGCACCAAAGCAGTCGCTTGAGGCAGTTCAGGATTAGCCTGAGACGAACCAGCCAGCTGTGAACTGAGACCAATTGCACTTCTTCTATTTTACTTTCATTCTATGTGACCTCACTAAGCAAATATTGTCTAAGACCATGAGTATCACATAAATGTGCAGATCTCAAGCTGCTCACTTATCTAGTACCCTTGGCATGATGCTTTATTTTCCTCAGCTATTCATCTAGATTGTGTCTGTTGATTGTGCAACAACAGCCTGTTGGTCTCGATTACCTGTGAGAGGCTCTAACTTTGGCCAGGAAAAATCATTTGAGGATAAGTAATTATCTGGGACTCAGTAAGGCAGTCTTCCCATGCTTTCATAACAGCAGAGATACACACACACACAAACTCATGGAACCCCACTGCTTTGCACAATCCTGTGCACACTCACATGTGTCATGCACTGATTTCCCAGCCAGTCCTCATGGGGTCTATTACTTAGGACAGGAGTGTAGGGGAGCAGCCAGAAGCTGTTTGCATTCCCTGCTGTCTGCTGGGCAGCTTTGCTGGAGATGCTTGGGTTGCTTTGCTTTTCCTTGGGAGGTGGGAAGGAGCTTTGGGTTGGAGGCACATCCCGTGCCAGAGCATCTCGATGGCACGTGTGTGGCACTGATCTGCAGCAGATGAAGGGGAGGAGGTCCCAGCACAGCCCTGCACCATGCTCTGCCACACTGGGCAGCTTGTTCCTGGCTCAGCAGCGCCATCAGACAAGGAGCAGGGAAGGAAATCAAGGATGGGGGGTACCATCAAACGCAGTTAGTGCATGCCTGTGCAAGACAAACAGACCCAGAGCTTGCGGGTTATTCCTGCTTTTGTAGCATTTGTGTGCTGTAGCTGAGCAAAAGGTTCTGCTGCTTGAATCTTCTTCTGCAAGAGCCACCTACCGGTAAATGTCTGCAGGGATGGAGGATGTGACAGAAGCATTTGTCTCCATGACAGCGTAGTTACACTTGGTCTAGAGAGTGAGAGAGGCAGGCAGCACTGCCTGATGTTGGTCAGGGCGAGTTCCTCCTGCCGCAGCACGATGATGGCAGGGCTGGAGATGATCTGCAGGGACAGCTCACAGGTGAGAGCCAGGAATGGACACGGCGGGAGGACAGAGGTGTTAGGGAGCAGCCACGGCATCAAAGAGCATCAAAAGGCCCTGAAAAGCATCACAGCCACAGCCAGGAAGCTTGGGGTTTTCATGAGCAGCATCCAGGATGCTGCCATACACAACGGCAGCAGAGCTCTCGCTGCAGGCATCCCAAAGTCAGGCAAAATGGGAACACACCCAGAGCTCGGCCGCACAAACCCCACAGCCAGAGTGTTGTAAGCTGAGCTGCCTTGCAGTTTCTTGCACTCATCCCAATCTCTGCGAATGAAAACTCGGAATTCAGTCAAGGCGTTGATTGAGCACGAGCGTGCCTTTATTCAATAGGAGAAAGGAGGGGGTGTGAGGTCTGGAGGAAAGATGGGACTCATCCTCTCTTGTAATCATGAGAGCTGCTCAGAGACCGTGCTGTTGCCCGGAGCCTGGGACTCGTGTCCTGATTCTGTGCCCCCCTGCGAGATGCTCAGCTTCTCCTCGGTGATGCTGACCTGAGCCTGCATGGTGGTGCTGCTGTCGGGGTACTCGGGCTGTGCTTGGGCTGGGCTGCACTGCAGAGACATTGAGTCCAGGCTGGTGCCTGAGGTGTCTGGTGGGCTCAGGTCAGCAGCTTCAGTAGGGATGGGATGAATGAAGGCTTCAACGATGATGACCTTCTTCTCTTGATAGCTGATGTTATACGGAAGGCTTTCATCTGAACTGCAGCATTCTGTGCTTAGTAACAACTCTTCATTGATGGAAGATGCGTCATCGTAACATGCCCTGCGTCTTGGGGATATACAAGGGCTCGGGTCACCTAGGAAGGAGCAGATGTACAGCAGTTAGTGTCAAACGTTCACAAGATGAACCATGGAGATTCTTGACATTTGGCTATGTAGTGGTGGTGGGCAGAAGCAAATAGGCTTCTAGCAACAGTGTCACTGTCTTGAAAGTGATCCACGTGAAGGTCCAGCTCTTGTGTTGACAAGAGACTCATTTGGGAAAGACAGGGATCAACTGAAGATGTCAGGCACGGGCTTGAACGCCAGAAGGAGGTACAAGCCCACTGAAAGCATGAATTCTACCTGTGTTGCTGACAAGCAGTGTTTTGTAAGCTGGACTTGCACCCTTACCTGCCAGGACCAAGACTTCTGCTTCAGAGGGCTCCCTGGCACTGCTCTGCAGTTGGTGTTTGGCCACAGGGGATGGTTTGCCCAGGCAGAAGCAGGAACACCAACTGCCAGCTGCTGACTCTGCCCTCTTCTTGGGAGAACTCATTCTGCAGAGAAAACAGAGCATGCTGTCAGACGTGGTGCAGGGTGATGGAAGAGCTGCACCGAGCCCTGGCCAAAAGTTGCCTGTTCTGGGCACTGCCTGCTTTCTGCTGAAACACAGCTTAGAAACGCCCTCTGTTTCAAACAGCAGAGGATGCTTCCATTCCTACAGCTCAGCCCTCAAGTCCTGAAGGCTAAATACCTCTCAACGATGTCAAGCAAGGACATGGATCCGGAGAATGTCGGAGGCTCAGGCTGCTTTGCTCTCCCAGGGCTGACCTTCACCAGGGAACAAAGGCCGTTGATGAGCTTGCCCCATTTCTTTGGCTCTGCGCAACAAAACAAAGAAACCAGTTCATTTCAGGCCTGGCTCGGTTGGACGAAGCTGAGCGCAATGCATTCGACAGAGCATGTAACAACGGGAAGAACATTCCCAACAAGGACACGCAAGAATGGATTTTCCCCATCCCTGGAGGTGCCCAAGGAGATTACTGTAGTTCTCTTTCTAAGCTTGCTGAACTTGGGCATAAACAAACCCCCTGAAAGTAACGTTCTGACCCTATTTGACTAACTCGCATTGTCAAATGTAAATTACGCACCTGGCTTTGGCAATGAATTGAGGAGGGAATCGGGAACTTTTCCGCTGATGAGTTCCATGCACTCACCAGGGAAAAGCCCAACCTGTAATTAGAACAAAAAGACAGGTGAGCATTAGCCTGAGCCCAGAGCCAAAGGGAAGGTCCACTGACAGTGACACAGGGCAACTGTTTGCATCCAGCAGCCATCCTGTGCAGGCAGAGCAGCTCCAAGCTGAGATTCCCAACTCTACTGAAGTTGTGCTCTCTAGTCAAAAACGTGTGCCTACCTCAAAGCCACGCTTGCCTCTCCACCAGGGGCTCAGCCTGTTGATATGTCCTCATATCAACAATGCTCACCAGATCTCCGACCTGAAAGAGATTGAAACATCAATCCCAGATTCAGCAAATCTGGTAGGAAAACAAAGCAGAAAGGACTGCCCTCTTCTATGCACGACAACACGGAACGCCTGGAACTGCTTACCTCCAGAGAGAGCTCATCTGGCCCCTGGGCAACGTGGCTCTTAATAACATGGGCTGCCGCAAATGCTGGTACGTTTAAAGATGACATAGCACGCACCAGCTGCGGCTTCTGCATGTTATCAGCCTGCAAAACAGAGAACAGGCCGTGGTCAGGAGCTGAGGACAAACCACGAGGATTTCAAGGTGAGGAGCACATCTGCAGAGAAAGCTGCAGCAAATGCGCTCCGTCCTTCTCAGGAGCACTTCAGAAGGAGCTGCACGTCTCATAGCTCTGGAGCAGCACTTCTTCCCCACCCTTCACTACTCCAAGCAGCTCCAACAAACTTCTCAGATGAAATCCAGGCCAGCACAGACCTGGCAGACCAGAACCAAGTGCAGCTTGTGTGACGGCAGTGCCCACTCCTTGCTTCCACCCTGCTCCAGCAGGTTAAGGAGTCTGAGCCTCACTGGCCTTTGACAACTCAAGACTTTCAGCACCTCATGCCAACATTTCTCACTAAGATACACCTCAGGCATTGAATTCTCTTCTCACTACCTCCTCCCAGTCCTCCCCTAGGAACAGAAACCATTCAGATTCTACAGCAAACACATCTACCCTGCAAGAGCACACTGAACCACCTGCAACAATGAAACATGGTTTTGGAGAGTGGGTTTGAAAACACACCTTTAGACAGCTGTCTCCCTGTAGCCAAAAGGAAACCAAGCAGCAAAAGAAGAGTCCAGCCTGAAATATGCCCATGCTACTAGCCCAGGTTTTTCACAGTCAATGCAGAATCCATCCTGCTCTTGAGTTAACAAATGACCAGTGGGTCTCCCCTTGCTCCACCCCTTCTCCTTCAAAGCCAGAAAAAGAAAGAAAAACAAGTAGAAGAAAACCCAGACGTACCTTTCCACACACAAAGCAGAAAGTGGAACAGCAGTTGTCTCCTTCCTGAGACATGGTGGGGCGCATCCCAGAGGAAGCCCAAGTTCTTTGCTTCTCTCCACAGGGACTTCAAGCACTCTTGGCAAGAGCTGCTTTGGTTCTTTCTTCAATTGCTTCCATCACCAGAATCTCCTTTGGAAAAGGAACCCGAATGAAAGAATCAGCAAATGAAAAAGAATGAGCAATAGCCACTTTACCAGCTTTCTTCTGACACTCAATTTAGACTCTTGACTCGGACAAGGTCTTAAAATCAGCTGGTTACAAGAACTGTCCCAAAATATATCCAACATCTGTACAGCTGCCGTTATTTCTGACAGCGAGTGTAATCACAGAATCATAGAATGGCCCGGGTTGGAAGGGACCTCAAGGATCATGAAGATCAATCACCTCCCTGTCCCTGCTGGCCATCCCCTCTTCTGATGGAGCCCAGGGGACCATTTGCTCTCTGAGCTGCAAGAGCACGCTGATGGCTCACGTTCTGTTTTTCATCCACCAGGACCCCCAGGTCCTTCTCTGCGGGGCTTCTCTTAAGGACTGCTCCTCCCAGTCTGTAGAAATGCCTGGGATTCCTCCAGCCCAAGTGCAAAACCTTGCACTTTGCTGTGTTCAACCTCATTAAATTCACCTAGGCCAACCTCTCGGTTGAGCTCCCTCTGAATGGCATCCCTTCCTTCCACTGCGTCAGCCGCACCACTCAGCAAACAGCAGAGGGTGCACTCCATTGCATCATTGGTGTCTCTGATAACCATGTAAAAAAGCACTGGTCCCAAGACAGACTCCTGGATGACACCACTTGTTATCGGCCTCCACCTGGACATCAAACCATGAGTCACCACCCTCTGTCCTCTACAAAACCTCTTTGTCTTCTACTCCTGCTGCAGCTGCAATGGCTGCACCAGCATGACTCACGTGTTTGACAATCCTCCAGCTCTGGCCTAGCCATGCACAGCAGCAGTCCGTCTCCCTCCCAGCTCACTCACCAGTGTGCTGCTGTGCCCCAAATTCAGTGCAGCAGCATTGAGAGCAGGCAGCACCCATCACCCTCCTCTAACTCTCTCTGCCAGCTGCGATGAGGACTGACACAGCACGCCCACCCCAGCCCAGCTTTTCTGCTGAGACACCTCCCAGCAACCACCCAGCACCAATCCCAGTTGCTGCAAACTGTCTGAGAGCCTGCTGGAGTGCACTGACAATAACTTTGTGGGCCAAGCATTAAGCACACCAAGCAGAAGGGAAGCATTACTGGACATGCTGAACAGCAGGGGTTAAGACTGGAGGTGGTCAGGGCTGTAGTGACCATGCCCTCCTAGAGTTCCTCATCTCAAGGAATGTGTGCCTGGCAAAAAGCAAAGTCAGGACCCTGAGCTTCAGGAGAGTCAGCTGCAGGCTGTTCAAAGAATTCTTGCATGAGAGACACTGGAAAACTGTTTTTAGGGGTAAAGGAATGGAAAAGAGATGGTAACTTTCTCAGAAAACCTTTCTCAGAGCTGGAGCTCTGAGCTCCATCCCGACCACACGAAACACAGCAGAGGAGGCAGGAAAGCAGCATGGCTGAACCTGCTGGTTACAGGGAGCAACAAGAAGGAAATGGAGAAACAGCGGAAACGGAGACATGCAGCCTGGTCGCTTTGGTGGCCTTCTACAGTGGAGTGACAGCATCAGTAGGGAAAGGAAAAGCAACTGACATCACTCAGCCAGACTTTTGCAAGGACTTCGATGTTGAGCAAGTTTCCTGTTAGAACTCAGTGTGAACAAATCTACCACTGAGCAACACCCTGAGCCCCCACTCACCTCAGCAGAGGAAAGCCTGCACCCCAGCCTTCCGCCTATTCTGCTCCATTGATGGAAGCACACCGGGCATCATTGCTACTCACCCGACCAATGATGATAGGGGCAGAAAAGGGAATTCCTCTTTACCTTTCAGATGAAAAATTGATGACTGTGTGGAACCTTCCCAGTACCGCTGCGGGGCCTTCCTTTACTTGTATCCTGCTGCTCCGTGTCACAGTGGGAGAGCTGCTCTGGCCTCTCCTCTCAGCCTGTGCCTCCTGCAGTGTGAGCAGCTTTGTGGATAGAGGAGACACCCACACAGACTTGGGCCTGGATAGAGAACTGTGCCCTACAACATAGGTACATTTACATCATGCTCTTTTCCTTGTGTGTGAGCAATCCTTGCTCTTTTCAGATGGTACTATGAGCGTGTGACACCCCAAACACATAGTTAGCATCTGTCCATATCATTAAGGCTCTCGTCAAGGCAGTTATTTCAGCCTTCTGAGGGGTAGTCCCCACGGCTGATGGTTGTGCTTCCATTCCCTGCTCAGTAGCAGTTACTGCATGTCCTGCCTTACAGCCTCCTTGTCTCACAAAACTGCAGCTGCTGGTAAACCAGGCATCTTCTGCATCTTCTAAGGGTTCGTCCTTCTGCTCCGACCGACTGGATGTAATGTGCAGCATCAGTTGTTTCAAAGCAGTGATGTCATCCTGGTTCTCCACCAGGGGAGTTCCGCTAAGGAAAGATACTGGGTTGGCAATAGTAGTTACAATTATTTCTATATCACCCTGCTCTACCAGGATGGCCTGGTATTTCGGGAATCTTTGGGGTGAACAGATGCCATTCAGAGGGACCTTGACAGGCTGGAAAGCTGGGCTCAGGTGAACCTAATGAGGTTCAACACAGCAAAGTGCAAGGTTTTGCACTTGGGCCGGAAGAACCCCAGGCACCTGTACAGGCTGGGAGGAGTTGTCCTTGAGAGCAGCTTGGCTGAAAAAGACCTAGGGGTCCTGATAGATGAGAAACTTAACATGAGCCAGCAGTGCGCTCTGGCAGCCCGGAAAGCAAATGGGATCCTGGGCTCCATCAGGAGAGGGGTGGTCAGCAGGGATAGGGAGGTGATCGTCCCTCTCTACTCTGCTCTTGTGAGGCCCCATCTGGAGTACTGTGTCCAGGTGCGGAGCCCTCAGTACAAAAAAGATATGGAGATTTTGGAAAGGGTCCAGAGGAGGGACAGGAAGATGATCAGGGGGCTGGAGCACCTCCCCTATGAGGACAGGCTGAGGGAGTTGGGTTTGTTCAGCCTGGAGAAGAGAAGGTTGCGAGGTGACCTCATTGCAGCCTTTCAGTACCTGAAGGGAACTTACTCCCAGGAGGGGAGTAAACTCTTCGAAAGGGCTGATAATAGCAGGACTAGGGGAAATGGTTTTAAGTTGAAGGAGGGAAGATTTAGGTTGGATGTTAGGGGAAAGTTCTTTACTAGAAGGGTGGTTAGGTCCTGGAACAGGCTGCCCAGTGAGGTTGTGGATGCCCCGTCCTTGGAGGTGTTCAAGACCAGGTTGGACGGGGCCCTGAGCAACCTGATCTAGTAAAGGCGTATGTTTGGTGGCCCTGCTAGGCAGGGGGGTTGGAACTACATGATCCTTGAGGTCCCTTCCAACCCGGGTAATTCTGTGATTCTGTGATTCTGTGGGGTGAAAGCCAATGTCCCCCTTTTGCCTCCAATACAGTAAACACTGCATGAGATATTAAAACTGGTATCCTTTGGCCCAGTGTAGATTGATGGGCTTCTTGAATATTGAGCACCAGTGCACCCTGGATATCCCTTACTCACTTCAAGCTGTTTCAAGTTTACCATCAGTCCGTAGCTGTGTATCCATGGTTGGCACCCTCCTGTCATTCCTGGCAACGTATGGAGTTCCTTGGCAGTTTGCAGCTCAGGGGTTGAGCAGATGGCTTCTTTCTTGGCAGTCCTTAAGGTTCAAAGTCCAGCTGTCATCTCCTATCCCAAATACGTCACTTGCTGCTGAGTTAGTTGTGCTTTCTGTAAACCAAGAAACTCAGCAAACTCTCAGTCTATTGTACACAGTCCTTTTGTTGCTGTGGCACCCACGTGCTCCAGTAAAGTTCCACCCTAGGATGGAGGATCCCAGGTCTCAGGCTCACGAGTTGACCAGTTCTCAACAATCATTTAGCTGTTCTCACAACCCTGGGTAACACTGTCCAGGTTCACTGAGTCTCTTCTCCCTCTATTAGGGAGAACAGATACACGCAAGTACTCGTATGCTATCATGAGGAATTCAGTAGGTTACATTTAATTTAGAAGCATGATGCAATCAAAAGCTCGCTTAAATAAAAGCATACCCTTTTCTTTCACTCAAAATAATAGCCCAGAAAAAAATAAAAACAAAACAAAACTCTCATCATAATTGTTAAAGAAATTATCTACTAAATCTCGATGGAGAGTGGAGACACATGCTAGTTTTAGGAACACAGCACTTATCTCATTATCTGAATGCATCTCAAGGCATGCTCCTTGTGAAACTGTGAGAACTTCTATCATTAACAGACGTGTACCATGCCCTGATATATGGTTAAACCGCTTGCAGTGCACTGTCAGATGTACAGGATGGCAGCTGTATGTGCTGTGACCAAATAAACCCCACACTGAAACCTTTCAGAATTTTAGGACCTACAAGTACTGCATTCATATTAAAAGTAAAAAATTCCTAAGCTACACATGTTCTAGGTTTCCATTTGTTAGATACAACATACCTTTGGAAGTAGGCACCTAAAAAGATATGCCTTCTACTTGCTTCTCTGTCTGGCTCTTCGAAAAGAAGGCCTTTGGAGCAGGAAATGCAAAGGGCAGCTCATTTCTTAACACTGACTCTGCATCAACATTCTCTGTGTTTGCACGCTTCTTAGATGCCACTTTTCTTGTCACTGGAGTTGACAGTGTGAATTCCATATCACCCAGTTGAGTATCATGCCTCGAATGGTGCCAGAGACGGAACAAAAGGTTTTCTGATCACAGCCGGAGAAGTTACTGTCAAAGAAATTCTAACAGCTGAGAAGGTCAGACACAATGCTTATAAAAATATCATACATTATTTGGCTATTGAACAAAACAGTTGAAAACTCTGATTCTCTCCTAGAATAAGTTCGTTTCTTATAGACTGTCAAACACCATTTTTTTATTTGTTCATCTCAATTCTCCATTGAGGATTAACCCTCACCAGCTTATCTAAACATAAATATGAATTATCACTTGGTTTAGTTAAAAATTTGAATAATATCACAGTGGATTTTGTTGTCCAACACAGTAAGATTGAATTTCTTTCGGTACCTTTCAACCTCTGCCTACCTCCAGCCTAACTCCAGAATCTTATTAACTGTGCCTTATCGCTTCCCATTGTGTTTTAAAATCCTCACTGACTCCTTTACTTGTTCCCTTGCTTGCTGTTTCTGTGCAAACCAAACACTGGAGTTAGGGATCACGTCAAACCAACCATGGCCTACAGGTAGAAGGCAACAAAATTTATGCTTAACATACTTCTTTGCTCTATCTTTATCTTCCTTTGGTCAAGGTCCACTAGATACTTAAATATGGAGTAAGCACTAGATACAATGAGAAGCAGATTTCTAGATTAAGAGCTGTATTTTTTCTGTAAGAAACTAGCTGTACATCTTCACACACCTGCTTTGTTTTCTGAGTATTTAGATCGAGTGGAGATTCCTCAAACACTGAAGCTACATCAGAAAATTCCATGGATCCAAACGCATCTGGCACATGGCTGCAGTCTGGCACATCTTCATATGCCAGAGCCTTTTCAGACAGAAATGTTCCACCGAGATTCTTTTGCAGAATTAGAAGGAAGATTTCATCAGAAGATTTCACCACTAAAGTCTAAATAAGATTGGTTTGCAAGTTCCAAACTATGGCTAACAGCTAATGGAAGTCCACAGGCCAGCAGCAACAACTTTTATATTATGTTCTTAATATTCTAATTGTTGATATGACGTTCATATAAAGAGCAGAAGGGAAATTACTCTTAGAGCTCAAGTCATCTTTCACAGCCTGCGTCAACAAGAGCAGCACCTCATAGCCTTTGGTTTCAAGACCTGGACCACAAGCTAGCTAATGATTTTACACAGAATTCCAGAGTTCAAGTCACTGTTTACATTAGGGCTGAAATTGTACTGAAAGCCTTCAAGTTCATCACACTTAATTATCACTGGCACCACACATAACTCCACGTTACATATGTGATCATACGCAACCTGGCAACTTCAGACAATTCCCAAAGCACTCCACTTGCACTTGGCTACTAAAGTACAGAAAAAGGAATTAACATCAGAAATAGCTGCAGTCAAAACCATCTAAGAATCCAAGTCTCCAGGAAACAAGGAAAGCAAATCCTCTCCAGGACTGTGTTCTAAAAGGAAACAGATCAGAAAGGTGAGTTCTTCCCCCCTTTGACCACCCACTCATGTAACGTCCATGTCATTTCTAAGTATGCTGCCCAGACCAAGACTGAGGATGCTTCAGAAGAAGACCTTCCCTGCTAAGCCAAACAGAACAAGTAAGGTACCAAAATATGTAGAGCCAAACGAGGAAAGGTGCTCTAAGAAGGTAAGCATCACAAGAGACCAACAGGAATACTTACACAATCCAAACAATGCACAGTTTCTGTTCCACAAGCTGCCAAGAGGAATGTGTGCAGTACTCACAGCGCACCATGTACACTGCTTACTGCAGTCATACTGCTTCGTAGGACCAGCCCAACTTACTAAAACACTTTAATGAGCAATCCGAACTGTCTGGATCAGCACGGTTCACTTGGAAGGGACCTTCACAGATAAACCTGAAGAGGTGAGGCGACTGCACTATCTAAACCTTAAAGCATATAGGACCTTAAAGCATAAGCTTAAAGCACAGAAGCATGACCAGCAGGTCGAGGGAGGTGGTGCTGCCCCTCCACACTCCTCTCATTGAAACCCCATGTGGAACACTGCACGCAGTTCTGGAGCCCTCAACACAAGAAGGACTTGGAGATGTTCAGGCAGGTCCAGAGGAGGGCCATGAAGGTGATCAGAGAGGGCTGAAAGCACCTCTACTATGTGCACAGGCTGAGAGAGATGGGGCTCTTCAGCCTGGAGAAGACTCCAAGGAGACCTTAGAGTGGCCTTCCAGTATCTGAAGAGGGCCTACAGGGAAGGCTGGGGAGGGACTTTTCATAAGGGCAGGTAGCAACAGAATGAGGGGAAATGGCTTTACATGGGAAGAAGGTAGATTAGGATTGGATATTAGGAAGAAATGCTTTACTGTGGGTGTGGTGAGACACTGGAGCAGGTTGCCCAGCAAGGCTCCAATATGATTGCTTTGCAAGTTCCAAACTATGGCTAACAGCTAATGGAAGTCCTCAGTCCAGCAGCACAGAATTTTATATTATCTTCTTAATATTCTAATTGTGGATTTGACGTTCATATAAAGAGCAGAAGGGAAATTACTCTTAGAGCTCAAGTCATCTTTCACAGCCTGCGTCAACAAGAGCAGCACCTCACAGCCTTTGGTTTGAAGACCCGGACCACAAGCTAGCTAATGATTTTACACAGAATTCCAGAGTTCAAGTCATTGTTTATGTTAGGGCTGCAATTCTACTGAAAGCCTTCCAGTTCATCACACTTCATTATCAATGGCACCACAGATACCTCACAAAGAAGCATTATGACACCACAAAGGGGCATTATGACGTCAGAAAGGGCATTATGACATCACAAAGGGCATTATGAATCACAAAGGAGCATTATGACATCACAAAGGAGCATTATGACGTCTCAAAGGGCATTATGACGTCACAAAGGGCGTTATGACGTCACAAAGTAGCATTATGACATCACAAAGAAGCATTATGACACCACAAAGAAGCATTATGACATCACAAAGGGGAATTATGACGTCAAAAAGGGTCATTATGACGTCTGAAAGGGGCATTGTGATGTCACAAAGGGGTGTTATGACATCACAAAGGGGTATTGTGACATCACAAAAGAGCATTAAGACATCACAAAGGGGAATTAAGACATCACAAAGGGCATTATGACATCACAAAGAGGCATTATCACGTCACAAAGAGGCATTATGAAAACAAAGGAGCCTTATGACGTCTCAAATGGCATTATGACATCACAAAGGGCATTATGACGTCACAAAGGGGCATTAAGACATCACAATGGGTCATTATGACGTCAGAAAGGGGCATTATGGCATCAGAAAGGTGCATTATGATGTCACAAAGGGTGTTATGATGTCACAAAGGGGCATTATGATGTCACAAAGGGGCGCTGGGAAAAGATCTCTGTGTGGAGATTGCTTCTACTAGAGGTAGTTCTATAAGACTGTTATATAGAGCTGTGCAGGGGCTGTAAATCTGTCTGCAGAGGGTGATGATCAGTTCCAAGTGTCTGCAGTCAATGCTCATGGACAGAGCCCATCCAACCTGGCCTTGAATGCCTGCAGGCCTTGAATGGGGCATCCACAGCCTCCTTGGGCAACCTGTTCCAGTGTGTCACCACCCTCTGAGCAAAAAACATCTACCTAAGATCCAACCTATACCTCCCCAGTCTCAGTTTTAAACCATTCCCCCTTGTCCTATCATTATCCACCCTCATAAACAGCCATTCCCCCTCCTGTTTATACGCTCCCTTCAAGTACTCAAAGGCCACAATGAGGTCTCCCCACAGCCTTCCATTCTCCAGGCTAAACAAGCCCAGATCCCTCCACCTTTCCTCATAGGAGAGCTGCTCCAGCCCTCTGATCATCACAGTGGCCCTCCTCTGGACCCCCCCCCAACAGCTCCACATCCTTCCCAGGCCTGGACACAGTGCTGCAAATATGGCCTCACAAGAGCTGAGCAGGAGTGGACAATCACCTCCCTCTCCTGCTGGCCACCCCTTTTTCAGTGCAGCCCAGAACACACATGGATCTATCTTTTCCATACGGATATTCCCATCTGTGTACATATATATACCACACCTACACCCCCACAATCTGCTACAACTCCATAGAATTTTCAAGGTTGGAAAAGACCTGGATGATCTTATGATCTTATGATCTCAGATCTTATGATCTGGATGATCTTATGATCATCCAGTCCAACCATCACCAATACTTCCCAGTTAAATCACATCCCTCAACACAACACCCAAACTTTTTGTGAACTTCCCAGGGTTGGTGACTCTACATGAGAGAAAAGGGCACTCAGATAAGGGATTCTGCATTTGCTATTAGCAGAGGTGGGATGAGACCGAGCACTGCCCCAGCTCCTGGGATAATGCAGAAGGGCTGAGACCTTCCAGCTGCTTCCACCCAGGGTCACACAGCAAAGCCAACCCTGCAGGAGTCTGCATCATTCTTTGCATGGCATTGCTAAGAGGAAGATCCCCCCCCTACCCTTGGCTCTACACTCCAGCTGCTGTCTGCCATCTGTAAAGCCACCACAGCTCTCCTACTGGAGTTCCCATCTGCACAGTGACAGCTTGGTTTCTTCTTACTGTCAAAGCAGCCACAGCCTCAGTGCTTCTCAAATCTCCCCTTTTCAGCTGATTTCCTCTTTCTTGTGGCTGGGCAATTCCTCCCTCTCACAGTCATCCCTCTGCCCCACTCTGTGCCCACAGACCCAGAGAGGGCACACAGAGCCAGCCCTGTCCCAGCTGCTGCTGCTTCACATCTGACAGTCTCAGGAGCTGAGATCCAGGCCGAGACAGCAATGCCCAGACATGGTTTGTAGGACGTTTGTGATAGGAAATAGGGAGGCTTGTGATTAAACCTGCCCCCTAAGGAGGAAGGCAATGCTGCCTGCAGCCCCAGCAGGCATTACAAAACATCCCCATTTACAGGAGGGTTTTAAATAGCACAATTCAGGAACTACAACTGCACAAATTCCCGCATGCCCTGGAATAAGTTTGGGAATGGACATGGTTCTACCACCTGTGCAATGCCATAGAAATAACAACCATCCACCTGTAAACCTCCATCCTCTCCCCTGCTGCACAAAGGGAAGCTCAACAGCAGTGCACAAATGTCCCAGCAATGTCTGAGCACTGCTCTGTGCATCCCAACCTGCTCATCCCATCCACTCCTGGCTGGGCAGCAGGATTGGGGTGGCACATTGCAATGGGCACAGAGGAACATGGAAGCCCCACACATGTGAGGAAGGGGCTGGCTGTGCTCCACACTCACGTTATCAGACGTGATTTGCCCTTCTGTGGGGAGCCTCTGCTCTTTCCCAGCTCATCCTCCAGCGTCTGGGACTCCAGGATCTCATTCAGGCTGTTGTTGGCTGCGGGGCAGCTCCATGAAGAGCCTCCCCTCCACCGACCGGCACACAACAGCCGCTCCCGCGCACTGCGGCTCAGCCAATCGGAGCCGACGGAGCTGCCGCTGCCCGATGGGACCCCCCCCCCCACATATTGACCCCCCAGACGAGGAAGAGGAGGAGGAGAGCGACGAGGAGCTGCCGCAGGAGCTGACGTTGGGGCGGGGGGGCAACGCGGGGGGGGGGTCGGCAGTGGGGGGTGGGGGAGGGGGTGGGGCAGCATTACCCCCGGACCCCGTGGACCCCCCCCAGCCAAAGTGCTGCTCTCCGACCCCCGCGGGCTCTTTGTGCAGCCGCTGCCCTCCAGTTATAGGACCCCCCCCCCCATATTGCGCTTTGCTCACCCCCACCTCCGGAACCCCCCCCCCACTCACCACATCGCCCCCTCCCCCCCCGGGTGGGGTTATGGGGGGTGGGGTGGGGTCGACGATGTGCCGTAAGCCGCGCCGGGGTCGTGTGACAAACCCCCCACCCCATCAAGATGAATGGGGCGCTGTCGGGGGCGGGCTCAGCCGTAAGGATAAAGCGGGGGGGTTAATGACGGGGGGGGGCAGTGCTATAGGGAACGCAACTAATCTAAGCCCCCCCCCCCCACATTAACACCCCATTGTGTGTGGGGGTGGTGGGGGTGGGGCACACAATAACCCCCCCAAAGGCCAAACAGCCCCAACACCCCCCCTCAAAGCCACTGACTTACGCTGTGCCCCCCCTGCATGAAGGGCCCCCCCCCATCGATTGAGCTCCCCCCAATCCCATCTATAGTTGAGAGCTATGCTTTTTGTAACCCCCCCCTTTTAAAGCCCCCCCCCCCACAATGTTGTGCACGATGTGCTGCCCCCCATGAGCCCCTGACCCCCCCCCCTTAAAAGATGGGGTGGGGGGGGTGGTCTCGGACCCCCCCTCCTTTAAACGATGGGGTGGGGGGGCGGATTGTCACTGCCCCCCAACACCAAAATGGACACCCCCCTTTTAAAGGATGGGGTGGGGATGGGGGGGTGGGGGGTGAAGGTGATCTCGCCCCCCCCCCCATTAAAACGGACCCCCCACCCCTTTAAAGGATGGGTGGGGGTCGGTTACGGGCCCCCCCGGCGCTGTGTGTGTATGTGCCCCCCCCCGTTTTTCTCCCCCCGTGGCGCAGTGTGCTGGGAAAGGATCTCTGTGTGGAGATTGCTTCTACTAGAGGTAGTTCTATAAGACTGTTATATAGAGCTGTGCAGGGCCTGTAAAGAGAGTTGAGGGGGACTCTAGTGGGCATATGGGGCTGTGGTGGGCAATAGGAGGACTAGGGGCTCTAGGGGGCTCTGAGGGTGTGTAGGGGTTGTGGATCAGGTTGGATCTTAGGAAGATGTTTTTCACTCAGAGGGTGGTGACGCACTGGAACAGGTTGCCCAAGGAGGCTGTGGATGCCCCATCCCTGCAGGCATTCAAGGCCAGGCTGGATGTGGCTCTGGGCAGCCTGGTCTGGTGGATGGCGTCCCTGCACATAGCAGGGGGTTGGAACTGGATGATTTTTGGGATCCTTTTCAACCCAGGCCATTCTATGACTGTACAGTTCCATAGTGGAACAAATATAATATGCTAACTATGTAAAACATGGAGTCAGACCTGTGTGATTTGTCCACACCAGGAGGTGATTAGAAAACAATTTGTAAGCTACAAAGCTGCTTGCTGGAAAGGAAAAGAAAATAAAACTACAAGAAAAAGGGAAATCATTTCTTCCTGAAAATAGGAAGAATTATAGATCTGACATGAAATTTGAGTGAAGCTCCTGATTTTATGAAGCTATTCCCATTATTTTCTTGGTGCTGTGTTTCCCAAATGAGTGGTTTCTGGCTCTGCTGCAGCACCAGTCTGCATGTGAACATCAACTCTGTTCACCATCTGGGAAGATTAGGACTTCCCTTCTCCTACCAGCACCACTGAATTACAGTTACTCAGTGGTTAAACAAAGGAATCCTTAAAGAAGGGTTTACAGCTGTCCTGTTGTCTGAAGTGCTTGGGGCATTCTGATGCTATTAAGCTCTATGTATTAACAAGTTAAAAAAGAAAAGGTAGGCATCTGATTGTTGTGACAGTTTCTAAGCGATTTGGAAAGCTGTACCACCCAACCACTCCTTCTATTTGATGGAGGTGACAAAGCTCAGTTTAATTTCTGACTGCTGTTTAAATTCTGAAGCTCGAGCTGGTTCCTGGAGCAGAAAAAGCTCGGAAGCTGTCCCTCCTACAAGCAGGCACCTCTGAGCAAAATATGACATCTCAGTTTCTGATGGTAAGGTCAGGAGATCTGATTCCAGCATCTAGCTTTTGGCTTAATACTGTGTTAGTGGGACCTTTGGCATCTAGCACTTAATGATCTTGAAGGTTTCTTCCAACCCAAGCCCTCCCATGATCCTATGATTCTGTGATTTCATTCAGGTTTATTGAGATGAGTTCTCCTGAATGTGCTGTTCTCCATATGATTATAATTGGAGTCCAGATGGGTGACTGAAACCAGACACCAAACTTTCTGATGGCCAAAATTAAATGAAATCAATCCTTGACTGTGTCAGTAGTCTGTAACTAGAGCCCATCAGGTAATTCCCAGCCTCCTGCCTGTATCAGTGGCTGCACACAGTGAAAAAGTCTGATGGGATTTTAACCTCTAAAATGTTCCAAAGCAACCAGAGGGTGAATATATTCACTATGTAAATACCTGCAGGAATAAGCTTGTCATGTATGTCCTCAGGTACCACAGTAGTTAATGGTGGGACTCAGTAGGTCATGCTGAAAGTTGAGTCTGCTGATTTTGAAGGTCTTTTGAAGGTCTTTTCCAGCCTACATGACCTTATGCTAATATTTCTGAAATTTATTTCTGTTCAGCTCCCAGAAAACCTCCCACCCAGCCCCCAACTGACCCCGTGGTGAAAAATAAAACAGAAACCTCAGTGACGCTGGCATGGTCCCCTCCGAAGATGCACCGCCCCATTCCAGTCGATGGCTACATTGTGGAATGCAAGAAACTAACTGGCTTCACCTGGGTGAGGTGCCACGAGTCTCATGTCCCCGTCCCAGAGTTCACGGTGAGCAATCTGTCTGAAGAGGCTGATGATCAGTTCCGAGTGTCTGCAGTCAATGCGCATGGACAGAGCCCGTCTCTGGAATTCCCAGGGAGCGTGCACCTTGGTAAGCACAAAAACCCCAATGGAAATGGGTCAGTGTGTGCTGAGCAGCTGTGTTGGTTCCCTAAAGATGCTTCCTTTGACTTTAAGGTTAGCAGTGCATTAACACACCAAAGGCTTTCCTTTATTCCTAGTTCTCCTATCTCCTATCAACCTCCAGCTACCACTAAAGTGATACGAGTTGTTTCTGTGACAGAGACATGAATATCCTTATCTTTTGATATCTCACATGTGCAAGAGGCAGAACTTTCTGTAACAGATCTTAAGCACAGAAGTGCTTCTTCTAGCACTCATGCAAAGGGAGAAGTAGAAATGTACCTATGATTTAATCTTCCATCTCTAAATGAGATACCAGACTTGCATCTAAAGAGCATTAAGACATACATGTTCTTCCTCAGACCCAGTCCTGGCTGTGAAATCCCCCCTAACAACTGGTGAAGCTGTACCTGGAGGGGATGCCATGTTTACTATTGACCTTACAACAACGTGCAAGCATGCCAGCTGATGAATGTCTGCAGTTCACAGCTATTGGCCAGTGCATTCAGTCACCAGGTTTACCACTGCATGACCATAGAGCAGTACTTTCAGCTGCAGGTTCAGACAGCCTTTCTGATTGCACTGGAATAGTTTAGAAGTAGGGGAGCAATCATTCCAATAATATCTCTATCAATCAGCTTTGCATGACAAAGTAGAACAAATAAACATTCATGATGGGAGGACCTGTTTGTCATTGGGTGGAAACCTCTGCAGAAGCATGTTTAGAGCATTATTAATCAGTAGAAGGAGATGTTTGGTTGATTTTTACTTAGTAAATCCAGCAAGAAGACCAAATGAAATATCGTGAATTGCTCAGCACTGACACAATGATGAGTGCAGGAACAGAAGGTGATACTTTTTCAGAGATGTTGCAGCAAACATTGACCACGTTAGCCTGATATAAATTGAAATAACGAGGCCTTTGCTCCTGACAGGTGCTGCAGTGAGATTTACCAAGAAGAGCAAAGATGTAGAAAAGATCTGCGCTTGGCTGCGTGAGGAAGCCAAACTGCAGGCTGAGCTTTCAGACACAGGCGCTACTGTGGAGTGGATGAAGGATGGGAAGGAGCTCAAGGCCAGTGAAAATTATGAACTGCAAATTGTGGGGAAGAAACACACCCTGAAAATTCACAACGACTCAATGGATGATGCTGCAAGTTATCAGTGCATCTGTGAGGGGGATAAAATGCTCTATCAGCTTTCAGTGAAAGGTATGTGACAGTCTGGGCTGTCCTCTTCCTGCCCAGGGCCAGCAGACTGCATTCACCTGACTCCCCGACAGTCCAGCTGTTGTCAGACAGCATCTGGGGTGTTTTCAGTGGCTGTTTTGACTTGAACTGGCCAATCTGCTTTGTAGAGCCATTTGATTTCTGTGTTCTGTCCTGTGATTCGTCCCTAAGATATAGAGGAAATCAAGGGAAAGACAGGAAAAAGAGCATCCCAGCCTTCCTGCTCTTCTGTCAGGGTGGCCACAAGAGATGATGTCAACATCTCTTTTTGTAGCAGTGATCCCAAATGTAGAAAACACCTGTGAAGAGTCACAGGGACTAAATTGATGGAGAGCAGAACTTCCTGCCAAGGCTTGTCAGCTAGTCTTAATTTTGCTTTTCTTCTCTCTCTTTGTCATGTTAGCATAATATTTCATACTGGCAGGTCTGCCCATAGAATTAACTGGCACAGGCTGCCCAGGTAGGTGGTGGGATCCCTGGAGGTGTTCAGGAGCTGTCGAGATGTGGCCCTGATGGATGTTATCAGGGGGCATGGTGGGGTGGGTTGGGGTTGGAATCAAAGGAGGACCCCCATGTATTTCATCGGGAAGCACTACTGGTAATAAGACCTTTGGAGCAAATCCTGGTAGGGCCACGCTCAGCTGGTCCAGTCTGGAGGCTGTTTCTCCTTACTGCAGTATCTGCAGTGAAAACCAGCAGCTGCTTTTGTGTGGTTGGGCTCACATCCAGCAGTGGTGACGGGACTACAATGATAAGAGACAGTTCCTGAAAAAATGAATGAAATTTGACTGTATGATAGGATGGAGTTAAATGTATTGACAGGATCTCAGTCATCCCAGTGTCCATCAGCTGGCTCTCGAGCTCCTAAATACAGGCATTCTGTAGAACGTTGTTGAATTTGTATTATACATGCGTGTTCTTGGAACTGCAGAACAAATGCATGCATAATCCAGACTTTGATTTTAGCAGCTCTGACTGCGCTGTCTCAACAGACCCAACTCAGTTGTGTGCGCTGTTTTGAAATGATATGTTAACAAGAAGTTGGAAAACAAGCTCAATTACCCTCAGTAAAATAGGACCGTGGACTTAGGCTTGAACTTTTGGCTAAGACAGTGGTGAGATTTTGAATCTTTGAAGTCAATTATTCCACTGTGTGTTAATAAGGGCCAGTTTTATCATCTAACTTTTGCACTCCAATTAATTTCCATAAAGGAATTCTTTTTTTTCTTTTTTCTTTTCAGTCCTAAGTGATATCTCTATCTTTTAGGCTTGATTTGTTTGCCAGGGGGTTACAGTGCAGTAATAGATACCCCCTCCATTGATTTCCTTCTAGTTTGCTTGTTCCAATTCTTTCCTCAGTTTTCCTATTTTAGACATTTTCTTGAAGCCTTGGGCTTCTTCCTTTGGCTCTGTCCCCTGTACAGTGTACGTCCTTCAACTTGTGGAGATAAGGTAATCTGGTACGTGGTTTATAAAAGCTGCCAATTTGCCAGCTTCTGAATTAGAATCTAGCAATTAGAACTAGGACTAAACGTGCACGTTTGATCTTATGATAAATGAATGCCTCATGGTCACCAATGTCCCTGCAGTTCTTTACCATCATATGTATTTTGTGTCTTCATATTTTGTTTCAGCACTGGCAAACTTCGTAATCAAAGAGACAAGTGGAGGAGTAATCAGGGCCGTTGCTGGAAAACAAGCTGAATTTGTTTCTGAGACCTCTGAAGCCAATGTCATGGTGAAGTGGTACAAAAATGGCAAAGAAATCAAGACCAGTAAGAAATTCACAATGGAAGATAAAGGGAAACTGCATAAGCTTGTGGCTTCAGCTGTAACGAAAGAAGACGAGGGAACATACATCTACACAATTGGAGATGACACTCTGATTTTTGATTGGAAAGTCTCAGGTAAGTTTGTGAGGCAAACATAGGATCACAATCCATGTAAAGCACTTCAGACTTAATTCATTTTATTTGTCCAACGCTGTGGGTTTCCAGTATTTAGGACAAAGATTGCATAGCTCTATTGAAGCAATTCTGACCTTCCTGTTGTCCCTATGCAAATCCACAGTATGAGCAAATAATGTAACTGTGTTGTGATGAATTCAAGACAGCCTTAGCTCCAGCTGGGGCTGGAGTCACGACTTGAGCCCTGACATCTGGGCTTCATTCATCTAGTTCATGTATTGCCTCAGCACTTACATCATCTTTAAACCTATGACTGAAATGGTCCTAAGTTATTAGCATGGGAATCCTGTCTCCTCTTTGGACAAATTAAACTCCACATTTGGAGAGTTGAGTGTCTCCTGCTGTACCCGAAGGACATTGTGATCTCTGAGGTGTCTCCCTGAGGTGCTGTAAGCACAGCCATTAGCTCATAGTGCAAGTAAAGCACTGTTAGGTCAAGCCTGGAGGAGTAATGCTTGTCACTGACATGTTCCTGTTCAGGGTGGAGCTGGAGGGTAAAATAACACAAGAAATTGTCATTGAAATTCAATATCTGTGAAATTCAGCTGGTTGCATTCACAGAACCTGGCGTTAAGATCTGTTTTCTGTTTTATATCTTGAGCCTATTTTCCATAACCCAGTCCTCATTTATGAACTGAAGCTCTACTGAAAGCCTTTCGCTGTGTATGCTCATGCTGCAGTGCAGCGCTTGTGACCTTTAACAGCACATTCACGTTCCTCTGATCACAGGATCCTTACGGTTGATTAAGACCCTCTAGTCTGACTGCTCACCCATCACCACCGTGATGCTCACCATCAGCTTAGCTAAAAACTCAGCAGAGATGATAGATCAAGCACAACACTGGATTTGGGGTGGCTAGAGATTCCTAAGATATTGAAGGATTGCTTGCAGGTGGTGTTGGTTCAGGTATTCACCCTGCATCCCACCTGCTGTTCTGTTTGGTTGAGAATCATGCATTCTGCAATTTCACTTTGTAATTCAAAGACCCTGGCTTTATCTGTTGAAAAACTGATCTAAAACAAGCCAAGAAGACTCCGTTGGAACTGGTTGATGCAGAACAAAGGCATCCCCAAAGGACAAGTTGCACTGTTTGATGAACATTATTGGATGAGAGCTAAGCTAAGATTTAAAAAGTTCTGGGGCTGTCTCTGAGCATCAAATACAGAGGAAGCCTGCATGATTCCCTGAGAATGGATACCTTAATCCTACTTTGGTGTAGGGTTAAGGGAACACTAGCAGTAACTCCTATCACAAAATGTCGCATGGCTCAGACAAAATGCCATCAAGAGGGCTTAATTAGGAGCACCAAATGGTCGCAAGATGGTCTTAGGGCAGGGAAGTAATCTATCTATGTGATACTGATTGATGCTATTAGTTCTTAACAGCTTGACTCTAGAAGGACTGTTGTTCTTTGGTCACCTAGTTATAAAAGAATAAATGGCTCCTGTCTATTACAATTTTTAACGCATTTTTTGTTCACTGATGCCATAAATGTTCCTGGCATAGTAATTGGCCTTGGTATATTCAGTGACTGAAAGCAACAGTTGTTGCTCTAAGAAATGCAGTACAAAGCTAGGTCTGCCTGTAGCTGACAGCCATCAGCTTGCTCCTCAGGCAGGTTCTGTCTGTGTATGGGAGATCACAATGTGAACCACTGATTGATCAGCTGAGGCAAGTGTGGGGTCAGCTGTGGGAGCACAGGTGAAAGTTATGTAGCTGTGCTCCCTGGAGGGGTGGAGTTCGACTCCACCTCCTCTGAGACCTCATTTAAGGGCTGACCCTCACTGAGGCAGCATCTCTTGGAGATTGCTCACCAGGGAGGATCACCTCAGCTCTGGTGAGTTCCCTTTTCCTTATATCTTCTGTATTTCTACCATTTTACTTGTAATTGCTATCCTTGTTAATACCAGCATAGTTATTGCCAATACATTTGGCAAGCCAGGCAGGAGCCACTGACTTGGCATCTAGAAATATAAGGAAAAAAAAAAATGTCCTTTGTGTGGAAAATCTTTAATTGGTACAAGGGGGAGAAGACCACCCCCTTAGGGACATGCCTTCCTGGACAAATTCCAGGTTTTGAGGCGTCCCCATATTACCAATTAGCAACAATTATTGAACAATGGGGCCCTTTAAGAGTACCAAATAACATGGACGCCTATTGTCTAACTGATTACTTTCTAGGACTACAAAAAGATATCTTAATTACAAAAGAAAAGCGAATGGCTGCATCTATGGCAGCCTGGCCATTATTAAATGCTTTAAATCGGGCAGAGATAAAATCAAACAACATTGCACATGAAAATGAATTGTTAAAGGCCCGTATTGAAAAATTGGAGGGTGAGATCAATCTATTGACAGGAAAAAAACCGTCATTTTCTTCCTCCAACCCTCAAATTAGATACATTTCATTTAATGACGATCAAGATCCTGAAGAAATGAATCAAAATAAGATCACTAAATCTGATCTAGAAAAACCATCTGAGACGGACTCACTAGAAGTCCGTCCAGTAATAACTCAAAAAACAAAGAAAATTCAAGATCGACCAGCAGGAGTGCCTCCTGATCAATGGCCCCCCTGCCGAATCTGTTTTACATGTAACAGCCCGTCCATATACGCCTACTGAACTCATGGACCTAGTGCAACGATTTAGGCAAAGGCCAAGGGAAAGTGTTCCGGCTTGGTTATTACGGTTATGGGATTCAGGGGCAGATAGTGTACTGGTTAGTGGCCCCGAAGTATCTAAGTTGGCCACAATAACAGTACATCCTGCCCTTCGGCAGAGACTGTATGCTGGGACTCAGTTCCCTGAAGAAAACCATTCAATTGTAGAATGGATAATGGCTGCTTGCCGCATGGTGTGGACAAATAAAGCTGACATGCCAGTAAACACAGGGATGTGGTCTTCTATGGAAGACCTTCAAAATTATATACGCGAATTAGGTATGAGAGAGGCTATCTACGAAGACACATTCGATAGCCCTGATATGGTTAAATTTTCTGCGGGAATGAGGGACCTAATTTTACAGTAAGCACCCTCTCATATGTATGGAACCTTGGTTTCCATACTTAATCCAGTAGTATCCGCAGAGGCAGTAGTCCAACAAGCCGCCCAATTGGTAGCAGACCTCGGAGAAACTGAGCGTTTACGAGCTAAGCGCAATATCAGGGTGATTGAGGATGCCGAGGCTTTTCCAATAGTGCGAGCCAGAAGATCGGCCCCGCGAACTTCTCGGGCAGGACCTGTTAGGGTATCCCGGAAACAAATGTTTAATGATCTGCTCCGGGCAGGCGTTCAGTTTTCAAAAATTGATGGGCAGCCCAATCAGGTTCTCCTTCAGTTGTGGAAGCAACTGAAGGATGAACAAAAATTTCAGAATAAACCCAAAAGGCCAGGGATAAGATTTATAGAGCGGCGACCAACAACAACATGGAATTTAGAAGATTTTATAGTTCCAAATAGGAAAAAGAAGCCACCTCTCAGAAGGTGCCTCGGGTTATGACACCGGAGGTATCGGAGGTAAAAGACTTGAATCTGGCTCAGTTCATGGCTTGACGAGGGATGTGAGTCCTCCTAGGGCCTCTAGACGGGACCGGAGGCCCTATGTGGAACTGACGATATACTGGTCCCGAAAGAATATACAGAAGGTTATGGCCCTAGTTGATACCGGGGCAGAGACATCTATAATATATGGAGACCCAACTAAATTTAAAGGTAATAGAGTGATGATTGGAGGTTTTGGGGGACAAACCATTCCGGTCACCCAAACCTGGGTAAAACTGGGGGTCGGGCGTCTTCCACCACGGGAGTACAAGGTATCCATTGCCCCAATTCCAGAGTATATATTAGGAATTGATATCCTGTGGGGTCTGGCTCTCCATACAACAGTGGGAGAGTTCCGATTGCGGCAGAGATGCATTAGTATCCGGGCAATCCAGACAATATTGAGAGGCCATGCAAAACATGAGCCTATTTGTTTGCCGAAGCCACGCCGGATTACTAATGTGAAACAGTACAGACTCCCGGGTGGGCAGGATGAAATAACAAAGACGGTGCAGGAATTAGAAAGAGTGGGTATTATAAGGCCTGCACATAGCCCATATAACTCCCCAATATGGCCAGTGCGAAAACCGGATGGAACATGGAGGATGACAGTAGACTATAGGGAATTAAATAAGGTCACGCCACCTGTTCATGCGGCTGTACCCAATATTGCCTCCCTAATGGACACACTAAGCAGGGAAATCAAAACATATCACTGTGTCTTGGATTTGGCGAATGCATTCTTCAGTATTCCAATCAGTGAAGAATCGCAAGATCAGTTTGCATTTACATGGGAAGGGAGGCAATGGACTTTCCAGGTCCTACCCCAAGGGTACGTACATTCGCCCACTTTTTGTCATAATTTAGTGGCACGTGATCTGGCTAAGTGGGAAAAGCCAAATAATGTCAATTTATATCATTATATTGATGACCTCCTGTTAACATCCGATTCGTTAGAGGCGGTGAGACAAGCAGCAGCTTTGTTGATAGCTTACCTGCAGAAAAGAGGGTGGGCTATAAACCCACAGAAGGTGCAAGGTCCGGGGCTATCTGTAAAATTCCTGGGAGTAATTTGGTCCGGGAAAACCAAAGTACTACCCAGTGCGGTAGTAGATAAAGTCCAAGCGTTTCCAGTCCCTACAACATCAAAACAATTGCAAGAATGTTTGGGTATATTGGGGTATTGGCGCTCCTTTATACCTCATTTAGCTCAGCTATTAAGGCCATTATACAAGCTTACAAAGAAGGGTCAATCATGGAATTGGGGAAAGATAGAACAGGATGCTTTCCAACAGGCAAAACTGGCAGTTAAACAAGCTCAGGCGTTGGGTATATTTGATCCGACCCTCCCAGCTGAACTAGATGTTCATGTTACTCAAGATGGTTTTGGCTGGGGCCTGTGGCAACGCCAGAGTTCTGTTCGAACCCCCATTGGATTCTGGTCTCAGGTTTGGCACGGAGCAGAAGAACGATATAGCATGATTGAGAAACAGTTATTGGCTGCCTATTCGGCATTACAAGCAGTAGAGCCGATAACGCAAACAGCAGAGGTCATAGTTAAGACTTCATTACCAATCCAGGGGTGGGTGAGAGATTTGACTCACCTTCCTAAGACGGGGGTGGCCCAAGCACAAACGGTGGCACGATGGGTCGCCTATCTAAGCCAGAGAAGCAGTCTGTCTTCATCTCCACTTAAAGAAGAACTACAGAAGATCCTAGGCCCAGTGACGTATCACAGTGATACATCAAAAGAACCGATGGTTGCTCCACCAGAGAAGAGTCCCGTTCAGGAAGGAAGATATCCTATTCCTGAAGATGCCTGGTATACGGATGGGTCCAGCAGAGGCAACCCGAGCAAGTGGCGAGCAATAGCATACCATCCCTCTACTGAGACCATCTGGTTTGATGAGGGGGATGGTCAAAGCAGCCAATGGGCAGAATTGCGAGCCGTGTGGATGGTTATAACTAAAGAACCTGGTGACGGCGTCCTGAACATCTGTACAGATAGTTGGGCTGTGTACCGGGGGCTCACTCTGTGGATTACGCAATGGGCTACCCAGGAATGGACTATCCACGCCCGACCGATTTGGGGTAAAGACATGTGGGTAGACATTTGGAATACGGTCAAACACAGGACAGTATGTGTCTACCATGTCTCTGGTCATCAACCCTTGCAGTCACCAGGAAATGATGAAGCTGACACACTGGCCCGAATCCGATGGATTGAGAATTCACAATCTGAAAATATTGCCCGTTGGTTACATCAGAAGCTACGGCATGCTGGACAGAAGATAATGTGGGCAGCTGCTAAAGCATGGGGGCTGCCTGTACAACTATCTGATATCGTTCAAGCATGTCAGGATTGCGATGCTTGCTCAAAGATGAGACCGAGACCGTTGCCTGAAACAACATCCCACATTGCTAGAGGATATAGTCCTCTTCAGAGATGGCAGGTCGACTACATTGGGCCCCTCCCTCGGTCTGAGGGGGCGAGATATGCCCTGACCTGCGTTGACACTGTAAGTGGACTGCTGCAAGCCTATCCTGTACCAAAGGCAAATCAAGCATACACAATTAAGGCACTTACTAAACTGATGTCTGCATACGGGAAACCTCAAGTTATCGAGAGTGACCAAGGGACTCACTTCACTGGAGCGATGATACAGCGCTGGGCAGAAGAAAACAACACTGAATGGCGATTCCACCTGCCATATAACCCAACAGGGGCAGGCCTTATTGAACGTTATAATGGTATCCTTAAGGCTGCCCTGAAAACAGACTCTCAGTCCCTGCAGGGGTGGACAAAAAGATTATATGAAACCGTGCGGGACCTGAATGAAAGACCTCGGGATGGCAGACCCAGTGCCCTGAAAATGTTACAAACTATATGGGCCTCCCCTCTTAGGATCCAAATTACAGGCACCGATAATAAGGTAAAACCGCAGGTTGGTACTGAAAATAATCTTCTGCTCCCTGCCCCTGAGAATTTAGAACTGGGAATCCATAAGATAAATTGGCCTTGGAAGGTGCAGGTAGGACCCAAATGGTGTGGCCTACTTGCACCTTGGGGGAGATTATTGGAGGTGGGAGGTTCAGTCACCCCCTCGGTGATAGGTACATGGCCTACTGACATCGTGGTCAATACTCCGGCCTTTATTGCTAAAGGAACACCTATTATGTCCCTATGGCAGATCAAGACTCCTCCTCTGGTGCCAGATATAGTTATACAGCCACAGATATCTGGCCAGAGGGTATGGTATCGGAGGCCGGGACATAATCCAGTACAAGCAGAAGTATTGACCCAAGATAAGAATACGGCCTGTATCTTGCCCTGGAGGGCGGATCTTCCCCTCCTAGTACCCTTGAAACATCTATATTACTCCCCTTAAGATTGATTCTAAGCCTCTAGGACCATTACTCTGGACTGATGAAACGCAGACGGACCTGCACTTCAAGATGATTTGTCTCCGGTAACATCTATCAAGCACTGGCCCATAGAAGATCATAAACACCCATCCAATCATCATCATTTGAATAATATCAACATCTAATGCGACGGGAGATTGTATCAGCGTCGTGATTGGGTCTCTGTAATAAGGGGAACTCACCTAATCATTGGTTCACGTTGTGAAGGGGTGGAGTGTATGGGAGATCACAATGTGAACCACTGATTGATCAGCTGAGGCAAGTGTGGGGTCAGCTGTGGGAGCACAGGTGAAAGTTATGTAGCTGTGCTCCCTGGAGGGGTGGAGTTCGACTCCACCTCCTCTGAGACCTCATTTAAGGGCTGACCCTCACTGAGGCAGCATCTCTTGGAGATCGCTCACCAGGGAGGATCGCCTCAGCTCTGGTGAGTTCCCTTTTCCTTATATCTTCTGTATTTCTACCATTTTGCTTGTAATTGCTATCCTTGTTAATACCAGCATAGTTATTGCCAATACAGTCTGGATGGAATGAAGGGCATGAAATACTGATGTGCTCATCAAACGCTGCTTGTTAGCTTAGAGACAAGGTGTTGAATTGGTTTGTTCATGTATTGCAAACAGGTTACTTAGCTGCCTTCATTTTAGCTTCAGAAGAACATGTGCAGAATACAGAATTGATTAGAAGAAATAAGAACTGTCTGCATAGAACTTACTCTTTCCTTACACAGGAGAATCAAGCACACGTTTGTATGTGAGTACCTCCAGAGGTGAAACTTGATCCCCCAGATGTAATGAGCAGAGACATTACAATCAGTTCTAACTGTATCTTAATGCTGTGCTGAATAAGCCTGAGTCAGGATGTAAACCACTTTCTCTTTTTTTCTTCAGATGAAGCCATTAATTTTGTCAGCAAGTCCAAAACAACTCCAGAAATATCAGTCAGTCCTTCTGAAGACCTGGAGCTGGTGTGTGAGGTGTCAGCTGCAAGCGGAGCTGTCGTATAGAAGAAAGATCAAATAGAGGTGAAGCAGGACCAGAGGACAACCATCATCTCCCAGGGGACGCACCGCAAGCTCATGGTCAAAAATGTGACCCTGAAAGACCAAGGGAGCTACAGCTGTGAAACAAAAGATGACAAAGCAACATTCCAAGTGAAAGTCAGAGGTGAGAAAATGCTTGGAATCCCAGAGATAAAGGAACACTTCATTTTGTGTGTCTTGCATTTGGAGGATCAACTTACAGCCTCTCTGGTGCAAAACATTTTGGCTATAGGACTTTCTTTGTCATCTAGTGTCATAGCAACACTTTTCTACATGTGCTTTTCCATCCAGGAATGAATTACTGCAACAAACAATAGGCAAGGAGGGTAACTTGTGCAGCTCTTGTAGTCAGCTGGTGTCTGCAGGGTTACAGTGCAAGAGCACACCAGGCATGCAAGGAGTGAGAAAAGGGGAGGTGTTTGATGAGATCTGGTTACAAAATTTGAATGACACAATGAGGTGGAAAATGCCACTAATCAGACTCATAAATGGCCTGGGTTGCAAAGGCCCACAGTGCTCATCCAGTTCCAACCCCCTTCTTCCTATGTGCAGGGTTGCCAACCAGCAGCCCAGGCTGCCCAGAACCACATCCAGCCTGGCCTTGAATGCCTGCAGGGATGGAGCATCCACAGTCTCCTTGGGCAACCTGTTCTAGAGGGCCGTTCCCTTCTGATTTACTGGAAATGTAGAGAGACATCAGAAGAAACAAAGAGAAGGGAGGAGGTTCAGCAGTGCATGCAGGTGTTCTAAATCTCATGTCCAAATCTGCTATCAGACTGCGAAATGTTTAGATTTATGATATGATATGAAATGATATGCCTATTCATTTCCCAAGGCAAAATAGAGGGGAAAGTATTTTCCTGTCTTAATGAGGCATCATGATGGTCCCTGTGAAGGGCAAGTATAATGAAAATGGGGAACTGGAGTAAGCTCTGCAGCAGACTACAGCAAAATGGTGTGACTGTTGTGATGTCCCTGCAGAGAAAGAAGACGTGTTTACAAACAAGGACAAGGTACAAAAGGAGGTGAAGGCTGCACTGACTCAAAATGCCACGCTGAGCTGCGAGGTGGCCCAGGAGAAGATGGAGGTGAAGTGGTACAAGGAGGGGAAACTGATCACCTCGAGCAAGAAGTTCAAGGTGGAGTCAGAGGGCAAACAGTGTCGGCTGGTGGTGATCCAGGTAGAGAAGAAAGATGCAGGGGAGTACAGCTGCGAGGCTGCTGGCCAGAAACTCACCTTCAAGATTCATGTCACAGGTGAGAGAGAACACATTTTGGCCTTTCATTCTAGAATGTTTTAGAAAACGGTCATTAGTTTGTAAGTTTTCCCTGCTATGCTTAAAATTTTTGGAGCTGAACCTTGGGGTGGTTAATTTCTGATGAGGAAATTGAACAAATTATTCTAAATACAGTTGTGAGGCAGCTCCATCTTTTAAAATCTTCAGGAATTTCCTTTTGCTGTGGGAATGAGGCCATAGACAAGAAAGTTCTGATTGCACTTCTCCATTCCCACGTGCCTGTACCACTAGAACAACTCTGCAATGCAGCTGCGTCTCAGGAAGTTTCAGAACAGGGGCTTTGTGTCAAGCACTAGGGGGTGTGCTCTATGTAACATGTTTTTGTCTTGGAAGGGCTCATTTAGCATGGGAGAGAATACTACAGGAATGTTTTGTATAAGTTGATGTTTTGAAGACATAAGTAAATGGCAGCTAGGGGACGAAAGAGTCATGAGAGTCATACAAGAAGCATCACAGAATGCCTTTTGTTGGAAGGGACCTGGAGGATCATCCAGTTCCAATCTCTGTCCTGGAAAGGAACACATTCTTTGAGACTAGGTTGCTCTAACACCCATCCAGCCTAGACTTGAATGTTTTCAGGGATGGGGCATCCATAAATTGCACAACTTCTCTCCACATCATTCTCTTGGGGCATCAGACTGGGAGAACTGATTCATTTTTCTGACTCCTTCCCCAAAACCTGCTCTTCTTTCAAGAGGCCAAACTAATGTATCTCTCTCTTTTCAGAGCCAGAATTTGTATTTACAAACAAGGAGAAGGTACAGAAGGTGGTGAAGGCTGCAACAACAGAAAAATGCCACGCTGAGCTGCGAGGTGGCCCAGGAGAAGATGGAGGTTGTCATCAATTTATAAGCAATGAGCCAATAATGTTCCAATTATAAACTTTTATTAATTGTAGCGGGTAAAACTAAAAGGCAATTCAGCGCTGGGCGACAGGGGGATTATTGTTTCTCCAACTGCCGCGCCGTCCCGTCCCTTGCAACTTCTTTTGTATTGTCCATCCCGAGCGTATTGTCCTTTAATTGGTCGGTTGTGATCATGCGACTTGGTGTGTCGTTCCTTGGTTGGTCCTTCCGTGGAACTTTGTATCCATCGGGGCGCGCTTTGCCTGTAACTACGCAGAGTACACAATCTACCCATAAAATTAGAGTGTTCTGCAACCTTTGTGGCCTCCATATTCCACCATTATATCCCGGTCCTAATGAACAAGCACTCCACCACAATGCTACCACATCCCGGTCTTAATGAGCAAACATTTTATCACAGAGGTCAAGTGATAAAAGGAGGGGAAACTGATCACCTCGAGCAAGAAGTTCAAGGTAGAGTCAGAGGGCAAACAGCGTCGGCTGGTGGTGAGCCAGGTGGAGAAGAAAGATGCAGGGGAGTACAGCTGCGAGGCTGCTGGCCAGAAACTCACCTTCAAGATTCATGTCACAGGTAAGACAGGTGTTGTATGAAATACAGCAGAGAACAGTAAAGTAAAATCTAGTTTCTATTATACTGCACCTGGATCACTGTAGTCTGTGCTGAGGTTTTTTCCCTAGACTTGATTGCCTGGGTTTGTAGAAAGTATTTGGTTTCAGTATGACACAAAGACCTGTTTCAGTCTGTCTGTAGAGCAATAATTAGTAATATATGTACAGTGGAAGCAATATTCAAGATATTATTCAAATCTCTCCTGTGCCTGAGATCCCAAACTGTAATTCTTGTTCACCTAAACATTTGACTAAGATAAGTATGTGCAGTGAGGCTGGAGTGCATGTTCTACGTGCAGCCTTTCATGGCAGGAGAAGCAGGAACTTCTCCTAGTAGTACACTGCCTTTTTACTATGCCTTTATGTTGGAGGCTGCATCTGGATAGGTGAGTCTGCTACTCACAGTAAGAGACCTGGTAGAGCTGACTATTGCCAGAGCTCAAAGTAAGATAGATATCTGCAAATCACACACAAAGAACAAAGGACTGCGTTGGTGAGCATATTTCCTTTGTGCCTTCGACAGTCACAGTTGTGGCAATGGTAGAGGCCATGAGGAGTCTGTTCAGGAAGCCAGGAGTACTGTTCTGGGTCATGAAAAGGCAGCCAGTGGTTTGACTATCACATGTTTATGTGTTTTGATGTTTCACAGTGGGTCTTAAGTAAAAGGAACTCAGGTTTTGGTTGCCTGCAGGACAGATGTTCTTTTGGGTTCAATATGTTTGCATAGTGACTTGCAACCATGGGGCTGGTGTTCAAGGACCCTCTTGGTTCCTTCAGTTCCTAGGTTCTTTCTTGCCTAGATTTGACACTTTGTTTCAACAGAAGAGCTGATATTCTCTAGTGAAGGCTATTAGTTTGGGCACAAGTGGTAACCTAAACCTGTTCCAACCTGTACATACAAACCTGCAAGTTGGTCTCATTTCGGTCCCTCAGTCAATACTTTTTCTTTTCTTCCCTCAGAGCCAAAACCTGTGTTTATAAACCAGGAGCAGGTGCAGAAAGAGGTGAGTGCTGCCCTGGCAGCAAGTGCCTCCCTCAGCTGTGAAGTAGCACAGGATCCAACCGAAGTAAAATGGTACAAGGATGGAAGACTGCTTGCCTCCTCCAGAAAGTTCAGAATGGAATCTGTGGGCAAAACACGGCGTCTGGTTGTGGAGCAGCTGGAGAAGAAAGATGCTGGAGAATACATCTGCGAGGCTGCTGGCCAGAAGATGACCTTCAAGTTGGAAACAACTGGTGAGCATTCGCTTTGGGAGCACTAAGCAGCTTTTTATGTGGCTTAGAGGAAGACTGGCTGTCTTCTACCCTGTGGGCATGGAACAGCCACAATTCCCCCCGGAACAACATCAATGACCCACACCACAAGTTGGATTCTCCTTTTTAATGTAGTGGTAGCGAGGTGAAAATCTGGCTGTGGAATATTTTTGACTAAGGAACTTCTACTTTAATTTCTAGATGCGCTGAATTACCCTCTGGAGTGTCTTTCTGAATATATAAGCAACCATGGGTGACTATGATCCTGATTTATATCTAGGTTCAGGCTTACTTTTTCAGTTAGGTTAGATCAATAGCTCCAGAGAAGATAGGGAAATACAGCAGTTCACTGATACCATGTGTCAGAAGAATGCAGCTCAGTGCTGGGCAGTTTGCTGCTTCATTCCCTCTTACAAGTTGCACCCAAGGCTGGAAAAGACCACTGAGATAGCTGAGTCCAACCCAGCCCACCCTCACTGGACTTACTAACCACGTCCCCAGTGCCACATACCCGTGGCTCTTGAGCACCTCCAGTGACTGCGGTATATCAGCGTGGTTGCTTCAGTTGTGGGAGTTTTCAGACACTGGCTGTTGTTCTAGCGAGACAAAAAACCAAAACTGATGGAACAGTGTCTATACAGGAAGCAACTGGCTGTCCTGATGGCTGCCAACAGTTTTACACAAGGTGTGTCATGCAAGCTTGCATGAGTCTGGTTTAAAAACTTGCTGTTCTGATGGAAGGAGAGGATGTTGGTACAGGATAACTGCGGGATTTGTGCTCTCCCGACATCCAGTTGCAATCACAGCTTATTGTTGCTATAGAAAACAGCTTCTCTGTAGACAAATTGAGTTAGTTCCAATAAGTGGCTGAAGCCCTAAGTGATCCAAGGTGAAGCATGATCCAAACTGGAATTTAACTAATTGTAGTAGGGAATCCAAGCCTTAATGAGATGAGTTATTTAAAATATGAGTCCTCCATCTAAAACAGCATTGAACTCTTACTCTGGTTTATGATAGAAGTGAGAGTTTAACAGCAGAAGTCTGAAGTTATGCTCCATATTTCTCATCACTCAAGAGAATATTTGAATATATGAATTCCTTTGGCTATGTTAGAGCTCATAATGAGGTCAGCTGATGTTCTTTAAATGCTCGGAGTCTAGCAATGTGGGGAAGTGGACTGCTATTTGCTGTTGAGCTTTAGGCTAAGAAGCCTGATTTTAGAGGACTGTGGACTTCCCCTTTCCCTTCCCCTCTCCTCCCCTTCTCCCTGGACTGATCCCACATGGTTTGAGAATGATTTCAGATCAAGGTAAATGAGGAATCGCCGTGTGAAAACCTGTTGTTTTACTGCACTATAAGAGACACTTAGTCAAAAGACAAGTGTGTGTTCCAAGCTTGAGATTGCAGGAGATCCTAGAAACAACTCAGCTGCTCAAACCTGTAGTCTGGCTGAATCTTTTATTGTCAGTTTTGGTCAGGAGGAGATGCTTGAGTAAGACAAATAAAAGGTCACGGGTAAGTTGGTCCTTCTTGTGATATACTTCTAGGCTTTCATCAGGGAGAAGCTTAATTAGTCCAAATAATCATAGCAGAAACCACACCAAGAGCATGAGAGTGAAATTTATACTTTCTTGACGTGAAGGAAAATTTTACCTGGTTCTGCCATTCCCCAAATATTTGTTTCCTTATGACAAGAAGAACTTTGCAGAAGTAATTTTTTTTTTCAGTCTTGCGTGCAACACAAAAAGGGGTAAAATCTAGGAGGCCACCTGAAATGTTTTTTCCATCTGGAAGGATCCATTTAACAGCACCCATGGACCTGGTTATGAACAAAACTAAGTTCCCAACTAAATCCACATTCTTCTTTCTCCTTCTCAGAATTGCCTGTGAAAATCAGCAAACCATTGGCAGACAGTAGCATCATTGAGAAGGACAAGGTCACATTTGAGTGTGAGCTGACCAGGCCCAACATGGACGTCAAGTGGTTCAAGGTATGGCATGTAATGGTATTTTCCTTTCTGACTTCTCTGGAAATGAATGAGAGCCTTTAATTTCACTTCCAAGGGATGCGAGTCTGAGCTTTTCCTTGATAGCTTTTTCACTGCTCTCTTTTCCTTATGCTCTTTTATTTGCCCAGATCAGCACTCTTTGTTATTATGTCCTGAGTTCATTTATCAAGTTGAAATTGAAGTTTGTTTTGGTTTTATTGTGAACTTTTTAGGTCATGCTGCACAAAATATTGTTGGTTGAACTACAGTACAGTCTTGAGCTTCAAGTCTAACACAGAAATTCTCAGCCGGGATTTTGTAGCCTTGTTGTGAACTGGGTTTTTGGGGTGAAATCTCAGTTTTCTTTGCACCTGACAGTGTGAGAATTTGCTCTGGCACTTTGTGTACCTCCCTGGTGCTCAGCTGTTCCTTCCCTTACTTGGGGATAACGTCATTTATTCAAGGTGATGTCCAAACAGGCTTGTTAACAGTCCTCCGCAGTGCTTTAAGCTGTCATAGGTCAGCCAGAATTTATGCATGTTCTATAGCCATTCCTTCATGTTGAAAACACTGCACTGTGCTTAAGCTTCAGCATATGTTCCAGTAAGCACAGTTCCATTAATTCTAGGGGAGTGGGTGAATTAAGCATAGATCTGAAGGCTCCCTTTGCTGAGTGCAGAGATGGAAGGACTAATGGAGATCTGACTTGATATTTTCCCTTCTAGGATGGGAAGGAGCTCTGTCAAAGTAAAAAAGTGGGCATTACTTCCCAGGGAAATAAGAGAAGTCTCATTATTCACAAGTGTGAATATGAAGATCAGGGAACATCCACATGCTGAGCAGCCTAAGACAAGACATCAGCTACCCTAAAGGTTCATTTTATGTTTAACTGAAAGAGCAAATAAATCCTCTTGTGGTATTTTGCACCACGGGAAGAAATGCTTCATGGGCAGTTTGGGCATTTCTTGGTTAGTCCTTTTGGATACCTTTCTCTTTCTTCTTTATGCTCAAGACAGATTTTCCCTCCATGTGTTGCATTGGTTAAACCCCAGTTTGTAGCTCATCATTGGGCTCTGAAGCATCAGACTTGTTACTGAACACATGGGTCTGCTGTGCCCTGGTAGATGCCACCTTCCCAAGGGACGTATGAAAGGATGCTTTTTTCTGTTTTCCTACTAGATGCTGTCCTCATGTGGCCACTTGGGTTCAGTGTTACCATGAACATGAACATGTGTCCTGTCCCATGACTTTGGTGAACTCTCATTTTCTCTCTCATTCTGCAACCAGGTTGGGTTGCTGTTTCAGTACTGGCTGTTTTATGTAGCCATTCCATTTGTTCTGGTTTACGTTCTTTTTTATTTTCTTTTTTTCAGGCATCATTTCTATACAGTAGACAAAGCCAGCCTATTACATTTGATTTACAGTTTTTAGCTTTTGCTGGTAAGCATTTCAGCTCTCAGGCAGTTTTACCAACAGCTTTGAAGAGCTGAAATGAACCAGCCTGGACACGATGGTCTGTTTTTGTTGGTGTAATGAATTTATGAAGTTAAACTGATTGACCCCATAAGGTTTTACAGTGTATGACTCACGTCTGGCAGAGTTATCACAGCAATGAGTTTATATACTTAGCATTTCAGGAGGCAAATGGTTGGGGATACTCTTTCATTTGCTTGCGTCTCAGAGTGAATCACTAGTATGTGAACCATCCTTCATCTCCTTTGTATTGCTTTTGTGTGTGTCTGTGTGTGGTTTCCCCTGTGAATTTCATTCTTTCCAGTTATATGGAAGTTCTCTTTTGAGCAGTGAAATTAGATGTTCCATCATCAGTCATAATGGTAAAGCTGAGTTGCCACGTTATCTGTGTCCTTTCTGTCTGGCGTCTCAATAACTGCTGCCCCACCACAATATCTGCCTAATACTTCAGCTCCATGGATGCCTCCTTGTGCAAACTGAGAGCCTGTATTTGGTGTGCATAGATCTGGGCTTACATCTGTGCTGGTAAATGCACTAGTGCATGGGCTAAGCAGTCCTGCCTCCTGTGCTGTGGGCATTGAGATGGGGCTCCTACAAGCTGCCCATTGCAAGATATTTAGAAACTAATTGCTGCGGAGGTTTCCATCCTCTTTTCAGACTAACTAAAATTTGGTTAGTGGGATCAAAACAGAAGGGGCAGGGAGGGAGAGCTGACCAAGGACTACTGATGGAACAACTATGAATCCTTGGTTCCTCAGGATTCCCTGCATCAGCAGTTGGCAACAGGAGTAAGGGGGCTCAGGAGGACACTGTGGAGTAGTGTGAAAAATGAGCGAAGAGAGTTACTAATTGATGCCTCTTGGAAAGTAGTCCAAGAGTGGTCCTCTTCCTAAACTCTCCTCTTGTGTGTGGTTTTATCTTTATGAGGTGTTCATAACAAGTGATGTGTAGATCTCCCTTATCTCATAATGTCTTTGCCTGCCTGCAGTGAATATGCAGGATACTGGATCATATACCAGCTTCTTTGAATTACTGCTCATGTCAGGAGATAAAATCTGCCTATTCTTTGAACTAACACTGGCGAGGGTTAGTTATTCTGGCTACCGAGAGAATGACACAGCAGATTAAACTCTTTCATTTCCTTCTTTGTCAAATGCCTTTTCATCTAACTGTGTGTCCCATAGAAATTCAGAGCAGTGCTGGCTGAGGGAAGTGGAAATATTTATCTCCTGTGTGTATCTGCCACCCTATTTAGACATGCTGGCAGAGCGCAGAGATTGGAGGAGTTGGATTAGGCAGTAGTTTCCCTATTGCTCACAGAACCACTTTTTCTGTGGTCTCCCAGCTACCCTGTGCCCAGTGACCTATGCAAGATGGAGCGGAAAAGGCTCATTTTATGAACAAACAGGAACCTTTCTGGTCAGATTAATACCTGTGCTCTTTTAGAGAGATTTAGATACTAGAGATTTTAGGTACTGGAATAGGCTCCCCAGAAAGGTGGTTGAATCACCATCCCTGGTTGTGTTTAAGAGCCTTTTGGATGTGGTACTCAGGGATATGATTTAGTGTAGGGTTTTTAGAGTTAGGGTACTGGTTAGGCTGCGGTTGGACTTGATGATCTTCAATGTCTTTTCCAACCTGGGTAAATCTATGATTCTATGCAGGAACTCTTCTCCTGAGGTTAATCCAAGTTGTATCCAGGCCCTTCAGAAGGAAAGGGATATAGCAGCACAGAAATATGGCCTGATTCTGACATAACTAAATGCAGACCTGGAGAGTTAAAAGGGATTGTGTGATGTTCAAAGGATTTTGAAGCAAAGATGTCCCCTAGGTAAGATTTGTGGCTGACATTCCCCATACATTGTTTGTAGGCACACAAGCTAAGGAGAGACTAGTGATGAGCATGCAGAGAAGCCAATGGTTCAGACAGGTTTGTAGTGACACAACACTGTAGAGTTCTGTCTAGTTCTCCTTGGCATAGTTTGGAAAATAAAGATGAGGTAATTGGTGGTAACCAATATGGCTTCATCAAGGTCAAGCCATGTCTGACAAACTTGGTGGCCTTTCATGATGGAGTAACAGCATCAGTGGATAATGGGAGAGCAACTGACATCATCTACTTGGACTTGTGCAGAGCATTTGATCCCGTCCTGCATGACATCCTGGTCACCAAACTGGAGAAAAATGGTTTTGATGGATGGACCAGTTGCAGGATAGGGAACTGTCTGGATGGTCACACTCAGAGAGCTGCAGTCAATAGCTCAGTGTCCAGGTGGAGGGTGGTGTTGGGACCAGTGTTATTTAACATTTTTGTAGGCAACATGGAGAGTGGAATCAAATGCAGCCTCAGCAAGTTTGCAGATGACACCAAGCTGAGCGGTGCTGTTGATGTGCTAGAGGGAAGGGATGCTACTCAGAGGGACCTGGACAGGCTGGAGAGGTGGGCCCTTGGCAGCCTCATGAACTTGAGTGTGGCCAAGTACAAGGCCCTGCACCTGGGTCAGGGCAATCCCAAGCACAGGCACAGGCTTAGAGGAGAATGATTTGAGAGAAGCCTTGACCCTGAGGAGAAGAGTTGGTGTGGAGGGAGGTGTCCCTGCCTATAGCAGGGGGACTGGAACTAAATGACCTTAAAGATTCAGTCAGTACTATTGTTTTTCTACCCTTAATTTTGCTTGAAAGGTTTTAGAATAAATGAGATTCTGGTTTCCATGAAAACTGTTTGCAGGGAGCTCCATTGTAGCTAGTAGGTCTGTCTTTAAGTTCAAGGGCAATAATGCATTGACTGTGTTGAAGAGAGAAATGACTCAGGAATGGATGATGGTTTAGAATAAAACATAATCCTACTTATTTTCTATGCAAATATGTGTAAGGAAAAGATGCTGCACTCAGTTCTGGAAATATCCTGACAAATATATCTCTACTGTTTCACAGCTGGAGATATCAAGATTGTTAAAGCACTGGAAGATGTGGAAGTGAATGAATATGGGAGTGCATCTTTTGTCTGTGAGATTTCACACGATGAGGTTCAGACCCAGTGGTACAAAGAGGACAACAAGCTGAAGGCTGATGACAACATCAGAATGCAACAAGATGGTAGGGTGTAAGCGGGGGGTCTTTCTCCTGAGTGGGGGGTGGGTTGGAGATCAAGCATATAAGACATCTGAAATGAAGTGAAGAGGGTTCAGAAGCGAGTTCCCCTTTTGTTTTGGGACTGAGGTTTAGGTGGAACAAGTGACATGGTGGGATGCTTAGTGTGGGAAGTGTGATGCTATCCCACCATCCCACACTGCTGGGAGCAGGTAGGAAATGAGTGCAGTTATTTCCAAAGTGGGGGTGAACAGGGCAGTCAGTTCACCTCTCCAAAGAGGTTTTGTCTGACAGTGAGTGTGATCCTTCTGTATCAGATACTTTGAATTTGACGGTGGCCGCATTTGATCAGTCCTTGTAGAAGCCATGTTTAGATTCTGCTTTGGTCTGCTCCATTTCCAGTTCAAAGTCGTTGGACACTAAATGAGACAGCTGCATCTCAGTAAAAGATGTGTTTGAATAGCTGTGATGTGCTTACTATTCAGATTTACAGAGCTGAGGTTTTGTCCTTGGCTATAGCAAAGAAGTCAAATCAGGTGAAATTAATTGTATTTCTGAACTAGACAAGTTTAAGTTTGGTAGCACCTAAATTTGGTGCGGTTTGTCATTGATTTCATCTGAAAGAAACTTGCAGGCTTTTTATCTGCTGTTGTCCCCAGCGTAAGATTATCCATTCACATCCTAAAGTACTTGTTATATTTTCAACTCACTCTTATTTGAATAAAAGCCTCAACAATTGGGAGCAATTTAATAAGCACAGAACAAGAGCTGGACCTTGCATTTGGTAGATACTGTACAGTATTACTTCATAGAAATGTAGTCAATGGCATTCCCTATAGACAATCGTTTGTTTTATCTTTAGAGTCGTTCAAAGAACCATTGTGAACTTGACATTAATTGGAATGGAATACACGCAAGAGACTTTCCTCTTCTTCCAATTGTCCTCATCCTTTCTTCTCTTCCACCCCTGCTTTGCAGATTACCATATAGAAATCACCAGGAAGTTGGAGGACAAGACAGCTTTGGAACGTCATTCTGTCATCCTGTCCTGTGACTTCAGGCCTTCTCCAAAGGTTGTGAAATGGTTCAAGGGCCGCACACCCATCGAGCCCTCTGAGAAGTACAAGATCAAGAGGGATAAGCATTCAGTAGAGCTCAGAATTCTGAAGCTGAAGCCCGATGATGCTGGTGTGTACAAGTGCAAGGCAGGAATTGCAGAGACTGAGGCCACGCTGACAGCTGAAGGTATGAGCAGGGAGGGTGGCCTCTTCCATGTCCTATTTCACCTCAGATTTCTCTTCTTGAGGTTGACTTCTGCCGTTCTCTCCTGCTAACTTTATACATGTATTATCTTCACTGAGAAGATTACACAAAGATCATCTAGTCCAACCATTCTACCACATCCCAGTATGATTTATAGTAACAGTGGTAACAGTTCACCTTGTTTCCCCACAGCTCGCAATGTAGAAGTAACGAAGCACCTGCAGGATGTGGAAATTGAAGAAGAGAGCTCTGCTGTCTTCTCCTGCGAGCTGTCCCATAATGACGAGGACGTGGAATGGTTCCTGAATGGCAACCTCCTTTACACCAACAATTACAATGACATCAAGAACGTTGGCAATTGCTGCACACTGACAATGAAGCAGGTTAAGCCTGAGGATGCTGGCACAGTGACAGTGAAGTCAGACAAGGTGTCAGAAAGCGCACCTGAAGGTGATAGGTGGGTCTGATCACACCCCTCCTGGATGTAAGAGATGCTAAGGAGCTCCAGTTCATTCTATTGTGCAGCAGTCCTGCTTCTAAAGCTGACCTCTCTGGGGTGACAAGTCATCAGAGGCTTTCTTCCAGTGGAAGGTTCCATTGCAGCAGATATCAAGGAAGGAGGATGGTTTTGGTGTCCTGCCAAAGCATTCCATTGCTTTTTATCATCATTTTACTTAACACAAGGAGAGTTACAGGAGCAATTTCTTTTACTGCTTCAGTAACATGCAGTGTCAATGCTGTTGTCTCCAAGGATTTATGACTGAAGGAGAGATCATTCAGTGTGTGTTTTGCCTCTGGGATGACTAATGACCAGGCTGTGAGCAACCTGATCTAGCTGTGAATGTCCCTTTTTATTGCAGGGGAGCTGGGCTAGATGGCCTTTAAGGGTCTCTTCCAATTCTAAGGAACTTGTGCCTGAAGTGCAGAAGTGGATGAATTATACCACTTCTTCATATCCTCCCCATGATTACAGAGGAAATACAACAAAACAACATGCATGGTCTTACTGTTGTCATTTGCTTGAATACGAAGACGTCTCTTTTTTATGGTTGAGATTTTTGTTGATATGGGTCAGGAGGAACTCACACTTTTTAGCTTTCTCAATAGGCAAAAAGTTCCAGTTGCTGCAAGCCACCGAGGTAACCAATAGAGGGGCCCTGATCCCCCTTGTGCCATCGGGATGCTCTGGCACGGGATGTGCCTCAAATTCAAAGCTCCTTCCCACCTCCCAAGGAAAAGCAAAGCAACTCAAGCATCTCCAGCAAAGCTGCCCAGCAGACAGCAGGGAATGCAAACAGCTTCTGGCTGCTCCCCTGCACTCCTGTCCTAAGTAAGTGATCCCTCGAGGACTGGCTGGGAAATCAGTGCATGACACACGTGAGTGTGCACAGGATTGTGCAAAGCAGTGGGGATCCGTGTGTGTGTGTGTGTATTTGTGCATGGATGGTGTTGTACACACATTTGTGTCCATGAGTGTACAAACCAGTGGTGTTGCTCAGGTGTGTGTAGGTCTGTGGGTATGTGTGCAAGGACGAGCATGCACATATATGTACGTGCACAGGGGTGTGCAGAGTGTTGGAGCTGCACAAGGACATTGTGGTACCGGTGTGTGCGTGCACTTTGGGAGTGAAAGGAAGGGGTTACACATGTGTGAGTGTGTGTGCGCACAGGGCTGCACTAAGGGATGTGGTTGTGTGAGTGTGTGTGAGCACATAGATAGTGCGTGGATGCGGTGGCACAAATGTGTGCTTGCACAGGGCTGTGCTGAGGAGTTGGGCTGCACACAGGTGCACACAAAGGGATGTTTGAACCCTTTGCCCCTAAGAACAGTTTTCCAGTGTCTCTCGTCCAAGAATTCTTTGAACAGCCTGCAGCTGACTCTCCTGAAGCTCAGGGTCCTGACTTTGCTTTTTGCCAGGCCCGCATTCCTTGAGATGAGGAACTCTAGGAGGGCATGGTCACTACAGCCCTGACCACCTCCAGTCTTAACCCCTGCTGTGCAGCATGTCCAGTAATGCTTCCCTTCACAGAATCACAGAATCACAGAATTACCCGGGTTGGAAGGGACCTCAAGGATCATGTAGTTCCAACCCCCCTGCCTAGCAGGGCCACCAAACATACACATTTACTAGATCAGGTTGCCCAGGGCCCTGTCCAACCTGGTCTTGAACACCTCCAAGGACGGGGCATCCACAACCTCACTGGGCAGCCTGTTCCAGGACCTAACCACCCTTCTAGTAAAGAACTTTCCCCTAACATCCAACCTAAATCTTCCCTCCTTCAACTTAAAACCATTTCCCCTAGTCCTGCTATTATCAGCCCTTTCGAAGAGTTTACTCCCCTCCTGGGAGTAAGTTCCCTTCAGGTATTGAAAGGCTGCAATGAGGTCACCTCGCAACCTTCTCTTCTCCAGGCTGAACAAACCCAACTCCCTCAGCCTGTCCTCATAGGGGAGGTGCTCCAGCCCCCTGATCATCTTTGTGGCCCTCCTCTGGACCCTTTCCAAAATTTCCATATCTTTTTTGTACTGAGGGCTCCACACCTGGACACAGTACTCCAGATGGGGCCTCACAAGAGCAGAGTAGAGAGGGACGATCACCTCCCTATCCCTGCTGACCACCCCTCTCCTGATGGAGCCCAGGATCCCATTTGCTTTCCGGGCTGCCAGAGCGCACTGCTGGCTCATGTTAAGTTTCTCATCTATCAGGACCCCTAGGTCTTTTTCAGCCGAGCTGCTCTCAAGGACAACTCCTCCCAGCCTGTACAGGTGCCTGGGGTTCTTCCGGCCCAAGTGCAAAACCTTGCACTTTGCCGTGTTGAACCTCATTAGGTTCACCCGAGCCCAGCTTTCCAGCCTGTCAAGGTCCCTCTGAATGGCATCTGTTCCCTCCACCGTATCGACTGCACCACTCAGCTTGGTGTCATCAGCAAACTTGCTGAGGGTGCACTCCATTCCCTCATCGATGTCATTAATAAAGATGTTAAAGAGCACCGGTCCCAAGACAGACCCTTGAGGGACGCCGCTCGTTACCGGCCTCCACCTGGACATAGAGCCATTGACCACCACCCTCTGTCTGCGGCCTTTCAACCAATTGCTTATCCATCTAGTTGTCCACCCATCAAATCCACCTCCCTCCAATTTGGAGATGAGGATGTGATGGGGGACCATGTCAAAGGCCTTGCTCAGGTCCAGGTAAATGACATCGGTCGCCTTCCCTTCATCCACCAACGCCGTCACTCCATCATAGAAGGCCACAAGATTAGTTAAGCATGACCTTCCCCTGGTGAAGCCATGCTGGCTGTCTCGGATCACATGCTTGTTCTTTATGTGATCAAGCATGTTGTCCAGGAGGATCTGTTCCATAATCTTCCCAGGCACAGAGGTGAGACTCACCGGCCTGTAGTTACCCGGGTCGTCCCTGCTCCCCTTCTTGTAAATGGGAGTGACGTGACCCTTCCTCCAATCATCCGGGACCTCACCTGACAGCCACGACTTCTCAAATATGATGGAGAGCGGCTCAGCAACCACCTCAGCCAGCTCCTTCAGGACCCTGGGATGCACGCCATCTGGCCCCATAGACTTATACTCATTCAGTCTAAGGAGGCACTCTCGGACTTGCTCTACCCTTACAGTGGGGAGGGATTTACCTCCTTGGTCCCCACATGGAGGTATGGGGGTGCAAGACTTAGGGACGTGAAAAAGACTAGAATCCTGGCCACCAGTGAAGACCGAGGTGAAGAACTCATTCAGCACCTCAGCTTTCTCTTCATCTGTTGAAGCCATTTCTCCTTTTAAATTTACCAGAGTAGGCACGCCCATTTTGGCCTGTCTCTTCTGGCCAATGTACCTGTAGAAGGTTTTCTTGTTGTTTTTCACATCCCTCGCCAAGTTCAGTTCTGCCTGAGCCTTGGCTTTCCTGATCCCACATCTGCAAGTTCGGACGGCATCCCTGTATTCTTCCCGGGTGACACAGCCTTGTTTCCAGAGCTTGTACACCCCTTTCTTCACCCTCAGTTCTCTTAGCAGGTCCTTGCTGAGCCATGCCGGTTTTCTACCTCTCCTGCCCACTTTCTTAATCAGGGGAATGGAGACCTCTTGTGCTGCCAGGAGGGCATCCTTGAACAGTAGCCAGCTCTCCTGAACGTCCTTATCTTTGAGGGCAGCGCGCCAGGGGATCTTGGCCAGCATTCCATTGAGTAGCTTGAAGTCTGCTCTTCTAAAGTTGAGCATCCTGGTCCTGCTCTTTGCCAGGCCCACATCGCTTGAGATCACAAACTCAACCAGGGCATGATCGCTGGAGCCCAGGCAGCCTCCAACCTTGACGCCTTTGATGATCTCCTCAGCGTTGGTGAGCAGCAGGTCCAGCAACGCTTGACCTCTGGTCGGTCTGTCCAATACCTTCCCTTCTGCTTGGTGTGCTTAATGCTTGGCCCACAAAGTTATTCCCAGTGCAGTCCAGCAGTCTCTCAGACAGCTTGCAGCCAGCCATGCTGATTTCCCAGCCTGACTGGAATCCCCCATCAAGTTGAGAGTCAGTGAGCGCGGTGCTTCTGGTAGCTGCAGTAAGCAGGGCCCATCAACAGGCTCCCTTGACCAGGCGGCCTGGAGCAGACCCTCACCTCCAGAAGCCCATTATTGGTTCAGTCCCGAATTTTACCCGCAAGTTCTCAACGTGATCGTGGCTGTTCTTAGTCCTTTGCAGTCAGCTTCTTCATAGAGAGGGCAAATACCTTGCCCTCCGGAATTCCATAGTAACAATCATGTCTCCTTTATGTCAGGTGAAGTGTTTTTTGTTGTTGTTGTTTTTTGTTTGCTTGTTTGTTTGTTTTCCATTTTCTAGGTAGAAAATTTAATTTCTGAGCCAGGAGAAGAAGAAGTGCAACATGTAACAATCTTCCTGGCACTGTGCAGTTTGCATGAGTAGCCAAGTGCTCCTCAGGTAACGTGTGCTGCAGAGCTGACCTTGGTGGCAGGGGTTGTGTCTTCATTTTCTTCCTGTCATGTGGGAACATAAGAAGACTCTTCAGAGCAGGAGCTGCAGAGGAAGATGAACGGCATGAGAAGGTAAGGCTAGGAACCAAGGACACCTCCAGAAAGAACAGAAAAACTAAGTCATTTAAGATGCATTATGGCCGTGTGATACTGTCCGTGACTGGAGGAGAAGCACATGGCTAGGAATGACTGATGGCTCTGGTGGGATGAGTGCCTACGTGCGCCGTAAAGGAGAGTTTGTGGGATGTTCTGTGGACATGTGAAGGCTGTGGGAAAGTTAAGAGAGAAAACGTGTGAATTCACAGAAGTGGTATTAGAACCTGGAATAAACCATTTGGATCACTCACATCTGAGTCCGTGCCAGATTGTCGCACTGTCAGAACCTGAGGCCTGGGATTTTCCTTTAGTAGTGCCAACTGCCTGTTGTAAATGAGAAAAGATATTACTAAACATAGCTTCCCTCCTTGTAGTTTTGATATTTCTGTCTTTGCATTCCTTTAGCACCCAGGGTGTTGATGCAGCTGCACAAATCCGCTGTACTGTCCTCCTGTTTTGCATGGAAGAATGGTAAAATAGCAATCTCTGGGTGAAATTTTGTTCAGGCGTTTTCCTTTCTGTGCCCCTAGGAAGCAATGGCTTGGAAATGGCAGTGCCGCCTGGGAACCCACACAGCAACCCAGTATCTCATTGTCTGGGTCTGTGAAAAACCACAATGATGACAAAAGATGTTTCAATTCTGTCTGTGCTGTCAGTGCAGCCCTGAGGAGCGGTGTGGGCATGGCATGGCAGGGAGAAGGGATTTCCCTTCCAATGGGAAAGTGCCTGTTCATGTGTTGGTATGTAACCGCTCCATGGCCTGCTCCATGTGCTTCTGAATGGGCAGCTCAACTTTTGTGTCACTCAGCCACCTGTGGCAGAGGTCAGGATTAGTGCCTTTCAAGGAGCTGAGAAGCATTTCTTGCTCAAGTCCTGCTTCCAAGCTTAACCACCTACAATGAAGTAGATGTCGTTTTTCTGGTGTCCTTCAATTCCGTGTCCGCATTTTCCCAAAAGCAAAAGAATTTGGAGTTAACCAGCTGCAGTGAAGTGAGCGATTTCAGTGCCTATTTCTGATGGTGGCAATGAGTTCAGAGGTCACACTTAATTGACGGTGCCTGTTTCCATTCTGACAAAGGCTGTAGTTTCAGCTGACTTCCCGAGGCTGCCATGTGTGGTGGTGACACAGCCTTGGGCTTGTGCGTTTGCATGACTCCCACCTTTCCTTTCTGTGTCTTGCAGGTCAGCTGGTGCTGGAAGCGGCCGGTATCTGAGTAGGAATGAAGGTGAGTGCAGGAGCAGCTGCTGAGGGGAGGAAGGAAGTCCATGCTAATGAGCTCTGAAGCATCTGCGGGTCCGGTACCAGAATAGGCAGCAGTGATGCAGGGGGCTCCTCAGCAGGAAGCTGGCTGATCCAAATGCTTGCTGAGAGTTTGGAAGCCCAAACCCTTATGGTCTCTGTAAGGGTGGTTAATAAAAAGATATTAACCAAGATGGTGGTAAATAGCCTAAGGTTATTAGCAAAGGGAAACTCACCAATATCGATACCTTGACTAGAAAGCTGAGGCAGCCTCAACTAGGGAGCAATCTCTAAGACATGCTGTCTCAGTGGTGGTCAGCCTTTAAATGAGGTCTCAGAGGAGGTTGAGTCGAGGTCCACCCCTTCTGGGAGCACAGCTAGATTACTCTCACCTGTGCTCCCGCAGCTGACCCAATACTTGCCTCAGCTGATTAATCAGAGGTTCAAGCTGTGATTTCCCATACAGTCTCTAAGCTGAAGGCAGCATCTCCTTGATCTGATGGTGGTGTGCCTGAGTGAGGGAGTGATCCAAGCTGGATGCAGAAAGTCATCTTAATTTCTCTGCTATTTTACTTCAGATGACACCTATTGGGTGTTGGTTTCTTAAAATTTGGATCTAGGAGGTGGTCTCTTCCTTTGCTTCTGATGAAAGCACAGAAGTGCAGCAGGAGTAGAAGACAAAGAGGTTTTCTTGGTGACAGGAACACCAATTATTTGATTCAAATGTGTAACTGATGTAGATGGTGAAGAACAGATCTGCCTCAAAGACATGCTTGATCACATAAGAAATGAGCATGTGATCCAAGACAGGCAGCGTGGCTTTAGCAGGGGAAGGCCATGCCTAACCAGTCTGGTGGCCTTCTATGATGGAGTGACGGCATTTGTGGACAAAAGGAAGGTAACAGATGTCATTGACCTGGACTTGAGCAAGATCTTTGACATGGCCCTCCACCACATCCTTATCTCTAAACTGGAGGGATGTGGATTTGACAGGTGGACCACCTGGTGGATAAGGGATTGGTTGAAAGGCCACAGACAGAGGGTGGTGATTCATGGTTCTATGTCCAGGTGGAGGCCGATAACAAGTGGTGTCATCCAGGAGTCTGTCTTGGGACCAGTGCTTTTTTACATGGTTATCAGTGACACCAATGATGCAATGGAGTGCACCTTCTGCTGTTTGCTGAGTGGTGCGGCTGACGCAGTGGAAGGAAGGGATGCCATTCAGAGGGAGCTCAACCGAGAGGTTGGCCTACGTGAATCTAATGAGGTTGAACACAGCAAAGTGCAAGGTTTTGCACTTGGGCTGGAGGAATCCCAGGCATTTCAACAGACTGGGAGGAGCAGTCCTTAAGAGAAGCCCCGCAGAGAAGGACCTGGGGGTCCTGGTGGATGAAAAACAGAACGTGAGCCATCAGCGTGCTCTTGCAGCTCAGAGAGCAAATGGTCCCCTGGGCTCCATCAGAAGAGGGGATGGCCAGCAGGGACAGGGAGGTGATTGATCTTCATGATCCTTGAGGTCCCTTCCAACCCGGGCCATTCTATGATTCTGTGATTACACTCGCTGTCAGAAAGAATGGCAGCTGTACAGAAGCTGGATATATTTTGGGACAGTTCTTGTAACCAGTTGATTTTAAGACCTTGCCCGAGTCAAGAGTCTAAATTGAGTGTCAGAAGAAAGCTGGTAAAGTGGCTATTGCTCGTTCTTTTTCATTTGCTGATTCTTTCATTCGGGTTCCTTTTCCAAAGGAGATTCTGGTGATGGAAGCAATTGAAGAAAGAACCAAAGCAGCTCTTGCCAAGAGTGCTTGAAGTCCCTGTGGAGAGAAGCAAAGAACTTGGGCTTCCTCTGGGATGCTCCCCACCATGTCTCAGGAAGGAGACAACTGCTGTTCCACTTTCTGCTCTGTGTGTGGAAAGGTACGTCTGGGTTTCTTCTGCTTGTTTATTCTTTCTTTTTCAGGCTTTGAAGGAGAAGGGGTGGAGCAACGGGAGACTCACTGGTCGTTTGTTACCTCAAGAACAGGATGGATTCTGCATTGACTGTGAAAAACCTGGGCTAGTAGCATGGGCATGTTTCAGGCTGGACTTTTCCTTCTTGGTTTCCTTTTGGCTACAGGGAGACAGCTGTCTAAAGGTGTGTTTTCATACCCACTCTCCAAAACCATGTTTCATTGTTGCAGGTGGTTCAGTGTGCTCTTGCAGTGCAGATGCTGTAGTTTGCTGTAGAATCTGAATTGTTTCTGTTCCTAGGGGAGGACTGGGAGGAGGTAGTGAGAAGAGAATTCAATGCCTTAGGTGTATCTTAGTGAGAAATGTTGGCATGAGGTGCTGAAAGTCTTGAGTTGTCAAAGGCCAGTGAGGCTCAGACTCCTTAACCTGCTGGAGCAGGGTGGAAGCAAGGAGTGGGCACTGCCGTCCCACAAGCTGCGCTTGGTTCTGGTCTGCCAGGTCTGTGCTGGCCTGGATTTCTTCTGAGAAGTTTGTTGGAGCTGCTTGGAGTAGTGAAGGGTGGGGAGGAAGTGCTGCTCAAGAGCTGAGGCTCTGCATGATCATCTTGGATGGTTTTAACCATGATATCTGAAGACATAGTTTCCATCAGAATGATCCCAACATTGTGCGAGTGTCTCAGATGTATGAGAGCACCCGCCTCCTCCAGCTGAGCCATAGGAAAGCTAATTGTGCCCAGTAATTACAGCTTCTGCAGATTGAATATGCTTCCAAGTGTTTTCCTTAGTGATCAATAATGTCCCAGCACTCTGAGATTCCATCTCTGGCACAGTCTGGAGCATCTCTGCAATCCTTGGTTGCTGGAGGGCACGTGGTGAGTGCATGGACAGGGTGGCACAAAAGCGTGCGTGTGCTGAGGAGTTGGGTTGCACACAGGTGCACACAAAGGGGTGTTTGTGGAAGGTGTAGGCACGTAGGTGTTCCCAGGGATGGTTTGCACACGTCTGTGAATGCAAAGGAGGGCACACGATGCAGAGTGTGCATGGGAGTGTGCAAAGCAGGCAGGGTGGTGACTGGGTGTGCGTGTGCACATGGATAGGGGAAGGTTGGGGTTACAGGTTGACCTGTGCTGAGGTGAGTGGGGACTCACGGTGTTGCTCAGTGGTAGATTGGTTCACACTGAGTGCTAACAGGAAACTCGCACACCCTTTTTGTTTCAGCTGTGCCAGCGCTGTGATCCCTTGCTGCAGGGATGGGGTGTTGGAAGGATGGTGTGCGTGCCGAGCTCCCATCTCTTGCAGGAATCAAGTGTAGAGCAAAAGGAATGTTTGGGCCAGGTGACTGTAAGAAGGCTGGCTGCTTTGGATGGTGGTAGCTGATGGAAACGGGTGCTCTGGGGACCGTTCAGCTTTTAACAGAAGACAGGGGTCCTGCAGCAAGAACGACTAGGTTCTCAAATGGCTTCAGACGTGCACACCGACTACATCCCCGCAGACATTTACCGGTAGGTGGCTCTTGCAGAAGAAGATTCAAGCAGCAGAACCTTTTGCTCAGCAACAGCACACAAATGCTACAAAAGCAGGAACAACCTGCAAGCTCTGGGTCTGTTTGTCTTGCACAGGCATGCACTAACTGCGTTTGATGGTACCCCCCATCCTTGATTTCCTTCCCTGCTTCTTGTCTGATGACGCTGCTGAGCCAGGAACAAGCTGCCCAGTGTGGCAGAGCATGGTGCAGAGCTGTGCTGGGACCTCCTCCCCTTCATCTGCTGCAGATCAGTGCCCCACACGTGCCATTGGGATGCTCTGGCACGGGATGTGCCTCCAACCCAAAGCTCCTTCCCACCTCCCAAGGAAAAACAAAGCAACCCAAGCATCTCCAGCAAAGCTGCCCAGCAGACAGCAGGGAATGCAAACAGCTTCTGGCTGCTCCCCTACACTCCCGTCCTAAGTAAGAGACCCTATGAGGACTGGCTGGGAAATCAGTGCATGACACACGTGAGTGTGCACAGGATTGTGCAAAGCAGTGGGGTTCCACGAGTTTGTGTGTGTGTGTGTATCTCTGCTGTTATGAAAGCATGGGAAGACTTACTGAGTCCCAGATAATTACTTATCCTCAAATGATTTTTCCTGGCCAAAGTTAGAGCCTCTCACAGGTAATCGAGATCAACAGGCTGTTGTTACACAATCAACAGACACAATCTAGATGATCAGCTGAGGAAAATAAAGCATCATGCGAAGGGTACTAGATAAGTGAGCAGCTTGAGATCTGCACATTTATGTGATGCTCATGGTCTTAGACAATATTTGCCTAGAGAGGTCACATTGAATGAAAGCAAACTCTAAGATGAATGAAAATATGCACAGGAGAAGAAGCCTCTGAGGCTTCTCAAGTGTTATGACCAGAAGACATAAACTCTGTTAAAGCAAACGTTTCTCTCTATTTTTTGTGTTATTCCAGGCAGGCCTTGATTACCGCCTGAACACATGCTGTGGAAGCCCAGCTTATGCAGCACCAGAGCTAATCCAGGGCAAAGTGTCTATTGGCTCAGAGGGATGTAGAGCGGTGTTTGTTTTCCCCTCTTTCCCTTCCCTCTCCACAGAGCATTTAAAGGCAGTGGAGCTCAGGTAGGCTCTCTTGGTTTCCCTTCTGAATTCTGCTAGGTTGCATCGCTTGGTAGCTCTCAGAAGCTGTCAGTGGCCACAGACTAGAAAAGTGCAATTGGTCTCAGTTCACAGCTGGCTGGTTCGTCTCAGGCTAATCCTGAACTGCCTCAAGCGACTGCTTTGGTGCTCTACAGAACAGCAACTTCAGAGATCTCTTTCTATTACTAAGTGTTTGAAAGAGCAATTTGCTCTGTTAATTATCCATCATTTCTGTGCAGTCTGTTTTGTCAGACTTGTCTTTAGCTTCCAAGTTGTATGTGAAGAATTGTTTCCGTTGTAATGCACAATGTACTAAAAATTGAGAGATGAAAATGTGAAGAGTTTTTCCAGCTTTGATTTCATGTCTGGAATTTTGGAACCCACTACTTGCAGTTGTTAATCTGTCCAAACTGGTCTGGTTTGGGATGCCCTCGTACTTCTTGAATCGCTGTTAAAGGCGGAGCAATTCCTACAAGTGCCATGGCCCCACTGTTGTTCTAATTCTTGTTTCTTTGTTTTCCACACACTGCTTTTCAAGCCTCCTTTTTCTTTACAGTCAAAGTGAGAACTGCACTGTGTCTGAACCTTGTTGTGCCTCTACATAAAGAGAACCGAACAGCAGCAAAGCCAGACAGGTGACTGTGCTGACAGCTCTCGTAGCCAGTAACATGTAACTGTGCTAAATCCCTTGTGACGGCTTTGATTTCATTTTTGCCAGTGAAATCCTTGTAAAAGGAAGTGCAGCAGTGTGATGAGCTAAGGTGAAGATGCTGGTTTTAGTAGTGCTCTAAGCTGAGTGGAAGGGCAATTGAATGAGGGTTATATGCTTTCTCTGGGACGATAAGGTTTTATTTCCTGAGGGAAAGAGCCAGCTTTTCATGGGCTATATGTGGGCTTTGGCAAGGGCAGACAATCCAGTCTGTCAGGAAGCCATTTGAGGTGCTTCAGGTTTGTAAGCTTGTCTTTTTGTTTTTCAGGCGGATATTTGGAGCATGGGTGTACTGCTGTATGCTCTGCTGTGTGGGTTTTCCCTTTGGATGATGACAATATGATGGCACTCTACAGGAGGATACCAGTGGGTATCAGTGGTGCTAGAATACACTGAGAAGGGAAATAGCTGAGCTTGACAAGAGGCCTTGCTTTTCGGATGGCAGAACATGCTGAGCTGTGGGTAGAAAGGCCTGTCTGCTGAATATTGTCCCTGTTTTTGCTGCTTTGTCTACCAGTATTTTGTGGATTTGGTTCTACACTTGGTTGGCCTATGTGGCACTGTAGCCTAATTCTGTACCATGATAGCATACAGAATTTAAGGAGAAGTATTTTCTTGCCAATGGGCTGGATTTTTTTGTATCTGGTTCTTCAACTGGCTGCTCCCTATACTATCTGTAGTAAAAAATACAGACACATCATTTGATTTCCCTGAAATGAATGTTCCTAAATGCCAGCTCTTCTCATGTCTACAAAGATCAAAGTTCTGCATTTGCTATTAGAATTTCCTCTTCCAGAATCAGGAGGTAATGTAGGACCCCACAGATTGCCTTCAGAATCCAACAGTTAGTTCTGTTTCCTTTCGGAGTGCATAACAACCTGAGCACATGAATTGAATGACGTGGCTTTTTAGTCTGGTACAAACTCTGCTGTACACTGAAACTTGGTCCATTTGTAAGCAGGACTTTTTCCATCTCTGCAGGACAGCAGAAAACCCTTTGTGCTAATCATGATGCCAAGAAGCAGAATGCAGCAGATGATCCAACTGCTTCAGGTGTTCATTTCCTTAAAACTGTGAATAGTTTTGGACTGAGAGTTTGTAAGCAGAACAGAGCTCTTAAAGCTGTCAGAGATTATTTCTGCACTGTTCAATTCTATCTGCACAACATACACAGGATCTCAGAACTGCGTTGCTTGAATTGGTGGAACTTGCTGAAGTGAACTGGGATGAGCAAGTTTTAGAACTTAGTCAGAGTGCTGTAAAAAATGGATAATCTCATGAGTATTAAGGTACAGGCTTGCTATTTCTGCACTGAATTTGTTTTTATTTTACATGGCTGTGATCTGAAAGTTGCTTGAAACGCAGGCACCTAGGCACTGTTGTGTAACTGAATTTCACACGATAGGTCCTGAAATATCCTGGAATCAAAAACTCTGACTTGTTTTAAGTCTGCTGCTTGAGTCTAATCAGGGTCATAGTGTCTGTGTGCAGTGTTTCTTTCCCTGTAATGCTCCACATCATTTCATTTTGGGAATATTGAAGGAAATGGACTATGTGCCATAACTGTTGTTAGAACAAAGTATGTCTGGTGTGATCTTATGCATAGGTTCTGTAACTGCTCTTCACAGCTCAGGTGTTTGACCTTCCTTTTGGTGAAGTGATGAAATACTGCTGGTTTCTATTTGTGCTTCTAGGCACCTTGAAGCTCTTAGGAATAGAACAATTGTCTCCAGTTCTTTTCAATGATATCAGTAACAGCTCGAGTGTTGCTGCCCACTAGGTAGACCCAAAGAAGCAGATTACAGTGAAACAACACACGAGCTGGACCTGAATGAGGATCACTTTCAAGACAGTGGCTATGCTGCTTCAAGCCTACTTGCTTCTTCCTGCCGCCACTCTATTACCAAGTATCAACAACCTTTCATGATTCAACTTGCAAATGTTTGAAACTAACCCTTGTGTTTCTATGCCTTCCTAGGTGATTCGAGCCCTTGTCAACCCCAAAGATCCAAACCAAGCAGTGTCTTTCCATCAATGGAGAGTTCTTATTAAGCATGAATCGCTGCAATTCGGATGACAGCCTTCCACATGGTAACAGTGATGGACACAAGGGGCTCATCCACGTTCATGCTCTCATATCTCCTGGCTCTGCTGAAGCTCGTGACCTGAGCCTGCCAGACACAGCAGTCACCTGCCTGGATTGTGACCCAGCGCCTTTGCAGTGCTGCCCATCCCAAGCACAGCCCGAGTGTCCCAGCAGCAGCACCACCATGCAGGAGCAGGGCAGCATCAGTGAGGTGAAGCTGAGCATCTTAGATGGGGACTTAGAGTCAGGCTGCCAGTCCCAGGCACCAGGCAGCAGCACCAGCTCTGAGCCACTCTCATCTTGACAAGAGGAGTCCCATCTTCACCCTTGACCTCTCAAGCCCTCCTGTCTTTTATTGAATAAAGTCACTCTCATGCTCAGTCATCGCCTCGACTGCATTCTGAGTCTTCAATCACAGGGATTGGGATGAATGCAACAAACAGCAAGGCAGCTCAGCTTGCAATGCTATGGCTGTGGGGTTCGTGCAGGCAGAGCTCTGGGTTCCCATTTTGCCTGGCTTTGGGATGTCTGCAGCAAGATCTCTACCATTTTGTATGGGAGCAAATAATCTCTAGCATCCAGGTTGCTGCTCATGATATATCCCAGTCTTCCTGGCTGTCACTTTGTGATACTTTTCAAAGCCTTCTGATACTCTTTGATGCCTTGGCTGCTCCCTAACACCTCTGTCCTCCTGCCATGTTGACTCACGTCTCCCACTTTTAAGCTGGCTTTGCAGATCATCTCCAGCCCTGTCATCATCACGCTGCAGCAGGAGGTGCTCACCTGGCCCAATGTCTGGCAGTACTGCTTGTTCTGCAGATGAGCAGCTGCCTCCTCATCTCTTCAGCTGCAGTAGTTTTTCTCAGGGCAGTTAGATGCAGTCATGCTCCTCTGGATTTGGTGTGTTAAATCCATGCTGCATGGCAGCAGTCAGTGCAATACAAAGGTGTTCTGTGTGCCATAGCATTTCTCCAGGGGCTGCCAAAGGTAGAAGCACAACACAGCACCATCCTTCTGACAGTAATGTCTGTGAGTGTTAGACATGTGAGCACTGCATCATCCCCAGCGTGTCAGTGCTTTTCCACACCAACCTGACTCTCACACTCTGCACTGAATGTAACTCTGCTCTTGTGGAGACAAATGCTTTCTGTCACATCCTCCATCCCTGCAACCATTTGCCGGTAGGCAGCTCTTGCAGAAGAATCAAGCAGCAGAACCTTGTGCTCACCCTACAGCATGCAAATGCTATGAAAGCAGAAATAACCTGGCATGCTCTGGGTCTGCAAGGCTGCACAGATGGGAGAGGTAGATTGTGTTTTTGCAGTGGAAGTTTCCAGTATTTTCAGTACATAGTGTAGGCCCTAACTGAATGTATAACCCTCTTGTAAAACAGCTGTATAAGTAGTTTTTCCACCAAGAAAGTTGCTGAACAGAATTAAGTTCAGACTGGGGGCATTCTGACATGGGGAGAATTGAGACAAGCACAAGATAAATACAGGGTGGGTAGAGCCCAGCACAGGACAGAATGAATGTACTGACTTTTGGAAACATTGCCCTTCTCTGTCCGCAGAAAAGTACAAGGCAGACCTAAAAACAAGAGGTTGGTAATTGACCTTCTATGGAAATGAATCCTAGCCACAGTCTCGAGGAGTCTGTGAGCCTGAGATGCTCAACCAATGAGAGCCATGAGAGCATCACCTGCAGTGGGTTTAGGGCACAGAACAGAATTGATTTCACTGACTGGTGTGCAGTTTCTCCCTTGCCAATAGGGGATGTGCGCGCAGTATTGCAATAATGAATAAGCACTGCTGCTATCGCTGCCATCTTTGCCTAACTAGAAATCTTTGACTTTGAGAGTTTCTCACACAAGGGGAGAGGGTAAGAAAGTAAAGAGGCACAGAAAACTAAGGGAAACTGCTCTTCTTTATCTTATCTATAAAAATTGATACGATGCTGTTGTGCATTTTTTTTAATTTTATTTTTAATTTTTTGCTAATGTCAGTTAGATTGTTTTAAAATATCCACACACCAAAATCTGACTACCAAGCAAATGTAATGAAAATGAAATGAAGGTGAGTTAGTGGAAAGCACAAGGCCATATTATATTAGGCTCCAGCAAATTTACAGGCAGTCACTGCACGAAGAGGTAGATCTGAGTTGCACATTATATGATTCCCACAAAGATTAAGGAAATCTGAAGCTTTCAATATATTTTTTTAATTCTTTTTTCATTTCATTTTTAAACACCTGACCCAGACCCCAACCCTCACAGGAGCTGTAAAGATAACAGCATTAACCAGCAATGTAACTCTAATCCTAACCCTTACCCTGATTCTAAAATCGTCCCTAACTCCAAATGCAACAACAAAAATGATGCTAGAAGTTTGTAGCAAAAGGAACCTTAACCCTGATCATAATCCAAAAAAAAAAATCATTATGGTAACAATAATCTTTACCTTAAGAGTAATATTAATCAGAGCCCAGATGATGCCTGCATCCAATCAGAAGCATGCTTTGCATTATTTAAGAGTTGTATTTTTTCCAATGAACTCTCTCTATTATCACGTTTATAAAGTAACAGAGTCTGTTCTTTTTCTCCTGACACTGTGCCTTACTCCTGACATCCCCTGGAAATGACCCAGATAGGGCACCATCAAAGTAATGCTAATAGTAATGTCAGTCCTAATGGTATCTCTAGCCTCAGTGTTAATGGGACGCTAACAACAATCCCAACAGCCTTAAACATTCTGGTGGTGTGAAAGAGGTGCTGCCTTGCACATGCTGGGCAGTCCCATTGCCTGTTAAATGCAGGCGGCAGCGTAGAAACATGATGCCCGTGGTCAGAATGCCCTGTGGCAGATCCTGGCACCGGAGAACTGACCGGAGAACCATGAGAGAACTGACAACAAATCACGCGACATCAGAACCGACCCAGTGGTTATTTACAAGCCTTGGGAGACCCAGACAGGATCTCAGAGTGGTGAATGTAGGTACAGAAGTTGTTACTACTCTGTTTTCTTCTAAAAGAAGTGTTTTTTTTTCATCTCAGAAGTTAGGGGGGGGGGGGGGGGGGGGGGCGGGAAAGGGATATCAATTTAATTACTCATTAATTTATTGACAGACATTCACGTTTGCTACGTTTGGAGAAGTTTTTATTTTGTTTGCTGTGGTTTGATTTTTTTTTTTCTTTTTTTTTTCCCCCTTCCCTCCTCTTCCATCTTTGTGTTCTTCTCCTATAATCAAAAGAGAACGGATCCCCAGGGTCTGTCCCGCAGACGTTCTTTCCGTGGTCTCTGCTGCCACCTGCTGGCCAATAAGCGGAACTGCCACTGTTGGGCGTTTGGTGCCGCAGGAAGCACAACGCAGATCTGAGTTCTGACCGGTCTACGCAGCAAATCCGCCAATCATTATTGTGATAAGCCCTCCAGACAAGAGCATAAAGTCTTTGCCTGAGGGCAGGGTTAGTAGTAATGGATGTCAGTTTTGAAATTTCCAGTCCATTCACCATAGCACTTTCTGCCTCCATGTCCCATAACCAAAGCAGCTATGCTGGCATGCTCTCTTGGTTTCTGTCTAAACCACTGTACTATATCCATCAGTTCAGCTGCTGTATTATGGGCAGCAGGGTTTGGGGGGTGGACACTGGTCAGGGCACTCCCACCAGCCTATCCTGCATTTTTTTTTTTTTTTTTTTTTCATTTTTGGGTTACAATCAGTCAGATCTCAAATAGATCTAGTCCAAATGGAACCTCAAAATCTGACCTTTTAGTGCCTTCATTTACAGAGTCCATTTTATACAGATTCCCTTGTACAGGGCCCCCATGGTCCTCCAGACAGTTGTTACTGATCTTCCATAGGAGAATGATTGAATTAGGTTTTTTCCCATCAAAACTGCCACCTGTCTTTCCAATTTTTCAACACTATCATTCAATAGCTGATTTGCATCAGCCTGAGCCTCTTCAGTTATGTTCAGACAGTTCAAGGCCATTAAAAGTGGCCATGCCACCATGAACACAGCTAAGTGTCATTCTCAAGTTGTAAGTATGTCTTTGCTAAGACCATGGAAATACTCAGTCAGGTGGGCCAGGGACTCATGGACCCTCCCTCCGTCCCACACAGGGCCCCATTTTTCAGTGACAGAAGCAGTGCTGCATTTTGAGGATCCTAGGAATCCCAGGACATGCCCTGACAAAAGGTCATTCAAAGGGGTAGTCTTTCCCCATCCAAACAACTCCATGATATTCACAGAATCACAGAATTGTAGGGGTTGGAAGGGACCTCCAGAGACCACTGAGTCCAGTCCCCCTGCCAAAGCAGGTTCCCTACACCACGTTGCACAGCTCAGCATCCAGGCAGGTCTTGAATATCTCCAGAGAAGGAGATTCCACAACCACCCTAGGCAGCCTGTTCCAGTGCTCTGTCACTCTCACCATAAAGAAGTTATTGCACACATTAGTGCAGAATTTCCTATGGTGCAGTTTCTGTCTGTTTCCCATTGTCCCTCCTCCACACACTGCTGAAAAGATTCTGGCTTCACCTCTTTGCCCCCCACACCTCAAATATTTATAGACCTGGATCAGGTCCCCTCTCAGCCTTCTTTTCTCAAGGCTAAACAGACCCAGTTCCCTAAGTCTCTCCTCATAGGGGAGATGCTCCAGGCCCTTCACCATCTTTGTGGTCCTCCACTGGACTCTTTCCAAGAGATCCCTGTCTTTTTTGTACTGGGGAGCCCAGAACTGGACACAATATTCCAGATGAGGCCTCACCAGGGCAGAGTAGAGGGGGAGGATCACCTCCTTCGACCTGCTGGACACGCTCTTTTTAATGCACCCCAGGATGCCATTGGCTTTTTTGGCTACAAGGGCACACTGCTGGCTCATGGTCAATCTGTCATCCACCAGGACGCCCAGATCCCTCTCAGCAGAGCTCCTCTCCAGCAGCTCTTCCCCCAGCCTGTACTGGTGCATGCAATTATTTCTACCCAGGTGCAAGACTCTACACTTGCTTTTGTTAAACCTCATCCGGTGTCTTACTGCCCAGCTCTCCAGCCTGTCCAGGTCTCGCTGAATGGCAGCACAGCCTTCAGGCATGTCAGCCAATCCTCCCAACTTCGTGTCCTCAGCAAACTTGCTGAGGGTGGTCACACAGCTAGAAAACGTTGTCAGCATTGTGTAGTATGAATAAACCATGGTTTTTGATCTAAATGTCAGAGTGAGTGTGGTGTGAGTGAGACACAGAACAGCTGCAGGGTGAGTGCCGAGTCCCGATCCATGTTTCCTTCCTCCTGTGAGGGAAATGGCCAGACACGGACAAAGTGAAAGACTGTGTTGTCTGTCCACTCATATGTACTTTCTGCTTGTATGTAAGAAGACGGGAGTTTGTACTCTGTAGATTAGTAAGATTGTCCTGAGGAGAGGTGTACATTCCACCCGACCAATGAGTGTCAACCCATTTATGTAATACTATGTACTGCTTGCGAGGAAGCGTGTGAGGGAGGTGGTTCAATCAGTGCTGGTTCTGTGGCACAGTGTTTATAACTGAAGAATACAGACTGTATTAAGGGAGTTTATGTGAACTGAAGAACTGTACGTTTTGACAAACTGTTTTGATGGTATAAGAAAGTGTAATTGTTAATGATATATGGAAGTGTACTTGAGGGAATGTGGAAGTGTATCTGAGCATACAAACAGAGGAAGCATTTACAGAAGAAAAAAGGTTAAAGTGAGTTTACCTGCACTGACATGAGAGCAACACCCTGAACCTCTGCCCTGTGAGCTGAGCAGAGCAGAGCAGAGACACAGTCCTCATGTATCAGGTAGTGTTATTCTGCTTACCAAATGAATGAGTTCACTACAGAAGAGGCAAATCTTCCCCTCTGCTCCATTTGTGGCATACTCTGGAGTTCAAGACATTGCAAAGCTATGGCACATCTACTTTCTTTCAATGATGACGCCTTAGTATGCTCTGGGCTGTCATTTCAATTGCATCTAAAGAAGTCTAGGGTCATGCCAGCTGACAGGAAGCTGGCAAATGTTGTCTCATTGTAAGGAAGAGCAAGAAAGATGACATGGGCAATTATGGACCTGTCAGTCCAGAGCCTGGTAAAATTATGGAGAAAATGATGGTGGGAGTTATGGAAAAACAGCTGAAGGACAATTCTGTCATTGGTTGCAGCCAACACAAGTTTGTGAGGCGAAGGTCCTGTTTAATTTAAGCTCATTCTGTGACACAGTTATCCGTTTAGTTGACCAAGGGAAGCCAGTTGATGTAATCCTTGAGGATTTCAGTGGAGATTTTGATACTGTTTCTCACAACAACCTTCTGGACAGAATGTTCTGCATATGGCTAGACAGAAACACAATGTGGTGGGTGAGCAGTTGGCCAGTAGGTCAGTCCCAAAGGATTATAGTCAGTTTTTTCCATCAGGCTGGTAGATGGTCACTGTCGGGGTCCCCAGGGTTCCATTTTGGGGCCACTTTCCTTTCATGTTTATGCAGATGACTTGAATGCAGGACTAGAAGACGTTCTGAGCAAGTTTGCTGATGAGACCAGATGAGGAGGTGCTGTTGCCTCCACTGAGGGTGGAGAGGACTTGCAGAGAGATGTGGACAAGTCAGAGAAGTGGGTACCAGTTGGTACTAAGCACCAAGTGCATAACGTATAACAAGAACAAGTGCCTGATTGTGCACCGCAGAACATAAAGGACTTCAAACTCTGGGAGAATGTGCAAACGAGGGCACTGGAACTGAGAGATCTGAAGTTCAGAGTTTCACAGGGATTGACTGCTTGTTCAGACTGGGCCCTTCTCACATCCCTTCTCACATCCTGCAATGAAACATAGGTCTCATATGGGACATGAACCTCACAGCGTCCTTGCACCACATGTAGAGCCTGGGATCTTCTGTCCCCATGTCTTTCATTTAACATCATACGGACCTCCAACCCATTGCCCCAGGAAATGCCAGGAGCCAACATGAGAGACAGGATCTCTCTACCACTGGTCTTGCAATCAGGGCTTGACCTGTCTGCTTTGTAAGGCAAAGGAGAGGTTTCTTAGCATGCCAGTGCCTTTGCCTGCCTGTAGTCATGGCTTCCAGTTATCTTCTCTAACAAGTCCCTTGGGAAGCTTACTTGGTAATGTTCCTCAGCGGGCCCATTAATACTCCAAGAAACTTCACTGTTACTTCTGACTTTGTCTTGTTGAGCACTTTGTGCAAACTTCTCTCTGCACTAGAGGCTGATGAACTCAGCATCAAATGCACCCTGGGACCATTATAACCTAAAGAATCTCCTGTGCCTTATGCCATCTTGTTATCTTCTTCAGGTTATCAGAACTTGTTCAGCAAAAAGGAGGGATATCTGGAGAGAGCTTAAAGAATCCAGTATAAATTTATTGTCTATTTATTTATAGTTGGGTTTAAAGAAGACATTAAAGCAGCACTGTGCAACTGATACCAATCCAGGATGTCCCAATGAGTTCTGTACTGTTACTGTGTTGACAAAGGTCCTTCTCAACCTCCCCACCCAATTTCTGCTCACAATGGACCTATGGGACTTGCATCACTTTTCTTCACATCACTCTTCTCCTCTGCATTCATCCGCTCAGTGTTAAAACTGCTTTGCACCAACTCCCACTGGCTTTCCTCAGAGAACCAGCTACACATGGAAAAGGAAAGATTTCTCTTTTTTATCTGGCCAGCAAATGGAAAGAAAGGTGATGCAATTGAATGAACAGTAAAACACAGTGATCAACTGCATGCCATGTTCAAGCGGCATCTATTGAAGTTTGTCTTTCATATGGAATATTTTTAAAAGAAATGATTTATTCTGAGGTAGGATAGGATAGATTGAATCACAGTGAAGTAGTTGACAACAGAGGCCATCAGACTCTGAGAGATGGAGCAAATTCCAGTAATCTTCCTGGGATAGATCAGCCAGGTAGTTGAGAGGTATCAACTTAAAACTGATCAGGACTTGTGAGTATTTCACACATTGAGATGGGTTAACACATTCTCATTGATTTATATCTTTGTCTCCAACTCTGTTTTTCACTTTTACTGACATTAATGAACATCTTTCAGACTTCGTGCCTTAATAAAAAAGAGACAGTGATTGAGAAAAAGAAAAAGTATAAGAAGAAAAAGAAAAAGAATAGATAGGAAGGGATAGATCAGATCACAGTGAAGGAGTTGACAACACATTCCATCAGACTTTGGGGAGATGGAACAAATTCCAGTAATCCCCCTGAAAGTCAGAAATCAGACAGATAATTGGGAGGTATCTGACTGAACAAAGAGCAAGGGATGGAGAAATCTGGAGGGCAGTGGGAGTAGTGTGTGCCCAAATGGCCTGCTGAAAACATGCCCTTAACCATGGCCATTTCTTTAGGAGAGCTGAAAAAACTTGGAGGATGAGGCACATCAAATAGGCAGCAGGGAAGAGTAGTGCTGGGCACCAGGCTACAGTCACAGGGCATTGGCACTGGCACCGCTGTCTGTGTCTCTGAACCTGAAGGCATTTGTGTCCAGCGAACACAGTTCTGGAAAACATTGTAGTTTCAGTAAAAGAAAAAAAAAGACATCAAATCACCTCAAAGATTCATATTTACAACTTAAAATGGAACAAGACTCATGAGAATTTTTCATGTTGAGAAGGGTTAACACATTTTCATTGATTTCCATCTTTGTCTTCAATTATTTGTTTCAGTTTTATTGACATTTATGATCAACTATTAAGCTTACAGCCTCAAAATAAATAAATAAATTAAAAGAGATACATTTGCATCTTGCACATGGCCTGATGCCCCTTTCACCTTCACAGTTCCCACAAGTCCTTCCATGCCGGAGAGTATGAGATCCAGCAGAGCACCTCTCCTCTTTGGTTCCTCCACTGCTTGGTCAAGAAGCTGCCATCTGTGCTCTCCATGGATCTGCTGGATGCCACATGCCCTGCTGTGCTGTCCCTGCCACAGATAATGGAGTGACAAAGGCCACCAAATGGGACAAGGGACAGACAACATCAGATTCCCATCTGTCTGCAGAGGGCACCTTCCATTTACTCTCCCTGATCAGGAAGACAGGAAAAGACACTGATGGTCTCCTCTGTTTGCCATTTCCATTAGCTCTGACCTGTCTGCTCTTCCATCCCCAGGCAGAGCTCAGTGCACTCTCACAGAGGGCAGTCGCCCTTCTTTGTCTCCTCGCCCATCCATCCTAAAGACTCGGTATCCCCCTTGTGCTACAGTGCAGTTGTGGAAACCATTAAACTGTGTCCCCATGGTCCAAACAGGAGCTCAGGCCTGCAGCTCTACCAAGATTTCTAGCTTCTTGTGTGTTGGTGTTTGCATTAGTGCAAAAGCACAGAAGTAAATATCCTAATTGAAAAGCATCACTGGACATTGCCTAACTGGATAGCTCATCTATAGAATCAGTGTGCAGAAGGTGGCACACAAACATTAGACCGATCGTGGGTCTTGGAGGTGATGGAGCAGCACGGACACACCATGGGCATGGCTTTCCTGAAGGCCCTGTGCTGCTCTTGTAGCTGTGAGTGAATTCACCGGACAGCCGGTGCTATCCCCTCTCTGGCCCTCAGCTGATGCCCAGGAAGGAGGTGTCTATCTCAGGGATTTCCCACACGGTTTACAAGCACTTGCAAACATCAGGAGCAGCCCAGGCACCTTGGGCATCACCCAGTGTCTGTGTGTGAGCTGCTGCCTCCCAGCTGAAGGACCGAGGACTCAGAGCAGGAGCTCACATGCAGGCAACTCCTTGTGCACTTCTGAACTGAACCAGAGAAATCCCAGCTCCTGTGGTTCTGTGGGGAGCCGAATCCCATTTCAGCTCCAGGATTTCTGTCAAGGGATGAGACTCCTGCGCTGCCTCAGCTGGATCACTGCCCTGCACAGGGAACGTCCAAACCTCGCCTTCCTTGTCTGGTTGCCCTTATTGTTTCATCAAACGATCTCTGGGAGCACTCCCCATATGTCTCCAATCAGTCACTGACCACTGGACATGTGGTGGTTAATTGAGTGGATTTCAAAGCACAGTCATGATGCTGTTGTCTTTCAGGAGCTGTTGGCCATGAGGACCCAGGGACATGTCAGGGGAAATGAGTGGGAAGGATAAAAATGACATAATCTGCTGCTTGCTTGTCCAGGTTCCTGGGACACAGGGAGCTCATAAAAGTGGGCAGAGCTGCAGAGAGACAGCTGTGCCCAGGAGCAGCTCTTGTGCACAGCACAGCCTGCAGGTGACAGAAGGAGAGGAGAGAAATTGGAGAGAGCTTGCAGGATGTGTGTGGTGTGAGCGGGCTGTGAGCTCACTGCAGGAGCATTGCTCACAGACCATGACAAGGTAAGTCTCACAGCTGACCATGAGCTGCTTTTAATTAAGGGGTAACTATAACTGGGACATCCCATAGGAGATCTGACTGCAGGCACTGCATGTTTCTTTACTGTGGAAAAAGCTTTCTGCTCCAGCTGAGACGGGTGCCCAGGGCTGTCCTGCAGAGCAGGGTCCCTGCTGTGCCCCAGGGGCTGTGTGCCGGGTATGGGACTCTGCCGCCTGCCAGGCTCAGCACTCAGCCTGCCCGGGGAGCTGCCCAGGGCGCTGCGGGGAGACGTGTGGGGTAAGGAGCCCCCGGCAGGGTTTGTGCTGCCACAGCTGCTGCCTGGGGCAGGGGATCACAGCTCCACTGCACAACTGAATGTTTCTGAGGGCACTTTGCAAGAGGAGAGCCAAGGCAGGGGGTTTCCATTTCCTGTTCTGAGGCAAAGAGGTTTGGAGTCAGAAATCTAAAAGGGGCAATAAGAGTTCTGAGAATTTTTCATCAATCAATTGCTTGTTTTGTGAACACTCACACATGATGTGCTTTCAGTCTCCCCTTTCTCGAAGGATGGAATTATCTTCATTTTCTGTAGGCATGAATAATTCACTTATCCTACAAACAGGCAGCATTTTCTAACTGAAACTGAATGCCACAGAAGCTCGGGTAGGGGGCTCTAAGAGCACTTGGGGTAAAGATATGAGACATGAAACAGATGAAAATATCCAGGGAGAAGGGATAAGAAAATAAGAGGAAGGTTAGAGCTCCATATGCTGCTTCTGCTTAAGGAATGCTGATCTACATGAAATTAAATGCAAGTAATGGTGCTAAATGTACACTGTTGTAGGAGAATTAAAACATTTCATAGTATAGCAGGAGTAGTGCCTCTGAGAATGGTCTGGACTTGTCATTATCTTCTGCACTCTGAGCAGGACTCCAAGCCCAACAACAGCAGATGCCCAACAGCAGCTCCATCAGTGAGTTCCTCCTGCTGCCGTTGGCAGACACGCGGCAGCTGCAGCTCCTGCACTTCTGGCTCTTCCTGGGCATCTACCTGGCTGCCCTCCTGGGCAACGGCCTCATCAGCACAGCCGTAGCCTGCGACCGCCGCCTGCACACCCCCATGTACTTCTTCCTCCTCAACCTGGCCCTCCTTGACCTGGGCTGCATCTCCACCACTCTCCCCAAGGCCATGGCCAATGCTCTCAGGGACACCAGGGCCATCTCCTACACAGGATGTGCTGCACAGATCTTTTTCCTTGTCTTCCTCAGCTCAGCAGAGTATTCCCTTCTCACCATCATGTCCTATGACCGCTATGTTGCCATCTGCAAGCCCCTGCACTACAGGACCTTGATGGACAGCAGAGCTTGTGCCACCATGGCAGCAGCTGCCTGGGGCACTGGGGCTCTCTATTCCCTGCTGCACACTACCAACACATTTTCACTGCCTCTCTGCCAAGGGAATGTTTTGAACCAGATTTTCTGTGAAATCCCACAGATTCTCAAGCTCTCTCGCTCAGCCTCCTACCACAGGGAAGTTGTGCTTCTCATTCTTAGTGTCAGTTTAGCCTTTGGGTGTTTTGTTTTCATTGTTGTGTCCTATGCGCAGATCTTCATGGCCCCAGGCAGAGCTCAGTGCCCTCTCATGGATGGCAGCAGCCTTTTCTCTTCTTCCTTGCCCATCCGTCATGCAGAATCTGTACCCCATTTGCTACAGTACAGAGCTGAGAATCAACCCACCGTGTCTCTGTGAACCAAACAAGACCCTAGGCCTGCAAAGGCACAGAGATTTGGAGTTCGCTGAGTGAATGTTTGTGGTCCTCTCATTAGTGTAAGGATTCTTCAGAAAGCATCCCCTTCCAGAAGCATGCTTTGATTTAGCCTGTCTGGGTCTTGCATCTATACTGTGGTACTGATGTTCAGGGCCTTGCTCAGAATCAGCAGCCTGCATGAAAGGAAAAGCTCTGTGGTTTTCTCTTGATTTGTCCCGTTTATTTCCCATGCTACCCGCACTGGTCTACAGGCACTTTAGGGCAGCAGTAGGTTGGGGTTACCCCCAGAGGGTACACAGTAAGATTTAGGACGGGGTATTGGCAACAAGACTTTCTCTGAGGAATCCTCACACAATCCTATAGAACAACTCAGAGGCTTTCCATTCAATCTCCAACAGCAACAATATCCCTCAGCCCTTCTCTGTCACATCCAATTCCCCACCCTTCCCCATTTGGACCTGGTTTAAAGCCCTATAATCAATCAGTGCAGGAGCATTTCAGATGGGGTCATGGAGGAGGCAGACTGCCATTCTTGGGGTGGCCATTTTCCCAGGAGGGCATGGTGGGAGGGCTTTGTCCCATCTGGTTCCACCAACACTTGCATCCACACAGCAGAAGGCTGTGCCCTCTGTGTCCCACTTGAACTCTGCATGGAGCTTACAGTTGGCAGTGACATGGCTGAGAAGCTCTGGGCATGGATTAAGGGACAGGGAATTAATGTGCCTTCCTAACTTCCTCCCTGCATGCCTTAGCAACTTCCTTGTAATCTCCCCAAGTACCCAGCCCCTTCTTCCAGAGGACGGAGATTCTCTTTTTCTTCCTGAGTCTCAATAGTTTTCCCCAGTTCATCTGCACTGGTCTTCTTCCCCTATGGCTCACCTTATGGCATTCAGGGACAGCCTGATCTCGTGCCTTTAAGATTTCCATCTTGAGGAGTGTCCAGGCTTCCTGGACCCCTTTACCCATAAGGAGCGACTCCCAAGGGACCTGTGCTACAAGTGTCCTGAACAGGTCAAAGTCCGCCCTCTAGAAGTTCAGGATAGTAGTTTTGCTAGTCACCCTTCTGACATCTCCAAGAATAGAGAATTCTACCATTTCATGGCCACTCTGCCCAAGACAGTCCCCAACCTTCTCAACTCCTACCAGTCCTTCACTGTTAGTGAAGAGCAGGTCTAGCAAGGAACCACCCCTGGTAGGACTTCATACCAGCTGTGTAAGGAAGCTGTCTTGCATGCAATCTATAAACCTCTTGGACTGATTCCTCTGCTATTTATTATATTCCCAGCATATATCAGAGAAGTTGTAGTCTCCCAAGAAAATGAGTGCTGGCAATCTTGCGACTTCAGTAAGCTGCTCATAGAATGCCTCACCCATCAATTAGGCGGTCTATAAGAAACCTTTAGCAAGATGTCACACTTACAGGCCTTTCCCCCGATCCTTACAAACATGCACTTCATTCTGAAGCCCAAGCTCTTCAACATCAAAACTCTCTTTAATATAAAGGGCCACACCACCACCCTTCCTTCCTCCTCTATCCCTTCTGAAGAGCTTGTAACCATCCATCACAGCACTCCAATCATGGCAGTGGTCCCACCATGGGTCGGTAATAGCAACTAGGTCATGGTTTGTCAGATGCACAGTTGCTTCCAGCTCCTCTTGCTTGTTGACCAAGCTGCGTGCGTTGGTGTAGACGCACTTCAGCTGAGGCATCTGCCTCTCTCCCAGCTCAAACAGCATTTCCCTAGGCTTATCTCTGGTAAGCCCTGTTTTGTCCACTCCCCCATCGTAGCTAGTTTAAAGCTCTTTCGATAAGCCCCGCTACCGTCTATGCTAGGATTCACTTCCCCCTTTGAGACAGTTGGGTTCCATTCATGGATAACAGACCATGGGCCAAGTAAACTGTCCTGTGATCAAAGAACTCAAAGTTTCTGGCTCAGTACCAACCTCTGAGACAATTGTTCATTGCTTTGCTTTCCAAGCCTGCTCTGTGTCCCTCACTGCCACTGAAGGTATAGAACAAAAAATCACTTGATCTCCCACTTTGTGAACTAAATGGCCTAAATTCCTGAAATCTCTTTTTATAGTTTGTAGTCTTATCTAAGAAATTTCATCACTGCCCACCTAAACTATGAGTAGTGGAAAATAATCAGTGGACCTAACCAGCATTGGGAGTTTCCTCATTATGTCCCTGACCTGAAACCAAGAAGGCAGCAGACTTACTGACAACTGGGGTCCAGTCTGCAAATGGGGCCCTCTATTCCTCTGAGAAGGGAGTCACCCACCACGGCCACCCTTCTTTCTTTCATGGCAGAGGAAGTCACAAGGCTTGGTAGTGACTGCCTTGCATTAGGTTTCCTCCTAGGCAGATCCTCCATTGCCTCCCCATTCTTATCTCCTTCAGATTTCAGAGTGTCAAACCTGTTGCTTAGATGGATCAGGGGTCGAGGGCTAGGCAGGCATGGGGGAGCTCCTGTGATGTTGAGTTGGGACTCTCTTCCAACCCTTCTCATCAGTCAGGTCTGTCTGACTGTGACAGGGCAGGGAGTCAACCACTTTTCTGGGGGTATCTGCCTGGCAGCCTTCCCTCGGGGATGCCAGCAAGTCACTCCACCAGCCCATCTCCCGATCACACTCCCTGATGGTAAACTGTGAGTAAAACCTTGAGTAAAGTGAGAGTTCACCTAGACAAAAGTATGAGTAGAAACATGGACTGACGTGAGGGTAAACCCAGAGTAAACCCAGGATCCCATCCATTGGGCATGCACAGCCTCTGAGGGCAACTTTTTCCAGTGTTGCTGTGTAAAAATATAGGTTCCTCACATCTAACCTATGTCTCCCCTTTTTAATTTAAATCCGTTTCCATTTGTCCTGTTATCAACAGACCATCCCATCCTTATTCTAGCGTTAGGCATCTCATCCTCAGATGGAAACCCTGGGGCTGAATTGGGATCAGTTTTTCAAAGAACCACAGGAGCTACAAGTTCACCTAGCTGAGTTCAGATGTGCACAGTGAGGTGTCTGTGTGTGAGTCCCTCATCTGAATCCTTGGTTTTTATTCCACAGGGACTGCACTACTCATACACAGTCTCTCAGTGATGCCCAAGGTGCCTTGGGTGATCCTAGTTTTGTGCTAGTGCTTGTAAACTGTGACGGAAAATCTATGAGATAGACACCTCCTTCTGGAGCATCAGCTGAGGGCCAGAAGGGAGGTATTCTTGGCCATCCTAAATACCACCTCAGCCACGTGCTTAGGGCACCCATTGTGTCTTTTGCACCTGACCCCATGGAGTATGTAGTGATATTCAGCTTATCAAAAGGATGAGCTCAGAACAGAAGAGGCAGATCTTCCTCTCTGCTCCATCTGTGGCATAGTCTGGATTTCAAGGCATTGCAAAGCTATGGCACATCTACGTTCTTGCACTGATGACACTTTAGCATGCTCTGGGCTCGCATTTCAATGGCATCTAATAAATCTAGGGTCATACCTGTTGACAGGAAGCTGGCAAATGTTGTCTCATTGTAAGGAAGAGCAAGAAAGATGACACGGGCAACTATGGACCTGTCAGTCTCACTACAGTGCTTGGTAAAATTATGGAGAAAATGATGGTGGGAGTTATGGAAAAACAACTGAAGGACAGGTCACAGACAACACAAGATACAGAGGGGAAGGTCCTATTTAATTTCAGGTCTTTTTATGACACCTTTATCCATTGAGCTGAACAAGGGAAGGCAGTTGATGTAATCCTTGAGGATTTCAGTAGAGCTTTTGATACTATTTCTCCAGCACCCTTCTGGACAGAAATTCCTGCATACAGCTAGACAGAAACAGAACGTGGTGTGTTGTAATACAAGAAGAATTTTACAGAGCAGCAGCTATGGATTGAGATAAGGAGTTCACAGAGCAGCAGCTGCGGAGCAGGATAAACAGCATGAGAACAAAGGACATCTCTAGGAAAAGAATGAATGGCTCGTGGCTTTGAAGGGGGGTTATAGGGTTGTTATTGCAGTAGCTTTCCTCCAACTAGCGTGTGTGATTTTTGGACACCCTTGTCTGTCTCCTATAAAAGTCTGGCTTTCGGGCAATAAATTGATGCAGCTATATGTAACTATATTGGTGTTTCTCTGTTTGACCCAGCACGCTGACATTTTGCCTTTCAGGTTCACCAGCAGTGGTGGGTGAGCAGTTGGCCAGTAGTTCTGTCCCAAAGGATTATAGTCCGTGGGTTCCATTGGGCTGGTAGATGGTCACTGTCAGAGCTCCCCAGGGTTCCATTTTAGGGCCACTTTCCTTTCATGTTTATGCAGATGACTTGCATGCAGGACTAGAAGATGTTCTGAGCAAGTTTGCTGATGAGACCAGATGAGGAGGTGTTGTTGCCTCCACTGAGGGTGGAGAGGACTTGCAGAGAGATGTGGACAAGTCAGAGAAGTGGGTACCAGTTGGTACTAAGCACCAAGTGCATAAAGTATAACAAGAACAAGTGCCTGATTGTGCACCTGGGTATGGGCAACCCTGGACATAAACACTGTCTGTATATTGGACACATGAGAGACGTCTGACTGAAAAGGATTGGGGGTCCTGCTCAACATAAAATTTTAAGTGAGTCAGCAGTGTGCCCAGCCAGCCAAGAAGGCCAACAGTCCCCTAAAGTGCATCAAGCAATTTATTGCCAGCTGGGTGGGAGAAAGGTTTGTCCCTCTTTGCTCTGCATTGCTACTGCCTCACCTGGAGCACTGGGTGCACTTCTGGGCAATGCAGAACATAAAGAACATCAAACTATGGGAGAGTGTGCACAGGAGGGCACTGGAACTGAGGGATCTGAAGTTCAGAGTTTCACTGGGATTGACTGCTTGTTCAGACTGGGCCCTTCTCACACCCCACATCCTGTGATGAGACACAGGGCACATGTGGGATATGAACTTTAACAGCATCCTTGCACCACATGCAAATGCTTTTCCCAGTGCTTCAGTGTTCCACCACCCATTGCTTTCAACATAGTTTTCAACACCCCATTGTATCTTTTAATTTTACCAGAAGCTGGTGCATGGTAGGGGATATGATAAATCCACTCAATGCCATGAACTTTGGCCCAAGTATTTATTAAGGGAATTTTTGAAATGTGTCCCATTATGAGACTCAGTTCTTTCTGAGGTGTCATGTCTCTATAGGACTTGTTTCTAACAACCCAATATTGTGTTTCTGGCAGTAGCATGGGGTACTGCGTATGTTTCAAGCCACCCAGTGGTTGCTTCCACCATGGTAAGCACAAAACGCTTATCATTATGAGATCCTGGCAAGGTGACATCATTCACCTGTCACTCCTCCCCATATTTATACTTTTGCCTTGGCCTTCCCCCCAGAGAGGCTTCATATTCTTGGCTTGTTTAATTATGGCACATGATTCACAGTCATGAATAACCAGTGCAATAGCATCCATAGTTAAGTCCACCCCTCAGTCTCTAGCCCAATTATATGTTATGTCCATTCCTTGATGGCCTGAGGTCTCATGGAACCATCAAGCTTGAAATAATTCACTCTTGTTCTGCCAGTCCAAGTCTATTTGAGCCACCTCAATTCTGGCAGCTCGACCTACCTGATGGTTGTTTTGTTGTTCTGCAATAGCCCGACTCTTGGGCAAGTGTGCATCCACGTGACACACCTTTACAATCATATCTTTTTTTTGAGCAGTTATGTTTTTCTACAGTTCAGCAGCCCAAATAGGTTTACACCTCCGTTGCCAGTTATTTTGTTCCCACTGCTGTAACAACCCCCATAAGGCATTTGCCACCATCCATGAGTCAGTATAAAGATAAAGCATTGGCCACCTCTCCCGTTCAGCCACATCTAAGGTCAGCTGGACAGCTTTTACCTCTGCAAACTGACTTGATTCTCCTTTACCTTCAGTGGCCTCTGCGACCTGTCGTGTGGGGCTCCAAACAGCAGCTTTCCATCTCCGATGCTTCCCTACAATATGAAATGATCCATCAGTGAAAAGAGCATATTTCTTTTCATTTTCTGGTAGTTCGATGTATGGTGGGGCCGCTTTAGCACATGACACCTCTTCTCCTGGTGATGTTCCAAACTTTTTATCTTCAGTCCAGTTCATGATCACTTCTAAAATTCCTGGACGATTGAGGTTCCCCATCCGCGCTTGTTGTCTAATCAGTGCAATCCACTTGCTCCAGGTGGCATCGGTAGCATGATGGGTGGAGAGAACCTCCCCTTTCAACATCCGGTTCATCATTGACAGTCGAGGTGCCAGAAAGAGCTGCATTTCAGTACCAGCTACTTCGGAAGCAGCCCGAGCCCCCTCATACGCGGCTAAGATCTCCTTCTCAGTTGGAGTGTAGCACTCTTCAGACCCCTTGTACGCTCAGCTCCAGAATCCCAGGGGTCGGCCTTGGGTCCCTCCTGAGGCTCTTTGCCACAAACTCCAAGTGGGACCTTTCTCTCCAGCAGCAGTATAGAGGATGTTCTTTACATCCTGTCCAGTCCGTACTGGCCCCAGGTCCATGGCACAGGCTATCTCCTGTTTAATCTGTTCAAAAGCCTGCTGCTGCTCTGGGCCCTATGCAAAATCATTCTTCTTCTGCATCACCTGATAAAGGGGGCTTACAATGAGGCTGTAGTTTGGAATGTGCATCCTCCAAAAGCCCACTGCACCCAGGAAAGATTGTGTCTCTTTCTTGCTAGTTGGTGGAGACATGGCAGTGATTTTGTCAATCACTGTTGGGATGTGATGACATCCATCCTGCCACTTTATACCTAAGAACTGAATTTCCTGGGCAGGCCCTTTTACTTTGCTTCACTTAATAGCAAAACTGGCTCATAGAAGAATTTGAATTATTTGCTCTCCAGCACAGCAGCACTCAGTGGGGGTGTGACCTCATTCAGGCCACGGTAGTCTACTGTCAGCCTCCATTCTCCACTGGCTTTACGCACTGGCCATATGGAGCTGTTAAAAGGTGAGTGAGTTTTACTGATCACTCCCTGATTCTCCAACTGGCGAATCAAATCATGAATGGGGAGCAAGGAATCCCTGTTGGTGCGATACTGCCGTCTGTGCACTGTCTTTGTAGCAATCGGTACCTGCTGCTCTTTTATTTTTACTCGTAGCAGCCTCACAACAGACGGGTCCTCTGACAGGCCAGGCAAAACAGACAGCTGCTTAATGTTGTCCATATCTACAGCAGCGATTCCAAAGGCCCAGTGATACCCCTTAGTATCCTTGAAATGCCCTCTTCTGAGGTATCCTCAATACCAAGTATGAACGGAAACCCTGGACCACTCACATAGGATGTTTTTTCCAGTCTTTACCAGTGAGGCTTATTTCAGCCTCCAACACAGTCAATTCTTGAGAGATATCCAGAAATATGGATTGATTCTGTCCCTTCATGACTGGAGGGCATTAGGGTGCACTGTGCACCAGTATCCACCAGTGCCTTATATTTCTGTGGTTCTGATGTGCTAGGCCATCAAATCCACACAGTCCAATAAACTCTATTATCCCTTCCACTCCCTTGAATGAGGGCAGGGCCCCTCTATTGGTTACCTGTGATAACTGGAGCAGCCGTACTGGTGGTTGGACTGTTTTGTAGTTCCCTCACCCGTGCTCATAGTACAGGAGTAGGCTGGTCATGCCACTTCCTCGTGTCTTCTCTGTGGTCACGTAGGTAACACCACAAGGAAACACACAGTGCAATTTACTGTTGTTCCTTGCTCAATCTGGAAAGCGCTTGTGTCTAATAGCTGAGAATTTTAATGATACACATGAAGGCTTTATGGTCGTTAATTTCTTTACGATCTCTCGCCTTCAACTGAAGCAGCAGCTAGGCCAATTACCAAGTGACACCAAGGAGATGAAGTGGCAAAATGGCGATTTATTGAAACAGACACATCCTTATATAACCTACGCCTTTTTGTCTACACCCACTGTATTACACTAAGATTCTTCCAGAATATGGGGAAGGGCCTGTCACATCACAACAAGCTACCGTCCCAGCTGTCCCAACAGCGAAGCAACCAGGTAACAAGAGATTCATTCTGGTGCCGTGTGAACTCCTTTCTTACGCCTTCGATTTCAGTCATCTTCAGGGATCGACAAACAGTAACAGAGATTTCCTCCTCATCACTCTCTTCTTCATGACACTTTTCCTTTTTCCTTTCTCGGTACTTATCCAGACCTGTCACCTGGATCTTCTGTTGCCTCCTCCTCCACTTCTTTTTTCCGTTCTAGACGTGAGGACACCCATTTCCATTTCTTGCCTTCCACAAGGGCAACTGATATTGTTACTGGTGCCTCCTGTGACTGATCAAAATTGACTTGGGGATTTCCCTTTTTGGCTAGAACCTCAGCTCGGAAATTCTCTCTTTTCGGAACAGTGTTATATAGAGCACGGTAAGCACAAGCCAAGCCCCAAATAAGTCATACCCCCTTAGATCTATCTAGGCTGCGCCATCCCTGACTCAAATACTGGCTTAGTTTCTCGGGATCCCACAGGTGTTCAAGAGTTAAATCCCATGACATTGCGGGCCCCCATGTGTTGGCGAACCTGAAGGCAAAAGTCAGCGTTCTAGGACAAACAACCACACACCAATATAGTTAAATATAGCTGTGTCCATCTATTGCCTGAAGAGCCGTACTTTTATAGCAAACAAACAAGGGTGTTCAAAAATCACACGTACTAATTGGAAGAAAGCTTCTGCAATAAGAACCCTAAAACCCCGCTTCAAAGCCACGAGCCTTTCACTCTTTTGCTAGAGGTGTCCTTGGTTCTCATGCTGTTTATCCTGCTCTGCAGCTGCTGCTCTGTAAAGTGCTTATCTTGATCCATGGCTGCTGCTCTGTAAAATTCTTCTGGTATTACAACAGAATGGCAGTTCCCTGGGGTCTCCAGCACACCCCCAGCCAGCTGGCAAATGCCACTGAGGACCTTTAGGAAAGACATGCCCTGGGTAGTGACAATGTTCACTGGACAACTGTGAGCCCCACAATGGGTCTCGTACCTGTGTGCCATCTTCTGAACACCAGTAGCACGGTGTAGATGCAAGGCCCAGCCAGGCAAAATCAAAACATGCTTCTGGAAGGGGATCCTTTCTGAAGAGTCGTTACACTAATGAGAGGACCACAAACATTCACTCAGCGAACTCCAAATCTCTGTGCCTTTGCAGGCCTAGGGTCTTGTTTGGTTCACAGAGACATGGTGGGTTGATTCTCAGCTCTGTACTGTAGCAAATGGGGTACAGATTCTGCATGACGGATGGGCAAGGAAGAAGAGAAAAGGCTGCTGCCATCCATGAGAGGGCACTGAGCTCTGCCTGGGGATGGCAGAGGAGCCAGCTGAGAACTGATGGAAAGGGCTCAGAGAGGAGAGCGGCAGATTCTGTTCCTTGCTTCCTGATCAGGAAGAACAAGAAGAGGGGACAGGCAGGAATCTGAGTTACAGCTGGGATGGAATTGTTTTCTTCAGACTGTCTGCTGTGGTGCAGTGTTTTGGTTCTAGGAGAAAACCATTGATAACACTCTGATGTTTACAGCTGCTGCTAAGCAGTGTTGTACAGAGCCAAGGCCATGGTCAGTGGAGGGCACATGGAGCTGGGAGGGAACAGAGTGAGGACAGCTGACTGATAGTGGCCAAAGGGACGTTCTCTATCAGCTGACAGCAAGCAGAAATTGTATTGAAAGGGGTGGGAGTTCATCTCAGTCTCTTCACTGCCCAGGGTCCAGCTGAGCATCAGTCTGGTGGTGCTGAGCAAGTGCTTGTGCATCAGTTGTTACATACAATTCCATATCAACGGATATATAGTGATAACTATTACTCCACTTCTTTTATCTCTCTTAGTAAACTGCTTTGTTACATCCCAGAAGTTGTACTCTTTTTCCCAGTTCTCATCCCCATCCCACTGGGAATTGGGCAGTGCACAAAGCACTGTGTGCTGCTGAGCCACATGTTGGGTTCAACAACCACTGTCATTTTGGTGCCTGATGTGAGGCTCCAAGGGTTGAGATAGCAGCACATCTGTCCAGAGCGGACAGGGCTTTGTGGGAGCTGGAGAAGTGCAGGCCATGGTGCTGATATGTGTGGATGTGCTCCCTATGTGTGGAGCTTGTTGAGTCTTCTCATGAAGCTTCACTGCACAGCTCCTTACTTGGTGCTTGGATGCTGCATTAGGGTATTTATTTTGCTATGCTGTTTGACCTCAGTTTGTACCACGATAAAATTGGCAGCTGACAAAGTGAAGTTTTGTGCACATTCAGCTCTGCGGTCATCTTTGGGTTTTGGAAGTAATATTGTCCATATGATTAGGAATTACACAATTTACATTGTCGCCTCTGTGAGTCCGGGGGTGTACTGGATATTGTGTTGAGGGACATGGTTTAGTGGGAGCTATAGGTAATAGGTGAACGGTTGGACTGGATGATCTTTTAGGCCTTTTCCAACCTTGGTGATTCTATGAATCTATGATTGAGGTTAAACAATTATTCAGGAATATCAGTGAGAGATCTGCCCCAAGGTGAGAAGGCTCTGCATGGCAGGGGGTGTGGGACGGTCTGGGCAGCTGCCTGGAGTGGTGGGCACCCCCAGGGCTTTGGAACTTCATCTCCGAGCAACTGCAGGATCCTGATAAACTGGTAGAATATTGGGGGCAGGTCTGCTGTGGCACTGGTAACCCCCAAGAGGCACAAATGACTGCAGTGTGCCAGATCCGGAGAGCTGGATCTGCTGACAGTGCTGCAGCCTCTGCAACTCCTGGCACAGACCATGCAGCAGCTCCAAGGTTTTGCTACACGTCCTGCAGTTGCTCCAAGCTCTGGGCAGATCCCTCTGTCACTCCACCCCTCATAATGAGCTCTGCAGTTACTCCTGCTACGGGTCCTGTAGCTGTTCCAAGTATGGTAATAAGAAAATGGTACAAATTCTTCCCAAGGGAGGAAGTACAGCCCTGCGGTGGCTCCAACCCCTCCAATGAGCCCAGTGGCTGCTCCAACATAGTCACAGGTCCTGTGGTGGTTCCAGCTCTGGCAATGAACTCTGAGGTCACTTCAACTCCTGCAACAGCCCAACAGCCACTTCAGCTCCTACAGTGAACCCTGTGGCTGTTAAAACCCCTGCAACTAATCCTGGACTTGCAGACAGATGCGCATAGGGATTAGTTCATATATGTTTGCAACTGCATATGTTGTATATGTGTGAAAATACACTAAATATATTATATATGTATAAATACATTTGTCATAATTATTATCCTTTTCTTTTTCTCTTTGTCTCAACCCATAAACCTTAAACCACAGCACTGCCTTGAGATGCTTACGGATCTCCTTGGGACTATTCAATCTGATCTGGTCACACAGTGAAGAGCACCTGAAGATCTCAAGGTTTTCTCAGGGAGCAGCTCCTGAGATATATTCCTTACACCAGCTTTGGAAGAGGCCTCCCTCCAGTTCTCTGGTCCTGCTCTAAAGGGGCCCTCTTGTTATGGCAGTGCCAGCAAGGAGACCAGCTCTGACAGACCTGTTCATATTGCCGGCTACTGACTGCAGCCCTGGATTGCTGCTGTAGAGGCAACAGGACTGTTGTGAGACACACAAGACCTTCAGGACTGCACAAATGAGAGGACTCAAGAGCACTGCAGCACTGGTAAGAGCACATGAATGAAAAGAGCACGTTGAGCTGCTGTCTGTGGCTGTACCTCCCCAAATCCAGGCAAAGTAGGAAGAAAGAAAATCTAAGTAAGTCTATTTTGAAAGCTTTTTAGGTATCTTATAACATATTCAGGGAATCTGGTTCCATGTTTACATGAGTTCTTGGAGTGAGAAAATGGAAATTAGGTAGGAAAGAATTTAAATACATTTTTATTTATAAGTTCAATAACATTTTTTTTTTGCACATTCCTATATCTCACATAATCAAACAGACAAAGATGCATAAAATATAAAGAACCACCACTGGGAATCCTATTGAGGAAGTTGTGCATTTTATTGTAGCTGGAATAGTGCTTATTGCAACACCTTCCTGAAAGCGTGCTTGATCTCCCTGTTCCTCATGCTGTAGATAATAGGGTTTAGTGTTGGAGGAACCACTGCATACAGAATGTCAGATCCAGGAGTGGGGAGGAAATGGACGGGGGCTTCAGGTAGGCAAAAGCACCAGTGCTGAGAAACAGGGAGACCACAGCCAGGTGAGGGAGGCACATGGAGAAGGCTTTGTGCCGTCCCTGCTCAGAGGGCATCCTCAGCACAGCCATGAAGATGTGCACATAGGACACAACTATGAAAACAAAGCAACCAAAGCCTAAACTGACACCAAAAAAGAGAAATACAAATTCCATGAGGTAGGAGCCAGAGCAGGAGAGCTTGAGGATCTGTGGGATTTCACAGAAAAACTGGTTGACAACATTGCCTTGGCAGAGAGGCAGTGAAAACGTACTGGCAGTGTGCAGCAGGGAATAGAGAACCCCAGTGCCCCAGGCAGCTGCTGCCATGGTGGCACAAGCTCTGCTGTCCATCAAGGTCCCGTAGTGCAGGGGCTTGCAGATGGCAACGTAGCGGTCATAGGACATGATGGTGAGAAGGGAATACTCTGCTGAGAGGAAGAAGGAAAAGAAAAAGAGCTGTGCAGCACATCCTGTGTAGGAGATGGCCCTGGTGTCCCAGAGGGCGTTGGCCATGGCTTTGGGGAGAGTGGTGGAGATGCAGCCCAGGTCGAGGAGGGCCAGGTTGAGGAGGAAGAAGTACATGGGGGTGTGCAGGCGGCGGTCGCAGGCTACGGCTGTGCTGATGAGGCCGTTGCCCAGGAGGGCAGCCAGGTAGATGCCCAGCAAGAGCCAGAAGTGCAGGAGCTGCAGCTGCCGCGTGTCTGCCAACGGCAGCAGGAGGAACTCGCTGATGGAGCTGCTGTTGGACATCTGCTGTTGTTGGGCTTGGAGTCCTGCTCAGAGTGCAGAAGATAATGACAAGTCCAGACCATTCTCAGACACACTCCTCCTGCTATAATATGAAATGTTTTTATTCTCTTACAACAGTGTACATTTAGCACCATTACTTGCATTTAATTTCATGTATTTCAGCATTCCTTAAGCAGAAGCAGCATATGGAGCTCTAACCTTCCTTTTATTTTCTTATGCCTTCTCCCTGGATATTTTCATCTGTTTCATGTCTCATATCTTTACCCCAAGTGCTCTTAGAGCCCCCTACCCGAGCTTCTGTGGCATTCAGTTTCAGTTAGAAAATGCTGCCTGTTTGTAGGATAAGTGAATTATTCATGCCTACAGAAAATGAAGATAATTCCATCCTTCGAGAAAGGGGAGACTGAAAGCACATCATGTGTGAGTGTTCACAAAACAAGCAATTGATTGATGAAAAATTCTCAGAACTCTTATTGCCCCTTTTAGATTTCTGACTCCAAACCTCTTTGCCTCAGAACAGGAAATGGAAACCCCCTGCCTTGGCTCTCCTCTTGCAAAGTGCCCTCAGAAACATTCAGTTGTGCAGTGGAGTTGTGATCCCCTGCCCCAGGCAGCAGCTGTGGCAGCACAAGCCCTGCCGGGGGGCTCCTTCCCCCCACCCGTCTCCCTGCAGCACCCTGGGCAGCTCCCCGGGCAGGCTGAGTGCTGAGCCTGGCAGGCGGCAGAGTCCCATACCCGGCACACAGCCCCTGGGGCACAGCAGGGACCCTGCTCTGCAGGACAGCCCTGGGCACCCGCCTGCAGCCCCGGCTGCACAGCCTGCAGCCGTGCTGGGACATGCAGCCCTCAGGGCTGTGATTTCATACTGCAGTATGGAAGCCCTCAGCTGGAGCAGAAGGCTTTTTCCACAGTAAAGAAACATGCAGTGCCTGCATCCAGATCTCCTATGGGATGTCCCAAATTAAGTTGACCCTCTATGAAAAGCAGCTCATGGTCTGCAGTGAGACTTACCCTGTCATGGTCTGTGAGCAATGCTCCTGCAGTGAGCTCACAGCCCGCTCACACCACACACATCCTGCAAGCTCTCTTCAGTTTCTCTCCTCTCCTTCTGTCACCTGCAGGCTGTGCTGTGCACAAGAGCTGCTCCTGGGCACAGCTGTCTCTCTGCAGCCCTGCACACTTTTATGAGCTCCCTGTGTCCCAGGAGCCTGGACAGGCAAGCAGCAGATTATGTCATTTTTATCTTTCCGACTTGTCTCCCCTGACATGTCCCTGGGTCCTCATGGCCAACAGCTCCTGAAAGACAACAGCATCATGACTGTGCTTTGAAATTCGCTCAATTAACCACCACATGTCCAGTGGTCAGTGACTGATTGGAGACATATGGGGAGTGCTCCCAGAGATCGTTTGATGAAACAATAAGGGCAACCAGACAAGGAAGGCAAGGTTTGGACTTTCCCTGTGCAGGGCAGTGATCCAGCTGAGGCAGTGCAGGAGTCTCATCCCTTGACAGAAATCCTGGAGCTGAAATGGGATTCAGCTCCCTACACACCCACAGGAGCTGGGATTCCTCTGGTTCAGTTCAGAAGAGCACAAGGAGTTGCCTGCATGTGAGCTCCTGCTCTGAGTCCTCGGACCTTCAGCTGGGAGGCAGCTGCTCACACACAGACACTGGGTGATGCCCAAGGTGCCTGGGCTGCTCCTGATGTGTGCCAGTGCTTGTAAACCATGTGGGAAATCCCTGAGATAGACAGCTCCTTCCTGGGCATCAGCCGAGGGCCAGAGAGGGGATAGCACTGGCTGTCTGGTGAATTCACTCACAGCTGCAAGAGCAGCACAGGGCCTTCAGGAAAGCCATGCCCATGGTGTGACCATGTTGCTGTGTCAACTCCAAGGCCCACGATCAGTCTAATGTTTGTGTGCCACCTTCTGCACACTGATACCATAGATTAGCTATCCAGTCAGGCAATGTCCAGTGATGCTTTCCAATTAGGATGTTTACTTCTGTGGTTTTGCACTAATGCAAACACCAACACACAAGAAGCTAGAAATCTTGATAGAGCTGCCGGCCTGAGCTCCTGTTTGGACCATGGGGACACAGTTTAATGGCTTCCACAACTGCACTGTAGCACAAGGGGGATACCGAGTCTTTAGGATGGATGGGCGAGGAGATAAAGAAGGGTGAATGCCCTCTGTGAGAGTGCACTGAGCTCTGCCTGGGGATGGAAGAGCAGACAGGTCAGAGCTAATGGAAATGGCAAACGGAGGAGACCATCAGTGTCTTTTCCTGTCTTCCTGATCAGGGAGAGTAAATGGAAGGTGCCCTCTGCAGACAGATGGGAATCTGATGTTGTCTGTCCCTTGTCCCATTTGGTGGCTTTTGTCACTCCATTATCTGCAGCAGGGACAGCACAGCAGGGCATGTGGCATCCAGCAGATCCATGGTGAGCACAGATGGCAGCTTCTTGACCAAGCAGTGGAGGAACCAAAGAGGAGAGGTGCTCTGCTGGATCTCATACTCTCCGGCATGGAAGGACTTGTGGGAACTGCGAAGGTGAAAGGGGCATCAGGCCACGTGCAAGATGCAAATGTATCTCTTTTTATTTATTTTGAGGCTGTAAGCTTAATAGTTGATCATAAATGTCAATAAAACTGAAACAAATAATTGAAGACAAAGATGGAAATCATTGAAATTGTGTTAACCCTTCTCAACATGAAAAATTCTCATGAGTCTTGTTCCATTTTAAGTTGTAAATATGAATCTTTGAGGTGATTTGATGTCTTTTTTTTTCTTTTACTGAAACTACAATGTTTTCCAGAACTGTGTTCGCTGGACACAAATGTCTTCAGATTCAGAGACACAGACAGTGGTGCCAGTGCCAATGCCCTGTGACTATAGCCCGGTGCCCAGCACTACTCTTCCCTGCTGCCTATTTGATGTGTCTCATCCTCCAAGTTTTTTCAGCTCTCCTAAAGAAATGGCCATGGTTAAGGGCATGTTTTCAGCAGGCCATTTGGGCACAAACTACTCCCACTGCCCTCCAGATTTCTCCATCCCTTGCTCTTTGTTCAGTCAGATACCTCCCAATTATCTGTCTGATTTCTGACTTTCAGGGGGATTACTGGAATTTGTTCCATCTCCCCAAAGTCTGAGAAGCAGTGAGAATGTGTTAACCCGTCTCAATGTGTGAAATACTCACAAGTCCTGATCAATTTTAAGTTGATACCTCTCAACTACCTGGCTGATCTATCCCAGGGAGATTACTGGAATTTGCTCTATCTACCAGAGTCTGATGGCCTCTGTTGTCAACTACTTCACTGTGATTCAATCTATCCTATCCTACCTCAGAATAAATCATTTCTTTTAAAAGTATTCCATATGAAAGACAAACTTCAATAGATGCAGCTTGAACATGGCATGCAGTTGATCACTGTGTTTTACTGTTCATTCAATTGCATCACCTTTCTTTCCATTTGCTGGCCAGATAAAAAAGAGAAATCTTTCCTTTTCCATGTGTAGCTGGTTCTCTGAGGAAAGCCAGTGGGAGTTGGTGCAAAGCAGTTTTAACACTGAGCGGATGAATGCAGAGGAGAAGAGTGATGTGAAGAAAAGTGATGCAAGTCCCATAGGTCCATTGTGAGCAGAAATTGGGTGGGGAGGTTGAGAAGGACCTTTGTCAACACAGTAACAGTACAGAACTCATTGGGACATCCTGGATTGGTATCAGTTGCACAGTGCTGCTTTAATGTCTTCTTTAAACCCAACTATAAATAAATAGACAATAAATTTATACTGGATTCTTTAAGCTCTCTCCAGATATCCCTCCTTTTTGCTGAACAAGTTCTGATAACCTGAAGAAGATAACAAGATGGCATAAGGCACAGGAGATTCTTTAGGTTATAATGGTCCCAGGGTGCATTTGATGCTGAGTTCATCAGCCTCTAGTGCAGAGAGAAGTTTGCACAAAGTGCTCAACAAGACAAAGTCAGAAGTAACAGTGAAGTTTCTTGGAGTATTAATGGGCCCGCTGAGGAACATTACCAAGTAAGCTTCCCAAGGGACTTGTTAGAGAAGATAACTGGAAGCCATGACTACAGGCAGGCAAAGGCACTGGCATGCTAAGAAACCTCTCCTTTGCCTTACAAAGCAGACAGGTCAAGCCCTGATTGCAAGACCAGTGGTAGAGAGGTCCTGTATGTCATGTTGGCTCTGGGCATTTCCTGGGGCAATGTGTTGGAATTTTGTATGATGTTAAATGAAAGACATGGGGACAGAAGATCCCAGGCTCTACATGTGGTGCAAGGACGCTGTGAGGTTCATGTCCCATATGAGACCTATGTTTCATTGCAGGATGTGAGCAGGGATGTGAGAAGGGCCCAGTCTGAACAAGCAGCCAATCCCTGTGAAACTCTGAACTTCAGATCTCTCGGTTTCAGTGCCCTCCTTTGCACATTCTCCCAGAGTTTGAAGTCCTTTATGTTCTGTGGTGCCCAGAACATAGTGAGGCAGTAGCAATGCAGAGCAGAGGGACAACCCTTTCCCTCACCCAGCTGGCAATAAGTTGCTTCATGCACTCCAGGGGACTGTTGTCTTTCCTGGCTGCCTTGGCACACTGCTGACTCACATTCAGTGTGATGCTGACCAGCACCCCAACCCTTTCCAGTCAGAATCCTCTCCAGTGTCCCATATCCAGTCAGTGTGTATGTCCAGCATTGCCCCTACCCAGGTGCACAATCAGGCACTTGTTCTTGTTATACTTTATGCACTTGGTGCTTAGTACCAACTGGTACCCACTTCTCTGACTTGTCCACATCTCTCTGCAAGTCCTCTCCACCCTCAGTGGAGGCAACAGCACCTCCTCATCTGGTCTCATCAGCAAACTTGCTCAGAACGTCTTCTAGTCCTGCATTCAAGTCATCTGCATAAACATGAAAGGAAAGTGGCCCCAAAATGGAACCCTGGGGACCCCGACAGTGACCATCTACCAGCCTGATGGAAAAAACTGACTATAATCCTTTGGGACTGACCTACTGGCCAACTGCTCACCCACCACATTGTGTTTCTGTCTAGCCATATGCAGAACATTCTGTCCAGAAGGTTGTTGTGAGAAACAGTATCAAAATCTCCACTGAAATCCTCAAGGATTACATCAACTGGCTTCCCTTGGTCAACTAAACGGATAACTGTGTCACAAAATGAGCTTAAATTAAACAGGACCTTTGCCTCACAAACTTGTGTTGGCTGCGACCAATGACAGAATTGTCCTTCAGCTGTTTTTCCATAACTCCCACCATCATTTTCTCCATAATTTTACCAGGCTCTGGACTGACAGGTCCATAATTGCCCATGTCATCTTTCTTGCTCTTCCTTACAATGAGACAACATTTGCCAGCTTCCTGTCAGCTGGCATGACCCTAGACTTCTTTAGATGCAATTGAAATGAGAGCCCAGAGCACACTAAGGCGTCATCATTGAAAGAAAGTAGATGTGCCATAGCTTTGCAATGCCTTGAACTCCAGAGTATGCCACAGATGGAGCAGAGGGGAAGATTTGCCTCTTCTGTAGTGAACTCATTCTTTTGGTAAGCAGAATAACACTACCTGATACATGGGGACTGTGTCTCTGCTCTGCTCTGCTCAGCTCACAGGGCAGCGGTCTGGCAGGGTGTTGCTCTCATGTCAATGCAGGTAAACTCACTTTAATCCTTTTTCCTCTGTAAATGCTTCCTCTATTTCTATGCTCAGATACACTTCCACATTCCCTCAACTACACTTTCATATATCATTAACAATTACACTTTCTTATACCATCAAAACAGTTTGTCAAAATGTACAGTTCTTCAGTTCACATAAACTCCCTTAATACAGTCTGTATTCTTCAGTTATAAACACTGTGCCACAGAACCAGCACTGATTGAACCACCTCCCTCACACACTTCCTCGCAAGCAGTACATAGTATTACATAAATGGGTTGACACTCATTGGTCGGGTGGAATGTACACCTCTCCTCAGGACAATCTTACTAATCTACAGAGTACAAACTCCCGTCTTCTTACATACAAGCAGAAAGTACTTATGAGTGGACAGACAACACAGTCTTTCACTTTGTCCGTGTCTGGCCATTTCCCTCACAGGAGGAAGGAAACATGGATCGGGACTCGGCACTCACCCTGCAGCTGTTCTGTGTCTCACTCACACCACACTCACTCTGACATTTAGATCAAAAACCATGGTTTATTCATACTACACAATGCTGACAACGTTTTCTAGCTGGAATCTTAATAACACTCATACTCTGGTCGACCAGTTGCAAACGTTAATGTTTTTCCCAGAGTCGGCTTGACACACGGTACCAAACACTTAAAGCAGATGATAATATTGAACATACAACCTATAACCCCCGTGATTACAACTTGGAGAACCCAGGCTACCATTTGACAGGCTATCCACTATATCCCATACCCGTAGGAGAGACCAACCTAGGTCCCTCCTATTGTCACCCACCTGGGAGAGAGTACTTGTTCTTGTTTCCATTCATATGACATACAGTTCCCTTTCATAGGAACACACCCAAGGAGTCTTCCTACCCCAGCTGGCAACCAAAGCCATGAGCTCACCTCCCTGGGAGCAGCACGTATGGCTGTAAACTGTGTAGGATGTCTCCTCAAGACATATGGGCTCCACATACCATACACATACCTGGTCCACCTATGGGTGGTCCTTGTCTGTCCCTGCAGTGATCAGGTGAGGAAGGGAGTCCTTCAGAGAAATCTCAGGGTGCGCCAAAAGTGTCTCCCTCTCAGCTGGTCCTGCAGCGAACAGAGCTGGTCCCACCTGGGCCGCCAAATTGACTACAGGAATTGAACTCTATAACCTCTATAACTGATACAGTCTCCCATGACATCCTTATAACAAAGCTGAGGAAGTATGGGATAGGTGATTGGACAGTGAAGTGGGTCGAGAATTGGCTGACTGGCAGAGTGCAGAGTGTTGTCGTTGGCGGTGCAGTGTCTGGCTGAGGGCCTGTAACGAGCGGCATCCCCCAGGGGTCTGTGCTCAGTCCGGTCTTGTTCAACATCTTCATCAATGACCACCCTCAGCAAGTTTGCTGATGACACGAAGTTGGGAGGATTGGCTGACACACCTGAAGGCTGTGCTGCCATTCAGCGAGACCTGGACAGGCTGGAGAGCCGGGCAGTAAGAAACCGGATGAGGTTTAACAAAAGCAAGTGTAGAGTCTTGCACCTAGGGAGAAATAATTGCATGCACCGGTACAGGCTGGGGGAAGAGCTGCTGGGGAGGAGCTCTGCTGAGAGGGACCTGGGCGTCCTGGTGGACGACAGATTAACCATGAGCCAGCAGTGTGCCCTTGTAGCCAAAAAAGCCAATGGCATCCTGGGGTGCATTAAAAAGAGCGTGTCCAGCAGGTCGAAGGAGGTGATCCTCCCCCTCTACTCTGCCCTGGTGAGGCCTCATCTGGAATATTGTGTCCAGTTCTGGGCTCCCCAGTAAAAAAAAGACAGGGATCTCTTAGAAAGAGTCCAGCAGAGGGCCACTAAGATGGTGAAGGGCCTGGAGCATCTCCCCAATGAGGAGAGACTGAGGGAACTGGGTCTGTTTAGCCTTGAGAAAAGAAGGCTGAGAGGGGACAGGATCCAGGTTCTATAAATATTTGAGGTGTGGGGGGCAAAGTGTTGAGGCCAGACTCTTTTCAGCAGTGTGTGGAGACGGGACAAGGGGAAACAGACAGAAACTGCACCATAGGAAGTTCTGCACTAATGTGTGCAATAACTTCTTTACGGTGAGAGTGACAGAGCACTGGAACAGGCTGCCTAGGGTGGTTGTGGAATCTCCTTCTCTGGAGATATTCAAGACCTGCCTGGATGCTGAGCTGTGCAACGTGGTGTAGGGAACCTGCTTTGGCAGGGGGACTGGACTCAGTGGTCTCTGGAGGTCCCTTCCAACCCCTACAATTCTGTGATTCTGTGAATATCATGGAGTTGTTTGGATGGGGAAAGACTACCCCTTTGAATGACCTTTTGTCAGGGCATGTCCTGGGATTCCTAGGATCCTCAAAATGCAGCACTGCTTCTGTCACTGAAAAATGGGGCCCTGTGTGGGACGGAGGGAGGGTCCATGAGTCCCTGGCCCACCTGACTGAGTATTTCCATGGTCTTAGCAAAGACATACTTACAACTTGAGAATGACAGTTAGCTGTGTTCATGGTGGCATGGCCACTTTTAATGGCCTTGAACTGTCTGAACATAACTGAAGAGGCTCAGGCTGATGCAAATCAGCTATTGAATGATAGTGTTGAAAAACTGGAAAGACAGGTGGCAGTTTTGATGGGGAAAAAACCTAATTCAATCATTCTCCTATGGAAGATCAGGAACATCTCTCTGGAAGACCATGGGGACCCTGTACAAGGGAATCTGTATAAAATGGACACTGTAAATGAAGGCACTAAAAGGTCAGATTTTGAGGTTCCATTTGGACTAGATCTATTTGAGATCTGACTGATTGTAACCCAAAAATGAAAAAAAAAAAAAAAAAAAATGCAGGATAGGCTGGTGGGAGTGCCCTGACCAGTATCCAACCCCCCAAACCCTGCTGCCCATAATACAGCAGCTGAACTGATGGATATAGTACAGTGCTTTAGACAGAAATCAAGAGAACATGCCAGCATAGCTGCTCTGGTTATGGGACCTGGAGGCAGAAAGCGCTGTGGTGAATGGACTGGAAATTTCAAAACTGACATCCATTACTACTCACCCTGCCCTCAGGCAAAGACTGTATGCTCTGTCCAACATAATGAGGATAGCCATTTGATCAGTGAATGATTTATGGCTGTGTGTCATATAACATGGCCAAATAAGAATGACATACCATTAAATATCAGCCTGTGGTCCTCTATGGAGGACTAACAAAATTATATTAGAGAATTAGGCATGAAAGAGGCAATCTATGAAGATGATTTTGAGAGCCCAGTCAATAAATTTTTCATCAGGAACGAGGGATCTCATCCTACAGCCATCACCTTTACATCAGTATGGGTCTATGTTATCCATACTGAACCCCCCAGTGGCCCTCAGGTGCTGTAATACAACAGGCTGCCCAATTGATGGGGAGACAAGAGTGCCTACGGCCAGATGCAGGCTCTGAATGGTGGTGGAAAGGTCTGATAAAGGCAGAGAACCATCTGCTGCCATGACTTAGGCGTCCAGCCCCTAAGGTAATCCAGTCTGGACACATTAGGGTCTTGAGACAACAAATGTTTAAAGACCAGATTAGAGCAGGAGTTCAGTTTAAAAAGATCGATGGACAGCATAATCAGGAAAAAATATCTGTTAAACAGGCCCAAACACTGAGTATTTATAGTCCAACCTTTTCAGCCAAACTAGATGTGAATGTAACTCAAGAAGGGTCTGGATGGGGGCTCTGGCAGAGCCAGAGTTCTTTGTGAACCCCTATGAGGTTTTGGCCACAGGTTTGGCATGGAGCAGAATAAAGATACATCACAGTTGAAAAGCATTTATTGGCTACCTATTCTACACTACAGGTGGTAGAACCAGTAGCTCAGATTTCAGAGGTTATCGTTAAACAACAAGGCCAGTCCAGGGGTGGGTAAAAGATCTAACACACATCTCTATGATGGGGGTGGCCCAATCACAAGCAGTGGTGCGCTCAGTTGTTCTGCTTGCCTGCTCCTCAAGGAGTTAAGAGAAATCTATGCCTGTTGCGTGTTCGAGTGCATGCGCAATGCCATGTGGAGGGCTTATCACAATAAAGATTGGCGGATTTGCTGCGTAGACCGGTCAGAACTCAGATCTGCGTTGTGCTTCCTGTGGCACCAAACGCCCAACAGTGGCAGTTCCGTGTATTGGCCAGCAGGTGGCAGCAGAGACCACGGAAAGAACGTCTGCGGGACAGACCCTGGGGATCCGTTCTCTTTTGATTATAGGGGAAGAACACAAAGATGGAAGAGGAGGGAAGGGGGGAAAAAAAAAGAAAAAAAGAAAAAACCAAACCACAGCAAACAAATAAAAACTTCTCCAAACGTAGCAAACGTGAATGTCTGTCAATAAATAAATGAGTAATTGAATTGATGTCCGTTTCAGACAGTCCCCTGTAGAATCAGGGTAAGGGTTAGGATTAGAGTTACATTGCAGGTTAATGCTGTTATCTTTACAGCTCCTGTGAGGGTTGGGGTCTGGGTCAGGTGTTTAAAAAATGAAATGAAAAAAGAATTAAAAAAATATATTGAAAGCTTCAGATTTCCTTAATCTTTGTGGGAATCATATAATGTGCAACTCAGATCTACCTCTTCGTACCTCTTTTGTGGTGTAGGGAACCTGCTTTGGCAGGGGGACTGGACTCAGTGGTCTCTGGAGGTCCCTTCCAACCCCTACAATTCTGTGATTCTGTGAATATCATGGAGTTGTTTGGATGGGGAAAGACTACCCCTTTGAATGACCTTTTGTCAGGGCATGTCCTGGGATTCCTAGGATCCTCAAAATGCAGCACTGCTTCTGTCACTGAAAAATGGGGCCCTGTGTGGGACGGAGGGAGGGTCCATGAGTCCCTGGCCCACCTGACTGAGTATTTCCATGGTCTTAGCAAAGACATACTTACAACTTGAGAATGACAGTTAGCTGTGTTCATGGTGGCATGGCCACTTTTAATGGCCTTGAACTGTCTGAACATAACTGAAGAGGCTCAGGCTGATGCAAATCAGCTACTGAATGATAGTGTTGAAAAATTGGAAAGACAGGTGGCAGTTTTGATGGGAAAAAACCTAATTCAATCATTCTCCTATGGAAGATCAGTAACAACTGTCTGGAGGACCATGGGGGCCCTGTACAAGGGAATCTGTATAAAATGGACTCTGTAAATGAAGGCACTAAAAGGTCAGATTTTGAGGTTCCATTTGGACTAGATCTATTTGAGATCTGACTGATTGTAACCCAAAAATGAAAAAAAAAAAAAAAAAAAATGCAGGATAGGCTGGTGGGAGTGCCCTGACCAGTGTCCACCCCCCAAACCCTGCTGCCCATAATACAGCAGCTGAACTGATGGATATAGTACAGTGGTTTAGACAGAAACCAAGAGAGCATGCCAGCATAGCTGCTCTGGTTATGGGACATGGAGGCAGAAAGTGCTATGGTGAATGGACTGGAAATTTCAAAACTGACATCCATTACTACTAACCCTGCCCTCAGGCAAAGACTTTATGCTCTTGTCTGGAGGGCTTATCGCAATAAAGATTGGCGGATTTGCTGCGTAGACCGGTCAGAACTCAGATCTGCGTTGTGCTTCCTGCGGCACCAAACGCCCAACAGTGGCAGTTCCGCTTATTGGCCAGCAGGTGGCAGCAGAGACCACGGAAAGAACGTCTGCGGGACAGACCCTGGGGATCCGTTCTCTTTTGATTATAGGGGAAGAACACAAAGATGGAAGAGGAGGGAAGGGGGAAAAAAAAAAGAAAAAAAGAAAAAACCAAACCACAGCAAACAAATAAAAACTTCTCCAAACGTAGCAAACGTGAATGTCTGTCAATAAATTAATGAGTAATTAAATTGATATCCCTTTCCCGCCCCCCCCCCCCCCCCCAAAACTTCTGAGATGAAAAAAAAACACTTCTTTTAGAAGAAAACAGAGTAGTAACAACTTCTGTACCTACATTCACCACTCTGAGATCCTGTCTGGGTCTCCCAAGGCTTGTAAATAACCACTGGGTCGGTTCTGATGTCGCGTGATTTGTTGTCAGTTCTCTCATGGTTCTCCGGTCAGTTCTCCGGTGCCAGGATCTGCCACAGGGCATTCTGACCACGGGCATCATGTTTCTACGCTGCCGCCTGCATTTAACAGGCAATGGGACTGCCCAGCATGTGCAAGGCAGCACCTCTTTCACACCACCAGAATGTTTAAGGCTGTTGGGATTGTTGTTAGCGTCCCATTAACACTGAGGCTAGAGATACCCTTAGGATTGACATTACTATTAGCATTACTTTGATGGTGCCCTATCTGGGTCATTTCCAGGGGATGTCAGGAGTAAGGCACAGTGTCAGGAGAAAAAGAACAGACTCTGTTACTTTATAAACGTGATAATAGAGAGAGTTCATTGGAAAAAATACAACTCTTAAATAATGCAAAGCATGCTTCTGATTGGATGCAGGCATCATCTGGGCTCTGATTAATATTACTCTTAAGGTAAAGATTATTGTTACCATAATGATTTTTTTTTTGGATTATGATCAGGGTTAAGGTTCCTTTTGCTACAAAATTCTAGCATCATTTTTGTTGTTGCATTTGGAGTTAGGGACGATTTTAGAATCAGGGTAAGGGTTAGGATTAGAGTTACATTGCTGGTTAATGCTGTTATCTTTACAGCTCCTGTGAGGGTTGGGGTCTGGGTCAGGTGTTTAAAAATGAAATGAAAAAAGAATTAAAAAAATATATTGAAAGCTTCAGATTTCCTTAATCTTTGTGGGAATCATATAATGTGCAACTCAGATCTACCTCTTCGTGCAGTGACTGCCTGTAAATTTGCTGGAGCCTAATATAATATGGCCTTGTGCTTTCCGCTAACTCACCTTCATTTCATTTTCATTACATTTGCTTGGTAGTCAGATTTTGGTGTGTGGATATTTTAAAACAGTCTAACTGACATTAGCAAAAAATTAAAAATAAAATTAAAAAAAATGCACAACAGCATCGTATCAATTTTTATAGATAAGATAAAGAAGAGCAGTTTCCCTTAGTTTTCTGTGCCTCTTTACTTTCTTACCCTCTCCCCTTGTGTGAGAAACTCTCAAAGTCAAAGATTTCTAGTTAGGCAAAGATGGCAGCGATAGCAGCAGTGCTTATTCATTATTGCAATACTGCGCGCACATCCCCTATTGGCAAGGGAGAAACTGCACACCAGTCAGTGAAATCAATTCTGTTCTGTGCCCTAAACCCACTGCAGGTGATGCTCTCATGGCTCTCATTGGTTGAGCATCTCAGGCTCACAGACTCCTCGAGACTGTGGCTAGGATTCATTTCCATAGAAGGTCAATTACCAACCTCTTGTTTTTAGGTCTGCCTTGTACTTTTCTGCGGACAGAGAAGGGCAATGTTTCCAAAAGTCAGTACATTCATTCTGTCCTGTGCTGGGCTCTACCCACCCTGTATTTATCTTGTGCTTGTCTCAATTCTCCCCATGTCAGAATGCCCCCAGTCTGAACTTAATTCTGTTCAGCAACTTTCTTGGTGGAAAAACTACTTATACAGCTGTTTTACAAGAGGGTTATACATTCAGTTAGGGCCTACACTATGTACTGAAAATACTGGAAACTTCCACTGCAAAAACACAATCTACCTCTCCCATCTGTGCAGCCTTGCAGACCCAGAGCATGCCAGGTTATTTCTGCTTTCATAGCATTTGCATGCTGTAGGGTGAGCACAAGGTTCTGCTGCTTGATTCTTCTGCAAGAGCTGCCTACCGGCAAATGGTTGCAGGGATGGAGGATGTGACAGAAAGCATTTGTCTCCACAAGAGCAGAGTTACATTCAGTGCAGAGTGTGAGAGTCAGGTTGGTGTGGAAAAGCACTGACACGCTGGGGATGATGCAGTGCTCACATGTCTAACACTCACAGACATTACTGTCAGAAGGATGGTGCTGTGTTGTGCTTCTACCTTTGGCAGCCCCTGGAGAAATGCTATGGCACACAGAACACCTTTGTATTGCACTGACTGCTGCCATGCAGCATGGATTTAACACACCAAATCCAGAGGAGCATGACTGCATCTAACTGCCCTGAGAAAAACTACTGTAGCTGAAGAGATGAGGAGGCAGCTGCTCATCTGCAGTACAAGCAGTACTGCCAGACATTGGGCCAGGTGAGCACCTCCTGCTGCAGCGTGATGATGACAGGGCTGGAGATGATCTGCAAAGCCAGCTTAAAAGTGGGAGACGTGAGTCAACATGGCAGGAGGACAGAGGTGTTAGGGAGCAGCCAAGGCATCAAAGAGTATCAGAAGGCTTTGAAAAGTATCACAAAGTGACAGCCAGGAAGACTGGGATATATCATGAGCAGCAACCTGGATGCTAGAGATTATTTGCTCCCATACAAAATGGTAGAGATCTTGCTGCAGACATCCCAAAGCCAGGCAAAATGGGAACCCAGAGCTCTGCCTGCACGAACCCCACAGCCATAGCATTGCAAGCTGAGCTGCCTTGCTGTTTGTTGCATTCATCCCAATCCCTGTGATTGAAGACTCAGAATGCAGTCGAGGCGATGACTGAGCATGAGAGTGACTTTATTCAATAAAAGACAGGAGGGCTTGAGAGGTCAAGGGTGAAGATGGGACTCCTCTTGTCAAGATGAGAGTGGCTCAGAGCTGGTGCTGCTGCCTGGTGCCTGGGACTGGCAGCCTGACTCTAAGTCCCCATCTAAGATGCTCAGCTTCACCTCACTGATGCTGCCCTGCTCCTGCATGGTGGGTGCTGCTGCTGGGACACTCGGGCTGTGCTTGGGATGGGCAGCACTGCAAAGGCGCTGGGTCACAATCCAGGCAGGTGACTGCTGTGTCTGGCAGGCTCAGGTCACGAGCTTCAGCAGAGCCAGGAGATATGAGAGCATGAACGTGGATGAGCCCCTTGTGTCCATCACTGTTACCATGTGGAAGGCTGTCATCCGAATTGCAGCGATTCATGCTTAATAAGAACTCTCCATTGATGGAAAGACACTGCTTGGTTTGGATCTTTGGGGTTGACAAGGGCTCGAATCACCTAGGAAGGCATAGAAACACAAGGGTTAGTTTCAAACATTTGCAAGTTGAATCATGAAAGGTTGTTGATACTTGGTAATAGAGTGGCGGCAGGAAGAAGCAAGTAGGCTTGAAGCAGCATAGCCACTGTCTTGAAAGTGATCCTCATTCAGGTCCAGCTCGTGTGTTGTTTCACTGTAATCTGCTTCTTTGGGTCTACCTAGTGGGCAGCAACACTCGAGCTGTTACTGATATCATTGAAAAGAACTGGAGACAATTGTTCTATTCCTAAGAGCTTCAAGGTGCCTAGAAGCACAAATAGAAACCAGCAGTATTTCATCACTTCACCAAAAGGAAGGTCAAACACCTGAGCTGTGAAGAGCAGTTACAGAACCTATGCATAAGATCACACCAGACATACTTTGTTCTAACAACAGTTATGGCACATAGTCCATTTCCTTCAATATTCCCAAAATGAAATGATGTGGAGCATTACAGGGAAAGAAACACTGCACACAGACACTATGACCCTGATTAGACTCAAGCAGCAGACTTAAAACAAGTCAGAGTTTTTGATTCCAGGATATTTCAGGACCTATCGTGTGAAATTCAGTTACACAACAGTGCCTAGGTGCCTGCGTTTCAAGCAACTTTCAGATCACAGCCATGTAAAATAAAAACAAATTCAGTGCAGAAATAGCAAGCCTGTACCTTAATACTCATGAGATTATCCATTTTTTACAGCACTCTGACTAAGTTCTAAAACTTGCTCATCCCAGTTCACTTCAGCAAGTTCCACCAATTCAAGCAACGCAGTTCTGAGATCCTGTGTATGTTGTGCAGATAGAATTGAACAGTGCAGAAATAATCTCTGACAGCTTTAAGAGCTCTGTTCTGCTTACAAACTCTCAGTCCAAAACTATTCTCAGTTTTAAGGAAATGAACACCTGAAGCAGTTGGATCATCTGCCATTTGCCGCATTCTGCTTCTTGGCATCATGATTAGCACAAAGGGTTTTCTGCTGTCCTGCAGAGATGGACAAAGTCCTGCTTACAAATGGACCAGGTTTCAGTGTACAGCAGAGTTTGTACCAGACTAACAAGCCACGTCATTCAATTCATGTGCTCAGGTTGTTATGCACTCCGAAAGGAAACAGAACTAACTGTTGGATTCTGAAGGCAATCTGTGGGGTCCTACATTACCTCCTGATTCTGGAAGAGGAAATTCTAATAGCAAATGCAGAACTTTGATCTTTGTAGACATGAGAAGAGCTGGCATTTAGGAACATTCATTTCAGGGAAATCAAATGATGTGTCTATATTTTTACTACAGATAGTATAGGGAGCAGCCAGTTGAAGAACCAGATACAAAAAAATCCAGCCCATTGGCAGGAAAATACTTCTCCTTAAATTCTGTATGCTATCATGGTACAGAATTAGGCTACAGTGCCACATAGGCCAACCAAGCGTAGAACCAAATCCACAAAATACTGGTAGACAAAGCAGCAAAAACAGGGACAATATTCAGCAGACAGGCCTTTCTACCCACAGCTCAGCATGTTCTGCCATCCGAAAAGCAAGGCCTCTTGTCAAGCTCAGCTATTTCCCTTCTCAGTGTATTCTAGCACCACTGATACCCACTGGTATCCTCCTGTAGAGTGCCATCATATTGTCATCATCCAAAGGAAAAACCCACACAGCAGAGCATACAGCACTACACCCATGCTCCAAATATCCGCCTGAAAAACAAAAAGACAAGCTTACAAACCTGAAGCACCTCAAATGGCTTCCTGACAGACTGGATTGTCTGCCCTTGCCAAAGCCCACATATAGCCCATGAAAAGCTGGCTCTTTCCCTCAGGAAATAAAACCTTATCGTCCCAGAGAAAGCATATAACCCTCATTCAATTGCCCTTTCACTCAGCTTAGAGCACTACTAAAACCAGCATCTTCACCTTAGCTCATCACACTGCTGCAGTTCCTTTTACAAGGATTTCACTGGCAAAAATGAAATCAAAGCCGTCACAAGGGATTTAGCACAGTTACGTGTTACTGGCTACGAGAGCTGTCAGCACAGTCACCTGTCTGGCTTTGCTGCTGTTCGGTTCTCTTTATGTAGAGGCACAACAAGGTTCAGACACAGTGCAGTTCTCACTTTGACTGTAAAGAAAAAGGAGGCTTGAAAAGCAGCGTGTGGAAAACAAAGAAACAAGAATTAGAACAACAGTGGGGCCATGGCACTTGTAGGAATTGCTCCGCCTTTAACAGCGATTCAAGAAGGATGAGGGCATCCCAAACCAGACCAGTTTGGACAGATTAACAACTGCAAGTAGTGGGTTCCAAAATTCCAGACATGAAATCAAAGCTGGAAAAACTCTTCACATTTTCATCTCTCAATTTTTAGTTCATTGTGCATTACAACGGAAACAATTCTTCACATACAACTTGGAAGCTAAAGACAAGTCTGACAAAACAGACTGCACAGAAATGATGGATAATTAACAGAGCAAATTGCTCTTTCAAACACTTAGTAATAGAAAGAGATCTCTGAAGTTGCTGTTCTGTAGAGCCCCAAAGCAGTCGCTTGAGGCAGTTCAGGATTAGCCAGAGACAAACCAGCCAGCTGTGTGAACTGAGACCAATTGCACTTTTCTAGTCTGTGGCCACTGACAGCTTCTGAGAGCTACCAAGCGATGCAACCTAGCAGAATTCAGAAGGGAAACCAAGAGAGCCTACCTGAGCTCCACTGCCTTTAAATGCTCTGTGGAGAGGGAAGGGAAAGAGGGGAAAACAAACACCGCTCTACATCCCTCTGAGCCAATAGACACTTTGCCCTGGATTAGCTCTGGTGCTGCATAAGCTGGGCTTCCACAGCATGTGTTCAGGCGGTAATCAAGGCCTGCCTGGAATAACACAAAAAATAGAGAGAAACGTTTGCTTTAACAGAGTTTATGTCTTCTGGTCATAACACTTGAGAAGCCTCAGAGGCTTCTTCTCCTGTGCATATTTTCATTCATCTTAGAGTTTGCTTTCATTCAATGTGACCTCTCTAGGCAAATATTGTCTAAGACCATGAGCATCACATAAATGTGCAGATCTCAAGCTGCTCACTTATCTAGTACCCTTCGCATGATGCTTTATTTTCCTCAGCTGATCATCTAGATTGTGTCTGTTGATTGTGCAACAACAGCCTGTTGATCTCGATTACCTGTGAGAGGCTCTAACTTTGGCCAGGAAAAATCATTTGAGGATCAGTAATTATCTGGGACTCAGTAAGTCTTCCCATGCTTTCATAACAGCAGAGATACACACACACACAAACTCGTGGAACCCCACTGCTTTGCACAATCCTGTGCACACTCACGTGTGTCATGCACTGATTTCCCAGCCAGTCCTCATAGGGTCTCTTACTTAGGACGGGAGTGTAGGGGAGCAGCCAGAAGCTGTTTGCATTCCCTGCTGTCTGCTGGGCAGCTTTGCTGGAGATGCTTGGGTTGCTTTGTTTTTCCTTGGGAGGTGGGAAGGAGCTTTGGGTTGGAGGCACATCCCGTGCCAGAGCATCCCAATGGCACGTGTGGGGCACTGATCTGCAGCAGATGAAGGGGAGGAGGTCCCAGCACAGCTCTGCACCATGCTCTGCCACACTGGGCAGCTTGTTCCTGGCTCAGCAGCGTCATCAGACAAGAAGCAGGGAAGGAAATCAAGGATGGGGGGTACCATCAAACGCAGTTAGTGCATGCCTGTGCAAGACAAACAGACCCAGAGCTTGCAGGTTGTTCCTGCTTTTGTAGCATTTGTGTGCTGTAGCTGAGCAAAAGGTTCTGCTGCTTGAATCTTCTTCTGCAAGAGCCACCTACCGGTAAATGTCTGCGGGGATGTAGTCGGTGTGCACGTCTGAAGCCATTTGAGAACCTAGTCGTTCTTGCTGCAGGACCCCTGTCTTCTGTTAAAAGCTGAACGGTCCCCAGAGCACCTGTTTCCATCAGCTACCACCATCCAAAGCAGCCAGCCTTCTTACAGTCACCTGGCCCAAACATCCCTTTTGCTCTACACTTGATTCCTGCAAGAGATGGGAGCTCGGCACGCACACCATCCTTCCAACACCCCATCCCTGCAGCAAGGGATCACAGCGCTGGCACAGCTGAAACAAAAAGGGTGTGCGAGTTTCCTGTTAGCACTCAGTGTGAACCAATCTACCACTGAGCAACACCGTGAGTCCCCACTCACCTCAGCACAGGTCAACCTGTAACCCCAACCTTCCCCTATCCATGTGCACACGCACACCCATTCACCACCCTGCCTGCTTTGCACACCCCCATGCACACTCTGCATCGTGTGCCCTCCTTTGCATTCACAGACGTGTGCAAACCATCCCTGGGAACACCTACGTGCCTACACCTTCCACAAACACCCCTTTGTGTGCACCTGTGTGCAACCCAACTCCTCAGCACACGCACGCGTTTGTGCCACCCTGTCCATGCCCTCACCACGTGCCCTCCAGCAACCAAGGATTGCAGAGATGCTCCAGACTGTGCCAGAGATGGAATCTCAGAGTGCTGGGACATTATTGATCACTAAGGAAAACACTTGGAAGCATATTCAATCTGCAGAAGCTGTAATTACTGGGCACAGTTAGCTTTCCTATGGCTCAGCTGGAGGAGGCGGGTGCTCTCATACATCTGAGACACTCGCACAATGTTGGGATCATTCTGATGGAAACTATGTCTTCAGATATCATGGTTAAAACCATCCAAGATGATCATGCAGAGCCTTAGCTCTTGAGCAGCACTTCCTCCCCACCCTTCACTACTCCAAGCAGCTCCAACAAACTTCTCAGAAGAAATCCAGGCCAGCACAGACCTGGCAGACCAGAACCAAGTGCAGCTTGTGGGACGGCAGTGCCCACTCCTTGCTTCCACCCTGCTCCAGCAGGTTAAGGAGTCTGAGCCTCACTGGCCTTTGACAACTCAAGACTTTCAGCACCTCATGCCAACATTTCTCACTAAGATACACCTAAGGCTTCTCACTACCTCCTTCTAACTCTTCTCACTACCTCCTCCCAGTCCTCCCCTAGGAACAGAAACAATTCAGATTCTACAGCAAACTACAGCATCTGCACTGCAAGAGCACACTGAACCACCTGCAACAATGAAACATGGTTTTGGAGAGTGGGTATGAAAACACACCTTTAGACAGCTGTCTCCCTGTAGCCAAAAGGAAACCAAGAAGGAAAAGTCCAGCCTGAAACATGCCCATGCTACTAGCCCAGGTTTTTCACAGTCAATGCAGAATCCATCCTGTTCTTGAGGTAACAAACGACCAGTGAGTCTCCCGTTGCTCCACCCCTTCTCCTTCAAAGCCTGAAAAAGAAAGAATAAACAAGCAGAAGAAACCCAGACGTACCTTTCCACACACAGAGCAGAAAGTGGAACAGCAGTTGTCTCCTTCCTGAGACATGGTGGGGAGCATCCCAGAGGAAGCCCAAGTTCTTTGCTTCTCTCCACAGGGACTTCAAGCACTCTTGGCAAGAGCTGCTTTGGTTCTTTCTTCAATTGCTTCCATCACCAGAATCTCCTTTGGAAAAGGAACCCGAATGAAAGAATCAGCAAATGAAAAAGAATGAGCAATAGCCACTTTACCAGCTTTCTTCTGACACTCAATTTAGACTCTTGACTCGGGCAAGGTCTTAAAATCAACTGGTTACAAGAACTGTCCCAAAATATATCCAGCTTCTGTACAGCTGCCATTCTTTCTGACAGCGAGTGTAATCACAGAATCATAGAATGGCTCGGGTTGGAAGGGACCTCAAGGATCATGAAGATCAATCACCTCCCTGTCCCTGCTGGCCATCCCCTCTTCTGATGGAGCCCAGGGGACCATTTGCTCTCTGAGCTGCAAGAGCACGCTGATGGCTCACGTTCTGTTTTTCATCCACCAGGACCCCCAGGTCCTTCTCTGCGGGGCTTCTCTTAAGGACTGCTCCTCCCAGTCTGTAGAAATGCCTGGGATTCCTCCAGCCCAAGTGCAAAACCTTGCACTTTGCTGTGTTCAACCTCATTAGATTCACGTAGGCCAACCTCTCGGTTGAGCTCCCTCTGAATGGCATCCCTTCCTTCCACTGCGTCAGCCGCACCACTCAGCAAACAGCAGAAGGTGCACTCCATTGCATCATTGGTGTCTCTGATAACCATGTAAAAAAGCACTGGTCCCAAGACAGACTCCTGGATGACACCACTTGTTATCGGCCTCCACCTGGACATAGAACCATGAATCACCACCCTCTGTCTGTGGCCTTTCAACCAATCCCTTATCCACCAGGTGGTCCACCTGTCAAATCCACATCCCTCCAGTTTAGAGATAAGGATGTGGTGGAGGGCAATGTCAAAGATCTTGCTCAAGTCCAGGTCAATGACATCTGTTACCTTCCTTTTGTCCACAAATGCCGTCACTCCATCATAGAAGGCCACCAGACTGGTTAGGCATGGCCTTCCCCTGCTAAAGCCACGCTGCCTGTCTTGGATCACATGCTCATTTCTTATGTGATCAAGCATGTCTTTGAGGCAGATCTGTTCTTCACCATCTACATCAGTTACACATTTGAATCAAATAATTGGTGTTCCTGTCACCAAGAAAACCTCTTTGTCTTCTACTCCTGCTGCACTTCTGTGCTTTCATCAGAAGCAAAGGAAGAGACCACCTCCTAGATCCAAATTTTAAGAAACCAACACCCAATAGGTGTCATCTGAAGTAAAATAGCAGAGAAATTAAGATGACTCTTCTGCATCCAGCTTGGATCACTCCCTCACTCAGGCACACCACCATCAGATCAAGGAGATGCTGCCTTCAGCTTAGAGACTGTATGGGAAATCACAGCTTGAACCTCTGATTAATCAGCTGAGGCAAGTATTGGGTCAGCTGCGGGAGCACAGGTGAGAGTAATCTAGCTGTGCTCCCAGAAGGGGTGGACCTCGACTCAACCTCCTCTGAGACCTCATTTAAAGGCTGACCACCACTGAGACAGCATGTCTTAGAGATTGCTCCCTAGTTGAGGCTGCCTCAGCTTTCTAGTCAAGGTATCGATATTGGTGAGTTTCCCTTTGCTAATAACCTTAGGCTATTTACCACCATCTTGGTTAATATCTTTTTATTAACCACCCTTACAGAGACCATAAGGGTTTGGGCTTCCAAACTCTCAGCAAGCATTTGGATCAGCCAGCTTCCTGCCGAGGAGCCCCCTGCATCACTGCTGCCTATTCTGGTACCGGACCCGCAGATGCTTCAGAGCTCATTAGCATGGACTTCCTTCCTCCCCTCAGCAGCTGCTCCTGCACTCACCTTCATTCCTACTCAGATACCGGCTGCTTCCAGCACCAGCTGACCTGCAAGACACAGAAAGGAAAGGTGGGAGTCATGCAAACGCACAAGCCCAAGGCTGTGTCACCACCACACATGGCAGCCTCGGGAAGTCAGCTGAAACTACAGCCTTTGTCAGAATGGAAACAGGCACCGTCAATTAAGTGTGACCTCTGAACTCATTGCCACCATCAGAAATAGGCACTGAAATCGCTCACTTCACTGCAGCTGGTTAACTCCAAATTCTTTTGCTTTTGGGAAAATGCGGACACGGAATTGAAGGACACCAGAAAAACGACATCTACTTCATTGTAGGTGGTTAAGCTTGGAAGCAGGACTTGAGCAAGAAATGCTTCTCAGCTCCTTGAAAGGCACTAATCCTGACCTCTGCCACAGGTGGCTGAGTGACACAAAAGTTGAGCTGCCCATTCAGAAGCACATGGAGCAGGCCATGGAGCGGTTACATACCAACACATTAACAGGCACTTTCCCATTGGAAGGGAAATCCCTTCTCCCTGCCATGCCATGCCCACACCGCTCCTCAGGGCTGCACTGACAGCACAGACAGAATTGAAACATCTTTTGTCATCATTGTGGTTTTTCACAGACCCAGACAATGAGATACTGGGTTGCTGTGTGGGTTCCCAGGCGGCACTGCCATTTCTAAGCCATTGCTTCCTAGGGGCACAGAAAGGAAAACGCCTGAACAAAATTTCACCCAGAGATTGCTATTTTACCATTCTTCCATGCAAAACAGGAGGACAGTACAGCGGATTTGTGCAGCTGCATCAACACCCTGGGTGCTAAAGGAATGCAAAGACAGAAATATCAAAACTACAAGGAGGGAAGCTATGTTTAGTAATATCTTTTCTCATTTACAACAGGCAGTTGGCACTACTAAAGGAAAATCCCAGGCCTCAGGTTCTGACAGTGCGACAATCTGGCACGGACTCAGATGTGAGTGATCCAAATGGTTTATTCCAGGTTCTAATACCACTTCTGTGAATTCACACGTTTTCTCTCTTAACTTTCCCACAGCCTTCACATGTCCACAGAACATCCCACAAACTCTCCTTTACGGCGCACGTAGGCACTCATCCCACCAGAGCCATCAGTCATTCCTAGCCATGTGCTTCTCCTCCAGTCACGGACAGTATCACACGGCCATCATGCATCTTAAATGACTTAGTTTTTCTGTTCTTTCTGGAGGTGTCCTTGGTTCCTAGCCTTACCTTCTCATGCCGTTCATCTTCCTCTGCAGCTCCTGCTCTGAAGAGTCTTCTTATGTTCCCACATGACAGGAAGAAAATGAAGACACAACCCCTGCCACCAAGGTCAGCTCTGCAGCACACGTTACCTGAGGAGCACTTGGCTACTCATGCAAACTGCACAGTGCCAGGAAGATTGTTACATGTTGCACTTCTTCTTCTCCTGGCTCAGAAATTAAATTTTCTACCTAGAAAATGGAAAACAAACAAACAAGCAAACAAAAAACAACAACAACAAAAAGCACCTCACCTGACATAAAGGAGACATGATTGTTACTATGGAATTCCGGAGGGCAAGGTATTTGCCCTCTCTATGAAGAAGCTGACTGCAAAGGACTAAGAACAGCCACGATCACGTTGAGAACTTGCGGGTAAAATTCGGGACTGAACCAATAATGGGCTTCTGGAGGTGAGGGTCTGCTCCAGGCCGCCTGGTCAAGGGAGCCTGTTGATGGGCCCTGCTTACTGCAGCTACCAGAAGCACCGCGCTCACTGACTCTCAACTTGATGGGGGATTCCAGTCAGGCTGGGAAATCAGCATGGCTGGCTGCAAGCTGTCTGAGAGACTGCTGGACTGCACTGGGAATAACTTTGTGGGCCAAGCATTAAGCACACCAAGCAGAAGGGAAGGTATTGGACAGACCGACCAGAGGTCAAGCGTTGCTGGACCTGCTGCTCACCAACGCTGAGGAGATCATCAAAGGCGTCAAGGTTGGAGGCTGCCTGGGCTCCAGCGATCATGCCCTGGTTGAGTTTGTGATCTCAAGCGATGTGGGCCTGGCAAAGAGCAGGACCAGGATGCTCAACTTTAGAAGAGCAGACTTCAAGCTACTCAATGGAATGCTGGCCAAGATCCCCTGGCGCGCTGCCCTCAAAGATAAGGACGTTGAGGAGAGCTGGCTACTGTTCAAGGATGCCCTCCTGGCAGCACAAGAGGTCTCCATTCCCCTGATTAAGAAAGTGGGCAGGAGAGGTAGAAAACCGGCATGGCTCAGCAAGGACCTGCTAAGAGAACTGAGGGTGAAGAAAGGGGTGTACAAGCTCTGGAAACAAGGCTGTGTCACCCGGGAAGAATACAGGGATGCCATCCGAACTTGCAGATGTGGGATCAGGAAAGCCAAGGCTCAGGCAGAACTGAACTTGGCGAGGGATGTGAAAAACAACAAGAAAACCTTCTACAGGTACATTGGCCAGAAGAGACAGGCCAAAATGGGCGTGCCTACTCTGGTAAATTTAAAAGGAGAAATGGCTTCAACAGATGAAGAGAAAGCTGAGGTGCTGAATGAGTTCTTCACCTCGGTCTTCACTGGTGGCCAGGATTCTAGTCTTTTTCACGTCCCTAAGTCTTGCACCCCCATACCTCCATGTGGGGACCAAGGAGGTAAATCCCTCCCCACTGTAAGGGTAGAGCAAGTCCGAGAGTGCCTCCTTAGACTGAATGAGTATAAGTCTATGGGGCCAGATGGCGTGCATCCCAGGGTCCTGAAGGAGCTGGCTGAGGTGGTTGCTGAGCCGCTCTCCATCATATTTGAGAAGTCGTGGCTGTCAGGTGAGGTCCCGGATGATTGGAGGAAGGGTCACGTCACTCCCATTTACAAGAAGGGGAGCAGGGACGACCCGGGTAACTACAGGCCGGTGAGTCTCACCTCTGTGCCTGGGAAGATTATGGAACAGATCCTCCTGGACAACATGCTTGATCACATAAAGAACAAGCATGTGATCCGAGACAGCCAGCATGGCTTCACCAGGGGAAGGTCATGCTTAACTAATCTTGTGGCCTTCTATGATGGAGTGACGGCGTTGGTGGATGAAGGGAAGGCGACCGATGTCATTTACCTGGACCTGAGCAAGGCCTTTGACATGGTCCCCCATCACATCCTCATCTCCAAATTGGAGGGAGGTGGATTTGATGGGTGGACAACTAGATGGATAAGCAATTGGTTGAAAGGCCGCAGACAGAGGGTGGTGGTCAATGGCTCTATGTCCAGGTGGAGGCCGGTAACGAGCGGCGTCCCTCAAGGGTCTGTCTTGGGACCGGTGCTCTTTAACATCTTTATTAATGACATCGATGAGGGAATGGAGTGCACCCTCAGCAAGTTTGCTGATGACACCAAGCTGAGTGGTGCAGTCGATACGGTGGAGGGAACAGATGCCATTCAGAGGGACCTTGACAGGCTGGAAAGCTGGGCTCGGGTGAACCTAATGAGGTTCAACACGGCAAAGTGCAAGGTTTTGCACTTGGGCCGGAAGAACCCCAGGCACCTGTACAGGCTGGGAGGAGTTGTCCTTGAGAGCAGCTCGGCTGAAAAAGACCTAGGGGTCCTGATAGATGAGAAACTTAACATGAGCCAGCAGTGCGCTCTGGCAGCCCGGAAAGCAAATGGGATCCTGGGCTCCATCAGGAGAGGGGTGGTCAGCAGGGATAGGGAGGTGATCGTCCCTCTCTACTCTGCTCTTGTGAGGCCCCATCTGGAGTACTGTGTCCAGGTGTGGAGCCCTCAGTACAAAAAAGATATGGAAATTTTGGAAAGGGTCCAGAGGAGGGCCACAAAGATGATCAGGGGGCTGGAGCACCTCCCCTATGAGGACAGGCTGAGGGAGTTGGGTTTGTTCAGCCTGGAGAAGAGAAGGTTGCGAGGTGACCTCATTGCAGCCTTTCAATACCTGAAGGGAACTTACTCCCAGGAGGGGAGTAAACTCTTCGAAAGGGCTGATAATAGCAGGACTAGGGGAAATGGTTTTAAGTTGAAGGAGGGAAGATTTAGGTTGGATGTTAGGGGAAAGTTCTTTACTAGAAGGGTGGTTAGGTCCTGGAACAGGCTGCCCAGTGAGGTTGTGGATGCCCCGTCCTTGGAGGTGTTCAAGACCAGGTTGGACAGGGCCCTGGGCAACCTGATCTAGTAAATGTGTATGTTTGGTGGCCCTGCTAGGCAGGGGGGTTGGAACTACATGATCCTTGAGGTCCCTTCCAACCCGGGTAATTCTGTGATTCTGTGATTCTGTGAAGGGAAGCATTACTGGACATGCTGCACAGCAGGGGTTAAGACTGGAGGTGGTCAGGGCTGTAGTGACCATGCCCTCCTAGAGTTCCTCATCTCAAGGAATGCGGGCCTGGCAAAAAGCAAAGTCAGGACCCTGAGCTTCAGGAGAGTCAGCTGCAGGCTGTTCAAAGAATTCTTGGACGAGAGACACTGGAAAACTGTTCTTAGGGGCAAAGGGTTCAAACATCCCTTTGTGTGCACCTGTGTGCAGCCCAACTCCTCAGCACAGCCCTGTGCAAGCACACATTTGTGCCACCGCATCCACGCACTATCTATGTGCTCACACACACTCACACAACCACATCCCTTAGTGCAGCCCTGTGCGCACACACACTCACACATGTGTAACCCCTTCCTTTCACTCCCAAAGTGCACGCACACACCGGTACCACAATGTCCTTGTGCAGCTCCAACACTCTGCACACCCCTGTGCACGTACATATATGTGCATGCTCGTCCTTGCACACATACCCACAGACCTACACACACCTGAGCAACACCACTGGTTTGTACACTCATGGACACAAATGTGTGTACAACACCATCCATGCACAAATACACACACACACACACGGATCCCCACTGCTTTGCACAATGCTGTGCACACTCACGTGTGTCATGCACTGATTTCCCAGCCAGTCCTCGAGGGATCACTTACTTAGGACAGGAGTGCAGGGGAGCAGCCAGAAGCTGTTTGCATTCCCTGCTGTCTGCTGGGCAGCTTTGCTGGAGATGCTTGAGTTGCTTTGCTTTTCCTTGGGAGGTGGGAAGGAGCTTTGAATTTGAGGCACATCCCGTGCCAGAGCATCCCGATGGCACAAGGGGGATCAGGGCCCCTCTATTGGTTACCTCGGTGGCTTGCAGCAACTGGAACTTTTTGCCTATTGAGAAAGCTAAAAAGTGTGAGTTCCTCCTGACCCATATCAACAAAAATCTCAACCATAAAAAAGAGACGTCTTCGTATTCAAGCAAATGACAACAGTAAGACCATGCATGTTGTTTTGTTGTATTTCCTCTGTAATCATGGGGAGGATATGAAGAAGTGGTATAATTCATCCACTTCTGCACTTCAGGCACAAGTTCCTTAGAATTGGAAGAGACCCTTAAAGGCCATCTAGCCCAGCTCCCCTGCAATAAAAAGGGACATTCACAGCTAGATCAGGTTGCTCACAGCCTGGTCATTAGTCATCCCAGAGGCAAAACACACACTGAATGATCTCTCCTTCAGTCATAAATCCTTGGAGACAACAGCATTGACACTGCATGTTACTGAAGCAGTAAAAGAAATTGCTCCTGTAACTCTCCTTGTGTTAAGTAAAATGATGATAAAAAGCAATGGAATGCTTTGGCAGGACACCAAAACCATCCTCCTTCCTTGATATCTGCTGCAATGGAACCTTCCACTGGAAGAAAGCCTCTGATGACTTGTCACCCCAGAGAGGTCAGCTTTAGAAGCAGGACTGCTGCACAATAGAATGAACTGGAGCTCCTTAGCATCTCTTACATCCAGGAGGGGTGTGATCAGACCCACCTATCACCTTCAGGTGCGCTTTCTGACACCTTGTCTGACTTCACTGTCACTGTGCCAGCATCCTCAGGCTTAACCTGCTTCATTGTCAGTGTGCAGCAATTGCCAACGTTCTTGATGTCATTGTAATTGTTGGTGTAAAGGAGGTTGCCATTCAGGAACCATTCCACGTCCTCGTCATTATGGGACAGCTCGCAGGAGAAGACAGCAGAGCTCTCTTCTTCAATTTCCACATCCTGCAGGTGCTTCGTTACTTCTACATTGCGAGCTGTGGGGAAACAAGGTGAACTGTTACCACTGTTACTATAAATCATACTGGGATGTGGTAGAATGGTTGGACTAGATGATCTTTGTGTAATCTTCTCAGTGAAGATAATACATGTATAAAGTTAGCAGGAGAGAACGGCAGAAGTCAACCTCAAGAAGAGAAATCTGAGGTGAAATAGGACATGGAAGAGGCCACCCTCCCTGCTCATACCTTCAGCTGTCAGCGTGGCCTCAGTCTCTGCAATTCCTGCCTTGCACTTGTACACACCAGCATCATCGGGCTTCAGCTTCAGAATTCTGAGCTCTACTGAATGCTTATCCCTCTTGATCTTGTACTTCTCAGAGGGCTCGATGGGTGTGCGGCCCTTGAACCATTTCACAACCTTTGGAGAAGGCCTGAAGTCACAGGACAGGATGACAGAATGACGTTCCAAAGCTGTCTTGTCCTCCAACTTCCTGGTGATTTCTATATGGTAATCTGCAAAGCAGGGGTGGAAGAGAAGAAAGGATGAGGACAATTGGAAGAAGAGGAAAGTCTCTTGCGTGTATTCCATTCCAATTAATGTCAAGTTCACAATGGTTCTTTGAACGACTCTAAAGATAAAACAAACGATTGTCTATAGGGAATGCCATTGACTACATTTCTATGAAGTAATACTGTACAGTATCTACCAAATGCAAGGTCCAGCTCTTGTTCTGTGCTTATTAAATTGCTCCCAATTGTTGAGGCTTTTATTCAAATAAGAGTGAGTTGAAAATATAACAAGTACTTTAGGATGTGAATGGATAATCTTACGCTGGGGACAACAGCAGATAAAAAGCCTGCAAGTTTCTTTCAGATGAAATCAATGACAAACCGCACCAAATTTAGGTGCTACCAAACTTAAACTTGTCTAGTTCAGAAATACAATTAATTTCACCTGATTTGACTTCTTTGCTATAGCCAAGGACAAAACCTCAGCTCTGTAAATCTGAATAGTAAGCACATCACAGCTATTCAAACACATCTTTTACTGAGATGCAGCTGTCTCATTTAGTGTCCAACGACTTTGAACTGGAAATGGAGCAGACCAAAGCAGAATCTAAACATGGCTTCTACAAGGACTGATCAAATGCGGCCACCGTCAAATTCAAAGTATCTGATACAGAAGGATCACACTCACTGTCAGACAAAACCTCTTTGGAGAGGTGAACTGACTGCCCTGTTCACCCCCACTTTGGAAATAACTGCACTCATTTCCTACCTGCTCCCAGCAGTGTGGGATGGTGGGATAGCATCACACTTCCCACACTAAGCATCCCACCATGTCACTTGTTCCACCTAAACCTCAGTCCCAAAACAAAAGGGGAACTCGCTTCTGAACCCTCTTCACTTCATTTCAGATGTCTTATATGCTTGATCTCCAACCCACCCCCCACTCAGGAGAAAGACCCCCCGCTTACACCCTACCATCTTGTTGCATTCTGATGTTGTCATCAGCCTTCAGCTTGTTGTCCTCTTTGTACCACTGGGTCTGAACCTCATCGTGTGAAATCTCACAGACAAAAGATGCACTCCCATATTCATTCACTTCCACATCTTCCAGTGCTTTAACAATCTTGATATCTCCAGCTGTGAAACAGTAGAGATATATTTGTCAGGATATTTCCAGAACTGAGTGCAGCATCTTTTCCTTACACATATTTGCATAGAAAATAAGTAGGATTATGTTTTATTCTAAACCATCATCCATTCCTGAGTCATTTCTCTCTTCAACACAGTCAATGCATTATTGCCCTTGAACTTAAAGACAGACCTACTAGCTACAATGGAGCTCCCTGCAAACAGTTTTCATGGAAACCAGAATCTCATTTATTCTAAAACCTTTCAAGCAAAATTAAGGGTAGAAAAACAATAGTACTGACTGAATCTTTAAGGTCATTTAGTTCCAGTCCCCCTGCTATAGGCAGGGACACCTCCCTCCACACCAACTCTTCTCCTCAGGGTCAAGGCTTCTCTCAAATCATTCTCCTCTAAGCCTGTGCCTGTGCTTGGGATTGCCCTGACCCAGGTGCAGGGCCTTGTACTTGGCCACACTCAAGTTCATGAGGCTGCCAAGGGCCCACCTCTCCAGCCTGTCCAGGTCCCTCTGAGTAGCATCCCTTCCCTCTAGCACATCAACAGCACCGCTCAGCTTGGTGTCATCTGCAAACTTGCTGAGGCTGCATTTGATTCCACTCTCCATGTTGCCTACAAAAATGTTAAATAACACTGGTCCCAACACCACCCTCCACCTGGACACTGAGCTATTGACTGCAGCTCTCTGAGTGTGACCATCCAGACAGTTCCCTATCCTGCAACTGGTCCATCCATCAAAACCATTTTTCTCCAGTTTGGTGACCAGGATGTCATGCAGGACGGGATCAAATGCTCTGCACAAGTCCAAGTAGATGATGTCAGTTGCTCTCCCATTATCCACTGATGCTGTTACTCCATCATGAAAGGCCACCAAGTTTGTCAGACATGGCTTGACCTTGATGAAGCCATATTGGTTACCACCAATTACCTCATCTTTATTTTCCAAACTATGCCAAGGAGAACTAGACAGAACTCTACAGTGTTGTGTCACTACAAACCTGTCTGAACCATTGGCTTCTCTGCATGCTCATCACTAGTCTCTCCTTAGCTTGTGTGCCTACAAACAATGTATGGGGAATGTCAGCCACAAATCTTACCTAGGGGACATCTTTGCTTCAAAATCCTTTGAACATCACACAATCCCTTTTAACTCTCCAGGTCTGCATTTAGTTATGTCAGAATCAGGCCATATTTCTGTGCTGCTATATCCCTTTCCTTCTGAAGGGCCTGGATACAACTTGGATTAACCTCAGGAGAAGAGTTCCTGCATAGAATCATAGATTTACCCAGGTTGGAAAAGACATTGAAGATCATCAAGTCCAACCGCAGCCTAACCAGTACCCTAACTCTAAAAACCCTACACTAAATCATATCCCTGAGTACCACATCCAAAAGGCTCTTAAACACAACCAGGGATGGTGATTCAACCACCTTTCTGGGGAGCCTATTCCAGTACCTAAAATCTCTAGTATCTAAATCTCTCTAAAAGAGCACAGGTATTAATCTGACCAGAAAGGTTCCTGTTTGTTCATAAAATGAGCCTTTTCCGCTCCATCTTGCATAGGTCACTGGGCACAGGGTAGCTGGGAGACCACAGAAAAAGTGGTTCTGTGAGCAATAGGGAAACTACTGCCTAATCCAACTCCTCCAATCTCTGCGCTCTGCCAGCATGTCTAAATAGGGTGGCAGATACACACAGGAGATAAATATTTCCACTTCCCTCAGCCAGCACTGCTCTGAATTTCTATGGGACACACAGTTAGATGAAAAGGCATTTGACAAAGAAGGAAATGAAAGAGTTTAATCTGCTGTGTCATTCTCTCGGTAGCCAGAATAACTAACCCTCGCCAGTGTTAGTTCAAAGAATAGGCAGATTTTATCTCCTGACATGAGCAGTAATTCAAAGAAGCTGGTATATGATCCAGTATCCTGCATATTCACTGCAGGCAGGCAAAGACATTATGAGATAAGGGAGATCTACACATCACTTGTTATGAACACCTCATAAAGATAAAACCACACACAAGAGGAGAGTTTAGGAAGAGGACCACTCTTGGACTACTTTCCAAGAGGCATCAATTAGTAACTCTCTTCGCTCATTTTTCACACTACTCCACAGTGTCCTCCTGAGCCCCCTTACTCCTGTTGCCAACTGCTGATGCAGGGAATCCTGAGGAACCAAGGATTCATAGTTGTTCCATCAGTAGTCCTTGGTCAGCTCTCCCTCCCTGCCCCTTCTGTTTTGATCCCACTAACCAAATTTTAGTTAGTCTGAAAAGAGGATGGAAACCTCCGCAGCAATTAGTTTCTAAATATCTTGCAATGGGCAGCTTGTAGGAGCCCCATCTCAATGCCCACAGCACAGGAGGCAGGACTGCTTAGCCCATGCACTAGTGCATTTACCAGCACAGATGTAAGCCCAGATCTATGCACACCAAATACAGGCTCTCAGTTTGCACAAGGAGGCATCCATGGAGCTGAAGTATTAGGCAGATATTGTGGTGGGGCAGCAGTTATTGAGACGCCAGACAGAAAGGACACAGATAACGTGGCAACTCAGCTTTACCATTATGACTGATGATGGAACATCTAATTTCACTGCTCAAAAGAGAACTTCCATATAACTGGAAAGAATGAAATTCACAGGGGAAACCACACACAGACACACACAAAAGCAATACAAAGGAGATGAAGGATGGTTCACATACTAGTGATTCACTCTGAGACGCAAGCAAATGAAAGAGTATCCCCAACCATTTGCCTCCTGAAATGCTAAGTATATAAACTCATTGCTGTGATAACTCTGCCAGACGTGAGTCATACACTGTAAAACCTTATGGGGTCAATCAGTTTAACTTCATAAATTCATTACACCAACAAAAACAGACCATCGTGTCCAGGCTGGTTCATTTCAGCTCTTCAAAGCTGTTGGTAAAACTGCCTGAGAGCTGAAATGCTTACCAGCAAAAGCTAAAAACTGTAAATCAAATGTAATAGGCTGGCTTTGTCTACTGTATAGAAATGATGCCTGAAAAAAAGAAAATAAAAAAGAACGTAAACCAGAACAAATGGAATGGCTACATAAAACAGCCAGTACTGAAACAGCAACCCAACCTGGTTGCAGAATGAGAGAGAAAATGAGAGTTCACCAAAGTCATGGGACAGGACACATGTTCATGTTCATGGTAACACTGAACCCAAGTGGCCACATGAGGACAGCATCTAGTAGGAAAACAGAAAAAAGCATCCTTTCATACGTCCCTTGGGAAGGTGGCATCTACCAGGGCACAGCAGACCCATGTGTTCAGTAACAAGTCTGATGCTTCAGAGCCCAATGATGAGCTACAAACTGGGGTTTAACCAATGCAACACATGGAGGGAAAATCTGTCTTGAGCATAAAGAAGAAAGAGAAAGGTATCCAAAAGGACTAACCAAGAAATGCCCAAACTGCCCATGAAGCATTTCTTCCCGTGGTGCAAAATACCACAAGAGGATTTATTTGCTCTTTCAGTTAAACATAAAATGAACCTTTAGGGTAGCTGATGTCTTGTCTTAGGCTGCTCAGCATGTGGATGTTCCCTGATCTTCATATTCACACTTGTGAATAATGAGACTTCTCTTATTTCCCTGGGAAGTAATGCCCACTTTTTTACTTTGACAGAGCTCCTTCCCATCCTAGAAGGGAAAATATCAAGTCAGATCTCCATTAGTCCTTCCATCTCTGCACTCAGCAAAGGGAGCCTTCAGATCTATGCTTAATTCACCCACTCCCCTAGAATTAATGGAACTGTGCTTACTGGAACATATGCTGAAGCTTAAGCACAGTGCAGTGTTTTCAACATGAAGGAATGGCTATAGAACATGCATAAATTCTGGCTGACCTATGACAGCTTAAAGCACTGCGGAGGACTGTTAACAAGCCTGTTTGGACATCACCTTGAATAAATGACGTTATCCCCAAGTAAGGGAAGGAACAGCTGAGCACCAGGGAGGTACACAAAGTGCCAGAGCAAATTCTCACACTGTCAGGTGCAAAGAAAACTGAGATTTCACCCCAAAAACCCAGTTCACAACAAGGCTACAAAATCCCGGCTGAGAATTTCTGTGTTAGACTTGAAGCTCAAGACTGTACTGTAGTTCAACCAACAATATTTTGTGCAGCATGACCTAAAAAGTTCACAATAAAACCAAAACAAACTTCAATTTCAACTTGATAAATGAACTCAGGACATAATAACAAAGAGTGCTGATCTGGGCAAATAAAAGAGCATAAGGAAAAGAGAGCAGTGAAAAAGCTATCAAGGAAAAGCTCAGACTCGCATCCCTTGGAAGTGAAATTAAAGGCTCTCATTCATTTCCAGAGAAGTCAGAAAGGAAAATACCATTACATGCCATACCTTGAACCACTTGACGTCCATGTTGGGCCTGGTCAGCTCACACTCAAATGTGACCTTGTCCTTCTCAATGATGCTACTGTCTGCCAATGGTTTGCTGATTTTCACAGGCAATTCTGAGAAGGAGAAAGAAGAATGTGGATTTAGTTGGGAACTTAGTTTTGTTCATAACCAGGTCCATGGGTGCTGTTAAATGGATCCTTCCAGATGGAAAAAACATTTCAGGTGGCCTCCTAGATTTTACCCCTTTTTGTGTTGCACGCAAGACTGAAAAAAAAAATTACTTCTGCAAAGTTCTTCTTGTCATAAGGAAACAAATATTTGGGACCGAAATGAGACCAACTTGCAGGTTTGTATGTACAGGTTGGAACAGGTTTAGGTTACCACTTGTGCCCAAACTAATAGCCTTCACTAGAGAATATCAGCTCTTCTGTTGAAACAAAGTGTCAAATCTAGGCAAGAAAGAACCTAGGAACTGAAGGAACCAAGAGGGTCCTTGAACACCAGCCCCATGGTTGCAAGTCACTATGCAAACATATTGAACCCAAAAGAACATCTGTCCTGCAGGCAACCAAACCTGAGTTCCTTTTACTTAAGACCCACTGTGAAACATCAAAACACATAAACATGTGATAGTCAAACCACTGGCTGCCTTTTCATGACCCAGAACAGTACTCCTGGCTTCCTGAACAGACTCCTCATGGCCTCTACCATTGCCACAACTGTGACTGTCGAAGGCACAAAGGAAATATGCTCACCAACGCAGTCCTTTGTTCTTTGTGTGTGATTTGCAGATATCTATCTTACTTTGAGCTCTGGCAATAGTCAGCTCTACCAGGTCTCTTACTGTGAGTAGCAGACTCACCTATCCAGATGCAGCCTCCAACATAAAGGCATAGTAAAAAGGCAGTGTACTACTAGGAGAAGTTCCTGCTTCTCCTGCCATGAAAGGCTGCACGTAGAACATGCACTCCAGCCTCACTGCACATACTTATCTTAGTCAAATGTTTAGGTGAACAAGAATTACAGTTTGGGATCTCAGGCACAGGAGAGATTTGAATAATATCTTGAATATTGCTTCCACTGTACATATATTACTAATTATTGCTCTACAGACAGACTGAAACAGGTCTTTGTGTCATACTGAAACCAAATACTTTCTACAAACCCAGGCAATCAAGTCTAGGGAAAAAACCTCAGCACAGACTACAGTGATCCAGGTGCAGTATAATAGAAACTAGATTTTACTTTACTGTTCTCTGCTGTATTTCATACAACACCTGTCTTACCTGTGACATGAATCTTGAAGGTGAGTTTCTGGCCAGCAGCCTCGCAGCTGTACTCCCCTGCATCTTTCTTCTCCACCTGGCTCACCACCAGCCGACGCTGTTTGCCCTCTGACTCTACCTTGAACTTCTTGCTCGAGGTGATCAGTTTCCCCTCCTTTTATCACTTGACCTCTGTGATAAAATGTTTGCTCATTAAGACCGGGATGTGGTAGCATTGTGGTGGAGTGCTTGTTCATTAGGACCGGGATATAATGGTGGAATATGGAGGCCACAAAGGTTGCAGAACACTCTAATTTTATGGGTAGATTGTGTACTCTGCGTAGTTACAGGCAAAGCGCGCCCCGATGGATACAAAGTTCCACGGAAGGACCAACCAAGGAACGACACACCAAGTCGCATGATCACAACCGACCAATTAAAGGACAATACGCTCGGGATGGACAATACAAAAGAAGTTGCAAGGGACGGGACGGCGCGGCAGTTGGAGAAACAATAATCCCCCTGTCGCCCAGCGCTGAATTGCCTTTTAGTTTTACCCGCTACAATTAATAAAAGTTTATAATTGGAACATTATTGGCTCATTGCTTATAAATTGATGACAACCTCCATCTTCTCCTGGGCCACCTCGCAGCTCAGCGTGGCATTTTTCTGTTGTTGCAGCCTTCACCACCTTCTGTACCTTCTCCTTGTTTGTAAATACAAATTCTGGCTCTGAAAAGAGAGAGATACATTAGTTTGGCCTCTTGAAAGAAGAGCAGGTTTTGGGGAAGGAGTCAGAAAAATGAATCAGTTCTCCCAGTCTGATGCCCCAAGAGAATGATGTGGAGAGAAGTTGTGCAATTTATGGATGCCCCATCCCTGAAAACATTCAAGTCTAGGCTGGATGGGTGTTAGAGCAACCTAGTCTCAAAGAATGTGTTCCTTTCCAGGACAGAGATTGGAACTGGATGATCCTCCAGGTCCCTTCCAACAAAAGGCATTCTGTGATGCTTCTTGTATGACTCTCATGACTCTTTCGTCCCCTAGCTGCCATTTACTTATGTCTTCAAAACATCAACTTATACAAAACATTCCTGTAGTATTCTCTCCCATGCTAAATGAGCCCTTCCAAGACAAAAACATGTTACATAGAGCACACCCCCTAGTGCTTGACACAAAGCCCCTGTTCTGAAACTTCCTGAGACGCAGCTGCATTGCAGAGTTGTTCTAGTGGTACAGGCACGTGGGAATGGAGAAGTGCAATCAGAACTTTCTTGTCTATGGCCTCATTCCCACAGCAAAAGGAAATTCCTGAAGATTTTAAAAGATGGAGCTGCCTCACAACTGTATTTAGAATAATTTGTTCAATTTCCTCATCAGAAATTAACCACCCCAAGGTTCAGCTCCAAAAATTTTAAGCATAGCAGGGAAAACTTACAAACTAATGACCGTTTTCTAAAACATTCTAGAATGAAAGGCCAAAATGTGTTCTCTCTCACCTGTGACATGAATCTTGAAGGTGAGTTTCTGGCCAGCAGCCTCGCAGCTGTACTCCCCTGCATCTTTCTTCTCTACCTGGATCACCACCAGCCGACACTGTTTGCCCTCTGACTCCACCTTGAACTTCTTGCTCGAGGTGATCAGTTTCCCCTCCTTGTACCACTTCACCTCCATCTTCTCCTGGGCCACCTCGCAGCTCAGCGTGGCATTTTGAGTCAGTGCAGCCTTCACCTCCTTTTGTACCTTGTCCTTGTTTGTAAACACGTCTTCTTTCTCTGCAGGGACATCACAACAGTCACACCATTTTGCTGTAGTCTGCTGCAGAGCTTACTCCAGTTCCCCATTTTCATTATACTTGCCCTTCACAGGGACCATCATGATGCCTCATTAAGACAGGAAAATACTTTCCCCTCTATTTTGCCTTGGGAAATGAATAGGCATATCATTTCATATCATATCATAAATCTAAACATTTCGCAGTCTGATAGCAGATTTGGACATGAGATTTAGAACACCTGCATGCACTGCTGAACCTCCTCCCTTCTCTTTGTTTCTTCTGATGTCTCTCTACATTTCCAGTAAATCAGAAGGGAACGGCCCTCTAGAACAGGTTGCCCAAGGAGACTGTGGATGCTCCATCCCTGCAGGCATTCAAGGCCAGGCTGGATGTGGTTCTGGGCAGCCTGGGCTGCTGGTTGGCAACCCTGCACATAGGAAGAAGGGGGTTGGAACTGGATGAGCACTGTGGGCCTTTGCAACCCAGGCCATTTATGAGTCTGATTAGTGGCATTTTCCACCTCATTGTGTCATTCAAATTTTGTAACCAGATCTCATCAAACACCTCCCCTTTTCTCACTCCTTGCATGCCTGGTGTGCTCTTGCACTGTAACCCTGCAGACACCAGCTGACTACAAGAGCTGCACAAGTTACCCTCCTTGCCTATTGTTTGTTGCAGTAATTCATTCCTGGATGGAAAAGCACATGTAGAAAAGTGTTGCTATGACACTAGATGACAAAGAAAGTCCTATAGCCAAAATGTTTTGCACCAGAGAGGCTGTAAGTTGATCCTCCAAATGCAAGACACACAAAATGAAGTGTTCCTTTATCTCTGGGATTCCAAGCATTTTCTCACCTCTGACTTTCACTTGGAATGTTGCTTTGTCATCTTTTGTTTCACAGCTGTAGCTCCCTTGGTCTTTCAGGGTCACATTTTTGACCATGAGCTTGCGGTGCGTCCCCTGGGAGATGATGGTTGTCCTCTGGTCCTGCTTCACCTCTATTTGATCTTTCTTCTATACGACAGCTCCGCTTGCAGCTGACACCTCACACACCAGCTCCAGGTCTTCAGAAGGACTGACTGATATTTCTGGAGTCGTTTTGGACTTGCTGACAAAATTAATGGCTTCATCTGAAGAAAAAAAGAGAAAGTGGTTTACATCCTGACTCAGGCTTATTCAGCACAGCATTAAGATACAGTTAGAACTGATTGTAATGTCTCTGCTCATTACATCTGGGGGATCAAGTTTCACCTCTGGAGGTACTCACATACAAACGTGTGCTTGATTCTCCTGTGTAAGGAAAGAGTAAGTTCTATGCAGACAGTTCTTATTTCTTCTAATCAATTCTGTATTCTGCACATGTTCTTCTGAAGCTAAAATGAAGGCAGCTAAGTAACCTGTTTGCAATACATGAACAAACCAATTCAACACCTTGTCTCTAAGCTAACAAGCAGCGTTTGATGAGCACATCAGTATTTCATGCCCTTCATTCCATCCAGACTGTATTGGCAATAACTATGCTGGTATTAACAAGGATAGCAATTACAAGCAAAATGGTAGAAATACAGAAGATATAAGGAAAAGGGAACTCACCAGAGCTGAGGCGATCCTCCCTGGTGAGCGATCTCCAAGAGATGCTGCCTCAGTGAGGGTCAGCCCTTAAATGAGGTCTCAGAGGAGGTGGAGTCAAACTCCACCCCTCCAGGGAGCACAGCTACATAACTTTCACCTGTGCTCCCACAGCTGACCCCACACTTGCCTCAGCTGATCAATCAGTGGTTCACATTGTGATCTCCCATACACTCCACCCCTTCACAACGTGAACCAATGATTAGGTGAGTTCCCCTTATTACAGAGACCCAATCACGACGCTGATACAATCTCCCGTCGCATTAGATGTTGATATTATTCAAATGATGATGATTGGATGGGTGTTTATGATCTTCCATGGGCCAGTGCTTGATAGATGTTACCGGAGACAAATCATCTTGAAGTGCAGGTCCGTCTGCGTTTCATCAGTCCAGAGTAATGGTCCTAGAGGCTTAGAATCAATCTTAAGGGGAGTAATATAGATGTTTCAAGGGTACTAGGAGGGGAAGATCCGCCCTCCAGGGCAAGATACAGGCCGTATTCTTATCTTGGGTCAATACTTCTGCTTGTACTGGATTATGTCCCGGCCTCCGATACCATACCCTCTGGCCAGATATCTGTGGCTGTATAACTATATCTGGCACCAGAGGAGGAGTCTTGATCTGCCATAGGGACATAATAGGTGTTCCTTTAGCAATAAAGGCCGGAGTATTGACCACGATGTCAGTAGGCCATGTACCTATCACCGAGGGGGTGACTGAACCTCCCACCTCCAATAATCTCCCCCAAGGTGCAAGTAGGCCACACCATTTGGGTCCTACCTGCACCTTCCAAGGCCAATTTATCTTATGGATTCCCGGTTCTAAATTCTCAGGGGCAGGGAGCAGAAGATTATTTTCAGTACCAACCTGCGGTTTTACCTTATTATCGGTGCCTGTAATTTGGATCCTAAGAGGGGAGGCCCATATAGTTTGTAACATTTTCAGGGCACTGGGTCTGCCATCCCGAGGTCTTTCATTCAGGTCCCGCACGGTTTCATATAATCTTTTTGTCCACCCCTGCAGGGACTGAGAGTCTGTTTTCAGGGCAGCCTTAAGGATACCATTATAACGTTCAATAAGGCCTGCCCCTGTTGGGTTATATGGCAGGTGGAATCGCCATTCAATGTTGTTTTCTTCTGCCCAGCGCTGTATCATCGCTCCAGTGAAGTGAGTCCCTTGGTCACTCTCGATAACTTGAGGTGTCCCGTATGCAGACATCAGTTTAGTAAGTGCCTTAATTGTGTATGCTTGATTTGCCTTTGGTACAGGATAGGCTTGCAGCAGTCCACTTACAGTGTCAACGCAGGTCAGGGCATATCTCGCCCCCTCAGACCGAGGGAGGGGCCCAATGTAGTCGACCTGCCATCTCTGAAGAGGACTATATCCTCTAGCAATGTGGGATGTTGTTTCAGGCAACGGTCTCGGTCTCATCTTTGAGCAAGCATCGCAATCCTGACATGCTTGAACGATATCAGATAGTTGTACAGGCAGCCCCCATGCTTTAGCAGCTGCCCACATTATCTTCTGTCCAGCATGCCGTAGCTTCTGATGTAACCAACGGGCAATATTTTCAGATTGTGAATTCTCAATCCATCGGATTCGGGCCAGTGTGTCAGCTTCATCATTTCCTGGTGACTGCAAGGGTTGATGACCAGAGACATGGTAGACACATACTGTCCTGTGTTTGACCGTATTCCAAATGTCTACCCACATGTCTTTACCCCAAATCGGTCGGGCGTGGATAGTCCATTCCTGGGTAGCCCATTGCGTAATCCACAGAGTGAGCCCCCGGTACACAGCCCAACTATCTGTACAGATGTTCAGGACGCCGTCACCAGGTTCTTTAGTTATAACCATCCACACGGCTCGCAATTCTGCCCATTGGCTGCTTTGACCATCCCCCTCATCAAACCAGATGGTCTCAGTAGAGGGATGGTATGCTATTGCTCGCCACTTGCTCGGGTTGCCTCTGCTGGACCCATCCGTATACCAGGCATCTTCAGGAATAGGATATCTTCCTTCCTGAACGGGACTCTTCTCTGGTGGAGCAACCATCGGTTCTTTTGATGTATCACTGTGATACGTCACTGGGCCTAGGATCTTCTGTAGTTCTTCTTTAAGTGGAGATGAAGACAGACTGCTTCTCTGGCTTAGATAGGCGACCCATCGTGCCACCGTTTGTGCTTGGGCCACCCCCGTCTTAGGAAGGTGAGTCAAATCTCTCACCCACCCCTGGATTGGTAATGAAGTCTTAACTATGACCTCTGCTGTTTGCGTTATCGGCTCTACTGCTTGTAATGCCGAATAGGCAGCCAATAACTGTTTCTCAATCATGCTATATCGTTCTTCTGCTCCGTGCCAAACCTGAGACCAGAATCCAATGGGGGTTCGAACAGAACTCTGGCGTTGCCACAGGCCCCAGCCAAAACCATCTTGAGTAACATGAACATCTAGTTCAGCTGGGAGGGTCGGATCAAATATACCCAACGCCTGAGCTTGTTTAACTGCCAGTTTTGCCTGTTGGAAAGCATCCTGTTCTATCTTTCCCCAATTCCATGATTGACCCTTCTTTGTAAGCTTGTATAATGGCCTTAATAGCTGAGCTAAATGAGGTATAAAGGAGCGCCAATACCCCAATATACCCAAACATTCTTGCAATTGTTTTGATGTTGTAGGGACTGGAAACGCTTGGACTTTATCTACTACCGCACTGGGTAGTACTTTGGTTTTCCCGGACCAAATTACTCCCAGGAATTTTACAGATAGCCCCGGACCTTGCACCTTCTGTGGGTTTATAGCCCACCCTCTTTTCTGCAGGTAAGCTATCAACAAAGCTGCTGCTTGTCTCACCGCCTCTAACGAATCGGATGTTAACAGGAGGTCATCAATATAATGATATAAATTGACATTATTTGGCTTTTCCCACTTAGCCAGATCACGTGCCACTAAATTATGACAAAAAGTGGGCGAATGTACGTACCCTTGGGGTAGGACCTGGAAAGTCCATTGCCTCCCTTCCCATGTAAATGCAAACTGATCTTGCGATTCTTCACTGATTGGAATACTGAAGAATGCATTCGCCAAATCCAAGACACAGTGATATGTTTTGATTTCCCTGCTTAGTGTGTCCATTAGGGAGGCAATATTGGGTACAGCCGCATGAACAGGTGGCGTGACCTTATTTAATTCCCTATAGTCTACTGTCATCCTCCATGTTCCATCCGGTTTTCGCACTGGCCATATTGGGGAGTTATATGGGCTATGTGCAGGCCTTATAATACCCACTCTTTCTAATTCCTGCACCGTCTTTGTTATTTCATCCTGCCCACCCGGGAGTCTGTACTGTTTCACATTAGTAATCCGGCGTGGCTTCGGCAAACAAATAGGCTCATGTTTTGCATGGCCTCTCAATATTGTCTGGATTGCCCGGATACTAATGCATCTCTGCCGCAATCGGAACTCTCCCACTGTTGTATGGAGAGCCAGACCCCACAGGATATCAATTCCTAATATATACTCTGGAATTGGGGCAATGGATACCTTGTACTCCCGTGGTGGAAGACGCCCGACCCCCAGTTTTACCCAGGTTTGGGTGACCGGAATGGTTTGTCCCCCAAAACCTCCAATCATCACTCTATTACCTTTAAATTTAGTTGGGTCTCCATATATTATAGATGTCTCTGCCCCGGTATCAACTAGGGCCATAACCTTCTGTATATTCTTTCGGGACCAGTATATCGTCAGTTCCACATAGGGCCTCCGGTCCCGTCTAGAGGCCCTAGGAGGACTGACATCCCTCGTCAAGCCATGAACTGAGCCAGATTCAAGTCTTTTACCTCCGATACCTCCGGTGTCATAACCCGAGGCACCTTCTGAGAGGTGGCTTCTTTTTCCTATTTGGAACTATAAAATCTTCTAAATTCCATGTTGTTGTTGGTCGCCGCTCTATAAATCTTATCCCTGGCCTTTTGGGTTTATTCTGAAATTTTTGTTCATCCTTCAGTTGCTTCCACAACTGAAGGAGAACCTGATTGGGCTGCCCATCAATTTTTGAAAACTGAACGCCTGCCCGGAGCAGATCATTAAACATTTGTTTCCGGGATACCCTAACAGGTCCTGCCCGAGAAGTTCGCGGGGCCGATCTTCTGGCTCGCACTATTGGAAAAGCCTCGGCATCCTCAATCACCCTGATATTGCGCTTAGCTCGTAAACGCTCAGTTTCTCCGAGGTCTGCTACCAATTGGGCGGCTTGTTGGACTACTGCCTCTGCGGATACTACTGGATTAAGTATGGAAACCAAGGTTCCATACATATGAGAGGGTGCTTACTGTAAAATTAGGTCCCTCATTCCCGCAGAAAATTTAACCATATCAGGGCTATCGAATGTGTCTTCGTAGATAGCCTCTCTCATACCTAATTCGCGTATATAATTTTGAAGGTCTTCCATAGAAGACCACATCCCTGTGTTTACTGGCATGTCAGCTTTATTTGTCCACACCATGCGGCAAGCAGCCATTATCCATTCTACAATTGAATGGTTTTCTTCAGGGAACTGAGTCCCAGCATACAGTCTCTGCCGAAGGGCAGGATGTACTGTTATTGTGGCCAACTTAGATACTTCGGGGCCACTAACCAGTACACTATCTGCCCCTGAATCCCATAACCGTAATAACCAAGCCGGAACACTTTCCCTTGGCCTTTGCCTAAATCGTTGCACTAGGTCCATGAGTTCAGTAGGCGTATATGGACGGGCTGTTACATGTAAAACAGATTCGGCAGGGGGGCCATTGATCAGGAGGCACTCCTGCTGGTCGATCTTGAATTTTCTTTGTTTTTTGAGTTATTACTGGACGGACTTCTAGTGAGTCTGTCTCAGATGGTTTTTCTAGATCAGATTTAGTGATCTTATTTTGATTCATTTCTTCAGGATCTTGATCGTCATTAAATGAAATGTATCTAATTTGAGGGTTGGAGGAAGAAAATGACGGTTTTTTTCCTGTCAATAGATTGATCTCACCCTCCAATTTTTCAATACGGGCCTTTAACAATTCATTTTCATGTGCAATGTTGTTTGATTTTATCTCTGCCCGATTTAAAGCATTTAATAATGGCCAGGCTGCCATAGATGCAGCCATTCGCTTTTCTTTTGTAATTAAGATATCTTTTTGTAGTCCTAGAAAGTAATCAGTTAGACAATAGGCGTCCATGTTATTTGGTACTCTTAAAGGGCCCCATTGTTCAATAATTGTTGCTAATTGGTAATATGGGGACGCCTCAAAACCTGGAATTTGTCCAGGAAGGCATGTCCCTAAGGGGGTGGTCTTCTCCCCCTTGTACCAATTAAAGATTTTCCACACAAAGGACATTTTTTTTTTTCCTTATATTTCTAGATGCCAAGTCAGTGGCTCCTGCCTGGCTTGCCAAATGTATTGGCAATAACTATGCTGGTATTAACAAGGATAGCAATTACAAGTAAAATGGTAGAAATACAGAAGATATAAGGAAAAGGGAACTCACCAGAGCTGAGGTGATCCTCCCTGGTGAGCAATCTCCAAGAGATGCTGCCTCAGTGAGGGTCAGCCCTTAAATGAGGTCTCAGAGGAGGTGGAGTCGAACTCCACCCCTCCAGGGAGCACAGCTACATAACTTTCACCTGTGCTCCCACAGCTGACCCCACACTTGCCTCAGCTGATCAATCAGTGGTTCACATTGTGATCTCCCATACACAGACAGAACCTGCCTGAGGAGCAAGCTGATGGCTGTCAGCTACAGGCAGACCTAGCTTTGTACTGCATTTCTTAGAGCAACAACTGTTGCTTTCAGTCACTGAATATACCAAGGCCAATTACTATGCCAGGAACATTTATGGCATCAGTGAACAAAAAATGCGTTAAAAATTGTAATAGACAGGAGCCATTTATTCTTTTATAACTAGGTGACCAAAGAACAACAGTCCTTCTAGAGTCAAGCTGTTAAGAACTAATAGCATCAATCAGTATCACATAGATAGATTACTTCCCTGCCCTAAGACCATCTTGCGACCATTTGGTGCTCCTAATTAAGCCCTCTTGATGGCATTTTGTCTGAGCCATGCGACATTTTGTGATAGGAGTTACTGCTAGTGTTCCCTTAACCCTACACCAAAGTAGGAGGTATCCATTCTCAGGGAATCATGCAGGCTTCCTCTGTATTTGATGCTCAGAGACAGCCCCAGAACTTTTTAAATCTTAGCTTAGCTCTCATCCAATAATGTTCATCAAACAGTGCAACTTGTCCTTTGGGGATGCCTTTGTTCTGCATCAACCAGTTCCAACGGAGTCTTCTTGGCTTGTTTTAGATCAGTTTTTCAACAGATAAAGCCAGGGTCTTTGAATTACAAAGTGAAATTGCAGAATGCATGATTCTCAACCAAACAGAACAGCAGGTGGGATGCAGGGTGAATACCTGAACCAACACCACCTGCAAGCAATCCTTCAATATCTTAGGAATCTCTAGCCACCCCAAATCCAGTGTTGTGCTTGATCTATCATCTCTGCTGAGTTTTTAGCTAAGCTGATGGTGAGCATCACGGTGGTGATGGGTGAGCAGTCAGACTAGAGGGTCTTAATCAACCGTAAGGATCCTGTGATCAGAGGAACGTGAATGTGCTGTTAAAGGTCACAAGCGCTGCACTGCAGCATGAGCATACACAGCGAAAGGCTTTCAGTAGAGCTTCAGTTCATAAATGAGGACTGGGTTATGGAAAATAGGCTCAAGATATAAAACAGAAAACAGATCTTAACGCCAGGTTCTGTGAATGCAACCAGCTGAATTTCACAGATATTGAATTTCAATGACAATTTCTTGTGTTATTTTACCCTCCAGCTCCACCCTGAACAGGAACATGTCAGTGACAAGCATTACTCCTCCAGGCTTGACCTAACAGTGCTTTACTTGCACTATGAGCTAATGGCTGTGCTTACAGCACCTCAGGGAGACACCTCAGAGATCACAATGTCCTTCGGGTACAGCAGGAGACACTCAACTCTCCAAATGTGGAGTTTAATTTGTCCAAAGAGGAGACAGGATTCCCATGCTAATAACTTAGGACCATTTCAGTCATAGGTTTAAAGATGATGTAAGTGCTGAGGCAATACATGAACTAGATGAATGAAGCCCAGATGTCAGGGCTCAAGTCGTGACTCCAGCCCCAGCTGGAGCTAAGGCTGTCTTGAATTCATCACAACACAGTTACATTATTTGCTCATACTGTGGATTTGCATAGGGACAACAGGAAGGTCAGAATTGCTTCAATAGAGCTATGCAATCTTTGTCCTAAATACTGGAAACCCACAGCGTTGGACAAATAAAATGAATTAAGTCTGAAGTGCTTTACATGGATTGTGATCCTATGTTTGCCTCACAAACTTACCTGAGACTTTCCAATCAAAAATCAGAGTGTCATCTCCAATTGTGTAGATGTATGTTCCCTCGTCTTCTTTCGTTACAGCTGAAGCCACAAGCTTATGCAGTTTCCCTTTATCTTCCATTGTGAATTTCTTACTGGTCTTGATTTCTTTGCCATTTTTGTACCACTTCACCATGACATTGGCTTCAGAGGTCTCAGAAACAAATTCAGCTTGTTTTCCAGCAACGGCCCTGATTACTCCTCCACTTGTCTCTTTGATTACGAAGTTTGCCAGTGCTGAAACAAAATATGAAGACACAAAATACATATGATGGTAAAGAACTGCAGGGACATTGGTGACCATGAGGCATTCATTTATCATAAGATCAAACGTGCACGTTTAATCCTAGTTCTAATTGCTAGATTCTAATTCAGAAGCTGGCAAATTGGCAGCTTTTATAAACCACGTACCAGATTACCTTATCTCCACAAGTTTAAGGACGTACACTGTACAGGGGACAGAGCCAAAGGAAGAAGCCCAAGGCTTCAAGAAAATGTCTAAAATAGGAAAACTGAGGAAAGAATTGGAACAAGCAAACTAGAAGGAAATCAATGGAGGGGGTATCTATTACTGCACTGTAACCCCCTGGCAAACAAATCAAGCCTAAAAGATAGAGATATCACTTAGGACTGAAAAGAAAAAAAGAAAAAAAAGAATTCCTTTATGGAAATTAATTGGAGTGCAAAAGTTAGATGATAAAACTGGCCCTTATTAACACACAGTGGAATAATTGACTTCAAAGATTCAAAATCTCACCACTGTCTTAGCCAAAAGTTCAAGCCTAAGTCCACGGTCCTATTTTACTGAGGGTAATTGCGCTTGTTTTCCAACTTCTTGTTAACATATCATTTCAAAACAGCGCACACAACTGAGTTGGGTCTGTTGAGACAGCGCAGTCAGAGCTGCTAAAATCAAAGTCTGGATTATGCATGCATTTGTTCTGCAGTTCCAAGAACACGCATGTATAATACAAATTCAACAACGTTCTACAGAATGCCTGTATTTAGGAGCTCGAGAGCCAGCTGATGGACACTGGGATGACTGAGATCCTGTCAATACATTTAACTCCATCCTATCATACAGTCAAATTTCATCATCCATTGAGTCGTTGTGAATTTTCAGGGTGTGTTTCTTCCCCACAATTTGCAGTTCATAATTTTCACTGGCCTTGAGCTCCTTCCCATCCTTCATCCACTCCACAGTAGCGCCTGTGTCTGAAAGCTCAGCCTGCAGTTTGGCTTCCTCACGCAGCCAAGCGCAGATCTTTTCTACATCTTTGCTCTTCTTGGTAAATCTCACTGCAGCACCTGTCAGGAGCAAAGGCCTCGTTATTTCAATTGATATCAGGCTAACGTGGTCAATGTTTGCTGCAACATCTCTGAAAAAGTATCACCTTCTGTTCCTGCACTCATCATTGTGTCAGTGCTGAGCAATTCACGATATTTCATTTGGTCTTCTTGCTGGATTTACTAAGTAAAAATCAACCAAACATCTCCTTCTACTGATTAATAATGCTCTAAACATGCTTCTGCAGAGGTTTCCACCCAATGACAAACAGGTCCTCCCATCATGAATGTTTATTTGTTCTACTTTGTCATGCAAAGCTGATTGATAGAGATATTATTGGAATGATTGCTCCCCTACTTCTAAACTATTCCAGTGCAATCAGAAAGGCTGTCTGAACCTGCAGCTGAAAGTACTTCTCTATGGTCATGCAGTGGTAAACCTGGTGACTGAATGCACTGGCCAATAGCTGTGAACTGCAGACGTTCATCAGCTGGCATGCTTGCACGTTGTTGTAAGGTCAATAGTAAACATGGCATCCCCTCCAGGTACAGCTTCACCAGTTGTTAGGGGGGATTTCACAGCCAGGACTGGGTCTGAGGAAGAACATGTATGTCTTAATGCTCTTTAGATGCAAGTCTGGTATCTCATTTAGAGATGGAAGATTAAATCATAGGTACATTTCTACTTCTCCCTTTGCATGAGTGCTAGAAGAAGCACTTCTGTGCTTAAGATCTGTTACAGAAAGTTCTGCCTCTTGCACATGTGAGATATCAAAAGATAAGGATATTCATGTCTCTGTCACAGAAACAACTCGTATCACTTTAGTGGTAGCTGGAGGTTGATAGGAGATAGGAGAACTAGGAATAAAGGAAAGCCTTTGGTGTGTTAATGCACTGCTAACCTTAAAGTCAAAGGAAGCATCTTTAGGGAACCAACACAGCTGCTCAGCACACACTGACCCATTTCCATTGGGGTTTTTGTGCTTACCAAGGTGCACGCTCCCTGGGAATTCCAGAGACGGGCTCTGTCCATGCGCATTGACTGCAGACACTCGGAACTGATCATCAGCCTCTTCAGACAGATTGCTCACCGTGAACTCTGGGACGGGGACATGAGACTCGTGGCACCTCACCCAGGTGAAGCCAGTTAGTTTCTTGCATTCCACAATGTAGCCATCGACTGGAATGGGGCGGTGCATCTTCGGAGGGGACCATGCCAGCGTCACTGAGGTTTCTGTTTTATTTTTCACCACGGGGTCAGTTGGGGGCTGGGTGGGAGGTTTTCTGGGAGCTGAACAGAAATAAATTTCAGAAATATTAGCATAAGGTCATGTAGGCTGGAAAAGACCTTCAAAAGACCTTCAAAATCAGCAGACTCAACTTTCAGCATGACCTACTGAGTCCCACCATTAACTACTGTGGTACCTGAGGACATACATGACAAGCTTATTCCTGCAGGTATTTACATAGTGAATATATTCACCCTCTGGTTGCTTTGGAACATTTTAGAGGTTAAAATCCCATCAGACTTTTTCACTGTGTGCAGCCACTGATACAAGCAGGAGGCTGGGAATTACCTGATGGGCTCTAGTTACAGACTACTGACACAGTAAAGGATTGATTTCATTTAATTTTGGCCATCAGAAAGTTTGGTGTCTGGTTTCAGTCACCCATCTTGACTCCAATTATAATCATATGGAGAACAGCACATTCAGGAGAACTCATCTCAATAAACCTGAATGAAATCACAGAATCATAGGATCATGGGAGGGCTTGGGTTGGAAGAAACCTTCAAGATCATTAAGTGCTAGATGCCAAAGGTCCCACTAACACAGTATTAAGCCAAAAGCTAGATGCTGGAATCAGATCTCCTGACCTTACCATCAGAAACTGAGATGTCATATTTTGCTCAGAGGTGCCTGCTTGTAGGAGGGACAGCTTCCGAGCTTTTTCTGCTCCAGGAACCAGCTCGAGCTTCAGAATTTAAACAGCAGTCAGAAATTAAACTGAGCTTTGTCACCTCCATCAAATAGAAGGAGTGGTTGGGTGGTACAGCTTTCCAAATCGCTTAGAAACTGTCACAACAATCAGATGCCTACCTTTTCTTTTTTAACTTGTTAATACATAGAGCTTAATAGCATCAGAATGCCCCAAGCACTTCAGACAACAGGACAGCTGTAAACCCTTCTTTAAGGATTCCTTTGTTTAACCACTGAGTAACTGTAATTCAGTGGTGCTGGTAGGAGAAGGGAAGTCCTAATCTTCCCAGATGGTGAACAGAGTTGATGTTCACATGCAGACTGGTGCTGCAGCAGAGCCAGAAACCACTCATTTGGGAAACACAGCACCAAGAAAATAATGGGAATAGATTCATAAAATCAGGAGCTTCACTCAAATTTCATGTCAGATCTATAATTCTTCCTATTTTCAGGAAGAAATGATTTCCCTTTTTCTTGTAGTTTTATTTTCTTTTCCTTTCCAGCAAGCAGCTTTGTAGCTTACAAATTGTTTTCTAATCACCTCCTGGTGTGGACAAATCACACAGGTCTGACTCCATGTTTTACATAGTTAGCATATTATATTTGTTCCACTATGGAACTGTACAGTCATAGAATGGCCTGGGTTGAAAAGGATCCCAAAAATCATCCAGTTCCAACCCCCTGCTATGTGCAGGGACGCCATCCACCAGACCAGGCTGCCCAGAGCCACATCCAGCCTGGCCTTGAATGCCTGCAGGGATGGGGCATCCACAGCCTCCTTGGGCAACCTGTTCCAGTGCGTCACCACCCTCTGAGTGAAAAACATCTTCCTAAGATCCAACCTGATCCACAACCCCTACACACCCTCAGAGCCCCCTAGAGCCCCTAGTCCTCCTATTGCCCACCACAGCCCCATATGCCCACTAGAGTCCCCCTCAACTCTCTTTACAGGCCCTGCACAGCTCTATATAACAGTCTTATAGAACTACCTCTAGTAGAAGCAATCTCCACACAGAGATCCTTTCCCAGCACACTGCGCCACGGGGGGAGCAAAACGGGGGGGGGGCACATACACACACAGCGCCGGGGGGGCCCGTAACCGACCCCCACCCATCCTTTAAAGGGGTGGGGGGTCCGTTTTAATGGGGGGGGGGGCGAGATCACCTTCACCCCCCACCCCCCCATCCCCACCCCATCCTTTAAAAGGGGGGTGTCCATTTTGGTGTTGGGGGGCAGTGACAATCCGCCCCCCCACCCCATCGTTTAAAGGAGGGGGGGTCCGAGACCACCCCCCCCACCCCATCTTTTAAGGGGGGGGGTCAGGGGCTCATGGGGGGCAGCACATCGTGCACAACATTGTGGGGGGGGGGGCTTTAAAAGGGGGGGGTTACAAAAAGCATAGCTCTCAACTATAGATGGGATTGGGGGGAGCTCAATCGATGGGGGGGGGCCCTTCATGCAGGGGGGGCACAGCGTAAGTCAGCGGCTTTGAGGGGGGGTGTTGGGGCTGTTTGGCCTTTGGGGGGGTTATTGTGTGCCCCACCCCCATCACCCCCACACACAATGGGGTGTTAATGTGGGGGGGGGGGCTTAGATTAGTTGCGTTCCCTATAGCACTGCCCCCCCCCGTCATTAACCCCCCCGCTTTATCCTTACGGCTGAGCCCGCCCCCGACAGCGCCCCATTCATCTTGATGGGGTGGGGGGTTTGTCACACGACCCCGGCGCGGCTTACGGCACATCGTCGACCCCACCCCACCCCCCATAACCCCACCCGGGGGGGGAGGGGGCGATGTGGTGAGTGGGGGGGGGGTTCCGGAGGTGGGGGTGAGCAAAGCGCAATATGGGGGGGGGGGTCCTATAACTAGAGGGCAGCGGCTGCACAAAGAGCCCGCGGGGGTCGGAGAGCAGCACTTTGGCTGGGGGGGGTCCACGGGGTCCGGGGGTAATGCTGCCCCACCCCCTCCCCCACCCCCCACTGCCGACCCCCCCCCCGCGTTGCCCCCCCGCCCCAACGTCAGCTCCTGCGGCAGCTCCTCGTCGCTCTCCTCCTCCTCTTCCTCGTCTGGGGGGTCAATATGTGGGGGGGGGGGTCCCATCGGGCAGCGGCAGCTCCGCCGGCTCCGATTGGCTGAGCCGCAGTGCGCGGGAGCGGCTGTTGTGTGCCGGTCGGTGGAGGGGAGGCTCTTCATGGAGCTGCCCCGCAGCCAACAACAGCCTGAATGAGATCCTGGAGTCCCAGACGCTGGAGGATGAGCTGGGAAAGAGCAGAGGCTCCCCACAGAAGGGCAAATCACGTCTGATAACGTGAGTGTGGAGCACAGCCAGCCCCTTCCTCACATGTGTGGGGCTTCCATGTTCCTCTGTGCCCATTGCAATGTGCCACCCCAATCCTGCTGCCCAGCCAGGAGTGGATGGGATGAGCAGGTTGGGATGCACAGAGCAGTGCTCAGACATTGCTGGGACATTTGTGCACTGCTGTTGAGCTTCCCTTTGTGCAGCAGGGGAGAGGATGGAGGTTTACAGGTGGATGGTTGTTATTTCTATGGCATTGCACAGGTGGTAGAACCATGTCCATTCCCAAACTTATTCCAGGGCATGCGGGAATTTGTGCAGTTGTAGTTCCTGAATTGTGCTATTTAAAACCCTCCTGTAAATGGGGATGTTTTGTAATGCCTGCTGGGGCTGCAGGCAGCATTGCCTTCCTCCTTAGGGGGCAGGTTTAATCACAAGCCTCCCTATTTCCTATCACAAACGTCCTACAAACCATGTCTGGGCATTGCTGTCTCGGCCTGGATCTCAGCTCCTGAGACTGTCAGATGTGAAGCAGCAGCAGCTGGGACAGGGCTGGCTCTGTGTGCCCTCTCTGGGTCTGTGGGCACAGAGTGGGGCAGAGGGATGACTGTGAGAGGGAGGAATTGCCCAGCCACAAGAAAGAGGAAATCAGCTGAAAAGGGGAAATTTGAGAAGCACTGAGGCTGTGGCTGCTTTGACAGTAAGAAGAAACCAAGCTGTCACTGTGCAGATGGGAACTCCAGTAGGAGAGCTGTGGTGGCTTTACAGATGGCAGACAGCAGCTGGAGTGTAGAGCCAAGGGTAGGGGGGGGATCTTCCTCTTAGCAATGCCATGCAAAGAATGATGCAGACTCCTGCAGGGTCGGCTTTGCTGTGTGACCCTGGGTGGAAGCAGCTGGAAGGTCTCAGCCCTTCTGCATTATCCCAGGAGCTGGGGCAGTGCTCGGTCTCATCCCACCTCTGCTAATAGCAAATGCAGAATCCCTTATCTGAGTGCCCTTTTCTCTCATGTAGAGTCACCAACCCTGGGAAGTTCACAAAAAGTTTGGGTGTTGTGTTGAGGGATGTGATTTAACTGGGAAGTATTGGTGATGGTTGGACTGGATGATCATAAGATCATCCAGATCATAAGATCTGAGATCATAAGATCATAAGATCATCCAGGTCTTTTCCAACCTTGAAAATTCTATGGAGTTGTAGCAGATTGTGGGGGTGTAGTTGTGGTATATATATGTACACAGATGGGAATATCCGTATGGAAAAGATAGATCCATGTGTGTTCTGGGCTGCACTGAAAAAGGGGTGGCCAGCAGGAGAGGGAGGTGATTGTCCACTCCTGCTCAGCTCTTGTGAGGCCATATTTGCAGCACTGTGTCCAGGCCTGGGAAGGATGTGGAGCTGTTGGGGGGGGTCCAGAGGAGGGCCACTGTGATGATCAGAGGGCTGGAGCAGCTCTCCTATGAGGAAAGGTGGAGGGATCTGGGCTTGTTTAGCCTGGAGAATGGAAGGCTGTGGGGAGACCTCATTGTGGCCTTTGAGTACTTGAAGGGAGCGTATAAACAGGAGGGGGAATGGCTGTTTATGAGGGTGGATAATGATAGGACAAGGGGGAATGGTTTAAAACTGAGACTGGGGAGGTATAGGTTGGATCTTAGGTAGATGTTTTTTGCTCAGAGGGTGGTGACACACTGGAACAGGTTGCCCAAGGAGGCTGTGGATGCCCCATTCAAGGCCTGCAGGCATTCAAGGCCAGGTTGGATGGGCTCTGTCCATGAGCATTGACTGCAGACACTTGGAACTGATCATCACCCTCTGCAGACAGATTTACAGCCCCTGCACAGCTCTATATAACAGTCTTATAGAACTACCTCTAGTAGAAGCAATCTCCACACAGAGATCTTTTCCCAGCACCCCTTTGTGACATCATAATGCCCCTTTGTGACATCATAACACCCTTTGTGACATCATAATGCACCTTTCTGATGCCATAATGCCCCTTTCTGACGTCATAATGACCCATTGTGATGTCTTAATGCCCCTTTGTGACGTCATAATGCCCTTTGTGATGTCATAATGCCATTTGAGACGTCATAAGGCTCCTTTGTTTTCATAATGCCTCTTTGTGACGTGATAATGCCTCTTTGTGACGTCATAATGACCCTTTTTGACGTCATAATTCCCCTTTGTGATGTCATAATGCTTCTTTGTGGTGTCATAATGCTTCTTTGTGATGTCATAATGCTACTTTGTGACGTCATAACGCCCTTTGTGACGTCATAATGCCCTTTGAGACGTCATAATGCTCCTTTGTGATGTCATAATGCTCCTTTGTGATTCATAATGCCCTTTGTTATGTCATAATGCCCTTTCTGACGTCATAATGCCTCTTTGTGGTGTCATAATGCTTCTTTGTGAGGTATCTGTGGTGCCATTGATAATGAAGTGTGATGAACTGGAAGGCTTTCAGTAGAATTGCAGCCCTAACATAAACAATGACTTGAACTCTGGAATTCTGTGTAAAATCATTAGCTAGCTTGTGGTCCGGGTCTTCAAACCAAAGGCTGTGAGGTGCTGCTCTTGTTGACGCAGGCTGTGAAAGATGACTTGAGCTCTAAGAGTAATTTCCCTTCTGCTCTTTATATGAACGTCAAATCCACAATTAGAATATTAAGAAGATAATATAAAATTTTGTGCTGCTGGACTGAGGACTTCCATTAGCTGTTAGCCATAGTTTGGAACTTGCAAAGCAATCATATTGGAGCCTTGCTGGGCAACCTGCTCCAGTGTCTCACCACACCCACAGTAAAGCATTTCTTCCTAATATCCAATCCTAATCTACCTTCTTCCCATGTAAAGCCATTTCCCCTCATTCTGTTGCTACCTGCCCTTATGAAAAGTCCCTCCCCAGCCTTCCCTGTAGGCCCTCTTCAGATACTGGAAGGCCACTCTAAGGTCTCCTTGGAGTCTTCTCCAGGCTGAAGAGCCCCATCTCTCTCAGCCTGTGCACATAGTAGAGGTGCTTTCAGCCCTCTCTGATCACCTTCATGGCCCTCCTCTGGACCTGCCTGAACATCTCCAAGTCCTTCTTGTGTTGAGGGCTCCAGAACTGCGTGCAGTGCTCCAGATGGGGTTTCAATGAGAGGAGTGTGGAGGGGCAGCACCACCTCCCTCGACCTGCTGGTCATGCTTCTGTGCTTTAAGCTTATGCTTTAAGGTCCTATATGCTTTAAGGTTTAGATAGTGCAGTCGCCTCACCTCTTCAGGTTTATCTGTGAAGGTCCCTTCCAAGTGAACCGTGCTGATCCAGACAGTTCGGATTGCTCATTAAAGTGTTTTAGTAAGTTGGGCTGGTCCTACGAAGCAGTATGACTGCAGTAAGCAGTGTACATGGTGCGCTGTGAGTACTGCACACATTCCTCTTGGCAGCTTGTGGAACAGAAACTGTGCATTGTTTGGATTGTGTAAGTATTCCTGTTGGTCTCTTGTGATGCTTACCTTCTTAGAGCACCTTTCCTCGTTTGGCTCTACATATTTTGGTACCTTACTTGTTCTGTTTGGCTTAGCAGGGAAGGTCTTCTTCTGAAGCATCCTCAGTCTTGGTCTGGGCAGCATACTTAGAAATGACATGGACGTTACATGAGTGGGTGGTCAAAGGGGGGAAGAACTCACCTTTCTGATCTGTTTCCTTTTAGAACACAGTCCTGGAGAGGATTTGCTTTCCTTGTTTCCTGGAGACTTGGATTCTTAGATGGTTTTGACTGCAGCTATTTCTGATGTTAATTCCTTTTTCTGTACTTTAGTAGCCAAGTGCAAGTGGAGTGCTTTGGGAATTGTCTGAAGTTGCCAGGTTGCGTGTGATCACATATGTAACGTGGAGTTATGTGTGGTGCCAGTGATAATTAAGTGTGATGAACTTGAAGGCTTTCAGTACAATTTCAGCCCTAATGTAAACAGTGACTTGAACTCTGGAATTCTGTGTAAAATCATTAGCTAGCTTGTGGTCCAGGTCTTGAAACCAAAGGCTATGAGGTGCTGCTCTTGTTGACGCAGGCTGTGAAAGATGACTTGAGCTCTAAGAGTAATTTCCCTTCTGCTCTTTATATGAACGTCATATCAACAATTAGAATATTAAGAACATAATATAAAAGTTGTTGCTGCTGGCCTGTGGACTTCCATTAGCTGTTAGCCATAGTTTGGAACTTGCAAACCAATCTTATTTAGACTTTAGTGGTGAAATCTTCTGATGAAATCTTCCTTCTAATTCTGCAAAAGAATCTCGGTGGAACATTTCTGTCTGAAAAGGCTCTGGCATATGAAGATGTGCCAGACTGCAGCCATGTGCCAGATGCGTTTGGATCCATGGAATTTTCTGATGTAGCTTCAGTGTTTGAAGAATCTCCACTCGATCTAAATACTCAGAAAACAAAGCAGGTGTGTGAAGATGTACAGCTAGTTTCTTACAGAAAAAATACAGCTCTTAATCTAGAAATCTGCTTCTCATTGTATCTAGTGCTTACTCCATATTTAAGTATCTAGTGGACCTTGACCAAAGGAAGATAAAGATAGAGCAAAGAAGTATGTTAAGCATAAATTTTGTTGCCTTCTACCTGTAGGCCATGGTTGGTTTGACGTGATCCCTAACTCCAGTGTTTGGTTTGCACAGAAACAGCAAGCAAGGGAACAAGTAAAGGAGTCAGTGAGGATTTTAAAACACAATGGGAAGCGATAAGGCACAGTTAATAAGATTCTGGAGTTAGGCTGGAGGTAGGCAGAGGTTGAAAGGTACCGAAAGAAATTCAATCTTACTGTGTTGGACAACAAAATCCACTGTGATATTATTCAAATTTTTAACTAAACCAAGTGATAATTCATATTTATGTTTAGATAAGCTGGTGAAGGTTAATCCTCAATGGAGAATTCAGATGAACAAATAAAAAAATGGTGTTTGACAGTCTATAAGAAACGAACTTATTCTAGGAGAGAATCAGAGTTTTCAACTGTTTTGTTCAATAGCCAAATAATGTATGATATTTTTATAAGCATTGTGTCTGACCTTCTCAGCTGTTAGAATTTCTTTGACAGTAACTTCTCCGGCTGTGATCAGAAAACCTTTTGTTCCGTCTCTGGCACCATTCGAGGCATGATACTCAACTGGGTGATATGGAATTCACACTGTCAACTCCAGTGACAAGAAAAGTGGCATCTAAGAAGCGTGCAAACACAGAGAATGTTGATGCAGAGTCAGTGTTAAGAAATGAGCTGCCCTTTGCATTTCCTGCTCCAAAGGCCTTCTTTTCGAAGAGCCAGACAGAGAAGCAAGTAGAAGGCATATCTTTTTAGGCGCCTACTTCCAAAGGTATGTTGTATCTAACAAATGGAAACCTAGAACATGTGTAGCTTAGGAATTTTTTACTTTTAATATGAATGCAGTACTTGTAGGTCCTAAAATTCTGAAAGGTTTCAGTGTGGGGTTTATTTGGTCACAGCACATACAGCTGCCATCCTGTACATCTGACAGTGCACTGCAAGCGGTTTAACCATATATCAGGGCATGGTACACGTCTGTTAATGATAGAAGTTCTCACAGTTTCACAAGGAGCATGCCTTGAGATGCATTCAGATAATGAGATAAGTGCTGTGTTCCTAAAACTAGCATGTGTCTCCACTCTCCATCGAGATTTAGTAGATAATTTCTTTAACAATTATGATGAGAGTTTTGTTTTGTTTTTATTTTTTTCTGGGCTATTATTTTGAGTGAAAGAAAAGGGTATGCTTTTATTTAAGTGAGCTTTTGATTGCATCATGCTTCTAAATTAAATGTAACCTACTGAATTCCTCATGATAGCATACGAGTACTTGCGTGTATCTGTTCTCCCTAATAGAGGGAGAAGAGACTCAGTGAACCTGGACAGTGTTACCCAGGGTTGTGAGAACAGCTAAATGATTGTTGAGAACTGGTCAACTCGTGAGCCTGAGACCTGGGATCCTCCATCCTAGGGTGGAACTTTACTGGAGCACGTGGGTGCCACAGCAACAAAAGGACTGTGTACAATAGACTGAGAGTTTGCTGAGTTTCTTGGTTTACAGAAAGCACAACTAACTCAGCAGCAAGTGACGTATTTGGGATAGGAGATGACAGCTGGACTTTGAACCTTAAGGACTGCCAAGAAAGAAGCCATCTGCTCAACCCCTGAGCTGCAAACTGCCAAGGAACTCCATACGTTGCCAGGAATGACAGGAGGGTGCCAACCATGGATACACAGCTACGGACTGATGGTAAACCTGAAACAGCTTGAAGTGAGTAAGGGATATCCAGGGTGCACTGGTGCTCAATATTCAAGAAGCCCATCAATCTACACTGGGCCAAAGGATACCAGTTTTAATATCTCATGCAGTGTTTACTGTATTGGAGGCAAAAGGGGGACATTGGCTTTCACCCCACAGAATCACAGAATCACAGAATTACCCGGGTTGGAAGGGACCTCAAGGATCATGTAGTTCCAACCCCCCTGCCTAGCAGGGCCACCAAACATACGCCTTTACTAGATCAGGTTGCCCAGGGCCCCGTCCAACCTGGTCTTGAACACCTCCAAGGACGGGGCATCCACAACCTCACTGGGCAGCCTGTTCCAGGACCTAACCACCCTTCTAGTAAAGAACTTTCCCCTAACATCCAACCTAAATCTTCCCTCCTTCAACTTAAAACCATTTCCCCTAGTCCTGCTATTATCAGCCCTTTCGAAGAGTTTACTCCCCTCCTGGGAGTAAGTTCCCTTCATGTACTGAAAGGCTGCAATGAGGTCACCTCGCAACCTTCTCTTCTCCAGGCTGAACAAACCCAACTCCCTCAGCCTGTCCTCATAGGGGAGGTGCTCCAGCCCCCTGATCATCTTCCTGTCCCTCCTCTGGACCCTTTCCAAAATCTCCATATCTTTTTTGTACTGAGGGCTCCGCACCTGGACACAGTACTCCAGATGGGGCCTCACAAGAGCAGAGTAGAGAGGGACGATCACCTCCCTATCCCTGCTGACCACCCCTCTCCTGATGGAGCCCAGGATCCCATTTGCTTTCCGGGCTGCCAGAGCGCACTGCTGGCTCATGTTAAGTTTCTCATCTATCAGGACCCCTAGGTCTTTTTCAGCCGATCTGCTCTCAAGGACAACTCCTCCCAGCCTGTACAGGTGCCTGGGGTTCTTCCGGCCCAAGTGCAAAACCTTGCACTTTGCTGTGTTGAACCTCATTAGGTTCACCCGAGCCCAGCTTTCCAGCCTGTCAAGGTCCCTCTGAATGGCATCTGTTCACCCCAAAGATTCCCGAAATACCAGGCCATCCTGGTAGAGCAGGGTGATATAGAAATAATTGTAACTACTATTGCCAACCCAGTATCTTTCCTTAGCGGAACTCCCCTGGTGGAGAACCAGGATGACATCACTGCTTTGAAACAACTGATGCTGCACATTACATCCAGTCGGTCGGAGCTGAAGGACGAACCCTTAGAAGATGCAGAAGACGCCTGGTTTACCAGCAGCTGCAGTTTTGTGAGACAAGGAGGCTGTAAGGCAGGACATGCAGTAACTGCTACTGAGCAGGGAATGGAAGCACAACCATCAGCCGTGGGGACTACCCCTCAGAAGGCTGAAATAACTGCCTTGACGAGAGCCTTAATGATATGGACAGATGCTAACTATGTGTTTGGGGTGTCACACGCTCATAGTACCATCTGAAAAGAGCAAGGATTGCTCACACACAAGGAAAAGAGCATGATGTAAATGTACCTATGTTGTAGGGCACAGTTCTCTATCCAGGCCCAAGTCTGTGTGGGTGTCTCCTCTATCCACAAAGCTGCTCACACTGCAGGAGGCACAGGCTGAGAGGAGAGGCCAGAGCAGCTCTCCCACTGTGACACGGAGCAGCAGGATACAAGTAAAGGAAGGCCCCGCAGCGGTACTGGGAAGGTTCCACACAGTCATCAATTTTTCATCTGAAAGGTAAAGAGGAATTCCCTTTTCTGCCCCTATCATCATTGGTCGGGTGAGTAGCAATGATGCCCGGTGTGCTTCCATCAATGGAGCAGAATAGGCGGAAGGCTGGGGTGCAGGCTTTCCTCTGCTGAGGTGAGTGGGGGCTCAGGGTGTTGCTCAGTGGTAGATTTGTTCACACTGAGTTCTAACAGGAAACTTGCTCAACATCGAAGGCCTTGCAAAAGTCTGGCTGAGTGATGTCAGTTGCTTTTCCTTTCCCTACTGATGCTGTCACTCCACTGTAGAAGGCCACCAAAGCGACCAGGCTGCATGTCTCCGTTTCCGCTGTTTCTCCATTTCCTTCTTGTTGCTCCCTGTAACCAGCAGGTTCAGCCATGCTGCTTTCCTGCCTCCTCTGCTGTGTTTCGTGTGGTCGGGATGGAGCTCAGAGCTCCAGCTCTGAGAAAGGTTTTCTGAGAAAGTTACCATCTCTTTTCCATTCCTTTACCCCTAAAAACAGTTTTCCAGTGTCACTCATGCAAGAATTCTTTGAACAGCCTGCAGCTGACTCTCCTGAAGCTCAGGGTCCTGACTTTGCTTTTTGCCAGGCACACATTCCTTGAGATGAGGAACTCTAGGAGGGCATGGTCACTACAGCCCTGACCACCTCCAGTCTTAACCCCTGCTGTTCAGCATGTCCAGTAATGCTTCCCTTCTGCTTGGTGTGCTTAATGCTTGGCCCACAAAGTTATTGTCAGTGCACTCCAGCAGGCTCTCAGACAGTTTGCAGCAACTGGGATTGGTGCTGGGTGGTTGCTGGGAGGTGTCTCAGCAGAAAAGCTGGGCTGGGGTGGGCGTGCTGTGTCAGTCCTCATCGCAGCTGGCAGAGAGAGTTAGAGGAGGGTGATGGGTGCTGCCTGCTCTCAGTGCTACTGCACTGAATTTGGGGCACAGCAGCACACTGGTGAGTGAGCTGGGAGGGAGACGGACTGCTGCTGTGCATGGCTAGGCCAGAGCTGGAGGATTGTCAAACACGTGAGTCATGCTGGTGCAGCCATTGCAGCTGCAGCAGGAGTAGAAGACAAAGAGGTTTTGTAGAGGACAGAGGGTGGTGACTCATGGTTTGATGTCCAGGTGGAGGCCGATAACAAGTGGTGTCATCCAGGAGTCTGTCTTGGGACCAGTGCTTTTTTACATGGTTATCAGAGACACCAATGATGCAATGGAGTGCACCCTCTGCTGTTTGCTGAGTGGTGCGGCTGACGCAGTGGAAGGAAGGGATGCCATTCAGAGGGAGCTCAACCGAGAGGTTGGCCTACGTGAATCTAATGAGGTTGAACACAGCAAAGTGCAAGGTTTTGCACTTGGGCTGGAGGAATCCCAGGCATTTCTACAGACTGGGAGGAGCAGTCCTTAAGAGAAGCCCCGCAGAGAAGGACCTGGGGGTCCTGGTGGATGAAAAACAGAACGTGAGCCATCAGCGTGCTCTTGCAGCTCAGAGAGCAAATGGTCCCCTGGGCTCCATCAGAAGAGGGGATGGCCAGCAGGGACAGGGAGGTGATTGATCTTCATGATCCTTGAGGTCCCTTCCAACCCGGGCCATTCTATGATTCTGTGATTACACTCGCTGTCAGAAATAACGGCAGCTGTACAGATGTTGGATATATTTTGGGACAGTTCTTGTAACCAGCTGATTTTAAGACCTTGCCCGAGTCAAGAGTCTAAATTGAGTGTCAGAAGAAAGCTGGTAAAGTGGCTATTGCTCATTCTTTTTCATTTGCTGATTCTTTCATTCGGGTTCCTTTTCCAAAGGAGATTCTGGTGATGGAAGCAATTGAAGAAAGAACCAAAGCAGCTCTTGCCAAGAGTGCTTGAAGTCCCTGTGGAGAGAAGCAAAGAACTTGGGCTTCCTCTGGGATGCGCCCCACCATGTCTCAGGAAGGAGACAACTGCTGTTCCACTTTCTGCTTTGTGTGTGGAAAGGTACGTCTGGGTTTTCTTCTACTTGTTTTTCTTTCTTTTTCTGGCTTTGAAGGAGAAGGGGTGGAGCAAGGGGAGACCCACTGGTCATTTGTTAACTCAAGAGCAGGATGGATTCTGCATTGACTGTGAAAAACCTGGGCTAGTAGCATGGGCATATTTCAGGCTGGACTCTTCTTTTGCTGCTTGGTTTCCTTTTGGCTACAGGGAGACAGCTGTCTAAAGGTGTGTTTTCAAACCCACTCTCCAAAACCATGTTTCATTGTTGCAGGTGGTTCAATGTGCTCTTGCAGGGTAGATGTGTTTGCTGTAGAATCTGAATGGTTTCTGTTCCTAGGGGAGGACTGGGAGGAGGTAGTGAGAAGAGAATTCAATGCCTGAGGTGTATCTTAGTGAGAAATGTTGGCATGAGGTGCTGAAAGTCTTGAGTTGTCAAAGGCCAGTGAGGCTCAGACTCCTTAACCTGCTGGAGCAGGGTGGAAGCAAGGAGTGGGCACTGCCGTCACACAAGCTGCACTTGGTTCTGGTCTGCCAGGTCTGTGCTGGCCTGGACTTCTTCTGAGAAGTTTGTTGGAGCTGCTTGGAGTAGTGAAGGGTGGGGAAGAAGTGCTGCTCCAGAGCTATGAGACGTGCAGCTCCTTCTGAAGTGCTCCTGAGAAGGACGGAGCGCATTTGCTGCAGCTTTCTCTGCAGATGTGCTCCTCACCTTGAAATCCTCCTGGTTTGTCCTCAGCTCCTGACCACGGCCTGTTCTCTGTTTTGCAGGCTGATAACATGCAGAAGCTGCAGCTGGTGCGTGCTATGTCATCTTTAAACGTACCAGCATTTGCGGCAGCCCATGTTATTAAGAGCCACGTCGCCCAGGGGCCAGATGAGCTCTCTCTGGAGGTAAGCAGTTCCAGGCATTCCGTGTTGTCGTGCATAGAAGAGGGCAGTCCTTTCTGCTTTGTTTTCCTACCAGATTTGCTGAATCTGGGATTGATGTTTCAATCTCTTTCAGGTCGGAGATCTGGTGAGCATTGTTGATATGAGGACATATCAACAGGCTGAGCCCCTGGTGGAGAGGCAAGCGTGGCTTTGAGGTAGGCACACGTTTTTGACTAGAGAGCACAACTTCAGTAGAGTTGGGAATCTCAGCTTGGAGCTGCTCTGCCTGCACAGGATGGCTGCTGGATGCAAACAGTTGCCCTGTGTCACTGTCAGTGGACCTTCCCTTTGGCTCTGGGCTCGGGCTAATGCTCACCTGTCTTTTTGTTCTAATTACAGGTTGGGCTTTTCCCTGGTGAGTGCATGGAACTCATCAGCGGAAAAGTTCCCGATTCCCTCCTCAATTCATTGCCAAAGCCAGGTGCGTAATTTACATTTGACAACGCGAGTTAGTCAAATAGAGTCAGAACGTTACTTTCAGGGGGTTTGTTTATGCCCAAGTTCAGCAAGCTTAGAAAGAGAACTACAGTAATCTCCTTGGGCACCTCCAGGGATGGGGAAAATCCATTCTTACGTGTCCTTGTTGGGAATGTTCTTCCCGTTGTTACATGCTCTGTCGAATGCATTGCGCTCAGCTTCGTCCAACCGAGCCAGGCCTGAAATGAACTGGTTTCTTTGTTTTGTTGCGCAGAGCCAAAGAAATGGGGCAAGCTCATCAACGGCCTTTGTTCCCTGGTGAAGGCCAGCCCCGGGAGAGCAAAGCAGCCTGAGCCTCCGACATTCTCCGGATCCATGTCCTTGCTTGACATCGTTGAGAGGTATTTAGCCTTCAGGACTTGAGGGCTGAGCTGTAGGAATGGAAGCATCCTCTGCTGTTTGAAACAGAGGGCGTTTCTAAGCTGTGTTTCAGCAGAAAGCAGGCAGTGCCCAGAACAGGCAACTTTTGGCCAGGGCTCGGTGCAGCTCTTCCCTCACCCTGCACCACGTCTGACAGCATGAGTTCTCCCAGTAAGAGGGCAGAGTCAGCAGCTGGCAGTTGGTGTTCCTGCTTCTGCCTGGGCAAACCATCCCCTGTGGCCAAACACCAACTGCAGAGCAGTGCCAGGGAGCCCTCTGAAGCAGAAGTCTTGGTCCTGGCAGGTAAGGGTGCAAGTCCAGCTTACAAAACACTGCTTGTCAGCAACACAGGTAGAATTCATGCTTTCAGTGGGCTTGAACCTCCTTCTGGCGTTCAAGCCCGTCTTGATCCCTGTCTTTCCCAAATGAGTCTCTTGTCAACACAAGAGCTGGACCTGCACGTGGATCACTTTCAAGACAGTGACACTGTTGCTAGAAGCCTATTTGCTTCTGCCCACCACCACTACATAGCCAAATGTCAAGAATCTCCATGGTTCATCTTGTGAACGTTCGACACTAACTGCTGTACATCTGCTCCTTCCTAGGTGACCCGAGCCCTTGTATATCCCCAAGACGCAGGGCATGTTACGATGACGCATCTTCCATCAATGAAGAGTTGTTACTAAGCACAGAATGCTGCAGTTCAGATGAAAGCCTTCCGTATAACATCAGCTATCAAGAGAAGAAGGTCATCATCGTTGAAGCCTTCATTCATCCCATCCCTACTGAAGCTGCTGACCTGAGCCCACCAGACACCTCAGGCACCAGCCTGGACTCAATGTCTCTGCAGTGCAGCCCAGCCCAAGCACAGCCCGAGTACCCCGACAGCAGCACCACCATGCAGGCTCAGGTCAGCATCACCGAGGAGAAGCTGAGCATCTCGCAGGGGGGCACAGAATCAGGACACGAGTCCCAGGCTCCGGGCAACAGCACGGTCTCTGAGCAGCTCTCATGATTACAAGAGAGGATGAGTCCCATCTTTCCTCCAGACCTCACACCCCCTCCTTTCTCCTATTGAATAAAGGCACGCTCGTGCTCAATCAACGCCTTGACTGAATTCCGAGTTTTCATTCGCAGAGATTGGGATGAGTGCAAGAAACTGCAAGGCAGCTCAGCTTACAACACTCTGGCTGTGGGGTTTGTGCGGCCGAGCTCTGGGTGTGTTCCCATTTTGCCTGACTTTGGGATGCCTGCAGCGAGAGCTCTGCTGCCGTTGTGTATGGCAGCAAATAGTCTCTAGCATCCTGGATGCTGCTCATGAAAACCCCAAGCTTCCTGGCTGTGGCTGTGATGCTTTTCAGGGCCTTTTGATGCTCTTTGATGCCGTGGCTGCTCCCTAACACCTCTGTCCTCCCGCCGTGTCCATTCCTGGCTCTCACCTGTGAGCTGTCCCTGCAGATCATCTCCAGCCCTGCCATCATCGTGCTGCGGCAGGAGGAACTCGCCCTGACCAACATCAGGCAGTGCTGCCTGCCTCTCTCACTCTCTAGACCAAGTGTAACTACGCTGTCATGGAGACAAATGCTTCTGTCACATCCTCCATCCCTGCAGACATTTACCGGTAGGTGGCTCTTGCAGAAGAAGATTCAAGCAGCAGAACCTTTTGCTCAGCTACAGCACACAAATGCTACAAAAGCAGGAATAACCCGCAAGCTCTGGGTCTGTTTGTCTTGCACAGGCATGCACTAACTGCGTTTGATGGTACCCCCCATCCTTGATTTCCTTCCCTGCTCCTTGTCTGATGGCGCTGCTGAGCCAGGAACAAGCTGCCCAGTGTGGCAGAGCATGGTGCAGGGCTGTGCTGGGACCTCCTCCCCTTCATCTGCTGCAGATCAGTGCCACACACGTGCCATCGAGATGCTCTGGCACGGGATGTGCCTCCAACCCAAAGCTCCTTCCCACCTCCCAAGGAAAAGCAAAGCAACCCAAGCATCTCCAGCAAAGCTGCCCAGCAGACAGCAGGGAATGCAAACAGCTTCTGGCTGCTCCCCTACACTCCTGTCCTAAGTAATAGACCCCATGAGGACTGGCTGGGAAATCAGTGCATGACACATGTGAGTGTGCACAGGATTGTGCAAAGCAGTGGGGTTCCATGAGTTTGTGTGTGTGTGTATCTCTGCTGTTATGAAAGCATGGGAAGACTGCCTTACTGAGTCCCAGATAATTACTTATCCTCAAATGATTTTTCCTGGCCAAAGTTAGAGCCTCTCACAGGTAATCGAGACCAACAGGCTGTTGTTGCACAATCAACAGACACAATCTAGATGAATAGCTGAGGAAAATAAAGCATCATGCCAAGGGTACTAGATAAGTGAGCAGCTTGAGATCTGCACATTTATGTGATGCTCATGGTCTTAGACAATATTTGCCTAGAGAGGTCACATAGAATGAAAGTAAAATAGAAGAAGTGCAATTGGTCTCAGTTCACAGCTGGCTGGTTCGTCTCAGGCTAATCCTGAACTGCCTCAAGCGACTGCTTTGGTGCTCTACAGAACAGCAACTTCAGAGATCTCTTTCTATTACTAAGTGTTTGAAAGAGCAATTTGCTCTGTTAATTATCCATCATTTCTGTGCAGTCTGTTTTGTCAGACTTGTCTTTAGCTTCCAAGTTGTATGTGAAGAATTGTTTCCGTTGTAATGCACAATGTACTAAAAATTGAGAGATGAAAATGTGAAGAGTTTTTCCAGCTTTGATTTCATGTCTGGAATTTTGGAACCCACTACTTGCAGTTGTTAATCTGTCCAAACTGGTCTGGTTTGGGATGCCCTCATCCTTCTTGAATCGCTGTTAAAGGCGGAGCAATTCCTACAAGTGCCATGGCCCCACTGTTGTTCTAATTCTTGTTTCTTTGTTTTCCACACGCTGCTTTTCAAGCCTCCTTTTTCTTTACAGTCAAAGTGAGAACTGCACTGTGAGGTGTCTGAACCTTGTTGTGCCTCTACATAAATAGAACAGCAGCAAAGCCTGACAGGTGACTGTGCTGACAGCTCTCGTAGCCAGTAACATGTAACTGTGCTAAATCCCTTGTGACGGCTTTGATTTCATTTTTGCCAGTGAAATCCTTGTAAAAGGAACTGCAGCAGTGTGATGAGCTAAGGTGAAGATGCTGGTTTTAGTAGTGCTCTAAGCTGAGTGGAAGGGCAATTGAATGAGGGTTATATGCTTTCTCTGGGACGATAAGGTTTTATTTCCTGAGGGAAAGAGCCAGCTTTTCATGGGCTATATGTGGGCTTTGGCAAGGGCAGACAATCCAGTCTGTCAGGAAGCCATTTGAGGTGCTTCAGGTTTGTAAGCTTGTCTTTTTGTTTTTCAGGCGGATATTTGGAGCATGGGTGTACTGCTGTATGCTCTGCTGTGTGGGTTTTCCCTTTGGATGATGACAATATGATGGCACTCTACAGGAGGATACCAGTGGGTATCAGTGGTGCTAGAATACACTGAGAAGGGAAATAGCTGAGCTTGACAAGAGGCCTTGCTTTTCGGATGGCAGAACATGCTGAGCTGTGGGTAGAAAGGCCTGTCTGCTGAATATTGTCCCTGTTTTTGCTGCTTTGTCTACCAGTATTTTGTGGATTTGGTTCTACGCTTGGTTGGCCTATGTGGCACTGTAGCCTAATTCTGTACCATGATAGCATACAGAATTTAAGGAGAAGTATTTTCTTGCCAATGGGCTGGATTTTTTGTATCTGGTTCTTCAACTGGCTGCTCCCTATACTATCTGTAGTAAAAAATGCAGACACATCATTTGATTTCCCTGAAATGAATGTTCCTAAATGCCAGCTCTTCTCATGTCTACAAAGATCAAAGTTCTGCATTTGCTATTAGAATTTCCTCTTCCAGAATCAGGAGGTAATGTAGGACCCCACAGATTGCCTTCAGAATCCAACAGTTATTTCTGTTTCCTTTCGGAGTGCATAACAACCTGAGCACATGAATTGAATGGCGTGGCTTTTTAGTCTGGTACAAACTCTGCTGTACACTGAAACTTGGTCCATTTGTAAGCAGGACTTTTTCCATCTCTGCAGGACAGCAGAAAACCCTTTGTGCTAATCATGATGCCAAGAAGCAGAATGCGGCAGATCATCCAACTGCTTCAGGTGTTCATTTCCTTAAAACTGAATAGTTTTGGACTGAGAGTTTGTAAGCAGAACAGAGCTCTTAAAGCTGTCAGAGACTATTTCTGCACTGTTCAATTCTATCTGCACAACATACACAGGATCTCAGAACTGCATTGCTTGAATTGGTGGAACTTGCTGAAGTGAACTGGGATGAGCAAGTTTTAGAACTTAGTCAGAATGCAGTAAAAAATGGATAATCTCATGAGTATTAAGGTACAGGCTTGCTATTTCTGCACTGAATTTGTTTTTATTTTACATGGCTGTGATCTGAAAGTTGCTTGAAACGCAGGCACCTAGGCACTGTTGTGTAACTGAATTTCACACGATAGGTCCTGAAATATCCTGGAATCAAAAACTCTGACTTGTTTTAAGTCTGCTGCTTGAGTCTAATCAGGGTCATAGTGTCTGTGTGCAGTGTTTCTTTCCCTGTAATGCTCCACATCATTTCATTTTGGGAATATTGAAGGAAATGGACTATGTGCCATAACTGTTGTTAGAACAAAGTATGTCTGGTGTGATCTTATGCATAGGTTCTGTAACTGCTCTTCACAGCTCAGGTGTTTGACCTTCCTTTTGGTGAAGTGATGAAATACTGCTGGTTTCTATTTGTGCTTCTAGGCACCTTGAAGCTCTTAGGAATAGAACAATTGTCTCCAGTTCTTTTCAATGATATCAGTAACAGCTCGAGTGTTGCTGCCCACTAGGTAGACCCAAAGAAGCAGATTACAGTGAAACAACACACGAGCTGGACCTGAATGAGGATCACTTTCAAGACAGTGGCTATGCTGCTTCAAGCCTACTTGCTTCTTCCTGCCGCCACTCTATTACCAAGTATCAACAACCTTTCATGATTCAACTTGCAAATGTTTGAAACTAACCCTTGTGTTTCTATGCCTTCCTAGGTGATTCGAGCCCTTGTCAACCCCAAAGATCCAAACCAAGCAGTGTCTTTCCATCAATGGAGAGTTCTTATTAAGCATGAATCGCTGCAATTCGGATGACAGCCTTCCACATGGTAACAGTGATGGACACAAGGGGCTCATCCACGTTCATGCTCTCATATCTCCTGGCTCTGCTAAAGCTCCTGACCTGAGCCTGCCAGACACAGCAGTCACCTGCCTGGATTGTGACCCAGCGCCTTTGCAGTGCTGCCCATCCCAAGCACAGCCCGAGTGTCCCAGCAGCAGCACCACCATGCAGGAGCAGGGCAGCATCAGTGAGGTGAAGCTGAGCATCTTAGATGGGGACTTAGAGTCAGGCTGCCAGTCCCAGGCACCAGGCAGCAGCACCAGCTCTGAGCCACTCTCATCTTGACAAGAGGAGTCCCATCTTCACCCTTGACCTCTCAAGCCCTCCTGTCTTTTATTGAATAAAGTCACTCTCATGCTCAGTCATCGCCTCGACTGCATTCTGAGTCTTCAATCACAGGGATTGGGATGAATGCAACAAACAGCAAGGCAGCTCAGCTTGCAATGCTATGGCTGTGGGGTTCGTGCAGGCAGAGCTCTGGGTTCCCATTTTGCCTGGCTTTGGGATGTCTGCAGCAAGATCTCTACCATTTTGTATGGGAGCAAATAATCTCTAGCATCCAGGTTGCTGCTCATGATATATCCCAGTCTTCCTGGCTGTCACTTTGTGATACTTTTCAAAGCCTTCTGATACTCTTTGATGCCTTGGCTGCTCCCTAACACCTCTGTCCTCCTGCCATGTTGACTCACGTCTCCCACTTTTAAGCTGGCTTTGCAGATCATCTCCAGCCCTGTCATCATCACGCTGCAGCAGGAGGTGCTCACCTGGCCCAATGTCTGGCAGTACTGCTTGTACTGCAGATGAGCAGCTGCCTCCTCATCTCTTCAGCTACAGTAGTTTTTCTCAGGGCAGTTAGATGCAGTCATGCTCCTCTGGATTTGGTGTGTTAAATCCATGCTGCATGGCAGCAGTCAGTGCAATACAAAGGTGTTCTGTGTGCCATAGCATTTCTCCAGGGGCTGCCAAAGGTAGAAGCACAACACAGCACCATCCTTCTGACAGTAATGTCTGTGAGTGTTAGACATGTGAGCACTGCATCATCCCCAGCGTGTCAGTGCTTTTCCACACCAACCTGACTCTCACACTCTGCACTGAATGTAACTCTGCTCTTGTGGAGACAAATGCTTTCTGTCACATCCTCCATCCCTGCAACCATTTGCCGGTAGGCAGCTCTTGCAGAAGAATCAAGCAGCAGAACCTTGTGCTCACCCTACAGCATGCAAATGCTATGAAAGCAGAAATAACCTGGCATGCTCTGGGTCTGCAAGGCTGCACAGATGGGAGAGGTAGATTGTGTTTTTGCAGTGGAAGTTTCCAGTATTTTCAGTACATAGTGTAGGCCCTAACTGAATGTATAACCCTCTTGTAAAACAGCTGTATAAGTAGTTTTTCCACCAAGAAAGTTGCTGAACAGAATTAAGTTCAGACTGGGGGCATTCTGACATGGGGAGAATTGAGACAAGCACAAGATAAATACAGGGTGGGTAGAGCCCAGCACAGGACAGAATGAATGTACTGACTTTTGGAAACATTGCCCTTCTCTGTCCGCAGAAAAGTACAAGGCAGACCTAAAAACAAGAGGTTGGTAATTGACCTTCTATGGAAATGAATCCTAGCCACAGTCTCGAGGAGTCTGTGAGCCTGAGATGCTCAACCAATGAGAGCCATGAGAGCATCACCTGCAGTGGGTTTAGGGCACAGAACAGAATTGATTTCACTGACTGGTGTGCAGTTTCTCCCTTGCCAATAGGGGATGTGCGCGCAGTATTGCAATAATGAATAAGCACTGCTGCTATCGCTGCCATCTTTGCCTAACTAGAAATCTTTGACTTTGAGAGTTTCTCACACAAGGGGAGAGGGTAAGAAAGTAAAGAGGCACAGAAAACTAAGGGAAACTGCTCTTCTTTATCTTATCTATAAAAATTGATACGATGCTGTTGTGCATTTTTTTTAATTTTATTTTTAATTTTTTGCTAATGTCAGTTAGATTGTTTTAAAATATCCACACACCAAAATCTGACTACCAAGCAAATGTAATGAAAATGAAATGAAGGTGAGTTAGTGGAAAGCACAAGGCCATATTATATTAGGCTCCAGCAAATTTACAGGCAGTCACTGCACGAAGAGGTAGATCTGAGTTGCACATTATATGATTCCCACAAAGATTAAGGAAATCTGAAGCTTTCAATATATTTTTTTAATTCTTTTTTCATTTCATTTTTAAACACCTGACCCAGACCCCAACCCTCACAGGAGCTGTAAAGATAACAGCATTAACCAGCAATGTAACTCTAATCCTAACCCTTACCCTGATTCTAAAATCGTCCCTAACTCCAAATGCAACAACAAAAATGATGCTAGAAGTTTGTAGCAAAAGGAACCTTAACCCTGATCATAATCCAAAAAACAATCATTATGGTAACAATAATCTTTACCTTAAGAGTAATATTAATCAGAGCCCAGATGATGCCTGCATCCAATCAGAAGCATGCTTTGCATTATTTAAGAGTTGTATTTTTTCCAATGAACTCTCTCTATTATCACGTTTATAAAGTAACAGAGTCTGTTCTTTTTCTCCTGACACTGTGCCTTACTCCTGACATCCCCTGGAAATGACCCAGATAGGGCACCATCAAAGTAATGCTAACAGTAATGTCAATCCTAAGGGTATCTCTAGCCTCAGTGTTAATGGGACGCTAACAACAATCCCAACAGCCTTAAACATTCTGGTGGTGTGAAAGAGGTGCTGCCTTGCACATGCTGGGCAGTCCCATTGCCTGTTAAATGCAGGCGGCAGCGTAGAAACATGATGCCCGTGGTCAGAATGCCCTGTGGCAGATCCTGGCACCGGAGAACTGACCGGAGAACCATGAGAGAACTGACAACAAATCACGCGACATCAGAACCGACCCAGTGGTTATTTACAAGCCTTGGGTGACCCAGACAGGATCTGTTTTCTTCTAAAAGAAGTGTTTATTTTTCATCTCAGAAGTTGGGGGGGGGGGGGGGGGGGGGGGCGGGAAAGGGATATAAATTTAATTACTCATTAATTTATTGACAGACATTCACGTTTGCTACGTTTGGAGAAGTTTTTATTTGTTTGCTGTGGCTTGATTTTTTTTTTTTCTTTTTTTTTTCCCCCTTCCCTCCTCTTCCATCTTTGTGTTCTTCTCCTATAATCAAAAGAGAACGGATCCCCAGGGTCTGTCCCGCAGACGTTCTTTCCGTGGTCTCTGCTGCCACCTGCTGGCCAATACACGGAACTGCCACTGTTGGGCGTTTGGTGCCGCAGGAAGCACAACGCAGATCTGAGTTCTGACCGGTCTACGCAGCAAATCCGCCAATCTTTATTGCGATAAGCCCTCCAGACAAGAGCATAAAGTCTTTGCCTGAGGGCAGGGTTAGTAGTAATGGATGTCAGTTTTGAAATTTCCAGTCCATTCACCATAGCACTTTCTGCCTCCATGTCCCATAACCAAAGCAGCTATGCTGGCATGCTCTCTTGGTTTCTGTCTAAACCACTGTACTATATCCATCAGTTCAGCTGCTGTATTATGGGCAGCAGGGTTTGGGGGGTGGACACTGGTCAGGGCACTCCCACCAGCCTATCCTGCATTTTTTTTTTTTTTTTTTTTTCATTTTTGGGTTACAATCAGTCAGATCTCAAATAGATCTAGTCCAAATGGAACCTCAAAATCTGACCTTTTAGTGCCTTCATTTACAGAGTCCATTTTATACAGATTCCCTTGTACAGGGCCCCCATGGTCCTCCAGACAGTTGTTACTGATCTTCCATAGGAGAATGATTGAATTAGGTTTTTTCCCATCAAAACTGCCACCTCTCTTTCCAATTTTTCAACACTATCATTCAATAGCTGATTTGCATCAGCCTGAGCCTCTTCAGTTATGTTCAGACAGTTCAAGGCCATTAAAAGTGGCCATGCCACCATGAACACAGCTAACTGTCATTCTCAAGTTGTAAGTATGTCTTTGCTAAGACCATGGAAATACTCAGTCAGGTGGGCCAGGGACTCATGGACCCTCCCTCCGTCCCACACAGGGCCCCATTTTTCAGTGACAGAAGCAGTGCTGCATTTTGAGGATCCTAGGAATCCCAGGACATGCCCTGACAAAAGGTCATTCAAAGGGGTAGTCTTTCCCCATCCAAACAACTCCATGATATTCACAGAATCACAGAATTGTAGGGGTTGGAAGGGACCTCCAGAGACCACTGAGTCCAGTCCCCCTGCCAAAGCAGGTTCCCTACACCACGTTGCACAGCTCAGCATCCAGGCAGGTCTTGAATATCTCCAGAGAAGGAGATTCCACAACCACCCTAGGCAGCCTGTTCCAGTGCTCTGTCACTCTCACCATAAAGAAGTTATTGCACACATTAGTGCAGAATTTCCTATGGTGCAGTTTCTGTCTGTTTCCCCTTGTCCCTCCTCCACACACTGCTGAAAAGAGTCTGGCCTCACCTCTTTGCCCCCCACACCTCAAATATTTATAGACCTGGATCAGGTCCCCTCTCAGCCTTCTTTTCTCAAGGCTAAACAGACCCAGTTCCCTAAGTCTCTCCTCATAGGGGAGATGCTCCAGGCCCTTCACCATCTTTGTGGTCCTCCACTGGACTCTTTCCAAGAGATCCCTGTCTTTTTTGTACTGGGGAGCCCAGAACTGGACACAATATTCCAGACGAGGCCTCACCAGGGCAGAGTAGAGGGGGAGGATCACCTCCTTCGACCTGCTGGACACGCTCTTTTTAATGCACCCCAGGATGCCATTGGCTTTTTTGGCTACAAGGGCACACTGCTGGCTCATGGTCAATCTGTCGTCCACCAGGACGCCCAGATCCCTCTCAGCAGAGCTCCTCTCCAGCAGCTCTTCCCCCAGCCTGTACTGGTGCATGCAATTATTTCTACCCAGGTGCAAGACTCTACACTTGCTTTTGTTAAACCTCATCCGGTGTCTTACTGCCCAGCTCTCCAGCCTGTCCAGGTCTCGCTGAATGGCAGCACAGCCTTCAGGCGTGTCAGCCAATCCTCCCAACTTCGTGTCATCAGCAAACTTGCTGAGGGTGGTCACTATCCCCTCATCAAGGTCGTTGATGAAGATGTTGAACAAGACCGGACCCAGCACAGACCCCTGGGGGACGCCGCTAGTTACAGCCCTGCAGCCAGACACTGCACCGCCAACGACAACCCTCTGCACTCTGCCAGTCAGCCAGTTCTCGACCCACTTCACTGTCCAATCACCTATCCCATACTTCCTCAGCTTTGGTATAAGTATGTCATGGGAGACTGTATCAGTTATAGAGGTTATAGAGTTCAATTCCTGTAGTCAATTTGGCGGCCCAGGTGGGACCAGCTCTGTTCGCTGCAGGACCAGCTGAGAGGGAGACACTTTTGGCGCACCCTGAGATTTCTCTGAAGGACTCCCTTCCTCACCTGATCACTGCAGGGACAGACAAGGACCACCCATAGGTGGACCAGGTATGTGTATGGTAAGTGGAGCCCATATGTCTTGAGGAGACATCCTACACAGTTTACAGCCATACGTGCTGCTCCCAGGGAGGTGAGCTCATGGCTTTGGTTGCCAGCTGGGGTAGGAAGACTCCTTGGGTGAGTTCCTATGAAAGGGAACTGTATGTCATATGAATGGAAACAAGAACAAATACTCTCTCCCAGGTAGTTGACAATAGGAGGGACCTAGGTTGGTCTCTCCTACGGGTATGGGATATAGTGGATAGCCTGTCAAATGGTAGCCTGGGTTCTCCAAGTTGTAATCACGGGGGTTATAGGTTGTATGTTCAATATTATCATCTGCTTTAAGTGTTTGGTACCGTGTGTCAAGCCGACTCTGGGAAAAACATTAACGTTTGCAACTGGTCGACCAGAGTATGAGTGTTATTAAGATTCCAGCTAGAAAACGTTGTCAGCATTGTGTAGTATGAATAAACCATGGTTTTTGATCTAAATGTCAGAGTGAGTGTGGTGTGAGTGAGACACAGAACAGCTGCAGGGTGAGTGCCGAGTCCCGATCCATGTTTCCTTCCTCCTGTGAGGGAAATGGCCAGACACGGACAAAGTGAAAGACTGTGTTGTCTGTCCACTCATATGTACTTTCTGCTTGTATGTAAGAAGACGGGAGTTTGTACTCTGTAGATTAGTAAGATTGTCCTGAGGAGAGGTGTACATTCCACCCGACCAATGAATGTCAACCCATTTATGTAATACTATGTACTGCTTGCGAGGAAGTGTGTGAGGGAGGTGGTTCAATCAGTGCTGGTTCTGTGGCACAGTGTTTATAACTGAAGAATACAGACTGTATTAAGGGAGTTTATGTGAACTGTAGAACTGTACTGTTTGACAAACAGTTTTGATGGTATAAGAAAGTGTAATTGTTAATGATATATGGAAGTGTACTTGAGGGAATGTGGAAGTGTATCTGAGCATACAAACAGAGGAAGCATTTACAGAAGAAAAAAGGTTAAAGTGAGTTTACCTGCACTGACATGAGAGCAACACCCTGAACCTCTGCCCTGTGAGCTGAGCAGAGCAGAGCAGAGACACAGTCCTCATGTATCAGGTAGTGTTATTCTGCTTACCAAATGAATGAGTTCACTACAGAAGAGGCAAATCTTCCCCTCTGCTCCATTTGTGGCATACTCTGGAGTTCAAGACATTGCAAAGCTATGGCACATCTACTTTCTTTCAATGATGACGCCTTAGTATGCTCTGGGCTGTCATTTCAATTGCATCTAAAGAAGTCTAGGGTCATGCCAGCTGACAGGAAGCTGGCAAATGTTGTCTCATTGTAAGGAAGAGCAAGAAAGATGACATGGGCAATTATGGACCTGTCAGTCCAGAGCCTGGTAAAATTATGGAGAAAATGATGGTGGGAGTTATGGAAAAACAGCTGAAGGACAATTCTGTCATTGGTTGCAGCCAACACAAGTTTGTGAGGCAAAGGTCCTGTTTAATTTAAGCTCATTCTGTGACACAGTTATCCGTTTAGTTGACCAAGGGAAGCCAGTTGATGTAATCCTTGAGGATTTCAGTGGAGATTTTGATACTGTTTCTCACAACAACCTTCTGGACAGAATGTTCTGCATATGGCTAGACAGAAACACAATGTGGTGGGTGAGCAGTTGGCCAGTAGGTCAGTCCCAAAGGATTATAGTCAGTTTTTTCCATCAGGCTGGTAGATGGTCACTGTCGGGGTCCCCAGGGTTCCATTTTGGGGCCACTTTCCTTTCATGTTTATGCAGATGACTTGAATGCAGGACTAGAAGACGTTCTGAGCAAGTTTGCTGATGAGACCAGATGAGGAGGTGCTGTTGCCTCCACTGAGGGTGGAGAGGACTTGCAGAGAGATGTGGACAAGTCAGAGAAGTGGGTACCAGTTGGTACTAAGCACCAAGTGCATAACGTATAACAAGAACAAGTGCCTGATTGTGCACCGCAGAACATAAAGGACTTCAAACTCTGGGAGAATGTGCAAACGAGGGCACTGGAACTGAGAGATCTGAAGTTCAGAGTTTCACAGGGATTGACTGCTTGTTCAGACTGGGCCCTTCTCACATCCCTTCTCACATCCTGCAATGAAACATAGGTCTCATATGGGACATGAACCTCACAGCGTCCTTGCACCACATGTAGAGCCTGGGATCTTCTGTCCCCATGTCTTTCATTTAACATCATACGGACCTCCAACCCATTGCCCCAGGAAATGCCAGGAGCCAACATGAGAGACAGGATCTCTCTACCACTGGTCTTGCAATCAGGGCTTGACCTGTCTGCTTTGTAAGGCAAAGGAGAGGTTTCTTAGCATGCCAGTGCCTTTGCCTGCCTGTAGTCATGGCTTCCAGTTATCTTCTCTAACAAGTCCCTTGGGAAGCTTACTTGGTAATGGCCCTCAGTGGGCCCATTAATACTCCAAGAAACTTCACTGTTACTTCCTACTTTGTCTTGTTGAGCACTTTGTGCAAACTTCTCTCTGCACTAGAGGCTGATGAACTCAGCATCAAATGCACCCTGGGGCCCATTATAACCTAAAGAATCTCCTGTGCCTTATGCCATCTTGTTATCTTCTTCAGGTTATCAGAACTTGTTCAGCAAAAAGGAGGGATATCTGGAGAGAGCTTAAAGAATCCAGTATAAATTTATTGTCTATTTATTTATAGTTGGGTTTAAAGAAGACATTAAAGCAGCACTGTGCAACTGATACCAATCCAGGATGTCCCAATGAGTTCTGTACTGTTACTGTGTTGACAAAGGTCCTTCTCAACCTCCCCACCCAATTTCTGCTCACAATGGACCTATGGGACTTGCATCACTTTTCTTCACATCACTCTTCTCCTCTGCATTCATCCGCTCAGTGTTAAAACTGCTTTGCACCAACTCCCACTGGCTTTCCTCAGAGAACCAGCTACACATGGAAAAGGAAAGATTTCTCTTTTTTATCTGGCCAGCAAATGGAAAGAAAGGTGATGCAATTGAATGAACAGTAAAACACAGTGATCAACTGCATGCCATGTTCAAGCGGCATCTATTGAAGTTTGTCTTTCATATGGAATATTTTTAAAAGAAATGATTTATTCTGAGGTAGGATAGGATAGATTGAATCACAGTGAAGTAGTTGACAACAGAGGCCATCAGACTCTGAGAGATGGAGCAAATTCCAGTAATCTTCCTGGGATAGATCAGCCAGGTAGTTGAGAGGTATCAACTTAAAACTGATCAGGACTTGTGAGTATTTCACACATTGAGATGGGTTAACACATTCTCATTGATTTATATCTTTGTCTCCAACTCTGTTTTTCACTTTTACTGACATTAATGAACATCTTTCAGACTTTGTGCCTTAATAAAAAAGAGACAGTGATTGAGAAAAAGAAAAAGTATAAGAAGAAAAAGAAAAAGAATAGATAGGAAGGGATAGATCAGATCACAGTGAAGGAGTTGACAACACATTCCATCAGACTTTGGGGAGATGGAACAAATTCCAGTAATCCCCCTGAAAGTCAGAAATCAGACAGATAATTGGGAGGTATCTGACTGAACAAAGAGCAAGGGATGGAGAAATCTGGAGGGCAGTGGGAGTAGTGTGTGCCCAAATGGCCTGCTGAAAACATGCCCTTAACCATGGCCATTTCTTTAGGAGAGCTGAAAAAACTTGGAGGATGAGGCACATCAAATAGGCAGCAGGGAAGAGTAGTGCTGGGCACCAGGCTACAGTCACAGGGCATTGGCACTGGCACCGCTGTCTGTGTCTCTGAACCTGAAGGCATTTGTGTCCAGCGAACACAGTTCTGGAAAACATTGTAGTTTCAGTAAAAGAAAAAAAAAGACATCAAATCACCTCAAAGATTCATATTTACAACTTAAAATGGAACAAGACTCATGAGAATTTTTCATGTTGAGAAGGGTTAACACATTTTCATTGATTTCCATCTTTGTCTTCAATTATTTGTTTCAGTTTTATTGACATTTATGATCAACTATTAAGCTTACAGCCTCAAAATAAATAAATAAATTAAAAGAGATACATTTGCATCTTGCACATGGCCTGATGCCCCTTTCACCTTCACAGTTCCCACAAGTCCTTCCATGCCGGAGAGTATGAGATCCAGCAGAGCACCTCTCCTCTTTGGTTCCTCCACTGCTTGGTCAAGAAGCTGCCATCTGTGCTCTCCATGGATCTGCTGGATGCCACATGCCCTGCTGTGCTGTCCCTGCCACAGATAATGGAGTGACAAAGGCCACCAAATGGGACAAGGGACAGACAACATCAGATTCCCATCTGTCTGCAGAGGGCACCTTCCATTTACTCTCCCTGATCAGGAAGACAGGAAAAGACACTGATGGTCTCCTCTGTTTGCCATTTCCATTAGCTCTGACCTGTCTGCTCTTCCATCCCCAGGCAGAGCTCAGTGCACTCTCACAGAGGGCAGTCGCCCTTCTTTGTCTCCTCGCCCATCCATCCTAAAGACTCGGTATCCCCCTTGTGCTACAGTGCAGTTGTGGAAACCATTAAACTGTGTCCCCATGGTCCAAACAGGAGCTCAGGCCTGCAGCTCTACCAAGATTTCTAGCTTCTTGTGTGTTGGTGTTTGCATTAGTGCAAAAGCACAGAAGTAAATATCCTAATTGAAAAGCATCACTGGACATTGCCTAACTGGATAGCTCATCTATAGAATCAGTGTGCAGAAGGTGGCACACAAACATTAGACCGATCGTGGGTCTTGGAGGTGACGTAGCAGCACGGACACACCATGGGCATGGCTTTCCTGAAGGCCCTGTGCTGCTCTTGTAGCTGTGAGTGAATTCACCGGACAGCCGGTGCTATCCCCTCTCTGGCCCTCAGCTGATGCCCAGGAAGGAGGTGTCTATCTCAGGGATTTCCCACACGGTTTACAAGCACTTGCAAACATCAGGAGCAGCCCAGGCACCTTGGGCATCACCCAGTGTCTGTGTGTGAGCTGCTGCCTCCCAGCTGAAGGACCGAGGACTCAGAGCAGGAGCTCACATGCAGGCAACTCCTTGTGCACTTCTGAACTGAACCAGAGAAATCCCAGCTCCTGTGGTTCTGTGGGGAGCCGAATCCCATTTCAGCTCCAGGATTTCTGTCAAGGGATGAGACTCCTGCGCTGCCTCAGCTGGATCACTGCCCTGCACAGGGAAAGTCCAAACCTCGCCTTCCTTGTCTGGTTGCCCTTATTGTTTCATCAAACGATCTCTGGGAGCACTCCCCATATGTCTCCAATCAGTCACTGACCACTGGACATGTGGTGGTTAATTGAGTGGATTTCAAAGCACAGTCATGATGCTGTTGTCTTTCAGGAGCTGTTGGCCATGAGGACCCAGGGACATGTCAGGGGAAATGAGTGGGAAGGATAAAAATGACATAATCTGCTGCTTGCTTGTCCAGGTTCCTGGGACACAGGGAGCTCATAAAAGTGGGCAGAGCTGCAGAGAGACAGCTGTGCCCAGGAGCAGATCTCGTGCACAGCACAGCCTGCAGGTGACAGAAGGAGAGGAGAGAAATTGGAGAGAGCTTGCAGGATGTGTGTGGTGTGAGCGGGCTGTGAGCTCACTGCAGGAGCATTGCTCACAGACCATGACAAGGTAAGTCTCACAGCTGACCATGAGCTGCTTTTAATTAAGGGGTAACTATAACTGGGACATCCCATAGGAGATCTGACTGCAGGCACTGCATGTTTCTTTACTGTGGAAAAAGCTTTCTGCTCCAGCTGAGACGGGTGCCCAGGGCTGTCCTGCAGAGCAGGGTCCCTGCTGTGCCCCAGGGGCTGTGTGCCGGGTATGGGACTCAGCCGCGTGCCAGGCTCAGCACTCAGCCTGCCCGGGGAGCTGCCCAGGGCGCTGCGGGGAGACGTGTGGGGTAAGGAGCCCCCGGCAGGGTTTGTGCTGCCACAGCTGCTGCCTGGGGCAGGGGATCACAGCTCCACTGCACAACTGAATGTTTCTGAGGGCACTTTGCAAGAGGAGAGCCAAGGCAGGGGGTTTCCATTTCCTGTTCTGAGGCAAAGAGGTTTGGAGTCAGAAATCTAAAAGGGGCAATAAGAGTTCTGAGAATTTTTCATCAATCAATTGCTTGTTTTGTGAACACTCACACATGATGTGCTTTCAGTCTCCCCTTTCTCGAAGGATGGAATTATCATCATTTTCTGTAGGCATGAATAATTCACTTATCCTACAAACAGGCAGCATTTTCTAACTGAAACTGAATGCCACAGAAGCTCGGGTAGGGGGCTCTAAGAGCACTTGGGGTAAAGATATGAGACATGAAACAGATGAAAATATCCAGGGAGAAGGGATAAGAAAATAAGAGGAAGGTTAGAGCTCCATATGCTGCTTCTGCTTAAGGAATGCTGATCTACATGAAATTAAATGCAAGTAATGGTGCTAAATGTACACTGTTGTAGGAGAATTAAAACATTTCATAGTATAGCAGGAGTAGTGCCTCTGAGAATGGTCTGGACTTGTCATTATCTTCTGCACTCTGAGCAGGACTCCAAGCCCAACAACAGCAGATGCCCAACAGCAGCTCCATCAGTGAGTTCCTCCTGCTGCCGTTGGCAGACACGCGGCAGCTGCAGCTCCTGCACTTCTGGCTCTTCCTGGGCATCTACCTGGCTGCCCTCCTGGGCAACGGCCTCATCAGCACAGCCGTAGCCTGCGACCGCCGCCTGCACACCCCCATGTACTTCTTCCTCCTCAACCTGGCCCTCCTCAACCTGGGCAGCATCTCCACCACTCTCCCCAAAGCCATGGCCAACGCCCTCTGGGACAACAGGGCCATCTCCTACACAGGATGTGCTGCACAGCTCTTTTTCTTTACCTTCTTCATGTCAGCAGAGTATTCCCTTCTCACCATCATGTCCTATGACCGCTATGTTGCCATCTGCAAGCCCCTGCACTACGGGACCTTGATGGACAGCAGAGCTTGTGCCACCATGGCAGCAGCTGCCTGGGGCACTGGGGTTCTCAATTCCCTGCTGCACACTGCCAGTACGTTTTCACTGCCTCTCTGCCAAGGCAATGTTGTCAACCAGTTTTTCTGTGAAATTCCCCAGATCCTCAAGCTCTCCTGCTCAGAATCAAATCTCAGGGAAGTTGTGTTTCTCATTTTTACTATCAGTTTAGACGTAGGCTGCTATGTTTTCATAGTTGTGTCCTATGTGCAGATCTTCGTGGCTGTGCTGAGGATGCCCTCTGAGCAGGGACGGCGCAAAGCCTTCTCCACGTGCCTCCCTCACCTGGCCGTGGTCTCCCTGTTTCTCAGCACTGGTGCTTTTGCCTACCTGAAGCCCCCCTCCATTCCCTCCCCACTCCTGGATCTGACAGTGGCACTTCTGTACTCAGTGGTTCCTCCAACACTGAACCCTATTATCTACAGCATGAGGAACAGGGAGATCAAGCACGCTCTCAGGAAGGTGTTGCAATACTCACTATTCCCGCTTCAATAAAGTGCACATCTTCATCGCATGATTCCCAGTGATGGTTCTTCATCTTTTATGCATCTTTGATTGATTGATTGATTATGTGAGATATAGCAATGTGCAAAAAAATGTTATTGAACTTATAAATAAAAATTTGTTTCACTTCTTTCACACCTACTATCCATTTTCTCACTCCAAGAGCTCATGTAAACATGGAACCAGATTCCCCGAATAGGTTAAGAGATAAATAAATAGCATTCAAAATACGCTTTTCCTTAGCTCTTCTCTTATCCAACTTTGTCTGGATTTGGGGAAGGTACAGCCACAGATAGAAGCACAACTAGTTCTTTTCATTCCTCCTCTCTTTACACTGATACAGTGCACAGAGGATTCGAGTCCTCTCATTTCTACAGGCCTGAAGGTCTTGTGTGTCTCACAGCAGTCCCGTCGTCTCTACAGCAGCACTCAGTGGTTTGCTTAATTTTCTTATCTCAATACTTGGAACAGCTACAGGACCTGTAGCATAAGTGACCGCAGAGCTCCTTATGAGGGGTGGAGTGACAGTGGGATCTGTCCAGAGCTTGGAGCAACTGCAGGATGTGTAGCAAAAACTTGGAGCTATTGCAGGGACTGTGCCAGGAGTTGCAGAGGCTGCAGCAATGTCAGCAGATCCAGCTCTCTTCCCCTTGAAGATGCTGAATAGTGTTGAACACAGCTCAGTAGGTGTGGGCCAGGCCCTGGCACACTGCAGTCATTTGGGCCTTTTTAGGATTACCAGTGCCACAGCAGACCTGTCTCCAATATTCTACCAGTTTCTCAGGATCCTGCAGTTGCTCGGAGATGAAGTTCCAAAGCCCTGGGGGTGCCCACCACTCCAGGCAGCTGCCCAGACTGTCCCACACCCCCTGCCATGCAGAGCCTTCTCACCTTGGGGCAGATCTCTCACTGATATTCCTGAATAATTGTTTAACCTCAATCCTAGAATCATAGAATCACCAAGGCTGGAAAAGGCCTGAAAGATCATCCAATCCAACCGTTCACCTATTACCAATAGCTCCCACTTAACCATGTCCCTCAACACAATATCCAGTCTCTCCTTGAATACCCCTGGTCTCCCAGAGACGACAGTGTAAAATGTGTAATTCCTAATCATACCAACAATATTACTTCCAAAACCCAAAGATGTCCAAAGAGCTGAATGTGCACAAAACTTCACTTTGCCAATTTTATCGTGGTACAAACCAAGGTCAAACAGCATAGCAAAATAAATACCCTAATCCAGCATCCAGAGTTGACAAATGATGCAGCAGGGAAAACAAGCAGCAAGCAAGGAGCTGTGAAATGCAGCTTCATGAGAAGACTCAGCAAGCTTCACAAATAGGGAAACTATCAGCACCATGGCCTGCACATCTCCAACTCCCACAAAGCCCTGTCCACTCTGGACAGATGTGCTGTTACCACAACCCTTGGAGCCTCACATCAGGCACCAAAATGACTGTGGTTGTTGAACCCAACATGTGGCTCAGCAGCACACAGTGCTTTGTGCACTGCCCCATTCCCAGTGGGATGGGGATGAGAACTGGGAAAAAGAGTACAACTTCTGGGTTGTAACAAAGCAGTTTACTAAGAGAGATAAAAGGAGAGGAGTAATAGTAATCACTATATATCCGTTGATATAGAATCGTATGTAACAACTGATGCACAAGCACTTGCTCAGCACCACCAGACTGATGCTCAGCTGGGCCCTGAGCAGTGAAGAGACTGAGATGAACTCCCACCCCTTTCAATACAATTTCTGCTTGCTGTCAGCTGATAGAGAACGTCCCTTTGGCCACTATCAGTCAGCTGTCCTCACTCTGTTCCCTCCCAGCTCCATGTGCCCTCCACTGACCATGGCCTTGGCTCTGTACAACACTGCTTAGCAGCAGCTGTAAACATCAGAGTGTTATCAATGGTTTTCTCCTAGAACCAAAACACTGCACCACAGCAGACAGTCTGAAGAAAACAATTCCATCCCAGCTGTAACTCAGATTCCTGCCTGTCCCCTCTTCTTGTTCTTCCTGATCAGGAAGCAAGGAACAGAATCTGCCGCTCTCCTCTCTGAGCCCTTTCCATCAGTTCTCAGCTGGCTCCTCTGCCATCCCCAGGCAGAGCTCAGTGCCCTCTCATGGATGGCAGCAGCCTTTTCTCTTCTTCCTTGCCCATCCGTCATGCAGAATCTGTACCCCATTTGCTACAGTACAGAGCTGAGAATCAACCCACCGTGTCTCTGTGAACCAAACAAGACCCTAGGCCTGCAAAGGCACAGAGATTTGGAGTTCGCTGAGTGAATGTTTGTGGTCCTCTCATTAGTGTAAGGATTCTTCAGAAAGCATCCCCTTCCAGAAGCATGCTTTGATTTAGCCTGTCTGGGTCTTGCATCTACACTGTGGTACTGATGTTCAGGGCCTTGCTCAGAATCAGCAGCCTGCATGAAAGGAAAAGCTCTGTGGTTTTCTCTTTATTTGTCCCGTTTATTTCCCATGCTACCCGCACTGGTCTACAGGCACTTTAGGGCAGCAGTAGGTTGGGGTTACCCCCAGAGGGTACACAGTAAGATTTAGGACGGGGTATTGGCAACAAGACTTTCTCTGAGGAATCCTCACACAATCCTATAGAACAACTCAGAGGCTTTCCATTCAATCTCCAACAGCAACAATATCCCTCAGCCCTTCTCTGTCACATCCAATTCCCCACCCTTCCCCATTTGGACCTGGTTTAAAGCCCTATAATCAATCAGTGCAGGAGCATTTCAGATGGGGTCATGGAGGAGGCAGACTGCCATTCTTGGGGTGGCCATTTTCCCAGGAGGGCATGGCGGGAGGGCTTTGTCCCATCTGGTTCCACCAACACTTGCATCCACCCAGCAGAAGGCTGTGCCCTCTGTGTCCCACTTGAACTCTGCATGGAGCTTACAGTTGGCAGTGACATGGCTGAGAAGCTCTGGGCATGGATTAAGGGACAGGGAATTAATGTGCCTTCCTAACTTCCTCCCTGCATGCCTTAGCAACTTCCTTGTAATCTCCCCAAGTACCCAGCCCCTTCTTCCAGAGGACGGAGATTCTCTTTTTCTTCCTGAGTCTCAATAGTTTTTCCCAGTTCATCTGCACTGGTCTTCTTCCCCTATGGCTCACCTTATGGCATTCAGGGACAGCCTGATCTCGTGCCTTTAAGATTTCCATCTTGAGGAGTGTCCAGGCTTCCTGGACCCCTTTACCCATAAGGAGCGACTCCCAAGGGACCTGTGCTACAAGTGTCCTGAACAGGTCAAAGTCCGCCCTCTAGAAGTTCAGGATAGTAGTTTTGCTAGTCACCCTTCTGACATCTCCAAGAATAGAGAATTCTACCATTTCATGGCCACTCTGCCCAAGACAGTCCCCAACCTTCTCAACTCCTACCAGTCCTTCACTGTTAGTGAAGAGCAGGTCTAGCAAGGAACCACCCCTGGTAGGACTTCATACCAGCTGTGTTAAGGAAGCTGTCTTGCATGCAATCTATAAACCTCTTGGACTGATTCCTCTGCTATTTATTATATTCCCAGCATATATCAGAGAAGTTGTAGTCTCCCAAGAAAATGAGTGCTGGCAATCTTGCGACTTCAGTAAGCTGCTCATAGAATGCCTCACCCATCAATTAGGCGGTCTATAAGAAACCTTTAGCAAGATGTCACACTTACAGGCCTTTCCCCCGATCCTTACAAACATGCACTTCATTCTGAAGCCCAAGCTCTTCAACATCAAAACTCTCTTTAATATAAAGGGCCACACCACCACCCTTCCTTCCTCCTCTATCCCTTCTGAAGAGCTTGTAACCATCCATCACAGCACTCCAATCATGGCAGTGGTCCCACCATGGGTCGGTAATAGCAACTAGGTCATGGTTTGTCAGATGCACAGTTGCTTCCAGCTCCTCTTGCTTGTTGACCAAGCTGCGTGCGTTGGTGTAGACGCACTTCAGCTGAGGCATCTGCCTCTCTCCCAGCTCAAACAGCATTTCCCTAGGCTTATCTCTGGTAAGCCCTGTTTTGTCCACTCCCCCATCGTAGCTAGTTTAAAGCTCTTTCGATAAGCCCCGCTACCGTCTATGCTAGGATTCACTTCCCCCTTTGAGACAGTTGGGTTCCATTCATGGATAACAGACCATGGGCCAAGTAAACTGTCCTGTGATCAAAGAACTCAAAGTTTCTGGCTCAGTACCAACCTCTGAGACAATTGTTCATTGCTTTGCTTTCCAAGCCTGCTCTGTGTCCCTCACTGCCACTGAAGGTATAGAACAAAAAATCACTTGATCTCCCACTTTGTGAACTAAATGGCCTAAATTCCTGAAATCTCTTTTTATAGTTTGTAGTCTTATCTAAGAAATTTCATCACTGCCCACCTAAACTATGAGTAGTGGAAAATAATCAGTGGACCTAACCAGCATTGGGAGTTTCCTCATTATGTCCCTGACCTGAAACCAAGAAGGCAGCAGACTTACTGACAACTGGGGTCCAGTCTGCAAATGGGGCCCTCTATTCCTCTGAGAAGGGAGTCACCCACCACGGCCACCCTTCTTTCTTTCATGGCAGAGGAAGTCACAAGGCTTGGTAGTGACTGCCTTGCATTAGGTTTCCTCCTAGGCAGATCCTCCATTGCCTCCCCATTCTTATCTCCTTCAGATTTCAGAGTGTCAAACCTGTTGCTTAGATGGATCAGGGGTCGAGGGCTAGGCAGGCATGGGGGAGCTCCTGTGATGTTGAGTTGGGACTCTCTTCCAACCCTTCTCATCAGTCAGGTCTGTCTGACTGTGACAGGGCAGGGAGTCAACCACTTTTCTGGGGGTATCTGCCTGGCAGCCTTCCCTCGGGGATGCCAGCAAGTCACTCCACCAGCCCATCTCCCGATCACACTCCCTGATGGTAAACTGTGAGTAAAACCTTGAGTAAAGTGAGAGTTCACCTAGACAAAAGTATGAGTAGAAACATGGACTGACGTGAGGGTAAACCCAGAGTAAACCCAGGATCCCATCCATTGGGCATGCACAGCCTCTGAGGGCAACTTTTTCCAGTGTTGCTGTGTAAAAATATAGGTTCCTCACATCTAACCTATGTCTCCCCTTTTTAATTTAAATCCGTTTCCATTTGTCCTGTTATCAACAGACCATCCCATCCTTATTCTAGCGTTAGGCATCTCATCCTCAGATGGAAACCCTGGGGCTGAATTGGGATCAGTTTTTCAAAGAACCACAGGAGCTACAAGTTCACCTAGCTGAGTTCAGATGTGCACAGTGAGGTGTCTGTGTGTGAGTCCCTCATCTGAATCCTTGGTTTTTATTCCACAGGGACTGCACTACTCATACACAGTCTCTCAGTGATGCCCAAGGTGCCTTGGGTGATCCTAGTTTTGTGCTAGTGCTTGTAAACTGTGACGGAAAATCTATGAGATAGACACCTCCTTCTGGAGCATCAGCTGAGGGCCAGAAGGGAGGTATTCTTGGCCATCCTAAATACCACCTCAGCCACGTGCTTAGGGCACCCATTGTGTCTTTTGCACCTGACCCCATGGAGTATGTAGTGATATTCAGCTTATCAAAAGGATGAGCTCAGAACAGAAGAGGCAGATCTTCCTCTCTGCTCCATCTGTGGCATAGTCTGGATTTCAAGGCATTGCAAAGCTATGGCACATCTACGTTCTTGCACTGATGACACTTTAGCATGCTCTGGGCTCGCATTTCAATGGCATCTAATAAATCTAGGGTCATACCTGTTGACAGGAAGCTGGCAAATGTTGTCTCATTGTAAGGAAGAGCAAGAAAGATGACACGGGCAACTATGGACCTGTCACTACAGTGCTTGGTAAAATTATGGAGAAAATGATGGTGGGAGTTATGGAAAAACAACTGAAGGACAGGTCACAGACAACACAAGATACAGAGGGGAAGGTCCTATTTAATTTCAGGTCTTTTTATGACACCTTTATCCATTGAGCTGAACAAGGGAAGGCAGTTGATGTAATCCTTGAGGATTTCAGTAGAGCTTTTGATACTATTTCTCCAGCACCCTTCTGGACAGAAATTCCTGCATACAGCTAGACAGAAACAGAACGTGGTGTGTTGTAATACAAGAAGAATTTTACAGAGCAGCAGCTATGGATTGAGATAAGGAGTTCACAGAGCAGCAGCTGCGGAGCAGGATAAACAGCATGAGAACAAAGGACATCTCTAGGAAAAGAATGAATGGCTCGTGGCTTTGAAGGGGGGTTATAGGGTTGTTATTGCAGTAGCTTTCCTCCAACTAGCGTGTGTGATTTTTGGACACCCTTGTCTGTCTCCTATAAAAGTCTGGCTTTCGGGCAATAAATTGATGCAGCTATATGTAACTATATTGGTGTTTCTCTGTTTGACCCAGCACGCTGACATTTTGCCTTTCAGGTTCACCAGCAGTGGTGGGTGAGCAGTTGGCCAGTAGTTCTGTCCCAAAGGATTATAGTCCGTGGGTTCCATTGGGCTGGTAGATGGTCACTGTCAGAGCTCCCCAGGGTTCCATTTTAGGGCCACTTTCCTTTCATGTTTATGCAGATGACTTGCATGCAGGACTAGAAGATGTTCTGAGCAAGTTTGCTGATGAGACCAGATGAGGAGGTGTTGTTGCCTCCACTGAGGGTGGAGAGGACTTGCAGAGAGATGTGGACAAGTCAGAGAAGTGGGTACCAGTTGGTACTAAGCACCAAGTGCATAAAGTATAACAAGAACAAGTGCCTGATTGTGCACCTGGGTATGGGCAACCCTGGACATAAACACTGTCTGTATATTGGACACATGAGAGACGTCTGACTGAAAAGGATTGGGGGTCCTGCTCAACATAAAATTTTAAGTGAGTCAGCAGTGTGCCCAGCCAGCCAAGAAGGCCAACAGTCCCCTAAAGTGCATCAAGCAATTTATTGCCAGCTGGGTGGGAGAAAGGTTTGTCCCTCTTTGCTCTGCATTGCTACTGCCTCACCTGGAGCACTGGGTGCACTTCTGGGCAATGCAGAACATAAAGAACATCAAACTATGGGAGAGTGTGCACAGGAGGGCACTGGAACTGAGGGATCTGAAGTTCAGAGTTTCACTGGGATTGACTGCTTGTTCAGACTGGGCCCTTCTCACACCCCACATCCTGTGATGAGACACAGGGCACATGTGGGATATGAACTTTAACAGCATCCTTGCACCACATGCAAATGCTTTTCCCAGTGCTTCAGTGTTCCACCACCCATTGCTTTCAACATAGTTTTCAACACCCCATTGTATCTTTTAATTTTACCAGAAGCTGGTGCATGGTAGGGGATATGATAAATCCACTCAATGCCATGAACTTTGGCCCAAGTATTTATTAAGGGAATTTTTGAAATGTGTCCCATTATGAGACTCAGTTCTTTCTGAGGTGTCATGTCTCTATAGGACTTGTTTCTAACAACCCAATATTGTGTTTCTGGCAGTAGCATGGGGTACTGCGTATGTTTCAAGCCACCCAGTGGTTGCTTCCACCATGGTAAGCACAAAACGCTTATCATTATGAGATCCTGGCAAGGTGACATCATTCACCTGTCACTCCTCCCCATATTTATACTTTTGCCTTGGCCTTCCCCCCAGAGAGGCTTCATATTCTTGGCTTGTTTAATTATGGCACATGATTCACAGTCATGAATAACCAGTGCAATAGCATCCATAGTTAAGTCCACCCCTCAGTCTCTAGCCCAATTATATGTTATGTCCATTCCTTGATGGCCTGAGGTCTCATGGAACCATCAAGCTTGAAATAATTCACTCTTGTTCTGCCAGTCCAAGTCTATTTGAGCCACCTCAATTCTGGCAGCTCGACCTACCTGATGGTTGTTTTGTTGTTCTGCAATAGCCCGACTCTTGGGCAAGTGTGCATCCACGTGACACACCTTTACAATCATATCTTTTTTTTGAGCAGTTATGTTTTTCTACAGTTCAGCAGCCCAAATAGGTTTACACCTCCGTTGCCAGTTATTTTGTTCCCACTGCTGTAACAACCCCCATAAGGCATTTGCCACCATCCATGAGTCAGTATAAAGATAAAGCATTGGCCACCTCTCCCGTTCAGCCACATCTAAGGTCAGCTGGACAGCTTTTACCTCTGCAAACTGACTTGATTCTCCTTTACCTTCAGTGGCCTCTGCGACCTGTCGTGTGGGGCTCCAAACAGCAGCTTTCCATCTCCGATGCTTCCCTACAATATGAAATGATCCATCAGTGAAAAGAGCATATTTCTTTTCATTTTCTGGTAGTTCGATGTATGGTGGGGCCGCTTTAGCACATGACACCTCTTCTCCTGGTGATGTTCCAAACTTTTTATCTTCAGTCCAGTTCATGATCACTTCTAAAATTCCTGGACGATTGAGGTTCCCCATCCGCGCTTGTTGTCTAATCAGTGCAATCCACTTGCTCCAGGTGGCATCGGTAGCATGATGGGTGGAGAGAACCTCCCCTTTCAACATCCGGTTCATCATTGACAGTCGAGGTGCCAGAAAGAGCTGCATTTCAGTACCAGCTACTTCGGAAGCAGCCCGAGCCCCCTCATACGCGGCTAAGATCTCCTTCTCAGTTGGAGTGTAGCACTCTTCAGACCCCTTGTACGCTCAGCTCCAGAATCCCAGGGGTCGGCCTTGGGTCCCTCCTGAGGCTCTTTGCCACAAACTCCAAGTGGGACCTTTCTCTCCAGCAGCAGTATAGAGGATGTTCTTTACATCCTGTCCAGTCCGTACTGGCCCCAGGTCCATGGCACAGGCTATCTCCTGTTTAATCTGTTCAAAAGCCTGCTGCTGCTCTGGGCCCTATGCAAAATCATTCTTCTTCTGCATCACCTGATAAAGGGGGCTTACAATGAGGCTGTAGTTTAGAATGTGCATCCTCCAAAAGCCCACTGCACCCAGGAAAGATTGTGTCTCTTTCTTGCTAGTTGGTGGAGACATGGCAGTGATTTTGTCAATCACTGTTGGGATGTGATGACATCCATCCTGCCACTTTATACCTAAGAACTGAATTTCCTGGGCAGGCCCTTTTACTTTGCTTCACTTAATAGCAAAACTGGCTCATAGAAGAATTTGAATTATTTGCTCTCCAGCACAGCAGCACTCAGTGGGGGTGTGACCTCATTCAGGCCACGGTAGTCTACTGTCAGCCTCCATTCTCCACTGGCTTTACGCACTGGCCATATGGAGCTGTTAAAAGGTGAGTGAGTTTTACTGATCACTCCCTGATTCTCCAACTGGCGAATCAAATCATGAATGGGGAGCAAGGAATCCCTGTTGGTGCGATACTGCCGTCTGTGCACTGTCTTTGTAGCAATCGGTACCTGCTGCTCTTTTATTTTTACTCGTAGCAGCCTCACAACAGACGGGTCCTCTGACAGGCCAGGCAAAACAGACAGCTGCTTAATGTTGTCCATATCTACAGCAGCGATTCCAAAGGCCCAGTGATACCCCTTAGTATCCTTGAAATGCCCTCTTCTGAGGTATCCTCAATACCAAGTATGAACGGAAACCCTGGACCACTCACATAGGATGTTTTTTCCAGTCTTTACCAGTGAGGCTTATTTCAGCCTCCAACACAGTCAATTCTTGAGAGATATCCAGAAATATGGATTGATTCTGTCCCTTCATGACTGGAGGGCATTAGGGTGCACTGTGCACCAGTATCCACCAGTGCCTTATATTTCTGTGGTTCTGATGTGCTAGGCCATCAAATCCACACAGTCCAATAAACTCTATTATCCCTTCCACTCCCTTGAATGAGGGCAGGGCCCCTCTATTGGTTACCTGTGATAACTGGAGCAGCCGTACTGGTGGTTGGACTGTTTTGTAGTTCCCTCACCCGTGCTCATAGTACAGGAGTAGGCTGGTCATGCCACTTCCTCGTGTCTTCTCTGTGGTCACGTAGGTAACACCACAAGGAAACACACAGTGCAATTTACTGTTGTTCCTTGCTCAATCTGGAAAGCGCTTGTGTCTAATAGCTGAGAATTTTAATGATACACATGAAGGCTTTATGGTCGTTAATTTCTTTACGATCTCTCGCCTTCAACTGAAGCAGCAGCTAGGCCAATTACCAAGTGACACCAAGGAGATGAAGTGGCAAAATGGCGATTTATTGAAACAGACACATCCTTATATAACCTACGCCTTTTTGTCTACACCCACTGTATTACACTAAGATTCTTCCAGAATATGGGGAAGGGCCTGTCACATCACAACAAGCTACCGTCCCAGCTGTCCCAACAGCGAAGCAACCAGGTAACAAGAGATTCATTCTGGTGCCGTGTGAACTCCTTTCTTACGCCTTCGATTTCAGTCATCTTCAGGGATCGACAAACAGTAACAGAGATTTCCTCCTCATCACTCTCTTCTTCATGACACTTTTCCTTTTTCCTTTCTCGGTACTTATCCAGACCTGTCACCTGGATCTTCTGTTGCCTCCTCCTCCACTTCTTTTTTCCGTTCTAGACGTGAGGACACCCATTTCCATTTCTTGCCTTCCACAAGGGCAACTGATATTGTTACTGGTGCCTCCTGTGACTGATCAAAATTGACTTGGGGATTTCCCTTTTTGGCTAGAACCTCAGCTCGGAAATTCTCTCTTTTCGGAACAGTGTTATATAGAGCACGGTAAGCACAAGCCAAGCCCCAAATAAGTCATACCCCCTTAGATCTATCTAGGCTGCGCCATCCCTGACTCAAATACTGGCTTAGTTTCTCGGGATCCCACAGGTGTTCAAGAGTTAAATCCCATGACATTGCGGGCCCCCATGTGTTGGCGAACCTGAAGGCAAAAGTCAGCGTTCTAGGACAAACAACCACACACCAATATAGTTAAATATAGCTGTGTCCATCTATTGCCTGAAGAGCCGTACTTTTATAGCAAACAAACAAGGGTGTTCAAAAATCACACGTACTAATTGGAAGAAAGCTTCTGCAATAAGAACCCTAAAACCCCGCTTCAAAGCCACGAGCCTTTCACTCTTTTGCTAGAGGTGTCCTTGGTTCTCATGCTGTTTATCCTGCTCTGCAGCTGCTGCTCTGTAAAGTGCTTATCTTGATCCATGGCTGCTGCTCTGTAAAATTCTTCTGGTATTACAACAGAATGGCAGTTCCCTGGGGTCTCCAGCACACCCCCAGCCAGCTGGCAAATGCCACTGAGGACCTTTAGGAAAGACATGCCCTGGGTAGTGACAATGTTCACTGGACAACTGTGAGCCCCACAATGGGTCTCGTACCTGTGTGCCATCTTCTGAACACCAGTAGCACGGTGTAGATGCAAGGCCCAGCCAGGCAAAATCAAAACATGCTTCTGGAAGGGGATCCTTTCTGAAGAGTCGTTACACTAATGAGAGGACCACAAACATTCACTCAGCGAACTCCAAATCTCTGTGCCTTTGCAGGCCTAGGGTCTTGTTTGGTTCACAGAGACATGGTGGGTTGATTCTCAGCTCTGTACTGTAGCAAATGGGGTACAGATTCTGCATGACGGATGGGCAAGGAAGAAGAGAAAAGGCTGCTGCCATCCATGAGAGGGCACTGAGCTCTGCCTGGGGATGGCAGAGGAGCCAGCTGAGAACTGATGGAAAGGGCTCAGAGAGGAGAGCGGCAGATTCTGTTCCTTGCTTCCTGATCAGGAAGAACAAGAAGAGGGGACAGGCAGGAATCTGAGTTACAGCTGGGATGGAATTGTTTTCTTCAGACTGTCTGCTGTGGTGCAGTGTTTTGGTTCTAGGAGAAAACCATTGATAACACTCTGATGTTTACAGCTGCTGCTAAGCAGTGTTGTACAGAGCCAAGGCCATGGTCAGTGGAGGGCACATGGAGCTGGGAGGGAACAGAGTGAGGACAGCTGACTGATAGTGGCCAAAGGGACGTTCTCTATCAGCTGACAGCAAGCAGAAATTGTATTGAAAGGGGTGGGAGTTCATCTCAGTCTCTTCACTGCCCAGGGTCCAGCTGAGCATCAGTCTGGTGGTGCTGAGCAAGTGCTTGTGCATCAGTTGTTACATACAATTCCATATCAACGGATATATAGTGATAACTATTACTCCACTTCTTTTATCTCTCTTAGTAAACTGCTTTGTTACATCCCAGAAGTTGTACTCTTTTTCCCAGTTCTCATCCCCATCCCACTGGGAATTGGGCAGTGCACAAAGCACTGTGTGCTGCTGAGCCACATGTTGGGTTCAACAACCACTGTCATTTTGGTGCCTGATGTGAGGCTCCAAGGGTTGAGATAGCAGCACATCTGTCCAGAGCGGACAGGGCTTTGTGGGAGCTGGAGAAGTGCAGGCCATGGTGCTGATATGTGTGGATGTGCTCCCTATGTGTGGAGCTTGTTGAGTCTTCTCATGAAGCTTCACTGCACAGCTCCTTACTTGGTGCTTGGATGCTGCATTAGGGTATTTATTTTGCTATGCTGTTTGACCTCAGTTTGTACCACGATAAAATTGGCAGCTGACAAAGTGAAGTTTTGTGCACATTCAGCTCTGCGGTCATCTTTGGGTTTTGGAAGTAATATTGTCCATATGATTAGGAATTACACAATTTACATTGTCGCCTCTGTGAGTCCGGGGGTGTACTGGATATTGTGTTGAGGGACATGGTTTAGTGGGAGCTATAGGTAATAGGTGAACGGTTGGACTGGATGATCTTTTAGGCCTTTTCCAACCTTGGTGATTCTATGAATCTATGATTGAGGTTAAACAATTATTCAGGAATATCAGTGAGAGATCTGCCCCAAGGTGAGAAGGCTCTGCATGGCAGGGGGTGTGGGACGGTCTGGGCAGCTGCCTGGAGTGGTGGGCACCCCCAGGGCTTTGGAACTTCATCTCCGAGCAACTGCAGGATCCTGATAAACTGGTAGAATATTGGGGGCAGGTCTGCTGTGGCACTGGTAACCCCCAAGAGGCACAAATGACTGCAGTGTGCCAGATCCGGAGAGCTGGATCTGCTGACAGTGCTGCAGCCTCTGCAACTCCTGGCACAGACCATGCAGCAGCTCCAAGGTTTTGCTACACGTCCTGCAGTTGCTCCAAGCTCTGGGCAGATCCCTCTGTCACTCCACCCCTCATAATGAGCTCTGCAGTTACTCCTGCTACGGGTCCTGTAGCTGTTCCAAGTATGGTAATAAGAAAATGGTACAAATTCTTCCCAAGGGAGGAAGTACAGCCCTGTGGTGGCTCCAACCCCTCCAATGAGCCCAGTGGCTGCTCCAACATAGTCACAGGTCCTGTGGTGGTTCCAGCTCTGGCAATGAACTCTGAGGTCACTTCAACTCCTGCAACAGCCCAACAGCCACTTCAGCTCCTACAGTGAACCCTGTGGCTGTTAAAACCCCTGCAACTAATCCTGGACTTGCAGACAGATGCGCATAGGGATTAGTTCATATATGTTTGCAACTGCATATGTTGTATATGTGTGAAAATACACTAAATATATTATATATGTATAAATACATTTGTCATAATTATTATCCTTTTCTTTTTCTCTTTGTCTCAACCCATAAACCTTAAACCACAGCACTGCCTTGAGATGCTTACGGATCTCCTTGGGACTATTCAATCTGATCTGGTCACACAGTGAAGAGCACCTGAAGATCTCAAGGTTTTCTCAGGGAGCAGCTCCTGAGGTATATTCCTTACACCAGCTTTGGAAGAGGCCTCCCTCCAGTTCTCTGGTCCCGCTCTAAAGGGGCCCTCTTGTTATGGCAGTGCCAGCAAGGAGACCAGCTCTGACAGACCTGTTCATATTGCCGGCTACTGACTGCAGCCCTGGATTGCTGCTGTAGAGGCAACAGGACTGTTGTGAGACACACAAGACCTTCAGGACTGCACAAATGAGAGGACTCAAGAGCACTGCAGCACTGGTAAGAGCACATGAATGAAAAGAGCACGTTGAGCTGCTGTCTGTGGCTGTACCTCCCCAAATCCAGGCAAAGTAGGAAGAAAGAAAATCTAAGTAAGTCTATTTTGAAAGCTTTTTAGGTATCTTATAACATATTCAGGGAATCTGGTTCCATGTTTACATGAGTTCTTGGAGTGAGAAAATGGAAATTAGGTAGGAAAGAATTTAAATACATTTTTATTTATAAGTTCAATAACATTTTTTTTTTGCACATTCCTATATCTCACATAATCAAACAGACAAAGATGCATAAAACATAAAGAACCACCACTGGGAATCCTATTGAGGAAGTTGTGCATTTTATTGTAGCTGGAATAGTGCTTATTGCAACACCTTCCTGAAAGCGTGCTTGATCTCCCTGTTCCTCATGCTGTAGATAATAGGGTTTAGTGTTGGAGGAACCACTGCATACAGAATGTCAGATCCAGGAGTGGGGAGGAAATGGACGGGGGCTTCAGGTAGGCAAAAGCACCAGTGCTGAGAAACAGGGAGACCACAGCCAGGTGAGGGAGGCACATGGAGAAGGCTTTGTGCCGTCCCTGCTCAGAGGGCATCCTCAGCACAGCCATGAAGATGTGCACATAGGACACAACTATGAAAACAAAGCAACCAAAGCCTAAACTGACACCAAAAAAGAGAAATACAAATTCCATGAGGTAGGAGCCAGAGCAGGAGAGCTTGAGGATCTGTGGGATTTCACAGAAAAACTGGTTGACAACATTGCCTTGGCAGAGAGGCAGTGAAAACGTACTGGCAGTGTGCAGCAGGGAATAGAGAACCCCAGTGCCCCAGGCAGCTGCTGCCATGGTGGCACAAGCTCTGCTGTCCATCAAGGTCCCGTAGTGCAGGGGCTTGCAGATGGCAACGTAGCGGTCATAGGACATGATGGTGAGAAGGGAATACTCTGCTGAGAGGAAGAAGGAAAAGAAAAAGAGCTGTGCAGCACATCCTGTGTAGGAGATGGCCCTGGTGTCCCAGAGGGCGTTGGCCATGGCTTTGGGGAGAGTGGTGGAGATGCAGCCCAGGTCGAGGAGGGCCAGGTTGAGGAGGAAGAAGTACATGGGGGTGTGCAGGCGGCGGTCGCAGGCTACGGCTGTGCTGATGAGGCCGTTGCCCAGGAGGGCAGCCAGGTAGATGCCCAGCAAGAGCCAGAAGTGCAGGAGCTGCAGCTGCCGCGTGTCTGCCAACGGCAGCAGGAGGAACTCGCTGATGGAGCTGCTGTTGGACATCTGCTGTTGTTGGGCTTGGAGTCCTGCTCAGAGTGCAGAAGATAATGACAAGTCCAGACCATTCTCAGACACACTCCTCCTGCTATAATATGAAATGTTTTTATTCTCTTACAACAGTGTACATTTAGCACCATTACTTGCATTTAATTTCATGTATTTCAGCATTCCTTAAGCAGAAGCAGCATATGGAGCTCTAACCTTCCTTTTATTTTCTTATGCCTTCTCCCTGGATATTTTCATCTGTTTCATGTCTCATATCTTTACCCCAAGTGCTCTTAGAGCCCCCTACCCGAGCTTCTGTGGCATTCAGTTTCAGTTAGAAAATGCTGCCTGTTTGTAGGATAAGTGAATTATTCATGCCTACAGAAAATGATGATAATTCCATCCTTCGAGAAAGGGGAGACTGAAAGCACATCATGTGTGAGTGTTCACAAAACAAGCAATTGATTGATGAAAAATTCTCAGAACTCTTATTGCCCCTTTTAGATTTCTGACTCCAAACCTCTTTGCCTCAGAACAGGAAATGGAAACCCCCTGCCTTGGCTCTCCTCTTGCAAAGTGCCCTCAGAAACATTCAGTTGTGCAGTGGAGTTGTGATCCCCTGCCCCAGGCAGCAGCTGTGGCAGCACAAGCCCTGCCGGGGGGCTCCTTCCCCCCACCCGTCTCCCCGCAGCACCCTGGGCAGCTCCCCGGGCAGGCTGAGTGCTGAGCCTGGCAGGCGGCAGAGTCCCATACCCGGCACACAGCCCCTGGGGCACAGCAGGGACCCTGCTCTGCAGGACAGCCCTGGGCACCCGCCTGCAGCCCCGGCTGCACAGCCTGCAGCCGTGCTGGGACATGCAGCCCTCAGGGCTGTGATTTCATACTGCAGTATGGAAGCCCTCAGCTGGAGCAGAAGGCTTTTTCCACAGTAAAGAAACATGCAGTGCCTGCATCCAGATCTCCTATGGGATGTCCCAAATTAAGTTGACCCTCTATGAAAAGCAGCTCATGGTCTGCAGTGAGACTTACCCTGTCATGGTCTGTGAGCAATGCTCCTGCAGTGAGCTCACAGCCCGCTCACACCACACACATCCTGCAAGCTCTCTTCAGTTTCTCTCCTCTCCTTCTGTCACCTGCAGGCTGTGCTGTGCACAAGAGCTGCTCCTGGGCACAGCTGTCTCTCTGCAGCCCTGCACACTTTTATGAGCTCCCTGTGTCCCAGGAGCCTGGACAGGCAAGCAGCAGATTATGTCATTTTTATCTTTCCGACTTGTCTCCCCTGACATGTCCCTGGGTCCTCATGGCCAACAGCTCCTGAAAGACAACAGCATCATGACTGTGCTTTGAAATTCGCTCAATTAACCACCACATGTCCAGTGGTCAGTGACTGATTGGAGACATATGGGGAGTGCTCCCAGAGATCGTTTGATGAAACAATAAGGGCAACCAGACAAGGAAGGCAAGGTTTGGACTTTCCCTGTGCAGGGCAGTGATCCAGCTGAGGCAGTGCAGGAGTCTCATCCCTTGACAGAAATCCTGGAGCTGAAATGGGATTCAGCTCCCTACACACCCACAGGAGCTGGGATTCCTCTGGTTCAGTTCAGAAGAGCACAAGGAGTTGCCTGCATGTGAGCTCCTGCTCTGAGTCCTCGGACCTTCAGCTGGGAGGCAGCTGCTCACACACAGACACTGGGTGATGCCCAAGGTGCCTGGGCTGCTCCTGATGTGTGCCAGTGCTTGTAAAACATGTGGGAAATCCCTGAGATAGACAGCTCCTTCCTGGGCATCAGCCGAGGGCCAGAGAGGGGATAGCACTGGCTGTCTGGTGAATTCACTCACAGCTGCAAGAGCAGCACAGGGCCTTCAGGAAAGCCATGCCCATGGTGTGACCATGTTGCTGTGTCAACTCCAAGGCCCACGATCAGTCTAATGTTTGTGTGCCACCTTCTGCACACTGATACCATAGATTAGCTATCCAGTCAGGCAATGTCCAGTGATGCTTTCCAATTAGGATGTTTACTTCTGTGGTTTTGCACTAATGCAAACACCAACACACAAGAAGCTAGAAATCTTGATAGAGCTGCCGGCCTGAGCTCCTGTTTGGACCATGGGGACACAGTTTAATGGCTTCCACAACTGCACTGTAGCACAAGGGGGATACCGAGTCTTTAGGATGGATGGGCGAGGAGATAAAGAAGGGTGAATGCCCTCTGTGAGAGTGCACTGAGCTCTGCCTGGGGATGGAAGAGCAGACAGGTCAGAGCTAATGGAAATGGCAAACGGAGGAGACCATCAGTGTCTTTTCCTGTCTTCCTGATCAGGGAGAGTAAATGGAAGGTGCCCTCTGCAGACAGATGGGAATCTGATGTTGTCTGTCCCTTGTCCCATTTGGTGGCTTTTGTCACTCCATTATCTGCAGCAGGGACAGCACAGCAGGGCATGTGGCATCCAGCAGATCCATGGTGAGCACAGATGGCAGCTTCTTGACCAAGCAGTGGAGGAACCAAAGAGGAGAGGTGCTCTGCTGGATCTCATACTCTCCGGCATGGAAGGACTTGTGGGAACTGCGAAGGTGAAAGGGGCATCAGGCCACGTGCAAGATGCAAATGTATCTCTTTTTATTTATTTTGAGGCTGTAAGCTTAATAGTTGATCATAAATGTCAATAAAACTGAAACAAATAATTGAAGACAAAGATGGAAATCATTGAAATTGTGTTAACCCTTCTCAACATGAAAAATTCTCATGAGTCTTGTTCCATTTTAAGTTGTAAATATGAATCTTTGAGGTGATTTGATGTCTTTTTTTTTCTTTTACTGAAACTACAATGTTTTCCAGAACTGTGTTCGCTGGACACAAATGTCTTCAGATTCAGAGACACAGACAGTGGTGCCAGTGCCAATGCCCTGTGACTATAGCCCGGTGCCCAGCACTACTCTTCCCTGCTGCCTATTTGATGTGTCTCATCCTCCAAGTTTTTTCAGCTCTCCTAAAGAAATGGCCATGGTTAAGGGCATGTTTTCAGCAGGCCATTTGGGCACAAACTACTCCCACTGCCCTCCAGATTTCTCCATCCCTTGCTCTTTGTTCAGTCAGATACCTCCCAATTATCTGTCTGATTTCTGACTTTCAGGGGGATTACTGGAATTTGTTCCATCTCCCCAAAGTCTGAGAATCAGTGAGAATGTGTTAACCCGTCTCAATGTGTGAAATACTCACAAGTCCTGATCAATTTTAAGTTGATACCTCTCAACTACCTGGCTGATCTATCCCAGGGAGATTACTGGAATTTGCTCTATCTACCAGAGTCTGATGGCCTCTGTTGTCAACTACTTCACTGTGATTCAATCTATCCTATCCTACCTCAGAATAAATCATTTCTTTTAAAAGTATTCCATATGAAAGACAAACTTCAATAGATGCAGCTTGAACATGGCATGCAGTTGATCACTGTGTTTTACTGTTCATTCAATTGCATCACCTTTCTTTCCATTTGCTGGCCAGATAAAAAAGAGAAATCTTTCCTTTTCCATGTGTAGCTGGTTCTCTGAGGAAAGCCAGTGGGAGTTGGTGCAAAGCAGTTTTAACACTGAGCGGATGAAAGCAGAGGAGAAGAGTGATGTGAAGAAAAGTGTTGCAAGTCCCATAGGTCCATTGTGAGCAGAAATTGGGTGGGGAGGTTGAGAAGGACCTTTGTCAACACAGTAACAGTACAGAACTCATTGGGACATCCTGGATTGGTATCAGTTGCACAGTGCTGCTTTAATGTCTTCTTTAAACCCAACTATAAATAAATAGACAATAAATTTATACTGGATTCTTTAAGCTCTCTCCAGATATCCCTCCTTTTTGCTGAACAAGTTCTGATAACCTGAAGAAGATAACAAGATGGCATAAGGCACAGGAGATTCTTTAGGTTATAATGGTCCCAGGGTGCATTTGATGCTGAGTTCATCAGCCTCTAGTGCAGAGAGAAGTTTGCACAAAGTGCTCAACAAGACAAAGTCAGAAGTAACAGTGAAGTTTCTTGGAGTATTAATGGGCCCGCTGAGGAACATTACCAAGTAAGCTTCCCAAGGGACTTGTTAGAGAAGATAACTGGAAGCCATGACTACAGGCAGGCAAAGGCACTGGCATGCTAAGAAACCTCTCCTTTGCCTTACAAAGCAGACAGGTCAAGCCCTGATTGCAAGACCAGTGGTAGAGAGGTCCTGTATGTCATGTTGGCTCTGGGCATTTCCTGGGGCAATGTGTTGGAATTTTGTATGATGTTAAATGAAAGACATGGGGACAGAAGATCCCAGGCTCTACATGTGGTGCAAGGACGCTGTGAGGTTCATGTCCCATATGAGACCTATGTTTCATTGCAGGATGTGAGCAGGGATGTGAGAAGAGCCCAGTCTGAACAAGCAGCCAATCCCTGTGAAACTCTGAACTTCAGATCTCTCGGTTTCAGTGCCCTCCTTTGCACATTCTCCCAGAGTTTGAAGTCCTTTATGTTCTGTGGTGCCCAGAACATAGTGAGGCAGTAGCAATGCAGAGCAGAGGGACAACCCTTTCCCTCACCCAGCTGGCAATAAGTTGCTTCATGCACTCCAGGGGACTGTTGTCTTTCCTGGCTGCCTTGGCACACTGCTGACTCACATTCAGTGTGATGCTGACCAGCACCCCAACCCTTTCCAGTCAGAATCCTCTCCAGTGTCCCATATCCAGTCAGTGTGTATGTCCAGCATTGCCCCTACCCAGGTGCACAATCAGGCACTTGTTCTTGTTATACTTTATGCACTTGGTGCTTAGTACCAACTGGTACCCACTTCTCTGACTTGTCCACATCTCTCTGCAAGTCCTCTCCACCCTCAGTGGAGGCAACAGCACCTCCTCATCTGGTCTCATCAGCAAACTTGCTCAGAACGTCTTCTAGTCCTGCATTCAAGTCATCTGCATAAACATGAAAGGAAAGTGGCCCCAAAATGGAACCCTGGGGACCCCGACAGTGACCATCTACCAGCCTGATGGAAAAAACTGACTATAATCCTTTGGGACTGACCTACTGGCCAACTGCTCACCCACCACATTGTGTTTCTGTCTAGCCATATGCAGAACATTCTGTCCAGAAGGTTGTTGTGAGAAACAGTATCAAAATCTCCACTGAAATCCTCAAGGATTACATCAACTGGCTTCCCTTGGTCAACTAAACGGATAACTGTGTCACAAAATGAGCTTAAATTAAACAGGACCTTTGCCTCACAAACTTGTGTTGGCTGCGACCAATGACAGAATTGTCCTTCAGCTGTTTTTCCATAACTCCCACCATCATTTTCTCCATAATTTTACCAGGCTCTGGACTGACAGGTCCATAATTGCCTATGTCATCTTTCTTGCTCTTCCTTACAATGAGACAACATTTGCCAGCTTCCTGTCAGCTGGCATGACCCTAGACTTCTTTAGATGCAATTGAAATGACAGCCCAGAGCACACTAAGTTTTCATCATTGAAAGAAAGTAGATGTGCCATAGCTTTGCAATGCCTTGAACTCCAGAGTATGCCACAGATGGAGCAGAGGGGAAGATTTGCCTCTTCTGTAGTGAACTCATTCTTTTGGTAAGCAGAATAACACTACCTGATACATGGGGACTGTGTCTCTGCTCTGCTCTGCTCAGCTCACAGGGCAGCGGTCTGGCAGGGTGTTGCTCTCATGTCAATGCAGGTAAACTCACTTTAATCCTTTTTCCTCTGTAAATGCTTCCTCTATTTCTATGCTCAGATACACTTCCACATTCCCTCAACTACACTTTCATATATCATTAACAATTACACTTTCTTATACCATCAAAACAGTTTGTCAAAACGTACAGTTCTTCAGTTCACATAAACTCCCTTAATACAGTCTGTATTCTTCAGTTATAAACACTGTGCCACAGAACCAGCACTGATTGAACCACCTCCCTCACACACTTCCTCGCAAGCAGTACATAGTATTACATAAATGGGTTGACACTCATTGGTCGGGTGGAATGTACACCTCTCCTCAGGACAATCTTACTAATCTACAGAGTACAAACTCCCGTCTTCTTACATACAAGCAGAAAGTACATATGAGTGGACAGACAACACAGTCTTTCACTTTGTCCGTGTCTGGCCATTTCCCTCACAGGAGGAAGGAAACATGGATCGGGACTCGGCACTCACCCTGCAGCTGTTCTGTGTCTCACTCACACCACACTCACTCTGACATTTAGATCAAAAACCATGGTTTATTCATACTACACAATGCTGACAACGTTTTCTAGCTGGAATCTTAATAACACTCATACTCTGGTCGACCAGTTGCAAACGTTAATGTTTTTCCCAGAGTCGGCTTGACACACGGTACCAAACACTTAAAGCAGATGATAATATTGAACATACAACCTATAACCCCCGTGATTACAACTTGGAGAACCCAGGCTACCATTTGACAGGCTATCCACTATATCCCATACCCGTAGGAGAGACCAACCTAGGTCCCTCCTATTGTCAACTACCTGGGAGAGAGTACTTGTTCTTGTTTCCATTCATATGACATACAGTTCCCTTTCATAGGAACTCACCCAAGGAGTCTTCCTACCCCAGCTGGCAACCAAAGCCATGAGCTCACCTCCCTGGGAGCAGCACGTATGGCTGTAAACTGTGTAGGATGTCTCCTCAAGACATATGGGCTCCACTTACCATACACATACCTGGTCCACCTATGGGTGGTCCTTGTCTGTCCCTGCAGTGATCAGGTGAGGAAGGGAGTCCTTCAGAGAAATCTCAGGGTGCGCCAAAAGTGTCTCCCTCTCAGCTGGTCCTGCAGCGAACAGAGCTGGTCCCACCTGGGCCGCCAAATTGACTACAGGAATTGAACTCTATAACCTCTATAACTGATACAGTCTCCCATGACATCCTTATAACAAAGCTGAGGAAGTATGGGATAGGTGATTGGACAGTGAAGTGGGTCGAGAATTGGCTGACTGGCAGAGTGCAGAGTGTTGTCGTTGGCGGTGCAGTGTCTGGCTGAGGGCCTGTAACGAGCGGCATTCCCCAGGGGTCTGTGCTCAGTCCGGTCTTGTTCAACATCTTCATCAATGACCACCCTCAGCAAGTTTGCTGATGACACGAAGTTGGGAGGATTGGCTGACACGCCTGAAGGCTGTGCTGCCATTCAGCGAGACCTGGACAGGCTGGAGAGCCGGGCAGTAAGACACCGGATGAGGTTTAACAAAAGCAAGTGTAGAGTCTTGCACCTGGGTAGAAATAATTGCATGCACCAGTACAGGCTGGGGGAAGAGCTGCTGGGGAGGAGCTCTGCTGAGAGGGACCTGGGCGTCCTGGTGGACGACAGATTAACCACGAGCCAGCAGTGTGCCCTTGTAGCCAAAAAAGCCAATGGCATCCTGGGGTGCATTAAAAAGAGCGTGTCCAGCAGGTCGAAGGAGGTGATCCTCCCCCTCTACTCTGCCCTGGTGAGGCCTCATCTGGAATATTGTGTCCAGTTCTGGGCTCCCCAGTAAAAAAAAGACAGGGATTTCTTAGAAAGAGTCCAGCAGAGGGCCACTAATATGGTGAAGGGCCTGGAGCATCTCCCCAATGAGGAGAGACTGAGGGAACTGGGTCTGTTTAGCCTTGAGAAAAGAAGGCTGAGAGGGGACAGGATCCAGGTTCTATAAATATTTGAGGTGTGGGGGGCAAAGTGTTGAGGCCAGACTCTTTTCAGCAGTGTGTGGAGACGGGACAAGGGGAAACAGACAGAAACTGCACCATAGGAAGTTCTGCACTAATGTGTGCAATAACTTCCTTACGGTGAGAGTGACAGAGCACTGGAACAGGCTGCCTAGGGTGGTTGTGGAATCTCCTTCTCTGGAGATATTCAAGACCTGCCTGGATGCTGAGCTGTGCAACGTGGTGTAGGGAACCTGCTTTGGCAGGGCGCTGGACTCAGTGGTCTCTGGAGGTCCCTTCCAACCCCTACAATTCTGTGATTCTGTGAATATCATGGAGTTGTTTGGATGGGGAAAGACTACCCCTTTGAATGACCTTTTGTCAGGGCATGTCCTGGGATTCCTAGGATCCTCAAAATGCAGCACTGCTTCTGTCACTGAAAAATGGGGCCCTGTGTGGGACGGAGGGAGGGTCCATGAGTCCCTGGCCCACCTGACTGAGTATTTCCATGGTCTTAGCAAAGACATACTTACAACTTGAGAATGACAGTTAGCTGTGTTCATGGTGGCATGGCCACTTTTAATGGCCTTGAACTGTCTGAACATAACTGAAGAGGCTCAGGCTGATGCAAATCAGCTATTGAATGATAGTGTTGAAAAATTGGAAAGACAGGTGGCAGTTTTGATGGGAAAAAACCTAATTCAATCATTCTCCTATGGAAGATCAGTAACAACTGTCTGGAGGACCATGGGGGCCCTGTACAAGGGAATCTGTATAAAATGGACTCTGTAAATGAAGGCACTAAAAGGTCAGATTTTGAGGTTCCATTTGGACTAGATCTATTTGAGATCTGACTGATTGTAACCCAAAAATGAAAAAAAAAAAAAAAAAAAAATGCAGGATAGGCTGGTGGGAGTGCCCTGATCAGTGTCCAACCCCCAAACCCTGCTGCCCATAATACAGCAGCTGAACTGATGGATATAGTACAGTGGTTTAGGCAGAAACCAAGAGAGCATGCCAGCATAGCTGCTCTGGTTATGGGACATGGAGGCAGAAAGTGCTATGGTGAATGGACTGGAAATTTCAAAACTGACATCCATTACTACTAACCCTGCCCTCAGGCAAAGACTTTATGCTCTTGTCTGGAGGGCTTATCGCAATAAAGATTGGCGGATTTGCTGCGTAGACCGGTCAGAACTCAGATCTGCGTTGTGCTTCCTGCGGCACCAAACGCCCAACAGTGGCAGTTCCGCTTATTGGCCAGCAGGTGGCAGCAGAGACCACGGAAAGAACGTCTGCGGGACAGACCCTGGGGATCCGTTCTTTTGATTATAGGGGAAGAACACAAAGATGGAAGAGGAGGGAAGGGGGAAAAAAAAAAGAAAAAAAAAAAATCAAACCACAGCAAACAAATAAAAACTTCTCCAAACGTAGCAAACGTGAATGTCTGTCAATAAATTAATGAGTAATTAAATTGATATCCCTTTCCCGCCCCCCCCCCCTCCCCCCCAACTTCTGAGATGAAAAAAAAACACTTCTTTTAGAAGAAAACAGAGTAGTAACAACTTCTGTACCTACATTCACCACTCTGAGATCCTGTCTGGGTCTCCCAAGGCTTGTAAATAACCACTGGGTCGGTTCTGATGTCGCGTGATTTGTTGTCAGTTCTCTCATGGTCCTCCGGTCAGTTCTCCGGTGCCAGGATCTGCCACAGGGCATTCTGACCACGGGCATCATGTTTCTACGCTGCCGCCTGCATTTAACAGGCAATGGGACTGCCCAGCATGTGCAAGGCAGCACCTCTTTCACACCACCAGAATGTTTAAGGCTGTTGGGATTGTTGTTAGCGTCCCATTAACACTGAGGCTAGAGATACCCTTAGGATTGACATTACTATTAGCATTACTTTGATGGTGCCCTATCTGGGTCATTTCCAGGGGATGTCAGGAGTAAGGCACAGTGTCAGGAGAAAAAGAACAGACTCTGTTACTTTATAAACGTGATAATAGAGAGAGTTCATTGGAAAAAATACAACTCTTAAATAATGCAAAGCATGCTTCTGATTGGATGCAGGCATCATCTGGGCTCTGATTAATATTACTCTTAAGGTAAAGATTATTGTTACCATAATGATTTTTTTTTTGGATTATGATCAGGGTTAAGGTTCCTTTTGTTACAAACTTCTAGCATCATTTTTGTTGTTGCATTTGGAGTTAGGGACGATTTTAGAATCAGGGTAAGGGTTAGGATTAGAGTTACATTGCTGGTTAATGCTGTTATCTTTACAGCTCCTGTGAGGGTTGGGGTCTGGGTCAGGTGTTTAAAAATGAAATGAAAAAAGAATTAAAAAAATATATTGAAAGCTTCAGATTTCCTTAATCTTTGTGGGAATCATATAATGTGCAACTCAGATCTACCTCTTCGTGCAGTGACTGCCTGTAAATTTGCTGGAGCCTAATATAATATGGCCTTGTGCTTTCCACTAACTCACCTTCATTTCATTTTCATTACATTTGCTTGGTAGTCAGATTTTGGTGTGTGGATATTTTAAAACAATCTAACTGACATTAGCAAAAAATTAAAAATAAAATTAAAAAAAATGCACAACAGCATCGTATCAATTTTTATAGATAAGATAAAGAAGAGCAGTTTCCCTTAGTTTTCTGTGCCTCTTTACTTTCTTACCCTCTCCCCTTGTGTGAGAAACTCTCAAAGTCAAAGATTTCTAGTTAGGCAAAGATGGCAGCGATAGCAGCAGTGCTTATTCATTATTGCAATACTGCGCGCACATCCCCTATTGGCAAGGGAGAAACTGCACACCAGTCAGTGAAATCAATTCTGTTCTGTGCCCTAAACCCACTGCAGGTGATGCTCTCATGGCTCTCATTGGTTGAGCATCTCAGGCTCACAGACTCCTCGAGACTGTGGCTAGGATTCATTTCCATAGAAGGTCAATTACCAACCTCTTGTTTTTAGGTCTGCCTTGTACTTTTCTGCGGACAGAGAAGGGCAATGTTTCCAAAAGTCAGTACATTCATTCTGTCCTGTGCTGGGCTCTACCCACCCTGTATTTATCTTGTGCTTGTCTCAATTCTCCCCATGTCAGAATGCCCCCAGTCTGAACTTAATTCTGTTCAGCAACTTTCTTGGTGGAAAAACTACTTATACAGCTGTTTTACAAGAGGGTTATACATTCAGTTAGGGCCTACACTATGTACTCAAAATACTGGAAACTTCCACTGCAAAAACACAATCTACCTCTCCCATCTGTGCAGCCTTGCAGACCCAGAGCATGCCAGGTTATTTCTGCTTTCATAGCATTTGCATGCTGTAGGGTGAGCACAAGGTTCTGCTGCTTGATTCTTCTGCAAGAGCTGCCTACCGGCAAATGGTTGCAGGGATGGAGGATGTGACAGAAAGCATTTGTCTCCACAAGAGCAGAGTTACATTCAGTGCAGAGTGTGAGAGTCAGGTTGGTGTGGAAAAGCACTGACACGCTGGGGATGATGCAGTGCTCACATGTCTAAGACTCACAGACATTACTGTCAGAAGGATGGTGCTGTGTTGTGCTTCTACCTTTGGCAGCCCCTGGAGAAATGCTATGGCACACAGAACACCTTTGTATTGCACTGACTGCTGCCATGCAGCATGGATTTAACACACCAAATCCAGAGGAGCATGACTGCATCTAACTGCCCTGAGAAAAACTACTGTAGCTGAAGAGATGAGGAGGCAGCTGCTCATCTGCAGTACAAGCAGTACTGCCAGACATTGGGCCAGGTGAGCACCTCCTGCTGCAGCGTGATGATGACAGGGCTGGAGATGATCTGCAAAGCCAGCTTAAAAGTGGGAGACGTGAGTCAACATGGCAGGAGGACAGAGGTGTTAGGGAGCAGCCAAGGCATCAAAGAGTATCAGAAGGCTTTGAAAAGTATCACAAAGTGACAGCCAGGAAGACTGGGATATATCATGAGCAGCAACCTGGATGCTAGAGATTATTTGCTCCCATACAAAATGGTAGAGATCTTGCTGCAGACATCCCAAAGCCAGGCAAAATGGGAACCCAGAGCTCTGCCTGCACGAACCCCACAGCCATAGCATTGCAAGCTGAGCTGCCTTGCTGTTTGTTGCATTCATCCCAATCCCTGTGATTGAAGACTCAGAATGCAGTCGAGGCGATGACTGAGCATGAGAGTGACTTTATTCAATAAAAGACAGGAGGGCTTGAGAGGTCAAGGGTGAAGATGGGACTCCTCTTGTCAAGATGAGAGTGGCTCAGAGCTGGTGCTGCTGCCTGGTGCCTGGGACTGGCAGCCTGACTCTAAGTCCCCATCTAAGATGCTCAGCTTCACCTCACTGATGCTGCCCTGCTCCTGCATGGTGGTGCTGCTGCTGGGACACTCGGGCTGTGCTTGGGATGGGCAGCACTGCAAAGGCGCTGGGTCACAATCCAGGCAGGTGACTGCTGTGTCTGGCAGGCTCAGGTCAGGAGCTTCAGCAGAGCCAGGAGATATGAGAGCATGAATGTGGATGAGCCCCTTGTGTCCATCACTGTTACCATGTGGAAGGCTGTCATCCGAATTGCAGCGATTCATGCTTAATAAGAACTCTCCATTGATGGAAAGACACTGCTTGGTTTGGATCTTTGGGGTTGACAAGGGCTCGAATCACCTAGGAAGGCATAGAAACACAAGGGTTAGTTTCAAACATTTGCAAGTTGAATCATGAAAGGTTGTTGATTCTTGGTAATAGAGTGGCAGCAGGAAGAAGCAAGTAGGCTTGAAGCAGCATAGCCACTGTCTTGAAAGTGATCCTCATTCAGGTCCAGCTCGTGTGTTGTTTCACTGTAATCTGCTTCTTTGGGTCTACCTAGTGGGCAGCAACACTCGAGCTGTTACTGATATCATTGAAAAGAACTGGAGACAATTGTTCTATTCCTAAGAGCTTCAAGGTGCCTAGAAGCACAAATAGAAACCAGCAGTATTTCATCACTTCACCAAAAGGAAGGTCAAACACCTGAGCTGTGAAGAGCAGTTACAGAACCTATGCATAAGATCACACCAGACATACTTTGTTCTAACAACAGTTATGGCACATAGTCCATTTCCTTCAATATTCCCAAAATGAAATGATGTGGAGCATTACAGGGAAAGAAACACTGCACACAGACACTATGACCCTGATTAGACTCAAGCAGCAGACTTAAAACAAGTCAGAGTTTTTGATTCCAGGATATTTCAGGACCTATCGTGTGAAATTCAGTTACACAACAGTGCCTAGGTGCCTGTGTTTCAAGCAACTTTCAGATCACAGCCATGTAAAATAAAAACAAATTCAGTGCAGAAATAGCAAGCCTGTACCTTAATACTCATGAGATTATCCATTTTTTACAGCACTCTGACTAAGTTCTAAAACTTGCTCATCCCAGTTCACTTCAGCAAGTTCCACCAATTCAAGCAACGCAGTTCTGAGATCCTGTGTATGTTGTGCAGATAGAATTGAACAGTGCAGAAATAATCTCTGACAGCTTTAAGAGCTCTGTTCTGCTTACAAACTCTCAGTCCAAAACTATTCTCAGTTTTAAGGAAATGAACACCTGAAGCAGTTGGATCATCTGCCGCATTCTGCTTCTTGGCATCATGATTAGCACAAAGGGTTTTCTGCTGTCCTGCAGAGATGGACAAAGTCCTGCTTACAAATGGACCAAGTTTCAGTGTACAGCAGAGTTTGTACCAGACTAAAAAGCCATGCCATTCAATTCATGTGCTCAGGTTGTTATGCACTCTGAAAGGAAACAGAACTAACTGTTGGATTCTGAAGGCAATCTGTGGGGTCCTACATTACCTCCTGATTCTGGAAGAGGAAATTCTAATAGCAAATGCAGAACTTTGATCTTTGTAGACATGAGAAGAGCTGGCATTTAGGAACATTCATTTCAGGGAAATCAAATGATGTGTCTGTATTTTTTACTACAGATAGTATAGGGAGCAGCCAGTTGAAGAACCAGATACAAAAAATCCAGCCCATTGGCAAGAAAATACTTCTCCTTAAATTCTGTATGCTATCATGGTACAGAATTAGGCTACAGTGCCACATAGGCCAACCAAGCGTAGAACCAAATCCACAAAATACTGGTAGACAAAGCAGCAAAAACAGGGACAATATTCAGCAGACAGGCCTTTCTACCCACAGCTCAGCATGTTCTGCCATCCGAAAAGCAAGGCCTCTTGTCAAGCTCAGCTATTTCCCTTCTCAGTGTATTCTAGCACCACTGACACCCACTGGTATCCTCCTGTAGAGTGCCATCATATTGTCATCATCCAAAGGGAAAACCCACACAGCAGAGCATACAGCAGTACACCCATGCTCCAAATATCCGCCTGAAAAACAAAAAGACAAGCTTACAAACCTGAAGCACCTCAAATGGCTTCCTGACAGACTGGATTGTCTGCCCTTGCCAAAGCCCACATATAGCCCATGAAAAGCTGGCTCTTTCCCTCAGGAAATAAAACCTTATCGTCCCAGAGAAAGCATATAACCCTCATTCAATTGCCCTTCCACTCAGCTTAGAGCACTACTAAAACCAGCATCTTCACCTTAGCTCATCACACTGCTGCACTTCCTTTTACAAGGATTTCACTGGCAAAAATGAAATCAAAGCCGTCACAAGGGATTTAGCACAGTTACATGTTACTGGCTACGAGAGCTGTCAGCACAGTCACCTGTCAGGCTTTGCTGCTGTTCTATTTATGTAGAGGCACAACAAGGTTCAGACACCTCACAGTGCAGTTCTCACTTTGACTGTAAAGAAAAAGGAGGCTTGAAAAGCAGTGTGTGGAAAACAAAGAAACAAGAATTAGAACAACAGTGGGGCCATGGCACTTGTAGGAATTGCTCCGCCTTTAACAGCGATTCAAGAAGGATGAGGGCATTCCAAACCAGACCAGTTTGGACAGATTAACAACTGCAAGTAGTGGGTTCCAAAATTCCAGACATGAAATCAAAGCTGGAAAAACTCTTCACATTTTCATCTCTCAATTTTTAGTACATTGTGCATTACAACGGAAACAATTCTTCACATACAACTTGGAAGCTAAAGACAAGTCTGACAAAACAGACTGCACAGAAATGATGGATAATTAACAGAGCAAATTGCTCTTTCAAACACTTAGTAATAGAAAGAGATCTCTGAAGTTGCTGTTCTGTAGAGCACCAAAGCAGTCGCTTGAGGCAGTTCAGGATTAGCCTGAGACGAACCAGCCAGCTGTGAACTGAGACCAATTGCACTTCTTCTATTTTACTTTCATTCTATGTGACCTCACTAAGCAAATATTGTCTAAGACCATGAGTATCACATAAATGTGAAGATCTCAAGCTGCTCACTTATCTAGTACCCTTGGCATGATGCTTTATTTTCCTCAGCTATTCATCTAGATTGTGTCTGTTGATTGTGCAACAACAGCCTGTTGGTCTCGATTACCTGTGAGAGGCTCTAACTTTGGCCAGGAAAAATCATTTGAGGATAAGTAATTATCTGGGACTCAGTAAGGCAGTCTTCCCATGCTTTCATAACAGCAGAGATACACACACACACAAACTCATGGAACCCCACTGCTTTGCACAATCCTGTGCACACTCACATGTGTCATGCACTGATTTCCCAGCCAGTCCTCATGGGGTCTATTACTTAGGACAGGAGTGTAGGGGAGCAGCCAGAAGCTGTTTGCATTCCCTGCTGTCTGCTGGGCAGCTTTGCTGGAAATGCTTGGGTTGCTTTGCTTTTCCTTGGGAGGTGGGAAGGAGCTTTGGGTTGGAGGCACATCCCGTGCCAGAGCATCTCGATGGCACGTGTGTGGCACTGATCTGCAGCAGATGAAGGGGAGGAGGTCCCAGCACAGCCCTGCACCATGCTCTGCCACACTGGGCAGCTTGTTCCTGGCTCAGCAGCGCCATCAGACAAGGAGCAGGGAAGGAAATCAAGGATGGGGGGTACCATCAAACGCAGTTAGTGCATGCCTGTGCAAGACAAACAGACCCAGAGCTTGCGGGTTATTCCTGCTTTTGTAGCATTTGTGTGCTGTAGCTGAGCAAAAGGTTCTGCTGCTTGAATCTTCTTCTGCAAGAGCCACCTACCGGTAAATGTCTGCAGGGATGGAGGATGTGACAGAAGCATTTGTCTCCATGACAGCGTAGTTACACTTGGTCTAGAGAGTGAGAGAGGCAGGCAGCACTGCCTGATGTTGGTCAGGGCGAGTTCCTCCTGCCGCAGCACGATGATGGCAGGGCTGGAGATGATCTGCAGGGACAGCTCACAGGTGAGAGCCAGGAATGGACACGGCGGGAGGACAGAGGTGTTAGGGAGCAGCCACGGCATCAAAGAGCATCAAAAGGCCCTGAAAAGCATCACAGCCACAGCCAGGAAGCTTGGGGTTTTCATGAGCAGCATCCAGGATGCTAGAGACTATTTGCTGCCATACACAACGGCAGCAGAGCTCTCTCTGCAGGCATCCCAAAGTCAGGCAAAATGGGAACACACCCAGAGCTCGGCTGCACAAACCCCACAGCCAGAGTGTTGTAAGCTGAGCTGCCTTGCAGTTTCTTGCACTCATCCCAATCTCTGCGAATGAAAACTCGGAATTCAGTCAAGGCGTTGATTGAGCACGAGCGTGCCTTTATTCAATAGGAGAAAGGAGGGGGTGTGAGGTCTGGAGGAAAGATGGGACTCATCCTCTCTTGTAATCATGAGAGCTGCTCAGAGACCGTGCTGTTGCCCGGAGCCTGGGACTCGTGTCCTGATTCTGTGCCCCCCCTGCGAGATGCTCAGCTTCTCCTCGGTGATGCTGACCTGAGCCTGCATGGTGGTGCTGCTGTCGGGGCACTCGGGCTGTGCTTGGGCTGGGCTGCACTGCAGAGACATTGAGTCCAGGCTGGTGCCTGAGGTGTCTGGTGGGCTCAGGTCAGCAGCTTCAGTAGGGATGGGATGAATGAAGGCTTCAACGATGATGACCTTCTTCTCTTGATAGCTGATGTTATACGGAAGGCTTTCATCTGAACTGCAGCATTCTGTGCTTAGTAACAACTCTTCATTGATGGAAGATGCGTCATCGTAACATGCCCTGCGTCTTGGGGATATACAAGGGCTCGGGTCACCTAGGAAGGAGCAGATGTACAGCAGTTAGTGTCGAACGTTCATAAGATGAACCATGGAGATTCTTGACATTTGGCTATGTAGTGGTGGTGGGCAGAAGCAAATAGGCTTCTAGCAACAGTGTCACTGTCTTGAAAGTGATCCACGTGCAGGTCCAGCTCTTGTGTTGACAAGAGACTCATTTGGGAAAGACAGGGATCAAGACGGGCTTGAACGCCAGAAGGAGGTACAAGCCCACTGAAAGCATGAATTCTACCTGTGTTGCTGACAAGCAGTGTTTTGTAAGCTGGACTTGCACCCTTACCTGCCAGGACCAAGACTTCTGCTTCAGAGGGCTCCCTGGCACTGCTCTGCAGTTGGTGTTTGGCCACAGGGGATGGTTTGCCCAGGCAGAAGCAGGAACACCAACTGCCAGCTGCTGACTCTGCCCTCTTACTGGGAGAACTCATTCTGCAGAGAAAACAGAGCATGCTGTCAGACGTGGTGCAGGGTGATGGAAGAGCTGCACCGAGCCCTGGCCAAAAGTTGCCTGTTCTGGGCACTGCCTGCTTTCTGCTGAAACACAGCTTAGAAACGCCCTCTGTTTCAAACAGCAGAGGATGCTTCCATTCCTACAGCTCAGCCCTCAAGTCCTGAAGGCTAAATACCTCTCAACGATGTCAAGCAAGGACATGGATCCGGAGAATGTCGGAGGCTCAGGCTGCTTTGCTCTCCCGGGGCTGGCCTTCACCAGGGAACGAAGGCCGTTGATGAGCTTGCCCCATTTCTTTGGCTCTGCGCAACAAAACAAAGAAACCAGTTCATTTCAGGCCTGGCTCGGTTGGACGAAGCTGAGCGCAATGCATTCGACAGAGCATGTAACAACGGGAAGAACATTCCCAACAAGGACACGTAAGAATGGATTTTCCCCATCCCTGGAGGTGCCCAAGGAGATTACTGTAGTTCTCTTTCTAAGCTTGCTGAACTTGGGCATAAACAAACCCCCTGAAAGTAACATTCTGACCCTATTTGACTAACTCGCGTTATCAAATGTAAATTACGCACCTGGCTTTGGCAATGAATTGAGGAGGGAATCGGGAACTTTTCCGCTGATGAGTTCCATGCACTCACCAGGGAAAAGCCCAACCTGTAATTAGAACAAAAAGACAGGTGAGCATTAGCCCGAGCCCAGAGCCAAAGGGAAGGTCCACTGACAGTGACACAGGGCAACTGTTTGCATCCAGCAGCCATCCGTTGCAGGCAGAGCAGCTCCAAGCTGAGATTCCCAACTCTACTGAAGTTGTGCTCTCTAGTCAAAAACGTGTGCCTACCTCAAAGCCACGCTTGCCTCTCCACTAGGGGCTCAGCCTGTTGATATATCCTCATATCAACAATGCTTACCAGATCTCTGACCTGAAAGAGATTGAAACATCAATCCCAGATTCAGCAAATCTGGTAGGAAAACAAAGCAGAAAGGACTGCCCTCTTCTATGCACGACAACACGGAATGCCTGGAACTGCTTACCTCCAGAGAGAGCTCATCTGGCCCCTGGGTGACGTGGCTCTTAATAACATGGGCTGCCGCAAATGCTGGTACGTTTAAAGATGACATAGCACGCACCAGCTGCGGCTTCTGCATGTTATCAGCCTGCAAAACAGAGAACAGGCCGTGGTCAGGAGCTGAGGACAAACCACGAGGATTTCAAGGTGAGGAGCACATCTGCAGAGAAAGCTGCAGCAAATGCGCTCCGTCCTTATCAGGAGCACTTCAGAAGGAGCTGCACGTCTCATAGCTCTGGAGCAGCACTTCTTCCCCACCCTTCACTACTCCAAGCAGCTCCAACAAACTTCTCAGAAGAAATCCAGGCCAGCACAGACCTGGCAGACCAGAACCAAGTGCAGCTTGTGTGACGGCAGTGCCCACTCCTTGCTTCCACCCTGCTCCAGCAGGTTAAGGAGTCTGAGCATCACTGGCCTTTGACAACTCAAGACTTTCAGCACCTCATGCCAACATTTCTCACTAAGATACACCTAAGGCATTGAATTCTCTTCTCACTACCTCCTCTCAGTCCTCCCCTAGGAACAGAAACAATTCAGATTCTACAGCAAACTACAGCATCTACCCTGCAAGAGCACACTGAACCACCTGCAACAATGAAACATGGTTTTGGAGAGTGGGTCTGAAAACACACCTTTAGACAGCTGTCTCCCTGTAGCCAAAAGGAAACCAAGTAGCAAAAGAAGAGTCCAGCCTGAAACATGCCCATGCTACTAGCCCAAGTTTCTCACAGTGAATGCAGAATCCATCCTGTTCTTGAGGTAACAAATGACCAGTGGGTCTCCTCTTGCTCCACCCCTTCTCCTTCAAAGCCAGAAAAAGAAAAACAGGTAGAAGAAAACCCAGACGTACCTTTCCACACAAAGAGCAGAAAGTGGAACAGCAGTTGTCTCCTTCCTGAGACATGGTGGGGAGCATCCCAGAGGAAGCCCAAGTTCTTTGCTTCTCTCCACAGGGACTTCAAGCATTCTTGGCAAGAGCTGCTTTTGTTCTTTCTTCAATTGCTTCCATCACCAGAATCTCCTTTGGAAAAGGAACCCGAATGAAAGAATCAGCAAATGAATAAGAATGAGCAATAGCCACTTTACCAGCTTTCTCCTAACATGCAATTTAGACCCCCAATTCGGGCAAGGTCTTAAAATCAGCTGGTTACAAGAACTGTCCCAAAATATATCCAGCTTCTGTACAGCTGCTGTTATTTCTGACAGCGAGTGTAATCACAGAATCATAGAATGGCCCGGGTTGGAAGGGACCTCAAGGATCATGAAGATCAATCACCTCCCTGTCCCTGCTGGCCATCCCCTCTTCTGATGGAGCCCAGGGGACCATTTGCTCTCTGAGCTGCAAGAGCACGCTGATGGCTCACGTTCTGTTTTTCATCCACCAGGACCCCCAGGTCCTTCTCTGCGGGGCTTCTCTTAAGGACTGCTCCTCCCAGTCTGTAGAAATGCCTGGGATTCCTCCAGCCCAAGTGCAAAACCTTGCACTTTGCTGTGTTCAACCTCATTAGATTCACGTAGGCCAACCTCTCGGTTGAGCTCCCTCTGAATGGCATCCCTTCCTTCCACTGCGTCAGCCGCACCACTCAGCAAACAGCAGAGGGTGCACTCCATTGCATCATTGGTGTCTCTGATAACCATGTAAAAAAGCACTGGTCCCAAGACAGACTCCTGGATGACACCACTTGTTATCGGCCTCCACCTGGACATCAAACCATGAATCACCACCCTCTGTCCTCTACAAAACCTCTTTGTCTTCTACTCCTGCTGCAGCTGCAATGGCTGCACCAGCATGACTCACGTTTGACAATCCTCCAGCTCTGGCCTAGCCATGCACAGCAGCAGTCCGTCTCCCTCCCAGCTCACTCACCAGTGTGCTGCTGTGCCCCAAATTCAGTGCAGTAGCACTGAGAGCAGGCAGCACCCATCACCCTCCTCTAACTCTCTCTGCCAGCTGCGATGAGGACTGACATAGCACGCCCACCCCAGCCCAGCTTTTCTGCTGAGACACCTCCCAGCAACCACCCAGCACCAATCCCAGTTGCTGCAAGCTGTCTGAGAGCCTGCTGGAGTGCACTGACAATAACTTTGTGGGTCAAGTATTAAGCACACCAAGCAGAAGGGAAGCATTACTGGACATGGTGCACAGCAGGGGTTAAGACTGGAGGTGGTCAGGGCTGTAGTGACCATGCCCTCCTAGAGTTCCTCATCTCAAGGAATGCAGGCCTGGCAAAAAGCAAAGTCAGGATCCTGAGCTTCAGGAGAGTCAGCTGCAGGCTGTTCAAAGAATTCTTGCATGAGAGACACTGGAAAACTGTTTTTAGGGGTAAAGGAATGGAAAAGAGATGGTAACTTTCTCAGAAAACCTTACTCAGAGCTGGAGCTCTGAGCTCCATCCCGACCACATGAAACACAGTAGAGGAGGCAGGAAAGCAGCATGGCTGAACCTGCTGGTTACAGGGAGCAACAAGAAGGAAATGGAGAAACAGCGGAAACGGAGACATGCAGCCTGGTCGCTTTGGTGGCCTTCTACAGTGGAGTGACAGCATCAGTAGGGAAAGGAAAAGCAACTGACATCACTCAGCCAGACTTTTGCAAGGCCTTCGATGTTGAGCAAGTTTCCTGTTAGAACTCAGTGTGAACAAATCTACCACTGAGCAACACCCTGAGCCCCCACTCACCTCAGCAGAGGTCAGCCTGCACCCCAGCCTTCCGCCTATTCTGCTCCATTGATGGAAGCACACCGGGCATCATTGCTACTCACCCGACCAATGATGATAGGGGCAGAAAAGGGAATTCCTCTTTACCTTTCAGATGAAAAATTGATGACTGTGTGGAATCTTCCCAGTACAGCTGTGGGGCCTTCCTTTACTTGTATCCTGCTGCTCCGTGTCACAGTGGGAGAGCTGCTCTGGCCTCTCCTCTCAGCCTGTGCCTCCTGCAGTGTGAGCAGCTTTGTGGATAGAGGAGACACCCACACAGACTTGGGCCTGGATAGAGAACTGTGCCCTACAACATAGGTACATTTACATCACGCTCTTTTCCTTGTGTGTGAGCAATCCTTGCTCTTTTCAGATGGTACTATGAGCGTGTGACACCCCAAACACATATTTAGCATCTGTCCATATCATTAAGGCTCTCGTCAAGGCAGTTATTTCAGCCTTCTGAGGGGTAGTCCCCATGGCTGATGGTTGTGCTTCCATTCCCTGCTCAGTAGCAGTTACTGCATGTCCTGCCTTACAGCCTCCTTGTCTCACAAAACTGCAGCTGCTGGTAAATCAGGCGTCTTCTGCATCTTCTAAGGGTTCGTCCTTCAGCTCCAACCGACTGGATGTAATGTGCAGCATCAGTTGTTTCAAAGCAGTGATGTCATCCTGGTTCTCCACCAGGGGAGTTCCGCTAAGGAAAGATACTGGGTTGGCAATAGTAGTTACAATTATTTCTATATCACCCTGCTCTACCAGGATGGCCTGGTATTTCGGGAATCTTTGGGGTGAACAGATGCCATTCAGAGGGACCTTGACAGGCTGGAAAGCTGGGCTCGGGTGAACCTAATGAGGTTCAACACAGCAAAGTGCAAGGTTTTGCACTTGGGCCGGAAGAACCCCAGGCACCTGTACAGGCTGGGAGGAGTTGTCCTTGAGAGCAGATCGGCTGAAAAAGACCTAGGGGTCCTGATAGATGAGAAACTTAACATGAGCCAGCAGTGCGCTCTGGCAGCCCGGAAAGCAAATGGGATCCTGGGCTCCATCAGGAGAGGGGTGGTCAGCAGGGATAGGGAGGTGATCGTCCCTCTCTACTCTGCTCTTGTGAGGCCCCATCTGGAGTACTGTGTCCAGGTGCGGAGCCCTCAGTACAAAAAAGATATGGAGATTTTGGAAAGGGTCCAGAGGAGGGACAGGAAGATGATCAGGGGGCTGGAGCACCTCCCCTATGAGGACAGGCTGAGGGAGTTGGGTTTGTTCAGCCTGGAGAAGAGAAGGTTGCGGGGTGACCTCATTGCAGCCTTTCAGTACCTGAAGGGAACTTACTCCCAGGAGGGGAGTAAACTCTTCGAAAGGGCTGATAATAGCAGGACTAGGGGAAATGGTTTTAAGTTGAAGGAGGGAAGATTTAGGTTGGATGTTAGGGGAAAGTTCTTTACTAGAAGGGTGGTTAGGTCCTGGAACAGGCTGCCCAGTGAGGTTGTGGATGCCCCGTCCTTGGAGGTGTTCAAGACCAGGTTGGACGGGGCCCTGGGCAACCTGATCTAGTAAAGGCGTATGTTTGGTGGCCCTGCTAGGCAGGGGGGTTGGAACTACATGATCCTTGAGGTCCCTTCCAACCCGGGTAATTCTGTGATTCTGTGATTCTGTGGGGTGAAAGCCAATGTCCCCCTTTTGCCTCCAATACAGTAAACACTGCATGAGATATTAAAACTGGTATCCTTTGGCCCAGTGTAGATTGATGGGCTTCTTGAATATTGAGCACCAGTGCACCCTGGATATCCCTTACTCACTTCAAGCTGTTTCAAGTTTACCATCAGTCCGTAGCTGTGTATCCATGGTTGGCACCCTCCTGTCATTCCTGGCAACGTATGGAGTTCCTTGGCAGTTTGCAGCTCAGGGGTTGAGCAGATGGCTTCTTTCTTGGCAGTCCTTAAGGTTCAAAGTCCAGCTGTCATCTCCTATCCCAAATACGTCACTTGCTGCTGAGTTAGTTGTGCTTTCTGTAAACCAAGAAACTCAGCAAACTCTCAGTCTATTGTACACAGTCCTTTTGTTGCTGTGGCACCCACGTGCTCCAGTAAAGTTCCACCCTAGGATGGAGGATCCCAGGTCTCAGGCTCACGAGTTGACCAGTTCTCAACAATCATTTAGCTGTTCTCACAACCCTGGGTAACACTGTCCAGGTTCACTGAGTCTCTTCTCCCTCTATTAGGGAGAACAGATACACGCAAGTACTCGTATGCTATCATGAGGAATTCAGTAGGTTACATTTAATTTAGAAGCATGATGCAATCAAAAGCTCACTTAAATAAAAGCATACCCTTTTCTTTCACTCAAAATAATAGCCCAGAAAAAAAATAAAAACAAAACAAAACTCTCATCATAATTGTTAAAGAAATTATCTACTAAATCTCGATGGAGAGTGGAGACACATGCTAGTTTTAGGAACACAGCACTTATCTCATTATCTGAATGCATCTCAAGGCATGCTCCTTGTGAAACTGTGAGAACTTCTATCATTAACAGACGTGTACCATGCCCTGATATATGGTTAAACCGCTTGCAGTGCACTGTCAGATGTACAGGATGGCAGCTGTATGTGCTGTGACCAAATAAACCCCACACTGAAACCTTTCAGAATTTTAGGACCTACAAGTACTGCATTCATATTAAAAGTAAAAAATTCCTAAGCTACACATGTTCTAGGTTTCCATTTGTTAGATACAACATACCTTTGGAAGTAGGCGCCTAAAAAGATATGCCTTCTACTTGCTTCTCTGTCTGGCTCTTCGAAAAGAAGGCCTTTGGAGCAGGAAATGCAAAGGGCAGCTCATTTCTTAACACTGACTCTGCATCAACATTCTCTGTGTTTGCACGCTTCTTAGATGCCACTTTTCTTGTCACTGGAGTTGACAGTGTGAATTCCATATCACCCAGTTGAGTATCATGCCTCGAATGGTGCCAGAGACGGAACAAAAGGTTTTCTGATCACAGCCGGAGAAGTTACTGTCAAAGAAATTCTAACAGCTGAGAAGGTCAGACACAATGCTTATAAAAATATCATACATTATTTGGCTATTGAACAAAACAGTTGAAAACTCTGATTCTCTCCTAGAATAAGTTCGTTTCTTATAGACTGTCAAACACCATTTTTTTATTTGTTCATCTCAATTCTCCATTGAGGATTAACCCTCACCAGCTTATCTAAACATAAATATGAATTATCACTTGGTTTAGTTAAAAATTTGAATAATATCACAGTGGATTTTGTTGTCCAACACAGTAAGATTGAATTTCTTTCGGTACCTTTCAACCTCTGCCTACCTCCAGCCTAACTCCAGAATCTTATTAACTGTGCCTTATCGCTTCCCATTGTGTTTTAAAATCCTCACTGACTCCTTTACTTGTTCCCTTGCTTGCTGTTTCTGTGCAAACCAAACACTGGAGTTAGGGATCACGTCAAACCAACCATGGCCTACAGGTAGAAGGCAACAAAATTTATGCTTAACATACTTCTTTGCTCTATCTTTATCTTCCTTTGGTCAAGGTCCACTAGATACTTAAATATGGAGTAAGCACTAGATACAATGAGAAGCAGATTTCTAGATTAAGAGCTGTATTTTTTCTGTAAGAAACTAGCTGTACATCTTCACACACCTGCTTTGTTTTCTGAGTATTTAGATCGAGTGGAGATTCTTCAAACACTGAAGCTACATCAGAAAATTCCATGGATCCAAACGCATCTGGCACATGGCTGCAGTCTGGCACATCTTCATATGCCAGAGCCTTTTCAGACAGAAATGTTCCACCGAGATTCTTTTGCAGAATTAGAAGGAAGATTTCATCAGAAGATTTCACCACTAAAGTCTAAATAAGATTGGTTTGCAAGTTCCAAACTATGGCTAACAGCTAATGGAAGTCCACAGGCCAGCAGCAACAACTTTTATATTATGTTCTTAATATTCTAATTGTTGATATGACGTTCATATAAAGAGCAGAAGGGAAATTACTCTTAGAGCTCAAGTCATCTTTCACAGCCTGCGTCAACAAGAGCAGCACCTCATAGCCTTTGGTTTCAAGACCTGGACCACAAGCTAGCTAATGATTTTACACAGAATTCCAGAGTTCAAGTCACTGTTTACATTAGGGCTGAAATTGTACTGAAAGCCTTCAAGTTCATCACACTTAATTATCACTGGCACCACACATAACTCCACGCTACATATGTGATCACACGCAACCTGGCAACTTCAGACAATTCCCAAAGCACTCCACTTGCACTTGGCTACTAAAGTACAGAAAAAGGAATTAACATCAGAAATAGCTGCAGTCAAAACCATCTAAGAATCCAAGTCTCCAGGAAACAAGGAAAGCAAATCCTCTCCAGGACTGTGTTCTAAAAGGAAACAGATCAGAAAGGTGACTTCTTCCCCCCTTTGACCACCCACTCATGTAACGTCCATGTCATTTCTAAGTATGCTGCCCAGACCAAGACTGAGGATGCTTCAGAAGAAGACCTTCCCTGCTAAGCCAAACAGAACAAGTAAGGTACCAAAATATGTAGAGCCAAACGAGGAAAGGTGCTCTAAGAAGGTAAGCATCACAAGAGACCAACAGGAATACTTACACAATCCAAACAATGCACAGTTTCTGTTCTACAAGCTGCCAAGAGGAATGTGTGCAGTACTCACAGCGCACCATGTACACTGCTTACTGCAGTCATACTGCTTCGTAGGACCAGCCCAACTTACTAAAACACTTTAATGAGCAATCCGAACTGTCTGGATCAGCACGGTTCACTTGGAAGGGACCTTCACAGATAAACCTGAAGAGGTGAGGCGACTGCACTATCTAAACCTTAAAGCATATAGGACCTTAAAGCATAAGCTTAAAGCACAGAAGCATGACCAGCAGGTCGAGGGAGGTGGTGCTGCCCCTCCACACTCCTCTCATTGAAACCCCATCTGGAGCACTGCACGCAGTTCTGGAGCCCTCAACACAAGAAGGTCTTGGAGATGTTCAGGCAGGTCCAGAGGAGGGCCATGAAGGTGATCAGAGAGGGCTGAAAGCACCTCTACTATGTGCACAGGCTGAGAGAGATGGGGCTCTTCAGCCTGGAGAAGACTCCAAGGAGACCTTAGAGTGGCCTTCCAGTATCTGAAGAGGGCCTACAGGGAAGGCTGGGGAGGGACTTTTCATAAGGGCAGGTAGCAACAGAATGAGGGGAAATGGCTTTACATGGGAAGAAGGTAGATTAGGATTGGATATTAGGAAGAAATGCTTTACTGTGGGTGTGGTGAGACACTGGAGCAGGTTGCCCAGCAAGGCTCCAATATGATTGCTTTGCAAGTTCCAAACTATGGCTAACAGCTAATGGAAGTCCTCAGTCCAGCAGCACAAAATTTTATATTATCTTCTTAATATTCTAATTGTGGATTTGACGTTCATATAAAGAGCAGAAGGGAAATTACTCTTAGAGCTCAAGTCATCTTTCACAGCCTGCGTCAACAAGAGCAGCACCTCACAGCCTTTGGTTTGAAGACCCGGACCACAAGCTAGCTAATGATTTTACACAGAATTCCAGAGTTCAAGTCATTGTTTATGTTAGGGCTGCAATTCTACTGAAAGCCTTCCAGTTCATCACACTTCATTATCAATGGCACCACAGATACCTCACAAAGAAGCATTATGACACCACAAAGGGGCATTATGACGTCAGAAAGGGCATTATGACATCACAAAGGGCATTATGAATCACAAAGGAGCATTATGACATCACAAAGGAGCATTATGACGTCTCAAAGGGCATTATGACGTCACAAAGGGCGTTATGACACCACAAAGAAGCATTATGACATCACAAAGGGGAATTATGACGTCAAAAAGGGTCATTATGACGTCTGAAAGGGGCATTATGATGTCACAAAGGGGTGTTATGACATCACAAAGGGGTATTGTGACATCACAAAAGAGCATTAAGACATCACAAAGGGGAATTAAGACGTCACAAAGGGCATTATGACGTCACAAAGAGGCATTATCACGTCACAAAGAGGCATTATGAAAACAAAGGAGCCTTATGACGTCTCAAATGGCATTATGACATCACAAAGGGCATTATGACGTCACAAAGGGGCATTAAGACATCACAATGGGTCATTATGACGTCAGAAAGGGGCATTATGACATCAGAAAGGTGCATTATGATGTCACAAAGGGTGTTATGATGTCACAAAGGGGCATTATGATGTCACAAAGGGGCGCTGGGAAAAGATCTCTGTGTGGAGATTGCTTCTACTAGAGGTAGTTCTATAAGACTGTTATATAGAGCTGTGCAGGGGCTGTAAATCTGTCTGCAGAGGGTGATGATCAGTTCCAAGTGTCTGCAGTCAATGCTCATGGACAGAGCCCATCCAACCTGGCCTTGAATGCCTGCAGGCCTTGAATGGGGCATCCACAGCCTCCTTGGGCAACCTGTTCCAGTGTGTCACCACCCTCTGAGCAAAAAACATCTACCTAAGATCCAACCTATACCTCCCCAGTCTCAGTTTTAAACCATTCCCCCTTGTCCTATCATTATCCACCCTCATAAACAGCAGACCCTACAGCTAACCCTAACCCTAACCCTAACCCTCCTGTTTATACGCTCCCTTCAAGTACTCAAAGGCCACAATGAGGTCTCCCCACAGCCTTCCATTCTCCAGGCTAAACAAGCCCAGATCCCTCCACCTTTCCTCATAGGAGAGCTGCTCCAGCCCTCTGATCATCACAGTGGCCCTCCTCTGGACCCCCCCCAACAGCTCCACATCCTTCCCAGGCCTGGACACAGTGCTGCAAATATGGCCTCACAAGAGCTGAGCAGGAGTGGACAATCACCTCCCTCTCCTGCTGGCCACCCCTTTTTCAGTGCAGCCCAGAACACACATGGATCTATCTTTTCCATACGGATATTCCCATCTGTGTACATATATATACCACACCTACACCCCCACAATCTGCTACAACTCCATAGAATTTTCAAGGTTGGAAAAGACCTGGATGATCTTATGATCTTATGATCTCAGATCTTATGATCTGGATGATCTTATGATCATCCAGTCCAACCATCACCAATACTTCCCAGTTAAATCACATCCCTCAACACAACACCCAAACTTTTTGTGAACTTCCCAGGGTTGGTGACTCTACATGAGAGAAAAGGGCACTCAGATAAGGGATTCTGCATTTGCTATTAGCAGAGGTGGGATGAGACCGAGCACTGCCCCAGTTCCTGGGATAATGCAGAAGGGCTGAGACCTTCCAGCTGCTTCCACCCAGGGTCACACAGCAAAGCCGACCCTGCAGGAGTCTGCATCATTCTTTGCATGGCATTGCTAAGAGGAAGATCCCCCCCCTACCCTTGGCTCTACACTCCAGCTGCTGTCTGCCATCTGTAAAGCCACCACAGCTCTCCTACTGGAGTTCCCATCTGCACAGTGACAGCTTGGTTTCTTCTTACTGTCAAAGCAGCCACAGCCTCAGTGCTTCTCAAATCTCCCCTTTTCAGCTGATTTCCTCTTTCTTGTGGCTGGGCAATTCCTCCCTCTCACAGTCATCCCTCTGCCCCACTCTGTGCCCACAGACCCAGAGAGGGCACACAGAGCCAGCCCTGTCCCAGCTGCTGCTGCTTCACATCTGACAGTCTCAGGAGCTGAGATCCAGGCCGAGACAGCAATGCCCAGACATGGTTTGTAGGACGTTTGTGATAGGAAATAGGGAGGCTTGTGATTAAACCTGCCCCCTAAGGAGGAAGGCAATGCTGCCTGCAGCCCCAGCAGGCATTACAAAACATCCCCATTTACAGGAGGGTTTTAAATAGCACAATTCAGGAACTACAACTGCACAAATTCCCGCATGCCCTGGAATAAGTTTGGGAATGGACATGGTTCTACCACCTGTGCAATGCCATAGAAATAACAACCATCCACCTGTAAACCTCCATCCTCTCCCCTGCTGCACAAAGGGAAGCTCAACAGCAGTGCACAAATGTCCCAGCAATGTCTGAGCACTGCTCTGTGCATCCCAACCTGCTCATCCCATCCACTCCTGGCTGGGCAGCAGGATTGGGGTGGCACATTGCAATGGGCACAGAGGAACATGGAAGCCCCACACATGTGAGGAAGGGGCTGGCTGTGCTCCACACTCACGTTATCAGACGTGATTTGCCCTTCTGTGGGGAGCCTCTGCTCTTTCCCAGCTCATCCTCCAGCGTCTGGGACTCCAGGATCTCATTCAGGCTGTTGTTGGCTGCGGGGCAGCTCCATGAAGAGCCTCCCCTCCACCGACCGGCACACAACAGCCGCTCCCGCGCACTGCGGCTCAGCCAATCGGAGCCGACGGAGCTGCCGCTGCCCGATGGGACCCCCCCCCCCACATATTGACCCCCCAGACGAGGAAGAGGAGGAGGAGAGCGACGAGGAGCTGCCGCAGGAGCTGACGTTGGGGCGGGGGGGCAACGCGGGGGGGGGGGTCGGCAGTGGGGGGTGGGGGAGGGGGTGGGGCAGCATTACCCCCGGACCCCGTGGACCCCCCCCAGCCAAAGTGCTGCTCTCCGACCCCCGCGGGCTCTTTGTGCAGCCGCTGCCCTCCAGTTATAGGACCCCCCCCCCCATATTGCGCTTTGCTCACCCCCACCTCCGGAACCCCCCCCCCACTCACCACATCGCCCCCTCCCCCCCCGGGTGGGGTTATGGGGGGTGGGGTGGGGTCGACGATGTGCCGTAAGCCGCGCCGGGGTCGTGTGACAAACCCCCCACCCCATCAAGATGAATGGGGCGCTGTCGGGGGGGGCTCAGCCGTAAGGATAAAGCGGGGGTGTTAATGAAGGGGGGGGGCAGTGCTATAGGGAACGCAACTAATCTAAGCCCCCCCCCCCCACATTAACACCCCATTGTGTGTGGGGGTGGTGGGGGTGGGGCACACAATAACCCCCCCAAAGGCCAAACAGCCCCAACACCCCCCCTCAAAGCTGCTGACTTACGCTGTGCCCCCCCTGCATGAAGGGCCCCCCCCCATCGATTGAGCCCCCCCCAATCCCATCTATAGTTGAGAGCTATGCTTTTTGTAACCCCCCCCTTTTAAAGCCCCCCCCCCCCACAATGTTGTGCACGATGTGCTGCCCCCCATGAGCCCCTGACCCCCCCCCTTAAAAGATGGGGTGGGGGGGGTGGTCTCGGACCCCCCCTCCTTTAAACGATGGGGTGGGGGGGCGGATTGTCACTGCCCCCCAACACCAAAATGGACACCCCCCTTTTAAAGGATGGGGTGGGGATGGGGGGGTGGGGGGTGAAGGTGATCTCGCCCCCCCCCCCATTAAAACGGACCCCCCACCCCTTTAAAGGATGGGTGGGGGTCGGTTACGGGCCCCCCCGGCGCTGTGTGTGTATGTGCCCCCCCCCCGTTTTGCTCCCCCCGTGGCGCAGTGTGCTGGGAAAGGATCTCTGTGTGGAGATTGCTTCTACTAGAGGTAGTTCTATAAGACTGTTATATAGAGCTGTGCAGGGCCTGTAAAGAGAGTTGAGGGGGACTCTAGTGGGCATATGGGGCTGTGGTGGGCAATAGGAGGACTAGGGGCTCTAGGGGGCTCTGAGGGTGTGTAGGGGTTGTGGATCAGGTTGGATCTTAGGAAGATGTTTTTCACTCAGAGGGTGGTGACGCACTGGAACAGGTTGCCCAAGGAGGCTGTGGATGCCCCATCCCTGCAGGCATTCAAGGCCAGGCTGGATGTGGCTCTGGGCAGCCTGGTCTGGTGGATGGCGTCCCTGCACATAGCAGGGGGTTGGAACTGGATGATCTTTGGGATCCTTTTCAACCCAGGCCATTCTATGACTGTACAGTTCCATAGTGGAACAAATATAATATGCTAACTATGTAAAACATGGAGTCAGACCTGTGTGATTTGTCCACACCAGGAGGTGATTAGAAAACAATTTGTAAGCTACAAAGCTGCTTGCTGGAAAGGAAAAGAAAATAAAACTACAAGAAAAAGGGAAATCATTTCTTCCTGAAAATAGGAAGAACTATAGATCTGACATGAAATTTGAGTGAAGCTCCTGATTTTATGAAGCTATTCCCATTATTTTCTTGGTGCTGTGTTTCCCAAATGAGTGGTTTCTGGCTCTGCTGCAGCACCAGTCTGCATGTGAACATCAACTCTGTTCACCATCTGGGAAGATTAGGACTTCCCTTCTCCTACCAGCACCACTGAATTACAGTTACTCAGTGGTTAAACAAAGGAATCCTTAAAGAAGGGTTTACAGCTGTCCTGTTGTCTGAAGTGCTTGGGGCATTCTGATGCTATTAAGCTCTATGTATTAACAAGTTAAAAAAGAAAAGTTAGGCATCTGATTGTTGTGACAGTTTCTAAGCGATTTGGAAAGCTGTACCACCCAACCACTCCTTCTATTTGATGGAGGTGACAAAGCTCAGTTTAATTTCTGACTGCTGTTTAAATTCTGAAGCTCGAGCTGGTTCCTGGAGCAGAAAAAGCTCGGAAAATGTCCCTCCTACAAGCAGGCACCTCTGAGCAAAATATGACATCTCAGTTTCTGATGGTAAGGTCAGGAGATCTGATTCCAGCATCTAGCTTTTGGCTTAATACTGTGTTAGTGGGACCTTTGGCATCTAGCACTTAATGATCTTGAAGGTTTCTTCCAACCCAAGCCCTCCCATGATCCTATGATTCTGTGATTTCATTCAGGTTTATTGAGATGAGTTCTCCCGAATGTGCTGTTCTCCATATGATTATAATTGGAGCCCAGATGGGTGACTGAAACCAGACACCAAACTTTCTGATGGCCAAAATTAAATGAAATCAATCCTTTACTGTGTCAGTAGTCTGTAACTAGAGCCCATCAGGTAATTCCCAGCCTCCTGCCTGTATCAGTGGCTGCACACAGTGAAAAAGTCTGATGGGATTTTAACCTCTAAAATGTTCCGAAGCAACCAGAGGGTGAATATATTCACTATGTAAATACCTGCAGGAATAAGCTTGTCATGTATGTCCTCAGGTACCACAGTAGTTAATGGTGGGACTCAGTAGGTCATGCTGAAAGTTGAGTCTGCTGATTTTGAAGGTCTTTTGAAGGTCTTTTCCAGCCTACATGACCTTATGCTAATATTTCTGAAATTTATTTCTGTTCAGCTCCCAGAAAACCTCCCACCCAGCCCCCAACTGACCCCGTGGTGAAAAATAAAACAGAAACCTCAGTGACGCTGGCATGGTCCCCTCCGAAGATGCACCGCCCCATTCCAGTCGATGGCTACATTGTGGAATGCAAGAAACTAACTGGCTTCACCTGGGTGAGGTGCCACGAGTCTCATGTCCCCGTCCCAGAGTTCACGGTGAGCAATCTGTCTGAAGAGGCTGATGATCAGTTCCGAGTGTCTGCAGTCAATGCGCATGGACAGAGCCCGTCTCTGGAATTCCCAGGGAGCGTGCACCTTGGTAAGCACAAAAACCCCAATGGAAATGGGTCAGTGTGTGCTGAGCAGCTGTGTTGGTTCCCTAAAGATGCTTCCTTTGACTTTAAGGTTAGCAGTGCATTAACACACCAAAGGCTTTCCTTTATTCCTAGTTCTCCTATCTCCTATCAACCTCCAGCTACCACTAAAGTGATACGAGTTGTTTCTGTGACAGAGACATGAATATCCTTATCTTTTGATATCTCACATGTGCAAGAGGCAGAACTTTCTGTAACAGATCTTAAGCACAGAAGTGCTTCTTCTAGCACTCATGCAAAGGGAGAAGTAGAAATGTACCTATGATTTAATCTTCCATCTCTAAATGAGATACCAGACTTGCATCTAAAGAGCATTAAGACATACATGTTCTTCCTCAGACCCAGTCCTGGCTGTGAAATCCCCCCTAACAACTGGTGAAGCTGTACCTGGAGGGGATGCCATGTTTACTATTGACCTTACAACAACGTGCAAGCATGCCAGCTGATGAACGTCTGCAGTTCACAGCTATTGGCCAGTGCATTCAGTCACCAGGTTTACCACTGCATGACCATAGAGCAGTACTTTCAGCTGCAGGTTCAGACAGCCTTTCTGATTGCACTGGAATAGTTTAGAAGTAGGGGAGCAATCATTCCAATAATATCTCTATCAATCAGCTTTGCATGACAAAGTAGTACAAATAAACATTCATGATGGGAGGACCTGTTTGTCATTGGGTGGAAACCTCTGCAGAAGCATGTTTAGAGCATTATTAATCAGTAGAAGGAGATGTTTGGTTGATTTTTACTTAGTAAATCCAGCAAGAAGACCAAATGAAATATCGTGAATTGCTCAGCACTGACACAATGATGAGTGCAGGAACAGAAGGTGATACTTTTTCAGAGATGTTGCAGCAAACATTGACCACGTTAGCCTGATATAAATTGAAATAACGAGGCCTTTGCTCCTGACAGGTGCTGCAGTGAGATTTACCAAGAAGAGCAAAGATGTAGAAAAGATCTGCGCTTGGCTGCGTGAGGAAGCCAAACTGCAGGCTGAGCTTTCAGACACAGGCGCTACTGTGGAGTGGATGAAGGATGGGAAGGAGCTCAAGGCCAGTGAAAATTATGAACTGCAAATTGTGGGGAAGAAACACACCCTGAAAATTCACAACGACTCAATGGATGATGCTGCAAGTTATCAGTGCATCTGTGAGGGGGATAAAATGCTCTATCAGCTTTCAGTGAAAGGTATGTGATAGTCTGGGCTGTCCTCTTCCTGCCCAGGGCCAGCAGACTGCATTCACCTGACTCCCCGACAGTCCAGCTGTTGTCAGACAGCATCTGGGGTGTTTTCAGTGGCTGTTTTGACTTGAACTGGCCAATCTGCTTTGTAGAGCCATTTGATTTCTGTGTTCTGTCCTGTGATTCGTCCCTAAGATATAGAGGAAATCAAGGGAAAGACAGGAAAAAGAGCATCCAGCCTTCCTGCTCTTCTGTCAGGGTGGCCACAAGAGATGATGTCAACATCTCTTTTTGTAGCAGTGATCCCAAATGTAGAAAACACCTGTGAAGAGTCACAGGGACTAAATTGATGGAGAGCAGAACTTCCTGCCAAGGCTTGTCAGCTAGTCTTAATTTTGCTTTTCTTCTCTCTCTTTGTCATGTTAGCATAATATTTCATACTGGCAGGTCTGCCCATAGAATTAACTGGCACAGGCTGCCCAGGTAGGTGGTGGGATCCCTGGAGGTGTTCAGGAGCTGTCGAGATGTGGCCCTGATGGATGTTATCAGGGGGCATGGTGGGGTGGGTTGGGGTTGGAATCAAAGGAGGACCCCCATGTATTTCATCGGGAAGCACTACTGGTAATAAGACCTTTGGAGCAAATCCTGGTAGGGCCACGCTCAGCTAGTCCAGTCTGGAGGCTGTTTCTCCTTACTGCAGTATCTGCAGTGAAAACCAGCAGCTGCTTTTGTGTGGTTGGGCTCACATCCAGCAGTGGTGACAGGACTACAATGATAAGAGACAGTTCCTGAAAAAATGAATGAAATTTGACTGTATGATAGGATGGAGTTAAATGTATTGACAGGATCTCAGTCATCCCAGTGTCCATCAGCTGGCTCTCGAGCTCCTAAATACAGGCATTCTGTAGAACGTTGTTGAATTTGTATTATACATGCGTGTTCTTGGAACTGCAGAACAAATGCATGCATAATCCAGACTTTGATTTTAGCAGCTCTGACTGCGCTGTCTCAACAGACCCAACTCAGTTGTGTGCGCTGTTTTAAAATGATATGTTAACAAGAAGTTGGAAAACAAGCTCAATTACCCTCAGTAAAATAGGACCATGGCCTTAGGCTTAAACTTTTGGCTAAGACAGTGGTGAGATTTTGAATCTTTGAAGTCAATTATTCCACTGTTTGTTAATAGGGGCCAGTTTTATCATCTAACTTTTGCACTCCAATTAATTTCCATAAAGGAATTCTGTTTTTCTTTTCAGTCCTAAGTGATATCTCTATCTTTTAGGCTCGATTTGTTTGCCAGGGGGTTACAGTGCAGTAATAGATACCCCCTCCATTGATTTCCTTCTAGTTTGCTTGTTCCAATTCTTTCCTCAGTTTTCCTATTTTAGACATTTTCTTGAAGCCTTGGGCTTCTTCCTTTGGCTCTGTCCCCTGTCCAGTGTATGTCCTTCAACTTGTGGAGATAAGGTAATCTGGCACGTGGTTTATAAAAGCTGCCAATTTGCCAGCTTCTGAATTAGAATCTAGCAATTAGAACTAGGACTAAACGTGCACGTTTGATCTTATGATAAATGAATGCCTCATGGTCACCAATGTCCCTGCAGTTCTTTACCATCATATGTATTTTGTGTCTTCATATTTTGTTTCAGCACTGGCAAACTTCGTAATCAAAGAGACAAGTGGAGGAGTAATCAGGGCCGTTGCTGGAAAACAAGCTGAATTTGTTTCTGAGACCTCTGAAGCCAATGTCATGGTGAAGTGGTACAAAAATGGCAAAGAAATCAAGACCAGTAAGAAATTCACAATGGAAGATAAAGGGAAACTGCATAAGCTTGTGGCTTCAGCTGTAACGAAAGAAGACGAGGGAACATACATCTACACAATTGGAGATGACACTCTGATTTTTGATTGGAAAGTCTCAGGTAAGTTTGTGAGGCAAACATAGGATCACAATCCATGTAAAGCACTTCAGACTTAATTCATTTTATTTGTCCAACGCTGTGGGTTTCCAGTATTTAGGACAAAGATTGCATAGCTCTATTGAAGCAATTCTGACCTTCCTGTTGTCCCTATGCAAATCCACAGTATGAGCAAATAATGTAACTGTGTTGTGATGAATTCAAGACAGCCTTAGCTCCAGCTGGGGCTGGAGTCACGACTTGAGCCCTGACATCTGGGCTTCATTCATCTAGTTCATGTATTGCCTCAGCACTTACATCATCTTTAAACCTATGACTGAAATGGTCCTAAGTTATTAGCATGGGAATCCTGTCTCCTCTTTGGACAAATTAAACTCCACATTTGGAGAGTTGAGTGTCTCCTGCTGTACCCGAAGGACATTGTGATCTCTGAGGTGTCTCCCTGAGGTGCTGTAAGCACAGCCATTAGCTCATAGTGCAAGTAAAGCACTGTTAGGTCAAGCCTGGAGGAGTAATGCTTGTCACTGACATGTTCCTGTTCAGGGTGGAGCTGGAGGGTAAAATAACACAAGAAATTGTCATTGAAATTCAATATCTGTGAAATTCAGCTGGTTGCATTCACAGAACCTGGCGTTAAGATCTGTTTTCTGTTTTATATCTTGAGCCTATTTTCCATAACCCAGTCCTCATTTATGAACTGAAGCTCTACTGAAAGCCTTTCGCTGTGTATGCTCATGCTGCAGTGCAGCGCTTGTGACCTTTAACAGCACATTCACGTTCCTCTGATCACAGGATCCTTACGGTTGATTAAGACCCTCTAGTCTGACTGCTCAGCCATCACCACCGTGATGCTCACCATCAGCTTAGCTAAAAACTCAGCAGAGATGATAGATCAAGCACAACACTGGATTTGGGGTGGCTAGAGATTCCTAAGATATTGAAGGATTGCTTGCAGGTGGTGTTGGTTCAGGTATTCACCCTGCATCCCACCTGCTGTTCTGTTTGGTTGAGAATCATGCATTCTGCAATTTCACTTTGTAATTCAAAGACCCTGGCTTTATCTGTTGAAAAACTGATCTAAAACAAGCCAAGAAGACTCCGTTGGAACTGGTTGATGCAGAACAAAGGCATCCCCAAAGGACAAGTTGCACTGTTTGATGAACATTATTGGATGAGAGCTAAGCTAAGATTTAAAAAGTTCTGGGGCTGTCTCTGAGCATCAAATACAGAGGAAGCCTGCATGATTCCCTGAGAATGGATACCTCCTACTTTGGTGTAGGGTTAAGGGAACACTAGCAGTAACTCCTATCACAAAATGTCGCATGGCTCAGACAAAATGCCATCAAGAGGGCTTAATTAGGAGCACCAAATGGTCGCAAGATGGTCTTAGGGCAGGGAAGTAATCTATCTATGTGATATTGATTGATGCTATTAGTTCTTAACAGCTTGACTCTAGAAGGACTGTTGTTCTTTGGTCACCTAGTTATAAAAGAATAAATGGCTCCTGTCTATTACAATTTTTAACGCATTTTTTGTTCACTGATGCCATAAATGTTCCTGGCATAGTAATTGGCCTTGGTATATTCAGTGACTGAAAGCAACAGTTGTTGCTCTAAGAAATGCAGTACAAAGCTAGGTCTGCCTGTAGCTGACAGCCATCAGCTTGCTCCTCAGGCAGGTTCTGTCTGTGTATGGGAGATCACAATGTGAACCACTGATTGATCAGCTGAGGCAAGTGTGGGGTCAGCTGTGGGAGCACAGGTGAAAGTTATGTAGCTGTGCTCCCTGGAGGGGTGGAGTTCGACTCCACCTCCTCTGAGACCTCATTTAAGGGCTGACCCTCACTGAGGCAGCATCTCTTGGAGATTGCTCACCAGGGAGGATCACCTCAGCTCTGGTGAGTTCCCTTTTCCTTATATCTTCTGTATTTCTACCATTTTACTTGTAATTGCTATCCTTGTTAATACCAGCATAGTTATTGCCAATACATTTGGCAAGCCAGGCAGGAGCCACTGACTTGGCATCTAGAAATATAAGGAAAAAAAAAAATGTCCTTTGTGTGGAAAATCTTTAATTGGTACAAGGGGGAGAAGACCACCCCCTTAGGGACATGCCTTCCTGGACAAATTCCAGGTTTTGAGGCGTCCCCATATTACCAATTAGCAACAATTATTGAACAATGGGGCCCTTTAAGAGTACCAAATAACATGGATGCCTATTGTCTAACTGATTACTTTCTAGGACTACAAAAAGATATCTTAATTACAAAAGAAAAGCAAATGGCTGCATCTATGGCAGCCTGGCCATTATTAAATGCTTTAAATCGGGCAGAGATAAAATCAAACAACATTGCACATGAAAATGAATTGTTAAAGGCCCGTATTGAAAAATTGGAGGGTGAGATCAATCTATTGACAGGAAAAAAACCGTCATTTTCTTCCTCCAACCCTCAAATTAGATACATTTCATTTAATGACGATCAAGATCCTGAAGAAATGAATCAAAATAAGATCACTAAATCTGATCTAGAAAAACCATCTGAGACGGACTCACTAGAAGTCCGTCCAGTAATAACTCAAAAAACAAAGAAAATTCAAGATCAACCAGCAGGAGTGCCTCCTGATCAATGGCCCCCTGCCGAATCTGTTTTACATGTAACAGCCCGTCCATATATGCCTACTGAACTCATGGACCTAGTGCAACGATTTAGGCAAAGGCCAAGGGAAAGTGTTCCGGCTTGGTTATTACGGTTATGGGATTCAGGGGCAGATAGTGTACTGGTTAGTGGCCCCGAAGTATCTAAGTTGGCCACAATAACAGTACATCCTGCCCTTCAGCAGAGACTGTATGCTGGGACTCAGTTCCCTGAAGAAAACCATTCAATTGTAGAATGGATAATGGCTGCTTGCCGCATGGTGTGGACAAATAAAACTGACATGCCAGTAAACACAGGGATGTGGTCTTCTATGGAAGACCTTCAAAATTATATACGCGAATTAGGTATGAGAGAGGCTATCTACGAAGACACATTCGATAGCCCTGATATGGTTAAATTTTCTGCGGGAATGAGGGACCTAATTTTACAGTAAGCACCCTCTCATATGTATGGAACCTTGGTTTCCATACTTAATCCAGTAGTATCCGCAGAGGCAGTAGTCCAACAAGCCGCCCAATTGGTAGCAGACCTCGGAGAAACTGAGCGTTTACGAGCTAAGCGCAATATCAGGGTGATTGAGGATGCCGAGGCTTTTCCAATAGTGCGAGCCAGAAGATCGGCCCCGCGAACTTCTCGGGCAGGACCTGTTAGGGTATCCCGGAAACAAATGTTTAATGATCTGCTCCGGGCAGGCGTTCAGTTTTCAAAAATTGATGGGCAGCCCAATCAGGTTCTCCTTCAGTTGTGGAAGCAACTGAAGGATGAACAAAAATTTCAGAATAAACCCAAAAGGCCAGGGATAAGATTTATAGAGCGGCGACCAACAACAACATGGAATTTAGAAGATTTTATAGTTCCAAATAGGAAAAAGAAGCCACCTCTCAGAAGGTGCCTCGGGTTATGACACCGGAGGTATCGGAGGTAAAAGACTTGAATCTGGCTCAGTTCATGGCTTGACGAGGGATGTCAGTCCTCCTAGGGCCTCTAGACGGGACCGGAGGCCCTATGTGGAACTGACGATATACTGGTCCCGAAAGAATATACAGAAGGTTATGGCCCTAGTTGATACCGGGGCAGAGACATCTATAATATATGGAGACCCAACTAAATTTAAAGGTAATAGAGTGATGATTGGAGGTTTTGGGGGACAAACCATTCCGGTCACCCAAACCTGGGTAAAACTGGGGGTCGGGCGTCTTCCACCACGGGAGTACAAGGTATCCATTGCCCCAATTCCAGAGTATATATTAGGAATTGATATCCTGTGGGGTCTGGCTCTCCATACAACAGTGGGAGAGTTCCGATTGCGGCAGAGATGCATTAGTATCCGGGCAATCCAGACAATATTGAGAGGCCATGCAAAACATGAGCCTATTTGTTTGCCGAAGCCACGCCGGATTACTAATGTGAAACAGTACAGACTCCCGGGTGGGCAGGATGAAATAACAAAGACGGTGCAGGAATTAGAAAGAGTGGGTATTATAAGGCCTGCACATAGCCCATATAACTCCCCAATATGGCCAGTGCGAAAACCGGATGGAACATGGAGGATGACAGTAGACTATAGGGAATTAAATAAGGTCACGCCACCTGTTCATGCGGCTGTACCCAATATTGCCTCCCTAATGGACACACTAAGCAGGGAAATCAAAACATATCACTGTGTCTTGGATTTGGCGAATGCATTCTTCAGTATTCCAATCAGTGAAGAATCGCAAGATCAGTTTGCATTTACATGGGAAGGGAGGCAATGGACTTTCCAGGTCCTACCCCAAGGGTACGTACATTCGCCCACTTTTTGTCATAATTTAGTGGCACGTGATCTGGCTAAGTGGGAAAAGCCAAATAATGTCAATTTATATCATTATATTGATGACCTCCTGTTAACATCCGATTCGTTAGAGGCGGTGAGACAAGCAGCAGCTTTGTTGATAGCTTACCTGCAGAAAAGAGGGTGGGCTATAAACCCACAGAAGGTGCAAGGTCCGGGGCTATCTGTAAAATTCCTGGGAGTAATTTGGTCCGGGAAAACCAAAGTACTACCCAGTGCGGTAGTAGATAAAGTCCAAGCGTTTCCAGTCCCTACAACATCAAAACAATTGCAAGAATGTTTGGGTATATTGGGGTATTGGCGCTCCTTTATACCTCATTTAGCTCAGCTATTAAGGCCATTATACAAGCTTACAAAGAAGGGTCAATCATGGAATTGGGGAAAGATAGAACAGGATGCTTTCCAACAGGCAAAACTGGCAGTTAAACAAGCTCAGGCGTTGGGTATATTTGATCCGACCCTCCCAGCTGAACTAGATGTTCATGTTACTCAAGATGGTTTTGGCTGGGGCCTGTGGCAACGCCAGAGTTCTGTTCGAACCCCCATTGGATTCTGGTCTCAGGTTTGGCACGGAGCAGAAGAACGATATAGCATGATTGAGAAACAGTTATTGGCTGCCTATTCGGCATTACAAGCAGTAGAGCCGATAACGCAAACAGCAGAGGTCATAGTTAAGACTTCATTACCAATCCAGGGGTGGGTGAGAGATTTGACTCACCTTCCTAAGACGGGGGTGGCCCAAGCACAAACGGTGGCACGATGGGTCGCCTATCTAAGCCAGAGAAGCAGTCTGTCTTCATCTCCACTTAAAGAAGAACTACAGAAGATCCTAGGCCCAGTGACGTATCACAGTGATACATCAAAAGAACCGATGGTTGCTCCACCAGAGAAGAGTCCCGTTCAGGAAGGAAGATATCCTATTCCTGAAGATGCCTGGTATACGGATGGGTCCAGCAGAGGCAACCCGAGCAAGTGGCGAGCAATAGCATACCATCCCTCTACTGAGACCATCTGGTTTGATGAGGGGGATGGTCAAAGCAGCCAATGGGCAGAATTGCGAGCCGTGTGGATGGTTATAACTAAAGAACCTGGTGACGGCGTCCTGAACATCTGTACAGATAGTTGGGCTGTGTACCGGGGGCTCACTCTGTGGATTACGCAATGGGCTACCCAGGAATGGACTATCCACGCCCGACCGATTTGGGGTAAAGACATGTGGGTAGACATTTGGAATACGGTCAAACACAGGACAGTATGTGTCTACCATGTCTCTGGTCATCAACCCTTGCAGTCACCAGGAAATGATGAAGCTGACACACTGGCCCGAATCCGATGGATTGAGAATTCACAATCTGAAAATATTGCCCGTTGGTTACATCAGAAGCTACGGCATGCTGGACAGAAGATAATGTGGGCAGCTGCTAAAGCATGGGGGCTGCCTGTACAACTATCTGATATCGTTCAAGCATGTCAGGATTGCGATGCTTGCTCAAAGATGAGACCGAGACCGTTGCCTGAAACAACATCCCACATTGCTAGAGGATATAGTCCTCTTCAGAGATGGCAGGTCGACTACATTGGGCCCCTCCCTCGGTCTGAGGGGGCGAGATATGCCCTGACCTGCGTTGACACTGTAAGTGGACTGCTGCAAGCCTATCCTGTACCAAAGGCAAATCAAGCATACACAATTAAGGCACTTACTAAACTGATGTCTGCATACGGGACACCTCAAGTTATCGAGAGTGACCAAGGGACTCACTTCACTGGAGCGATGATACAGCGCTGGGCAGAAGAAAACAACATTGAATGGCGATTCCACCTGCCATATAACCCAACAGGGGCAGGCCTTATTGAACGTTATAATGGTATCCTTAAGGCTGCCCTGAAAACAGACTCTCAGTCCCTGCAGGGGTGGACAAAAAGATTATATGAAACCGTGCGGGACCTGAATGAAAGACCTCGGGATGGCAGACCCAGTGCCCTGAAAATGTTACAAACTATATGGGCCTCCCCTCTTAGGATCCAAATTACAGGCACCGATAATAAGGTAAAACCGCAGGTTGGTACTGAAAATAATCTTCTGCTCCCTGCCCCTGAGAATTTAGAACCGGGAATCCATAAGATAAATTGGCCTTGGAAGGTGCAGGTAGGACCCAAATGGTGTGGCCTACTTGCACCTTGGGGGAGATTATTGGAGGTGGGAGGTTCAGTCACCCCCTCGGTGATAGGTACATGGCCTACTGACATCGTGGTCAATACTCCGGCCTTTATTGCTAAAGGAACACCTATTATGTCCCTATGGCAGATCAAGACTCCTCCTCTGGTGCCAGATATAGTTATACAGCCACAGATATCTGGCCAGAGGGTATGGTATCGGAGGCCGGGACATAATCCAGTACAAGCAGAAGTATTGACCCAAGATAAGAATACGGCCTGTATCTTGCCCTGGAGGGCGGATCTTCCCCTCCTAGTACCCTTGAAACATCTATATTACTCCCCTTAAGATTGATTCTAAGCCTCTAGGACCATTACTCTGGACTGATGAAACGCAGACGGACCTGCACTTCAAGATGATTTGTCTCCGGTAACATCTATCAAGCACTGGCCCATGGAAGATCATAAACACCCATCCAATCATCATCATTTGAATAATATCAACATCTAATGCGACGGGAGATTGTATCAGCGTCGTGATTGGGTCTCTGTAATAAGGGGAACTCACCTAATCATTGGTTCACGTTGTGAAGGGGTGGAGTGTATGGGAGATCACAATGTGAACCACTGATTGATCAGCTGAGGCAAGTGTGGGGTCAGCTGTGGGAGCACAGGTGAAAGTTATGTAGCTGTGCTCCCTGGAGGGGTGGAGTTCGACTCCACCTCCTCTGAGACCTCATTTAAGGGCTGACCCTCACTGAGGCAGCATCTCTTGGAGATCGCTCACCAGGGAGGATCGCCTCAGCTCTGGTGAGTTCCCTTTTCCTTATATCTTCTGTATTTCTACCATTTTGCTTGTAATTGCTATCCTTGTTAATACCAGCATAGTTATTGCCAATACAGTCTGGATGGAATGAAGGGCATGAAATACTGATGTGCTCATCAAACGCTGCTTGTTAGCTTAGAGACAAGGTGTTGAATTGGTTTGTTTATGTATTGCAAACAGGTTACTTAGCTGCCTTCATTTTAGCTTCAGAAGAACATGTGCAGAATACAGAATTGATTAGAAGAAATAAGAACTGTCTGCATAGAACTTACTCTTTCCTTACACAGGAGAATCAAGCACACGTTTGTATGTGAGTACCTCCAGAGGTGAAACTTGATCCCCCAGATGTAATGAGCAGAGACATTACAATCAGTTCTAACTGTATCTTAATGCTGTGCTGAATAAGCCTGAGTCAGGATGTAAACCACTTTCTCTTTTTTTCTTCAGATGAAGCCATTAATTTTGTCAGCAAGTCCAAAACGACTCCAGAAATATCAGTCAGTCCTTCTGAAGACCTGGAGCTGGTGTGTGAGGTGTCAGCTGCAAGCGGAGCTGTCGTATAGAAGAAAGATCAAATAGAGGTGAAGCAGGACCAGAGGACAACCATCATCTCCCAGGGGACGCACCGCAAGCTCATGGTCAAAAATGTGACCCTGAAAGACCAAGGGAGCTACAGCTGTGAAACAAAAGATGACAAAGCAACATTCCAAGTGAAAGTCAGAGGTGAGAAAATGCTTGGAATCCCAGAGATAAAGGAACACTTCATTTTGTGTGTCTTGCATTTGGAGGATCAACTTACAGCCTCTCTGGTGCAAAACATTTTGGCTATAGGACTTTCTTTGTCATCTAGTGTCATAGCAACACTTTTCTACATGTGCTTTTCCATCCAGGAATGAATTACTGCAACAAACAATAGGCAAGGAGGGTAACTTGTGCAGCTCTTGTAGTCAGCTGGTGTCTGCAGGGTTACAGTGCAAGAGCACACCAGGCATGCAAGGAGTGAGAAAAGGGGAGGTGTTTGATGAGATCTGGTTACAAAATTTGAATGACACAATGAGGTGGAAAATGCCACTAATCAGACTCATAAATGGCCTGGGTTGCAAAGGCCCACAGTGCTCATCCAGTTCCAACCCCCTTCTTCCTATGTGCAGGGTTGCCAACCAGCAGCCCAGGCTGCCCAGAACCACATCCAGCCTGGCCTTGAATGCCTGCAGGGATGGAGCATCCACAGTCTCCTTGGGCAACCTGTTCTAGAGGGCCATTCCCTTCTGATTTACTGGAAATGTAGAGAGACATCAGAAGAAACAAAGAGAAGGGAGGAGGTTCAGCAGTGCGTGCAGGTGTTCTAAATCTCATGTCCAAATCTGCTATCAGACTGCGAAATGTTTAGATTTATGATATGATATGAAATGATATGCCTATTCATTTCCCAAGGCAAAATAGAGGGGAAAGTATTTTCCTGTCTTAATGAGGCATCATGATGGTCCCTGTGAAGGGCAAGTATAATGAAAATGGGGAACTGGAGTAAGCTCTGCAGCAGACTACAGCAAAATGGTGTGACTGTTGTGATGTCCCTGCAGAGAAAGAAGACGTGTTTACAAACAAGGACAAGGTACAAAAGGAGGTGAAGGCTGCACTGACTCAAAATGCCACGCTGAGCTGCGAGGTGGCCCAGGAGAAGATGGAGGTGAAGTGGTACAAGGAGGGGAAACTGATCACCTCGAGCAAGAAGTTCAAGGTGGAGTCAGAGGGCAAACAGTGTCGGCTGGTGGTGATCCAGGTAGAGAAGAAAGATGCAGGGGAGTACAGCTGCGAGGCTGCTGGCCAGAAACTCACCTTCAAGATTCATGTCACAGGTGAGAGAGAACACATTTTGGCCTTTCATTCTAGAATGTTTTAGAAAACGGTCATTAGTTTGTAAGTTTTCCCTGCTATGCTTAAAATTTTTGGAGCTGAACCTTGGGGTGGTTAATTTCTGATGAGGAAATTGAACAAATTATTCTAAATACAGTTGTGAGGCAGCTCCATCTTTTAAAATCTTCAGGAATTTCCTTTTGCTGTGGGAATGAGGCCATAGACAAGAAAGTTCTGATTGCACTTCTCCATTCCCACGTGCCTGTACCACTAGAACAACTCTGCAATGCAGCTGCGTCTCAGGAAGTTTCAGAACAGGGGCTTTGTGTCAAGCACTAGGGGGTGTGCTCTATGTAACATGTTTTTGTCTTGGAAGGGCTCATTTAGCATGGGAGAGAATACTACAGGAATGTTTTGAAGACATAAGTAAATGGCAGCTAGGGGACGAAAGAGTCATGAGAGTCATACAAGAAGCATCACAGAATGCCTTTTGTTGGAAGGGACCTGGAGGATCATCCAGTTCCAATCTCTGTCCTGGAAAGGAACACATTCTTTGAGACTAGGTTGCTCTAACACCCATCCAGCCTAGACTTGAATGTTTTCAGGGATGGGGCATCCATAAATTGCACAACTTCTCTCCACATCATTCTCTTGGGGCATCAGACTGGGAGAACTGATTCATTTTTCTGACTCCTTCCCCAAAACCTGCTCTTCTTTCAAGAGGCCAAACTAATGTATCTCTCTCTTTTCAGAGCCAGAATTTGTATTTACAAACAAGGAGAAGGTACAGAAGGTGGTGAAGGCTGCAACAACAGAAAAATGCCACGCTGAGCTGCGAGGTGGCCCAGGAGAAGATGGAGGTTGTCATCAATTTATAAGCAATGAGCCAATAATGTTCCAATTATAAACTTTTATTAATTGTAGCGGGTAAAACTAAAAGGCAATTCAGCGCTGGGCGACAGGGGGATTATTGTTCCTCCAACTGCCGCGCCGTCCCGTCCCTTGCAACTTCTTTTGTATTGTCCATCCCGAGCGTATTGTCCTTTAATTGGTCGGTTGTGATCGTGCGACTTGGTGTGTCGTTCCTTGGTTGGTCCTTCCGTGGAACTTTGTATCCATCGGGGCGCGCTTTGCCTGTAACTACGCAGAGTACACAATCTACCCATAAAATTAGAGTGTTCTGCAACCTTTGTGGCCTCCATATTCCACCATTATATCCCGGTCCTAATGAACAAGCACTCCACCACAATGCTACCACATCCCGGTCTTAATGAGCAAACATTTTATCACAGAGGTCAAGTGATAAAAGGAGGGGAAACTGATCACCTCGAGCAAGAAGTTCAAGGTAGAGTCAGAGGGCAAACAGCGTCGGCTGGTGGTGAGCCAGGTGGAGAAGAAAGATGCAGGGGAGTACAGCTGCGAGGCTGCTGGCCAGAAACTCACCTTCAAGATTCATGTCACAGGTAAGACAGGTGTTGTATGAAATACAGCAGAGAACAGTAAAGTAAAATCTAGTTTCTATTATACTGCACCTGGATCACTGTAGTCTGTGCTGAGGTTTTTTCCCTAGACTTGATTGCCTGGGTTTGTAGAAAGTATTTGGTTTCAGTATGACACAAAGACCTGTTTCAGTCTGTCTGTAGAGCAATAATTAGTAATATATGTACAGTGGAAGCAATATTCAAGATATTATTCAAATCTCTCCTGTGCCTGAGATCCCAAACTGTAATTCTTGTTCACCTAAACATTTGACTAAGATAAGTATGTGCAGTGAGGCTGGAGTGCATGTTCTACGTGCAGCCTTTCATGGCAGGAGAAGCAGGAACTTCTCCTAGTAGTACACTGCCTTTTTACTATGCCTTTATGTTGGAGGCTGCATCTGGATAGGTGAGTCTGCTACTCACAGTAAGAGACCTGGTAGAGCTGACTATTGCCAGAGCTCAAAGTAAGATAGATATCTGCAAATCACACACAAAGAACAAAGGACTGCGTTGGTGAGCATATTTCCTTTGTGCCTTCGACAGTCACAGTTGTGGCAATGGTAGAGGCCATGAGGAGTCTGTTCAGGAAGCCAGGAGTACTGTTCTGGGTCATGAAAAGGCAGCCAGTGGTTTGACTATCACATGTTTATGTGTTTTGATGTTTCACAGTGGGTCTTAAGTAAAAGGAACTCAGGTTTTGGTTGCCTGCAGGACAGATGTTCTTTTGGGTTCAATATGTTTGCATAGTGACTTGCAACCATGGGACTGGTGTTCAAGGACCCTCTTGGTTCCTTCAGTTCCTAGGTTCTTTCTTGCCTAGATTTGACACTTTGTTTCAACAGAAGAGCTGATATTCTCTAGTGAAGGCTATTAGTTTGGGCACAAGTGGTAACCTAAACCTGTTCCAACCTGTACATACAAACCTGCAAGTTGGTCTCATTTCGGTCCCTCAGTCAATACTTTTTCTTTTCTTCCCTCAGAGCCAAAACCTGTGTTTATAAACCAGGAGCAGGTGCAGAAAGAGGTGAGTGCTGCCCTGGCAGCAAGTGCCTCCCTCAGCTGTGAAGTAGCACAGGATCCAACCGAAGTAAAATGGTACAAGGATGGAAGACTGCTTGCCTCCTCCAGAAAGTTCAGAATGGAATCTGTGGGCAAAACACGGCGTCTGGTTGTGGAGCAGCTGGAGAAGAAAGATGCTGGAGAATACATCTGCGAGGCTGCTGGCCAGAAGATGACCTTCAAGTTGGAAACAACTGGTGAGCATTCGCTTTGGGAGCACTAAGCAGCTTTTTATGTGGCTTAGAGGAAGACTGGCTGTCTTCTACCCTGTGGGCATGGAACAGCCACAATTCCCCCCGGAACAACATCAATGACCCACACCACAAGTTGGATTCTCCTTTTTAATGTAGTGGTAGCGAGGTGAAAATCTGGCTGTGGAATATTTTTGACTAAGGAACTTCTACTTTAATTTCTAGATGCGCTGAATTACCCTCTGGAGTGTCTTTCTGAATATATAAGCAACCATGGGTGACTATGATCCTGATTTATATCTAGGTTCAGGCTTACTTTTTCAGTTAGGTTAGATCAATAGCTCCAGAGAAGATAGGGAAATACAGCAGTTCACTGATACCATGTGTCAGAAGAATGCAGCTCAGTGCTGGGCAGTTTGCTGCTTCATTCCCTCTTACAAGTTGCACCCAAGGCTGGAAAAGACCACTGAGATAGCTGAGTCCAACCCAGCCCACCCTCACTGGACTTACTAACCACGTCCCCAGTGCCACATACCCGTGGCTCTTGAGCACCTCCAGTGACTGCGGTATATCAGCGTGGTTGCTTCAGTTGTGGGAGTTTTCAGACACTGGCTGTTGTTCTAGCGAGACAAAAAACCAAAACTGATGGAACAGTGTCTATACAGGAAGCAACTGGCTGTCCTGATGGCTGCCAACAGTTTTACACAAGGTGTGTCATGCAAGCTTGCATGAGTCTGGTTTAAAAACTTGCTGTTCTGATGGAAGGAGAGGATGTTGGTACAGGATAACTGCGGGATTTGTGCTCTCCCGACATCCAGTTGCAATCACAGCTTATTGTTGCTATAGAAAACAGCTTCTCTGTAGACAAATTGAGTTAGTTCCAATAAGTGGCTGAAGCCCTAAGTGATCCAAGGTGAAGCATGATCCAAACTGGAATTTAACTAATTGTAGTAGGGAATCCAAGCCTTAATGAGATGAGTTATTTAAAATATGAGTCCTCCATCTAAAACAGCATTGAACTCTTACTCTGGTTTATGATAGAAGTGAGAGTTTAACAGCAGAAGTCTGAAGTTATGCTCCATATTTCTCATCACTCAAGAGAATATTTGAATATATGAATTCCTTTGGCTATGTTAGAGCTCATAATGAGGTCAGCTGATGTTCTTTAAATGCTCGGAGTCTAGCAATGTGGGGAAGTGGACTGCTATTTGCTGTTGAGCTTTAGGCTAAGAAGCCTGATTTTAGAGGACTGTGGACTTCCCCTTTCCCTTCCCCTCTCCTCCCCTTCTCCCTGGACTGATCCCACATGGTTTGAGAATGATTTCAGATCAAGGTAAATGAGGAATCGCCGTGTGAAAACCTGTTGTTTTACTGCACTATAAGAGACACTTAGTCAAAAGACAAGTGTGTGTTCCAAGCTTGAGATTGCAGGAGATCCTAGAAACAACTCAGCTGCTCAAACCTGTAGTCTGGCTGAATCTTTTATTGTCAGTTTTGGTCAGGAGGAGATGCTTGAGTAAGACAAATAAAAGGTCACGGGTAAGTTGGTCCTTCTTGTGATATACTTCTAGGCTTTCATCAGGGAGAAGCTTAATTAGTCCAAATAATCATAGCAGAAACCACACCAAGAGCATGAGAGTGAAATTTATACTTTCTTGACGTGAAGGAAAATTTTACCTGGTTCTGCCATTCCCCAAATATTTGTTTCCTTATGACAAGAAGAACTTTGCAGAAGTAATTTTTTTTTTCAGTCTTGCGTGCAACACAAAAAGGGGTAAAATCTAGGAGGCCACCTGAAATGTTTTTTCCATCTGGAAGGATCCATTTAACAGCACCCATGGACCTGGTTATGAACAAAACTAAGTTCCCAACTAAATCCACATTCTTCTTTCTCCTTCTCAGAATTGCCTGTGAAAATCAGCAAACCATTGGCAGACAGTAGCGTCATTGAGAAGGACAAGGTCACATTTGAGTGTGAGCTGTCCAGGCCCAACATGGACGTCAAGTGGTTCAAGGTATGGCATGTAATGGTATTTTCCTTTCTGACTTCTCTGGAAATGAATGAGAGCCTTTAATTTCACTTCCAAGGGATGCGAGTCTGAGCTTTTCCTTGATAGCTTTTTCACTGCTCTCTTTTCTTTATGCTCTTTTATTTGCCCAGATCAGCACTCTTTGTTATTATGTCCTGAGTTCATTTATCAAGTTGAAATTGAAGTTTGTTTTGGTTTTATTGTGAACTTTTTAGGTCATGCTGCACAAAATATTGTTGGTTGAACTACAGTACAGTCTTGAGCTTCAAGTCTAACACAGAAATTCTCAGCCGGGATTTTGTAGCCTTGTTGTGAACTGGGTTTTTGGGGTGAAATCTCAGTTTTCTTTGCACCTGACAGTGTGAGAATTTGCTCTGGCACTTTGTGTACCTCCCCGGTGCTCAGCTGTTCCTTCCCTTACTTGGGGATAACGTCATTTATTCAAGGTGATGTCCAAACAGGCTTGTTAACAGTCCTCCGCAGTGCTTTAAGCTGTCATAGGTCAGCCAGAATTTATGCATGTTCTATAGCCATTCCTTCATGTTGAAAACACTGCACTGTGCTTAAGCTTCAGCATATGTTCCAGTAAGCACAGTTCCATTAATTCTAGGGGAGTGGGTGAATTAAGCATAGATCTGAAGGCTCCCTTTGCTGAGTGCAGAGATGGAAGGACTAATGGAGATCTGACTTGATATTTTCCCTTCTAGGATGGGAAGGAGCTCTGTCAAAGTAAAAAAGTGGGCATTACTTCCCAGGGAAATAAGAGAAGTCTCATTATTCACAAGTGTGAATATGAAGATCAGGGAACATCCACATGCTGAGCAGCCTAAGACAAGACATCAGCTACCCTAAAGGTTCATTTTATGTTTAACTGAAAGAGCAAATAAATCCTCTTGTGGTATTTTGCACCACGGGAAGAAATGCTTCATGGGCAGTTTGGGCATTTCTTGGTTAGTCCTTTTGGATACCTTTCTCTTTCTTCTTTATGCTCAAGACAGATTTTCCCTCCATGTGTTGCATTGGTTAAACCCCAGTTTGTAGCTCATCATTGGGCTCTGAAGCATCAGACTTGTTACTGAACACACGGGTCTGCTGTGCCCTGGTAGATGCCACCTTCCCAAGGGACGTATGAAAGGATGCTTTTTTCTGATTTCCTACTAGATGCTGTCCTCATGTGGCCACTTGGGTTCAGTGTTAGCATGAACATGAACATGTGTCCTGTCCCATGACTTTGGTGAACTCTCATTTTCTCTCTCATTCTGCAACCAGGTTGGGTTGCTGTTTCAGTACTGGCTGTTTTATGTAGCCATTCCATTTGTTCTGGTTTACGTTCTTTTTTATTTTCTTTTTTTCAGGCATCATTTCTATACAGTAGACAAAGCCAGCCTATTACATTTGATTTACAGTTTTTAGCTTTTGCTGGTAAGCATTTCAGCTCTCAGGCAGTTTTACCAACAGCTTTGAAGAGCTGAAATGAACCAGCCTGGACACGATGGTCTGTTTTTGTTGGTGTAATGAATTTATGAAGTTAAACTGATTGACCCCATAAGGTTTTACAGTGTATGACTCACGTCTGGCAGAGTTATCACAGCAATGAGTTTATATACTTAGCATTTCAGGAGGCAAATGGTTGGGGATACTCTTTCATTTGCTTGCGTCTCAGAGTGAATCACTAGTATGTGAACCATCCTTCATCTCCTTTGTATTGCTTTTGTGTGTGTCTGTGTGTGGTTTCCCCTGTGAATTTCATTCTTTCCAGTTATATGGAAGTTCTCTTTTGAGCAGTGAAATTAGATGTTCCATCATCAGTCATAATGGTAAAGCTGAGTTGCCACGTTATCTGTGTCCTTTCTGTCTGGCGTCTCAATAACTGCTGCCCCACCACAATATCTGCCTAATACTTCAGCTCCATGGATGCCTCCTTGTGCAAACTGAGAGCCTGTATTTGGTGTGCATAGATCTGGGCTTACATCTGTGCTGGTAAATGCACTAGTGCATGGGCTAAGCAGTCCTGCCTCCTGTGCTGTGGGCATTGAGATGGGGCTCCTACAAGCTGCCCATTGCAAGATATTTAGAAACTAATTGCTGCGGAGGTTTCCATCCTCTTTTCAGACTAACTAAAATTTGGTTAGTGGGATCAAAACAGAAGGGGCAGGGAGGGAGAGCTGACCAAGGACTACTGATGGAACAACTATGAATCCTTGGTTCCTCAGGATTCCCTGCATCAGCAGTTGGCAACAGGAGTAAGGGGGCTCAGGAGGACACTGTGGAGTAGTGTGAAAAATGAGCGAAGAGAGTTACTAATTGATGCCTCTTGGAAAGTAGTCCAAGAGTGGTCCTCTTCCTAAACTCTCCTCTTGTGTGTGGTTTTATCTTTATGAGGTGTTCATAACAAGTGATGTGTAGATCTCCCTTATCTCATAATGTCTTTGCCTGCCTGCAGTGAATATGCAGGATACTGGATCATATACCAGCTTCTTTGAATTACTGCTCATGTCAGGAGATAAAATCTGCCTATTCTTTGAACTAACACTGGCGAGGGTTAGTTATTCTGGCTACCGAGAGAATGACACAGCAGATTAAACTCTTTCATTTCCTTCTTTGTCAAATGCCTTTTCATCTAACTGTGTGTCCCATAGAAATTCAGAGCAGTGTTGGCTGAGGGAAGTGGAAATATTTATCTCCTGTGTGTATCTGCCACCCTATTTAGACATGCTGGCAGAGCGCAGAGATTGGAGGAGTTGGATTAGGCAGTAGTTTCCCTATTGCTCACAGAACCACTTTTTCTGTGGTCTCCCAGCTACCCTGTGCCCAGTGGCCTATGCAAGATGGAGCGGAAAAGGCTCATTTTATGAACAAACAGGAACCTTTCTGGTCAGATTAATACCTGTGCTCTTTTAGAGAGATTTAGATACTAGAGATTTTAGGTACTGGAATAGGCTCCCCAGAAAGGTGGTTGAATCACCATCCCTGGTTGTGTTTAAGAGCCTTTTGGATGTGGTACTCAGGGATATGATTTAGTGTAGGGTTTTTAGAGTTAGGGTACTGGTTAGGCTGCGGTTGGACTTGATGATCTTCAATGTCTTTTCCAACCTGGGTAAATCTATGATTCTATGCAGGAACTCTTCTCCTGAGGTTAATCCAAGTTGTATCCAGGCCCTTCAGAAGGAAAGGGATATAGCAGCACAGAAATATGGCCTGATTCTGACATAACTAAATGCAGACCTGGAGAGTTAAAAGGGATTGTGTGATGTTCAAAGGATTTTGAAGCAAAGATGTCCCCTAGGTAAGATTTGTGGCTGACATTCCCCATACATTGTTTGTAGGCACACAAGCTAAGGAGAGACTAGTGATGAGCATGCAGAGAAGCCAATGGTTCAGACAGGTTTGTAGTGACACAACACTGTAGAGTTCTGTCTAGTTCTCCTTGGCGTAGTTTGGAAAATAAAGATGAGGTAATTGGTGGTAACCAATATGGCTTCATCAAGGTCAAGCCATGTCTGACAAACTTGGTGGCCTTTCATGATGGAGTAACAGCATCAGTGGATAATGGGAGAGCAACTGACATCATCTACTTGGACTTGTGCAGAGCATTTGATCCCGTCCTGCATGACATCCTGGTCACCAAACTGGAGAAAAATGGTTTTGATGGATGGACCAGTTGCAGGATAGGGAACTGTCTGGATGGTCACACTCAGAGAGCTGCAGTCAATAGCTCAGTGTCCAGGTGGAGGGTGGTGTTGGGACCAGTGTTATTTAACATTTTTGTAGGCAACATGGAGAGTGGAATCAAATGCAGCCTCAGCAAGTTTGCAGATGACACCAAGCTGAGCGGTGCTGTTGATGTGCTAGAGGGAAGGGATGCTACTCAGAGGGACCTGGACAGGCTGGAGAGGTGGGCCCTTGGCAGCCTCATGAACTTGAGTGTGGCCAAGTACAAGGCCCTGCACCTGGGTCAGGGCAATCCCAAGCACAGGCACAGGCTTAGAGGAGAATGATTTGAGAGAAGCCTTGACCCTGAGGAGAAGAGTTGGTGTGGAGGGAGGTGTCCCTGCCTATAGCAGGGGGACTGGAACTAAATGACCTTAAAGATTCAGTCAGTTCTATTGTTTTTCTACCCTTAATTTTGCTTGAAAGGTTTTAGAATAAATGAGATTCTGGTTTCCATGAAAACTGTTTGCAGGGAGCTCCATTGTAGCTAGTAGGTCTGTCTTTAAGTTCAAGGGCAATAATGCATTGACTGTGTTGAAGAGAGAAATGACTCAGGAATGGATGATGGTTTAGAATAAAACATAATCCTACTTATTTTCTATGCAAATATGTGTAAGGAAAAGATGCTGCACTCAGTTCTGGAAATACCCTGACAAATATATCTCTACTGTTTCACAGCTGGAGATATCAAGATTGTTAAAGCACTGGAAGATGTGGAAGTGAATGAATATGGGAGTGCATCTTTTGTCTGTGAGATTTCACACGATGAGGTTCAGACCCAGTGGTACAAAGAGGACAACAAGCTGAAGGCTGATGACAACATCAGAATGCAACAAGATGGTAGGGTGTAAGCGGGGGGTCTTTCTCCTGAGTGGGGGGTGGGTTGGAGATCAAGCATATAAGACATCTGAAATGAAGTGAAGAGGGTTCAGAAGCGAGTTCCCCTTTTGTTTTGGGACTGAGGTTTAGGTGGAACAAGTGACATGGTGGGATGCTTAGTGTGGGACGTGTGATGCTATCCCACCATCCCACACTGCTGGGAGCAGGTAGGAAATGAGTGCAGTTATTTCCAAAGTGGGGGTGAACAGGGCAGTCAGTTCACCTCTCCAAAGAGGTTTTGTCTGACAGTGAGTGTGATCCTTCTGTATCAGATACTTTGAATTTGACGGTGGCCGCATTTGATCAGTCCTTGTAGAAGCCATGTTTAGATTCTGCTTTGGTCTGCTCCATTTCCAGTTCAAAGTCGTTGGACACTAAATGAGACAGCTGCATCTCAGTAAAAGATGTGTTTGAATAGCTGTGATGTGCTTACTATTCAGATTTACAGAGCTGAGGTTTTGTCCTTGGCTATAGCAAAGAAGTCAAATCAGGTGAAATTAATTGTATTTCTGAACTAGACAAGTTTAAGTTTGGTAGCACCTAAATTTGGTGCGGTTTGTCATTGATTTCATCTGAAAGAAACTTGCAGGCTTTTTATCTGCTGTTGTCCCCAGCGTAAGATTATCCATTCACATCCTAAAGTACTTGTTATATTTTCAACTCACTCTTATTTGAATAAAAGCCTCAACAATTGGGAGCAATTTAATAAGCACAGAACAAGAGCTGGACCTTGCATTTGGTAGATACTGTACAGTATTACTTCATAGAAATGTAGTCAATGGCATTCCCTATAGACAATCGTTTGTTTTATCTTTAGAGTCGTTCAAAGAACCATTGTGAACTTGACATTAATTGGAATGGAATACACGCAAGAGACTTTCCTCTTCTTCCAATTGTCCTCATCCTTTCTTCTCTTCCACCCCTGCTTTGCAGATTACCATATAGAAATCACCAGGAAGTTGGAGGACAAGACAGCTTTGGAACGTCATTCTGTCATCCTGTCCTGTGACTTCAGGCCTTCTCCAAAGGTTGTGAAATGGTTCAAGGGCCGCACACCCATCGAGCCCTCTGAGAAGTACAAGATCAAGAGGGATAAGCATTCAGTAGAGCTCAGAATTCTGAAGCTGAAGCCCGATGATGCTGGTGTGTACAAGTGCAAGGCAGGAATTGCAGAGACTGAGGCCACGCTGACAGCTGAAGGTATGAGCAGGGAGGGTGGCCTCTTCCATGTCCTATTTCACCTCAGATTTCTCTTCTTGAGGTTGACTTCTGCCGTTCTCTCCTGCTAACTTTATACATGTATTATCTTCACATAGATGATTACACAAAGATCATCTAGTCCAACCATTCTACCACATCCCAGTATGATTTATAGTAACAGTGGTAACAGTTCACATTGTTTCCCCACAGCCCGCAATGTAGAAGTAACGAAGCACCTGCAGTATGTAGAAATTGAAGAAGAGAGCTCTGCTGTCTTCTCCTGCGAGCTGTCCCATAATGACGAGGACGTGGAATGGTTCCTGAATGGCAACCTCCTTTACACCAACAATTACAATGACATCAAGAACGTTGGCAATTGCTGCACACTGACAATGAAGCAGGTTAAGCCTGAGGATGCTGGCACAGTGACAGTGAAGTCAGACAAGGTGTCAGAAAGCGCACCTGAAGGTGATAGGTGGGTCTGATCACACCCCTCCTGGATGTAAGAGATGCTAAGGAGCTCCAGTTCATTCTGTTGTGCAGCAGTCCTGCTTCTAAAGCTGACCTCTCTGGGGTGACAAGTCATCAGAGGCTTTCTTCCAGTGGAAGGTTCCATTGCAGCAGATATCAAGGAAGGAGGATGGTTTTGGTGTCCTGCCAAAGCATTCCATTGCTTTTTATTATCATTTTACTTAACACAAGGAGAGTTACAGGAGCAATTTCTTTTACTGCTTCAGTAACATGCAGTGTCAATGCTGTTGTCTCCAAGGATTTATGACTGAAGGAGAGATCATTCAGTGTGTGTTTTGCCTCTGGGATGACTAATGACCAGGCTGTGAGCAACCTGATCTAGCTGTGAATGTCCCTTTTTATTGCAGGGGAGCTGGGCTAGATGGCCTTTAAGGGTCTCTTCCAATTCTAAGGAACTTGTGCCTGAAGTGCAGAAGTGGATGAATTATACCACTTCTTCATATCCTCCCCATGATTACAGAGGAAATACAACAAAACAACATGCATGGTCTTACTGTTGTCATTTGCTTGAATACGAAGACGTCTCTTTTTTATGGTTGAGATTTTTGTTGATATGGGTCAGGAGGAACTCACACTTTTTAGCTTTCTCAATAGGCAAAAAGTTCCAGTTGCTGCAAGCCACCGAGGTAACCAATAGAGGGGCCCTGATCCCCCTTGTGCCATCGGGATGCTCTGGCACGGGATGTGCCTCAAATTCAAAGCTCCTTCCCACCTCCCAAGGAAAAGCAAAGCAACTCAAGCATCTCCAGCAAAGCTGCCCAGCAGACAGCAGGGAATGCAAACAGCTTCTGGCTGCTCCCCTGCACTCCTGTCCTAAGTAAGTGATCCCTCGAGGACTGGATGGGAAATCAGTGCATGACACACGTGAGTGTGCACAGCATTGTGCAAAGCAGTGGGGATCCATGTGTGTGTGTGTGTATTTGTGCATGGATGGTGTTGTACACACATTTGTGTCCATGAGTGTACAAACCAGTGGTGTTGCTCAGGTGTGTGTAGGTCTGTGGGTATGTGTGCAAGGACGAGCATGCACATATATGTACGTGCACAGGGGTGTGCAGAGTGTTGGAGCTGCACAAGGACATTGTGGTACCGGTGTGTGCGTGCACTTTGGGAGTGAAAGGAAGGGGTTACACATGTGTGAGTGTGTGTGCGCACAGGGCTGCACTAAGGGATGTGGTTGTGTGAGTGTGTGTGAGCACATAGATAGTGCGTGGATGCGGTGGCACAAATGTGTGCTTGCACAGGGCTGTGCTGAGGAGTTGGGCTGCACACAGGTGCACACAAAGGGATGTTTGAACCCTTTGCCCCTAAGAACAGTTTTCCAGTGTCTCTCGTCCAAGAATTCTTTGAACAGCCTGCAGCTGACTCTCCTGAAGCTCAGGGTCCTGACTTTGCTTTTTGCCAGGCCCGCATTCCTTGAGATGAGGAACTCTAGGAGGGCATGGTCACTACAGCCCTGACCACCTCCAGTCTTAACCCCTGCTGTGCAGCATGTCCAGTAATGCTTCCCTTCACAGAATCACAGAATTACCCGGGTTGGAAGGGACCTCAAGGATCATGTAGTTCCAACCCCCCTGCCTAGCAGGGCCACCAAACATACACATTTACTAGATCAGGTTGCCCAGGGCCCTGTCCAACCTGGTCTTGAACACCTCCAAGGACGGGGCATCCACAACCTCACTGGGCAGCCTGTTCCAGGACCTAACCACCCTTCTAGTAAAGAACTTTCCCCTAACATCCAACCTAAATCTTCCCTCCTTCAACTTAAAACCATTTCCCCTAGTCCTGCTATTATCAGCCCTTTCGAAGAGTTTACTCCCCTCCTGGGAGTAAGTTCCCTTCAGGTATTGAAAGGCTGCAATGAGGTCACCTCGCAACCTTCTCTTCTCCAGGCTGAACAAACCCAACTCCCTCAGCCTGTCCTCATAGGGGAGGTGCTCCAGCCCCCTGATCATCTTTGTGGCCCTCCTCTGGACCCTTTCCAAAATTTCCATATCTTTTTTGTACTGAGGGCTCCACACCTGGACACAGTACTCCAGATGGGGCCTCACAAGAGCAGAGTAGAGAGGGACGATCACCTCCCTATCCCTGCTGACCACCCCTCTCCTGATGGAGCCCAGGATCCCATTTGCTTTCCGGGCTGCCAGAGCGCACTGCTGGCTCATGTTAAGTTTCTCATCTATCAGGACCCCTAGGTCTTTTTCAGCCGAGCTGCTCTCAAGGACAACTCCTCCCAGCCTGTACAGGTGCCTGGGGTTCTTCCGGCCCAAGTGCAAAACCTTGCACTTTGCCGTGTTGAACCTCATTAGGTTCACCCGAGCCCAGCTTTCCAGCCTGTCAAGGTCCCTCTGAATGGCATCTGTTCCCTCCACCGTATCGACTGCACCACTCAGCTTGGTGTCATCAGCAAACTTGCTGAGGGTGCACTCCATTCCCTCATCGATGTCATTAATAAAGATGTTAAAGAGCACCGGTCCCAAGACAGACCCTTGAGGGACGCCGCTCGTTACCGGCCTCCACCTGGACATAGAGCCATTGACCACCACCCTCTGTCTGCGGCCTTTCAACCAATTGCTTATCCATCTAGTTGTCCACCCATCAAATCCACCTCCCTCCAATTTGGAGATGAGGATGTGATGGGGGACCATGTCAAAGGCCTTGCTCAGGTCCAGGTAAATGACATCGGTCGCCTTCCCTTCATCCACCAACGCCGTCACTCCATCATAGAAGGCCACAAGATTAGTTAAGCATGACCTTCCCCTGGTGAAGCCATGCTGGCTGTCTCGGATCACATGCTTGTTCTTTATGCGATCAAGCATGTTGTCCAGGAGGATCTGTTCCATAATCTTCCCAGGCACAGAGGTGAGACTCACCGGCCTGTAGTTACCCGGGTCGTCCCTGCTCCCCTTCTTGTAAATGGGAGTGACGTGACCCTTCCTCCAATCATCCGGGACCTCACCTGACAGCCACGACTTCTCAAATATGATGGAGAGCGGCTCAGCAACCACCTCAGCCAGCTCCTTCAGGACCCTGGGATGCACGCCATCTGGCCCCATAGACTTATACTCATTCAGTCTAAGGAGGCACTCTCGGACTTGCTCTACCCTTACAGTGGGGAGGGATTTACCTCCTTGGTCCCCACATGGAGGTATGGGGGTGCAAGACTTAGGGACGTGAAAAAGACTAGAATCCTGGCCACCAGTGAAGACCGAGGTGAAGAACTCATTCAGCACCTCAGCTTTCTCTTCATCTGTTGAAGCCATTTCTCCTTTTAAATTTACCAGAGTAGGCACGCCCATTTTGGCCTGTCTCTTCTGGCCAATGTACCTGTAGAAGGTTTTCTTGTTGTTTTTCACATCCCTCGCCAAGTTCAGTTCTGCCTGAGCCTTGGCTTTCCTGATCCCACATCTGCAAGTTCGGACGGCATCCCTGTATTCTTCCCGGGTGACACAGCCTTGTTTCCAGAGCTTGTACACCCCTTTCTTCACCCTCAGTTCTCTTAGCAGGTCCTTGCTGAGCCATGCCGGTTTTCTACCTCTCCTGCCCACTTTCTTAATCAGGGGAATGGAGACCTCTTGTGCTGCCAGGAGGGCATCCTTGAACAGTAGCCAGCTCTCCTCAACGTCCTTATCTTTGAGGGCAGCGCGCCAGGGGATCTTGGCCAGCATTCCATTGAGTAGCTTGAAGTCTGCTCTTCTAAAGTTGAGCATCCTGGTCCTGCTCTTTGCCAGGCCCACATCGCTTGAGATCACAAACTCAACCAGGGCATGATCGCTGGAGCCCAGGCAGCCTCCAACCTTGACGCCTTTGATGATCTCCTCAGCGTTGGTGAGCAGCAGGTCCAGCAACGCTTGACCTCTGGTCGGTCTGTCCAATACCTTCCCTTCTGCTTGGTGTGCTTAATGCTTGGCCCACAAAGTTATTCCCAGTGCAGTCCAGCAGTCTCTCAGACAGCTTGCAGCCAGCCATGCTGATTTCCCAGCCTGACTGGAATCCCCCATCAAGTTGAGAGTCAGTGAGCGCGGTGCTTCTGGTAGCTGCAGTAAGCAGGGCCCATCAACAGGCTCCCTTGACCAGGCGGCCTGGAGCAGACCCTCACCTCCAGAAGCCCATTATTGGTTCAGTCCCGAATTTTACCCGCAAGTTCTCAACGTGATCGTGGCTGTTCTTAGTCCTTTGCAGTCAGCTTCTTCATAGAGAGGGCAAATACCTTGCCCTCCGGAATTCCATAGTAACAATCATGTCTCCTTTATGTCAGGTGAGGTGTTTTTTGTTGTTGTTGTTTTTTGTTTGCTTGTTTGTTTGTTTTCCATTTTCTAGGTAGAAAATTTAATTTCTGAGCCAGGAGAAGAAGAAGTGCAACATGTAACAATCTTCCTGGCACTGTGCAGTTTGCATGAGTAGCCAAGTGCTCCTCAGGTAACGTGTGCTGCAGAGCTGACCTTGGTGGCAGGGGTTGTGTCTTCATTTTCTTCCTGTCATGTGGGAACATAAGAAGACTCTTCAGAGCAGGAGCTGCAGAGGAAGATGAACGGCATGAGAAGGTAAGGCTAGGAACCAAGGACACCTCCAGAAAGAACAGAAAAACTAAGTCATTTAAGATGCATTATGGCCGTGTGATACTGTCCGTGACTGGAGGAGAAGCACATGGCTAGGAATGACTGATGGCTCTGGTGGGATGAGTGCCTACGTGCGCCGTAAAGGAGAGTTTGTGGGATGTTCTGTGGACATGTGAAGGCTGTGGGAAAGTTAAGAGAGAAAACGTGTGAATTCACAGAAGTGGTATTAGAACCTGGAATAAACCATTTGGATCACTCACATCTGAGTCCGTGCCAGATTGTCGCACTGTCAGAACCTGAGGCCTGGGATTTTCCTTTAGTAGTGCCAACTGCCTGTTGTAAATGAGAAAAGATATTACTAAACATAGCTTCCCTCCTTGTAGTTTTGATATTTCTGTCTTTGCATTCCTTTAGCACCCAGGGTGTTGATGCAGCTGCACAAATCCGCTGTACTGTCCTCCTGTTTTGCATGGAAGAATGGTAAAATAGCAATCTCTGGGTGAAATTTTGTTCAGGCGTTTTCCTTTCTGTGCCCCTAGGAAGCAATGGCTTAGAAATGGCAGTGCCGCCTGGGAACCCACACAGCAACCCAGTATCTCATTGTCTGGGTCTGTGAAAAACCACAATGATGACAAAAGATGTTTCAATTCTGTCTGTGCTGTCAGTGCAGCCCTGAGGAGCGGTGTGGGCATGGCATGGCAGGGAGAAGGGATTTCCCTTCCAATGGGAAAGTGCCTGTTAATGTGTTGGTATGTAACCGCTCCATGGCCTGCTCCATGTGCTTCTGAATGGGCAGCTCAACTTTTGTGTCACTCAGCCACCTGTGGCAGAGGTCAGGATTAGTGCCTTTCAAGGAGCTGAGAAGCATTTCTTGCTCAAGTCCTGCTTCCAAGCTTAACCACCTACAATGAAGTAGATGTCGTTTTTCTGGTGTCCTTCAATTCCGTGTCCGCATTTTCCCAAAAGCAAAAGAATTTGGAGTTAACCAGCTGCAGTGAAGTGAGCGATTTCAGTGCCTATTTCTGATGGTGGCAATGAGTTCAGAGGTCACACTTAATTGACGGTGCCTGTTTCCATTCTGACAAAGGCTGTAGTTTCAGCTGACTTCCCGAGGCTGCCATGTGTGGTGGTGACACAGCCTTGGGCTTGTGCGTTTGCATGACTCCCACCTTTCCTTTCTGTGTCTTGCAGGTCAGCTGGTGCTGGAAGCGGCCGGTATCTGAGTAGGAATGAAGGTGAGTGCAGGAGCAGCTGCTGAGGGGAGGAAGGAAGTCCATGCTAATGAGCTCTGAAGCATCTGCGGGTCCGGTACCAGAATAGGCAGCAGTGATGCAGGGGGCTCCTCGGCAGGAAGCTGGCTGATCCAAATGCTTGCTGAGAGTTTGGAAGCCCAAACCCTTATGGTCTCTGTAAGGGTGGTTAATAAAAAGATATTAACCAAGATGGTGGTAAATAGCCTAAGGTTATTAGCAAAGGGAAACTCACCAATATCGATACCTTGACTAGAAAGCTGAGGCAGCCTCAACTAGGGAGCAATCTCTAAGACATGCTGTCTCAGTGGTGGTCAGCCTTTAAATGAGGTCTCAGAGGAGGTTGAGTCGAGGTCCACCCCTTCTGGGAGCACAGCTAGATTACTCTCACCTGTGCTCCCGCAGCTGACCCAATACTTGCCTCAGCTGATTAATCAGAGGTTCAAGCTGTGATTTCCCATACAGTCTCTAAGCTGAAGGCAGCATCTCCTTGATCTGATGGTGGTGTGCCTGAGTGAGGGAGTGATCCAAGCTGGATGCAGAAGAGTCATCTTAATTTCTCTGCTATTTTACTTCAGATGACACCTATTGGGTGTTGGTTTCTTAAAATTTGGATCTAGGAGGTGGTCTCTTCCTTTGCTTCTGATGAAAGCACAGAAGTGCAGCAGGAGTAGAAGACAAAGAGGTTTTCTTGGTGACAGGAACACCAATTATTTGATTCAAATGTGTAACTGATGTAGATGGTGAAGAACAGATCTGCCTCAAAGACATGCTTGATCACATAAGAAATGAGCATGTGATCCAAGACAGGCAGCGTGGCTTTAGCAGGGGAAGGCCATGCCTAACCAGTCTGGTGGCCTTCTATGATGGAGTGACGGCATTTGTGGACAAAAGGAAGGTAACAGATGTCATTGACCTGGACTTGAGCAAGATCTTTGACATTGCCCTCCACCACATCCTTATCTCTAAACTGGAGGGATGTGGATTTGACAGGTGGACCACCTGGTGGATAAGGGATTGGTTGAAAGGCCACAGACAGAGGGTGGTGATTCATGGTTCTATGTCCAGGTGGAGGCCGATAACAAGTGGTGTCATCCAGGAGTCTGTCTTGGGACCAGTGCTTTTTTACATGGTTATCAGAGACACCAATGATGCAATGGAGTGCACCTTCTGCTGTTTGCTGAGTGGTGCGGCTGACGCAGTGGAAGGAAGGGATGCCATTCAGAGGGAGCTCAACCGAGAGGTTGGCCTACGTGAATCTAATGAGGTTGAACACAGCAAAGTGCAAGGTTTTGCACTTGGGCTGGAGGAATCCCAGGCATTTCTACAGACTGGGAGGAGCAGTCCTTAAGAGAAGCCCCGCAGAGAAGGACCTGGGGGTCCTGGTGGATGAAAAACAGAACGTGAGCCATCAGCGTGCTCTTGCAGCTCAGAGAGCAAATGGTCCCCTGGGCTCCATCAGAAGAGGGGATGGCCAGCAGGGACAGGGAGGTGATTGATCTTCATGATCCTTGAGGTCCCTTCCAACCCGGGCCATTCTATGATTCTGTGATTACACTCGCTGTCAGAAAGAATGGCAGCTGTACAGAAGCTGGATATATTTTGGGACAGTTCTTGTAACCAGTTGATTTTAAGACCTTGCCCGAGTCAAGAGTCTAAATTGAGTGTCAGAAGAAAGCTGGTAAAGTGGCTATTGCTCATTCTTTTTCATTTGCTGATTCTTTCATTCGGGTTCCTTTTCCAAAGGAGATTCTGGTGATTGAAGCAATTGAAGAAAGAACCAAAGCAGCTCTTGCCAAGAGTGCTTGAAGTCCCTGTGGAGAGAAGCAAAGAACTTGGGCTTCCTCTGGGATGCTCCCCACCATGTCTCAGGAAGGAGACAACTGCTGTTCCACTTTCTGCTCTGTGTGTGGAAAGGTACGTCTGGGTTTCTTCTGCTTGTTTATTCTTTCTTTTTCAGGCTTTGAAGGAGAAGGGGTGGAGCAACGGGAGACTCACTGGTCGTTTGTTACCTCAAGAACAGGATGGATTCTGCATTGACTGTGAAAAACCTGGGCTAGTAGCATGGGCATGTTTCAGGCTGGACTTTTCCTTCTTGGTTTCCTTTTGGCTACAGGGAGACAGCTGTCTAAAGGTGTGTTTTCATACCCACTCTCCAAAACCATGTTTCATTGTTGCAGGTGGTTCAGTGTGCTCTTGCAGTGCAGATGCTGTAGTTTGCTGTAGAATCTGAATTGTTTCTGTTCCTAGGGGAGGACTGGGAGGAGGTAGTGAGAAGAGAATTCAATGCCTTAGGTGTATCTTAGTGAGAAATGTTGGCATGAGGTGCTGAAAGTCTTGAGTTGTCAAAGGCCAGTGAGGCTCAGACTCCTTAACCTGCTGGAGCAGGGTGGAAGCAAGGAGTGGGCACTGCCGTCACACAAGCTGCACTTGGTTCTGGTCTGCCAGGTCTGTGCTGGCCTGGATTTCTTCTGAGAAGTTTGTTGGAGCTGCTTGGAGTAGTGAAGGGTGGGGAGGAAGTGCTGCTCAAGAGCTAAGGCTCTGCATGATCATCTTGGATGGTTTTAACCATGATATCTGAAGACATAGTTTCCATCAGAATGATCCCAACATTGTGCGAGTGTCTCAGATGTATGAGAGCACCCGCCTCCTCCAGCTGAGCCATAGGAAAGCTAACTGTGCCCAGTAATTACAGCTTCTGCAGATTGAATATGCTTCCAAGTGTTTTCCTTAGTGATCAATAATGTCCCAGCACTCTGAGATTCCATCTCTGGCACAGTCTGGAGCATCTCTGCAATCCTTGGTTGCTGGAGGGCACGTGGTGAGTGCATGGACAGGGTGGCACAAACGCGTGCGTGTGCTGAGGAGTTGGGTTGCACACAGGTGCACACAAAGGGGTGTTTGTGGAAGGTGTAGGCACGTAGGTGTTCCCAGGGATGGTTTGCACACGTCTGTGAATGCAAAGGAGGGCACACGATGCAGAGTGTGCATGGGGGTGTGCAAAGCAGGCAGGGTGGTGAATGGGTGTGCGTGTGCACATGGATAGGGGAAGGTTGGGGTTACAGGTTGACCTGTGCTGAGGTGAGTGGGGACTCACGGTGTTGCTCAGTGGTAGATTGGTTCACACTGAGTGCTAACAGGAAACTCGCACACCCTTTTTGTTTCAGCTGTGCCAGCGCTGTGATCCCTTGCTGCAGGGATGGGGTGTTGGAAGGATGGTGTGCGTGCCGAGCTCCCATCTCTTGCAGGAATCAAGTGTAGAGCAAAAGGGATGTTTGGGCCAGGTGACTGTAAGAAGGCTGGCTGCTTTGGATGGTGGTAGCTGATGGAAACAGGTGCTCTGGGGACCGTTCAGCTTTTAACAGAAGACAGGGGTCCTGCAGCAAGAACGACTAGGTTCTCAAGTGGCTTCAGACGTGCACACAGAGTACATCCCCGCAGACATTTACCGGTAGGTGGCTCTTGCAGAAGAAGATTCAAGCAGCAGAACCTTTTGCTCAGCTACAGCACACAAATGCTACAAAAGCAGGAACAACCTGCAAGCTCTGGGTCTGTTTGTCTTGCACAGGCATGCACTAACTGCGTTTGATGGTACCCCCCATCCTTGATTTCCTTCCCTGCTTCTTGTCTGATGACGCTGCTGAGCCAGGAACAAGCTGCCCAGTGTGGCAGAGCATGGTGCAGAGCTGTGCTGGGACCTCCTCCCCTTCATCTGCTGCAGATCAGTGCCCCACACGTGCCATTGGGATGCTCTGGCACGGGATGTGCCTCCAACCCAAAGCTCCTTCCCACCTCCCAAGGAAAAACAAAGCAACCCAAGCATCTCCAGCAAAGCTGCCCAGCAGACAGCAGGGAATGCAAACAGCTTCTGGCTGCTCCCCTACACTCCCGTCCTAAGTAAGAGACCCTATGAGGACTGGCTGGGAAATCAGTGCATGACACACGTGAGTGTGCACAGGATTGTGCAAAGCAGTGGGGTTCCACGAGTTTGTGTGTGTGTGTATCTCTGCTGTTATGAAAGCATGGGAAGACTTACTGAGTCCCAGATAATTACTGATCCTCAAATGATTTTTCCTGGCCAAAGTTAGAGCCTCTCACAGGTAATCGAGATCAACAGGCTGTTGTTGCACAATCAACAGACACAATCTAGATGATCAGCTGAGGAAAATAAAGCATCATGCGAAGGGTACTAGATAAGTGAGCAGCTTGAGATCTGCACATTTATGTGATGCTCATGGTCTTAGACAATATTTGCCTAGAGAGGTCACATTGAATGAAAGCAAACTCTAAGATGAATGAAAATATGCACAGGAGAAGAAGCCTCTGAGGCTTCTCAAGTGTTATGACCAGAAGACGTAAACTCTGTTAAAGCAAACGTTTCTCTCTATTTTTTGTGTTATTCCAGGCAGGCCTTGATTACCGCCTGAACACATGCTGTGGAAGCCCAGCTTATGCAGCACCAGAGCTAATCCAGGGCAAAGTGTCTATTGGCTCAGAGGGATGTAGAGCGGTGTTTGTTTTCCCCTCTTTCCCTTCCCTCTCCACAGAGCATTTAAAGGCAGTGGAGCTCAGGTAGGCTCTCTTGGTTTCCCTTCTGAATTCTGCTAGGTTGCATCGCTTGGTAGCTCTCAGAAGCTGTCAGTGGCCACAGACTAGAAAAGTGCAATTGGTCTCAGTTCACACAGCTGGCTGGTTTGTCTCTGGCTAATCCTGAACTGCCTCAAGCGACTGCTTTGGGGCTCTACAGAACAGCAACTTCAGAGATCTCTTTCTATTACTAAGTGTTTGAAAGAGCAATTTGCTCTGTTAATTATCCATCATTTCTGTGCAGTCTGTTTTGTCAGACTTGTCTTTAGCTTCCAAGTTGTATGTGAAGAATTGTTTCCGTTGTAATGCACAATGAACTAAAAATTGAGAGATGAAAATGTGAAGAGTTTTTCCAGCTTTGATTTCATGTCTGGAATTTTGGAACCCACTACTTGCAGTTGTTAATCTGTCCAAACTGGTCTGGTTTGGGATGCCCTCATCCTTCTTGAATCGCTTTTAAAGGCGGAGCAATTCCTACAAGTGCCATGGCCCCACTGTTGTTCTAATTCTTGTTTCTTTGTTTTCCACACGCTGCTTTTCAAGCCTCCTTTTTCTTTACAGTCAAAGTGAGAACTGCACTGTGTCTGAACCTTGTTGTGCCTCTACATAAAGAGAACCGAACAGCAGCAAAGCCAGACAGGTGACTGTGCTGACAGCTCTCGTAGCCAGTAACACGTAACTGTGCTAAATCCCTTGTGACGGCTTTGATTTCATTTTTGCCAGTGAAATCCTTGTAAAAGGAACTGCAGCAGTGTGATGAGCTAAGGTGAAGATGCTGGTTTTAGTAGTGCTCTAAGCTGAGTGAAAGGGCAATTGAATGAGGGTTATATGCTTTCTCTGGGACGATAAGGTTTTATTTCCTGAGGGAAAGAGCCAGCTTTTCATGGGCTATATGTGGGCTTTGGCAAGGGCAGACAATCCAGTCTGTCAGGAAGCCATTTGAGGTGCTTCAGGTTTGTAAGCTTGTCTTTTTGTTTTTCAGGCGGATATTTGGAGCATGGGTGTACTGCTGTATGCTCTGCTGTGTGGGTTTTTCCTTTGGATGATGACAATATGATGGCACTCTACAGGAGGATACCAGTGGGTATCAGTGGTGCTAGAATACACTGAGAAGGGAAATAGCTGAGCTTGACAAGAGGCCTTGCTTTTCGGATGGCAGAACATGCTGAGCTGTGGGTAGAAAGGCCACAGCACAGTCTGCTGAATATTGTCCCTGTTTTTGCTGCTTTGTCTACCAGTATTTTGTGGATTTGGTTCTACGCTTGGTTGGCCTATGTGGCACTGTAGCCTAATTCTGTACCATGATAGCATACAGAATTTAAGGAGAAGTATTTTCCTGCCAATGGGCTGGATTTTTTTGTATCTGGTTCTTCAACTGGCTGCTCCCTATACTATCTGTAGTAAAAATATAGACACATCATTTGATTTCCCTGAAATGAATGTTCCTAAATGCCAGCTCTTCTCATGTCTACAAAGATCAAAGTTCTGCATTTGCTATTAGAATTTCCTCTTCCAGAATCAGGAGGTAATGTAGGACCCCACAGATTGCCTTCAGAATCCAACAGTTAGTTCTGTTTCCTTTCGGAGTGCATAACAACCTGAGCACATGAATTGAATGACGTGGCTTGTTAGTCTGGTACAAACTCTGCTGTACACTGAAACCTGGTCCATTTGTAAGCAGGACTTTGTCCATCTCTGCAGGACAGCAGAAAACCCTTTGTGCTAATCATGATGCCAAGAAGCAGAATGCGGCAAATGGCAGATGATCCAACTGCTTCAGGTGTTCATTTCCTTAAAACTGTGAATAGTTTTGGACTGAGAGTTTGTAAGCAGAACAGAGCTCTTAAAGCTGTCAGAGATTATTTCTGCACTGTTCAATTCTATCTGCCTAACATACACCGGATCTCAGAACTGCATTGCTTGAACTGGTGGAACTTGTTGAAGTGAACTGGGATGAGCAAGTTTTAGAACTGTTATGGTTTTGCAATTTGGTTGGTGTTGGTATTCCACATCAGAACACCATGCTTCATAATGGGAGTAAAGGGGACAAGTTTTTTTCTGTGAACTGCCTTAATGAGCATGTGGGGTGGGGCACCGGAAGGGAAGTGAGGAAGGGGACGGGGTTGCTGGACCGGCTCCCTGCGAGGAGACAACGTGGTCAGACCTTCCTGCCTTCCACAGCTCCATCGGTGAGATTGGGGACTTGGTATTCTCTTTGTTGAAACTCTCTTGTTGTTGTTTAGTGTTATTAGGTTATTAAACTGCCATTCGTTCTCAGATCACCTTTTTTTCTCCCTCATTTTTTGTTAGACCTAATTGCAATCTCCCTTCCCTTCCCCGTCTCCCTAAACGCACGTGGCCGGGCCGCGCCGCATTGCCGTACCGTGCCGTGAGAGAAAAAAGGGGGGGGGCTTTTGTTCCTGCTGCCCCGGGTTTTGTGCCCCTGTCCCGGAGTGAGCTCTAGAGAGAACTCCGTGACATTTTTGGTGGAGAATGCGGGCAGAGCTCAGGGCAATGTTTTGGGCAGTAATTAGGTGGTCTTTTTCAGCAGCCCTGTATGTAGGACTGATAGTCCCTAGGTTCCTGTGGTCCTGGCTTAAGGACTTCCTGATGTTGGGGGTAGGGGTAGATTTATTAAGCCGATGGCTGGCAGGGATAGAGATATCTGCCTGGCTCCCTTCCAGACTAACGAACATCACAGGCACCGTGCTTGAACTGGCTCACGAATGCTCTGAATTCCTTAAGTATGACTGGGGTGTCAATTGGAATACTGTGTTGTTAGTCTCTCTAATTGTAGTAGTTTACTATAAATTGCAGAGAGACTTGCAAAGAATAGTGCAGAGAGACTCAGGAAAAGGGCCAGAAGCATCGGGACCCCCAGTATCAGGTAATCTCACCCCTGAACACCAGAGGGACCTTGGGAAATTAATAGAACCCCTGAGTGAGTGTGGGAGATCAGGGGGATCTCAGATCGAATGGCTTATGAAAAAGATAGAGAGTCTCGAGAATGAGATCCAAGTCCTAAGGGGAAGGCAACAAGTTAATCCCAGCCGACCACAGGAAGCACCAGCATCAGTGTCAGTTGCCCCAGTGGAAGGCCAGAGATGGGAACGTGTGTCCTCACGTCTGGAACGGATGGAGGAAGTAGAGGAAGATCCGGGCGAGGGACCCTCCCCAAAACCACCAAGGAAGGCAACTCAGAAGACTAACAGACATGGAGAAGATAGTGACGATGAAGGCCAGAGATGGGAACGTGTGCCCTCACGTCTGGAACGGATGGAGGAAGTAGAGGAAGATCCTGGTGAGGGACCCTCCCCAAAACCACCGAGAAAGGCAACCCAGAAGACTAACAGACGTGGAGAAGATAGTGATGATGAGGGAAAAGTCACTGCTTCCTCTACTCGTAAACCTCTGAAAATTACTGAAATCCAAAGTGCGAGAAAGGAGTTTGCCCGACTCCCAGGTGAACGCCTTGTCACTTGGCTGCTCCGGTGTTGGGACAATGGGGCCTCCTGCATGTCCCTAAGCTGCGATGAGGCTCGTCAATTAGGAAACATTGCTCGAGACTCATCTATTGATAGAGGCATCAGCAGATGTCTCGATGGAGTCGCCAATCTCTGGGAGAGGATTCTATCAGCTGTAAAGGCAACCGGTCTTCTCAAAAATGATTTGGAGCCTGTACTGGAAAAATGGAGTACAGCTGAGGAAGGTATCCAGTACCTGAGAGAAATGGCTGTGGCAGAAATGCTGTTCGATCCCATGTTTGTCCCTGGGGACCCAGAGGATTACCATGACCCAGAAAAGGTGAGCGGTACTCCGGAAATATGCAAGAAACTCATACGGTCAGCACCAGGGAAGTATTCCAGTGTACTATTAACGAACTCTAACAGGTATGATGAGCTGGATAGGAGACCTGAAATTTTTGAGCTCATCCTTTCACTGCAAAATATCGAATACTCACTACTGCCACACCGTACCACCATCGCAGCCATCTGTAAAATGGTGGATAGAATGGACCAAATGGAGAAAAGACAGGACAACATGCAGAAGAGCTGGTCTGCGGCAAGGAACCACAGTGAACCTGTGGCAGTCTCAGCTGTCAGACGCAAACGCACACCTGCCCGAGTGAAGGACCGCACTGAGCCTATGTCACGTGGTGCCATGTGGAACTACCTGCGTGACCATGGAGAGGATATGAAGAAGTGGCATGACGAACCCAACTTTGTACTGCGAGCACGGGTAAGAAAATTACAAAAGAGGTCAGCCACTACTGAGGTTGCCTCTACCGCTGCAGACAACCAATAAAGGGGCCCTGCCCTCAGCCAGGGGGGGGAAAGGGATAATAGAGTGTATTGGACTGTGTGGATTCGGTGGCCTGGCACATCAGAACCACAAAAATATAAAGCACTGGTGGATACCGGTGCACAGTGCACTCTGATACCCTCAGGTTTCGAAGGGACAGAACGGATACATATACATGGGGTGACTGGGGGTTCGCAGGAACTGTCTGTATTGGAGGCCGAGATAAGCCTCACTGGTAGAGACTGGCAGAAACATCGTATAGTGACTGGCCAGGGGGCTCCTTGCATACTTGGAATAGATTACCTAAGAAGGGGACATTTCAAGGACCCCAAAGGATACAGATGGGCTTTTGGAATAGCTGCTATAGAAACAGACAGTATTAAGCAGCTGTCTGATTTGCCTGGCCTATCAGAGGACCCGTCTGCTGTGGGGTTACTGCGGGTGGAAGAACAACGGGTGCCAATTGCCATGAGAACAGTACACAGACGACAGTACCGTACTAATAGGGATTCCTTGCTCCCTATCCATAAGCTCATTCAACAACTAGAAAGTCAGGGAGTAATTAGTAAGACCCATTCACCCTTCAATAGCCCCATATGGCCAGTGCGCAAAGCCAGTGGAGAATGGAGGCTGACAGTGGACTATCGTGGCCTTAATGAGGTCACACCCCCATTGAGTGCTGCAGTGCCAGACATGTTGGAACTCCAGTATGAACTGGAATCGAAAGAGGCAAAATGGTATGCCACCATTGATATTGCCAACGCATTTTTCTCTGTCCCTTTGGCCACAGAGTGTAGGCCACAGTTTGCCTTTACTTGGAGGGGTGTTCAGTACACTTGGAATCGTTTGCCCCAGGGGTGGAAACACAGCCCGACCATCTGCCATGGGCTGATCCAAGCCACGTTGGAACAGGGCGGTGCTCCAGAGCACCTGCAGTATATAGATGATATCGTTGTGTGGGGTGATACAGCGACGGAGGTTTTTAAAAAAGGAGAACGAATAATCCAGATCCTCCTGTCTGCTGGTTTCGCTATTAAGCGAGACAAAGTGAAGGGCCCTGCCCAAGAAATCCAGTTTCTAGGGGTGAAATGGCAAGATGGGCATCGCCACATCCCAACTGATGTGATCAACAAAATTACTGCAATGTCTGCGCCCACTGACAAAAAAGAGACACAGTCCTTCCTGGGTGTGGTAGGCTTCTGGAGGATGCATATCCCAAATTATAGCCTCATTGTGAGCCCCCTCTATCAGGTGACCCGAAAGAAGAATAGCTTCGCGTGGGGCCCTGAACAGCAGCAGGCCTTTGAGCAAATCAAGCAAGAGATAGCCCGTGCTGTGGCCCTGGGGCCAGTACGGATGGGACAGGATGTGAAGAACATCCTTTACACGGCTGCTGGGGAGAAAGGTCCCACTTGGAGCTTGTGGCAGAGAACCTCAGATGAGACCCGAGGCCGACCCCTAGGATTCTGGAGTAGAGCATATAGGGGGTCGGAAGAGGGCTACACTCCAACTGAAAAGGAGATCTTAGCCGCATATGAAGGGGTCCGGGCTGCCTCTGAGGTAATTGGCACCGAAACACAGCTTCTCCTGGCACCTCGACTTCCAGTGCTGAATTGGATGTTTAAAGGGCAGGTTCCCTCCACTCACCATGCCACAGACGCCACATGGAGTAAGTGGGTTGCACTAATCACACAGCGGGCCCGGATGGGGAACCTCAACCGTCCAGGGATCCTAGAAGTGATCATGGACTGGCCCGAAGGTAAAAAGTTTGAAGCACCACCAGCAGAAGAGGTGTCACGCGCCAAAGAGGCTCCCCCGTACAATGAACTTCCGGATAACGAAAAGAAGTTCGCCCTGTTCACTGATGGATCGTGCCGCATTGTTGGGAAACATCGCAGATGGAAGGCTGCAGTGTGGAGCCCCACACGACAAGTCGCAGAGGCCACGGAAGGAAGAGGAGAATCGAGTCAATTTGCGGAGGTAAAGGCTGTCCAGCTGGCCCTAGACATTGCTGAGCGGGAGAAATGGCCAGTGCTTTACCTCTATACTGACTCATGGATGGTGGCCAATGCCTTGTGGGGGTGGTTGCAGCAATGGGAGCAAAACAACTGGCAGCGGAAAGGTAAACCTATTTGGGCCGCTGAACTATGGAAGAACATTGCTGCCCGAATTAAGAACATGGTCCTAAAGGTGCGTCACGTAGATGCCCACGTGCCCAAGAGTCGAGCAACAGAGGAGCAACAAAATAACCACCAGGTAGATCGAGCTGCCAGAATTGAGGTGGCTGAGATAGACCTGGATTGGCAGAATAAGGGAGAGTTATTCCTAGCTCGGTGGGCCCATGAGACCTCAGGCCATCAAGGCAGAGATGGAACACATAAGTGGGCTAGAGACCGAGGGGTGGACATAACTATGGACGCTATTGCGCAGATCATCCATGATTGTGACACCTGTGCCATGATCAAACAGGCCAAGAGGATGAGACCTCTCTGGGGGGAAGGGCGATGGGAAAAGTATAAATATGGGGAGGCATGGCAGATTGATTATATCACCCTGCCAAAGACTTGTAATGGTAAGCATTATGTACTCACCATGGTGGAGGTAACCACCGGGTGGCTTGAGACATATGCGGTACCCCATGCCACTGCCAGAAACACCATATTAGGCCTAGAGACACAAATCCTGTGGCGACATGGCACCCCAGAGAGGATTGAATCAGACAATGGGACTCATTTCAGAAATTCACTGGTGAGCACTTGGGCCAAAGAACATGGCATTGAATGGATCTATCACATCCCCTATCACGCACCAGCTGCTGGTAAGATCGAGCGCCACAACGGTTTGCTGAAAACCACGCTGAAAGCGATGGGTGGTGGAACATTTAAGAACTGGGAGAAACATCTAGCAGAAGCCACCTGGCTGGTAAACACCCGAGGATCAGCCAACCGAGACGGCCCTATACAGTCCAACTCCCTGCGTACCGTGGAGGGAGACAAGGTTCCTGTGGTGCATGTAAAGAATATGCTAGGAAAAGCAGTTTGGGTCCTTCCAGCCTCTGGAAAGGGGAGGCCCCTCCGTGGAACTGTCTTTGCACAGGGACCTGGGTGCACCTGGTGGGTGATGCAGAAGGATGGGGATGTTCAGTGCGTGCCACAGGGAAATTTGATGCTGGGGGAGTGCAGCCTGTGATTCCATGTGTGTATATATATATATATATATATATCTGTATGTACATATGTAATGCATGTTAACTACTGTTCTGTTTATATGTTGATAAAAGTTAGGCATGATGTGATGATGTGTAATAAGGGGTGGAATGTTATGGTTTTGCAATTTGGTTGGTGTTGGTATTCCACATCAGAACACCATGCTTCATAATGGGAGTAAAGGGGACAAGTTTTTTTCTGTGAACTGCCTTAATGAGCATGTGGGGTGGGGCACCGGAAGGGAAGTGAGGAAGGGGACGGGGTTGCTGGACCGGCTCCCTGCGAGGAGACAACGTGGTCAGACCTTCCTGCCTTCCACAGCTCCATCGGTGAGATTGGGGACTTGGTATTCTCTTTGTTGAAACTCTCTTGTTGTTGTTTAGTGTTATTAGGTTATTAAACTGCCATTCGTTCTCAGATCACCTTTTTTTCTCCCTCATTTTTTGTTAGACCTAATTGCAATCTCCCTTCCCTTCCCCGTCTCCCTAAACGCACGTGGCCGGGCCGCGCCGCATTGCCGTACCGTGCCGTGAGAGAAAAAAGGGGGGGGGCTTTTGTTCCTGCTGCCCCGGGTTTTGTGCCCCTGTCCCGGAGTGAGCTCTAGAGAGAACTCCGTGACAAGAACTTAGTCAGAATGCAGTAAAAAATGGATAATCTCATGAGTATTAAGGTACAGGCTTGCTATTTCTGCACTGAATTTGTTTTTATTTTACATGGCTGTGATCTGAAAGTTGCTTGAAACGCAGGCACCTAGGCACTGTTGTGTAACTGAATTTCACACGATAGGTCCTGAAATATCCTGGAATCAAAAACTCTGACTTGTTTTAAGTCTGCTGCTTGAGTCTAATCAGGGTCATAGTGTCTGTGTGCAGTGTTTCTTTCCCTGTAATGCTCCACATCATTTTATTTTGGGAATATTGAAGGAAATGGACTATGTGCCATAACTGTTGTTAGAACAAAGTATGTCTGGTGTGATCTTATGCATAGGTTCTGTAACTGCTCTTCACAGCTCAGGTGTTTGACCTTCCTTTTGGTGAAGTGATGAAATACTGCTGGTTTCTATTTGTGCTTCTAGGCACCTTGAAGCTCTTAGGAATAGAACAATTGTCTCCAGTTCTTTTCAATGATATCAGTAACAGCTCGAGTGTTGCTGCCCACTAGGTAGACCCAAAGAAGCAGATTACAGTGAAACAACACACGAGCTGGACCTGAATGAGGATCACTTTCAAGACAGTGGCTATGCTGCTTCAAGCCTACTTGCTTCTTCCTGCCGCCACTCTATTACCAAGTATCAACAACCTTTCATGATTCAACTTGCAAATGTTTGAAACTAACCCTTGTGTTTCTATGCCTTCCTAGGTGATTCGAGCCCTTGTCAACCCCAAAGATCCAAACCAAGCAGTGTCTTTCCATCAATGGAGAGTTCTTATTAAGCATGAATCGCTGCAATTCGGATGACAGCCTTCCACATGGTAACAGTGATGGACACAAGGGGCTCATCCACATTCATGCTCTCATATCTCCTGGCTCTGCTGAAGCTCCTGACCTGAGCCTGCCAGACACAGCAGTCACCTGCCTGGATTGTGACCCAGCGCCTTTGCAGTGCTGCCCATCCCAAGCACAGCCCGAGTGTCCCAGCAGCAGCACCACCATGCAGGAGCAGGGCAGCATCAGTGAGGTGAAGCTGAGCATCTTAGATGGGGACTTAGAGTCAGGCTGCCAGTCCCAGGCACCAGGCAGCAGCACCAGCTCTGAGCCACTCTCATCTTGACAAGAGGAGTCCCATCTTCACCCTTGACCTCTCAAGCCCTCCTGTCTTTTATTGAATAAAGTCACTCTCATGCTCAGTCATCGCCTCGACTGCATTCTGAGTCTTCAATCACAGGGATTGGGATGAATGCAACAAACAGCAAGGCAGCTCAGCTTGCAATGCTATGGCTGTGGGGTTCGTGCAGGCAGAGCTCTGGGTTCCCATTTTGCCTGGCTTTGGGATGTCTGCAGCAAGATCTCTACCATTTTGTATGGGAGCAAATAATCTCTAGCATCCAGGTTGCTGCTCATGATATATCCCAGTCTTCCTGGCTGTCACTTTGTGATACTTTTCAAAGCCTTCTGATACTCTTTGATGCCTTGGCTGCTCCCTAACACCTCTGTCCTCCTGCCATGTTGACTCACGTCTCCCACTTTTAAGCTGGCTTTGCAGATCATCTCCAGCCCTGTCATCATCACGCTGCAGCAGGAGGTGCTCACCTGGCCCAATGTCTGGCAGTACTGCTTGTTCTGCAGATGAGCAGCTGCCTCCTCATCTCTTCAGCTACAGTAGTTTTTCTCAGGGCAGTTAGATGCAGTCATGCTCCTCTAGATTTGGTGTGTTAAATCCATGCTGCATGGCAGCAGTCAGTGCAATACAAAGGTGTTCTGTGTGCCATAGCATTTCTCCAGGGGCTGCCAAAGGTAGAAGCACAACACAGCACCATCCTTCTGACAGTAATGTCTGTGAGTGTTAGACATGTGAGCACTGCATCATCCCCAGCGTGTCAGTGCTTTTCCACACCAACCTGACTCTCACACTCTGCACTGAATGTAACTCTGCTCTTGTGGAGACAAATGCTTTCTGTCACATCCTCCATCCCTGCAACCATTTGCCGGTAGGCAGCTCTTGCAGAAGAATCAAGCAGCAGAACCTTGTGCTCACCCTACAGCATGCAAATGCTATGAAAGCAGAAATAACCTGGCATGCTCTGGGTCTGCAAGGCTGCACAGATGGGAGAGGTAGATTGTGTTTTTGCAGTGGAAGTTTCCAGTATTTTCAGTACATAGTGTAGGCCCTAACTGAATGTATAACCCTCTTGTAAAACAGCTGTATAAGTAGTTTTTCCACCAAGAAAGTTGCTGAACAGAATTAAGTTCAGACTGGGGGCATTCTGACATGGGGAGAATTGAGACAAGCACAAGATAAATACAGGGTGGGTAGAGCCCAGCACAGGACAGAATGAATGTACTGACTTTTGGAAACATTGCCCTTCTCTGTCCGCAGAAAAGTACAAGGCAGACCTAAAAACAAGAGGTTGGTAATTGACCTTCTATGGAAATGAATCCTAGCCACAGTCTCGAGGAGTCTGTGAGCCTGAGATGCTCAACCAATGAGAGCCATGAGAGCATCACCTGCAGTGGGTTTAGGGCACAGAACAGAATTGATTTCACTGACTGGTGTGCAGTTTCTCCCTTGCCAATAGGGGATGTGCGCGCAGTATTGCAATAATGAATAAGCACTGCTGCTATCGCTGCCATCTTTGCCTAACTAGAAATCTTTGACTTTGAGAGTTTCTCACACAAGGGGAGAGGGTAAGAAAGTAAAGAGGCACAGAAAACTAAGGGAAACTGCTCTTCTTTATCTTATCTATAAAAATTGATACGATGCTGTTGTGCATTTTTTTTAATTTTATTTTTAATTTTTTGCTAATGTCAGTTAGATTGTTTTAAAATATCCACACACCAAAATCTGACTACCAAGCAAATGTAATGAAAATGAAATGAAGGTGAGTTAGTGGAAAGCACAAGGCCATATTATATTAGGCTCCAGCAAATTTACAGGCAGTCACTGCACGAAGAGGTAGATCTGAGTTGCACATTATATGATTCCCACAAAGATTAAGGAAATCTGAAGCTTTCAATATATTTTTTTAATTCTTTTTTCATTTCATTTTTAAACACCTGACCCAGACCCCAACCCTCACAGGAGCTGTAAAGATAACAGCATTAACCAGCAATGTAACTCTAATCCTAACCCTTACCCTGATTCTAAAATCGTCCCTAACTCCAAATGCAACAACAAAAATGATGCTAGAAGTTTGTAGCAAAAGGAACCTTAACCCTGATCATAATCCAAAAAAAAAATCATTATGGTAACAATAATCTTTACCTTAAGAGTAATATTAATCAGAGCCCAGATGATGCCTGCATCCAATCAGAAGCATGCTTTGCATTATTTAAGAGTTGTATTTTTTCCAATGAACTCTCTCTATTATCACGTTTATAAAGTAACAGAGTCTGTTCTTTTTCTCCTGACACTGTGCCTTACTCCTGACATCCCCTGGAAATGACCCAGATAGGGCACCATCAAAGTAATGCTAATAGTAATGTCAATCCTAAGGGTATCTCTAGCCTCAGTGTTAATGGGACGCTAACAACAATCCCAACAGCCTTAAACATTCTGGTGGTGTGAAAGAGGTGCTGCCTTGCACATGCTGGGCAGTCCCATTGCCTGTTAAATGCAGGCGGCAGCGTAGAAACATGATGCCCGTGGTCAGAATGCCCTGTGGCAGATCCTGGCACCGGAGAACTGACCGGAGAACCATGAGAGAACTGACAACAAATCACGCGACATCAGAACCGACCCAGTGGTTATTTACAAGCCTTGGGAGACCCAGACAGGATCTCAGAGTGGTGAATGTAGGTACAGAAGTTGTTACTACTCTGTTTTCTTCTAAAAGAAGTGGTTTTTTTTCATCTCAGAAGTTTGGGGGGGGGGGGGGGGGGGGGGGCGGGAAAGGGATATCAATTTAATTACTCATTAATTTATTGACAGACATTCACGTTTGCTACGTTTGGAGAAGTTTTTATTTGTTTGCTGTGGTTTGATTTTTTTTTTTTCTTTTTTTTTTCCCCCTTCCCTCCTCTTCCATCTTTGTGTTCTTCCCCTATAATCAAAAGAACGGATCCCCAGGGTCTGTCCCGCAGACGTTCTTTCCGTGGTCTCTGCTGCCACCTGCTGGCCAATAAGTGGAACTGCCACTGTTGGGCGTTTGGTGCCGCAGGAAGCACAACGCAGATCTGAGTTCTGACCGGTCTACGCAGCAAATCCGCCAATCTTTATTGCGATAAGCCCTCCAGACAAGAGCATAAAGTCTTTGCCTGAGGGCAGGGTTAGTAGTAATGGATGTCAGTTTTGAAATTTCCAGTCCATTCACCATAGCACTTTCTGCCTCCATGTCCCATAACCAAAGCAGCTATGCTGGCATGCTCTCTTGGTTTCTGTCTAAACCACTGTACTATATCCATCAGTTCAGCTGCTGTATTATGGGCAGCAGGGTTTGGGGGGTGGACACTGGTCAGGGCACTCCCACCAGCCTATCCTGCATTTTTTTTTTTTTTTTTTTTTTTTCATTTTTGGGTTACAATCAGTCAGATCTCAAATAGATCTAGTCCAAATGGAACCTCAAAATCTGACCTTTTAGTGCCTTCATTTACAGAGTCCATTTTATACAGATTCCCTTGTACAGGGCCCCCATGGTCCTCCAGACAGTTGTTACTGATTTTCCATAGGAGAATGATTGAATTAGGTTTTTTCCCATCAAAACTGCCACCTGTCTTTCCAATTTTTCAACACTATCATTCAATAGCTGATTTGCATCAGCCTGAGCCTCTTCAGTTATGTTCAGACAGTTCAAGGCCATTAAAAGTGGCCATGCCACCATGAACACAGCTAACTGTCATTCTCAAGTTGTAAGTATGTCTTTGCTAAGACCATGGAAATACTCAGTCAGGTGGGCCAGGGACTCATGGACCCTCCCTCCGTCCCACACACGGCCCCATTTTTCAGTGACAGAAGCAGTGCTGCATTTTGAGGATCCTAGGAATCCCAGGACATGCCCTGACAAAAGGTCATTCAAAGGGGTAGTCTTTCCCCATCCAAACAACTCCATGATATTCACAGAATCACAGAATTGTAGGGGTTGGAAGGGACCTCCAGAGACCACTGAGTCCAGTCCCCCTGCCAAAGCAGGTTCCCTACACCACGTTGCACAGCTCAGCATCCAGGCAGGTCTTGAATATCTCCAGAGAAGGAGATTCCACAACCACCCTAGGCAGCCTGTTCCAGTGCTCTGTCACTCTCACCATAAAGAAGTTATTGCACACATTAGTGCAGAATTTCCTATGGTGCAGTTTCTGTTTGTTTCCCATTGTCCCTCCTCCACACACTGCTGAAAAGAGTCTGGCCTCACCTCTTTGCCCCCCACACCTCAAATATTTATAGACCTGGATCAGGTCCCCTCTCAGCCTTCTTTTCTCAAGGCTAAACAGACCCAGTTCCCTAAGTCTCTCCTCATAGGGGAGATGCTCCAGGCCCTTCACCATCTTTGTGGTCCTCCACTGGACTCTTTCCAAGAGATCCCTGTCTTTTTTGTACTGGGGAGCCCAGAACTGGACACAATATTCCAGATGAGGCCTCACCAGGGCAGAGTAGAGGGGGAGGATCACCTCCTTCGACCTGCTGGACACGCTCTTTTTAATGCACCCCAGGATGCCATTGGCTTTTTTGGCTACAAGGGCACACTGCTGGCTCATGGTCAATCTGTCGTCCACCAGGACGCCCAGATCCCTCTCAGCAGAGCTCCTCTCCAGCAGCTCTTCCCACAGCCTGTACTGGTGCATGCAATTATTTCTACCCAGGTGCAAGACTCTACACTTGCTTTTGTTAAACCTCATCCGGTGTCTTACTGCCCAGCTCTCCAGCCTGTCCAGGTCTCGCTGAATGGCAGCACAGCCTTCAGGCGTGTCAGCCAATCCTCCCAACTTCGTGTCATCAGCAAACTTGCTGAGGGTGGTCACTATCCCCTCATCAAGGTCGTTGATGAAGATTTTGAACAAGACCGGACCCAGCACAGACCCCTGGGGGACGCCGCTAGTTACAGCCCTCCAGCCAGACACTGCACCGCCAACGACAACCCTCTGCACTCTGCCAGTCAGCCAGTTCTCGACCCACTTCACTGTCCAATCACCTATCCCATACTTCCTCAGCTTTGGTATAAGTATGTCATGGGAGACTGTATCAGTTATAGAGGTTATAGAGTTCAATTCCTGTAGTCAATTTGGCGGCCCAGGTGGGACCAGCTCTGTTCGGTGCAGGACCAGCTGAGAGGGAGACACTTTTGGCGCACCCTGAGATTTCTCTGAAGGACTCCCTTCCTCACCTGATCACTGCAGGGACAGACAAGGACCACTCATAGGTGGACCAGGTATGTGTATGGTAAGTGGAGCCCATATGTCTTGAGGAGACATCCTACACAGTTTACAGCCATACGTGCTGCTCCCAGGGACGTGAGCTCATGGCTTTGGTTGCCAGCTGGGGTAGGAAGACTCCTTGGGTGAGTTCCTATGAAAGGGAACTGTATGTCATATGAATGGAAACAAGAACAAATACTCTCTCCCAGGTAGTTGACAATAGGAGGGACCTAGGTTGGTCTCTCCTACGGGTATGGGATATAGTGGATAGCCTGTCAAATGGTAGCCTGGGTTCTCCAAGTTGTAATCACGGGGGTTATAGGTTGTATGTTCAATATTATCATCTGCTTTAAGTGTTTGGTACCGTGTGTCAAGCCGACTCTGGGAAAAACATTAACGTTTGCAACTGGTCGACCAGAGTATGAGTGTTATTAAGATTCCAGCTAGAAAACGTTGTCAGCATTGTGTAGTATGAATAAACCATGGTTTTTGATCTAAATGTCAGAGTGAGTGTGGTGTGAGTGAGACACAGAACAGCTGCAGGGTGAGTGCCGAGTCCCGATCCATGTTTCCTTCCTCCTGTGAGGGAAATGGCCAGACACGGACAAAGTGAAAGACTGTGTTGTCTGTCCACTCATATGTACTTTCTGCTTGTATGTAAGAAGACGGGAGTTTGTACTCTGTAGATTAGTAAGATTGTCCTGAGGAGAGGTGTACATTCCACCCGACCAATGAGTGTCAACCCATTTATGTAATACTATGTACTGCTTGCGAGGAAGTGTGTGAGGGAGGTGGTTCAATCAGTGCTGGTTCTGTGGCACAGTGTTTATAACTGAAGAATACAGACTGTATTAAGGGAGTTTATGTGAACTGTAGAACTGTACTGTTTGACAAACAGTTTTGATGGTATAAGAAAGTGTAATTGTTAATGATATATGGAAGTGTACTTGAGGGAATGTGGAAGTGTATCTGAGCATACAAACAGAGGAAGCATTTACAGAAGAAAAAAGGTTAAAGTGAGTTTACCTGCACTGACATGAGAGCAACACCCTGAACCTCTGCCCTGTGAGCTGAGCAGAGCAGAGCAGAGACACAGTCCTCATGTATCAGGTAGTGTTATTCTGCTTACCAAATGAATGAGTTCACTACAGAAGAGGCAAATCTTCCCCTCTGCTCCATTTGTGGCATACTCTGGAGTTCAAGACATTGCAAAGCTATGGCACATCTACTTTCTTTCAATGATGACGCCTTAGTATGCTCTGGGCTGTCATTTCAATTGCATCTAAAGAAGTCTAGGGTCATGCCAGCTGACAGGAAGCTGGCAAATGTTGTCTCATTGTAAGGAAGAGCAAGAAAGATGACATGGGCAATTATGGACCTGTCAGTCCAGAGCCTGGTAAAATTATGGAGAAAATGATGGTGGGAGTTATGGAAAAACAGCTGAAGGACAATTCTGTCATTGGTTGCAGCCAACACAAGTTTGTGAGGCAAAGGTCCTGTTTAATTTAAGCTCATTCTGTGACACAGTTATCCGTTTAGTTGACCAAGGGAAGCCAGTTGATGTAATCCTTGAGGATTTCAGTGGAGATTTTGATACTGTTTCTCACAACAACCTTCTGGACAGAATGTTCTGCATATGGCTAGACAGAAACACAATGTGGTGGGTGAGCAGTTGGCCAGTAGGTCAGTCCCAAAGGATTATAGTCAGTTTTTTCCATCAGGCTGGTAGATGGTCACTGTCGGGGTCCCCAGGGTTCCATTTTGGGGCCACTTTCCTTTCATGTTTATGCAGATGACTTGCATGCAGGACTAGAAGACGTTCTGAGCAAGTTTGCTGATGAGACCAGATGAGGAGGTGCTGTTGCCTCCACTGAGGGTGGAGAGGACTTGCAGAGAGATGTGGACAAGTCAGAGAAGTGGGTACCAGTTGGTACTAAGCACCAAGTGCATAACGTATAACAAGAACAAGTGCCTGATTGTGCACCGCAGAACATAAAGGACTTCAAACTCTGGGAGAATGTGCAAACGAGGGCACTGGAACTGAGAGATCTGAAGTTCAGAGTTTCACAGGGATTGACTGCTTGTTCAGACTGGGCCCTTCTCACATCCCTTCTCACATCCTGCAATGAAACATAGGTCTCATATGGGACATGAACCTCACAGCGTCCTTGCACCACATGTAGAGCCTGGGATCTTCTGCCCCCATGTCTTTCATTTAACATCATACGGACCTCCAACCCATTGCCCCAGGAAATGCCAGGAGCCAACATGAGAGACAGGATCTCTTTACCACTGGTCTTGCAATCAGGGCTTGACCTGTCTGCTTTGTAAGGCAAAGGAGAGGTTTCTTAGCATGCCAGTGCCTTTGCCTGCCTGTAGTCATGGCTTCCAGTTATCTTCTCTAACAAGTCCCTTGGGAAGCTTACTTGGTAATGGCCCTCAGTGGGCCCATTAATACTCCAAGAAACTTCACTGTTACTTCCTACTTTGTCTTGTTGAGCACTTTGTGCAAACTTCTCTCTGCACTAGAGGCTGATGAACTCAGCATCAAATGCACCCTGGGGCCCATTATAACCTAAAGAATCTCCTGTGCCTTATGCCATCTTGTTATCTTCTTCAGGTTATCAGAACTTGTTCAGCAAAAAGGAGGGATATCTGGAGAGAGCTTAAAGAATCCAGTATAAATTTATTGTCTATTTATTTATAGTTGGGTTTAAAGAAGACATTAAAGCAGCACTGTGCAACTGATACCAATCCAGGATGTCCCAATGAGTTCTGTACTGTTACTGTGTTGACAAAGGTCCTTCTCAACCTCCCCACCCAATTTCTGCTCACAATGGACCTATGGGACTTGCATCACTTTTCTTCACATCACTCTTCTCCTCTGCATTCATCCGCTCAGTGTTAAAACTGCTTTGCACCAACACCCACTGGCTTTCCTCAGAGAACCAGCTACACATGGAAAAGGAAAGATTTCTCTTTTTTATCTGGCCAGCAAATGGAAAGAAAGGTGATGCAATTGAATGAACAGTAAAACACAGTGATCAACTGCATGCCATGTTCAAGCGGCATCTAATGAAGTTTGTCTTTCATATGGAATATTTTTAAAAGAAATGATTTATTCTGAGGTAGGATAGGATAGATTGAATCACAGTGAAGTAGTTGACAACAGAGGCCATCAGACTCTGAGAGATGGAGCAAATTCCAGTAATCTTCCTGGGATAGATCAGCCAGGTAGTTGAGAGGTATCAACTTAAAACTGATCAGGACTTGTGAGTATTTCACACATTGAGATGGGTTAACACATTCTCATTGATTTATATCTTTGTCTCCAACTCTGTTTTTCACTTTTACTGACATTAATGAACATCTTTCAGACTTTGTGCCTTAATAAAAAAGAGACAGTGATTGAGAAAAAGAAAAAGTATAAGAAGAAAAAGAAAAAGAATAGATAGGAAGGGATAGATCAAATCACAGTGAAGGAGTTGACAACACATTCCATCAGACTTTGGGGAGATGGAACAAATTCCAGTAATCCCCCTGAAAGTCAGAAATCAGACAGATAATTGGGAGGTATCTGACTGAACAAAGAGCAAGGGATGGAGAAATCTGGAGGGCAGTGGGAGTAGTGTGTGCCCAAATGGCCTGCTGAAAACATGCCCTTAACCATGGCCATTTCTTTAGGAGAGCTGAAAAAACTTGGAGGATGAGGCACATCAAATAGGCAGCAGGGAAGAGTAGTGCTGGGCACCAGGCTACAGTCACAGGGCATTGGCACTGGCACCGCTGTCTGTGTCTCTGAACCTGAAGGCATTTGTGTCCAGCGAACACAGTTCTGGAAAACATTGTAGTTTCAGTAAAAGAAAAAAAAAGACATCAAATCACCTCAAAGATTCATATTTACAACTTAAAATGGAACAAGACTCATGAGAATTTTTCATGTTGAGAAGGGTTAACACATTTTCATTGATTTCCATCTTTGTCTTCAATTATTTGTTTCAGTTTTATTGACATTTATGATCAACTATTAAGCTTACAGCCTCAAAATAAATAAATAAATTAAAAGAGATACATTTGCATCTTGCACATGGCCTGATGCCCCTTTCACCTTCACAGTTCCCACAAGTCCTTCCATGCCAGAAAGTATGAGATCCAGCAGAGCACCTCTCCTCTTTGGTTCCTCCACTGCTTGGTCAAGAAGCTGCCATCTGTGCTCTCCAGGGATCTGCTGGATGCCACATGCCCTGCTGTGCTGTCCCTGCCACAGATAATGGAGTGACAAAGGCCACCAAATGGGACAAGGGACAGACAACATCAGATTCCCATCTGTCTGCAGAGGGCACCTTCCATTTACTCTCCCTGATCAGGAAGACAGGAAAAGACACTGATGGTCTCCTCTGTTTGCCATTTCCATTAGCTCTGACCTGTCTGCTCTTCCATCCCCAGGCAGAGCTCAGTGCACTCTCACAGAGGGCAGTCGCCCTTCTTTGTCTCCTCGCCCATCCATCCTAAAGACTCGGTATCCCCCTTGTGCTACAGTGCAGTCGTGGAAACCATTAAACTGTGTCCCCATGGTCCAAACAGGAGCTCAGGCCTGCAGCTCTACCAAGATTTCTAGCTTCTTGTGTGTTGGTGTTTGCATTAGTGCAAAAGCACAGAAGTAAATATCCTAATTGAAAAGCATCACTGGACATTGCCTGACTGGATAGCTCATCTATAGAATCAGTGTGCAGAAGGTGGCACACAAACATTAGACCGATCGTGGTTCTTGGAGGTGACGTAGCAGCACGGACACACCATGGGCATGGCTTTCCTGAAGGCCCTGTGCTGCTCTTGTAGCTGTGAGTGAATTCACCGGACAGCCGGTGCTATCCCCTCTCTGGCCCTCAGCTGATGCCCAGGAAGGAGGTGTCTATCTCAGGGATTTCCCACACGGTTTACAAGCACTTGCAAACATCAGGAGCAGCCCAGGCACCTTGGGCATCACCCAGTGTCTGTGTGTGAGCTGCTGCCTCCCAGCTGAAGGACCGAGGACTCAGAGCAGGAGCTCACATGCAGGCAACTCCTTGTTCACTTCTGAACTGAACCAGAGAAATCCCAGCTCCTGTGGTTCTGTGGGGAGCTGAATCCCATTTCAGCTCCAGGATTTCTGTCAAGGGATGAGACTCCTGCGCTGCCTCAGCTGGATCACTGCCCTGCACAGGGAAAGTCCAAACCTCGCCTTCCTTGTCTGGTTGCCCTTATTGTTTCATCAAACAATCTCTGGGAGCACTCCCCATATGTCTCCAATCAGTCACTGACCACTGGACATGTGGTGGTTAATTGAGTGGATTTCAAAGCACAGTCATGATGCTGTTGTCTTTCAGGAGCTGTTGGCCATGAGGACCCAGGGACATGTCAGGGGAAATGAGTGGGAAGGATAAAAATGACATAATCTGCTGCTTGCTTGTCCAGGTTCCTGGGACACAGGGAGCTCATAAAAGTGGGCAGAGCTGCAGAGAGACAGCTGTGCCCAGGAGCAGATCTCGTGCACAGCACAGCCTGCAGGTGACAGAAGGAGAGGAGAGAAATTGGAGAGAGCTTGCAGGATGTGTGTGGTGTGAGCGGGCTGTGAGCTCACTGCAGGAGCATTGCTCACAGACCATGACAAGGTAAGTCTCACAGCTGACCATGAGCTGCTTTTAATTAAGGGGTAACTATAACTGGGACATCCCATAGGAGATCTGACTGCAGGCACTGCATGTTTCTTTACTGTGGAAAAAGCTTTCTGCTCCAGCTGAGACGGGTGCCCAGGGCTGTCCTGCAGAGCAGGGTCCCTGCTGTGCCCCAGGGGCTGTGTGCCGGGTATGGGACTCAGCCGCGTGCCAGGCTCAGCACTCAGCCTGCCCGGGGAGCTGCCCAGGGCGCTGCGGGGAGACGTGTGGGGTAAGGAGCCCCCGGCAGGGTTTGTGCTGCCACAGCTGCTGCCTGGGGCAGGGGATCACAGCTCCACTGCACAACTGAATGTTTCTGAGGGCACTTTGCAAGAGGAGAGCCAAGGCAGGGGGTTTCCATTTCCTGTTCTGAGGCAAAGAGGTTTGGAGTCAGAAATCTAAAAGGGGCAATAAGAGTTCTGAGAATTTTTCATCAATCAATTGCTTGTTTTGTGAACACTCACACATGATGTGCTTTCAGTCTCCCCTTTCTCGAAGGATGGAATTATCTTCATTTTCTGTAGGCATGAATAATTCACTTATCCTACAAACAGGCAGCATTTTCTAACTGAAACTGAATGCCACAGAAGCTCGGGTAGGGGGCTCTAAGAGCACTTGGGGTAAAGATATGAGACATGAAACAGATGAAAATATCCAGGGAGAAGGGATAAGAAAATAAGAGGAAGGTTAGAGCTCCATATGCTGCTTCTGCTTAAGGAATGCTGATCTACATGAAATTAAATGCAAGTAATGGTGCTAAATGTACACTATTGTAGGAGAATTAAAACATTTCATAGTATAGCAGGAGTAGTGCCTCTGAGAATGGTCTGGACTTGTCATTATCTTCTGCACTCTGAGCAGGACTCCAAGCCCAACAACAGCAGATGCCCAACAGCAGCTCCATCAGTGAGTTCCTCCTGCTGCTGTTGGCAGACACGCGGCAGCTGCAGCTCCTGCACTTCTGGCTCTTCCTGGGCATCTACCTGGCTGCCCTCCTGGGCAACGGCCTCATCAGCACAGCCGTAGCCTGCGACCGCCGCCTGCACACCCCCATGTACTTCTTCCTCCTCAACCTGGCCCTCCTCAACCTGGGCAGCATCTCCACCACTATCCCCAAAGCCATGGCCAACGCCCTCTGGGACAACAGGGCCATCTCCTACACAGGATGTGCTGCACAGCTCTTTTTCTTTACCTTCTTCATGTCAGCAGAGTATTCCCTTCTCACCATCATGTCCTATGACCGCTACGTTGCCATCTGCAAGCCCCTGCACTACGGGACCTTGATGGACAGCAGAGCTTGTGCCACCATGGCAGCAGCTGCCTGGGGCACTGGGGTTCTCAATTCCCTGCTGCACACTGCCAGTACGTTTTCACTGCCTCTCTGCCAAGGCAATGTTGTCAACCAGTTTTTCTGTGAAATTCCCCAGATCCTCAAGCTCTCCTGCTCAGAATCAAATCTCAGGGAAGTTGTGTTTCTCATTTTTACTATCAGTTTAGACGTAGGCTGCTATGTTTTCATAGTTGTGTCCTATGTGCAGATCTTCGTGGCTGTGCTGAGGATGCCCTCTGAGCAGGGACGGCGCAAAGCCTTCTCCACGTGCCTCCCTCACCTGGCCGTGGTCTCCCTGTTTCTCAGCACTGGTGCTTTTGCCTACCTGAAGCCCCCCTCCATTCCCTCCCCACTCCTGGATCTGACAGTGGCACTTCTGTACTCAGTGGTTCCTCCAACACTGAACCCTATTATCTACAGCATGAGGAACAGGGAGATCAAGCACGCTCTCAGGAAGGTGTTGCAATACTCACTATTCCCGCTTCAATAAAGTGCACATCTTCATCGCATGATTCCCAGTGATGGTTCTTCATCTTTTATGCATCTTTGATTGATTGATTGATTATGTGAGATATAGCAACGTGCAAAAAAATGTTATTGAACTTATAAATAAAAATTTGTTTCACTTCTTTCACACCTACTATCCATTTTCTCACTCCAAGAGCTCATGTAAACATGGAAACAGATTCCCCGAATAGGTTAAGAGATAAATAAATAGCATTCAAAATACGCTTTTCCTTAGCTCTTCTCTTATCCAACTTTGTCTGGATTTGGGGAAGGTACAGCCACAGATAGAAGCACAACTAGTTCTTTTCATTCCTCCTCTCTTTACACTGATACAGTGCACAGAGGATTCGAGTCCTCTCATTTCTACAGGCCTGAAGGTCTTGTGTGTCTCACAGCAGTCCCGTCGTCTCTACAGCAGCACTCAGTGGTTTGCTTAATTTTCTTATCTCAATACTTGGAACAGCTACAGGACCTGTAGCATAAGTGACCGCAGAGCTCCTTATGAGGGGTGGAGTGACAGTGGGATCTGTCCAGAGCTTGGAGCAACTGCAGGATGTGTAGCAAAAACTTGGAGCTATTGCAGGGACTGTGCCAGGAGTTGCAGAGGCTGCAGCAATGTCAGCAGATCCAGCTCTCTTCCCCTTGAAGATGCTGAATAGTGTTGAACACAGCTCAGTAGGTGTGGGCCAGGCCCTGGCACACTGCAGTCATTTGGGCCTTTTTAGGATTACCAGTGCCACAGCAGACCTGTCTCCAATATTCTACCAGTTTCTCAGGATCCTGCAGTTGCTCGGAGATGAAGTTCCAAAGCCCTGGGGGTGCCCACCACTCCAGGCAGCTGCCCAGACTGTCCCACACCCCCTGCCATGCAGAGCCTTCTCACCTTGGGGCAGATCTCTCACTGATATTCCTGAATAATTGTTTAACCTCAATCCTAGAATCATAGAATCACCAAGGCTGGAAAAGGCCTGAAAGATCATCCAATCCAACCGTTCACCTATTACCAATAGCTCCCACTTAACCATGTCCCTCAACACAATATCCAGTCTCTCCTTGAATACCCCTGGTCTCCCAGAGACGACAGTGTAAAATGTGTAATTCCTAATCATACCAACAATATTACTTCCAAAACCCAAAGATGTCCAAAGAGCTGAATGTGCACAAAACTTCACTTTGCCAATTTTATCGTGGTACAAACCAAGGTCAAACAGCATAGCAAAATAAATACCCTAATCCAGCATCCAGAGTTGACAAATGATGCAGCAGGGAAAACAAGCAGCAAGCAAGGAGCTGTGAAATGCAGCTTCATGAGAAGACTCAGCAAGCTTCACAAATAGGGAAACTATCAGCACCATGGCCTGCACATCTCCAACTCCCACAAAGCCCTGTCCACTCTGGACAGATGTGCTGTTACCACAACCCTTGGAGCCTCACATCAGGCACCAAAATGACTGTGGTTGTTGAACCCAACATGTGGCTCAGCAGCACACAGTGCTTTGTGCACTGCCCCATTCCCAGTGGGATGGGGATGAGAACTGGGAAAAAGAGTACAACTTCTGGGTTGTAACAAAGCAGTTTACTAAGAGAGATAAAAGGAGAGGAGTAATAGTAATCACTATATATCCGTTGATATAGAATCGTATGTAACAACTGATGCACAAGCACTTGCTCAGCACCACCAGACTGATGCTCAGCTGGGCCCTGAGCAGTGAAGAGACTGAGATGAACTCCCACCCCTTTCAATACAATTTCTGCTTGCTGTCAGCTGATAGAGAACGTCCCTTTGGCCACTATCAGTCAGCTGTCCTCACTCTGTTCCCTCCCAGCTCCATGTGCCCTCCACTGACCATGGCCTTGGCTCTGTACAACACTGCTTAGCAGCAGCTGTAAACATCAGAGTGTTATCAATGGTTTTCTCCTAGAACCAAAACACTGCACCACAGCAGACAGTCTGAAGAAAACAATTCCATCCCAGCTGTAACTCAGATTCCTGCCTGTCCCCTCTTCTTGTTCTTCCTGATCAGGAAGCAAGGAACAGAATCTGCCGCTCTCCTCTCTGAGCCCTTTCCATCAGTTCTCAGCTGGCTCCTCTGCCATCCCCAGGCAGAGCTCAGTGCCCTCTCATGGATGGCAGCAGCCTTTTCTCTTCTTCCTTGCCCATCCGTCATGCAGAATCTGTACCCCATTTGCTACAGTACAGAGCTGAGAATCAACCCACCGTGTCTCTGTGAACCAAACAAGACCCTAGGCCTGCAAAGGCACAGAGATTTGGAGTTCGCTGAGTGAATGTTTGTGGTCCTCTCATTAGTGTAAGGATTCTTCAGAAAGCATCCCCTTCCAGAAGCATGCTTTGATTTAGCCTGTCTGGGTCTTGCATCTACACTGTGGTACTGATGTTCAGGGCCTTGCTCAGAATCAGCAGCCTGCATGAAAGGAAAAGCTCTGTGGTTTTCTCTTGATTTGTCCCGTTTATTTCCCATGCTACCCGCACTGGTCTACAGGCACTTTAGGGCAGCAGTAGGTTGGGGTTACCCCCAGAGGGTACACAGTAAGATTTAGGACGGGGTATTGGCAACAAGACTTTCTCTGAGGAATCCTCACACAATCCTATAGAACAACTCAGAGGCTTTCCATTCAATCTCCAACAGCAACAATATCCCTCAGCCCTTCTCTGTCACATCCAATTCCCCACCCTTCCCCATTTGGACCTGGTTTAAAGCCCTATAATCAATCAGTGCAGGAGCATTTCAGATGGGGTCATGGAGGAGGCAGACTGCCATTCTTGGGGTGGCCATTTTCCCAGGAGGGCATGGTGGGAGGGCTTTGTCCCATCTGGTTCCACCAACACTTGCATCCACCCAGCAGAAGGCTGTGCCCTCTGTGTCCCACTTGAACTCTGCATGGAGCTTACAGTTGGCAGTGACATGGCTGAGAAGCTCTGGGCATGGATTAAGGGACAGGGAATTAATGTGCCTTCCTAACTTCCTCCCTGCATGCCTTAGCAACTTCCTTGTAATCTCCCCAAGTACCCAGCCCCTTCTTCCAGAGGACGGAGATTCTCTTTTTCTTCCTGAGTCTCAATAGTTTTTCCCAGTTCATCTGCACTGGTCTTCTTCCCCTATGGCTCACCTTATGGCATTCAGGGACAGCCTGATCTCGTGCCTTTAAGATTTCCATCTTGAGGAGTGTCCAGGCTTCCTGGACCCCTTTACCCATAAGGAGCGACTCCCAAGGGACCTGTGCTACAAGTGTCCTGAACAGGTCAAAGTCCGCCCTCTAGAAGTTCAGGATAGTAGTTTTGCTAGTCACCCTTCTGACATCTCCAAGAATAGAGAATTCTACCATTTCATGGCCACTCTGCCCAAGACAGTCCCCAACCTTCTCAACTCCTACCAGTCCTTCACTGTTAGTGAAGAGCAGGTCTAGCAAGGAACCACCCCTGGTAGGACTTCATACCAGCTGTGTTAAGGAAGCTGTCTTGCATGCAATCTATAAACCTCTTGGACTGATTCCTCTGCTATTTATTATATTCCCAGCATATATCAGAGAAGTTGTAGTCTCCCAAGAAAATGAGTGCTGGCAATCTTGCGACTTCAGTAAGCTGCTCATAGAATGCCTCACCCATCAATTAGGCGGTCTATAAGAAACCTTTAGCAAGATGTCACACTTACAGGCCTTTCCCCCGATCCTTACAAACATGCACTTCATTCTGAAGCCCAAGCTCTTCAACATCAAAACTCTCTTTAATATAAAGGGCCACACCACCACCCTTCCTTCCTCCTCTATCCCTTCTGAAGAGCTTGTAACCATCCATCACAGCACTCCAATCATGGCAGTGGTCCCACCATGGGTCGGTAATAGCAACTAGGTCATGGTTTGTCAGATGCACAGTTGCTTCCAGCTCCTCTTGCTTGTTGACCAAGCTGCGTGCGTTGGTGTAGACGCACTTCAGCTGAGGCATCTGCCTCTCTCCCAGCTCAAACAGCATTTCCCTAGGCTTATCTCTGGTAAGCCCTGTTTTGTCCACTCCCCCATCGTAGCTAGTTTAAAGCTCTTTCGATAAGCCCCGCTACCGTCTATGCTAGGATTCACTTCCCCCTTTGAGACAGTTGGGTTCCATTCATGGATAACAGACCATGGGCCAAGTAAACTGTCCTGTGATCAAAGAACTCAAAGTTTCTGGCTCAGTACCAACCTCTGAGACAATTGTTCATTGCTTTGCTTTCCAAGCCTGCTCTGTGTCCCTCACTGCCACTGAAGGTATAGAACAAAAAATCACTTGATCTCCCACTTTGTGAACTAAATGGCCTAAATTCCTGAAATCTCTTTTTATAGTTTGTAGTCTTATCTAAGAAATTTCATCACTGCCCACCTAAACTATGAGTAGTGGAAAATAATCAGTGGACCTAACCAGCATTGGGAGTTTCCTCATTATGTCCCTGACCTGAAACCAAGAAGGCAGCAGACTTACTGACAACTGGGGTCCAGTCTGCAAATGGGGCCCTCTATTCCTCTGAGAAGGGAGTCACCCACCACGGCCACCCTTCTTTCTTTCATGGCAGAGGAAGTCACAAGGCTTGGTAGTGACTGCCTTGCATTAGGTTTCCTCCTAGGCAGATCCTCCATTGCCTCCCCATTCTTATCTCCTTCAGATTTCAGAGTGTCAAACCTGTTGCTTAGATGGATCAGGGGTCGAGGGCTAGGCAGGCATGGGGGAGCTCCTGTGATGTTGAGTTGGGACTCTCTTCCAACCCTTCTCATCAGTCAGGTCTGTCTGACTGTGACAGGGCAGGGAGTCAACCACTTTTCTGGGGGTATCTGCCTGGCAGCCTTCCCTCGGGGATGCCAGCAAGTCACTCCACCAGCCCATCTCCCGATCACACTCCCTGATGGTAAACTGTGAGTAAAACCTTGAGTAAAGTGAGAGTTCACCTAGACAAAAGTATGAGTAGAAACATGGACTGACGTGAGGGTAAACCCAGAGTAAACCCAGGATCCCATCCATTGGGCATGCACAGCCTCTGAGGGCAACTTTTTCCAGTGTTGCTGTGTAAAAATATAGGTTCCTCACATCTAACCTATGTCTCCCCTTTTTAATTTAAATCCGTTTCCATTTGTCCTGTTATCAACAGACCATCCCATCCTTATTCTAGCGTTAGGCATCTCATCCTCAGATGGAAACCCTGGGGCTGAATTGGGATCAGTTTTTCAAAGAACCACAGGAGCTACAAGTTCACCTAGCTGAGTTCAGATGTGCACAGTGAGGTGTCTGTGTGTGAGTCCCTCATCTGAATCCTTGGTTTTTATTCCACAGGGACTGCACTACTCATACACAGTCTCTCAGTGATGCCCAAGGTGCCTTGGGTGATCCTAGTTTTGTGCTAGTGCTTGTAAACTGTGACGGAAAATCTATGAGATAGACACCTCCTTCTGGAGCATCAGCTGAGGGCCAGAAGGGAGGTATTCTTGGCCATCCTAAATACCACCTCAGCCACGTGCTTAGGGCACCCATTGTGTCTTTTGCACCTGACCCCATGGAGTATGTAGTGATATTCAGCTTATCAAAAGGATGAGCTCAGAACAGAAGAGGCAGATCTTCCTCTCTGCTCCATCTGTGGCATAGTCTGGATTTCAAGGCATTGCAAAGCTATGGCACATCTACGTTCTTGCACTGATGACACTTTAGCATGCTCTGGGCTCACATTTCAATGGCATCTAATAAATCTAGGGTCATACCTGTTGACAGGAAGCTGGCAAATGTTGTCTCATTGTAAGGAAGAGCAAGAAAGATGACACGGGCAACTATGGACCTGTCAGTCTCACTACAGTGCTTGGTAAAATTATGGAGAAAATGATGGTGGGAGTTATGGAAAAACAACTGAAGGACAGGTCACAGACAACACAAGATACAGAGGGGAAGGTCCTATTTAATTTCAGGTCTTTTTATGACACCTTTATCCATTGAGCTGAACAAGGGAAGGCAGTTGATGTAATCCTTGAGGATTTCAGTAGAGCTTTTGATACTATTTCTCCAGCACCCTTCTGGACAGAAATTCCTGCATACAGCTAGACAGAAACAGAACGTGGTGTGTTGTAATACAAGAAGAATTTTACAGAGCAGCAGCTATGGATTGAGATAAGGAGTTCACAGAGCAGCAGCTGCGGAGCAGGATAAACAGCATGAGAACAAAGGACATCTCTAGGAAAAGAATGAATGGCTCGTGGCTTTGAAGGGGGGTTATAGGGTTGTTATTGCAGTAGCTTTCCTCCAACTAGCGTGTGTGATTTTTGGACACCCTTGTCTGTCTCCTATAAAAGTCTGGCTTTCGGGCAATAAATTGATGCAGCTATATGTAACTATATTGGTGTTTCTCTGTTTGACCCAGCACGCTGACATTTTGCCTTTCAGGTTCACCAGCAGTGGTGGGTGAGCAGTTGGCCAGTAGTTCTGTCCCAAAGGATTATAGTCCGTGGGTTCCATTGGGCTGGTAGATGGTCACTGTCAGAGCTCCCCAGGGTTCCATTTTAGGGCCACTTTCCTTTCATGTTTATGCAGATGACTTGCATGCAGGACTAGAAGATGTTCTGAGCAAGTTTGCTGATGAGACCAGATGAGGAGGTGTTGTTGCCTCCACTGAGGGTGGAGAGGACTTGCAGAGAGATGTGGACAAGTCAGAGAAGTGGGTACCAGTTGGTACTAAGCACCAAGTGCATAAAGTATAACAAGAACAAGTGCCTGATTGTGCACCTGGGTATGGGCAACCCTGGACATAAACACTGTCTGTATATTGGACACGAGAGACGTCTGACTGAAAAGGATTGGGGGTCCTGCTCAATATAAAATTTTAAGTGAGTCAGCAGTGTGCCCAGCCAGCCAAGAAGGCCAACAGTCCCCTAAAGTGCATCAAGCAATTTATTGCCAGCTGGGTGGGAGAAAGGTTTGTCCCTCTTTGCTCTGCATTGCTACTGCCTCACCTGGAGCACTGGGTGCACTTCTGGGCAATGCAGAACATAAAGAACATCAAACTATGGGAGAGTGTGCACAGGAGGGCACTGGAACTGAGGGATCTGAAGTTCAGAGTTTCACTGGGATTGACTGCTTGTTCAGACTGGGCCCTTCTCACACCCCACATCCTGTGATGAGACACAGGGCACATGTGGGATATGAACTTTAACAGCATCCTTGCACCACATGCAAATGCTTTTCCCAGTGCTTCAGTGTTCCACCACCCATTGCTTTCAACATAGTTTTCAACACCCCATTGTATCTTTTAATTTTACCAGAAGCTGGTGCATGGTAGGGGATATGATAAATCCACTCAATGCCATGAACTTTGGCCCAAGTATTTATTAAGGGAATTTTTGAAATGTGTCCCATTATGAGACTCAGTTCTTTCTGAGGTGTCATGTCTCTATAGGACTTGTTTCTAACAACCCAATATTGTGTTTCTGGCAGTAGCATGGGGTACTGCGTATGTTTCAAGCCACCCAGTGGTTGCTTCCACCATGGTAAGCACAAAACGCTTATCATTATGAGATCCTGGCAAGGTGACATCATTCACCTGTCACTCCTCCCCATATTTATACTTTTGCCTTGGCCTTCCCCCCAGAGAGGCTTCATATTCTTGGCTTGTTTAATTATGGCACATGATTCACAGTCATGAATAACCAGTGCAATAGCATCCATAGTTAAGTCCACCCCTCAGTCTCTAGCCCAATTATATGTTATGTCCATTCCTTGATGGCCTGAGGTCTCATGGAACCATCAAGCTTGAAATAATTCACTCTTGTTCTGCCAGTCCAAGTCTATTTGAGCCACCTCAATTCTGGCAGCTCGACCTACCTGATGGTTGTTTTGTTGTTCTGCAATAGCCCGACTCTTGGGCAAGTGTGCATCCACGTGACACACCTTTACAATCATATCTTTTTTTTGAGCAGTTATGTTTTTCTACAGTTCAGCAGCCCAAATAGGTTTACACCTCCGTTGCCAGTTATTTTGTTCCCACTGCTGTAACAACCCCCATAAGGCATTTGCCACCATCCATGAGTCAGTATAAAGATAAAGCATTGGCCACCTCTCCCGTTCAGCCACATCTAAGGTCAGCTGGACAGCTTTTACCTCTGCAAACTGACTTGATTCTCCTTTACCTTCAGTGGCCTCTGCGACCTGTCGTGTGGGGCTCCAAACAGCAGCTTTCCATCTCCGATGCTTCCCTACAATATGAAATGATCCATCAGTGAAAAGAGCATATTTCTTTTCATTTTCTGGTAGTTCGATGTATGGTGGGGCCGCTTTAGCACATGACACCTCTTCTCCTGGTGATGTTCCAAACTTTTTATCTTCAGTCCAGTTCATGATCACTTCTAAAATTCCTGGACGATTGAGGTTCCCCATCCGCGCTTGTTGTCTAATCAGTGCAATCCACTTGCTCCAGGTGGCATCGGTAGCATGATGGGTGGAGAGAACCTCCCCTTTCAACATCCGGTTCATCATTGACAGTCGAGGTGCCAGAAAGAGCTGCATTTCAGTACCAGCTACTTCGGAAGCAGCCCGAGCCCCCTCATACGCGGCTAAGATCTCCTTCTCAGTTGGAGTGTAGCACTCTTCAGACCCCTTGTACGCTCAGCTCCAGAATCCCAGGGGTCGGCCTTGGGTCCCTCCTGAGGCTCTTTGCCACAAACTCCAAGTGGGACCTTTCTCTCCAGCAGCAGTATAGAGGATGTTCTTTACATCCTGTCCAGTCCGTACTGGCCCCAGGTCCATGGCACAGGCTATCTCCTGTTTAATCTGTTCAAAAGCCTGCTGCTGCTCTGGGCCCTATGCAAAATCATTCTTCTTCTGCATCACCTGATAAAGGGGGCTTACAATGAGGCTGTAGTTTGGAATGTGCATCCTCCAAAAGCCCACTGCACCCAGGAAAGATTGTGTCTCTTTCTTGCTAGTTGGTGGAGACATGGCAGTGATTTTGTCAATCACTGTTGGGATGTGATGACATCCATCCTGCCACTTTATACCTAAGAACTGAATTTCCTGGGCAGGCCCTTTTACTTTGCTTCACTTAATAGCAAAACTGGCTCATAGAAGAATTTGAATTATTTGCTCTCCAGCACAGCAGCACTCAGTGGGGGTGTGACCTCATTCAGGCCACGGTAGTCTACTGTCAGCCTCCATTCTCCACTGGCTTTACGCACTGGCCATATGGAGCTGTTAAAAGGTGAGTGAGTTTTACTGATCACTCCCTGATTCTCCAACTGGCGAATCAAATCATGAATGGGGAGCAAGGAATCCCTGTTGGTGCGATACTGCCGTCTGTGCACTGTCTTTGTAGCAATCGGTACCTGCTGCTCTTTTATTTTTACTCGTAGCAGCCTCACAACAGACGGGTCCTCTGACAGGCCAGGCAAAACAGACAGCTGCTTAATGTTGTCCATATCTACAGCAGCGATTCCAAAGGCCCAGTGATACCCCTTAGTATCCTTGAAATGCCCTCTTCTGAGGTATCCTCAATACCAAGTATGAACGGAAACCCTGGACCACTCACATAGGATGTTTTTTCCAGTCTTTACCAGTGAGGCTTATTTCAGCCTCCAACACAGTCAATTCTTGAGAGATATCCAGAAATATGGATTGATTCTGTCCCTTCATGACTGGAGGGCATTAGGGTGCACTGTGCACCAGTATCCACCAGTGCCTTATATTTCTGTGGTTCTGATGTGCTAGGCCATCAAATCCACACAGTCCAATAAACTCTATTATCCCTTCCACTCCCTTGAATGAGGGCAGGGCCCCTCTATTGGTTACCTGTGATAACTGGAGCAGCCGTACTGGTGGTTGGACTGTTTTGTAGTTCCCTCACCCGTGCTCATAGTACAGGAGTAGGCTGGTCATGCCACTTCCTCGTGTCTTCTCTGTGGTCACGTAGGTAACACCACAAGGAAACACACAGTGCAATTTACTGTTGTTCCTTGCTCAATCTGGAAAGCGCTTGTGTCTAATAGCTGAGAATTTTAATGATACACATGAAGGCTTTATGGTCGTTAATTTCTTTACGATCTCTCGCCTTCAACTGAAGCAGCAGCTAGGCCAATTACCAAGTGACACCAAGGAGATGAAGTGGCAAAATGGCGATTTATTGAAACAGACACATCCTTATATAACCTACGCCTTTTTGTCTACACCCACTGTATTACACTAAGATTCTTCCAGAATATGGGGAAGGGCCTGTCACATCACAACAAGCTACCGTCCCAGCTGTCCCAACAGCGAAGCAACCAGGTAACAAGAGATTCATTCTGGTGCCGTGTGAACTCCTTTCTTACGCCTTCGATTTCAGTCATCTTCAGGGATCGACAAACAGTAACAGAGATTTCCTCCTCATCACTCTCTTCTTCATGACACTTTTCCTTTTTCCTTTCTCGGTACTTATCCAGACCTGTCACCTGGATCTTCTGTTGCCTCCTCCTCCACTTCTTTTTTCCGTTCTAGACGTGAGGACACCCATTTCCATTTCTTGCCTTCCACAAGGGCAACTGATATTGTTACTGGTGCCTCCTGTGACTGATCAAAATTGACTTGGGGATTTCCCTTTTTGGCTAGAACCTCAGCTCGGAAATTCTCTCTTTTCGGAACAGTGTTATATAGAGCACGGTAAGCACAAGCCAAGCCCCAAATAAGTCATACCCCCTTAGATCTATCTAGGCTGCGCCATCCCTGACTCAAATACTGGCTTAGTTTCTCGGGATCCCACAGGTGTTCAAGAGTTAAATCCCATGACATTGCGGGCCCCCATGTGTTGGCGAACCTGAAGGCAAAAGTCAGCGTTCTAGGACAAACAACCACACACCAATATAGTTAAATATAGCTGTGTCCATCTATTGCCTGAAGAGCCGTACTTTTATAGCAAACAAACAAGGGTGTTCAAAAATCACACGTACTAATTGGAAGAAAGCTTCTGCAATAAGAACCCTAAAACCCCGCTTCAAAGCCACGAGCCTTTCACTCTTTTGCTAGAGGTGTCCTTGGTTCTCATGCTGTTTATCCTGCTCTGCAGCTGCTGCTCTGTAAAGTGCTTATCTTGATCCATGGCTGCTGCTCTGTAAAATTCTTCTGGTATTACAACAGAATGGCAGTTCCCTGGGGTCTCCAGCACACCCCCAGCCAGCTGGCAAATGCCACTGAGGACCTTTAGGAAAGACATGCCCTGGGTAGTGACAATGTTCACTGGACAACTGTGAGCCCCACAATGGGTCTCGTACCTGTGTGCCATCTTCTGAACACCAGTAGCACGGTGTAGATGCAAGGCCCAGCCAGGCAAAATCAAAACATGCTTCTGGAAGGGGATCCTTTCTGAAGAGTCGTTACACTAATGAGAGGACCACAAACATTCACTCAGCGAACTCCAAATCTCTGTGCCTTTGCAGGCCTAGGGTCTTGTTTGGTTCACAGAGACATGGTGGGTTGATTCTCAGCTCTGTACTGTAGCAAATGGGGTACAGATTCTGCATGACGGATGGGCAAGGAAGAAGAGAAAAGGCTGCTGCCATCCATGAGAGGGCACTGAGCTCTGCCTGGGGATGGCAGAGGAGCCAGCTGAGAACTGATGGAAAGGGCTCAGAGAGGAGAGCGGCAGATTCTGTTCCTTGCTTCCTGATCAGGAAGAACAAGAAGAGGGGACAGGCAGGAATCTGAGTTACAGCTGGGATGGAATTGTTTTCTTCAGACTGTCTGCTGTGGTGCAGTGTTTTGGTTCTAGGAGAAAACCATTGATAACACTCTGATGTTTACAGCTGCTGCTAAGCAGTGTTGTACAGAGCCAAGGCCATGGTCAGTGGAGGGCACATGGAGCTGGGAGGGAACAGAGTGAGGACAGCTGACTGATAGTGGCCAAAGGGACGTTCTCTATCAGCTGACAGCAAGCAGAAATTGTATTGAAAGGGGTGGGAGTTCATCTCAGTCTCTTCACTGCCCAGGGTCCAGCTGAGCATCAGTCTGGTGGTGCTGAGCAAGTGCTTGTGCATCAGTTGTTACATACAATTCCATATCAACGGATATATAGTGATAACTATTACTCCACTTCTTTTATCTCTCTTAGTAAACTGCTTTGTTACATCCCAGAAGTTGTACTCTTTTTCCCAGTTCTCATCCCCATCCCACTGGGAATTGGGCAGTGCACAAAGCACTGTGTGCTGCTGAGCCACATGTTGGGTTCAACAACCACTGTCATTTTGGTGCCTGATGTGAGGCTCCAAGGGTTGAGATAGCAGCACATCTGTCCAGAGCGGACAGGGCTTTGTGGGAGCTGGAGAAGTGCAGGCCATGGTGCTGATATGTGTGGATGTGCTCCCTATGTGTGGAGCTTGTTGAGTCTTCTCATGAAGCTTCACTGCACAGCTCCTTACTTGGTGCTTGGATGCTGCATTAGGGTATTTATTTTGCTATGCTGTTTGACCTCAGTTTGTACCACGATAAAATTGGCAGCTGACAAAGTGAAGTTTTGTGCACATTCAGCTCTGCGGTCATCTTTGGGTTTTGGAAGTAATATTGTCCATATGATTAGGAATTACACAATTTACATTGTCGCCTCTGTGAGTCCGGGGGTGTACTGGATATTGTGTTGAGGGACATGGTTTAGTGGGAGCTATAGGTAATAGGTGAACGGTTGGACTGGATGATCTTTTAGGCCTTTTCCAACCTTGGTGATTCTATGAATCTATGATTGAGGTTAAACAATTATTCAGGAATATCAGTGAGAGATCTGCCCCAAGGTGAGAAGGCTCTGCATGGCAGAGGGTGTGGGACGGTCTGGGCAGCTGCCTGGAGTGGTGGGCACCCCCAGGGCTTTGGAACTTCATCTCCGAGCAACTGCAGGATCCTGATAGACTGGTAGAATATTGGGGGCAGGTCTGCTGTGGCACTGGTAACCCCCAAGAGGCACAAATGACTGCAGTGTGCCAGATCCAGAGAGCTGGATCTGCTGACAGTGCTGCAGCCTCTGCAACTCCTGGCACAGACCATGCAGCAGCTCCAAGGTTTTGCTACACGTCCTGCAGTTGCTCCAAGCTCTGGGCAGATCCCTCTGTCACTCCACCCCTCATAATGAGCTCTGCAGTTACTCCTGCTACGGGTCCTGTAGCTGTTCCAAGTATGGTAATAAGAAAATGGTACAAATTCTTCCCAAGGGAGGAAGTACAGCCCTGCGGTGGCTCCAACCCCTCCAATGAGCCCAGTGGCTGCTCCAACATAGTCACAGGTCCTGTGGTGGTTCCAGCTCTGGCAATGAACTCTGAGGTCACTTCAACTCCTGCAACAGCCCAACAGCCACTTCAGCTCCTACAGTGAACCCTGTGGCTGTTAAAACCCCTGCAACTAATCCTGGACTTGCAGACAGATGCGCATAGGGATTAGTTCATATATGTTTGCAACTGCATATGTTGTATATGTGTGAAAATACACTAAATATATTATATATGTATAAATACATTTGTCATAATTATTATCCTTTTCTTTTTCTCTTTGTCTCAACCCATAAACCTTAAACCACAGCACTGCCTTGAGATGCTTACGGATCTCCTTGGGACTATTCAATCTGATCTGGTCACACAGTGAAGAGCACCTGAAGATCTCAAGGTTTTCTCAGGGAGCAGCTCCTGAGGTATATTCCTTACACCAGCTTTGGAAGAGGCCTCCCTCCAGTTCTCTGGTCCTGCTCTAAAGGGGCCCTCTTGTTATGGCAGTGCCAGCAAGGAGACCAGCTCTGACAGACCTGTTCATATTGCCAGCTACTGACTGCAGCCCTGGATTGCTGCTGTAGAGGCAACAGGACTGTTGTGAGACACACAAGACCTTCAGGACTGCACAAATGAGAGGACTCAAGAGCACTGCAGCACTGGTAAGAGCACATGAATGAAAAGAGCACGTTGAGCTGCTGTCTGTGGCTGTACCTCCCCAAATCCAGGCAAAGTAGGAAGAAAGAAAATCTAAGTAAGTCTATTTTGAAAGCTTTTTAGGTATCTTATAACATATTCAGGGAATCTGGTTCCATGTTTACATGAGTTCTTGGAGTGAGAAAATGGAAATTAGGTAGGAAAGAATTTAAATACATTTTTATTTATAAGTTCAATAACATTTTTTTTTTGCACATTCCTATATCTCACATAATCAAACAGACAAAGATGCATAAAACATAAAGAACCACCACTGGGAATCCTATTGAGGAAGTTGTGCATTTTATTGTAGCTGGAATAGTGCTTATTGCAACACCTTCCTGAAAGCGTGCTTGATCTCCCTGTTCCTCATGCTGTAGATAATAGGGTTTAGTGTTGGAGGAACCACTGCATACAGAAGTGCCACTGTCAGATCCAGGAGTGGGGAGGAAATGGACGGGGGCTTCAGGTAGGCAAAAGCACCAGTGCTGAGAAACAGGGAGACCACAGCCAGGTGAGGGAGGCACATGGAGAAGGCTTTGTGCTGTCCCTGCTCAGAGGGCATCCTCAGCACAGCCATGAAGATGTGCACATAGGACACAACTATGAAAACAAAGCAACCAAAGCCTAAACTGACACCAAAAAAGAGAAATACAAATTCCATGAGGTAGGAGCCAGAGCAGGAGAGCTTGAGGATCTGTGGGATTTCACAGAAAAACTGGTTGACAACATTGCCTTGGCAGAGAGGCAGTGAAAACGTACTGGCAGTGTGCAGCAGGGAATAGAGAACCCCAGTGCCCCAGGCAGCTGCTGCCATGGTGGCACAAGCTCTGCTGTCCATCAAGGTCCCGTAGTGCAGGGGCTTGCAGATGGCAACGTAGCGGTCATAGGACATGATGGTGAGAAGGGAATACTCTGCTGAGAGGAAGAAGGAAAAGAAAAAGAGCTGTGCAGCACATCCTGTGTAGGAGATGGCCCTGGTGTCCCAGAGGGCGTTGGCCATGGCTTTGGGGAGAGTGGTGGAGATGCAGCCCAGGTCGAGGAGGGCCAGGTTGAGGAGGAAGAAGTACATGGGGGTGTGCAGGCGGCGGTCGCAGGCTACGGCTGTGCTGATGAGGCCGTTGCCCAGGAGGGCAGCCAGGTAGATGCCCAGGAAGAGCCAGAAGTGCAGGAGCTGCAGCTGCCGCGTGTCTGCCAACGGCAGCAGGAGGAACTCGCAGATGGAGCTGCTGTTGGACATCTGCTGTTGTTGGGCTTGGAGTCCTGCTCAGAGTGCAGAAGATAATGACAAGTCCAGACCATTCTCAGACACACTCCTCCTGCTATACTATGAAATGTTTTTATTCTCTTACAACAGTGTACATTTAGCACCATTACTTGCATTTAATTTCATGTATTTCAGCATTCCTTAAGCAGAAGCAGCATATGGAGCTCTAACCTTCCTTTTATTTTCTTATGCCTTCTCCCTGGATATTTTCATCTGTTTCATGTCTCATATCTTTACCCCAAGTGCTCTTAGAGCCCCCTACCCGAGCTTCTGTGGCATTCAGTTTCAGTTAGAAAATGCTGCCTGTTTGTAGGATAAGTGAATTATTCATGCCTACAGAAAATGATGATAATTCCATCCTTCGAGAAAGGGGAGACTGAAAGCACATCATGTGTGAGTGTTCACAAAACAAGCAATTGATTGATGAAAAATTCTCAGAACTCTTATTGCCCCTTTTAGATTTCTGACTCCAAACCTCTTTGCCTCAGAACAGGAAATGGAAACCCCCTGCCTTGGCTCTCCTCTTGCAAAGTGCCCTCAGAAACATTCAGTTGTGCAGTGGAGCTGTGATCCCCTGCCCCAGGCAGCAGCTGTGGCAGCACAAACCCTGCCGGGGGCTCCTTACCCCACACGTCTCCCCGCAGCGCCCTGGGCAGCTCCCCGGGCAGGCTGAGTGCTGAGCCTGGCAGGCGGCAGAGTCCCATACCCGGCACACAGCCCCTGGGGCACAGCAGGGACCCTGCTCTGCAGGACAGCCCTGGGCACCCGTCTCAGCTGGAGCAGAAAGCTTTTTCCACAGTAAAGAAACATGCAGTGCCTGCAGTCAGATCTCCTATGGGATGTCCCAGTTATAGTTACCCCTTAATTAAAAGCAGCTCATGGTCAGCTGTGAGACTTACCTTGTCATGGTCTGTGAGCAATGCTCCTGCAGTGCTGAGCCTGGCAGGCGGCAGAGTCCCATACCCGGCACACAGCCCCTGGGGCACAGCAGGGACCCTGCTCTGCAGGACAGCCCTGGGCACCCGCCTGCAGCCCCGGCTGCACAGCCTGCAGCCGTGCTGGGACATGCCGCCCTCAGGGCTGTGATTTCATACTGCAGTATGGAAGCCCTCAGCTGGAGCAGAAGGCTTTTTCCACAGTAAAGAAACATGCAGTGCCTGCATCCAGATCTCCTATGGGATGTCCCAAATTAAGTTGACCCTCTATGAAAAGCAGCTCATGGTCTGCAGTGAGACTTACCCTGTCATGGTCTGTGAGCAATGCTCCTGCAGTGAGCTCACAGCCCGCTCACACCACACACATCCTGCAAGCTCTCTTCAGTTTCTCTCCTCTCCTTCTGTCACCTGCAGGCTGTGCTGTGCACAAGAGCTGCTCCTGGGCACAGCTGTCTCTCTGCAGCCCTGCACACTTTTATGAGCTCCCTGTGTCCCAGGAGCCTGGACAGGCAAGCAGCAGATTATGTCATTTTTATCTTTCCGACTTGTCTCCCCTGACATGTCCCTGGGTCCTCATGGCCAACAGCTCCTGAAAGACAACAGCATCATGACTGTGCTTTGAAATTCGCTCAATTAACCACCACATGTCCAGTGGTCAGTGACTGATTGGAGACATATGGGGAGTGCTCCCAGAGATCGTTTGATGAAACAATAAGGGCAACCAGACAAGGAAGGCAAGGTTTGGACTTTCCCTGTGCAGGGCAGTGATCCAGCTGAGGCAGTGCAGGAGTCTCATCCCTTGACAGAAATCCTGGAGCTGAAATGGGATTCAGCTCCCTACACACCCACAGGAGCTGGGATTCCTCTGGTTCAGTTCAGAAGAGCACAAGGAGTTGCCTGCATGTGAGCTCCTGCTCTGAGTCCTCGGACCTTCAGCTGGGAGGCAGCTGCTCACACACAGACACTGGGTGATGCCCAAGGTGCCTGGGCTGCTCCTGATGTGTGCCAGTGCTTGTAAACCATGTGGGAAATCCCTGAGATAGACAGCTCCTTCCTGGGCATCAGCCGAGGGCCAGAGAGGGGATAGCACTGGCTGTCTGGTGAATTCACTCACAGCTGCAAGAGCAGCACAGGGCCTTCAGGAAAGCCATGCCCATGGTGTGACCATGTTGCTGTGTCAACTCCAAGGCCCACGATCAGTCTAATGTTTGTGTGCCACCTTCTGCACACTGATACCATAGATTAGCTATCCAGTCAGGCTATGTCCAGTGATGCTTTCCAATTAGGATGTTTACTTCTGTGGTTTTGCACTAATGCAAACACCAACACACAAGAAGCTAGAAATCTTGATAGAGCTGCCGGCCTGAGCTCCTGTTTGGACCATGGGGACACAGTTTAATGGCTTCCACAACTGCACTGTAGCACAAGGGGGATACCGAGTCTTTAGGATGGATGGGCGAGGAGATAAAGAAGGGTGAATGCCCTCTGTGAGAGTGCACTGAGCTCTGCCTGGGGATGGAAGAGCAGACAGGTCAGAGCTAATGGAAATGGCAAACAGAGGAGACCATCAGTGTCTTTTCCTGTCTTCCTGATCAGGGAGAGTAAATGGAAGGTGCCCTCTGCAGACAGATGGGAATCTGATGTTGTCTGTCCCTTGTCCCATTTGGTGGCCTTTGTCACTCCATTATCTGCAGCAGGGACAGCACAGCAGGGCATGTGGCATCCAGCAGATCCATGGAGAGCACAGATGGCAGCTTCTTGACCAAGCAGTGGAGGAACCAAAGAGGAGAGGTGCTCTGCTGGATCTCATACTCTCCGGCATGGAAGGACTTGTGGGAACTGCGAAGGTGAAAGGGGCATCAGGCCACGTGCAAGATGCAAATGTATCTCTTTTTATTTATTTTGAGGCTGTAAGCTTAATAGTTGATCATAAATGTCAATAAAACTGAAACAAATAATTGAAGACAAAGATGGAAATCATTGAAATTGTGTTAACCCTTCTCAACATGAAAAATTCTCATGAGTCTTGTTCCATTTTAAGTTGTAAATATGAATCTTTGAGGTGATTTGATGTCTTTTTTTTTCTTTTACTGAAACTACAATGTTTTCCAGAACTGTGTTCGCTGGACACAAATGTCTTCAGATTCAGAGACACAGACAGTGGTGCCAGTGCCAATGCCCTGTGACTATAGCCCGGTGCCCAGCACTACTCTTCCCTGCTGCCTATTTGATGTGTCTCATCCTCCAAGTTTTTTCAGCTCTCCTAAAGAAATGGCCATGGTTAAGGGCATGTTTTCAGCAGGCCATTTGGGCACAAACTACTCCCACTGCCCTCCAGATTTCTCCATCCCTTGCTCTTTGTTCAGTCAGATACCTCCCAATTATCTGTCTGATTTCTGACTTTCAGGGGGATTACTGGAATTTGTTCCATCTCCCCAAAGTCTGAGAATCAGTGAGAATGTGTTAACCCGTCTCAATGTGTGAAATACTCACAAGTCCTGATCAATTTTAAGTTGATACCTCTCAACTGCCTGGCTGATCTATCCCAGGGAGATTACTGGAATTTGCTCTATCTACCAGAGTCTGATGGCCTCTGTTGTCAACTACTTCACTGTGATTCAATCTATCCTATCCTACCTCAGAATAAATCATTTCTTTTAAAAGTATTCCATATGAAAGACAAACTTCAATAGATGCAGCTTGAACATGGCATGCAGTTGATCACTGTGTTTTACTGTTCATTCAATTGCATCACCTTTCTTTCCATTTGCTGGCCAGATAAAAAAGAGAAATCTTTCCTTTTCCATGTGTAGCTGGTTCTCTGAGGAAAGCCAGTGGGAGTTGGTGCAAAGCAGTTTTAACACTGAGCGGATGAAAGCAGAGGAGAAGAGTGATGTGAAGAAAAGTGTTGCAAGTCCCATAGGTCCATTGTGAGCAGAAATTGGGTGGGGAGGTTGAGAAGGACCTTTGTCAACACAGTAACAGTACAGAACTCATTGGGACATCCTGGATTGGTATCAGTTGCACAGTGCTGCTTTAATGTCTTCTTTAAACCCAACTATAAATAAATAGACAATAAATTTATACTGGATTCTTTAAGCTCTCTCCAGATATCCCTCCTTTTTGCTGAACAAGTTCTGATAACCTGAAGAAGATAACAAGATGGCATAAGGCACAGGAGATTCTTTAGGTTATAATGGTCCCAGGGTGCATTTGATGCTGAGTTCATCAGCCTCTAGTGCAGAGAGAAGTTTGCACAAAGTGCTCAACAAGACAAAGTCAGAAGTAACAGTGAAGTTTCTTGGAGTATTAATGGGCCCGCTGAGGAACATTACCAAGTAAGCTTCCCAAGGGACTTGTTAGAGAAGATAACTGGAAGCCATGACTACAGGCAGGCAAAGGCACTGGCATGCTAAGAAACCTCTCCTTTGCCTTACAAAGCAGACAGGTCAAGCCCTGATTGCAAGACCAGTGGTAGAGAGGTCCTGTATGTCATGTTGGCTCTGGGCATTTCCTGGGGCAATGTGTTGGAATTTTGTATGATGTTAAATGAAAGACATGGGGACAGAAGATCCCAGGCTCTACATGTGGTGCAAGGACGCTGTGAGGTTCATGTCCCATATGAGACCTATGTTTCATTGCAGGATGTGAGCAGGGATGTGAGAAGAGCCCAGTCTGAACAAGCAGCCAATCCCTGTGAAACTCTGAACTTCAGATCTCTCGGTTTCAGTGCCCTCCTTTGCACATTCTCCCAGAGTTTGAAGTCCTTTATGTTCTGTGGTGCCCAGAACATAGTGAGGCAGTAGCAATGCAGAGCAGAGGGACAACCCTTTCCCTCACCCAGCTGGCAATAAGTTGCTTCATGCACTCCAGGGGACTGTTGTCTTTCCTGGCTGCCTTGGCACACTGCTGACTCACATTCAGTGTGATGCTGACCAGCACCCCAACCCTTTCCAGTCAGAATCCTCTCCAGTGTCCCATATCCAGTCAGTGTGTATGTCCAGCATTGCCCCTACCCAGGTGCACAATCAGGCACTTGTTCTTGTTATACTTTATGCACTTGGTGCTTAGTACCAACTGGTACCCACTTCTCTGACTTGTCCACATCTCTCTGCAAGTCCTCTCCACCCTCAGTGGAGGCAACAGCACCTCCTCATCTGGTCTCATCAGCAAACTTGCTCAGAACGTCTTCTAGTCCTGCATTCAAGTCATCTGCATAAACATGAAAGGAAAGTGGCCCCAAAATGGAACCCTGGGGACCCCGACAGTGACCATCTACCAGCCTGATGGAAAAAACTGACTATAATCCTTTGGGACTGACCTACTGGCCAACTGCTCACCCACCACATTGTGTTTCTGTCTAGCCATATGCAGAACATTCTGTCCAGAAGGTTGTTGTGAGAAACAATATCAAAATCTCCACTGAAATCCTCAAGGATTACATCAACTGGCTTCCCTTGGTCAACTAAACGGATAACTGTGTCACAGAATGAGCTTAAATTAAACAGGACCTTTGCCTCACAAACTTGTGTTGGCTGCGACCAATGACAGAATTGTCCTTCAGCTGTTTTTCCATAACTCCCACCATCATTTTCTCCATAATTTTACCAGGCTCTGGACTGACAGGTCCATAATTGCCCATGTCATCTTTCTTGCTCTTCCTTACAATGAGACAACATTTGCCAGCTTCCTGTCAGCTGGCATGACCCTAGACTTCTTTAGATGCAATTGAAATGACAGCCCAGAGCACACTAAGTTTTCATCATTGAAAGAAAGTAGATGTGCCATAGCTTTGCAATGCCTTGAACTCCAGAGTATGCCACAGATGGAGCAGAGGGGAAGATTTGCCTCTTCTGTAGTGAACTCATTCTTTTGGTAAGCAGAATAACACTACCTGATACATGGGGACTGTGTCTCTGCTCTGCTCTGCTCAGCTCACAGGGCAGCGGTCTGGCAGGGTGTTGCTCTCATGTCAATGCAGGTAAACTCACTTTAATCCTTTTTCCTCTGTAAATGCTTCCTCTATTTCTATGCTCAGATACACTTCCACATTCCCTCAACTACACTTTCATATATCATTAACAATTACACTTTCTTATACCATCAAAACAGTTTGTCAAAACGTACAGTTCTTCAGTTCACATAAACTCCCTTAATACAGTCTGTATTCTTCAGTTATAAACACTGTGCCACAGAACCAGCACTGATTGAACCACCTCCCTCACACACTTCCTCGCAAGCAGTACATAGTATTACATAAATGGGTTGACACTCATTGGTCGGGTGGAATGTACACCTCTCCTCAGGACAATCTTACTAATCTACAGAGTACAAACTCCCGTCTTCTTACATACAAGCAGAAAGTACATATGAGTGGACAGACAACACAGTCTTTCACTTTGTCCGTGTCTGGCCATTTCCCTCACAGGAGGAAGGAAACATGGATCGGGACTCGGCACTCACCCTGCAGCTGTTCTGTGTCTCACTCACACCACACTCACTCTGACATTTAGATCAAAAACCATGGTTTATTCATACTACACAATGCTGACAACGTTTTCTAGCTGGAATCTTAATAACACTCATACTCTGGTCGACCAGTTGCAAACGTTAATGTTTTTCCCAGAGTCGGCTTGACACACGGTACCAAACACTTAAAGCAGATGATAATATTGAACATACAACCTATAACCCCCGTGATTACAACTTGGAGAACCCAGGCTACCATTTGACAGGCTATCCACTATATCCCATACCCGTAGGAGAGACCAACCTAGGTCCCTCCTATTGTCAACTACCTGGGAGAGAGTACTTGTTCTTGTTTCCATTCATATGACATACAGTTCCCTTTCATAGGAACACACCCAAGGAGTCTTCCTACCCCAGCTGGCAACCAAAGCCATGAGCTCACCTCCCTGGGAGCAGCACGTATGGCTGTAAACTGTGTAGGATGTCTCCTCAAGACATATGGGCTCCACTTACCATACACATACCTGGTCCACCTATGGGTGGTCCTTGTCTGTCCCTGCAGTGATCAGGTGAGGAAGGGAGTCCTTCAGAGAAATCTCAGGGTGCGCCAAAAGTGTCTCCCTCTCAGCTGGTCCTGCAGCGAACAGAGCTGGTCCCACCTGGGCCGCCAAATTGACTACAGGAATTGAACTCTATAACCTCTATAACTGATACAGTCTCCCATGACATCCTTATAACAAAGCTGAGGAAGTATGGGATAGGTGATTGGACAGTGAAGTGGGTCGAGAATTGGCTGACTGGCAGAGTGCAGAGTGTTGTCGTTGGCGGTGCAGTGTCTGGCTGAGGGCCTGTAACGAGCGGCATCCCCCAGGGGTCTGTGCTCAGTCCGGTCTTGTTCAACATCTTCATCAATGACCACCCTCAGCAAGTTTGCTGATGACACGAAGTTGGGAGGATTGGCTGACACGCCTGAAGGCTGTGCTGCCATTCAGCGAGACCTGGACAGGCTGGAGAGCCGGGCAGTAAGACACCGGATGAGGTTTAACAAAAGCAAGTGTAGAGTCTTGCACCTGGGTAGAAATAATTGCATGCACCAGTACAGGCTGGGGGAAGAGCTGCTGGGGAGGAGCTCTGCTGAGAGGGACCTGGGCGTCCTGGTGGACGACAGATTAACCATGAGCCAGCAGTGTGCCCTTGTAGCCAAAAAAGCCAATGGCATCCTGGGGTGCATTAAAAAGAGCGTGTCCAGCAGGTCGAAGGAGGTGATCCTCCCCCTCTACTCTGCCCTGGTGAGGCCTCATCTGGAATATTGTGTCCAGTTCTGGGCTCCCCAGTAAAAAAAAGACAGCGATTTCTTAGAAAGAGTCCAGCAGAGGGCCACTAAGATGGTGAAGGGCCTGGAGCATCTCCCCAATGAGGAGAGACTGAGGGAACTGGGTCTGTTTAGCCTTGAGAAAAGAAGGCTGAGAGGGGACAGGATCCAGGTTCTATAAATATTTGAGGTGTGGGGGGCAAAGTGTTGAGGCCAGACTCTTTTCAGCAGTGTGTGGAGACGGGACAAGGGGAAACAGACAGAAACTGCACCATAGGAAGTTCTGCACTAATGTGTGCAATAACTTCCTTACGGTGAGAGTGACAGAGCACTGGAACAGGCTGCCTAGGGTGGTTGTGGAATCTCCTTCTCTGGAGATATTCAAGACCTGCCTGGATGCTGAGCTGTGCAACGTGGTGTAGGGAACCTGCTTTGGCAGGGCGCTGGACTCAGTGGTCTCTGGAGGTCCCTTCCAACCCCTACAATTCTGTGATTCTGTGAATATCATGGAGTTGTTTGGATGGGGAAAGACTACCCCTTTGAATGACCTTTTGTCAGGGCATGTCCTGGGATTCCTAGGATCCTCAAAATGCAGCACTGCTTCTGTCACTGAAAAATGGGGCCCTGTGTGGGACGGAGGGAGGGTCCATGAGTCCCTGGCCCACCTGACTGAGTATTTCCATGGTCTTAGCAAAGACATACTTACAACTTGAGAATGACAGTTAGCTGTGTTCATGGTGGCATGGCCACTTTTAATGGCCTTGAACTGTCTGAACATAACTGAAGAGGCTCAGGCTGATGCAAATCAGCTATTGAATGATAGTGTTGAAAAATTGGAAAGACAGGTGGCAGTTTTGATGGGAAAAAACCTAATTCAATCATTCTCCTATGGAAGATCAGTAACAACTGTCTGGAGGACCATGGGGGCCCTGTACAAGGGAATCTGTATAAAATGGACTCTGTAAATGAAGGCACTAAAAGGTCAGATTTTGAGGTTCCATTTGGACTAGATCTATTTGAGATCTGACTGATTGTAACCCAAAAATGAAAAAAAAAAAAAAAAAAAAAATGCAGGATAGGCTGGTGGGAGTGCCCTGATCAGTGTCCAACCCCCAAACCCTGCTGCCCATAATACAGCAGCTGAACTGATGGATATAGTACAGTGGTTTAGGCAGAAACCAAGAGAGCATGCCAGCATAGCTGCTCTGGTTATGGGACATGGAGGCAGAAAGTGCTATGGTGAATGGACTGGAAATTTCAAAACTGACATCCATTACTACTAACCCTGCCCTCAGGCAAAGACTTTATGCTCTTGTCTGGAGGGCTTATCGCAATAAAGATTGGCGGATTTGCTGCGTAGACCGGTCAGAACTCAGATCTGCGTTGTGCTTCCTGCGGCACCAAACGCCCAACAGTGGCAGTTCCGCTTATTGGCCAGCAGGTGGCAGCAGAGACCACGGAAAGAACGTCTGCGGGACAGACCCTGGGGATCCGTTCTTTTGATTATAGGGGAAGAACACAAAGATGGAAGAGGAGGGAAGGGGGAAAAAAAAAAGAAAAAAAAAAAATCAAACCACAGCAAACAAATAAAAGCTTCTCCAAACGTAGCAAACGTGAATGTCTGTCAATAAATTAATGAGTAATTAAATTGATATCCCTTTCCCGCCCCCCCCCTCCCCCCCAACTTCTGAGATGAAAAAAAAACACTTCTTTTAGAAGAAAACAGAGTAGTAACAACTTCTGTACCTACATTCACCACTCTGAGATCCTGTCTGGGTCTCCCAAGGCTTGTAAATAACCACTGGGTCGGTTCTGATGTCGCGTGATTTGTTGTCAGTTCTCTCATGGTCCTCCGGTCAGTTCTCCGGTGCCAGGATCTGCCACAGGGCATTCTGACCACGGGCATCATGTTTCTACGCTGCCGCCTGCATTTAACAGGCAATGGGACTGCCCAGCATGTGCAAGGCAGCACCTCTTTCACACCACCAGAATGTTTAAGGCTGTTGGGATTGTTGTTAGCGTCCCATTAACACTGAGGCTAGAGATACCCTTAGGATTGACATTACTATTAGCATTACTTTGATGGTGCCCTATCTGGGTCATTTCCAGGGGATGTCAGGAGTAAGGCACAGTGTCAGGAGAAAAAGAACAGACTCTGTTACTTTATAAACGTGATAATAGAGAGAGTTCATTGGAAAAAATACAACTCTTAAATAATGCAAAGCATGCTTCTGATTGGATGCAGGCATCATCTGGGCTCTGATTAATATTACTCTTAAGGTAAAGATTATTGTTACCATAATGATTTTTTTTTTGGATTATGGTCAGGGTTAAGGTTCCTTTTGCTACAAACTTCTAGCATCATTTTTGTTGTTGCATTTGGAGTTAGGGACGATTTTAGAATCAGGGTAAGGGTTAGGATTAGAGTTACATTGCTGGTTAATGCTGTTATCTTTACAGCTCCTGTGAGGGTTGGGGTCTGGGTCAGGTGTTTAAAAATGAAATGAAAAAAGAATTAAAAAAATATATTGAAAGCTTCAGATTTCCTTAATCTTTGTGGGAATCATATAATGTGCAACTCAGATCTACCTCTTCGTGCAGTGACTGCCTGTAAATTTGCTGGAGCCTAATATAATATGGCCTTGTGCTTTCCACTAACTCACCTTCATTTCATTTTCATTACATTTGCTTGGTAGTCAGATTTTGGTGTGTGGATATTTTAAAACAATCTAACTGACATTAGCAAAAAATTAAAAATAAAATTAAAAAAAATGCACAACAGCATCGTATCAATTTTTATAGATAAGATAAAGAAGAGCAGTTTCCCTTAGTTTTCTGTGCCTCTTTACTTTCTTACCCTCTCCCCTTGTGTGAGAAACTCTCAAAGTCAAAGATTTCTAGTTAGGCAAAGATGGCAGCGATAGCAGCAGTGCTTATTCATTATTGCAATACTGCGCGCACATCCCCTATTGGCAAGGGAGAAACTGCACACCAGTCAGTGAAATCAATTCTGTTCTGTGCCCTAAACCCACTGCAGGTGATGCTCTCATGGCTCTCATTGGTTGAGCATCTCAGGCTCACAGACTCCTCGAGACTGTGGCTAGGATTCATTTCCATAGAAGGTCAATTACCAACCTCTTGTTTTTAGGTCTGCCTTGTACTTTTCTGCGGACAGAGAAGGGCAATGTTTCCAAAAGTCAGTACATTCATTCTGTCCTGTGCTGGGCTCTACCCACCCTGTATTTATCTTGTGCTTGTCTCAATTCTCCCCATGTCAGAATGCCCCCAGTCTGAACTTAATTCTGTTCAGCAACTTTCTTGGTGGAAAAACTACTTATACAGCTGTTTTACAAGAGGGTTATACATTCAGTTAGGGCCTACACTATGTACTGAAAATACTGGAAACTTCCACTGCAAAAACACAATCTACCTCTCCCATCTGTGCAGCCTTGCAGACCCAGAGCATGCCAGGTTATTTCTGCTTTCATAGCATTTGCATGCTGTAGGGTGAGCACAAGGTTCTGCTGCTTGATTCTTCTGCAAGAGCTGCCTACCGGCAAATGGTTGCAGGGATGGAGGATGTGACAGAAAGCATTTGTCTCCATAAGAGCAGAGTTACATTCAGTGCAGAGTGTGAGAGTCAGGTTGGTGTGGAAAAGCACTGACACGCTGGGGATGATGCAGTGCTCACATGTCTAACACTCACAGACATTACTGTCAGAAGGATGGTGCTGTGTTGTGCTTCTACCTTTGGCAGCCCCTGGAGAAATGCTATGGCACACAGAACACCTTTGTATTGCACTGACTGCTGCCATGCAGCATGGATTTAACACACCAAATCCAGAGGAGCATGACTGCATCTAACTGCCCTGAGAAAAACTACTGTAGCTGAAGAGATGAGGAGGCAGCTGCTCATCTGCAGAACAAGCAGTACTGCCAGACATTGGGCCAGGTGAGCACCTCCTGCTGCAGCGTGATGATGACAGGGCTGGAGATGATCTGCAAAGCCAGCTTAAAAGTGGGAGACGTGAGTCAACATGGCAGGAGGACAGAGGTGTTAGGGAGCAGCCAAGGCATCAAAGAGTATCAGAAGGCTTTGAAAAGTATCACAAAGTGACAGCCAGGAAGACTGGGATATATCATGAGCAGCAACCTGGATGCTAGAGATTATTTGCTCCCATACAAAATGGTAGAGATCTTGCTGCAGACATCCCAAAGCCAGGCAAAATGGGAACCCAGAGCTCTGCCTGCACGAACCCCACAGCCATAGCATTGCAAGCTGAGCTGCCTTGCTGTTTGTTGCATTCATCCCAATCCCTGTGATTGAAGACTCAGAATGCAGTCGAGGCGATGACTGAGCATGAGAGTGACTTTATTCAATAAAAGACAGGAGGGCTTGAGAGGTCAAGGGTGAAGATGGGACTCCTCTTGTCAAGATGAGAGTGGCTCAGAGCTGGTGCTGCTGCCTGGTGCCTGGGACTGGCAGCCTGACTCTAAGTCCCCATCTAAGATGCTCAGCTTCACCTCACTGATGCTGCCCTGCTCCTGCATGGTGGTGCTGCTGCTGGGACACTCGGGCTGTGCTTGGGATGGGCAGCACTGCAAAGGCGCTGGGTCACAATCCAGGCAGGTGACTGCTGTGTCTGGCAGGCTCAGGTCACGAGCTTCAGCAGAGCCAGGAGATATGAGAGCATGAACGTGGATGAGCCCCTTGTGTCCATCACTGTTACCATGTGGAAGGCTGTCATCCGAATTGCAGCGATTCATGCTTAATAAGAACTCTCCATTGATGGAAAGACACTGCTTGGTTTGGATCTTTGGGGTTGACAAGGGCTCGAATCACCTAGGAAGGCATAGAAACACAAGGGTTAGTTTCAAACATTTGCAAGTTGAATCATGAAAGGTTGTTGATTCTTGGTAATAGAGTGGCGGCAGGAAGAAGCAAGTAGGCTTGAAGCAGCATAGCCACTGTCTTGAAAGTGATCCTCATTCAGGTCCAGCTCGTGTGTTGTTTCACTGTAATCTGCTTCTTTGGGTCTACCTAGTGGGCAGCAACACTCGAGCTGTTACTGATATCATTGAAAAGAACTGGAGACAATTGTTCTATTCCTAAGAGCTTCAAGGTGCCTAGAAGCACAAATAGAAACCAGCAGTATTTCATCACTTCACCAAAAGGAAGGTCAAACACCTGAGCTGTGAAGAGCAGTTACAGAACCTATGCATAAGATCACACCAGACATACTTTGTTCTAACAACAGTTATGGCACATAGTCCATTTCCTTCAATATTCCCAAAATGAAATGATGTGGAGCATTACAGGGAAAGAAACACTGCACACAGACACTATGACCCTGATTAGACTCAAGCAGCAGACTTAAAACAAGTCAGAGTTTTTGATTCCAGGATATTTCAGGACCTATCGTGTGAAATTCAGTTACACAACAGTGCCTAGGTGCCTGTGTTTCAAGCAACTTTCAGATCACAGCCATGTAAAATAAAAACAAATTCAGTGCAGAAATAGCAAGCCTGTACCTTAATACTCATGAGATTATCCATTTTTTACAGCACTCTGACTAAGTTCTAAAACTTGCTCATCCCAGTTCACTTCAGCAAGTTCCACCAATTCAAGCAACGCAGTTCTGAGATCCTGTGTATGTTGTGCAGATAGAATTGAACAGTGCAGAAATAATCTCTGACAGCTTTAAGAGCTCTGTTCTGCTTACAAACTCTCAGTCCAAAACTATTCTCAGTTTTAAGGAAATGAACACCTGAAGCAGTTGGATCATCTGCCGCATTCTGCTTCTTGGCATCATGATTAGCACAAAGGGTTTTCTGCTGTCCTGCAGAGATGGACAAAGTCCTGCTTACAAATGGACCAAGTTTCAGTGTACAGCAGAGTTTGTACCAGACTAAAAAGCCATGCCATTCAATTCATGTGCTCAGGTTGTTATGCACTCCGAAAGGAAACAGAACTAACTGTTGGATTCTGAAGGCAATCTGTGGGGTCCTACATTACCTCCTGATTCTGGAAGAGGAAATTCTAATAGCAAATGCAGAACTTTGATCTTTGTAGACATGAGAAGAGCTGGCATTTAGGAACATTCATTTCAGGGAAATCAAATGATGTGTCTGTATTTTTTACTACAGATAGTATAGGGAGCAGCCAGTTGAAGAACCAGATACAAAAAATCCAGCCCATTGGCAAGAAAATACTTCTCCTTAAATTCTGTATGCTATCATGGTACAGAATTAGGCTACAGTGCCACATAGGCCAACCAAGCGTAGAACCAAATCCACAAAATACTGGTAGACAAAGCAGCAAAAACAGGGACAATATTCAGCAGACAGGCCTTTCTACCCACAGCTCAGCATGTTCTGCCATCCGAAAAGCAAGGCCTCTTGTCAAGCTCAGCTATTTCCCTTCTCAGTGTATTCTAGCACCACTGATACCCACTGGTATCCTCCTGTAGAGTGCCATCATATTGTCATCATCCAAAGGGAAAACCCACACAGCAGAGCATACAGCAGTACACCCATGCTCCAAATATCCGCCTGAAAAACAAAAAGACAAGCTTACAAACCTGAAGCACCTCAAATGGCTTCCTGACAGACTGGATTGTCTGCCCTTGCCAAAGCCCACATATAGCCCATGAAAAGCTGGCTCTTTCCCTCAGGAAATAAAACCTTATCGTCCCAGAGAAAGCATATAACCCTCATTCAATTGCCCTTCCACTCAGCTTAGAGCACTACTAAAACCAGCATCTTCACCTTAGCTCATCACACTGCTGCAGTTCCTTTTACAAGGATTTCACTGGCAAAAATGAAATCAAAGCCGTCACAAGGGATTTAGCACAGTTACATGTTACTGGCTACGAGAGCTGTCAGCACAGTCACCTGTCAGGCTTTGCTGCTGTTCTATTTATGTAGAGGCACAACAAGGTTCAGACACCTCACAGTGCAGTTCTCACTTTGACTGTAAAGAAAAAGGAGGCTTGAAAAGCAGTGTGTGGAAAACAAAGAAACAAGAATTAGAACAACAGTGGGGCCATGGCACTTGTAGGAATTGCTCCGCCTTTAACAACGATTCAAGAAGGATGAGGGCATTCCAAACCAGACCAGTTTGGACAGATTAACAACTGCAAGTAGTGGGTTCCAAAATTCCAGACATGAAATCAAAGCTGGAAAAACTCTTCACATTTTCATCTCTCAATTTTTAGTACATTGTGCATTACAACGGAAACAATTCTTCACATACAACTTGTAAGCTAAAGACAAGTCTGACAAAACAGACTGCACAGAAATGATGGATAATTAACAGAGCAAATTGCTCTTTCAAACACTTAGTAATAGAAAGAGATCTCTGAAGTTGCTGTTCTGTAGAGCACCAAAGCAGTCGCTTGAGGCAGTTCAGGATTAGCCTGAGACGAACCAGCCAGCTGTGAACTGAGACCAATTGCACTTCTTCTATTTTACTTTCATTCTATGTGACCTCACTAAGCAAATATTGTCTAAGACCATGAGTATCACATAAATGTGAAGATCTCAAGCTGCTCACTTATCTAGTACCCTTGGCATGATGCTTTATTTTCCTCAGCTATTCATCTAGATTGTGTCTGTTGATTGTGCAACAACAGCCTGTTGGTCTCGATTACCTGTGAGAGGCTCTAACTTTGGCCAGGAAAAATCATTTGAGGATAAGTAATTATCTGGGACTCAGTAAGGCAGTCTTCCCATGCTTTCATAACAGCAGAGATACACACACACACAAACTCATGGAACCCCACTGCTTTGCACAATCCTGTGCACACTCACATGTGTCATGCACTGATTTCCCAGCCAGTCCTCATGGGGTCTATTACTTAGGACAGGAGTGTAGGGGAGCAGCCAGAAGCTGTTTGCATTCCCTGCTGTCTGCTGGGCAGCTTTGCTGGAAATGCTTGGGTTGCTTTGCTTTTCCTTGGGAGGTGGGAAGGAGCTTTGGGTTGGAGGCACATCCCGTGCCAGAGCATCTCGATGGCACGTGTGTGGCACTGATCTGCAGCAGATGAAGGGGAGGAGGTCCCAGCACAGCCCTGCACCATGCTCTGCCACACTGGGCAGCTTGTTCCTGGCTCAGCAGCGCCATCAGACAAGGAGCAGGGAAGGAAATCAAGGATGGGGGGTACCATCAAACGCAGTTAGTGCATGCCTGTGCAAGACAAACAGACCCAGAGCTTGCGGGTTATTCCTGCTTTTGTAGCATTTGTGTGCTGTAGCTGAGCAAAAGGTTCTGCTGCTTGAATCTTCTTCTGCAAGAGCCACCTACCGGTAAATGTCTGCAGGGATGGAGGATGTGACAGAAGCATTTGTCTCCATGACAGCGTAGTTACACTTGGTCTAGAGAGTGAGAGAGGCAGGCAGCACTGCCTGATGTTGGTCAGGGCGAGTTCCTCCTGCCGCAGCACGATGATGGCAGGGCTGGAGATGATCTGCAGGGACAGCTCACAGGTGAGAGCCAGGAATGGACACGGCGGGAGGACAGAGGTGTTAGGGAGCAGCCACGGCATCAAAGAGCATCAAAAGGCCCTGAAAAGCATCACAGCCACAGCCAGGAAGCTTGGGGTTTTCATGAGCAGCATCCAGGATGCTAGAGACTATTTGCTGCCATACACAACGGCAGCAGAGCTCTCTCTGCAGGCATCCCAAAGTCAGGCAAAATGGGAACACACCCAGAGCTCGGCTGCACAAACCCCACAGCCAGAGTGTTGTAAGCTGAGCTGCCTTGCAGTTTCTTGCACTCATCCCAATCTCTGCGAATGAAAACTCGGAATTCAGTCAAGGCGTTGATTGAGCACGAGCGTGCCTTTATTCAATAGGAGAAAGGAGGGGGTGTGAGGTCTGGAGGAAAGATGGGACTCATCCTCTCTTGTAATCATGAGAGCTGCTCAGAGACCGTGCTGTTGCCCGGAGCCTGGGACTCGTGTCCTGATTCTGTGCCCCCCCTGCGAGATGCTCAGCTTCTCCTCGGTGATGCTGACCTGAGCCTGCATGGTGGTGCTGCTGTCGGGGCACTCGGGCTGTGCTTGGGCTGGGCTGCACTGCAGAGACATTGAGTCCAGGCTGGTGCCTGAGGTGTCTGGTGGGCTCAGGTCAGCAGCTTCAGTAGGGATGGGATGAATGAAGGCTTCAACGATGATGACCTTCTTCTCTTGATAGCTGATGTTATACGGAAGGCTTTCATCTGAACTGCAGCATTCTGTGCTTAGTAACAACTCTTCATTGATGGAAGATGCGTCATCGTAACATGCCCTGCGTCTTGGGGATATACAAGGGCTCGGGTCACCTAGGAAGGAGCAGATGTACAGCAGTTAGTGTCGAACGTTCATAAGATGAACCATGGAGATTCTTGACATTTGGCTATGTAGTGGTGGTGGGCAGAAGCAAATAGGCTTCTAGCAACAGTGTCACTGTCTTGAAAGTGATCCACGTGCAGGTCCAGCTCTTGTGTTGACAAGAGACTCATTTGGGAAAGACAGGGATCAAGACAGGCTTGAACGCCAGAAGGAGGTACAAGCCCACTGAAAGCATGAATTCTACCTGTGTTGCTGACAAGCAGTGTTTTGTAAGCTGGACTTGCACCCTTACCTGCCAGGACCAAGACTTCTGCTTCAGAGGGCTCCCTGGCACTGCTCTGCAGTTGGTGTTTGGCCACAGGGGATGGTTTGCCCAGGCAGAAGCAGGAACACCAACTGCCAGCTGCTGACTCTGCCCTCTTACTGGGAGAACTCATTCTGCAGAGAAAACAGAGCATGCTGTCAGACGTGGTGCAGGGTGATGGAAGAGCTGCACCGAGCCCTGGCCAAAAGTTGCCTGTTCTGGGCACTGCCTGCTTTCTGCTGAAACACAGCTTAGAAACGCCCTCTGTTTCAAACAGCAGAGGATGCTTCCATTCCTACAGCTCAGCCCTCAAGTCCTGAAGGCTAAATACCTCTCAACGATGTCAAGCAAGGACATGGATCCGGAGAATGTCGGAGGCTCAGGCTGCTTTGCTCTCCCGGGGCTGGCCTTCACCAGGGAACGAAGGCGGTTGATGAGCTTGCCCCATTTCTTTGGCTCTGCGCAACAAAACAAAGAAACCAGTTCATTTCAGGCCTGGCTCGGTTGGACGAAGCTGAGCGCAATGCATTCGACAGAGCATGTAACAACGGGAAGAACATTCCCAACAAGGACACGTAAGAATGGATTTTCCCCATCCCTGGAGGTGCCCAAGGAGATTACTGTAGTTCTCTTTCTAAGCTTGCTGAACTTGGGCATAAACAAACCCCCTGAAAGTAACATTCTGACCCTATTTGACTAACTCGCGTTATCAAATGTAAATTACGCACCTGGCTTTGGCAATGAATTGAGGAGGGAATCGGGAACTTTTCCGCTGATGAGTTCCATGCACTCACCAGGGAAAAGCCCAACCTGTAATTAGAACAAAAAGACAGGTGAGCATTAGCCCGAGCCCAGAGCCAAAGGGAAGGTCCACTGACAGTGACACAGGGCAACTGTTTGCATCCAGCAGCCATCCGTTGCAGGCAGAGCAGCTCCAAGCAGAGATTCCCAACTCTACTGAAGTTGTGCTCTCTAGTCAAAAACGTGTGCCTACCTCAAAGCCACGCTTGCCTCTCCACTAGGGGCTCAGCCTGTTGATATATCCTCATATCAACAATGCTCACCAGATCTCTGACCTGAAAGAGATTGAAACATCAATCCCAGATTCAGCAAATCTGGTAGGAAAACAAAGCAGAAAGGACTGCCCTCTTCTATGCACGACAACACGGAATGCCTGGAACTGCTTACCTCCAGAGAGAGCTCATCTGGCCCCTGGGTGACGTGGCTCTTAATAACATGGGCTGCCGCAAATGCTGGTACGTTTAAAGATGACATAGCACGCACCAGCTGCGGCTTCTGCATGTTATCAGCCTGCAAAACAGAGAACAGGCCGTGGTCAGGAGCTGAGGACAAACCACGAGGATTTCAAGGTGAGGAGCACATCTGCAGAGAAAGCTGCAGCAAATGCGCTCCGTCCTTATCAGGAGCACTTCAGAAGGAGCTGCACGTCTCATAGCTCTGGAGCAGCACTTCTTCCCCACCCTTCACTACTCCAAGCAGCTCCAACAAACTTCTCAGAAGAAATCCAGGCCAGCACAGACCTGGCAGACCAGAACCAAGTGCAGCTTGTGTGACGGCAGTGCCCACTCCTTGCTTCCACCCTGCTCCAGCAGGTTAAGGAGTCTGAGCATCACTGGCCTTTGACAACTCAAGACTTTCAGCACCTCATGCCAACATTTCTCACTAAGATACACCTAAGGCATTGAATTCTCTTCTCACTACCTCCTCTCAGTCCTCCCCTAGGAACAGAAACAATTCAGATTCTACAGCAAACTACAGCATCTACCCTGCAAGAGCACACTGAACCACCTGCAACAATGAAACATGGTTTTGGAGAGTGGGTCTGAAAACACACCTTTAGACAGCTGTCTCCCTGTAGCCAAAAGGAAACCAAGTAGCAAAAGAAGAGTCCAGCCTGAAACATGCCCATGCTACTAGCCCAAGTTTCTCACAGTGAATGCAGAATCCATCCTGTTCTTGAGGTAACAAATGACCAGTGGGTCTCCTCTTGCTCCACCCCTTCTCCTTCAAAGCCAGAAAAAGAAAAACAGGTAGAAGAAAACCCAGACGTACCTTTCCACACAAAGAGCAGAAAGTGGAACAGCAGTTGTCTCCTTCCTGAGACATGGTGGGGAGCATCCCAGAGGAAGCCCAAGTTCTTTGCTTCTCTCCACAGGGACTTCAAGCATTCTTGGCAAGAGCTGCTTTTGTTCTTTCTTCAATTGCTTCCATCACCAGAATCTCCTTTGGAAAAGGAACCCGAATGAAAGAATCAGCAAATGAATAAGAATGAGCAATAGCCACTTTACCAGCTTTCTCCTAACATGCAATTTAGACCCCCAATTCGGGCAAGGTCTTAAAATCAGCTGGTTACAAGAACTGTCCCAAAATATATCCAGCTTCTGTACAGCTGCTGTTATTTCTGACAGCGAGTGTAATCACAGAATCATAGAATGGCCCGGGTTGGAAGGGACCTCAAGGATCATGAAGATCAATCACCTCCCTGTCCCTGCTGGCCATCCCCTCTTCTGATGGAGCCCAGGGGACCATTTGCTCTCTGAGCTGCAAGAGCACGCTGATGGCTCACGTTTTTCATCCACCAGGACCCCCAGGTCCTTCTCTGCGGGGCTTCTCTTAAGGACTGCTCCTCCCAGTCTGTAGAAATGCCTGGGATTCCTCCAGCCCAAGTGCAAAACCTTGCACTTTGCTGTGTTCAACCTCATTAGATTCACGTAGGCCAACCTCTCGGTTGAGCTCCCTCTGAATGGCATCCCTTCCTTCCACTGCGTCAGCCGCACCACTCAGCAAACAGCAGAGGGTGCACTCCATTGCATCATTGGTGTCTCTGATAACCATGTAAAAAAGCACTGGTCCCAAGACAGACTCCTGGATGACACCACTTGTTATCGGCCTCCACCTGGACATCAAACCATGAATCACCACCCTCTGTCCTCTACAAAACCTCTTTGTCTTCTACTCCTGCTGCAGCTGCAATGGCTGCACCAGCATGACTCACGTTTGACAATCCTCCAGCTCTGGCCTAGCCATGCACAGCAGCAGTCCGTCTCCCTCCCAGCTCACTCACCAGTGTGCTGCTGTGCCCCAAATTCAGTGCAGTAGCACTGAGAGCAGGCAGCACCCATCACCCTCCTCTAACTCTCTCTGCCAGCTGCGATGAGGACTGACATAGCACGCCCACCCCAGCCCAGCTTTTCTGCTGAGACAGCTCCCAGCAACCACCCAGCACCAATCCCAGTTGCTGCAAGCTGTCTGAGAGCCTGCTGGAGTGCACTGACAATAACTTTGTGGGTCAAGTATTAAGCACACCAAGCAGAAGGGAAGCATTACTGGACATGGTGCACAGCAGGGGTTAAGACTGGAGGTGGTCAGGGCTGTAGTGACCATGCCCTCCTAGAGTTCCTCATCTCAAGGAATGCAGGCCTGGCAAAAAGCAAAGTCAGGATCCTGAGCTTCAGGAGAGTCAGCTGCAGGCTGTTCAAAGAATTCTTGCATGAGAGACACTGGAAAACTGTTTTTAGGGGTAAAGGAATGGAAAAGAGATGGTAACTTTCTCAGAAAACCTTACTCAGAGCTGGAGCTCTGAGCTCCATCCCGACCACATGAAACACAGTAGAGGAGGCAGGAAAGCAGCATGGCTGAACCTGCTGGTTACAGGGAGCAACAAGAAGGAAATGGAGAAACAGCGGAAACGGAGACATGCAGCCTGGTCGCTTTGGTGGCCTTCTACAGTGGAGTGACAGCATCAGTAGGGAAAGGAAAAGCAACTGACATCACTCAGCCAGACTTTTGCAAGGCCTTCGATGTTGAGCAAGTTTCCTGTTAGAACTCAGTGTGAACAAATCTACCACTGAGCAACACCCTGAGCCCCCACTCACCTCAGCAGAGGTCAGCCTGCACCCCAGCCTTCCGCCTATTCTGCTCCATTGATGGAAGCACACCGGGCATCATTGCTACTCACCCGACCAATGATGATAGGGGCAGAAAAGGGAATTCCTCTTTACCTTTCAGATGAAAAATTGATGACTGTGTGGAATCTTCCCAGTACAGCTGTGGGGCCTTCCTTTACTTGTATCCTGCTGCTCCGTGTCACAGTGGGAGAGCTGCTCTGGCCTCTCCTCTCAGCCTGTGCCTCCTGCAGTGTGAGCAGCTTTGTGGATAGAGGAGACACCCACACAGACTTGGGCCTGGATAGAGAACTGTGCCCTACAACATAGGTACATTTACATCACGCTCTTTTCCTTGTGTGTGAGCAATCCTTGCTCTTTTCAGATGGTACTATGAGCGTGTGACACCCCAAACACATATTTAGCATCTGTCCATATCATTAAGGCTCTCGTCAAGGCAGTTATTTCAGCCTTCTGAGGGGTAGTCCCCATGGCTGATGGTTGTGCTTCCATTCCCTGCTCAGTAGCAGTTACTGCATGTCCTGCCTTACAGCCTCCTTGTCTCACAAAACTGCAGCTGCTGGTAAATCAGGCGTCTTCTGCATCTTCTAAGGGTTCGTCCTTCAGCTCCAACCGACTGGATGTAATGTGCAGCATCAGTTGTTTCAAAGCAGTGATGTCATCCTGGTTCTCCACCAGGGGAGTTCCGCTAAGGAAAGATACTGGGTTGGCAATAGTAGTTACAATTATTTCTATATCACCCTGCTCTACCAGGATGGCCTGGTATTTCGGGAATCTTTGGGGTGAACAGATGCCATTCAGAGGGACCTTGACAGGCTGGAAAGCTGGGCTCGGGTGAACCTAATGAGGTTCAACACAGCAAAGTGCAAGGTTTTGCACTTGGGCCGGAAGAACCCCAGGCACCTGTACAGGCTGGGAGGAGTTGTCCTTGAGAGCAGCTCGGCTGAAAAAGACCTAGGGGTCCTGATAGATGAGAAACTTAACATGAGCCAGCAGTGCGCTCTGGCAGCCCGGAAAGCAAATGGGATCCTGGGCTCCATCAGGAGAGGGGTGGTCAGCAGGGATAGGGAGGTGATCGTCCCTCTCTACTCTGCTCTTGTGAGGCCCCATCTGGAGTACTGTGTCCAGGTGCGGAGCCCTCAGTACAAAAAAGATATGGAGATTTTGGAAAGGGTCCAGAGGAGGGACAGGAAGATGATCAGGGGGCTGGAGCACCTCCCCTATGAGGACAGGCTGAGGGAGTTGGGTTTGTTCAGCCTGGAGAAGAGAAGGTTGCGGGGTGACCTCATTGCAGCCTTTCAGTACCTGAAGGGAACTTACTCCCAGGAGGGGAGTAAACTCTTCGAAAGGGCTGATAATAGCAGGACTAGGGGAAATGGTTTTAAGTTGAAGGAGGGAAGATTTAGGTTGGATGTTAGGGGAAAGTTCTTTACTAGAAGGGTGGTTAGGTCCTGGAACAGGCTGCCCAGTGAGGTTGTGGATGCCCCGTCCTTGGAGGTGTTCAAGACCAGGTTGGACGGGGCCCTGGGCAACCTGATCTAGTAAAGGCGTATGTTTGGTGGCCCTGCTAGGCAGGGGGGTTGGAACTACATGATCCTTGAGGTCCCTTCCAACCCGGGTAATTCTGTGATTCTGTGATTCTGTGGGGTGAAAGCCAATGTCCCCCTTTTGCCTCCAATACAGTAAACACTGCATGAGATATTAAAACTGGTATCCTTCGGCCCAGTGTAGATTGATGGGCTTCTTGAATATTGAGCACCAGTGCACCCTGGATATCCCTTACTCACTTCAAGCTGTTTCAAGTTTACCATCAGTCCGTAGCTGTGTATCCATGGTTGGCACCCTCCTGTCATTCCTGGCAACGTATGGAGTTCCTTGGCAGTTTGCAGCTCAGGGGTTGAGCAGATGGCTTCTTTCTTGGCAGTCCTTAAGGTTCAAAGTCCAGCTGTCATCTCCTATCCCAAATACGTCACTTGCTGCTGAGTTAGTTGTGCTTTCTGTAAACCAAGAAACTCAGCAAACTCTCAGTCTATTGTACACAGTCCTTTTGTTGCTGTGGCACCCACGTGCTCCAGTAAAGTTCCACCCTAGGATGGAGGATCCCAGGTCTCAGGCTCACGAGTTGACCAGTTCTCAACAATCATTTAGCTGTTCTCACAACCCTGGGTAACACTGTCCAGGTTCACTGAGTCTCTTCTCCCTCTATTAGGGAGAACAGATACACGCAAGTACTCGTATGCTATCATGAGGAATTCAGTAGGTTACATTTAATTTAGAAGCATGATGCAATCAAAAGCTCACTTAAATAAAAGCATACCCTTTTCTTTCACTCAAAATAATAGCCCAGAAAAAAAATAAAAACAAAACAAAACTCTCATCATAATTGTTAAAGAAATTATCTACTAAATCTCGATGGAGAGTGGAGACACATGCTAGTTTTAGGAACACAGCACTTATCTCATTATCTGAATGCATCTCAAGGCATGCTCCTTGTGAAACTGTGAGAACTTCTATCATTAACAGACGTGTACCATGCCCTGATATATGGTTAAACCGCTTGCAGTGCACTGTCAGATGTACAGGATGGCAGCTGTATGTGCTGTGACCAAATAAACCCCACACTGAAACCTTTCAGAATTTTAGGACCTACAAGTACTGCATTCATATTAAAAGTAAAAAATTCCTAAGCTACACATGTTCTAGGTTTCCATTTGTTAGATACAACATACCTTTGGAAGTAGGCGCCTAAAAAGATATGCCTTCTACTTGCTTCTCTGTCTGGCTCTTCGAAAAGAAGGCCTTTGGAGCAGGAAATGCAAAGGGCAGCTCATTTCTTAACACTGACTCTGCATCAACATTCTCTGTGTTTGCACGCTTCTTAGATGCCACTTTTCTTGTCACTGGAGTTGACAGTGTGAATTCCATATCACCCAGTTGAGTATCATGCCTCGAATGGTGCCAGAGACGGAACAAAAGGTTTTCTGATCACAGCCGGAGAAGTTACTGTCAAAGAAATTCTAACAGCTGAGAAGGTCAGACACAATGCTTATAAAAATATCATACATTATTTGGCTATTGAACAAAACAGTTGAAAACTCTGATTCTCTCCTAGAATAAGTTCGTTTCTTATAGACTGTCAAACACCATTTTTTTATTTGTTCATCTCAATTCTCCATTGAGGATTAACCCTCACCAGCTTATCTAAACATAAATATGAATTATCACTTGGTTTAGTTAAAAATTTGAATAATATCACAGTGGATTTTGTTGTCCAACACAGTAAGATTGAATTTCTTTCGGTACCTTTCAACCTCTGCCTACCTCCAGCCTAACTCCAGAATCTTATTAACTGTGCCTTATCGCTTCCCATTGTGTTTTAAAATCCTCACTGACTCCTTTACTTGTTCCCTTGCTTGCTGTTTCTGTGCAAACCAAACACTGGAGTTAGGGATCACGTCAAACCAACCATGGCCTACAGGTAGAAGGCAACAAAATTTATGCTTAACATACTTCTTTGCTCTATCTTTATCTTCCTTTGGTCAAGGTCCACTAGATACTTAAATATGGAGTAAGCACTAGATACAATGAGAAGCAGATTTCTAGATTAAGAGCTGTATTTTTTCTGTAAGAAACTAACTGTACATCTTCACACACCTGCTTTGTTTTCTGAGTATTTAGATCGAGTGGAGATTCTTCAAACACTGAAGCTACATCAGAAAATTCCATGGATCCAAACGCATCTGGCACATGGCTGCAGTCTGGCACATCTTCATATGCCAGAGCCTTTTCAGACAGAAATGTTCCACCGAGATTCTTTTGCAGAATTAGAAGGAAGATTTCATCAGAAGATTTCACCACTAAAGTCTAAATAAGATTGGTTTGCAAGTTCCAAACTATGGCTAACAGCTAATGGAAGTCCACAGGCCAGCAGCAACAACTTTTATATTATGTTCTTAATATTCTAATTGTTGATATGACGTTCATATAAAGAGCAGAAGGGAAATTACTCTTAGAGCTCAAGTCATCTTTCACAGCCTGCGTCAACAAGAGCAGCACCTCATAGCCTTTGGTTTCAAGACCTGGACCACAAGCTAGCTAATGATTTTACACAGAATTCCAGAGTTCAAGTCACTGTTTACATTAGGGCTGAAATTGTACTGAAAGCCTTCAAGTTCATCACACTTAATTATCACTGGCACCACACATAACTCCACGCTACATATGTGATCACACGCAACCTGGCAACTTCAGACAATTCCCAAAGCACTCCACTTGCACTTGGCTACTAAAGTACAGAAAAAGGAATTAACATCAGAAATAGCTGCAGTCAAAACCATCTAAGAATCCAAGTCTCCAGGAAACAAGGAAAGCAAATCCTCTCCAGGACTGTGTTCTAAAAGGAAACAGATCAGAAAGGTGACTTCTTCCCCCCTTTGACCACCCACTCATGTAACGTCCATGTCATTTCTAAGTATGCTGCCCAGACCAAGACTGAGGATGCTTCAGAAGAAGACCTTCCCTGCTAAGCCAAACAGAACAAGTAAGGTACCAAAATATGTACAGCCAAACGAGGAAAGGTGCTCTAAGAAGGTAAGCATCACAAGAGACCAACAGGAATACTTACACAATCCAAACAATGCACAGTTTCTGTTCTACAAGCTGCCAAGAGGAATGTGTGCAGTACTCACAGCGCACCATGTACACTGCTTACTGCAGTCATACTGCTTCGTAGGACCAGCCCAACTTACTAAAACACTTTAATGAGCAATCCGAACTGTCTGGATCAGCACGGTTCACTTGGAAGGGACCTTCACAGATAAACCTGAAGAGGTGAGGCGACTGCACTATCTAAACCTTAAAGCATATAGGACCTTAAAGCATAAGCTTAAAGCACAGAAGCATGACCAGCAGGTCGAGGGAGGTGGTGCTGCCCCTCCACACTCCTCTCATTGAAACCCCATCTGGAGCACTGCACGCAGTTCTGGAGCCCTCAACACAAGAAGGACTTGGAGATGTTCAGGCAGGTCCAGAGGAGGGCCATGAAGGTGATCAGAGAGGGCTGAAAGCACCTCTACTATGTGCACAGGCTGAGAGAGATGGGGCTCTTCAGCCTGGAGAAGACTCCAAGGAGACCTTAGAGTGGCCTTCCAGTATCTGAAGAGGGCCTACAGGGAAGGCTGGGGAGGGACTTTTCATAAGGGCAGGTAGCAACAGAATGAGGGGAAATGGCTTTACATGGGAAGAAGGTAGATTAGGATTGGATATTAGGAAGAAATGCTTTACTGTGGGTGTGGTGAGACACTGGAGCAGGTTGCCCAGCAAGGCTCCAATATGATTGCTTTGCAAGTTCCAAACTATGGCTAACAGCTAATGGAAGTCCTCAGTCCAGCAGCACAAAATTTTATATTATCTTCTTAATATTCTAATTGTGGATTTGACGTTCATATAAAGAGCAGAAGGGAAATTACTCTTAGAGCTCAAGTCATCTTTCACAGCCTGCGTCAACAAGAGCAGCACCTCACAGCCTTTGGTTTGAAGACCCGGACCACAAGCTAGCTAATGATTTTACACAGAATTCCAGAGTTCAAGTCATTGTTTATGTTAGGGCTGCAATTCTACTGAAAGCCTTCCAGTTCATCACACTTCATTATCAATGGCACCACAGATACCTCACAAAGAAGCATTATGACACCACAAAGGGGCATTATGACGTCAGAAAGGGCATTATGACATCACAAAGGGCATTATGAATCACAAAGGAGCATTATGACATCACAAAGGAGCATTATGACGTCTCAAAGGGCATTATGACGTCACAAAGGGCGTTATGACACCACAAAGAAGCATTATGACATCACAAAGGGGAATTATGACGTCAAAAAGGGTCATTATGACGTCTGAAAGGGGCATTATGATGTCACAAAGGGGTGTTATGACATCACAAAGGGGTATTGTGACATCACAAAAGAGCATTAAGACATCACAAAGGGGAATTAAGACGTCACAAAGGGCATTATGACGTCACAAAGAGGCATTATCACGTCACAAAGAGGCATTATGAAAACAAAGGAGCCTTATGACGTCTCAAATGGCATTATGACATCACAAAGGGCATTATGACGTCACAAAGGGGCATTAAGACATCACAATGGGTCATTATGACGTCAGAAAGGGGCATTATGACATCAGAAAGGTGCATTATGATGTCACAAAGGGTGTTATGATGTCACAAAGGGGCATTATGATGTCACAAAGGGGCGCTGGGAAAAGATCTCTGTGTGGAGATTGCTTCTACTAGAGGTAGTTCTATAAGACTGTTATATAGAGCTGTGCAGGGGCTGTAAATCTGTCTGCAGAGGGTGATGATCAGTTCCAAGTGTCTGCAGTCAATGCTCATGGACAGAGCCCATCCAACCTGGCCTTGAATGCCTGCAGGCCTTGAATGGGGCATCCACAGCCTCCTTGGGCAACCTGTTCCAGTGTGTCACCACCCTCTGAGCAAAAAACATCTACCTAAGATCCAACCTATACCTCCCCAGTCTCAGTTTTAAACCATTCCCCCTTGTCCTATCATTATCCACCCTCATAAACAGCCATTCCCCCTCCTGTTTATATGCTCCCTTCAAGTACTCAAAGGCCACAATGAGGTCTCCCCACAGCCTTCCATTCTCCAGGCTAAACAAGCCCAGATCCCTCCACCTTTCCACATAGGAGAGCTGCTCCAGCCCTCTGATCATCACAGTGGCCCTCCTCTGGACCCCCCCCAACAGCTCCACATCCTTCCCAGGCCTGGACACAGTGCTGCAAATATGGCCTCACAAGAGCTGAGCAGGAGTGGACAATCACCTCCCTCTCCTGCTGGCCACCCCTTTTTCAGTGCAGCCCAGAACACACATGGATCTATCTTTTCCATACGGATATTCCCATCTGTGTACATATATATACCACACCTACACCCCCACAATCTGCTACAACTCCATAGAATTTTCAAGGTTGGAAAAGACCTGGATGATCTTATGATCTTATGATCTCAGATCTTATGATCTGGATGATCTTATGATCATCCAGTCCAACCATCACCAATACTTCCCAGTTAAATCACATCCCTCAACACAACACCCAAACTTTTTGTGAACTTCCCAGGGTTGGTGACTCTACATGAGAGAAAAGGGCACTCAGATAAGGGATTCTGCATTTGCTATTAGCAGAGGTGGGATGAGACCGAGCACTGCCCCAGTTCCTGGGATAATGCAGAAGGGCTGAGACCTTCCAGCTGCTTCCACCCAGGGTCACACAGCAAAGCCGACCCTGCAGGAGTCTGCATCATTCTTTGCATGGCATTGCTAAGAGGAAGATCCCCCCCCTACCCTTGGCTCTACACTCCAGCTGCTGTCTGCCATCTGTAAAGCCACCACAGCTCTCCTACTGGAGTTCCCATCTGCACAGTGACAGCTTGGTTTCTTCTTACTGTCAAAGCAGCCACAGCCTCAGTGCTTCTCAAATCTCCCCTTTTCAGCTGATTTCCTCTTTCTTGTGGCTGGGCAATTCCTCCCTCTCACAGTCATCCCTCTGCCCCACTCTGTGCCCACAGACCCAGAGAGGGCACACAGAGCCAGCCCTGTCCCAGCTGCTGCTGCTTCACATCTGACAGTCTCAGGAGCTGAGATCCAGGCCGAGACAGCAATGCCCAGACATGGTTTGTAGGACGTTTGTGATAGGAAATAGGGAGGCTTGTGATTAAACCTGCCCCCTAAGGAGGAAGGCAATGCTGCCTGCAGCCCCAGCAGGCATTACAAAACATCCCCATTTACAGGAGGGTTTTAAATAGCACAATTCAGGAACTACAACTGCACAAATTCCCGCATGCCCTGGAATAAGTTTGGGAATGGACATGGTTCTACCACCTGTGCAATGCCATAGAAATAACAACCATCCACCTGTAAACCTCCATCCTCTCCCCTGCTGCACAAAGGGAAGCTCAACAGCAGTGCACAAATGTCCCAGCAATGTCTGAGCACTGCTCTGTGCATCCCAACCTGCTCATCCCATCCACTCCTGGCTGGGCAGCAGGATTGGGGTGGCACATTGCAATGGGCACAGAGGAACATGGAAGCCCCACACATGTGAGGAAGGGGCTGGCTGTGCTCCACACTCACGTTATCAGACGTGATTTGCCCTTCTGTGGGGAGCCTCTGCTCTTTCCCAGCTCATCCTCCAGCGTCTGGGACTCCAGGATCTCATTCAGGCTGTTGTTGGCTGCGGGGCAGCTCCATGAAGAGCCTCCCCTCCACCGACCGGCACACAACAGCCGCTCCCGCGCACTGCGGCTCAGCCAATCGGAGCTGACGGAGCTGCCGCTGCCCGATGGGACCCCCCCCCCCACATATTGACCCCCCAGACGAGGAAGAGGAGGAGGAGAGCGACGAGGAGCTGCCGCAGGAGCTGACGTTGGGGCGGGGGGGCAACGCGGGGGGGGGGTCGGCAGTGGGGGGTGGGGGAGGGGGTGGGGCAGCATTACCCCCGGACCCCGTGGACCCCCCCCAGCCAAAGTGCTGCTCTCCGACCCCCGCGGGCTCTTTGTGCAGCCGCTGCCCTCCAGTTATAGGACCCCCCCCCCCATATTGCGCTTTGCTCACCCCCACCTCCGGAACCCCCCCCCCACTCACCACATCGCCCCCTCCCCCCCCGGGTGGGGTTATGGGGGGTGGGGTGGGGTCGACGATGTGCCGTAAGCCGCGCCGGGGTCGTGTGACAAACCCCCCACCCCATCAAGATGAATGGGGCGCTGTCGGGGGGGGCTCAGCCGTAAGGATAAAGCGGGGGGGTTAATGAAGGGGGGGGGCAGTGCTATAGGGAACGCAACTAATCTAAGCCCCCCCCCCCCCACATTAACACCCCATTGTGTGTGGGGGTGGTGGGGGTGGGGCACACAATAACCCCCCCAAAGGCCAAACAGCCCCAACACCCCCCCTCAAAGCTGCTGACTTACGCTGTGCCCCCCCTGCATGAAGGGCCCCCCCCCATCGATTGAGCCCCCCCCAATCCCATCTATAGTTGAGAGCTATGCTTTTTGTAACCCCCCCCTTTTAAAGCCCCCCCCCCACAATGTTGTGCACGATGTGCTGCCCCCCATGAGCCCCTGACCCCCCCCCTTAAAAGATGGGGTGGGGGGGGTGGTCTCGGACCCCCCCTCCTTTAAACGATGGGGTGGGGGGGCGGATTGTCACTGCCCCCCAACACCAAAATGGACACCCCCCTTTTAAAGGATGGGGTGGGGATGGGGGGGTGGGGGGTGAAGGTGATCTCGCCCCCCCCCCCATTAAAACGGACCCCCCACCCCTTTAAAGGATGGGTGGGGGTCGGTTACGGGCCCCCCCGGCGCTGTGTGTGTATGTGCCCCCCCCCCGTTTTGCTCCCCCCGTGGCGCAGTGTGCTGGGAAAGGATCTCTGTGTGGAGATTGCTTCTACTAGAGGTAGTTCTATAAGACTGTTATATAGAGCTGTGCAGGGCCTGTAAAGAGAGTTGAGGGGGACTCTAGTGGGCATATGGGGCTGTGGTGGGCAATAGGAGGACTAGGGGCTCTAGGGGGCTCTGAGGGTGTGTAGGGGTTGTGGATCAGGTTGGATCTTAGGAAGATGTTTTTCACTCAGAGGGTGGTGACGCACTGGAACAGGTTGCCCAAGGAGGCTGTGGATGCCCCATCCCTGCAGGCATTCAAGGCCAGGCTGGATGTGGCTCTGGGCAGCCTGGTCTGGTGGATGGCGTCCCTGCACATAGCAGGGGGTTGGAACTGGATGATCTTTGGGATCCTTTTCAACCCAGGCCATTCTATGACTGTACAGTTCCATAGTGGAACAAATATAATATGCTAACTATGTAAAACATGGAGTCAGACCTGTGTGATTTGTCCACACCAGGAGGTGATTAGAAAACAATTTGTAAGCTACAAAGCTGCTTGCTGGAAAGGAAAAGAAAATAAAACTACAAGAAAAAGGGAAATCATTTCTTCCTGAAAATAGGAAGAACTATAGATCTGACATGAAATTTGAGTGAAGCTCCTGATTTTATGAAGCTATTCCCATTATTTTCTTGGTGCTGTGTTTCCCAAATGAGTGGTTTCTGGCTCTGCTGCAGCACCAGTCTGCATGTGAACATCAACTCTGTTCACCATCTGGGAAGATTAGGACTTCCCTTCTCCTACCAGCACCACTGAATTACAGTTACTCAGTGGTTAAACAAAGGAATCCTTAAAGAAGGGTTTACAGCTGTCCTGTTGTCTGAAGTGCTTGGGGCATTCTGATGCTATTAAGCTCTATGTATTAACAAGTTAAAAAAGAAAAGTTAGGCATCTGATTGTTGTGACAGTTTCTAAGCGATTTGGAAAGCTGTACCACCCAACCACTCCTTCTATTTGATGGAGGTGACAAAGCTCAGTTTAATTTCTGACTGCTGTTTAAATTCTGAAGCTCGAGCTGGTTCCTGGAGCAGAAAAAGCTCGGAAGCTGTCCCTCCTACAAGCAGGCACCTCTGAGCAAAATATGACATCTCAGTTTCTGATGGTAAGGTCAGGAGATCTGATTCCAGCATCTAGCTTTTGGCTTAATACTGTGTTAGTGGGACCTTTGGCATCTAGCACTTAATGATCTTGAAGGTTTCTTCCAACCCAAGCCCTCCCATGATCCTATGATTCTGTGATTTCATTCAGGTTTATTGAGATGAGTTCTCCTGAATGTGCTGTTCTCCATATGATTATAATTGGAGCCCAGATGGGTGACTGAAACCAGACACCAAACTTTCTGATGGCCAAAATTAAATGAAATCAATCCTTTACTGTGTCAGTAGTCTGTAACTAGAGCCCATCAGGTAATTCCCAGCCTCCTGCCTGTATCAGTGGCTGCACACAGTGAAAAAGTCTGATGGGATTTTAACCTCTAAAATGTTCCAAAGCAACCAGAGGGTGAATATATTCACTATGTAAATACCTGCAGGAATAAGCTTGTCATGTATGTCCTCAGGTACCACAGTAGTTAATGGTGGGACTCAGTAGGTCATGCTGAAAGTTGAGTCTGCTGATTTTGAAGGTCTTTTGAAGGTCTTTTCCAGCCTACATGACCTTATGCTAATATTTCTGAAATTTATTTCTGTTCAGCTCCCAGAAAACCTCCCACCCAGCCCCCAACTGACCCCGTGGTGAAAAATAAAACAGAAACCTCAGTGACGCTGGCATGGTCCCCTCCGAAGATGCACCGCCCCATTCCAGTCGATGGCTACATTGTGGAATGCAAGAAACTAACTGGCTTCACCTGGGTGAGGTGCCACGAGTCTCATGTCCCCGTCCCAGAGTTCACGGTGAGCAATCTGTCTGAAGAGGCTGATGATCAGTTCCGAGTGTCTGCAGTCAATGCGCATGGACAGAGCCCGTCTCTGGAATTCCCAGGGAGCGTGCACCTTGGTAAGCACAAAAACCCCAATGGAAATGGGTCAGTGTGTGCTGAGCAGCTGTGTTGGTTCCCTAAAGATGCTTCCTTTGACTTTAAGGTTAGCAGTGCATTAACACACCAAAGGCTTTCCTTTATTCCTAGTTCTCCTATCTCCTATCAACCTCCAGCTACCACTAAAGTGATACGAGTTGTTTCTGTGACAGAGACATGAATATCCTTATCTTTTGATATCTCACATGTGCAAGAGGCAGAACTTTCTGTAACAGATCTTAAGCACAGAAGTGCTTCTTCTAGCACTCATGCAAAGGGAGAAGTAGAAATGTACCTATGATTTAATCTTCCATCTCTAAATGAGATACCAGACTTGCATCTAAAGAGCATTAAGACATACATGTTCTTCCTCAGACCCAGTCCTGGCTGTGAAATCCCCCCTAACAACTGGTGAAGCTGTACCTGGAGGGGATGCCATGTTTACTATTGACCTTACAACAACGTGCAAGCATGCCAGCTGATGAACGTCTGCAGTTCACAGCTATTGGCCAGTGCATTCAGTCACCAGGTTTACCACTGCATGACCATAGAGCAGTACTTTCAGCTGCAGGTTCAGACAGCCTTTCTGATTGCACTGGAATAGTTTAGAAGTAGGGGAGCAATCATTCCAATAATATCTCTATCAATCAGCTTTGCATGACAAAGTAGAACAAATAAACATTCATGATGGGAGGACCTGTTTGTCATTGGGTGGAAACCTCTGCAGAAGCATGTTTAGAGCATTATTAATCAGTAGAAGGAGATGTTTGGTTGATTTTTACTTAGTAAATCCAGCAAGAAGACCAAATGAAATATCGTGAATTGCTCAGCACTGACACAATGATGAGTGCAGGAACAGAAGGTGATACTTTTTCAGAGATGTTGCAGCAAACATTGACCACGTTAGCCTGATATAAATTGAAATAACGAGGCCTTTGCTCCTGACAGGTGCTGCAGTGAGATTTACCAAGAAGAGCAAAGATGTAGAAAAGATCTGCGCTTGGCTGCGTGAGGAAGCCAAACTGCAGGCTGAGCTTTCAGACACAGGCGCTACTGTGGAGTGGATGAAGGATGGGAAGGAGCTCAAGGCCAGTGAAAATTATGAACTGCAAATTGTGGGGAAGAAACACACCCTGAAAATTCACAACGACTCAATGGATGATGCTGCAAGTTATCAGTGCATCTGTGAGGGGGATAAAATGCTCTATCAGCTTTCAGTGAAAGGTATGTGATAGTCTGGGCTGTCCTCTTCCTGCCCAGGGCCAGCAGACTGCATTCACCTGACTCCCCGACAGTCCAGCTGTTGTCAGACAGCATCTGGGGTGTTTTCAGTGGCTGTTTTGACTTGAACTGGCCAATCTGCTTTGTAGAGCCATTTGATTTCTGTGTTCTGTCCTGTGATTCGTCCCTAAGATATAGAGGAAATCAAGGGAAAGACAGGAAAAAGAGCATCCAGCCTTCCTGCTCTTCTGTCAGGGTGGCCACAAGAGATGATGTCAACATCTCTTTTTGTAGCAGTGATCCCAAATGTAGAAAACACCTGTGAAGAGTCACAGGGACTAAATTGATGGAGAGCAGAACTTCCTGCCAAGGCTTGTCAGCTAGTCTTAATTTTGCTTTTCTTCTCTCTCTTTGTCATGTTAGCATAATATTTCATACTGGCAGGTCTGCCCATAGAATTAACTGGCACAGGCTGCCCAGGTAGGTGGTGGGATCCCTGGAGGTGTTCAGGAGCTGTCGAGATGTGGCCCTGATGGATGTTATCAGGGGGCATGGTGGGGTGGGTTGGGGTTGGAATCAAAGGAGGACCCCCATGTATTTCATCGGGAAGCACTACTGGTAATAAGACCTTTGGAGCAAATCCTGGTAGGGCCACGCTCAGCTGGTCCAGTCTGGAGGCTGTTTCTCCTTACTGCAGTATCTGCAGTGAAAACCAGCAGCTGCTTTTGTGTGGTTGGGCTCACATCCAGCAGTGGTGACAGGACTACAATGATAAGAGACAGTTCCTGAAAAAATGAATGAAATTTGACTGTATGATAGGATGGAGTTAAATGTATTGACAGGATCTCAGTCATCCCAGTGTCCATCAGCTGGCTCTCGAGCTCCTAAATACAGGCATTCTGTAGAACGTTGTTGAATTTGTATTATACATGCGTGTTCTTGGAACTGCAGAACAAATGCATGCATAATCCAGACTTTGATTTTAGCAGCTCTGACTGCGCTGTCTCAACAGACCCAACTCAGTTGTGTGCGCTGTTTTAAAATGATATGTTAACAAGAAGTTGGAAAACAAGCTCAATTACCCTCAGTAAAATAGGACCATGGCCTTAGGCTTAAACTTTTGGCTAAGACAGTGGTGAGATTTTGAATCTTTGAAGTCAATTATTCCACTGTTTGTTAATAGGGGCCAGTTTTATCATCTAACTTTTGCACTCCAATTAATTTCCATAAAGGAATTCTGTTTTTCTTTTCAGTCCTAAGTGATATCTCTATCTTTTAGGCTCGATTTGTTTGCCAGGGGGTTACAGTGCAGTAATAGATACCCCCTGCATTGATTTCCTTCTAGTTTGCTTGTTCCAATTCTTTCCTCAGTTTTCCTATTTTAGACATTTTCTTGAAGCCTTGGGCTTCTTCCTTTGGCTCTGTCCCCTGTCCAGTGTATGTCCTTCAACTTGTGGAGATAAGGTAATCTGGCACGTGGTTTATAAAAGCTGCCAATTTGCCAGCTTCTGAATTAGAATCTAGCAATTAGAACTAGGACTAAACGTGCACGTTTGATCTTATGATAAATGAATGCCTCATGGTCACCAATGTCCCTGCAGTTCTTTACCATCATATGTATTTTGTGTCTTCATATTTTGTTTCAGCACTGGCAAACTTCGTAATCAAAGAGACAAGTGGAGGAGTAATCAGGGCCGTTGCTGGAAAACAAGCTGAATTTGTTTCTGAGACCTCTGAAGCCAATGTCATGGTGAAGTGGTACAAAAATGGCAAAGAAATCAAGACCAGTAAGAAATTCACAATGGAAGATAAAGGGAAACTGCATAAGCTTGTGGCTTCAGCTGTAACGAAAGAAGACGAGGGAACATACATCTACACAATTGGAGATGACACTCTGATTTTTGATTGGAAAGTCTCAGGTAAGTTTGTGAGGCAAACATAGGATCACAATCCATGTAAAGCACTTCAGACTTAATTCATTTTATTTGTCCAACGCTGTGGGTTTCCAGTATTTAGGACAAAGATTGCATAGCTCTATTGAAGCAATTCTGACCTTCCTGTTGTCCCTATGCAAATCCACAGTATGAGCAAATAATGTAACTGTGTTGTGATGAATTCAAGACAGCCTTAGCTCCAGCTGGGGCTGGAGTCACGACTTGAGCCCTGACATCTGGGCTTCATTCATCTAGTTCATGTATTGCCTCAGCACTTACATCATCTTTAAACCTATGACTGAAATGGTCCTAAGTTATTAGCATGGGAATCCTGTCTCCTCTTTGGACAAATTAAACTCCACATTTGGAGAGTTGAGTGTCTCCTGCTGTACCCGAAGGACATTGTGATCTCTGAGGTGTCTCCCTGAGGTGCTGTAAGCACAGCCATTAGCTCATAGTGCAAGTAAAGCACTGTTAGGTCAAGCCTGGAGGAGTAATGCTTGTCACTGACATGTTCCTGTTCAGGGTGGAGCTGGAGGGTAAAATAACACAAGAAATTGTCATTGAAATTCAATATCTGTGAAATTCAGCTGGTTGCATTCACAGAACCTGGCGTTAAGATCTGTTTTCTGTTTTATATCTTGAGCCTATTTTCCATAACCCAGTCCTCATTTATGAACTGAAGCTCTACTGAAAGCCTTTCGCTGTGTATGCTCATGCTGCAGTGCAGCGCTTGTGACCTTTAACAGCACATTCACGTTCCTCTGATCACAGGATCCTTACGGTTGATTAAGACCCTCTAGTCTGACTGCTCAGCCATCACCACCGTGATGCTCACCATCAGCTTAGCTAAAAACTCAGCAGAGATGATAGATCAAGCACAACACTGGATTTGGGGTGGCTAGAGATTCCTAAGATATTGAAGGATTGCTTGCAGGTGGTGTTGGTTCAGGTATTCACCCTGCATCCCACCTGCTGTTCTGTTTGGTTGAGAATCATGCATTCTGCAATTTCACTTTGTAATTCAAAGACCCTGGCTTTATCTGTTGAAAAACTGATCTAAAACAAGCCAAGAAGACTCCGTTGGAACTGGTTGATGCAGAACAAAGGCATCCCCAAAGGACAAGTTGCACTGTTTGATGAACATTATTGGATGAGAGCTAAGCTAAGATTTAAAAAGTTCTGGGGCTGTCTCTGAGCATCAAATACAGAGGAAGCCTGCATGATTCCCTGAGAATGGATACCTCCTACTTTGGTGTAGGGTTAAGGGAACACTAGCAGTAACTCCTATCACAAAATGTCGCATGGCTCAGACAAAATGCCATCAAGAGGGCTTAATTAGGAGCACCAAATGGTCGCAAGATGGTCTTAGGGCAGGGAAGTAATCTATCTATGTGATATTGATTGATGCTATTAGTTCTTAACAGCTTGACTCTAGAAGGACTGTTGTTCTTTGGTCACCTAGTTATAAAAGAATAAATGGCTCCTGTCTATTACAATTTTTAACGCATTTTTTGTTCACTGATGCCATAAATGTTCCTGGCATAGTAATTGGCCTTGGTATATTCAGTGACTGAAAGCAACAGTTGTTGCTCTAAGAAATGCAGTACAAAGCTAGGTCTGCCTGTAGCTGACAGCCATCAGCTTGCTCCTCAGGCAGGTTCTGTCTGTGTATGGGAGATCACAATGTGAACCACTGATTGATCAGCTGAGGCAAGTGTGGGGTCAGCTGTGGGAGCACAGGTGAAAGTTATGTAGCTGTGCTCCCTGGAGGGGTGGAGTTCGACTCCACCTCCTCTGAGACCTCATTTAAGGGCTGACCCTCACTGAGGCAGCATCTCTTGGAGATTGCTCACCAGGGAGGATCACCTCAGCTCTGGTGAGTTCCCTTTTCCTTATATCTTCTGTATTTCTACCATTTTACTTGTAATTGCTATCCTTGTTAATACCAGCATAGTTATTGCCAATACATTTGGCAAGCCAGGCAGGAGCCACTGACTTGGCATCTAGAAATATAAGGAAAAAAAAAAATGTCCTTTGTGTGGAAAATCTTTAATTGGTACAAGGGGGAGAAGACCACCCCCTTAGGGACATGCCTTCCTGGACAAATTCCAGGTTTTGAGGCGTCCCCATATTACCAATTAGCAACAATTATTGAACAATGGGGCCCTTTAAGAGTACCAAATAACATGGATGCCTATTGTCTAACTGATTACTTTCTAGGACTACAAAAAGATATCTTAATTACAAAAGAAAAGCAAATGGCTGCATCTATGGCAGCCTGGCCATTATTAAATGCTTTAAATCGGGCAGAGATAAAATCAAACAACATTGCACATGAAAATGAATTGTTAAAGGCCCGTATTGAAAAATTGGAGGGTGAGATCAATCTATTGACAGGAAAAAAACCGTCATTTTCTTCCTCCAACCCTCAAATTAGATACATTTCATTTAATGACGATCAAGATCCTGAAGAAATGAATCAAAATAAGATCACTAAATCTGATCTAGAAAAACCATCTGAGACGGACTCACTAGAAGTCCGTCCAGTAATAACTCAAAAAACAAAGAAAATTCAAGATCAACCAGCAGGAGTGCCTCCTGATCAATGGCCCCCTGCTGAATCTGTTTTACATGTAACAGCCCGTCCATATACGCCTACTGAACTCATGGACCTAGTGCAACGATTTAGGCAAAGGCCAAGGGAAAGTGTTCCGGCTTGGTTATTACGGTTATGGGATTCAGGGGCAGATAGTGTACTGGTTAGTGGCCCCGAAGTATCTAAGTTGGCCACAATAACAGTACATCCTGCCCTTCAGCAGAGACTGTATGCTGGGACTCAGTTCCCTGAAGAAAACCATTCAATTGTAGAATGGAGAATGGCTGCTTGCTGCATGGTGTGGACAAATAAAACTGACATGCCAGTAAACACAGGGATGTGGTCTTCTATGGAAGACCTTCAAAATTATATACGCGAATTAGGTATGAGAGAGGCTATCTACGAAGACACATTCGATAGCCCTGATATGGTTAAATTTTCTGCGGGAATGAGGGACCTAATTTTACAGTAAGCACCCTCTCATATGTATGGAACCTTGGTTTCCATACTTAATCCAGTAGTATCCGCAGAGGCAGTAGTCCAACAAGCCGCCCAATTGGTAGCAGACCTCGGAGAAACTGAGCGTTTACGAGCTAAGCGCAATATCAGGGTGATTGAGGATGCCGAGGCTTTTCCAATAGTGCGAGCCAGAAGATCGGCCCCGCGAACTTCTCGGGCAGGACCTGTTAGGGTATCCCGGAAACAAATGTTTAATGATCTGCTCCGGGCAGGCGTTCAGTTTTCAAAAATTGATGGGCAGCCCAATCAGGTTCTCCTTCAGTTGTGGAAGCAACTGAAGGATGAACAAAAATTTCAGAATAAACCCAAAAGGCCAGGGATAAGATTTATAGAGCGGCGACCAACAACAACATGGAATTTAGAAGATTTTATAGTTCCAAATAGGAAAAAGAAGCCACCTCTCAGAAGGTGCCTCGGGTTATGACACCGGAGGTATCGGAGGTAAAAGACTTGAATCTGGCTCAGTTCATGGCTTGACGAGGGATGTCAGTCCTCCTAGGGCCTCTAGACGGGACCGGAGGCCCTATGTGGAACTGACGATATACTGGTCCCGAAAGAATATACAGAAGGTTATGGCCCTAGTTGATACCGGGGCAGAGACATCTATAATATATGGAGACCCAACTAAATTTAAAGGTAATAGAGTGATGATTGGAGGTTTTGGGGGACAAACCATTCCGGTCACCCAAACCTGGGTAAAACTGGGGGTCGGGCGTCTTCCACCACGGGAGTACAAGGTATCCATTGCCCCAATTCCAGAGTATATATTAGGAATTGATATCCTGTGGGGTCTGGCTCTCCATACAACAGTGGGAGAGTTCCGATTGCGGCAGAGATGCATTAGTATCCGGGCAATCCAGACAATATTGAGAGGCCATGCAAAACATGAGCCTATTTGTTTGCCGAAGCCACGCCGGATTACTAATGTGAAACAGTACAGACTCCCGGGTGGGCAGGATGAAATAACAAAGACGGTGCAGGAATTAGAAAGAGTGGGTATTATAAGGCCTGCACATAGCCCATATAACTCCCCAATATGGCCAGTGCGAAAACCGGATGGAACATGGAGGATGACAGTAGACTATAGGGAATTAAATAAGGTCACGCCACCTGTTCATGCGGCTGTACCCAATATTGCCTCCCTAATGGACACACTAAGCAGGGAAATCAAAACATATCACTGTGTCTTGGATTTGGCGAATGCATTCTTCAGTATTCCAATCAGTGAAGAATCGCAAGATCAGTTTGCATTTACATGGGAAGGGAGGCAATGGACTTTCCAGGTCCTACCCCAAGGGTACGTACATTCGCCCACTTTTTGTCATAATTTAGTGGCACGTGATCTGGCTAAGTGGGAAAAGCCAAATAATGTCAATTTATATCATTATATTGATGACCTCCTGTTAACATCCGATTCGTTAGAGGCGGTGAGACAAGCAGCAGATTTGTTGATAGCTTACCTGCAGAAAAGAGGGTGGGCTATAAACCCACAGAAGGTGCAAGGTCCGGGGCTATCTGTAAAATTCCTGGGAGTAATTTGGTCCGGGAAAACCAAAGTACTACCCAGTGCGGTAGTAGATAAAGTCCAAGCGTTTCCAGTCCCTACAACATCAAAACAATTGCAAGAATGTTTGGGTATATTGGGGTATTGGCGCTCCTTTATACCTCATTTAGCTCAGCTATTAAGGGCATTATACAAGCTTACAAAGAAGGGTCAATCATGGAATTGGGGAAAGATAGAACAGGATGCTTTCCAACAGGCAAAACTGGCAGTTAAACAAGCTCAGGCGTTGGGTATATTTGATCCGACCCTCCCAGCTGAACTAGATGTTCATGTTACTCAAGATGGTTTTGGCTGGGGCCTGTGGCAACGCCAGAGTTCTGTTCGAACCCCCATTGGATTCTGGTCTCAGGTTTGGCACGGAGCAGAAGAACGATATAGCATGATTGAGAAACAGTTATTGGCTGCCTATTCGGCATTACAAGCAGTAGAGCCGATAACGCAAACAGCAGAGGTCATAGTTAAGACTTCATTACCAATCCAGGGGTGGGTGAGAGATTTGACTCACCTTCCTAAGACGGGGGTGGCCCAAGCACAAACGGTGGCACGATGGGTCGCCTATCTAAGCCAGAGAAGCAGTCTGTCTTCATCTCCACTTAAAGAAGAACTACAGAAGATCCTAGGCCCAGTGACGTATCACAGTGATACATCAAAAGAACCGATGGTTGCTCCACCAGAGAAGAGTCCCGTTCAGGAAGGAAGATATCCTATTCCTGAAGATGCCTGGTATACGGATGGGTCCAGCAGAGGCAACCCGAGCAAGTGGCGAGCAATAGCATACCATCCCTCTACTGAGACCATCTGGTTTGATGAGGGGGATGGTCAAAGCAGCCAATGGGCAGAATTGCGAGCCGTGTGGATGGTTATAACTAAAGAACCTGGTGACGGCGTCCTGAACATCTGTACAGATAGTTGGGCTGTGTACCGGGGGCTCACTCTGTGGATTACGCAATGGGCTACCCAGGAATGGACTATCCACGCCCGACCGATTTGGGGTAAAGACATGTGGGTAGACATTTGGAATACGGTCAAACACAGGACAGTATGTGTCTACCATGTCTCTGGTCATCAACCCTTGCAGTCACCAGGAAATGATGAAGCTGACACACTGGCCCGAATCCGATGGATTGAGAATTCACAGTCTGAAAATATTGCCCGTTGGTTACATCAGAAGCTACGGCATGCTGGACAGAAGATAATGTGGGCAGCTGCTAAAGCATGGGGGCTGCCTGTACAACTATCTGATATCGTTCAAGCATGTCAGGATTGCGATGCTTGCTCAAAGATGAGACCGAGACCGTTGCCTGAAACAACATCCCACATTGCTAGAGGATATAGTCCTCTTCAGAGATGGCAGGTCGACTACATTGGGCCCCTCCCTCGGTCTGAGGGGGCGAGATATGCCCTGACCTGCGTTGACACTGTAAGTGGACTGCTGCAAGCCTATCCTGTACCAAAGGCAAATCAAGCATACACAATTAAGGCACTTACTAAACTGATGTCTGCATACGGGACACCTCAAGTTATCGAGAGTGACCAAGGGACTCACTTCACTGGAGCGATGATACAGCGCTGGGCAGAAGAAAACAACATTGAATGGCGATTCCACCTGCCATATAACCCAACAGGGGCAGGCCTTATTGAACGTTATAATGGTATCCTTAAGGCTGCCCTGAAAACAGACTCTCAGTCCCTGCAGGGGTGGACAAAAAGATTATATGAAACCGTGCGGGACCTGAATGAAAGACCTCGGGATGGCAGACCCAGTGCCCTGAAAATGTTACAAACTATATGGGCCTCCCCTCTTAGGATCCAAATTACAGGCACCGATAATAAGGTAAAACCGCAGGTTGGTACTGAAAATAATCTTCTGCTCCCTGCCCCTGAGAATTTAGAACCGGGAATCCATAAGATAAATTGGCCTTGGAAGGTGCAGGTAGGACCCAAATGGTGTGGCCTACTTGCACCTTGGGGGAGATTATTGGAGGTGGGAGGTTCAGTCACCCCCTCGGTGATAGGTACATGGCCTACTGACATCGTGGTCAATACTCCGGCCTTTATTGCTAAAGGAACACCTATTATGTCCCTATGGCAGATCAAGACTCCTCCTCTGGTGCCAGATATAGTTATACAGCCACAGATATCTGGCCAGAGGGTATGGTATCGGAGGCCGGGACATAATCCAGTACAAGCAGAAGTATTGACCCAAGATAAGAATACGGCCTGTATCTTGCCCTGGAGGGCGGATCTTCCCCTCCTAGTACCCTTGAAACATCTATATTACTCCCCTTAAGATTGATTCTAAGCCTCTAGGACCATTACTCTGGACTGATGAAACGCAGACGGACCTGCACTTCAAGATGATTTGTCTCCGGTAACATCTATCAAGCACTGGCCCATGGAAGATCATAAACACCCATCCAATCATCATCATTTGAATAATATCAACATCTAATGCGACGGGAGATTGTATCAGCGTCGTGATTGGGTCTCTGTAATAAGGGGAACTCACCTAATCATTGGTTCACGTTGTGAAGGGGTGGAGTGTATGGGAGATCACAATGTGAACCACTGATTGATCAGCTGAGGCAAGTGTGGGGTCAGCTGTGGGAGCACAGGTGAAAGTTATGTAGCTGTGCTCCCTGGAGGGGTGGAGTTCGACTCCACCTCCTCTGAGACCTCATTTAAGGGCTGACCCTCACTGAGGCAGCATCTCTTGGAGATCGCTCACCAGGGAGGATCGCCTCAGCTCTGGTGAGTTCCCTTTTCCTTATATCTTCTGTATTTCTACCATTTTGCTTGTAATTGCTATCCTTGTTAATACCAGCATAGTTATTGCCAATACAGTCTGGATGGAATGAAGGGCATGAAATACTGATGTGCTCATCAAACGCTGCTTGTTAGCTTAGAGACAAGGTGTTGAATTGGTTTGTTTATGTATTGCAAACAGGTTACTTAGCTGCCTTCATTTTAGCTTCAGAAGAACATGTGCAGAATACAGAATTGATTAGAAGAAATAAGAACTGTCTGCATAGAACTTACTCTTTCCTTACACAGGAGAATCAAGCACACGTTTGTATGTGAGTACCTCCAGAGGTGAAACTTGATCCCCCAGATGTAATGAGCAGAGACATTACAATCAGTTCTAACTGTATCTTAATGCTGTGCTGAATAAGCCTGAGTCAGGATGTAAACCACTTTCTCTTTTTTTCTTCAGATGAAGCCATTAATTTTGTCAGCAAGTCCAAAACGACTCCAGAAATATCAGTCAGTCCTTCTGAAGACCTGGAGCTGGTGTGTGAGGTGTCAGCTGCAAGCGGAGCTGTCGTATAGAAGAAAGATCAAATAGAGGTGAAGCAGGACCAGAGGACAACCATCATCTCCCAGGGGACGCACCGCAAGCTCATGGTCAAAAATGTGACCCTGAAAGACCAAGGGAGCTACAGCTGTGAAACAAAAGATGACAAAGCAACATTCCAAGTGAAAGTCAGAGGTGAGAAAATGCTTGGAATCCCAGAGATAAAGGAACGCTTCATTTTGTGTGTCTTGCATTTGGAGGATCAACTTACAGCCTCTCTGGTGCAAAACATTTTGGCTATAGGACTTTCTTTGTCATCTAGTGTCATAGCAACACTTTTCTACATGTGCTTTTCCATCCAGGAATGAATTACTGCAACAAACAATAGGCAAGGAGGGTAACTTGTGCAGCTCTTGTAGTCAGCTGGTGTCTGCAGGGTTACAGTGCAAGAGCACACCAGGCATGCAAGGAGTGAGAAAAGGGGAGGTGTTTGATGAGATCTGGTTACAAAATTTGAATGACACAATGAGGTGGAAAATGCCACTAATCAGACTCATAAATGGCCTGGGTTGCAAAGGCCCACAGTGCTCATCCAGTTCCAACCCCCTTCTTCCTATGTGCAGGGTTGCCAACCAGCAGCCCAGGCTGCCCAGAACCACATCCAGCCTGGCCTTGAATGCCTGCAGGGATGGAGCATCCACAGTCTCCTTGGGCAACCTGTTCTAGAGGGCCATTCCCTTCTGATTTACTGGAAATGTAGAGAGACATCAGAAGAAACAAAGAGAAGGGAGGAGGTTCAGCAGTGCGTGCAGGTGTTCTAAATCTCATGTCCAAATCTGCTATCAGACTGCGAAATGTTTAGATTTATGATATGATATGAAATGATATGCCTATTCATTTCCCAAGGCAAAATAGAGGGGAAAGTATTTTCCTGTCTTAATGAGGCATCATGATGGTCCCTGTGAAGGGCAAGTATAATGAAAATGGGGAACTGGAGTAAGCTCTGCAGCAGACTACAGCAAAATGGTGTGACTGTTGTGATGTCCCTGCAGAGAAAGAAGACGTGTTTACAAACAAGGACAAGGTACAAAAGGAGGTGAAGGCTGCACTGACTCAAAATGCCACGCTGAGCTGCGAGGTGGCCCAGGAGAAGATGGAGGTGAAGTGGTACAAGGAGGGGAAACTGATCACCTCGAGCAAGAAGTTCAAGGTGGAGTCAGAGGGCAAACAGTGTCGGCTGGTGGTGATCCAGGTAGAGAAGAAAGATGCAGGGGAGTACAGCTGCGAGGCTGCTGGCCAGAAACTCACCTTCAAGATTCATGTCACAGGTGAGAGAGAACACATTTTGGCCTTTCATTCTAGAATGTTTTAGAAAACGGTCATTAGTTTGTAAGTTTTCCCTGCTATGCTTAAAATTTTTGGAGCTGAACCTTGGGGTGGTTAATTTCTGATGAGGAAATTGAACAAATTATTCTAAATACAGTTGTGAGGCAGCTCCATCTTTTAAAATCTTCAGGAATTTCCTTTTGCTGTGGGAATGAGGCCATAGACAAGAAAGTTCTGATTGCACTTCTCCATTCCCACGTGCCTGTACCACTAGAACAACTCTGCAATGCAGCTGCGTCTCAGGAAGTTTCAGAACAGGGGCTTTGTGTCAAGCACTAGGGGGTGTGCTCTATGTAACATGTTTTTGTCTTGGAAGGGCTCATTTAGCATGGGAGAGAATACTACAGGAATGTTTTGAAGACATAAGTAAATGGCAGCTAGGGGACGAAAGAGTCATGAGAGTCATACAAGAAGCATCACAGAATGCCTTTTGTTGGAAGGGACCTGGAGGATCATCCAGTTCCAATCTCTGTCCTGGAAAGGAACACATTCTTTGAGACTAGGTTGCTCTAACACCCATCCAGCCTAGACTTGAATGTTTTCAGGGATGGGGCATCCATAAATTGCACAACTTCTCTCCACATCATTCTCTTGGGGCATCAGACTGGGAGAACTGATTCATTTTTCTGACTCCTTCCCCAAAACCTGCTCTTCTTTCAAGAGGCCAAACTAATGTATCTCTCTCTTTTCAGAGCCAGAATTTGTATTTACAAACAAGGAGAAGGTACAGAAGGTGGTGAAGGCTGCAACAACAGAAAAATGCCACGCTGAGCTGCGAGGTGGCCCAGGAGAAGATGGAGGTTGTCATCAATTTATAAGCAATGAGCCAATAATGTTCCAATTATAAACTTTTATTAATTGTAGCGGGTAAAACTAAAAGGCAATTCAGCGCTGGGCGACAGGGGGATTATTGTTCCTCCAACTGCCGCGCCGTCCCGTCCCTTGCAACTTCTTTTGTATTGTCCATCCCGAGCGTATTGTCCTTTAATTGGTCGGTTGTGATCGTGCGACTTGGTGTGTCGTTCCTTGGTTGGTCCTTCCGTGGAACTTTGTATCCATCGGGGCGCGCTTTGCCTGTAACTACGCAGAGTACACAATCTACCCATAAAATTAGAGTGTTCTGCAACCTTTGTGGCCTCCATATTCCACCATTATATCCCGGTCCTAATGAACAAGCACTCCACCACAATGCTACCACATCCCGGTCTTAATGAGCAAACATTTTATCACAGAGGTCAAGTGATAAAAGGAGGGGAAACTGATCACCTCGAGCAAGAAGTTCAAGGTAGAGTCAGAGGGCAAACAGCGTCGGCTGGTGGTGAGCCAGGTGGAGAAGAAAGATGCAGGGGAGTACAGCTGCGAGGCTGCTGGCCAGAAACTCACCTTCAAGATTCATGTCACAGGTAAGACAGGTGTTGTATGAAATACAGCAGAGAACAGTAAAGTAAAATCTAGTTTCTATTATACTGCACCTGGATCACTGTAGTCTGTGCTGAGGTTTTTTCCCTAGACTTGATTGCCTGGGTTTGTAGAAAGTATTTGGTTTCAGTATGACACAAAGACCTGTTTCAGTCTGTCTGTAGAGCAATAATTAGTAATATATGTACAGTGGAAGCAATATTCAAGATATTATTCAAATCTCTCCTGTGCCTGAGATCCCAAACTGTAATTCTTGTTCACCTAAACATTTGACTAAGATAAGTATGTGCAGTGAGGCTGGAGTGCATGTTCTACGTGCAGCCTTTCATGGCAGGAGAAGCAGGAACTTCTCCTAGTAGTACACTGCCTTTTTACTATGCCTTTATGTTGGAGGCTGCATCTGGATAGGTGAGTCTGCTACTCACAGTAAGAGACCTGGTAGAGCTGACTATTGCCAGAGCTCAAAGTAAGATAGATATCTGCAAATCACACACAAAGAACAAAGGACTGCGTTGGTGAGCATATTTCCTTTGTGCCTTTGACAGTCACAGTTGTGGCAATGGTAGAGGCCATGAGGAGTCTGTTCAGGAAGCCAGGAGTACTGTTCTGGGTCATGAAAAGGCAGCCAGTGGTTTGACTATCACATGTTTATGTGTTTTGATGTTTCACAGTGGGTCTTAAGTAAAAGGAACTCAGGTTTTGGTTGCCTGCAGGACAGATGTTCTTTTGGGTTCAATATGTTTGCATAGTGACTTGCAACCATGGGACTGGTGTTCAAGGACCCTCTTGGTTCCTTCAGTTCCTAGGTTCTTTCTTGCCTAGATTTGACACTTTGTTTCAACAGAAGAGCTGATATTCTCTAGTGAAGGCTATTAGTTTGGGCACAAGTGGTAACCTAAACCTGTTCCAACCTGTACATACAAACCTGCAAGTTGGTCTCATTTCGGTCCCTCAGTCAATACTTTTTCTTTTCTTCCCTCAGAGCCAAAACCTGTGTTTATAAACCAGGAGCAGGTGCAGAAAGAGGTGAGTGCTGCCCTGGCAGCAAGTGCCTCCCTCAGCTGTGAAGTAGCACAGGATCCAACAGAAGTAAAATGGTACAAGGATGGAAGACTGCTTGCCTCCTCCAGAAAGTTCAGAATGGAATCTGTGGGCAAAACACGGCGTCTGGTTGTGGAGCAGCTGGAGAAGAAAGATGCTGGAGAATACATCTGCGAGGCTGCTGGCCAGAAGATGACCTTCAAGTTGGAAACAACTGGTGAGCATTCGCTTTGGGAGCACTAAGCAGCTTTTTATGTGGCTTAGAGGAAGACTGGCTGTCTTCTACCCTGTGGGCATGGAACAGCCACAATTCCCCCCGGAACAACATCAATGACCCACACCACAAGTTGGATTCTCCTTTTTAATGTAGTGGTAGCGAGGTGAAAATCTGGCTGTGGAATATTTTTGACTAAGGAACTTCTACTTTAATTTCTAGATGCGCTGAATTACCCTCTGGAGTGTCTTTCTGAATATATAAGCAACCATGGGTGACTATGATCCTGATTTATATCTAGGTTCAGGCTTACTTTTTCAGTTAGGTTAGATCAGTAGCTCCAGAGAAGATAGGGAAATACAGCAGTTCACTGATACCATGTGTCAGAAGAATGCAGCTCAGTGCTGGGCAGTTTGCTGCTTCATTCCCTCTTACAAGTTGCACCCAAGGCTGGAAAAGACCACTGAGATAGCTGAGTCCAACCCAGCCCACCCTCACTGGACTTACTAACCACGTCCCCAGTGCCACATACCCGTGGCTCTTGAGCACCTCCAGTGACTGCGGTATATCAGCGTGGTTGCTTCAGTTGTGGGAGTTTTCAGACACTGGCTGTTGTTCTAGCGAGACAAAAAACCAAAACTGATGGAACAGTGTCTATACAGGAAGCAACTGGCTGTCCTGATGGCTGCCAACAGTTTTACACAAGGTGTGTCATGCAAGCTTGCATGAGTCTGGTTTAAAAACTTGCTGTTCTGATGGAAGGAGAGGATGTTGGTACAGGATAACTGCGGGATTTGTGCTCTCCCGACATCCAGTTGCAATCACAGCTTATTGTTGCTATAGAAAACAGCTTCTCTGTAGACAAATTGAGTTAGTTCCAATAAGTGGCTGAAGCCCTAAGTGATCCAAGGTGAAGCATGATCCAAACTGGAATTTAACTAATTGTAGTAGGGAATCCAAGCCTTAATGAGATGAGTTATTTAAAATATGAGTCCTCCATCTAAAACAGCATTGAACTCTTACTCTGGTTTATGATAGAAGTGAGAGTTTAACAGCAGAAGTCTGAAGTTATGCTCCATATTTCTCATCACTCAAGAGAATATTTGAATATATGAATTCCTTTGGCTATGTTAGAGCTCATAATGAGGTCAGCTGATGTTCTTTAAATGCTCGGAGTCTAGCAATGTGGGGAAGTGGACTGCTATTTGCTGTTGAGCTTTAGGCTAAGAAGCCTGATTTTAGAGGACTGTGGACTTCCCCTTTCCCTTCCCCTCTCCTCCCCTTCTCCCTGGACTGATCCCACATGGTTTGAGAATGATTTCAGATCAAGGTAAATGAGGAATCGCCGTGTGAAAACCTGTTGTTTTACTGCACTATAAGAGACACTTAGTCAAAAGACAAGTGTGTGTTCCAAGCTTGAGATTGCAGGAGATCCTAGAAACAACTCAGCTGCTCAAACCTGTAGTCTGGCTGAATCTTTTATTGTCAGTTTTGGTCAGGAGGAGATGCTTGAGTAAGACAAATAAAAGGTCACGGGTAAGTTGGTCCTTCTTGTGATATACTTCTAGGCTTTCATCAGGGAGAAGCTTAATTAGTCCAAATAATCATAGCAGAAACCACACCAAGAGCATGAGAGTGAAATTTATACTTTCTTGACGTGAAGGAAAATTTTACCTGGTTCTGCCATTCCCCAAATATTTGTTTCCTTATGACAAGAAGAACTTTGCAGAAGTAATTTTTTTTTTCAGTCTTGCGTGCAACACAAAAAGGGGTAAAATCTAGGAGGCCACCTGAAATGTTTTTTCCATCTGGAAGGATCCATTTAACAGCACCCATGGACCTGGTTATGAACAAAACTAAGTTCCCAACTAAATCCACATTCTTCTTTCTCCTTCTCAGAATTGCCTGTGAAAATCAGCAAACCATTGGCAGACAGTAGCGTCATTGAGAAGGACAAGGTCACATTTGAGTGTGAGCTGTCCAGGCCCAACATGGACGTCAAGTGGTTCAAGGTATGGCATGTAATGGTATTTTCCTTTCTGACTTCTCTGGAAATGAATGAGAGCCTTTAATTTCACTTCCAAGGGATGCGAGTCTGAGCTTTTCCTTGATAGCTTTTTCACTGCTCTCTTTTCTTTATGCTCTTTTATTTGCCCAGATCAGCACTCTTTGTTATTATGTCCTGAGTTCATTTATCAAGTTGAAATTGAAGTTTGTTTTGGTTTTATTGTGAACTTTTTAGGTCATGCTGCACAAAATATTGTTGGTTGAACTACAGTACAGTCTTGAGCTTCAAGTCTAACACAGAAATTCTCAGCCGGGATTTTGTAGCCTTGTTGTGAACTGGGTTTTTGGGGTGAAATCTCAGTTTTCTTTGCACCTGACAGTGTGAGAATTTGCTCTGGCACTTTGTGTACCTCCCCGGTGCTCAGCTGTTCCTTCCCTTACTTGGGGATAACGTCATTTATTCAAGGTGATGTCCAAACAGGCTTGTTAACAGTCCTCCGCAGTGCTTTAAGCTGTCATAGGTCAGCCAGAATTTATGCATGTTCTATAGCCATTCCTTCATGTTGAAAACACTGCACTGTGCTTAAGCTTCAGCATATGTTCCAGTAAGCACAGTTCCATTAATTCTAGGGGAGTGGGTGAATTAAGCATAGATCTGAAGGCTCCCTTTGCTGAGTGCAGAGATGGAAGGACTAATGGAGATCTGACTTGATATTTTCCCTTCTAGGATGGGAAGGAGCTCTGTCAAAGTAAAAAAGTGGGCATTACTTCCCAGGGAAATAAGAGAAGTCTCATTATTCACAAGTGTGAATATGAAGATCAGGGAACATTCACATGCTGAGCAGCCTAAGACAAGACATCAGCTACCCTAAAGGTTCATTTTATGTTTAACTGAAAGAGCAAATAAATCCTCTTGTGGTATTTTGCACCACGGGAAGAAATGCTTCATGGGCAGTTTGGGCATTTCTTGGTTAGTCCTTTTGGATACCTTTCTCTTTCTTCTTTATGCTCAAGACAGATTTTCCCTCCATGTGTTGCATTGGTTAAACCCCAGTTTGTAGCTCATCATTGGGCTCTGAAGCATCAGACTTGTTACTGAACACACGGGTCTGCTGTGCCCTGGTAGATGCCACCTTCCCAAGGGACGTATGAAAGGATGCTTTTTTCTGATTTCCTACTAGATGCTGTCCTCATGTGGCCACTTGGGTTCAGTGTTAGCATGAACATGAACATGTGTCCTGTCCCATGACTTTGGTGAACTCTCATTTTCTCTCTCATTCTGCAACCAGGTTGGGTTGCTGTTTCAGTACTGGCTGTTTTATGTAGCCATTCCATTTGTTCTGGTTTACGTTCTTTTTTATTTTCTTTTTTTCAGGCATCATTTCTATACAGTAGACAAAGCCAGCCTATTACATTTGATTTACAGTTTTTAGCTTTTGCTGGTAAGCATTTCAGCTCTCAGGCAGTTTTACCAACAGCTTTGAAGAGCTGAAATGAACCAGCCTGGACACGATGGTCTGTTTTTGTTGGTGTAATGAATTTATGAAGTTAAACTGATTGACCCCATAAGGTTTTACAGTGTATGACTCACGTCTGGCAGAGTTATCACAGCAATGAGTTTATATACTTAGCATTTCAGGAGGCAAATGGTTGGGGATACTCTTTCATTTGCTTGCGTCTCAGAGTGAATCACTAGTATGTGAACCATCCTTCATCTCCTTTGTATTGCTTTTGTGTGTGTCTGTGTGTGGTTTCCCCTGTGAATTTCATTCTTTCCAGTTATATGGAAGTTCTCTTTTGAGCAGTGAAATTAGATGTTCCATCATCAGTCATAATGGTAAAGCTGAGTTGCCACGTTATCTGTGTCCTTTCTGTCTGGCGTCTCAATAACTGCTGCCCCACCACAATATCTGCCTAATACTTCAGCTCCATGGATGCCTCGTTGTGCAAACTGAGAGCCTGTATTTGGTGTGCATAGATCTGGGCTTACATCTGTGCTGGTAAATGCACTAGTGCATGGGCTAAGCAGTCCTGCCTCCTGTGCTGTGGGCATTGAGATGGGGCTCCTACAAGCTGCCCATTGCAAGATATTTAGAAACTAATTGCTGCGGAGGTTTCCATCCTCTTTTCAGACTAACTAAAATTTGGTTAGTGGGATCAAAACAGAAGGGGCAGGGAGGGAGAGCTGACCAAGGACTACTGATGGAACAACTATGAATCCTTGGTTCCTCAGGATTCCCTGCATCAGCAGTTGGCAACAGGAGTAAGGGGGCTCAGGAGGACACTGTGGAGTAGTGTGAAAAATGAGCGAAGAGAGTTACTAATTGATGCCTCTTGGAAAGTAGTCCAAGAGTGGTCCTCTTCCTAAACTCTCCTCTTGTGTGTGGTTTTATCTTTATGAGGTGTTCATAACAAGTGATGTGTAGATCTCCCTTATCTCATAATGTCTTTGCCTGCCTGCAGTGAATATGCAGGATACTGGATCATATACCAGCTTCTTTGAATTACTGCTCATGTCAGGAGATAAAATCTGCCTATTCTTTGAACTAACACTGGCGAGGGTTAGTTATTCTGGCTACCGAGAGAATGACACAGCAGATTAAACTCTTTCATTTCCTTCTTTGTCAAATGCCTTTTCATCTAACTGTGTGTCCCATAGAAATTCAGAGCAGTGTTGGCTGAGGGAAGTGGAAATATTTATCTCCTGTGTGTATCTGCCACCCTATTTAGACATGCTGGCAGAGCGCAGAGATTGGAGGAGTTGGATTAGGCAGTAGTTTCCCTATTGCTCACAGAACCACTTTTTCTGTGGTCTCCCAGCTACCCTGTGCCCAGTGGCCTATGCAAGATGGAGCGGAAAAGGCTCATTTTATGAACAAACAGGAACCTTTCTGGTCAGATTAATACCTGTGCTCTTTTAGAGAGATTTAGATACTAGAGATTTTAGGTACTGGAATAGGCTCCCCAGAAAGGTGGTTGAATCACCATCCCTGGTTGTGTTTAAGAGCCTTTTGGATGTGGTACTCAGGGATATGATTTAGTGTAGGGTTTTTAGAGTTAGGGTACTGGTTAGGCTGCGGTTGGACTTGATGATCTTCAATGTCTTTTCCAACCTGGGTAAATCTATGATTCTATGCAGGAACTCTTCTCCTGAGGTTAATCCAAGTTGTATCCAGGCCCTTCAGAAGGAAAGGGATATAGCAGCACAGAAATATGGCCTGATTCTGACATAACTAAATGCAGACCTGGAGAGTTAAAAGGGATTGTGTGATGTTCAAAGGATTTTGAAGCAAAGATGTCCCCTAGGTAAGATTTGTGGCTGACATTCCCCATACATTGTTTGTAGGCACACAAGCTAAGGAGAGACTAGTGATGAGCATGCAGAGAAGCCAATGGTTCAGACAGGTTTGTAGTGACACAACACTGTAGAGTTCTGTCTAGTTCTCCTTGGCGTAGTTTGGAAAATAAAGATGAGGTAATTGGTGGTAACCAATATGGCTTCATCAAGGTCAAGCCATGTCTGACAAACTTGGTGGCCTTTCATGATGGAGTAACAGCATCAGTGGATAATGGGAGAGCAACTGACATCATCTACTTGGACTTGTGCAGAGCATTTGATCCCGTCCTGCATGACATCCTGGTCACCAAACTGGAGAAAAATGGTTTTGATGGATGGACCAGTTGCAGGATAGGGAACTGTCTGGATGGTCACACTCAGAGAGCTGCAGTCAATAGCTCAGTGTCCAGGTGGAGGGTGGTGTTGGGACCAGTGTTATTTAACATTTTTGTAGGCAACATGGAGAGTGGAATCAAATGCAGCCTCAGCAAGTTTGCAGATGACACCAAGCTGAGCGGTGCTGTTGATGTGCTAGAGGGAAGGGATGCTACTCAGAGGGACCTGGACAGGCTGGAGAGGTGGGCCCTTGGCAGCCTCATGAACTTGAGTGTGGCCAAGTACAAGGCCCTGCACCTGGGTCAGGGCAATCCCAAGCACAGGCACAGGCTTAGAGGAGAATGATTTGAGAGAAGCCTTGACCCTGAGGAGAAGAGTTGGTGTGGAGGGAGGTGTCCCTGCCTATAGCAGGGGGACTGGAACTAAATGACCTTAAAGATTCAGTCAGTTCTATTGTTTTTCTACCCTTAATTTTGCTTGAAAGGTTTTAGAATAAATGAGATTCTGGTTTCCATGAAAACTGTTTGCAGGGAGCTCCATTGTAGCTAGTAGGTCTGTCTTTAAGTTCAAGGGCAATAATGCATTGACTGTGTTGAAGAGAGAAATGACTCAGGAATGGATGATGGTTTAGAATAAAACATAATCCTACTTATTTTCTATGCAAATATGTGTAAGGAAAAGATGCTGCACTCAGTTCTGGAAATACCCTGACAAATATATCTCTACTGTTTCACAGCTGGAGATATCAAGATTGTTAAAGCACTGGAAGATGTGGAAGTGAATGAATATGGGAGTGCATCTTTTGTCTGTGAGATTTCACACGATGAGGTTCAGACCCAGTGGTACAAAGAGGACAACAAGCTGAAGGCTGATGACAACATCAGAATGCAACAAGATGGTAGGGTGTAAGCGGGGGGTCTTTCTCCTGAGTGGGGGGTGGGTTGGAGATCAAGCATATAAGACATCTGAAATGAAGTGAAGAGGGTTCAGAAGCGAGTTCCCCTTTTGTTTTGGGACTGAGGTTTAGGTGGAACAAGTGACATGGTGGGATGCTTAGTGTGGGACGTGTGATGCTATCCCACCATCCCACACTGCTGGGAGCAGGTAGGAAATGAGTGCAGTTATTTCCAAAGTGGGGGTGAACAGGGCAGTCAGTTCACCTCTCCAAAGAGGTTTTGTCTGACAGTGAGTGTGATCCTTCTGTATCAGATACTTTGAATTTGACGGTGGCCGCATTTGATCAGTCCTTGTAGAAGCCATGTTTAGATTCTGCTTTGGTCTGCTCCATTTCCAGTTCAAAGTCGTTGGACACTAAATGAGACAGCTGCATCTCAGTAAAAGATGTGTTTGAATAGCTGTGATGTGCTTACTATTCAGATTTACAGAGCTGAGGTTTTGTCCTTGGCTATAGCAAAGAAGTCAAATCAGGTGAAATTAATTGTATTTCTGAACTAGACAAGTTTAAGTTTGGTAGCACCTAAATTTGGTGCGGTTTGTCATTGATTTCATCTGAAAGAAATTTGCAGGCTTTTTATCTGCTGTTGTCCCCAGCGTAAGATTATCCATTCACATCCTAAAGTACTTGTTATATTTTCAACTCAGTCTTATTTGAATAAAAGCCTCAACAATTGGGAGCAATTTAATAAGCACAGAACAAGAGCTGGACCTTGCATTTGGTAGATACTGTACAGTATTACTTCATAGAAATGTAGTCAATGGCATTCCCTATAGACAATCGTTTGTTTTATCTTTAGAGTCGTTCAAAGAACCATTGTGAACTTGACATTAATTGGAATGGAATACACGCAAGAGACTTTCCTCTTCTTCCAATTGTCCTCATCCTTTCTTCTCTTCCACCCCTGCTTTGCAGATTACCATATAGAAATCACCAGGAAGTTGGAGGACAAGACAGCTTTGGAACGTCATTCTGTCATCCTGTCCTGTGACTTCAGGCCTTCTCCAAAGGTTGTGAAATGGTTCAAGGGCCGCACACCCATCGAGCCCTCTGAGAAGTACAAGATCAAGAGGGATAAGCATTCAGTAGAGCTCAGAATTCTGAAGCTGAAGCCCGATGATGCTGGTGTGTACAAGTGCAAGGCAGGAATTGCAGAGACTGAGGCCACGCTGACAGCTGAAGGTATGAGCAGGGAGGGTGGCCTCTTCCATGTCCTATTTCACCTCAGATTTCTCTTCTTGAGGTTGACTTCTGCCGTTCTCTCCTGCTAACTTTATACATGTATTATCTTCACATAGATGATTACACAAAGATCATCTAGTCCAACCATTCTACCACATCCCAGTATGATTTATAGTAACAGTGGTAACAGTTCACCTTGTTTCCCCACAGCCCGCAATGTAGAAGTAACGAAGCACCTGCAGGATGTAGAAATTGAAGAAGAGAGCTCTGCTGTCTTCTCCTGCGAGCTGTCCCATAATGACGAGGACGTGGAATGGTTCCTGAATGGCAACCTCCTTTACACCAACAATTACAATGACATCAAGAACGTTGGCAATTGCTGCACACTGACAATGAAGCAGGTTAAGCCTGAGGATGCTGGCACAGTGACAGTGAAGTCAGACAAGGTGTCAGAAAGCGCACCTGAAGGTGATAGGTGGGTCTGATCACACCCCTCCTGGATGTAAGAGATGCTAAGGAGCTCCAGTTCATTCTGTTGTGCAGCAGTCCTGCTTCTAAAGCTGACCTCTCTGGGGTGACAAGTCATCAGAGGCTTTCTTCCAGTGGAAGGTTCCATTGCAGCAGATATCAAGGAAGGAGGATGGTTTTGGTGTCCTGCCAAAGCATTCCATTGCTTTTTATCATCATTTTACTTAACACAAGGAGAGTTACAGGAGCAATTTCTTTTACTGCTTCAGTAACATGCAGTGTCAATGCTGTTGTCTCCAAGGATTTATGACTGAAGGAGAGATCATTCAGTGTGTGTTTTGCCTCTGGGATGACTAATGACCAGGCTGTGAGCAACCTGATCTAGCTGTGAATGTCCCTTTTTATTGCAGGGGAGCTGGGCTAGATGGCCTTTAAGGGTCTCTTCCAATTCTAAGGAACTTGTGCCTGAAGTGCAGAAGTGGATGAATTATACCACTTCTTCATATCCTCCCCATGATTACAGAGGAAATACAACAAAACAACATGCATGGTCTTACTGTTGTCATTTGCTTGAATACGAAGACGTCTCTTTTTTATGGTTGAGATTTTTGTTGATATGGGTCAGGAGGAACTCACACTTTTTAGCTTTCTCAATAGGCAAAAAGTTCCAGTTGCTGCAAGCCACCGAGGTAACCAATAGAGGGGCCCTGATCCCCCTTGTGCCATCGGGATGCTCTGGCACGGGATGTGCCTCAAATTCAAAGCTCCTTCCCACCTCCCAAGGAAAAGCAAAGCAACTCAAGCATCTCCAGCAAAGCTGCCCAGCAGACAGCAGGGAATGCAAACAGCTTCTGGCTGCTCCCCTGCACTCCTGTCCTAAGTAAGTGATCCCTCGAGGACTGGATGGGAAATCAGTGCATGACACACGTGAGTGTGCACAGCATTGTGCAAAGCAGTGGGGATCCGTGTGTGTGTGTGTGTGTGTATTTGTGCATGGATGGTGTTGTACACACATTTGTGTCCATGAGTGTACAAACCAGTGGTGTTGCTCAGGTGTGTGTAGGTCTGTGGGTATGTGTGCAAGGACGAGCATGCACATATATGTACGTGCACAGGGGTGTGCAGAGTGTTGGAGCTGCACAAGGACATTGTGGTACCGGTGTGTGCGTGCACTTTGGGAGTGAAAGGAAGGGGTTACACATGTGTGAGTGTGTGTGCGCACAGGGCTGCACTAAGGGATGTGGTTGTGTGAGTGTGTGTGAGCACATAGATAGTGCGTGGATGCGGTGGCACAAATGTGTGCTTGCACAGGGCTGTGCTGAGGAGTTGGGCTGCACACAGGTGCACACAAAGGGATGTTTGAACCCTTTGCCCCTAAGAACAGTTTTCCAGTGTCTCTCGTCCAAGAATTCTTTGAACAGCCTGCAGCTGACTCTCCTGAAGCTCAGGGTCCTGACTTTGCTTTTTGCCAGGCCCGCATTCCTTGAGATGAGGAACTCTAGGAGGGCATGGTCACTACAGCCCTGACCACCTCCAGTCTTAACCCCTGCTGTGCAGCATGTCCAGTAATGCTTCCCTTCACAGAATCACAGAATTACCCGGGTTGGAAGGGACCTCAAGGATCATGTAGTTCCAACCCCCCTGCCTAGCAGGGCCACCAAACATACACATTTACTAGATCAGGTTGCCCAGGGCCCTGTCCAACCTGGTCTTGAACACCTCCAAGGACGGGGCATCCACAACCTCACTGGGCAGCCTGTTCCAGGACCTAACCACCCTTCTAGTAAAGAACTTTCCCCTAACATCCAACCTAAATCTTCCCTCCTTCAACTTAAAACCATTTCCCCTAGTCCTGCTATTATCAGCCCTTTCGAAGAGTTTACTCCCCTCCTGGGAGTAAGTTCCCTTCAGGTATTGAAAGGCTGCAATGAGGTCACCTCGCAACCTTCTCTTCTCCAGGCTGAACAAACCCAACTCCCTCAGCCTGTCCTCATAGGGGAGGTGCTCCAGCCCCCTGATCATCTTTGTGGCCCTCCTCTGGACCTTTTCCAAAATTTCCATATCTTTTTTGTACTGAGGGCTCCACACCTGGACACAGTACTCCAGATGGGGCCTCACAAGAGCAGAGTAGAGAGGGACGATCACCTCCCTATCCCTGCTGACCACCCCTCTCCTGATGGAGCCCAGGATCCCATTTGCTTTCCGGGCTGCCAGAGCGCACTGCTGGCTCATGTTAAGTTTCTCATCTATCAGGACCCCTAGGTCTTTTTCAGCCGAGCTGCTCTCAAGGACAACTCCTCCCAGCCTGTACAGGTGCCTGGGGTTCTTCCGGCCCAAGTGCAAAACCTTGCACTTTGCCGTGTTGAACCTCATTAGGTTCACCCGAGCCCAGCTTTCCAGCCTGTCAAGGTCCCTCTGAATGGCATCTGTTCCCTCCACCGTATCGACTGCACCACTCAGCTTGGTGTCATCAGCAAACTTGCTGAGGGTGCACTCCATTCCCTCATCGATGTCATTAATAAAGATGTTAAAGAGCACCGGTCCCAAGACAGACCCTTGAGGGACGCCGCTCGTTACCGGCCTCCACCTGGACATAGAGCCATTGACCACCACCCTCTGTCTGCGGCCTTTCAACCAATTGCTTATCCATCTAGTTGTCCACCCATCAAATCCACCTCCCTCCAATTTGGAGATGAGGATGTGATGGGGGACCATGTCAAAGGCCTTGCTCAGGTCCAGGTAGATGACATCGGTCGCCTTCCCTTCATCCACCAACGCCGTCACTCCATCATAGAAGGCCACAAGATTAGTTAAGCATGACCTTCCCCTGGTGAAGCCATGCTGGCTGTCTCGGATCACATGCTCGTTCTTTATGTGATCAAGCATGTTGTCCAGGAGGATCTGTTCCATCATCTTCCCAGGCACAGAGGTGAGACTCACCGGCCTGTAGTTCCCCGGGTCCTCCCTGCTCCCCTTCTTGTAAATGGGAGTGACGTGACCCTTCCTCCAATCATCCGGGACCTCACCTGACAGCCATGACTTCTCAAATATGATGGAGAGCGGCTCAGCAACCACCTCAGCCAGCTCCTTCAGGACCCTGGGATGCACGCCATCTGGCCCCATAGACTTATACTCATTCAGTCTAAGGAGGCACTCTCGGACTTGCTCTACCCTTACAGTGGGGAGGGATTTACCTCCTTGGTCCCCACATGGAGGTGTGGGGGTGCAAGACTTAGGGACGTGAAAAAGACTAGAATCCTGGCCACCAGTGAAGACCGAGGTGAAGAACTCATTCAGCACCTCAGCTTTCTCTTCATCTGTTGAAGCCATTTCTCCTTTTAAATTTACCAGAGTAGGCACGCCCATTTTGGCCTGTCTCTTCTGGCCAATGTACCTGTAGAAGGTTTTCTTGTTGTTTTTCACATCCCTCGCCAAGTTCAGTTCTGCCTGAGCCTTGGCTTTCCTGATCCCACATCTGCAAGTTCGGACGGCATCCCTGTATTCTTCCCGGGTGACACAGCCTTGTTTCCAGAGCTTGTACACCCCTTTCTTCACCCTCAGTTCTCTTAGCAGGTCCTTGCTGAGCCATGCCGGTTTTCTACCTCTCCTGCCCACTTTCTTAATCAGGGGAATGGAGACCTCTTGTGCTGCCAGGAGGGCATCCTTGAACAGTAGCCAGCTCTCCTCAACGTCCTTATCTTTGAGGGCAGCGCGCCAGGGGATCTTGGCCAGCATTCCATTGAGTAGCTTGAAGTCTGCTCTTCTAAAGTTGAGCATCCTGGTCCTGCTCTTTGCCAGGCCCACATCGCTTGAGATCACAAACTCAACCAGGGCATGATCGCTGGAGCCCAGGCAGCCTCCAACCTTGACGCCTTTGATGATCTCCTCAGCGTTGGTGAGCAGCAGGTCCAGCAACGCTTGACCTCTGGTCGGTCTGTCCAATACCTTCCCTTCTGCTTGGTGTGCTTAATGCTTGGCCCACAAAGTTATTCCCAGTGCAGTCCAGCAGTCTCTCAGACAGCTTGCAGCCAGCCATGCTGATTTCCCAGCCTGACTGGAATCCCCCATCAAGTTGAGAGTCAGTGAGCGCGGTGCTTCTGGTAGCTGCAGTAAGCAGGGCCCATCAACAGGCTCCCTTGACCAGGCGGCCTGGAGCAGACCCTCACCTCCAGAAGCCCATTATTGGTTCAGTCCCGAATTTTACCCGCAAGTTCTCAACGTGATCGTGGCTGTTCTTAGTCCTTTGCAGTCAGCTTCTTCATAGAGAGGGCAAATACCTTGCCCTCCGGAATTCCATAGTAACAATCATGTCTCCTTTATGTCAGGTGAGGTGTTTTTTGTTGTTGTTGTTTTTTGTTTGCTTGTTTGTTTGTTTTCCATTTTCTAGCTAGAAAATTTAATTTCTGAGCCAGGAGAAGAAGAAGTGCAACATGTAACAATCTTCCTGGCACTGTGCAGTTTGCATGAGTAGCCAAGTGCTCCTCAGGTAACGTGTGCTGCAGAGCTGACCTTGGTGGCAGGGGTTGTGTCTTCATTTTCTTCCTGTCATGTGGGAACATAAGAAGACTCTTCAGAGCAGGAGCTGCAGAGGAAGATGAACGGCATGAGAAGGTAAGGCTAGGAACCAAGGACACCTCCAGAAAGAACAGAAAAACTAAGTCATTTAAGATGCATGATGGCCGTGTGATACTGTCCGTGACTGGAGGAGAAGCACATGGCTAGGAATGACTGATGGCTCTGGTGGGATGAGTGCCTACGTGCGCCGTAAAGGAGAGTTTGTGGGATGTTCTGTGGACATGTGAAGGCTGTGGGAAAGTTAAGAGAGAAAACGTGTGAATTCACAGAAGTGGTATTAGAACCTGGAATAAACCATTTGGATCACTCACATCTGAGTCCGTGCCAGATTGTCGCACTGTCAGAACCTGAGGCCTGGGATTTTCCTTTAGTAGTGCCAACTGCCTGTTGTAAATGAGAAAAGATATTACTAAACATAGCTTCCCTCCTTGTAGTTTTGATATTTCTGTCTTTGCATTCCTTTAGCACCCAGGGTGTTGATGCAGCTGCACAAATCCGCTGTACTGTCCTCCTGTTTTGCATGGAAGAATGGTAAAATAGCAATCTCTGGGTGAAATTTTGTTCAGGCGTTTTCCTTTCTGTGCCCCTAGGAAGCAATGGCTTGGAAATGGCAGTGCCGCCTGGGAACCCACACAGCAACCCAGTATCTCATTGTCTGGGTCTGTGAAAAACCACAATGATGACAAAAGATGTTTCAATTCTGTCTGTGCTGTCAGTGCAGCCCTGAGGAGCGGTGTGGGCATGGCATGGCAGGGAGAAGGGATTTCCCTTCCAATGGGAAAGTGCCTGTTCATGTGTTGGTATGTAACCGCTCCATGGCCTGCTCCATGTGCTTCTGAATGGGCAGCTCAACTTTTGTGTCACTCAGCCACCTGTGGCAGAGGTCAGGATTAGTGCCTTTCAAGGAGCTGAGAAGCATTTCTTGCTCAAGTCCTGCTTCCAAGCTTAACCACCTACAATGAAGTAGATGTCGTTTTTCTGGTGTCCTTCAATTCCGTGTCCGCATTTTCCCAAAAGCAAAAGAATTTGGAGTTAACCAGCTGCAGTGAAGTGAGCGATTTCAGTGCCTATTTCTGATGGTGGCAATGAGTTCAGAGGTCACACTTAATTGACGGTGCCTGTTTCCATTCTGACAAAGGCTGTAGTTTCAGCTGACTTCCCGAGGCTGCCATGTGTGGTGGTGACACAGCCTTGGGCTTGTGCGTTTGCATGACTCCCACCTTTCCTTTCTGTGTCTTGCAGGTCAGCTGGTGCTGGAAGCGGCCGGTATCTGAGTAGGAATGAAGGTGAGTGCAGGAGCAGCTGCTGAGGGGAGGAAGGAAGTCCATGCTAATGAGCTCTGAAGCATCTGCGGGTCCGGTACCAGAATAGGCAGCAGTGATGCAGGGGGCTCCTCGGCAGGAAGCTGGCTGATCCAAATGCTTGCTGAGAGTTTGGAAGCCCAAACCCTTATGGTCTCTGTAAGGGTGGTTAATAAAAAGATATTAACCAAGATGGTGGTAAATAGCCTAAGGTTATTAGCAAAGGGAAACTCACCAATATCGATACCTTGACTAGAAAGCTGAGGCAGCCTCAACTAGGGAGCAATCTCTAAGACATGCTGTCTCAGTGGTGGTCAGCCTTTAAATGAGGTCTCAGAGGAGGTGGAGTCGAGGTCCACCCCTTCTGGGAGCACAGCTAGATTACTCTCACCTGTGCTCCCGCAGCTGACCCAATACTTGCCTCAGCTGATTAATCAGAGGTTCAAGCTGTGATTTCCCATACAGTCTCTAAGCTGAAGGCAGCATCTCCTTGATCTGATGGTGGTGTGCCTGAGTGAGGGAGTGATCCAAGCTGGATGCAGAAGAGTCATCTTAATTTCTCTGCTATTTTACTTCAGATGACACCTATTGGGTGTTGGTTTCTTAAAATTTGGATCTAGGAGGTGGTCTCTTCCTTTGCTTCTGATGAAAGCACAGAAGTGCAGCAGGAGTAGAAGACAAAGAGGTTTTCTTGGTGACAGGAACACCAATTATTTGATTCAAATGTGTAACTGATGTAGATGGTGAAGAACAGATCTGCCTCAAAGACATGCTTGATCACATAAGAAATGAGCATGTGATCCAAGACAGGCAGCGTGGCTTTAGCAGGGGAAGGCCATGCCTAACCAGTCTGGTGGCCTTCTATGATGGAGTGACGGCATTTGTGGACAAAAGGAAGGTAACAGATGTCATTGACCTGGACTTGAGCAAGATCTTTGACATTGCCCTCCACCACATCCTTATCTCTAAACTGGAGGGATGTGGATTTGACAGGTGGACCACCTGGTGGATAAGGGATTGGTTGAAAGGCCACAGACAGAGGGTGGTGATTCATGGTTCTATGTCCAGGTGGAGGCCGATAACAAGTGGTGTCATCCAGGAGTCTGTCTTGGGACCAGTGCTTTTTTACATGGTTATCAGAGACACCAATGATGCAATGGAGTGCACCTTCTGCTGTTTGCTGAGTGGTGCGGCTGACGCAGTGGAAGGAAGGGATGCCATTCAGAGGGAGCTCAACCGAGAGGTTGGCCTACGTGAATCTAATGAGGTTGAACACAGCAAAGTGCAAGGTTTTGCACTTGGGCTGGAGGAATCCCAGGCATTTCTACAGACTGGGAGGAGCAGTCCTTAAGAGAAGCCCCGCAGAGAAGGACCTGGGGGTCCTGGTGGATGAAAAACAGAACGTGAGCCATCAGCGTGCTCTTGCAGCTCAGAGAGCAAATGGTCCCCTGGGCTCCATCAGAAGAGGGGATGGCCAGCAGGGACAGGGAGGTGATTGATCTTCATGATCCTTGAGGTCCCTTCCAACCCGGGCCATTCTATGATTCTGTGATTACACTCGCTGTCAGAAATAACAGCAGCTGTACAGAAGCTGGATATATTTTGGGACAGTTCTTGTAACCAGTTGATTTTAAGACCTTGCCCGAGTCAAGAGTCTAAATTGAGTGTCAGAAGAAAGCTGGTAAAGTGGCTATTGCTCATTCTTTTTCATTTGCTGATTCTTTCATTCGGGTTCCTTTTCCAAAGGAGATTCTGGTGATGGAAGCAATTGAAGAAAGAACCAAAGCAGCTCTTGCCAAGAGTGCTTGAAGTCCCTGTGGAGAGAAGCAAAGAACTTGGGCTTCCTCTGGGATGCTCCCCACCATGTCTCAGGAAGGAGACAACTGCTGTTCCACTTTCTGCTCTGTGTGTGGAAAGGTACGTCTGGGTTTCTTCTGCTTGTTTATTCTTTCTTTTTCAGGCTTTGAAGGAGAAGGGGTGGAGCAACGGGAGACTCACTGGTCGTTTGTTACCTCAAGAACAGGATGGATTCTGCATTGACTGTGAAAAACCTGGGCTAGTAGCATGGGCATGTTTCAGGCTGGACTTTTCCTTCTTGGTTTCCTTTTGGCTACAGGGAGACAGCTGTCTAAAGGTGTGTTTTCATACCCACTCTCCAAAACCATGTTTCATTGTTGCAGGTGGTTCAGTGTGCTCTTGCAGTGCAGATGCTGTAGTTTGCTGTAGAATCTGAATTGTTTCTGTTCCTAGGGGAGGACTGGGAGGAGGTAGTGAGAAGAGAATTCAATGCCTTAGGTGTATCTTAGTGAGAAATGTTGGCATGAGGTGCTGAAAGTCTTGAGTTGTCAAAGGCCAGTGAGGCTCAGACTCCTTAACCTGCTGGAGCAGGGTGGAAGCAAGGAGTGGGCACTGCCGTCACACAAGCTGCACTTGGTTCTGGTCTGCCAGGTCTGTGCTGGCCTGGATTTCTTCTGAGAAGTTTGTTGGAGCTGCTTGGAGTAGTGAAGGGTGGGGAGGAAGTGCTGCTCAAGAGCTAAGGCTCTGCATGATCATCTTGGATGGTTTTAACCATGATATCTGAAGACATAGTTTCCATCAGAATGATCCCAACATTGTGCGAGTGTCTCAGATGTATGAGAGCACCCGCCTCCTCCAGCTGAGCCATAGGAAAGCTAACTGTGCCCAGTAATTACAGCTTCTGCAGATTGAATATGCTTCCAAGTGTTTTCCTTAGTGATCAATAATGTCCCAGCACTCTGAGATTCCATCTCTGGCACAGTCTGGAGCATCTCTGCAATCCTTGGTTGCTGGAGGGCACGTGGTGAGTGCATGGACAGGGTGGCACAAACGCGTGCGTGTGCTGAGGAGTTGGGTTGCACACAGGTGCACACAAAGGGGTGTTTGTGGAAGGTGTAGGCACGTAGGTGTTCCCAGGGATGGTTTGCACACGTCTGTGAATGCAAAGGAGGGCACACGATGCAGAGTGTGCATGGGGGTGTGCAAAGCAGGCAGGGTGGTGAATGGGTGTGCGTGTGCACATGGATAGGGGAAGGTTGGGGTTACAGGTTGACCTGTGCTGAGGTGAGTGGGGACTCACGGTGTTGCTCAGTGGTAGATTGGTTCACACTGAGTGCTAACAGGAAACTCGCACACCCTTTTTGTTTCAGCTGTGCCAGCGCTGTGATCCCTTGCTGCAGGGATGGGGTGTTGGAAGGATGGTGTGCGTGCCGAGCTCCCATCTCTTGCAGGAATCAAGTGTAGAGCAAAAGGGATGTTTGGGCCAGGTGACTGTAAGAAGGCTGGCTGCTTTGGATGGTGGTAGCTGATGGAAACAGGTGCTCTGGGGACCGTTCAGCTTTTAACAGAAGACAGGGGTCCTGCAGCAAGAACGACTAGGTTCTCAAATGGCTTCAGACGTGCACACCGAGTACATCCCCGCAGACATTTACCGGTAGGTGGCTCTTGCAGAAGAAGATTCAAGCAGCAGAACCTTTTGCTCAGCTACAGCACACAAATGCTACAAAAGCAGGAACAACCTGCAAGCTCTGGGTCTGTTTGTCTTGCACAGGCATGCACTAACTGCGTTTGATGGTACCCCCCATCCTTGATTTCCTTCCCTGCTTCTTGTCTGATGACGCTGCTGAGCCAGGAACAAGCTGCCCAGTGTGGCAGAGCATGGTGCAGAGCTGTGCTGGGACCTCCTCCCCTTCATCTGCTGCAGATCAGTGCCCCACACGTGCCATTGGGATGCTCTGGCACGGGATGTGCCTCCAACCCAAAGCTCCTTCCCACCTCCCAAGGAAAAACAAAGCAACCCAAGCATCTCCAGCAAAGCTGCCCAGCAGACAGCAGGGAATGCAAACAGCTTCTGGCTGCTCCCCTACACTCCCGTCCTAAGTAAGAGACCCTATGAGGACTGGCTGGGAAATCAGTGCATGACACACGTGAGTGTGCACAGGATTGTGCAAAGCAGTGGGGTTCCACGAGTTTGTGTGTGTGTGTATCTCTGCTGTTATGAAAGCATGGGAAGACTTACTGAGTCCCAGATAATTACTGATCCTCAAATGATTTTTCCTGGCCAAAGTTAGAGCCTCTCACAGGTAATCGAGATCAACAGGCTGTTGTTGCACAATCAACAGACACAATCTAGATGATCAGCTGAGGAAAATAAAGCATCATGCGAAGGGTACTAGATAAGTGAGCAGCTTGAGATCTGCACATTTATGTGATGCTCATGGTCTTAGACAATATTTGCCTAGAGAGGTCACATTGAATGAAAGCAAACTCTAAGATGAATGAAAATATGCACAGGAGAAGAAGCCTCTGAGGCTTCTCAAGTGTTATGACCAGAAGACATAAACTCTGTTAAAGCAAACGTTTCTCTCTATTTTTTGTGTTATTCCAGGCAGGCCTTGATTACCGCCTGAACACATGCTGTGGAAGCCCAGCTTATGCAGCACCAGAGCTAATCCAGGGCAAAGTGTCTATTGGCTCAGAGGGATGTAGAGCGGTGTTTGTTTTCCCCTCTTTCCCTTCCCTCTCCACAGAGCATTTAAAGGCAGTGGAGCTCAGGTAGGCTCTCTTGGTTTCCCTTCTGAATTCTGCTAGGTTGCATCGCTTGGTAGCTCTCAGAAGCTGTCAGTGGCCACAGACTAGAAAAGTGCAATTGGTCTCAGTTCACACAGCTGGCTGGTTTGTCTCTGGCTAATCCTGAACTGCCTCAAGCGACTGCTTTGGGGCTCTACAGAACAGCAACTTCAGAGATCTCTTTCTATTACTAAGTGTTTGAAAGAGCAATTTGCTCTGTTAATTATCCATCATTTCTGTGCAGTCTGTTTTGTCAGACTTGTCTTTAGCTTCCAAGTTGTATGTGAAGAATTGTTTCCGTTGTAATGCACAATGAACTAAAAATTGAGAGATGAAAATGTGAAGAGTTTTTCCAGCTTTGATTTCATGTCTGGAATTTTGGAACCCACTACTTGCAGTTGTTAATCTGTCCAAACTGGTCTGGTTTGGGATGCCCTCATCCTTCTTGAATCGCTTTTAAAGGCGGAGCAATTCCTACAAGTGCCATGGCCCCACTGTTGTTCTAATTCTTGTTTCTTTGTTTTCCACACGCTGCTTTTCAAGCCTCCTTTTTCTTTACAGTCAAAGTGAGAACTGCACTGTGTCTGAACCTTGTTGTGCCTCTACATAAAGAGAACCGAACAGCAGCAAAGCCAGACAGGTGACTGTGCTGACAGCTCTCGTAGCCAGTAACACGTAACTGTGCTAAATCCCTTGTGACGGCTTTGATTTCATTTTTGCCAGTGAAATCCTTGTAAAAGGAACTGCAGCAGTGTGATGAGCTAAGGTGAAGATGCTGGTTTTAGTAGTGCTCTAAGCTGAGTGAAAGGGCAATTGAATGAGGGTTATATGCTTTCTCTGGGACGATAAGGTTTTATTTCCTGAGGGAAAGAGCCAGCTTTTCATGGGCTATATGTGGGCTTTGGCAAGGGCAGACAATCCAGTCTGTCAGGAAGCCATTTGAGGTGCTTCAGGTTTGTAAGCTTGTCTTTTTGTTTTTCAGGCGGATATTTGGAGCATGGGTGTACTGCTGTATGCTCTGCTGTGTGGGTTTTTCCTTTGGATGATGACAATATGATGGCACTCTACAGGAGGATACCAGTGGGTATCAGTGGTGCTAGAATACACTGAGAAGGGAAATAGCTGAGCTTGACAAGAGGCCTTGCTTTTCGGATGGCAGAACATGCTGAGCTGTGGGTAGAAAGGCCACAGCACAGTCTGCTGAATATTGTCCCTGTTTTTGCTGCTTTGTCTACCAGTATTTTGTGGATTTGGTTCTACGCTTGGTTGGCCTATGTGGCACTGTAGCCTAATTCTGTACCATGATAGCATACAGAATTTAAGGAGAAGTATTTTCCTGCCAATGGGCTGGATTTTTTTGTATCTGGTTCTTCAACTGGCTGCTCCCTATACTATCTGTAGTAAAAATATAGACACATCATTTGATTTCCCTGAAATGAATGTTCCTAAATGCCAGCTCTTCTCATGTCTACAAAGATCAAAGTTCTGCATTTGCTATTAGAATTTCCTCTTCCAGAATCAGGAGGTAATGTAGGACCCCACAGATTGCCTTCAGAATCCAACAGTTAGTTCTGTTTCCTTTCGGAGTGCATAACAACCTGAGCACATGAATTGAATGACGTGGCTTGTTAGTCTGGTACAAACTCTGCTGTACACTGAAACCTGGTCCATTTGTAAGCAGGACTTTGTCCATCTCTGCAGGACAGCAGAAAACCCTTTGTGCTAATCATGATGCCAAGAAGCAGAATGCGGCAAATGGCAGATGATCCAACTGCTTCAGGTGTTCATTTCCTTAAAACTGTGAATAGTTTTGGACTGAGAGTTTGTAAGCAGAACAGAGCTCTTAAAGCTGTCAGAGATTATTTCTGCACTGTTCAATTCTATCTGCCTAACATACACCGGATCTCAGAACTGCATTGCTTGAACTGGTGGAACTTGTTGAAGTGAACTGGGATGAGCAAGTTTTAGAACTGTTATGGTTTTGCAATTTGGTTGGTGTTGGTATTCCACATCAGAACACCATGCTTCATAATGGGAGTAAAGGGGACAAGTTTTTTTCTGTGAACTGCCTTAATGAGCATGTGGGGTGGGGCACCGGAAGGGAAGTGAGGAAGGGGACGGGGTTGCTGGACCGGCTCCCTGCGAGGAGACAACGTGGTCAGACCTTCCTGCCTTCCACAGCTCCATCGGTGAGATTGGGGACTTGGTATTCTCTTTGTTGAAACTCTCTTGTTGTTGTTTAGTGTTATTAGGTTATTAAACTGCCATTCGTTCTCAGATCACCTTTTTTTCTCCCTCATTTTTTGTTAGACCTAATTGCAATCTCCCTTCCCTTCCCCGTCTCCCTAAACGCACGTGGCCGGGCCGCGCCGCATTGCCGTACCGTGCCGTGAGAGAAAAAAGGGGGGGGGCTTTTGTTCCTGCTGCCCCGGGTTTTGTGCCCCTGTCCCGGAGTGAGCTCTAGAGAGAACTCCGTGACATTTTTGGTGGAGAATGCGGGCAGAGCTCAGGGCAATGTTTTGGGCAGTAATTAGGTGGTCTTTTTCAGCAGCCCTGTATGTAGGACTGATAGTCCCTAGGTTCCTGTGGTCCTGGCTTAAGGACTTCCTGATGTTGGGGGTAGGGGTAGATTTATTAAGCCGATGGCTGGCAGGGATAGAGATATCTGCCTGGCTCCCTTCCAGACTAACGAACATCACAGGCACCGTGCTTGAACTGGCTCACGAATGCTCTGAATTCCTTAAGTATGACTGGGGTGTCAATTGGAATACTGTGTTGTTAGTCTCTCTAATTGTAGTAGTTTACTATAAATTGCAGAGAGACTTGCAAAGAATAGTGCAGAGAGACTCAGGAAAAGGGCCAGAAGCATCGGGACCCCCAGTATCAGGTAATCTCACCCCTGAACACCAGAGGGACCTTGGGAAATTAATAGAACCCCTGAGTGAGTGTGGGAGATCAGGGGGATCTCAGATCGAATGGCTTATGAAAAAGATAGAGAGTCTCGAGAATGAGATCCAAGTCCTAAGGGGAAGGCAACAAGTTAATCCCAGCCGACCACAGGAAGCACCAGCATCAGTGTCAGTTGCCCCAGTGGAAGGCCAGAGATGGGAACGTGTGTCCTCACGTCTGGAACGGATGGAGGAAGTAGAGGAAGATCCGGGCGAGGGACCCTCCCCAAAACCACCAAGGAAGGCAACTCAGAAGACTAACAGACATGGAGAAGATAGTGACGATGAAGGCCAGAGATGGGAACGTGTGCCCTCACGTCTGGAACGGATGGAGGAAGTAGAGGAAGATCCTGGTGAGGGACCCTCCCCAAAACCACCGAGAAAGGCAACCCAGAAGACTAACAGACGCGGAGAAGATAGTGATGATGAGGGAAAAGTCACTGCTTCCTCTACTCGTAAACCTCTGAAAATTACTGAAATCCAAAGTGCGAGAAAGGAGTTTGCCCGACTCCCAGGTGAACGCCTTGTCACTTGGCTGCTCCGGTGTTGGGACAATGGGGCCTCCTGCATGTCCCTAAGCTGCGATGAGGCTCGTCAATTAGGAAACATTGCTCGAGACTCATCTATTGATAGAGGCATCAGCAGATGTCTCGATGGAGTCGCCAATCTCTGGGAGAGGATTCTATCAGCTGTAAAGGCAACCGGTCTTCTCAAAAATGATTTGGAGCCTGTACTGGAAAAATGGAGTACAGCTGAGGAAGGTATCCAGTACCTGAGAGAAATGGCTGTGGCAGAAATGCTGTTCGATCCCATGTTTGTCCCTGGGGACCCAGAGGATTACCATGACCCAGAAAAGGTGAGCGGTACTCCGGAAATATGCAAGAAACTCATACGGTCAGCACCAGGGAAGTATTCCAGTGTACTATTAACGAACTCTAACAGGTATGATGAGCTGGATAGGAGACCTGAAATTTTTGAGCTCATCCTTTCACTGCAAAATATCGAATACTCACTACTGCCACACCGTACCACCATCGCAGCCATCTGTAAAATGGTGGATAGAATGGACCAAATGGAGAAAAGACAGGACAACATGCAGAAGAGCTGGTCTGCGGCAAGGAACCACAGTGAACCTGTGGCAGTCTCAGCTGTCAGACGCAAACGCACACCTGCCCGAGTGAAGGACCGCACTGAGCCTATGTCACGTGGTGCCATGTGGAACTACCTGCGTGACCATGGAGAGGATATGAAGAAGTGGCATGACGAACCCAACTTTGTACTGCGAGCACGGGTAAGAAAATTACAAAAGAGGTCAGCCACTACTGAGGTTGCCTCTACCGCTGCAGACAACCAATAAAGGGGCCCTGCCCTCAGCCAGGGGGGGGAAAGGGATAATAGAGTGTATTGGACTGTGTGGATTCGGTGGCCTGGCACATCAGAACCACAAAAATATAAAGCACTGGTGGATACCGGTGCACAGTGCACTCTGATACCCTCAGGTTTCGAAGGGACAGAACGGATACATATACATGGGGTGACTGGGGGTTCGCAGGAACTGTCTGTATTGGAGGCCGAGATAAGCCTCACTGGTAGAGACTGGCAGAAACATCGTATAGTGACTGGCCAGGGGGCTCCTTGCATACTTGGAATAGATTACCTAAGAAGGGGACATTTCAAGGACCCCAAAGGATACAGATGGGCTTTTGGAATAGCTGCTATAGAAACAGACAGTATTAAGCAGCTGTCTGATTTGCCTGGCCTATCAGAGGACCCGTCTGCTGTGGGGTTACTGCGGGTGGAAGAACAACGGGTGCCAATTGCCATGAGAACAGTACACAGACGACAGTACCGTACTAATAGGGATTCCTTGCTCCCTATCCATAAGCTCATTCAACAACTAGAAAGTCAGGGAGTAATTAGTAAGACCCATTCACCCTTCAATAGCCCCATATGGCCAGTGCGCAAAGCCAGTGGAGAATGGAGGCTGACAGTGGACTATCGTGGCCTTAATGAGGTCACACCCCCATTGAGTGCTGCAGTGCCAGACATGTTGGAACTCCAGTATGAACTGGAATCGAAAGAGGCAAAATGGTATGCCACCATTGATATTGCCAACGCATTTTTCTCTGTCCCTTTGGCCACAGAGTGTAGGCCACAGTTTGCCTTTACTTGGAGGGGTGTTCAGTACACTTGGAATCGTTTGCCCCAGGGGTGGAAACACAGCCCGACCATCTGCCATGGGCTGATCCAAGCCACGTTGGAACAGGGCGGTGCTCCAGAGCACCTGCAGTATATAGATGATATCGTTGTGTGGGGTGATACAGCGACGGAGGTTTTTAAAAAAGGAGAACGAATAATCCAGATCCTCCTGTCTGCTGGTTTCGCTATTAAGCGAGACAAAGTGAAGGGCCCTGCCCAAGAAATCCAGTTTCTAGGGGTGAAATGGCAAGATGGGCGTCGCCACATCCCAACTGATGTGATCAACAAAATTACTGCAATGTCTGCGCCCACTGACAAAAAAGAGACACAGTCCTTCCTGGGTGTGGTAGGCTTCTGGAGGATGCATATCCCAAATTATAGCCTCATTGTGAGCCCCCTCTATCAGGTGACCCGAAAGAAGAATAGCTTCGCGTGGGGCCCTGAACAGCAGCAGGCCTTTGAGCAAATCAAGCAAGAGATAGCCCGTGCTGTGGCCCTGGGGCCAGTACGGATGGGACAGGATGTGAAGAACATCCTTTACACGGCTGCTGGGGAGAAAGGTCCCACTTGGAGCTTGTGGCAGAGAACCTCAGATGAGACCCGAGGCCGACCCCTAGGATTCTGGAGTAGAGCATATAGGGGGTCGGAAGAGGGCTACACTCCAACTGAAAAGGAGATCTTAGCCGCATATGAAGGGGTCCGGGCTGCCTCTGAGGTAATTGGCACCGAAACACAGCTTCTCCTGGCACCTCGACTTCCAGTGCTGAATTGAATGTTTAAAGGGCAGGTTCCCTCCACTCACCATGCCACAGACGCCACATGGAGTAAGTGGGTTGCACTAATCACACAGCGGGCCCGGATGGGGAACCTCAACCGTCCAGGGATCCTAGAAGTGATCATGGACTGGCCCGAAGGTAAAAAGTTTGAAGCACCACCAGCAGAAGAGGTGTCACGCGCCAAAGAGGCTCCCCCGTACAATGAACTTCCGGATAACGAAAAGAAGTTCGCCCTGTTCACTGATGGATCGTGCCGCATTGTTGGGAAACATCGCAGATGGAAGGCTGCAGTGTGGAGCCCCACACAACAAGTCGCAGAGGCCACGGAAGGAAGAGGAGAATCGAGTCAATTTGCGGAGGTAAAGGCTGTCCAGCTGGCCCTAGACATTGCTGAGCGGGAGAAATGGCCAGTGCTTTACCTCTATACTGACTCATGGATGGTGGCCAATGCCTTGTGGGGGTGGTTGCAGCAATGGGAGCAAAACAACTGGCAGCGGAAAGGTAAACCTATTTGGGCCGCTGAACTATGGAAGAACATTGCTGCCCGAATTAAGAACATGGTCCTAAAGGTGCGTCACGTAGATGCCCACGTGCCCAAGAGTCGAGCAACAGAGGAGCAACAAAATAACCACCAGGTAGATCGAGCTGCCAGAATTGAGGTGGCTGAGATAGACCTGGATTGGCAGAATAAGGGAGAGTTATTCCTAGCTCGGTGGGCCCATGAGACCTCAGGCCATCAAGGCAGAGATGGAACACATAAGTGGGCTAGAGACCGAGGGGTGGACATAACTATGGACGCTATTGCGCAGATCATCCATGATTGTGACACCTGTGCCATGATCAAACAGGCCAAGAGGATGAGACCTCTCTGGGGGGAAGGGCGATGGGAAAAGTATAAATATGGGGAGGCATGGCAGATTGATTATATCACCCTGCCAAAGACTCGTAATGGTAAGCATTATGTACTCACCATGGTGGAGGTAACCACCGGGTGGCTTGAGACATATGCGGTACCCCATGCCACTGCCAGAAACACCATATTAGGCCTAGAGACACAAATCCTGTGGCGACATGGCACCCCAGAGAGGATTGAATCAGACAATGGGACTCATTTCAGAAATTCACTGGTGAGCACTTGGGCCAAAGAACATGGCATTGAATGGATCTATCACATCCCCTATCACGCACCAGCTGCTGGTAAGATCGAGCGCCACAACGGTTTGCTGAAAACCACGCTGAAAGCGATGGGTGGTGGAACATTTAAGAACTGGGAGAAACATCTAGCAGAAGCCACCTGGCTGGTAAACACCCGAGGATCAGCCAACCGAGACGGCCCTATACAGTCCAACTCCCTGCGTACCGTGGAGGGAGACAAGGTTCCTGTGGTGCATGTAAAGAATATGCTAGGAAAAGCAGTTTGGGTCCTTCCAGCCTCTGGAAAGGGGAGGCCCCTCCGTGGAACTGTCTTTGCACAGGGACCTGGGTGCACCTGGTGGGTGATGCAGAAGGATGGGGATGTTCAGTGCGTGCCACAGGGAAATTTGATGCTGGGGGAGTGCAGCCTGTGATTCCATGTGTGTATATATATATATATATATATATATCTGTATGTACATATGTAATGCATGTTAACTACTGTTCTGTTTATATGTTGATAAAAGTTAGGCATGATGTGATGATGTGTAATAAGGGGTGGAATGTTATGGTTTTGCAATTTGGTTGGTGTTGGTATTCCACATCAGAACACCATGCTTCATAATGGGAGTAAAGGGGACAAGTTTTTTTCTGTGAACTGCCTTAATGAGCATGTGGGGTGGGGCACCGGAAGGGAAGTGAGGAAGGGGACGGGGTTGCTGGACCGGCTCCCTGCGAGGAGACAACGTGGTCAGACCTTCCTGCCTTCCACAGCTCCATCGGTGAGATTGGGGACTTGGTATTCTCTTTGTTGAAACTCTCTTGTTGTTGTTTAGTGTTATTAGGTTATTAAACTGCCATTCGTTCTCAGATCACCTTTTTTTCTCCCTCATTTTTTGTTAGACCTAATTGCAATCTCCCTTCCCTTCCCCGTCTCCCTAAACGCACGTGGCCGGGCCGCGCCGCATTGCCGTACCGTGCCGTGAGAGAAAAAAGGGGGGGGGCTTTTGTTCCTGCTGCCCCGGGTTTTGTGCCCCTGTCCCGGAGTGAGCTCTAGAGAGAACTCCGTGACAAGAACTTAGTCAGAATGCAGTAAAAAATGGATAATCTCATGAGTATTAAGGTACAGGCTTGCTATTTCTGCACTGAATTTGTTTTTATTTTACATGGCTGTGATCTGAAAGTTGCTTGAAACGCAGGCACCTAGGCACTGTTGTGTAACTGAATTTCACACGATAGGTCCTGAAATATCCTGGAATCAAAAACTCTGACTTGTTTTAAGTCTGCTGCTTGAGTCTAATCAGGGTCATAGTGTCTGTGTGCAGTGTTTCTTTCCCTGTAATGCTCCACATCATTTCATTTTGGGAATATTGAAGGAAATGGACTATGTGCCATAACTGTTGTTAGAACAAAGTATGTCTGGTGTGATCTTATGCATAGGTTCTGTAACTGCTCTTCACAGCTCAGGTGTTTGACCTTCCTTTTGGTGAAGTGATGAAATACTGCTGGTTTCTATTTGTGCTTCTAGGCACCTTGAAGCTCTTAGGAATAGAACAATTGTCTCCAGTTCTTTTCAATGATATCAGTAACAGCTCGAGTGTTGCTGCCCACTAGGTAGACCCAAAGAAGCAGATTACAGTGAAACAACACACGAGCTGGACCTGAATGAGGATCACTTTCAAGACAGTGGCTATGCTGCTTCAAGCCTACTTGCTTCTTCCTGCCGCCACTCTATTACCAAGTATCAACAACCTTTCATGATTCAACTTGCAAATGTTTGAAACTAACCCTTGTGTTTCTATGCCTTCCTAGGTGATTCGAGCCCTTGTCAACCCCAAAGATCCAAACCAAGCAGTGTCTTTCCATCAATGGAGAGTTCTTATTAAGCATGAATCGCTGCAATTCGGATGACAGCCTTCCACATGGTAACAGTGATGGACACAAGGGGCTCATCCACGTTCATGCTCTCATATCTCCTGGCTCTGCTGAAGCTCCTGACCTGAGCCTGCCAGACACAGCAGTCACCTGCCTGGATTGTGACCCAGCGCCTTTGCAGTGCTGCCCATCCCAAGCACAGCCCGAGTGTCCCAGCAGCAGCACCACCATGCAGGAGCAGGGCAGCATCAGTGAGGTGAAGCTGAGCATCTTAGATGGGGACTTAGAGTCAGGCTGCCAGTCCCAGGCACCAGGCAGCAGCACCAGCTCTGAGCCACTCTCATCTTGACAAGAGGAGTCCCATCTTCACCCTTGACCTCTCAAGCCCTCCTGTCTTTTATTGAATAAAGTCACTCTCATGCTCAGTCATCGCCTCGACTGCATTCTGAGTCTTCAATCACAGGGATTGGGATGAATGCAACAAACAGCAAGGCAGCTCAGCTTGCAATGCTATGGCTGTGGGGTTCGTGCAGGCAGAGCTCTGGGTTCCCATTTTGCCTGGCTTTGGGATGTCTGCAGCAAGATCTCTACCATTTTGTATGGGAGCAAATAATCTCTAGCATCCAGGTTGCTGCTCATGATATATCCCAGTCTTCCTGGCTGTCACTTTGTGATACTTTTCAAAGCCTTCTGATACTCTTTGATGCCTTGGCTGCTCCCTAACACCTCTGTCCTCCTGCCATGTTGACTCACGTCTCCCACTTTTAAGCTGGCTTTGCAGATCATCTCCAGCCCTGTCATCATCACGCTGCAGCAGGAGGTGCTCACCTGGCCCAATGTCTGGCAGTACTGCTTGTTCTGCAGATGAGCAGCTGCCTCCTCATCTCTTCAGCTACAGTAGTTTTTCTCAGGGCAGTTAGATGCAGTCATGCTCCTCTGGATTTGGTGTGTTAAATCCATGCTGCATGGCAGCAGTCAGTGCAATACAAAGGTGTTCTGTGTGCCATAGCATTTCTCCAGGGGCTGCCAAAGGTAGAAGCACAACACAGCACCATCCTTCTGACAGTAATGTCTGTGAGTGTTAGACATGTGAGCACTGCATCATCCCCAGCGTGTCAGTGCTTTTCCACACCAACCTGACTCTCACACTCTGCACTGAATGTAACTCTGCTCTTGTGGAGACAAATGCTTTCTGTCACATCCTCCATCCCTGCAACCATTTGCCGGTAGGCAGCTCTTGCAGAAGAATCAAGCAGCAGAACCTTGTGCTCACCCTACAGCATGCAAATGCTATGAAAGCAGAAATAACCTGGCATGCTCTGGGTCTGCAAGGCTGCACAGATGGGAGAGGTAGATTGTGTTTTTGCAGTGGAAGTTTCCAGTATTTTCAGTACATAGTGTAGGCCCTAACTGAATGTATAACCCTCTTGTAAAACAGCTGTATAAGTAGTTTTTCCACCAAGAAAGTTGCTGAACAGAATTAAGTTCAGACTGGGGGCATTCTGACATGGGGAGAATTGAGACAAGCACAAGATAAATACAGGGTGGGTAGAGCCCAGCACAGGACAGAATGAATGTACTGACTTTTGGAAACATTGCCCTTCTCTGTCCGCAGAAAAGTACAAGGCAGACCTAAAAACAAGAGGTTGGTAATTGACCTTCTATGGAAATGAATCCTAGCCACAGTCTCGAGGAGTCTGTGAGCCTGAGATGCTCAACCAATGAGAGCCATGAGAGCATCACCTGCAGTGGGTTTAGGGCACAGAACAGAATTGATTTCACTGACTGGTGTGCAGTTTCTCCCTTGCCAATAGGGGATGTGCGCGCAGTATTGCAATAATGAATAAGCACTGCTGCTATCGCTGCCATCTTTGCCTAACTAGAAATCTTTGACTTTGAGAGTTTCTCACACAAGGGGAGAGGGTAAGAAAGTAAAGAGGCACAGAAAACTAAGGGAAACTGCTCTTCTTTATCTTATCTATAAAAATTGATACGATGCTGTTGTGCATTTTTTTTAATTTTATTTTTAATTTTTTGCTAATGTCAGTTAGATTGTTTTAAAATATCCACACACCAAAATCTGACTACCAAGCAAATGTAATGAAAATGAAATGAAGGTGAGTTAGTGGAAAGCACAAGGCCATATTATATTAGGCTCCAGCAAATTTACAGGCAGTCACTGCACGAAGAGGTAGATCTGAGTTGCACATTATATGATTCCCACAAAGATTAAGGAAATCTGAAGCTTTCAATATATTTTTTTAATTCTTTTTTCATTTCATTTTTAAACACCTGACCCAGACCCCAACCCTCACAGGAGCTGTAAAGATAACAGCATTAACCAGCAATGTAACTCTAATCCTAACCCTTACCCTGATTCTAAAATCGTCCCTAACTCCAAATGCAACAACAAAAATGATGCTAGAAGTTTGTAGCAAAAGGAACCTTAACCCTGATCATAATCCAAAAAAAAAATCATTATGGTAACAATAATCTTTACCTTAAGAGTAATATTAATCAGAGCCCAGATGATGCCTGCATCCAATCAGAAGCATGCTTTGCATTATTTAAGAGTTGTATTTTTTCCAATGAACTCTCTCTATTATCACGTTTATAAAGTAACAGAGTCTGTTCTTTTTCTCCTGACACTGTGCCTTACTCCTGACATCCCCTGGAAATGACCCAGATAGGGCACCATCAAAGTAATGCTAATAGTAATGTCAATCCTAAGGGTATCTCTAGCCTCAGTGTTAATGGGACGCTAACAACAATCCCAACAGCCTTAAACATTCTGGTGGTGTGAAAGAGGTGCTGCCTTGCACATGCTGGGCAGTCCCATTGCCTGTTAAATGCAGGCGGCAGCGTAGAAACATGATGCCCGTGGTCAGAATGCCCTGTGGCAGATCCTGGCACCGGAGAACTGACCGGAGAACCATGAGAGAACTGACAACAAATCACGCGACATCAGAACCGACCCAGTGGTTATTTACAAGCCTTGGGAGACCCAGACAGGATCTCAGAGTGGTGAATGTAGGTACAGAAGTTGTTACTACTCTGTTTTCTTCTAAAAGAAGTGGGTTTTTTTCATCTCAGAAGTTTGGGGGGGGGGGGGGGGGGGGGGCGGGAAAGGGATATCAATTTAATTACTCATTAATTTATTGACAGACATTCACGTTTGCTACGTTTGGAGAAGTTTTTATTTGTTTGCTGTGGTTTGATTTTTTTTTTTTCTTTTTTTTTTCCCCCTTCCCTCCTCTTCCATCTTTGTGTTCTTCCCCTATAATCAAAAGAACGGATCCCCAGGGTCTGTCCCGCAGACGTTCTTTCCGTGGTCTCTGCTGCCACCTGCTGGCCAATAAGCGGAACTGCCACTGTTGGGCGTTTGGTGCCGCAGGAAGCACAACGCAGATCTGAGTTCTGACCGGTCTACGCAGCAAATCCGCCAATCTTTATTGCGATAAGCCCTCCAGACAAGAGCATAAAGTCTTTGCCTGAGGGCAGGGTTAGTAGTAATGGATGTCAGTTTTGAAATTTCCAGTCCATTCACCATAGCACTTTCTGCCTCCATGTCCCATAACCAAAGCAGCTATGCTGGCATGCTCTCTTGGTTTCTGTCTAAACCACTGTACTATATCCATCAGTTCAGCTGCTGTATTATGGGCAGCAGGGTTTGGGGGGTGGACACTGGTCAGGGCACTCCCACCAGCCTATCCTGCATTTTTTTTTTTTTTTTTTTTTTTCATTTTTGGGTTACAATCAGTCAGATCTCAAATAGATCTAGTCCAAATGGAACCTCAAAATCTGACCTTTTAGTGCCTTCATTTACAGAGTCCATTTTATACAGATTCCCTTGTACAGGGCCCCCATGGTCCTCCAGACAGTTGTTACTGATCTTCCATAGGAGAATGATTGAATTAGGTTTTTTCCCATCAAAACTGCCACCTGTCTTTCCAATTTTTCAACACTATCATTCAATAGCTGATTTGCATCAGCCTGAGCCTCTTCAGTTATGTTCAGACAGTTCAAGGCCATTAAAAGTGGCCATGCCACCATGAACACAGCTAACTGTCATTCTCAGGTTGTAAGTATGTCTTTGCTAAGACCATGGAAATACTCAGTCAGGTGGGCCAGGGACTCATGGACCCTCCCTCCGTCCCACACAGGGCCCCATTTTTCAGTGACAGAAGCAGTGCTGCATTTTGAGGATCCTAGGAATCCCAGGACATGCCCTGACAAAAGGTCATTCAAAGGGGTAGTCTTTCCCCATCCAAACAACTCCATGATATTCACAGAATCACAGAATAGTAGGGGTTGGAAGGGACCTCCAGAGACCACTGAGTCCAGCGCCCTGCCAAAGCAGGTTCCCTACACCACGTTGCACAGCTCAGCATCCAGGCAGGTCTTGAATATCTCCAGAGAAGGAGATTCCACAACCACCCTAGGCAGCCTGTTCCAGTGCTCTGTCACTCTCACCGTAAAGAAGTTATTGCACACATTAGTGCAGAACTTCCTATGGTGCAGTTTCTGTCTGTTTCCCCTTGTCCCGTCTCCACACACTGCTGAAAAGAGTCTGGCCTCAACACTTTGCCCCCCACACCTCAAATATTTATAGAACCTGGATCCTGTCCCCTCTCAGCCTTCTTTTCTCAAGGCTAAACAGACCCAGTTCCCTCAGTCTCTCCTCATTGGGGAGATGCTCCAGGCCCTTCACCATCTTAGTGGCCCTCTGCTGGACTCTTTCTAAGAGATCCCTGTCTTTTTTTTACTGGGGAGCCCAGAACTGGACACAATATTCCAGATGAGGCCTCACCAGGGCAGAGTAGACGGGGAGGATCACCTCCTTCGACCTGCTGGACACGCTCTTTTTAATGCACCCCAGGATGCCATTGGCTTTTTTGGCTACAAGGGCACACTGCTGGCTCATGGTTAATCTGTCGTCCACCAGGACGCCCAGGTCCCTCTCAGCAGAGCTCCTCCCCAGCAGCTCTTCCCCCAGCCTGTACCGGTGCATGCAATTATTTCTCCCTAGGTGCAAGACTCTACACTTGCTTTTGTTAAACCTCATCCGGTGTCTTACTGCCCGGCTCTCCAGCCTGTCCAGGTCTCGCTGAATGGCAGCACAGCCTTCAGGCGTGTCAGCCAATCCTCCCAACTTCGTGTCATCAGCAAACTTGCTGAGGGTGGTCACTATCCCCTCATCAAGGTCGTTGATGAAGATGTTGAACAAGACCGGACCCAGCACAGACCCCTGGGGGACGCCGCTAGTTACAGCCCTCCAGCCAGACACTGCACCGCCAACGACAACACTCTGCACTCTGCCAGTCAGCCAATTCTCGACCCACTTCACTGTCCAATCACCTATCCCATACTTCCTCAGCTTTGGTATAAGTATGTCATGGGAGACTGTATCAGTTATAGAGGTTATAGAGTTCAATTCCTGTAGTCAATTTGGCGGCCCAGGTGGGACCAGCTCTGTTCGCTGCAGGACCAGCTGAGAGGGAGACACTTTTGGCGCACCCTGAGATTTCTCTGAAGGACTCCCTTCCTCACCTGATCACTGCAGGGACAGACAAGGACCACCCATAGGTGGACCAGGTATGTGTATGGTAAGTGGAGCCCATATGTCTTGAGGAGACATCCTACACAGTTTACAGCCATACGTGCTGCTCCCAGGGACGTGAGCTCATGGCTTTGGTTGCCAGCTGGGGTAGGAAGACTCCTTGGGTGAGTTCCTATGAAAGGGAACTGTATGTCATATGAATGGAAACAAGAACAAATACTCTCTCCCAGGTAGTTGACAATAGGAGGGACCTAGGTTGGTCTCTCCTACGGGTATGGGATATAGTGGATAGCCTGTCAAATGGTAGCCTGGGTTCTCCAAGTTGTAATCACGGGGGTTATAGGTTGTATGTTCAATATTATCATCTGCTTTAAGTGTTTGGTACCGTGTGTCAAGCCGACTCTGGGAAAAACATTAACGTTTGCAACTGGTCGACCAGAGTATGAGTGTTATTAAGATTCCAGCTAGAAAACGTTGTCAGCATTGTGTAGTATGAATAAACCATGGTTTTTGATCTAAATGTCAGAGTGAGTGTGGTGTGAGTGAGACACAGAACAGCTGCAGGGTGAGTGCCGAGTCCCGATCCATGTTTCCTTCCTCCTGTGAGGGAAATGGCCAGACACGGACAAAGTGAAAGACTGTGTTGTCTGTCCACTCATATGTACTTTCTGCTTGTATGTAAGAAGACGGGAGTTTGTACTCTGTAGATTAGTAAGATTGTCCTGAGGAGAGGTGTACATTCCACCCGACCAATGAGTGTCAACCCATTTATGTAATACTATGTACTGCTTGCGAGGAAGTGTGTGAGGGAGGTGGTTCAATCAGTGCTGGTTCTGTGGCACAGTGTTTATAACTGAAGAATACAGACTGTATTAAGGGAGTTTATGTGAACTGTAGAACTGTACTGTTTGACAAACAGTTTTGATGGTATAAGAAAGTGTAATTGTTAATGATATATGGAAGTGTACTTGAGGGAATGTGGAAGTGTATCTGAGCATACAAACAGAGGAAGCATTTACAGAAGAAAAAAGGTTAAAGTGAGTTTACCTGCATTGACATGAGAGCAACACCCTGAACCTCTGCCCTGTGAGCTGAGCAGAGCAGAGCAGAGACACAGTCCTCATGTATCAGGTAGTGTTATTCTGCTTACCAAATGAATGAGTTCACTACAGAAGAGGCAAATCTTCCCCTCTGCTCCATCTGTGGCATACTCTGGAGTTCAAGACATTGCAAAGCTATGGCACATCTACTTTCTTTCAATGATGACGCCTTAGTATGCTCTGGGCTGTCATTTCAATTGCATCTAAAGAAGTCTAGGGTCATGCCAGCTGACAGGAAGCTGGCAAATGTTGTCTCATTGTAAGGAAGAGCAAGAAAGATGACATGGGCAATTATGGACCTGTCAGTCCAGAGCCTGGTAAAATTATGGAGAAAATGATGGTGGGAGTTATGGAAAAACAGCTGAAGGACAATTCTGTCATTGGTTGCAGCCAACACAAGTTTGTGAGGCAAAGGTCCTGTTTAATTTAAGCTCATTCTGTGACACAGTTATCCGTTTAGTTGACCAAGGGAAGCCAGTTGATGTAATCCTTGAGGATTTCAGTGGAGATTTTGAAACTGTTTCTCACAACAACCTTCTGGACAGAATGTTCTGCATATGGCTAGACAGAAACACAATGTGGTGGGTGAGCAGTTGGCCAGTAGGTCAGTCCCAAAGGATTATAGTCAGTTTTTTCCATCAGGCTGGTAGATGGTCACTGTCGGGGTCCCCAGGGTTCCATTTTGGGGCCACTTTCCTTTCATGTTTATGCAGATGACTTGCATGCAGGACTAGAAGACGTTCTGAGCAAGTTTGCTGATGAGACCAGATGAGGAGGTGCTGTTGCCTCCACTGAGGGTGGAGAGGACTTGCAGAGAGATGTGGACAAGTCAGAGAAGTGGGTACCAGTTGGTACTAAGCACCAAGTGCATAACGTATAACAAGAACAAGTGCCTGATTGTGCACCGCAGAACATAAAGGACTTCAAACTCTGGGAGAATGTGCAAACGAGGGCACTGGAACTGAGAGATCTGAAGTTCAGAGTTTCACAGGGATTGACTGCTTGTTCAGACTGGGCCCTTCTCACATCCCTTCTCACATCCTGCAATGAAACATAGGTCTCATATGGGACATGAACCTCACAGCGTCCTTGCACCACATGTAGAGCCTGGGATCTTCTGTCCCCATGTCTTTCATTTAACATCATACGGACCTCCAACCCATTGCCCCAGGAAATGCCAGGAGCCAACATGAGAGACAGGATCTCTCTACCACTGGTCTTGCAATCAGGGCTTGACCTGTCTGCTTTGTAAGGCAAAGGAGAGGTTTCTTAGCATGCCAGTGCCTTTGCCTGCCTGTAGTCATGGCTTCCAGTTATCTTCTCTAACAAGTCCCTTGGGAAGCTTACTTGGTAATGGCCCTCAGTGGGCCCATTAATACTCCAAGAAACTTCACTGTTACTTCCTACTTTGTCTTGTTGAGCACTTTGTGCAAACTTCTCTCTGCACTAGAGGCTGATGAACTCAGCATCAAATGCACCCTGGGGCCCATTATAACCTAAAGAATCTCCTGTGCCTTATGCCATCTTGTTATCTTCTTCAGGTTATCAGAACTTGTTCAGCAAAAAGGAGGGATATCTGGAGAGAGCTTAAAGAATCCAGTATAAATTTATTGTCTATTTATTTATAGTTGGGTTTAAAGAAGACATTAAAGCAGCACTGTGCAACTGATACCAATCCAGGATGTCCCAATGAGTTCTGTACTGTTACTGTGTTGACAAAGGTCCTTCTCAACCTCCCCACCCAATTTCTGCTCACAATGGACCTATGGGACTTGCATCACTTTTCTTCACATCACTCTTCTCCTCTGCATTCATCCGCTCAGTGTTAAAACTGCTTTGCACCAACTCCCACTGGCTTTCCTCAGAGAACCAGCTACACATGGAAAAGGAAAGATTTCTCTTTTTTATCTGGCCAGCAAATGGAAAGAAAGGTGATGCAATTGAATGAACAGTAAAACACAGTGATCAACTGCATGCCATGTTCAAGCGGCATCTATTGAAGTTTGTCTTTCATATGGAATATTTTTAAAAGAAATGATTTATTCTGAGGTAGGATAGGATAGATTGAATCACAGTGAAGTAGTTGACAACAGAGGCCATCAGACTCTGAGAGATGGAGCAAATTCCAGTAATCTTCCTGGGATAGATCAGCCAGGTAGTTGAGAGGTATCAACTTAAAACTGATCAGGACTTGTGAGTATTTCACACATTGAGATGGGTTAACACATTCTCATTGATTTATATCTTTGTCTCCAACTCTGTTTTTCACTTTTACTGACATTAATGAACATCTTTCAGACTTTGTGCCTTAATAAAAAAGAGACAGTGATTGAGAAAAAGAAAAAGTATAAGAAGAAAAAGAAAAAGAATAGATAGGAAGGGATAGATCAAATCACAGTGAAGGAGTTGACAACACATTCCATCAGACTTTGGGGAGATGGAACAAATTCCAGTAATCCCCCTGAAAGTCAGAAATCAGACAGATAATTGGGAGGTATCTGACTGAACAAAGAGCAAGGGATGGAGAAATCTGGAGGGCAGTGGGAGTAGTGTGTGCCCAAATGGCCTGCTGAAAACATGCCCTTAACCATGGCCATTTCTTTAGGAGAGCTGAAAAAACTTGGAGGATGAGGCACATCAAATAGGCAGCAGGGAAGAGTAGTGCTGGGCACCAGGCTACAGTCACAGGGCATTGGCACTGGCACCGCTGTCTGTGTCTCTGAACCTGAAGGCATTTGTGTCCAGCGAACACAGTTCTGGAAAACATTGTAGTTTCAGTAAAAGAAAAAAAAAGACATCAAATCACCTCAAAGATTCATATTTACAACTTAAAATGGAACAAGACTCATGAGAATTTTTCATGTTGAGAAGGGTTAACACATTTTCATTGATTTCCATCTTTGTCTTCAATTATTTGTTTCAGTTTTATTGACATTTATGATCAACTATTAAGCTTACAGCCTCAAAATAAATAATTAAATTAAAAGAGATACATTTGCATCTTGCACATGGCCTGATGCCCCTTTCACCTTCACAGTTCCCACTAGTCCTTCCATGCCGGAGAGTATGAGATCCAGCAGAGCACCTCTCCTCTTTGGTTCCTCCACTGCTTGGTCAAGAAGCTGCCATCTGTGCTCTCCATGGATCTGCTGGATGCCACATGCCCTGCTGTGCTGTCCCTGCCACAGATAATGGAGTGACAAAGGCCACCAAATGGGACAAGGGACAGACAACATCAGATTCCCATCTGTCTGCAGAGGGCACCTTCCATTTACTCTCCCTGATCAGGAAGACAGGAAAAGACACTGATGGTCTCCTCTGTTTGCCATTTCCATTAGCTCTGACCTGTCTGCTCTTCCATCCCCAGGCAGAGCTCAGTGCACTCTCACAGAGGGCAGTCGCCCTTCTTTGTCTCCTCGCCCATCCATCCTAAAGACTCGGTATCCCCCTTGTGCTACAGTGCAGTTGTGGAAACCATTAAACTGTGTCCCCATGGTCCAAACAGGAGCTCAGGCCTGCAGCTCTACCAAGATTTCTAGCTTCTTGTGTGTTGGTGTTTGCATTAGTGCAAAAGCACAGAAGTAAATATCCTAATTGAAAAGCATCACTGGACATTGCCTGACTGGATAGCTCATCTATAGAATCAGTGTGCAGAAGGTGGCACACAAACATTAGACCGATCGTGGGTCTTGGAGGTGACGTAGCAGCACGGACACACCATGGGCATGGCTTTCCTGAAGGCCCTGTGCTGCTCTTGTAGCTGTGAGTGAATTCACCGGACAGCCGGTGCTATCCCCTCTCTGGCCCTCAGCTGATGCCCAGGAAGGAGGTGTCTATCTCAGGGATTTCCCACACGGTTTACAAGCACTTGCAAACATCAGGAGCAGCCCAGGCACCTTGGGCATCACCCAGTGTCTGTGTGTGAGCTGCTGCCTCCCAGCTGAAGGACCGAGGACTCAGAGCAGGAGCTCACATGCAGGCAACTCCTTGTTCACTTCTGAACTGAACCAGAGAAATCCCAGCTCCTGTGGTTCTGTGGGGAGCTGAATCCCATTTCAGCTCCAGGATTTCTGTCAAGGGATGAGACTCCTGCGCTGCCTCAGCTGGATCACTGCCCTGCACAGGGAAAGTCCAAACCTCGCCTTCCTTGTCTGGTTGCCCTTATTGTTTCATCAAACGATCTCTGGGAGCACTCCCCATATGTCTCCAATCAGTCACTGACCACTGGACATGTGGTGGTTAATTGAGTGGATTTCAAAGCACAGTCATGATGCTGTTGTCTTTCAGGAGCTGTTGGCCATGAGGACCCAGGGACATGTCAGGGGAAATGAGTGGGAAGGATAAAAATGACATAATCTGCTGCTTGCTTGTCCAGGTTCCTGGGACACAGGGAGCTCATAAAAGTGGGCAGAGCTGCAGAGAGACAGCTGTGCCCAGGAGCAGATCTCGTGCACAGCACAGCCTGCAGGTGACAGAAGGAGAGGAGAGAAATTGGAGAGAGCTTGCAGGATGTGTGTGGTGTGAGCGGGCTGTGAGCTCACTGCAGGAGCATTGCTCACAGACCATGACAAGGTAAGTCTCACAGCTGACCATGAGCTGCTTTTAATTAAGGGGTAACTATAACTGGGTCATCCCATAGGAGATCTGACTGCAGGCACTGCATGTTTCTTTACTGTGGAAAAAGCTTTCTGCTCCAGCTGAGACGGGTGCCCAGGGCTGTCCTGCAGAGCAGGGTCCCTGCTGTGCCCCAGGGGCTGTGTGCCGGGTATGGGACTCTGCCGCCTGCCAGGCTCAGCACTCAGCCTGCCCGGGGAGCTGCCCAGGGCGCTGCGGGGAGACGTGTGGGGTAAGGAGCCCCCGGCAGGGTTTGTGCTGCCACAGCTGCTGCCTGGGGCAGGGGATCACAGCTCCACTGCACAACTGAATGTTTCTGAGGGCACTTTGCAAGAGGAGAGCCAAGGCAGGGGGTTTCCATTTCCTGTTCTGAGGCAAAGAGGTTTGGAGTCAGAAATCTAAAAGGGGCAATAAGAGTTCTGAGAATTTTTCATCAATCAATTGCTTGTTTTGTGAACACTCACACATGATGTGCTTTCAGCCTCCCCTTTCTCGAAGGATGGAATTATCTTCATTTTCTGTAGGCATGAATAATTCACTTATCCTACAAACAGGCAGCATTTTCTAACTGAAACTGAATGCCACAGAAGCTCGGGTAGGGGGCTCTAAGAGCACTTGGGGTAAAGATATGAGACATGAAACAGATGAAAATATCCAGGGAGAAGGGATAAGAAAATAAGAGGAAGGTTAGAGCTCCATATGCTGCTTCTGCTTAAGGAATGCTGATCTACATGAAATTAAATGCAAGTAATGGTGCTAAATGTACACTGTTGTAGGAGAATTAAAACATTTCATAGTATAGCAGGAGTAGTGCCTCTGAGAATGGTCTGGACTTGTCATTATCTTCTGCACTCTGAGCAGGACTCCAAGCCCAACAACAGCAGATGCCCAACAGCAGCTCCATCAGTGAGTTCCTCCTGCTGCCGTTGGCAGACACGCGGCAGCTGCAGCTCCTGCACTTCTGGCTCTTCCTGGGCATCTACCTGGCTGCCCTCCTGGGCAACGGCCTCATCAGCACAGCCGTAGCCTGCGACCGCCGCCTGCACACCCCCATGTACTTCTTCCTCCTCAACCTGGCCCTCCTCGACCTGGGCAGCATCTCCACCACTCTCCCCAAAGCCATGCCCAACGCCCTCTGGGACAACAGGGCCATCTCCTACACAGGATGTGCTGCACAGCTCTTTTTCTTTACCTTCTTCATGTCAGCAGAGTATTCCCTTCTCACCATCATGTCCTATGACCGCTATGTTGCCATCTGCAAGCCCCTGCACTACGGGACCTTGATGGACAGCAGAGCTTGTGCCACCATGGCAGCAGCTGCCTGGGGCACTGGGGTTCTCAATTCCCTGCTGCACACTGCCAGTACGTTTTCACTGCCTCTCTGCCAAGGCAATGTTGTCAACCAGTTTTTCTGTGAAATTCCCCAGATCCTCAAGCTCTCCTGCTCAGAATCAAATCTCAGGGAAGTTGTGTTTCTCATTTTTACTATCAGTTTAGACGTAGGCTGCTATGTTTTCATAGTTGTGTCCTATGTGCAGATCTTCGTGGCTGTGCTGAGGATGCCCTCTGAGCAGGGACGGCGCAAAGCCTTCTCCACGTGCCTCCCTCACCTGGCCGTGGTCTCCCTGTTTCTCAGCACTGGTGCTTTTGCCTACCTGAAGCCCCCCTCCATTCCCTCCCCACTCCTGGATCTGACAGTGGCACTTCTGTACTCAGTGGTTCCTCCAACACTGAACCCTATTATCTACAGCATGAGGAACAGGGAGATCAAGCACGCTCTCAGGAAGGTGTTGCAATACTCACTATTCCCGCTTCAATAAAGTGCACATCTTCATCGCATGATTCCCAGTGATGGTTCTTCATCTTTTATGCATCTTTGATTGATTGATTGATTATGTGAGATATAGCAACGTGCAAAAAAATGTTATTGAACTTATAAATAAAAATTTGTTTCACTTCTTTCACACCTACTATCCATTTTCTCACTCCAAGAGCTCATGTAAACATGGAACCAGATTCCCCGAATAGGTTAAGAGATAAATAAATAGCATTCAAAATACGCTTTTCCTTAGCTCTTCTCTTATCCAACTTTGTCTGGATTTGGGGAAGGTACAGCCACAGATAGAAGCACAACTAGTTCTTTTCATTCCTCCTCTCTTTACACTGATACAGTGCACAGAGGATTCGAGTCCTCTCATTTCTACAGGCCTGAAGGTCTTGTGTGTCTCACAGCAGTCCCGTCGTCTCTACAGCAGCACTCAGTGGTTTGCTTAATTTTCTTATCTCAATACTTGGAACAGCTACAGGACCTGTAGCATAAGTGACCGCAGAGCTCCTTATGAGGGGTGGAGTGACAGTGGGATCTGTCCAGAGCTTGGAGCAACTGCAGGATGTGTAGCAAAAACTTGGAGCTATTGCAGGGACTGTGCCAGGAGTTGCAGAGGCTGCAGCAATGTCAGCAGATCCAGCTCTCTTCCCCTTGAAGATGCTGAATAGTGTTGAACACAGCTCAGTAGGTGTGGGCCAGGCCCTGGCACACTGCAGTCATTTGGGCCTTTTTAGGATTACCAGTGCCACAGCAGACCTGTCTCCAATATTCTACCAGTTTCTCAGGATCCTGCAGTTGCTCGGAGATGAAGTTCCAAAGCCCTGGGGGTGCCCACCACTCCAGGCAGCTGCCCAGACTGTCCCACACCCCCTGCCATGCAGAGCCTTCTCACCTTGGGGCAGATCTCTCACTGATATTCCTGAATAATTGTTTAACCTCAATCCTAGAATCATAGAATCACCAAGGCTGGAAAAGGCCTGAAAGATCATCCAATCCAACCGTTCACCTATTACCAATAGCTCCCACTTAACCATGTCCCTCAACACAATATCCAGTCTCTCCTTGAATACCCCTGGTCTCCCAGAGATGACAGTGTAAAATGTGTAATTCCTAATCATACCAACAATATTACTTCCAAAACCCAAAGATGTCCAAAGAGCCGAATGTGCACAAAACTTCACTTTGCCAATTTTATCGTGGTACAAACCAAGGTCAAACAGCATAGCAAAATAAATACCCTAATCCAGCATCCAGAGTTGACAAATGATGCAGCAGGGAAAACAAGCAGCAAGCAAGGAGCTGTGAAATGCAGCTTCATGAGAAGACTCAGCAAGCTTCACAAATAGGGAAACTATCAGCACCACGGCCTGCACATCTCCAACTCCCACAAAGCCCTGTCCACTCTGGACAGATGTGCTGTTACCACAACCCTTGGAGCCTCACATCAGGCACCAAAATGACTGTGGTTGTTGAACCCAACATGTGGCTCAGCAGCTCACAGTGCTTTGTGCACTGCCCCATTCCCAGTGGGATGGGGATGAGAACTGGGAAAAAGAGTACAACTTCTGGGTTGTAACAAAGCAGTTTACTAAGAGAGATAAAAGGAGAGGAGTAATAGTAATCACTATATATCCGTTGATATAGAATCGTATGTAACAACTGATGCACAAGCACTTGCTCAGCACCACCAGACTGATGCTCAGCTGGGCCCTGAGCAGTGAAGAGACTGAGATGAACTCCCACCCCTTTCAATACAATTTCTGCTTGCTGTCAGCTGATAGAGAACGTCCCTTTGGCCACTATCAGTCAGCTGTCCTCACTCTGTTCCCTCCCAGCTCCATGTGCCCTCCACTGACCATGGCCTTGGCTCTGTACAACACTGCTTAGCAGCAGCTGTAAACATCAGAGTGTTATCAATGGTTTTCTCCTAGAACCAAAACACTGCACCACAGCAGACAGTCTGAAGAAAACAATTCCATCCCAGCTGTAACTCAGATTCCTGCCTGTCCCCTCTTCTTGTTCTTCCTGATCAGGAAGCAAGGAACAGAATCTGCCGCTCTCCTCTCTGAGCCCTTTCCATCAGTTCTCAGCTGGCTCCTCTGCCATCCCCAGGCAGAGCTCAGTGCCCTCTCATGGATGGCAGCAGCCTTTTCTCTTCTTCCTTGCCCATCCGTCATGCAGAATCTGTACCCCATTTGCTACAGTACAGAGCTGAGAATCAACCCACCGTGTCTCTGTGAACCAAACAAGACCCTAGGCCTGCAAAGGCACAGAGATTTGGAGTTCGCTGAGTGAATGTTTGTGGTCCTCTCATTAGTGTAAGGATTCTTCAGAAAGCATCCCCTTCCAGAAGCATGCTTTGATTTAGCCTGTCTGGGTCTTGCATCTACACTGTGGTACTGATGTTCAGGGCCTTGCTCAGAATCAGCAGCCTGCATGAAAGGAAAAGCTCTGTGGTTTTCTCTTGATTTGTCCCGTTTATTTCCCATGCTACCCGCACTGGTCTACAGGCACTTTAGGGCAGCAGTAGGTTGGGGTTACCCCCAGAGGGTACACAGTAAGATTTAGGACGGGGTATTGGCAACAAGACTTTCTCTGAGGAATCCTCACACAATCCTATAGAACAACTCAGAGGCTTTCCATTCAATCTCCAACAGCAACAATATCCCTCAGCCCTTCTCTGTCACATCCAATTCCCCACCCTTCCCCATTTGGACCTGGTTTAAAGCCCTATAATCAATCAGTGCAGGAGCATTTCAGATGGGGTCATGGAGGAGGCAGACTGCCATTCTTGGGGTGGCCATTTTCCCAGGAGGGCATGGTGGGAGGGCTTTGTCCCATCTGGTTCCACCAACACTTGCATCCACCCAGCAGAAGGCTGTGCCCTCTGTGTCCCACTTGAACTCTGCATGGAGCTTACAGTTGGCAGTGACATGGCTGAGAAGCTCTGGGCATGGATTAAGGGACAGGGAATTAATGTGCCTTCCTAACTTCCTCCCTGCATGCCTTAGCAACTTCCTTGTAATCTCCCCAAGTACCCAGCCCCTTCTTCCAGAGGACGGAGATTCTCTTTTTCTTCCTGAGTCTCAATAGTTTTTCCCAGTTCATCTGCACTGGTCTTCTTCCCCTATGGCTCACCTTATGGCATTCAGGGACAGCCTGATCTCGTGCCTTTAAGATTTCCATCTTGAGGAGTGTCCAGGCTTCCTGGACCCCTTTACCCATAAGGAGCGACTCCCAAGGGACCTGTGCTACAAGTGTCCTGAACAGGTCAAAGTCCGCCCTCTAGAAGTTCAGGATAGTAGTTTTGCTAGTCACCCTTCTGACATCTCCAAGAATAGAGAATTCTACCATTTCATGGCCACTCTGCCCAAGACAGTCCCCAACCTTCTCAACTCCTACCAGTCCTTCACTGTTAGTGAAGAGCAGGTCTAGCAAGGAACCACCCCTGGTAGGACTTCATACCAGCTGTGTTAAGGAAGCTGTCTTGCATGCAATCTATAAACCTCTTGGACTGATTCCTCTGCTATTTATTATATTCCCAGCATATATCAGAGAAGTTGTAGTCTCCCAAGAAAATGAGTGCTGGCAATCTTGCGACTTCAGTAAGCTGCTCATAGAATGCCTCACCCATCAATTAGGCGGTCTATAAGAAACCTTTAGCAAGATGTCACACTTACAGGCCTTTCCCCCGATCCTTACAAACATGCACTTCATTCTGAAGCCCAAGCTCTTCAACATCAAAACTCTCTTTAATATAAAGGGCCACACCACCACCCTTCCTTCCTCCTCTATCCCTTCTGAAGAGCTTGTAACCATCCATCACAGCACTCCAATCATGGCAGTGGTCCCACCATGGGTCGGTAATAGCAACTAGGTCATGGTTTGTCAGATGCACAGTTGCTTCCAGCTCCTCTTGCTTGTTGACCAAGCTGCGTGCGTTGGTGTAGACGCACTTCAGCTGAGGCATCTGCCTCTCTCCCAGCTCAAACAGCATTTCCCTAGGCTTATCTCTGGTAAGCCCTGTTTTGTCCACTCCCCCATCGTAGCTAGTTTAAAGCTCTTTCGATAAGCCCCGCTACCGTCTATGCTAGGATTCACTTCCCCCTTTGAGACAGTTGGGTTCCATTCATGGATAACAGACCATGGGCCAAGTAAACTGTCCTGTGATCAAAGAACTCAAAGTTTCTGGCTCAGTACCAACCTCTGAGACAATTGTTCATTGCTTTGCTTTCCAAGCCTGCTCTGTGTCCCTCACTGCCACTGAAGGTATAGAACAAAAAATCACTTGATCTCCCACTTTGTGAACTAAATGGCCTAAATTCCTGAAATCTCTTTTTATAGTTTGTAGTCTTATCTAAGAAATTTCATCACTGCCCACCTAAACTATGAGTAGTGGAAAATAATCAGTGGACCTAACCAGCATTGGGAGTTTCCTCATTATGTCCCTGACCTGAAACCAAGAAGGCAGCAGACTTACTGACAACTGGGGTCCAGTCTGCAAATGGGGCCCTCTATTCCTCTGAGAAGGGAGTCACCCACCACGGCCACCCTTCTTTCTTTCATGGCAGAGGAAGTCACAAGGCTTGGTAGTGACTGCCTTGCATTAGGTTTCCTCCTAGGCAGATCCTCCATTGCCTCCCCATTCTTATCTCCTTCAGATTTCAGAGTGTCAAACCTGTTGCTTAGATGGATCAGGGGTCGAGGGCTAGGCAGGCATGGGGGAGCTCCTGTGATGTTGAGTTGGGACTCTCTTCCAACCCTTCTCATCAGTCAGGTCTGTCTGACTGTGACAGGGCAGGGAGTCAACCACTTTTCTGGGGGTATCTGCCTGGCAGCCTTCCCTCGGGGATGCCAGCAAGTCACTCCACCAGCCCATCTCCCGATCACACTCCCTGATGGTAAACTGTGAGTAAAACCTTGAGTAAAGTGAGAGTTCACCTAGACAAAAGTATGAGTAGAAACATGGACTGACGTGAGGGTAAACCCAGAGTAAACCCAGGATCCCATCCATTGGGCATGCACAGCCTCTGAGGGCAACTTTTTCCAGTGTTGCTGTGTAAAAATATAGGTTCCTCACATCTAACCTATGTCTCCCCTTTTTAATTTAAATCCGTTTCCATTTGTCCTGTTATCAACAGACCATCCCATCCTTATTCTAGCGTTAGGCATCTCATCCTCAGATGGAAACCCTGGGGCTGAATTGGGATCAGTTTTTCAAAGAACCACAGGAGCTACAAGTTCACCTAGCTGAGTTCAGATGTGCACAGTGAGGTGTCTGTGTGTGAGTCCCTCATCTGAATCCTTGGTTTTTATTCCACAGGGACTGCACTACTCATACACAGTCTCTCAGTGATGCCCAAGGTGCCTTGGGTGATCCTAGTTTTGTGCTAGTGCTTGTAAACTGTGACGGAAAATCTATGAGATAGACACCTCCTTCTGGAGCATCAGCTGAGGGCCAGAAGGGAGGTATTCTTGGCCATCCTAAATACCACCTCAGCCACGTGCTTAGGGCACCCATTGTGTCTTTTGCACCTGACCCCATGGAGTATGTAGTGATATTCAGCTTATCAAAAGGATGAGCTCAGAACAGAAGAGGCAGATCTTCCTCTCTGCTCCATCTGTGGCATAGTCTGGATTTCAAGGCATTGCAAAGCTATGGCACATCTACGTTCTTGCACTGATGACACTTTAGCATGCTCTGGGCTCGCATTTCAATGGCATCTAATAAATCTAGGGTCATACCTGTTGACAGGAAGCTGGCAAATGTTGTCTCATTGTAAGGAAGAGCAAGAAAGATGACACGGGCAACTATGGACCTGTCAGTCTCACTACAGTGCTTGGTAAAATTATGGAGAAAATGATGGTGGGAGTTATGGAAAAACAACTGAAGGACAGGTCACAGACAACACAAGATACAGAGGGGAAGGTCCTATTTAATTTCAGGTCTTTTTATGACACCTTTATCCATTGAGCTGAACAAGGGAAGGCAGTTGATGTAATCCTTGAGGATTTCAGTAGAGCTTTTGATACTATTTCTCCAGCACCCTTCTGGACAGAAATTCCTGCATACAGCTAGACAGAAACAGAACGTGGTGTGTTGTAATACAAGAAGAATTTTACAGAGCAGCAGCTATGGATTGAGATAAGGAGTTCACAGAGCAGCAGCTGCGGAGCAGGATAAACAGCATGAGAACAAAGGACATCTCTAGGAAAAGAATGAATGGCTCGTGGCTTTGAAGGGGGGTTATAGGGTTGTTATTGCAGTAGCTTTCCTCCAACTAGCGTGTGTGATTTTTGGACACCCTTGTCTGTCTCCTATAAAAGTCTGGCTTTCGGGCAATAAATTGATGCAGCTATATGTAACTATATTGGTGTTTCTCTGTTTGACCCAGCACGCTGACATTTTGCCTTTCAGGTTCACCAGCAGTGGTGGGTGAGCAGTTGGCCAGTAGTTCTGTCCCAAAGGATTATAGTCCGTGGGTTCCATTGGGCTGGTAGATGGTCACTGTCAGAGCTCCCCAGGGTTCCATTTTAGGGCCACTTTCCTTTCATGTTTATGCAGATGACTTGCATGCAGGACTAGAAGATGTTCTGAGCAAGTTTGCTGATGAGACCAGATGAGGAGGTGTTGTTGCCTCCACTGAGGGTGGAGAGGACTTGCAGAGAGATGTGGACAAGTCAGAGAAGTGGGTACCAGTTGGTACTAAGCACCAAGTGCATAAAGTATAACAAGAACAAGTGCCTGATTGTGCACCTGGGTATGGGCAACCCTGGACATAAACACTGTCTGTATATTGGACACATGAGAGACGTCTGACTGAAAAGGATTGGGGGTCCTGCTCAACATAAAATTTTAAGTGAGTCAGCAGTGTGCCCAGCCAGCCAAGAAGGCCAACAGTCCCCTAAAGTGCATCAAGCAATTTATTGCCAGCTGGGTGGGAGAAAGGTTTGTCCCTCTTTGCTCTGCATTGCTACTGCCTCACCTGGAGCACTGGGTGCACTTCTGGGCAATGCAGAACATAAAGAACATCAAACTATGGGAGAGTGTGCACAGGAGGGCACTGGAACTGAGGGATCTGAAGTTCAGAGTTTCACTGGGATTGACTGCTTGTTCAGACTGGGCCCTTCTCACACCCCACATCCTGTGATGAGACACAGGGCACATGTGGGATATGAACTTTAACAGCATCCTTGCACCACATGCAAATGCTTTTCCCAGTGCTTCAGTGTTCCACCACCCATTGCTTTCAACATAGTTTTCAACACCCCATTGTATCTTTTAATTTTACCAGAAGCTGGTGCATGGTAGGGGATATGATAAATCCACTCAATGCCATGAACTTTGGCCCAAGTATTTATTAAGGGAATTTTTGAAATGTGTCCCATTATGAGACTCAGTTCTTTCTGAGGTGTCATGTCTCTATAGGACTTGTTTCTAACAACCCAATATTGTGTTTCTGGCAGTAGCATGGGGTACTGCGTATGTTTCAAGCCACCCAGTGGTTGCTTCCACCATGGTAAGCACAAAACGCTTATCATTATGAGATCCTGGCAAGGTGACATCATTCACCTGTCACTCCTCCCCATATTTATACTTTTGCCTTGGCCTTCCCCCCAGAGAGGCTTCATATTCTTGGCTTGTTTAATTATGGCACATGATTCACAGTCATGAATAACCAGTGCAATAGCATCCATAGTTAAGTCCACCCCTCAGTCTCTAGCCCAATTATATGTTATGTCCATTCCTTGATGGCCTGAGGTCTCATGGAACCATCAAGCTTGAAATAATTCACTCTTGTTCTGCCAGTCCAAGTCTATTTGAGCCACCTCAATTCTGGCAGCTCGACCTACCTGATGGTTGTTTTGTTGTTCTGCAATAGCCCGACTCTTGGGCAAGTGTGCATCCACGTGACACACCTTTACAATCATATCTTTTTTTTGAGCAGTTATGTTTTTCTACAGTTCAGCAGCCCAAATAGGTTTACACCTCCGTTGCCAGTTATTTTGTTCCCACTGCTGTAACAACCCCCATAAGGCATTTGCCACCATCCATGAGTCAGTATAAAGATAAAGCATTGGCCACCTCTCCCGTTCAGCCACATCTAAGGTCAGCTGGACAGCTTTTACCTCTGCAAACTGACTTGATTCTCCTTTACCTTCAGTGGCCTCTGCGACCTGTCGTGTGGGGCTCCAAACAGCAGCTTTCCATCTCCGATGCTTCCCTACAATATGAAATGATCCATCAGTGAAAAGAGCATATTTCTTTTCATTTTCTGGTAGTTCGATGTATGGTGGGGCCGCTTTAGCACATGACACCTCTTCTCCTGGTGATGTTCCAAACTTTTTATCTTCAGTCCAGTTCATGATCACTTCTAAAATTCCTGGACGATTGAGGTTCCCCATCCGCGCTTGTTGTCTAATCAGTGCAATCCACTTGCTCCAGGTGGCATCGGTAGCATGATGGGTGGAGAGAACCTCCCCTTTCAACATCCGGTTCATCATTGACAGTCGAGGTGCCAGAAAGAGCTGCATTTCAGTACCAGCTACTTCGGAAGCAGCCCGAGCCCCCTCATACGCGGCTAAGATCTCCTTCTCAGTTGGAGTGTAGCACTCTTCAGACCCCTTGTACGCTCAGCTCCAGAATCCCAGGGGTCGGCCTTGGGTCCCTCCTGAGGCTCTTTGCCACAAACTCCAAGTGGGACCTTTCTCTCCAGCAGCAGTATAGAGGATGTTCTTTACATCCTGTCCAGTCCGTACTGGCCCCAGGTCCATGGCACAGGCTATCTCCTGTTTAATCTGTTCAAAAGCCTGCTGCTGCTCTGGGCCCTATGCAAAATCATTCTTCTTCTGCATCACCTGATAAAGGGGGCTTACAATGAGGCTGTAGTTTGGAATGTGCATCCTCCAAAAGCCCACTGCACCCAGGAAAGATTGTGTCTCTTTCTTGCTAGTTGGTGGAGACATGGCAGTGATTTTGTCAATCACTGTTGGGATGTGATGACATCCATCCTGCCACTTTATACCTAAGAACTGAATTTCCTGGGCAGGCCCTTTTACTTTGCTTCACTTAATAGCAAAACTGGCTCATAGAAAAATTTGAATTATTTGCTCTCCAGCACAGCAGCACTCAGTGGGGGTGTGACCTCATTCAGGCCACGGTAGTCTACTGTCAGCCTCCATTCTCCACTGGCTTTACGCACTGGCCATATGGAGCTGTTAAAAGGTGAGTGAGTTTTACTGATCACTCCCTGATTCTCCAACTGGCGAATCAAATCATGAATGGGGAGCAAGGAATCCCTGTTGGTGCGATACTGCCGTCTGTGCACTGTCTTTGTAGCAATCGGTACCTGCTGCTCTTTTATTTTTACTCGTAGCAGCCTCACAACAGACGGGTCCTCTGACAGGCCAGGCAAAACAGACAGCTGCTTAATGTTGTCCATATCTACAGCAGCGATTCCAAAGGCCCAGTGATACCCCTTAGTATCCTTGAAATGCCCTCTTCTGAGGTATCCTCAATACCAAGTATGAACGGAAACCCTGGACCACTCACATAGGATGTTTTTTCCAGTCTTTACCAGTGAGGCTTATTTCAGCCTCCAACACAGTCAATTCTTGAGAGATATCCAGAAATATGGATTGATTCTGTCCCTTCATGACTGGAGGGCATTAGGGTGCACTGTGCACCAGTATCCACCAGTGCCTTATATTTCTGTGGTTCTGATGTGCTAGGCCATCAAATCCACACAGTCCAATAAACTCTATTATCCCTTCCACTCCCTTGAATGAGGGCAGGGCCCCTCTATTGGTTACCTGTGATAACTGGAGCAGCCGTACTGGTGGTTGGACTGTTTTGTAGTTCCCTCACCCGTGCTCATAGTACAGGAGTAGGCTGGTCATGCCACTTCCTCGTGTCTTCTCTGTGGTCACGTAGGTAACACCACAAGGAAACACACAGTGCAATTTACTGTTGTTCCTTGCTCAATCTGGAAAGCGCTTGTGTCTAATAGCTGAGAATTTTAATGATACACATGAAGGCTTTATGGTCGTTAATTTCTTTACGATCTCTCGCCTTCAACTGAAGCAGCAGCTAGGCCAATTACCAAGTGACACCAAGGAGATGAAGTGGCAAAATGGCGATTTATTGAAACAGACACATCCTTATATAACCTACGCCTTTTTGTCTACACCCACTGTATTACACTAAGATTCTTCCAGAATATGGGGAAGGGCCTGTCACATCACAACAAGCTACCGTCCCAGCTGTCCCAACAGCGAAGCAACCAGGTAACAAGAGATTCATTCTGGTGCCGTGTGAACTCCTTTCTTACGCCTTCGATTTCAGTCATCTTCAGGGATCGACAAACAGTAACAGAGATTTCCTCCTCATCACTCTCTTCTTCATGACACTTTTCCTTTTTCCTTTCTCGGTACTTATCCAGACCTGTCACCTGGATCTTCTGTTGCCTCCTCCTCCACTTCTTTTTTCCGTTCTAGACGTGAGGACACCCATTTCCATTTCTTGCCTTCCACAAGGGCAACTGATATTGTTACTGGTGCCTCCTGTGACTGATCAAAATTGACTTGGGGATTTCCCTTTTTGGCTAGAACCTCAGCTCGGAAATTCTCTCTTTTCGGAACAGTGTTATATAGAGCACGGTAAGCACAAGCCAAGCCCCAAATAAGTCATACCCCCTTAGATCTATCTAGGCTGCGCCATCCCTGACTCAAATACTGGCTTAGTTTCTCGGGATCCCACAGGTGTTCAAGAGTTAAATCCCATGACATTGCGGGCCCCCATGTGTTGGCGAACCTGAAGGCAAAAGTCAGCGTTCTAGGACAAACAACCACACACCAATATAGTTAAATATAGCTGTGTCCATCTATTGCCTGAAGAGCCGTACTTTTATAGCAAACAAACAAGGGTGTTCAAAAATCACACGTACTAATTGGAAGAAAGCTTCTGCAATAAGAACCCTAAAACCCCGCTTCAAAGCCACGAGCCTTTCACTCTTTTGCTAGAGGTGTCCTTGGTTCTCATGCTGTTTATCCTGCTCTGCAGCTGCTGCTCTGTAAAGTGCTTATCTTGATCCATGGCTGCTGCTCTGTAAAATTCTTCTGGTATTACAACAGAATGGCAGTTCCCTGGGGTCTCCAGCACACCCCCAGCCAGCTGGCAAATGCCACTGAGGACCTTTAGGAAAGACATGCCCTGGGTAGTGACAATGTTCACTGGACAACTGTGAGCCCCACAATGGGTCTCGTACCTGTGTGCCATCTTCTGAACACCAGTAGCACGGTGTAGATGCAAGGCCCAGCCAGGCAAAATCAAAACATGCTTCTGGAAGGGGATCCTTTCTGAAGAGTCGTTACACTAATGAGAGGACCACAAACATTCACTCAGCGAACTCCAAATCTCTGTGCCTTTGCAGGCCTAGGGTCTTGTTTGGTTCACAGAGACATGGTGGGTTGATTCTCAGCTCTGTACTGTAGCAAATGGGGTACAGATTCTGCATGACGGATGGGCAAGGAAGAAGAGAAAAGGCTGCTGCCATCCATGAGAGGGCACTGAGCTCTGCCTGGGGATGGCAGAGGAGCCAGCTGAGAACTGATGGAAAGGGCTCAGAGAGGAGAGCGGCAGATTCTGTTCCTTGCTTCCTGATCAGGAAGAACAAGAAGAGGGGACAGGCAGGAATCTGAGTTACAGCTGGAATGGAATTGTTTTCTTCAGACTGTCTGCTGTGGTGCAGTGTTTTGGTTCTAGGAGAAAACCATTGATAACACTCTGATGTTTACAGCTGCTGCTAAGCAGTGTTGTACAGAGCCAAGGCCATGGTCAGTGGAGGGCACATGGAGCTGGGAGGGAACAGAGTGAGGACAGCTGACTGATAGTGGCCAAAGGGACGTTCTCTATGAGCTGACAGCAAGCAGAAATTGTATTGAAAGGGGTGGGAGTTCATCTCAGTCTCTTCACTGCCCAGGGTCCAGCTGAGCATCAGTCTGGTGGTGCTGAGCAAGTGCTTGTGCATCAGTTGTTACATACAATTCCATATCAACGGATATATAGTGATAACTATTACTCCACTTCTTTTATCTCTCTTAGTAAACTGCTTTGTTACATCCCAGAAGTTGTACTCTTTTTCCCAGTTCTCATCCCCATCCCACTGGGAATTGGGCAGTGCACAAAGCACTGTGTGCTGCTGAGCCACATGTTGGGTTCAACAACCACTGTCATTTTGGTGCCTGATGTGAGGCTCCAAGGGTTGAGATAGCAGCACATCTGTCCAGAGCGGACAGGGCTTTGTGGGAGCTGGAGAAGTGCAGGCCATGGTGCTGATATGTGTGGATGTGCTCCCTATGTGTGGAGCTTGTTGAGTCTTCTCATGAAGCTTCACTGCACAGCTCCTTACTTGGTGCTTGGATGCTGCATTAGGGTATTTATTTTGCTATGCTGTTTGACCTCAGTTTGTACCACGATAAAATTGGCAGCTGACAAAGTGAAGTTTTGTGCACATTCAGCTCTGCGGTCATCTTTGGGTTTTGGAAGTAATATTGTCCATATGATTAGGAATTACACAATTTACATTGTCGCCTCTGTGAGTCCGGGGGTGTACTGGATATTGTGTTGAGGGACATGGTTTAGTGGGAGCTATAGGTAATAGGTGAACGGTTGGACTGGATGATCTTTTAGGCCTTTTCCAACCTTGGTGATTCTATGAATCTATGATTGAGGTTAAACAATTATTCAGGAATATCAGTGAGAGATCTGCCCCAAGGTGAGAAGGCTCAGCATGGCAGAGGGTGTGGGACGGTCTGGGCAGCTGCCTGGAGTGGTGGGCACCCCCAGGGCTTTGGAACTTCATCTCTGAGCAACTGCAGGATCCTGATAAACTGGTAGAATATTGGGGGCAGGTCTGCTGTGGCACTGGTAACCCCCAAGAGGCACAAATGACCGCAGTGTGCCAGATCCGGAGAGCTGGATCTGCTGACAGTGCTGCAGCCTCTGCAACTCCTGGCACAGACCATGCAGCAGCTCCAAGGTTTTGCTACACGTCCTGCAGTTGCTCCAAGCTCTGGGCAGATCCCTCTGTCACTCCACCCCTCATAATGAGCTCTGCAGTTACTCCTGCTACGGGTCCTGTAGCTGTTCCAAGTATGGTAATAAGAAAATGGTACAAATTCCTCCCAAGGGAGGAAGTACAGCCCTGCGGTGGCTCCAACCCCTCCAATGAGCCCAGTGGCTGCTCCAACATAGTCACAGGTCCTGTGGTGGTTCCAGCTCTGGCAATGAACTCTGAGGTCACTTCAACTCCTGCAACAGCCCAACAGCCACTTCAGCTCCTACAGTGAACCCTGTGGCTGTTAAAACCCCTGCAACTAATCCTGGACTTGCAGACAGATGCGCATAGGGATTAGTTCATATATGTTTGCAACTGCATATGTTGTATATGTGTGAAAATACACTAAATATATTATATATGTATAAATACATTTGTCATAATTATTATCCTTTTCTTTTTCTCTTTGTCTCAACCCATAAACCTTAAACCACAGCACTGCCTTGAGATGCTTACGGATCTCCTTGGGACTATTCAATCTGATCTGGTCACACAGTGAAAAGCACCTGAAGATCTCAAGGTTTTCTCAGGGAGCAGCTCCTGAGGTATATTCCTTACACCAGCTTTGGAAGAGGCCTCCCTCCAGTTCTCTGGTCCTGCTCTAAAGGGGCCCTCTTGTTATGGCAGTGCCAGCAAGGAGACCAGCTCTGACAGACCTGTTCATATTGCCGGCTACTGACTGCAGCCCTGGATTGCTGCTGTAGAGGCAACAGGACTGTTGTGAGACACACAAGACCTTCAGGACTGCACAAATGAGAGGACTCAAGAGCACTGCAGCACTGGTAAGAGCACATGAATGAAAAGAGCACGTTGAGCTCCTGTCTGTGGCTGTACCTCCCCAAATCCAGGCAAAGTAGGAAGAAAGAAAATCTAAGTAAGTCTATTTTGAAAGCTTTTTAGGTATCTTATAACATATTCAGGGAATCTGGTTCCATGTTTACATGAGTTCTTGGAGTGAGAAAATGGAAATTAGGTAGGAAAGAATTTAAATACATTTTTATTTATAAGTTCAATAACATTTTTTTTTTGCACATTCCTATATCTCACATAATCAAACAGACAAAGATGCATAAAACATAAAGAACCACCACTGGGAATCCTATTGAGGAAGTTGTGCATTTTATTGTAGCTGGAATAGTGCTTATTGCAACACCTTCCTGAAAGCGTGCTTGATCTCCCTGTTCCTCATGCTGTAGATAATAGGGTTTAGTGTTGGAGGAACCACTGCATACAGAAGTGCCACTGTCAGATCCAGGAGTGGGGAGGAAATGGACGGGGGCTTCAGGTAGGCAAAAGCACCAGTGCTGAGAAACAGGGAGACCACAGCCAGGTGAGGGAGGCACATGGAGAAGGCTTTGTGCCGTCCCTGCTCAGAGGGCATCCTCAGCACAGCCATGAAGATGTGCACATAGGACACAACTATGAAAACAAAGCAACCAAAGCCTAAACTGACACCAAAAAAGAGAAATACAAATTCCATGAGGTAGGAGCAAGAGCAGGAGAGCTTGAGGATCTGTGGGATTTCACAGAAAAACTGGTTGACAACATTGCCTTGGCAGAGAGGCAGTGAAAACGTACTGGCAGTGTGCAGCAGGGAATAGAGAACCCCAGTGCCCCAGGCAGCTGCTGCCATGGTGGCACAAGCTCTGCTGTCCATCAAGGTCCCGTAGTTCAGGGGCTTGCAGATGGCAACGTAGCGGTCATAGGACATGATGGTGAGAAGGGAATACTCTGCTGAGAGGAAGAAGGAAAAGAAAAAGAGCTGTGCAGCACATCCTGTGTAGGAGATGGCCCTGGTGTCCCAGAGGGCGTTGGCCATGGCTTTGGGGAGAGTGGTGGAGATGCAGCCCAGGTCGAGGAGGGCCAGGTTGAGGAGGAAGAAGTACATGGGGGTGTGCAGGCGGCGGTCGCAGGCTACGGCTGTGCTGATGAGGCCGTTGCCCAGGAGGGCAGCCAGGTAGATGCCCAGGAAGAGCCAGAAGTGCAGGAGCTGCAGCTGCCGCGTGTCTGCCAACGGCAGCAGGAGGAACTCGCAGATGGAGCTGCTGTTGGACATCTGCTGTTGTTGGGCTTGGAGTCCTGCTCAGAGTGCAGAAGATAATGACAAGTCCAGACCATTCTCAGACACACTCCTCCTGCTATAATATGAAATGTTTTTATTCTCTTACAACAGTGTACATTTAGCACCATTACTTGCATTTAATTTCATGTATTTCAGCATTCCTTAAGCAGAAGCAGCATATGGAGCTCTAACCTTCCTTTTATTTTCTTATGCCTTCTCCCTGGATATTTTCATCTGTTTCATGTCTCATATCTTTACCCCAAGTGCTCTTAGAGCCCCCTACCCGAGCTTCTGTGGCATTCAGTTTCAGTTAGAAAATGCTGCCTGTTTGTAGGATAAGTGAATTATTCATGCCTACAGAAAATGATGATAATTCCATCCTTCGAGAAAGGGGAGACTGAAAGCACATCATGTGTGAGTGTTCACAAAACAAGCAATTGATTGATGAAAAATTCTCAGAACTCTTATTGCCCCTTTTAGATTTCTGACTCCAAACCTCTTTGCCTCAGAACAGGAAATGGAAACCCCCTGCCTTGGCTCTCCTCTTGCAAAGTGCCCTCAGAAACATTCAGTTGTGCAGTGGAGCTGTGATCCCCTGCCCCAGGCAGCAGCTGTGGCAGCACAAACCCTGCCGGGGGCTCCTTACCCCACACGTCTCCCCGCAGCGCCCTGGGCAGCTCCCCGGGCAGGCTGAGTGCTGAGCCTGGCAGGCGGCAGAGTCCCATACCCGGCACACAGCCCCTGGGGCACAGCAGGGACCCTGCTCTGCAGGACAGCCCTGGGCACCCGTCTCAGCTGGAGCAGAAAGCTTTTTCCACAGTAAAGAAACATGCAGTGCCTGCAGTCAGATCTCCTATGGGATGTCCCAGTTATAGTTACCCCTTAATTAAAAGCAGCTCATGGTCAGCTGTGAGACTTACCTTGTCATGGTCTGTGAGCAATGCTCCTGCAGTGCTGAGCCTGGCAGGCGGCAGAGTCCCATACCCGGCACACAGCCCCTGGGGCACAGCAGGGACCCTGCTCTGCAGGACAGCCCTGGGCACCCGCCTGCAGCCCCGGCTGCACAGCCTGCAGCCGTGCTGGGACATGCAGCCCTCAGGGCTGTGATTTCATACTGCAGTATGGAAGCCCTCAGCTGGAGCAGAAGGCTTTTTCCACAGTAAAGAAACATGCAGTGCCTGCATCCAGATCTCCTATGGGATGTCCCAAATTAAGTTGACCCTCTATGAAAAGCAGCTCATGGTCTGCAGTGAGACTTACCCTGTCATGGTCTGTGAGCAATGCTCCTGCAGTGAGCTCACAGCCCGCTCACACCACACACATCCTGCAAGCTCTCTTCAGTTTCTCTCCTCTCCTTCTGTCACCTGCAGGCTGTGCTGTGCACAAGAGCTGCTCCTGGGCACAGCTGTCTCTCTGCAGCCCTGCACACTTTTATGAGCTCCCTGTGTCCCAGGAGCCTGGACAGGCAAGCAGCAGATTATGTCATTTTTATCTTTCCGACTTGTCTCCCCTGACATGTCCCTGGGTCCTCATGGCCAACAGCTCCTGAAAGACAACAGCATCATGACTGTGCTTTGAAATTCGCTCAATTAACCACCACATGTCCAGTGGTCAGTGACTGATTGGAGACATATGGGGAGTGCTTTCAGAGATCGTTTGATGAAACAATAAGGGCAACCAGACAAGGAAGGCAAGGTTTGGACTTTCCCTGTGCAGGGCAGTGATCCAGCTGAGGCAGTGCAGGAGTCTCATCCCTTGACAGAAATCCTGGAGCTGAAATGGGATTCAGCTCCCTACACACCCACAGGAGCTGGGATTCCTCTGGTTCAGTTCAGAAGAGCACAAGGAGTTGCCTGCATGTGAGCTCCTGCTCTGAGTCCTCGGACCTTCAGCTGGGAGGCAGCTGCTCACACACAGACACTGGGTGATGCCCAAGGTGCCTGGGCTGCTCCTGATGTGTGCCAGTGCTTGTAAACCATGTGGGAAATCCCTGAGATAGACAGCTCCTTCCTGGGCATCAGCCGAGGGCCAGAGAGGGGATAGCACCGGCTGTCTGGTGAATTCACTCACAGCTGCAAGAGCAGCACAGGGCCTTCAGGAAAGCCATGCCCATGGTGTGACCATGTTGCTGTGTCAACTCCAAGGCCCACGATCAGTCTAATGTTTGTGTGCCACCTTCTGCACACTGATACCATAGATTAGCTATCCAGTCAGGCTATGTCCAGTGATGCTTTCCAATTAGGATGTTTACTTCTGTGGTTTTGCACTAATGCAAACACCAACACACAAGAAGCTAGAAATCTTGATAGAGCTGCAGGCCTGAGCTCCTGTTTGGACCATGGGGACACAGTTTAATGGCTTCCACAACTGCACTGTAGCACAAGGGGGATACCGAGTCTTTAGGATGGATGGGCAAGGAGATAAAGAAGGGTGAATGCCCTCTGTGAGAGTGCACTGAGCTCTGCCTGGGGATGGAAGAGCAGACAGGTCAGAGCTAATGGAAATGGCAAACAGAGGAGACCATCAGTGTCTTTTCCTGTCTTCCTGATCAGGGAGAGTAAATGGAAGGTGCCCTCTGCAGACAGATGGGAATCTGATGTTGTCTGTCCCTTGTCCCATTTGGTGGCCTTTGTCACTCCATTATCTGCAGCAGGGACAGCACAGCAGGGCATGTGGCATCCAGCAGATCCCTGGAGAGCACAGATGGCAGCTTCTTGACCAAGCAGTGGAGGAACCAAAGAGGAGAGGTGCTCTGCTGGATCTCATACTCTCCGGCATGGAAGGACTTGTGGGAACTGCGAAGGTGAAAGGGGCATCAGGCCACGTGCAAGATGCAAATGTATCTCTTTTTATTTATTTTGAGGCTGTAAGCTTAATAGTTGATCATAAATGTCAATAAAACTGAAACAAATAATTGAAGACAAAGATGGAAATCATTGAAATTGTGTTAACCCTTCTCAACATGAAAAATTCTCATGAGTCTTGTTCCATTTTAAGTTGTAAATATGAATCTTTGAGGTGATTTGATGTCTTTTTTTTTCTTTTACTGAAACTACAATGTTTTCCAGAACCGTGTTCGCTGGACACAAATGTCTTCAGATTCAGAGACACAGACAGTGGTGCCAGTGCCAATGCCCTGTGACTATAGCCCGGTGCCCAGCACTACTCTTCCCTGCTGCCTATTTGATGTGTCTCATCCTCCAAGTTTTTTCAGCTCTCCTAAAGAAATGGCCATGGTTAAGGGCATGTTTTCAGCAGGCCATTTGGGCACAAACTACTCCCACTGCCCTCCAGATTTCTCCATCCCTTGCTCTTTGTTCAGTCAGATACCTCCCAATTATCTGTCTGATTTCTGACTTTCAGGGGGATTACTGGAATTTGTTCCATCTCCCCAAAGTCTGAGAATCAGTGAGAATGTGTTAACCCGTCTCAATGTGTGAAATACTCACAAGTCCTGATCAGTTTTAAGTTGATACCTCTCAACTACCTGGCTGATCTATCCCAGGGAGATTACTGGAATTTGCTCTATCTACCAGAGTCTGATGGCCTCTGTTGTCAACTACTTCACTGTGATTCAATCTATCCTATCCTACCTCAGAATAAATCATTTCTTTTAAAAGTATTCCATATGAAAGACAAACTTCAATAGATGCAGCTTGAACATGGCATGCAGTTGATCACTGTGTTTTACTGTTCATTCAATTGCATCACCTTTCTTTCCATTTGCTGGCCAGATAAAAAAGAGAAATCTTTCCTTTTCCATGTGTAGCTGGTTCTCTGAGGAAAGCCAGTGGGAGTTGGTGCAAAGCAGTTTTAACACTGAGCGGATGAATGCAGAGGAGAAGAGTGATGTGAAGAAAAGTGATGCAAGTCCCATAGGTCCATTGTGAGCAGAAATTGGGTGGGGAGGTTGAGAAGGACCTTTGTCAACACAGTAACAGTACAGAACTCATTGGGACATCCTGGATTGGTATCAGTTGCACAGTGCTGCTTTAATGTCTTCTTTAAACCCAACTATAAATAAATAGACAATAAATTTATACTGGATTCTTTAAGCTCTCTCCAGATATCCCTCCTTTTTGCTGAACAAGTTCTGATAACGTGAAGAAGATAACAAGATGGCATAAGGCACAGGAGATTCTTTAGGTTATAATGGTCCCAGGGTGCATTTGATGCTGAGTTCATCAGCCTCTAGTGCAGAGAGAAGTTTGCACAAAGTGCTCAACAAGACAAAGTCGGAAGTAACAGTGAAGTTTCTTGGAGTATTAATGGGCCCACTGAGGGCCATTACCAAGTAAGCTTCCCAAGGGACTTGTTAGAGAAGATAACTGGAAGCCATGACTACAGGCAGGCAAAGGCACTGGCATGCTAAGAAACCTCTCCTTTGCCTTACAAAGCAGACAGGTCAAGCCCTGATTGCAAGACCAGTGGTAGAGAGGTCCTGTATGTCATGTTGGCTCTGGGCATTTCCTGGGGCAATGTGTTGGAATTTTGTATGATGTTAAATGAAAGACATGGGGACAGAAGATCCCAGGCTCTACATGTGGTGCAAGGACGCTGTGAGGTTCATGTCCCATATGAGACCTATGTTTCATTGCAGGATGTGAGCAGGGATGTGAGAAGGGCCCAGTCTGAACAAGCAGCCAATCCCTGTGAAACTCTGAACTTCAGATCTCTCGGTTTCAGTGCCCTCCTTTGCACATTCTCCCAGAGTTTGAAGTCCTTTATGTTCTGTGGTGCCCAGAACATAGTGAGGCAGTAGCAATGCAGAGCAGAGGGACAACCCTTTCCCTCACCCAGCTGGCAATAAGTTGCTTCATGCACTCCAGGGGACTGTTGTCTTTCCTGGCTGCCTTGGCACACTGCTGACTCACATTCAGTGTGATGCTGACCAGCACCCCAACCCTTTCCAGTCAGAATCCTCTCCAGTGTCCCATATCCAGTCAGTGTGTATGTCCAGCATTGCCCCTACCCAGGTGCACAATCAGGCACTTGTTCTTGTTATACTTTATGCACTTGGTGCTTAGTACCAACTGGTACCCACTTCTCTGACTTGTCCACATCTCTCTGCAAGTCCTCTCCACCCTCAGTGGAGGCAACAGCACCTCCTCATCTGGTCTCATCAGCAAACTTGCTCAGAACGTCTTCTAGTCCTGCATTCAAGTCATCTGCATAAACATGAAAGGAAAGTGGCCCCAAAATGGAACCCTGGGGACCCCGACAGTGACCATCTACCAGCCTGATGGAAAAAACTGACTATAATCCTTTGGGACTGACCTACTGGCCAACTGCTCACCCACCACATTGTGTTTCTGTCTAGCCATATGCAGAACATTCTGTCCAGAAGGTTGTTGTGAGAAACAGTATCAAAATCTCCACTGAAATTCTCAAGGATTACATCAACTGGCTTCCCTTGGTCAACTAAACGGATAACTGTGTCACAAAATGAGCTTAAATTAAACAGGACCTTCGCCTCACAAACTTGTGTTGGCTGCAACCAATGACAGAATTGTCCTTCAGCTGTTTTTCCATAACTCCCACCATCATTTTCTCCATAATTTTACCAGGCTCTGGACTGACAGGTCCATAATTGCCCATGTCATCTTTCTTGCTCTTCCTTACAATGAGACAACATTTGCCAGCTTCCTGTCAGCTGGCATGACCCTAGACTTCTTTAGATGCAATTGAAATGACAGCCCAGAGCATACTAAGGCGTCATCATTGAAAGAAAGTAGATGTGCCATAGCTTTGCAATGCCTTGAACTCCAGAGTATGCCACAGATGGAGCAGAGGGGAAGATTTGCCTCTTCTGTAGTGAACTCATTCATTTGGTAAGCAGAATAACACTACCTGATACATGGGGACTGTGTCTCTGCTCTGCTCTGCTCAGCTCACAGGGCAGCGGTCTGGAAGGGTGTTGCTCTCATGTCAATGCAGGTAAACTCACTTTAATCCTTTTTCCTCTGTAAATGCTTCCTCTATTTCTATGCTCAGATACACTTCCACATTCCCTCAACTACACTTTCATATATCATTAACAATTACACTTTCTTATACCATCAAAACAGTTTGTCAAAACGTACAGTTCTTCAGTTCACATAAACTCCCTTAATACAGTCTGTATTCTTCAGTTATAAACACTGTGCCACAGAACCAGCACTGATTGAACCACCTCCCTCACACACTTCCTCGCAAGCAGTACATAGTATTACATAAATGGGTTGACACTCATTGGTCGGGTGGAATGTACACCTCTCCTCAGGACAATCTTACTAATCTACAGAGTACAAACTCCCGTCTTCTTACATACAAGCAGAAAGTACTTATGAGTGGACACACAACACAGTCTTTCACTTTGTCCGTGTCTGGCCATTTCCCTCACAGGAGGAAGGAAACATGGATCGGGACTCGGCACTCACCCTGCAGCTGTTCTGTGTCTCACTCACACCACACTCACTCTGACATTTAGATCAAAAACCATGGTTTATTCATACTACACAATGCTGACAACGTTTTCTAGCTGGAATCTTAATAACACTCATACTCTGGTCGACCAGTTGCAAACGTTAATGTTTTTCCCAGAGTCGGCTTGACACACGGTACCAAACACTTAAAGCAGATGATAATATTGAACATACAACCTATAACCCCCGTGATTACAACTTGGAGAACCCAGGCTACCATTTGACAGGCTACCCACTATATCCCATACCCGTAGGAGAGACCAACCTAGGTCCCTCCTATTGTCAACTACCTGGGAGAGAGTACTTGTTCTTGTTTCCATTCATATGACATACAGTTCCCTTTCATAGGAACTCACCCAAGGAGTCTTCCTACCCCAGCTGGCAACCAAAGCCATGAGCTCACCTCCCTGGGAGCAGCACGTATGGCTGTAAACTGTGTAGGATGTCTCCTCAAGACATATGGGCTCCACTTACCATACACATACCTGGTCCACCTATGGGTGGTCCTTGTCTGTCCCTGCAGTGATCAGGTGAGGAAGGGAGTCCTTCAGAGAAATCTCAGGGTGCGCCAAAAGTGTCTCCCTCTCAGCTGGTCCTGCAGCGAACAGAGCTGGTCCCACCTGGGCCGCCAAATTGACTACAGGAATTGAACTCTATAACCTCTATAACTGATACAGTCTCCCATGACATCCTTATAACAAAGCTGAGGAAGTATGGGATAGGTGATTGGACAGTGAAGTGGGTCGAGAATTGGCTGACTGGCAGAGTGCAGAGTGTTGTCGTTGGCGGTGCAGTGTCTGGCTGAGGGCCTGTAACGAGCGGCATCCCCAAGGGGTCTGTGCTCAGTCCGGTCTTGTTCAACATCTTCATCAATGACCACCCTCAGCAAGTTTGCTGATGACACGAAGTTGGGAGGATTGGCTGACACACCTGAAGGCTGTGCTGCCATTCAGCGAGACCTGGACAGGCTGGAGAGCCGGGCAGTAAGACACCGGATGAGGTTTAACAAAAGCAAGTGTAGAGTCTTGCACCTAGGGAGAAATAATTGCATGCACCGGTACAGGCTGGGGGAAGAGCTGCTGGGGAGGAGCTCTGCTGAGAGGGACCTGGGCGTCCTGGTGGACGACAGATTAACCATGAGCCAGCAGTGTGCCCTTGTAGCCAAAAAAGCCAATGGCATCCTGGGGTGCATTAAAAAGAGCGTGTCCAGCAGGTCGAAGGAGGTGATCCTCCCCGTCTACTCTGCCCTGGTGAGGCCTCATCTGGAATATTGTGTCCAGTTCTGGGCTCCCCAGTAAAAAAAAGACAGGGATCTCTTAGAAAGAGTCCAGCAGAGGGCCACTAAGATGGTGAAGGGCCTGGAGCATCTCCCCAATGAGGAGAGACTGAGGGAACTGGGTCTGTTTAGCCTTGAGAAAAGAAGGCTGAGAGGGGACAGGATCCAGGTTCTATAAATATTTGAGGTGTGGGGGGCAAAGTGTTGAGGCCAGACTCTTTTCAGCAGTGTGTGGAGACGGGACAAGGGGAAACAGACAGAAACTGCACCATAGGAAGTTCTGCACTAATGTGTGCAATAACTTCTTTACGGTGAGAGTGACAGAGCACTGGAACAGGCTGCCTAGGGTGGTTGTGGAATCTCCTTCTCTGGAGATATTCAAGACCTGCCTGGATGCTGAGCTGTGCAACGTGGTGTAGGGAACCTGCTTTGGCAGGGCGCTGGACTCAGTGGTCTCTGGAGGTCCCTTCCAACCCCTACTATTCTGTGATTCTGTGAATATCATGGAGTTGTTTGGATGGGGAAAGACTACCCCTTTGAATGACCTTTTGTCAGGGCATGTCCTGGGATTCCTAGGATCCTCAAAATGCAGCACTGCTTCTGTCACTGAAAAATGGGGCCGTGTGTGGGACGGAGGGAGGGTCCATGAGTCCCTGGCCCACCTGACTGAGTATTTCCATGGTCTTAGCAAAGACATACTTACAACCTGAGAATGACAGTTAGCTGTGTTCATGGTGGCATGGCCACTTTTAATGGCCTTGAACTGTCTGAACATAACTGAAGAGGCTCAGGCTGATGCAAATCAGCTATTGAATGATAGTGTTGAAAAATTGGAAAGACAGGTGGCAGTTTTGATGGGAAAAAACCTAATTCAATCATTCTCCTATGGAAGATCAGTAACAACTGTCTGGAGGACCATGGGGGCCCTGTACAAGGGAATCTGTATAAAATGGACTCTGTAAATGAAGGCACTAAAAGGTCAGATTTTGAGGTTCCATTTGGACTAGATCTATTTGAGATCTGACTGATTGTAACCCAAAAATGAAAAAAAAAAAAAAAAAAAAAAGCAGGATAGGCTGGTGGGAGTGCCCTGACCAGTGTCCACCCCCCAAACCCTGCTGCCCATAATACAGCAGCTGAACTGATGGATATAGTACAGTGGTTTAGGCAGAAACCAAGAGAGCATGCCAGCATAGCTGCTCTGGTTATGGGACATGGAGGCAGAAAGTGCTATGGTGAATGGACTGGAAATTTCAAAACTGACATCCATTACTACTAACCCTGCCCTCAGGCAAAGACTTTATGCTCTTGTCTGGAGGGCTTATCGCAATAAAGATTGGCGGATTTGCTGCGTAGACCGGTCAGAACTCAGATCTGCGTTGTGCTTCCTGCGGCACCAAACGCCCAACAGTGGCAGTTCCGCTTATTGGCCAGCAGGTGGCAGCAGAGACCACGGAAAGAACGTCTGCGGGACAGACCCTGGGGATCCGTTCTTTTGATTATAGGGGAAGAACACAAAGATGGAAGAGGAGGGAAGGGGGAAAAAAAAAAGAAAAAAAAAAAATCAAACCACAGCAAACAAATAAAAACTTCTCCAAACGTAGCAAACGTGAATGTCTGTCAATAAATTAATGAGTAATTAAATTGATATCCCTTTCCCGCCCCCCCCCCCCCCAACTTCTGAGATGAAAAAAAAACACTTCTTTTAGAAGAAAACAGAGTAGTAACAACTTCTGTACCTACATTCACCACTCTGAGATCCTGTCTGGGTCTCCCAAGGCTTGTAAATAACCACTGGGTCGGTTCTGATGTCGCGTGATTTGTTGTCAGTTCTCTCATGGTTCTCCGGTCAGTTCTCCGGTGCCAGGATCTGCCACAGGGCATTCTGACCACGGGCATCATGTTTCTACGCTGCCGCCTGCATTTAACAGGCAATGGGACTGCCCAGCATGTGCAAGGCAGCACCTCTTTCACACCACCAGAATGTTTAAGGCTGTTGGGATTGTTGTTAGCGTCCCATTAACACTGAGGCTAGAGATACCCTTAGGATTGACATTACTATTAGCATTACTTTGATGGTGCCCTATCTGGGTCATTTCCAGGGGATGTCAGGAGTAAGGCACAGTGTCAGGAGAAAAAGAACAGACTCTGTTACTTTATAAACGTGATAATAGAGAGAGTTCATTGGAAAAAATACAACTCTTAAATAATGCAAAGCATGCTTCTGATTGGATGCAGGCATCATCTGGGCTCTGATTAATATTACTCTTAAGGTAAAGATTATTGTTACCATAATGATTTTTTTTTTGGATTATGATCAGGGTTAAGGTTCCTTTTGCTACAAACTTCTAGCATCATTTTTGTTGTTGCATTTGGAGTTAGGGACGATTTTAGAATCAGGGTAAGGGTTAGGATTAGAGTTACATTGCTGGTTAATGCTGTTATCTTTACAGCTCCTGTGAGGGTTGGGGTCTGGGTCAGGTGTTTAAAAATGAAATGAAAAAAGAATTAAAAAAATATATTGAAAGCTTCAGATTTCCTTAATCTTTGTGGGAATCATATAATGTGCAACTCAGATCTACCTCTTCGTGCAGTGACTGCCTGTAAATTTGCTGGAGCCTAATATAATATGGCCTTGTGCTTTCCACTAACTCACCTTCATTTCATTTTCATTACATTTGCTTGGTAGTCAGATTTTGGTGTGTGGATATTTTAAAACAATCTAACTGACATTAGCAAAAAATTAAAAATAAAATTAAAAAAAATGCACAACAGCATCGTATCAATTTTTATAGATAAGATAAAGAAGAGCAGTTTCCCTTAGTTTTCTGTGCCTCTTTACTTTCTTACCCTCTCCCCTTGTGTGAGAAACTCTCAAAGTCAAAGATTTCTAGTTAGGCAAAGATGGCAGCGATAGCAGCAGTGCTTATTCATTATTGCAATACTGCGCGCACATCCCCTATTGGCAAGGGAGAAACTGCACACCAGTCAGTGAAATCAATTCTGTTCTGTGCCCTAAACCCACTGCAGGTGATGCTCTCATGGCTCTCATTGGTTGAGCATCTCAGGCTCACAGACTCCTCGAGACTGTGGCTAGGATTCATTTCCATAGAAGGTCAATTACCAACCTCTTGTTTTTAGGTCTGCCTTGTACTTTTCTGCGGACAGAGAAGGGCAATGTTTCCAAAAGTCAGTACATTCATTCTGTCCTGTGCTGGGCTCTACCCACCCTGTATTTATCTTGTGCTTGTCTCAATTCTCCCCATGTCAGAATGCCCCCAGTCTGAACTTAATTCTGTTCAGCAACTTTCTTGGTGGAAAAACTACTTATACAGCTGTTTTACAAGAGGGTTATACATTCAGTTAGGGCCTACACTATGTACTGAAAATACTGGAAACTTCCACTGCAAAAACACAATCTACCTCTCCCATCTGTGCAGCCTTGCAGACCCAGAGCATGCCAGGTTATTTCTGCTTTCATAGCATTTGCATGCTGTAGGGTGAGCACAAGGTTCTGCTGCTTGATTCTTCTGCAAGAGCTGCCTACCGGCAAATGGTTGCAGGGATGGAGGATGTGACAGAAAGCATTTGTCTCCACAAGAGCAGAGTTACATTCAGTGCAGAGTGTGAGAGTCAGGTTGGTGTGGAAAAGCACTGACACGCTGGGGATGATGCAGTGCTCACATGTCTAACACTCACAGACATTACTGTCAGAAGGATGGTGCTGTGTTGTGCTTCTACCTTTGGCAGCCCCTGGAGAAATGCTATGGCACACAGAACACCCTTGTATTGCACTGACTGCTGCCATGCAGCATGGATTTAACACACCAAATCCAGAGGAGCATGACTGCATCTAACTGCCCTGAGAAAAACTACTGTAGCTGAAGAGATGAGGAGGCAGCTGCTCATCTGCAGAACAAGCAGTACTGCCAGACATTGGGCCAGGTGAGCACCTCCTGCTGCAGCGTGATGATGACAGGGCTGGAGATGATCTGCAAAGCCAGCTTAAAAGTGGGAGACGTGAGTCAACATGGCAGGAGGACAGAGGTGTTAGGGAGCAGCCAAGGCATCAAAGAGTATCAGAAGGCTTTGAAAAGTATCACAAAGTGACAGCCAGGAAGACTGGGATATATCATGAGCAGCAACCTGGATGCTAGAGATTATTTGCTCCCATACAAAATGGTAGAGATCTTGCTGCAGACATCCCAAAGCCAGGCAAAATGGGAACCCAGAGCTCTGCCTGCACGAACCCCACAGCCATAGCATTGCAAGCTGAGCTGCCTTGCTGTTTGTTGCATTCATCCCAATCCCTGTGATTGAAGACTCAGAATGCAGTCGAGGCGATGACTGAGCATGAGAGTGACTTTATTCAATAAAAGACAGGAGGGCTTGAGAGGTCAAGGGTGAAGATGGGACTCCTCTTGTCAAGATGAGAGTGGCTCAGAGCTGGTGCTGCTGCCTGGTGCCTGGGACTGGCAGCCTGACTCTAAGTCCCCATCTAAGATGCTCAGCTTCACCTCACTGATGCTGCCCTGCTCCTGCATGGTGGTGCTGCTGCTGGGACACTCGGGCTGTGCTTGGGATGGGCAGCACTGCAAAGGCGCTGGGTCACAATCCAGGCAGGTGACTGCTGTGTCTGGCAGGCTCAGGTCAGGAGCTTCAGCAGAGCCAGGAGATATGAGAGCATGAACGTGGATGAGCCCCTTGTGTCCATCACTGTTACCATGTGGAAGGCTGTCATCCGAATTGCAGCGATTCATGCTTAATAAGAACTCTCCATTGATGGAAAGACACTGCTTGGTTTGGATCTTTGGGGTTGACAAGGGCTCGAATCACCTAGGAAGGCATAGAAACACAAGGGTTAGTTTCAAACATTTGCAAGTTGAATCATGAAAGGTTGTTGATACTTGGTAATAGAGTGGCGGCAGGAAGAAGCAAGTAGGCTTGAAGCAGCATAGCCACTGTCTTGAAAGTGATCCTCATTCAGGTCCAGCTCGTGTGTTGTTTCACTGTAATCTGCTTCTTTGGGTCTACCTAGTGGGCAGCAACACTCGAGCTGTTACTGATATCATTGAAAAGAACTGGAGACAATTGTTCTATTCCTAAGAGCTTCAAGGTGCCTAGAAGCACAAATAGAAACCAGCAGTATTTCATCACTTCACCAAAAGGAAGGTCAAACACCTGAGCTGTGAAGAGCAGTTACAGAACCTATGCATAAGATCACACCAGACATACTTTGTTCTAACAACAGTTATGGCACATAGTCCATTTCCTTCAATATTCCCAAAATGAAATGATGTGGAGCATTACAGGGAAAGAAACACTGCACACAGACACTATGACCCTGATTAGACTCAAGCAGCAGACTTAAAACAAGTCAGAGTTTTTGATTCCACGATATTTCAGGACCTATCGTGTGAAATTCAGTTACACAACAGTGCCTAGGTGCCTGCGTTTCAAGCAACTTTCAGATCACAGCCATGTAAAATAAAAACAAATTCAGTGCAGAAATAGCAAACCTGTACCTTAATACTCATGGGATTATCCATTTTTTACAGCACTCTGACTAAGTTCTAAAACTTGCTCATCCCAGTTCACTTCAGCAAGTTCCACCAATTCAAGCAACGCAGTTCTGAGATCCTGTGTATGTTGTGCAGATAGAATTGAACAGTGCAGAAATAATCTATGACAGCTTTAAGAGCTCTGTTCTGCTTACAAACTCTCAGTCCAAAACTATTCTCAGTTTTAAGGAAATGAACACCTGAAGCAGTTGGATCATCTGCCATTTGCCGCATTCTGCTTCTTGGCATCATGATTAGCACAAAGGGTTTTCTGCTGTCCTGCAGAGATGGACAAAGTCCTGCTTACAAATGGACCAGGTTTCAGTGTACAGCAGAGTTTGTACCAGACTAACAAGCCACGTCATTCAATTCATGTGCTCAGGTTGTTATGCACTCCGAAAGGAAACAGAACTAACTGTTGGATTCTGAAGGCAATCTGTGGGGTCCTACATTACCTCCTGATTCTGGAAGAGGAAATTCTAATAGCAAATGCAGAACTTTGATCTTTGTAGACATGAGAAGAGCTGGCATTTAGGAACATTCATTTCAGGGAAATCAAATGATGTGTCTATATTTTTACTACAGATAGTACAGGGAGCAGCCAGTTGAAGAACCAGATACAAAAAAATCCAGCCCATTGGCAGGAAAATACTTCTCCTTAAATTCTGTATGCTATCATGGTACAGAATTAGGCTACAGTGCCACATAGGCCAACCAAGCGTAGAACCAAATCCACAAAATACTGGTAGACAAAGCAGCAAAAACAGGGACAATATTCAGCAGACAGGCCTTTCTACCCACAGCTCAGCATGTTCTGCCATCCGAAAAGCAAGGCCTCTTGTCAAGCTCAGCTATTTCCCTTCTCAGTGTATTCTAGCACCACTGATACCCACTGGTATCCTCCTGTAGAGTGCCATCATATTGTCATCATCCAAAGGAAAAACCCACACAGCAGAGCATACAGCAGTACACCCATGCTCCAAATATCCGCCTGAAAAACAAAAAGACAAGCTTACAAACCTGAAGCACCTCAAATGGCTTCCTGACAGACTGGATTGTCTGCCCTTGCCAAAGCCCACATATAGCCCATGAAAAGCTGGCTCTTTCCCTCAGGAAATAAAACCTTATCGTCCCAGAGAAAGCATATAACCCTCATTCAATTGCCCTTCCACTCAGCTTAGAGCACTACTAAAACCAGCATCTTCACCTTAGCTCATCACACTGCTGCAGTTCCTTTTACAAGGATTTCACTGGCAAAAATGAAATCAAAGCCGTCACAAGGGATTTAGCACAGTTACGTGTTACTGGCTACGAGAGCTGTCAGCACAGTCACCTGTCTGGCTTTGCTGCTGTTCGGTTCTCTTTATGTAGAGGCACAACAAGGTTCAGACACAGTGCAGTTCTCACTTTGACTGTAAAGAAAAAGGAGGCTTGAAAAGCAGCGTGTGGAAAACAAAGAAACAAGAATTAGAACAACAGTGGGGCCATGGCACTTGTAGGAATTGCTCCGCCTTTAAAAGCGATTCAAGAAGGATGAGGGCATCCCAAACCAGACCAGTTTGGACAGATTAACAACTGCAAGTAGTGGGTTCCAAAATTCCAGACATGAAATCAAAGCTGGAAAAACTCTTCACATTTTCATCTCTCAATTTTTAGTTCATTGTGCATTACAACGGAAACAATTCTTCACATACAACTTGGAAGCTAAAGACAAGTCTGACAAAACAGACTGCACAGAAATGATGGATAATTAACAGAGCAAATTGCTCTTTCAAACACTTAGTAATAGAAAGAGATCTCTGAAGTTGCTGTTCTGTAGAGCCCCAAAGCAGTCGCTTGAGGCAGTTCAGGATTAGCCAGAGACAAACCAGCCAGCTGTGTGAACTGAGACCAATTGCACTTTTCTAGTCTGTGGCCACTGACAGCTTCTGAGAGCTACCAAGCGATGCAACCTAGCAGAATTCAGAAGGGAAACCAAGAGAGCCTACCTGAGCTCCACTGCCTTTAAATGCTCTGTGGAGAGGGAAGGGAAAGAGGGGAAAACAAACACCGCTCTACATCCCTCTGAGCCAATAGACACTTTGCCCTGGATTAGCTCTGGTGCTGCATAAGCTGGGCTTCCACAGCATGTGTTCAGGCGGTAATCAAGGCCTGCCTGGAATAACACAAAAAATAGAGAGAAACGTTTGCTTTAACAGAGTTTATGTCTTCTGGTCATAACACTTGAGAAGCCTCAGAGGCTTCTTCTCCTGTGCATATTTTCATTCATCTTAGAGTTTGCTTTCATTCAATGTGACCTCTCTAGGCAAATATTGTCTAAGACCATGAGCATCACATAAATGTGCAGATCTCAAGCTGCTCACTTATCTAGTACCCTTCGCATGATGCTTTATTTTCCTCAGCTGATCATCTAGATTGTGTCTGTTGATTGTGCAACAACAGCCTGTTGATCTTGATTACCTGTGAGAGGCTCTAACTTTGGCCAGGAAAAATCATTTGAGGATCAGTAATTATCTGGGACTCAGTAAGTCTTCCCATGCTTTCATAACAGCAGAGATACACACACACACAAACTCGTGGAACCCCACTGCTTTGCACAATCCTGTGCACACTCACGTGTGTCATGCACTGATTTCCCAGCCAGTCCTCATAGGGTCTCTTACTTAGGATGGGAGTGTAGGGGAGCAGCCAGAAGCTGTTTGCATTCCCTGCTGTCTGCTGGGCAGCTTTGCTGGAGATGCTTGGGTTGCTTTGTTTTTCCTTGGGAGGTGGGAAGGAGCTTTGGGTTGGAGGCACATCCCGTGCCAGAGCATCCCAATGGCACGTGTGGGGCACTGATCTGCAGCAGATGAAGGGGAGGAGGTCCCAGCACAGCTCTGCACCATGCTCTGCCACACTGGGCAGCTTGTTCCTGGCTCAGCAGCGTCATCAGACAAGAAGCAGGGAAGGAAATCAAGGATGGGGGGTACCATCAAACGCAGTTAGTGCATGCCTGTGCAAGACAAACAGACCCAGAGCTTGCAGGTTGTTCCTGCTTTTGTAGCATTTGTGTGCTGTAGCTGAGCAAAAGGTTCTGCTGCTTGAATCTTCTTCTGCAAGAGCCACCTACCGGTAAATGTCTGCGGGGATGTACTCGGTGTGCACGTCTGAAGCCATTTGAGAACCTAGTCGTTCTTGCTGCAGGACCCCTGTCTTCTGTTAAAAGCTGAACGGTCCCCAGAGCACCTGTTTCCATCAGCTACCACCATCCAAAGCAGCCAGCCTTCTTACAGTCACCTGGCCCAAACATCCCTTTTGCTCTACACTTGATTCCTGCAAGAGATGGGAGCTCGGCACGCACACCATCCTTCCAACACCCCATCCCTGCAGCAAGGGATCACAGCGCTGGCACAGCTGAAACAAAAAGGGTGTGCGAGTTTCCTGTTAGCACTCAGTGTGAACCAATCTACCACTGAGCAACACCGTGAGTCCCCACTCACCTCAGCACAGGTCAACCTGTAACCCCAACCTTCCCCTATCCATGTGCACACGCACACCCATTCACCACCCTGCCTGCTTTGCACACCCCCATGCACACTCTGCATCGTGTGCCCTCCTTTGCATTCACAGACGTGTGCAAACCATCCCTGGGAACACCTACGTGCCTACACCTTCCACAAACACCCCTTTGTGTGCACCTGTGTGCAACCCAACTCCTCAGCACACGCACGCGTTTGTGCCACCCTGTCCATGCACTCACCACGTGCCCTCCAGCAACCAAGGATTGCAGAGATGCTCCAGACTGTGCCAGAGATGGAATCTCAGAGTGCTGGGACATTATTGATCACTAAGGAAAACACTTGGAAGCATATTCAATCTGCAGAAGCTGTAATTACTGGGCACAGTTAGCTTTCCTATGGCTCAGCTGGAGGAGGCGGGTGCTCTCATACATCTGAGACACTCGCACAATGTTGGGATCATTCTGATGGAAACTATGTCTTCAGATATCATGGTTAAAACCATCCAAGATGATCATGCAGAGCCTTAGCTCTTGAGCAGCACTTCCTCCCCACCCTTCACTACTCCAAGCAGCTCCAACAAACTTCTCAGAAGAAATCCAGGCCAGCACAGACCTGGCAGACCAGAACCAAGTGCAGCTTGTGTGACGGCAGTGCCCACTCCTTGCTTCCACCCTGCTCCAGCAGGTTAAGGAGTCTGAGCCTCACTGGCCTTTGACAACTCAAGACTTTCAGCACCTCATGCCAACATTTCTCACTAAGATACACCTAAGGCATTGAATTCTCTTCTCACTACCTCCTCCCAGTCCTCCCCTAGGAACAGAAACAATTCAGATTCTACAGCAAACTACAGCATCTGCACTGCAAGAGCACACTGAACCACCTGCAACAATGAAACATGGTTTTGGAGAGTGGGTATGAAAACACACCTTTAGACAGCTGTCTCCCTGTAGCCAAAAGGAAACCAAGAAGGAAAAGTCCAGCCTGAAACATGCCCATGCTACTAGCCCAGGTTTTTCACAGTCAATGCAGAATCCATCCTGTTCTTGAGGTAACAAACGACCAGTGAGTCTCCCGTTGCTCCACCCCTTCTCCTTCAAAGCCTGAAAAAGAAAGAATAAACAAGCAGAAGAAACCCAGACGTACCTTTCCACACACAGAGCAGAAAGTGGAACAGCAGTTGTCTCCTTCCTGAGACATGGTGGGGAGCATCCCAGAGGAAGCCCAAGTTCTTTGCTTCTCTCCACAGGGACTTCAAGCACTCTTGGCAAGAGCTGCTTTGGTTCTTTCTTCAATTGCTTCCATCACCAGAATCTCCTTTGGAAAAAGAACCCGAATGAAAGAATCAGCAAATGAAAAAGAATGAGCAATAGCCACTTTACCAGCTTTCTTCTGACACTCAATTTAGACTCTTAACTCGGGCAAGGTCTTAAAATCAACTGGTTACAAGAACTGTCCCAAAATATATCCAGCTTCTGTACAGCTGCCATTCTTTCTGACAGCGAGTGTAATCACAGAATCATAGAATGGCCCGGGTTGGAAGGGACCTCAAGGATCATGAAGATCAATCACCTCCCTGTCCCTGCTGGCCATCCCCTCTTCTGATGGAGCCCAGGGGACCATTTGCTCTCTGAGCTGCAAGAGCACGCTGATGGCTCACGTTCTGTTTTTCATCCACCAGGACCCCCAGGTCCTTCTCTGCGGGGCTTCTCTTAAGGACTGCTCCTCCCAGTCTGTAGAAATGCCTGGGATTCCTCCAGCCCAAGTGCAAAACCTTGCACTTTGCTGTGTTCAACCTCATTAGATTCACGTAGGCCAACCTCTCGGTTGAGCTCCCTCTGAATGGCATCCCTTCCTTCCACTGCGTCAGCCGCACCACTCAGCAAACAGCAGAAGGTGCACTCCATTGCATCATTGGTGTCTCTGATAACCATGTAAAAAAGCACTGGTCCCAAGACAGACTCCTGGATGACACCACTTGTTATCGGCCTCCACCTGGACATAGAACCATGAATCACCACCCTCTGTCTGTGGCCTTTCAACCAATCCCTTATCCACCAGGTGGTCCACCTGTCAAATCCACATCCCTCCAGTTTAGAGATAAGGATGTGGTGGAGGGCAATGTCAAAGATCTTGCTCAAGTCCAGGTCAATGACATCTGTTACCTTCCTTTTGTCCACAAATGCCGTCACTCCATCATAGAAGGCCACCAGACTGGTTAGGCATGGCCTTCCCCTGCTAAAGCCACGCTGCCTGTCTTGGATCACATGCTCATTTCTTATGTGATCAAGCATGTCTTTGAGGCAGATCTGTTCTTCACCATCTACATCAGTTACACATTTGAATCAAATAATTGGTGTTCCTGTCACCAAGAAAACCTCTTTGTCTTCTACTCCTGCTGCACTTCTGTGCTTTCATCAGAAGCAAAGGAAGAGACCACCTCCTAGATCCAAATTTTAAGAAACCAACACCCAATAGGTGTCATCTGAAGTAAAATAGCAGAGAAATTAAGATGACTCTTCTGCATCCAGCTTGGATCACTCCCTCACTCAGGCACACCACCATCAGATCAAGGAGATGCTGCCTTCAGCTTAGAGACTGTATGGGAAATCACAGCTTGAACCTCTGATTAATCAGCTGAGGCAAGTATTGGGTCAGCTGCGGGAGCACAGGTGAGAGTAATCTAGCTGTGCTCCCAGAAGGGGTGGACCTCGACTCCACCTCCTCTGAGACCTCATTTAAAGGCTGACCACCACTGAGACAGCATGTCTTAGAGATTGCTCCCTAGTTGAGGCTGCCTCAGCTTTCTAGTCAAGGTATCGATATTGGTGAGTTTCCCTTTGCTAATAACCTTAGGCTATTTACCACCATCTTGGTTAATATCTTTTTATTAACCACCCTTACAGAGACCATAAGGGTTTGGGCTTCCAAACTCTCAGCAAGCATTTGGATCAGCCAGCTTCCTGCCGAGGAGCCCCCTGCATCACTGCTGCCTATTCTGGTACCGGACCCGCAGATGCTTCAGAGCTCATTAGCATGGACTTCCTTCCTCCCCTCAGCAGCTGCTCCTGCACTCACCTTCATTCCTACTCAGATACCGGCCGCTTCCAGCACCAGCTGACCTGCAAGACACAGAAAGGAAAGGTGGGAGTCATGCAAACGCACAAGCCCAAGGCTGTGTCACCACCACACATGGCAGCCTCGGGAAGTCAGCTGAAACTACAGCCTTTGTCAGAATGGAAACAGGCACCGTCAATTAAGTGTGACCTCTGAACTCATTGCCACCATCAGAAATAGGCACTGAAATCGCTCACTTCACTGCAGCTGGTTAACTCCAAATTCTTTTGCTTTTGGGAAAATGCGGACACGGAATTGAAGGACACCAGAAAAACGACATCTACTTCATTGTAGGTGGTTAAGCTTGGAAGCAGGACTTGAGCAAGAAATGCTTCTCAGCTCCTTGAAAGGCACTAATCCTGACCTCTGCCACAGGTGGCTGAGTGACACAAAAGTTGAGCTGCCCATTCAGAAGCACATGGAGCAGGCCATGGAGCGGTTACATACCAACACATGAACAGGCACTTTCCCATTGGAAGGGAAATCCCTTCTCCCTGCCATGCCATGCCCACACCGCTCCTCAGGGCTGCACTGACAGCACAGACAGAATTGAAACATCTTTTGTCATCATTGTGGTTTTTCACAGACCCAGACAATGAGATACTGGGTTGCTGTGTGGGTTCCCAGGCGGCACTGCCATTTCCAAGCCATTGCTTCCTAGGGGCACAGAAAGGAAAACGCCTGAACAAAATTTCACCCAGAGATTGCTATTTTACCATTCTTCCATGCAAAACAGGAGGACAGTACAGCGGATTTGTGCAGCTGCATCAACACCCTGGGTGCTAAAGGAATGCAAAGACAGAAATATCAAAACTACAAGGAGGGAAGCTATGTTTAGTAATATCTTTTCTCATTTACAACAGGCAGTTGGCACTACTAAAGGAAAATCCCAGGCCTCAGGTTCTGACAGTGCGACAATCTGGCACGGACTCAGATGTGAGTGATCCAAATGGTTTATTCCAGGTTCTAATACCACTTCTGTGAATTCACACGTTTTCTCTCTTAACTTTCCCACAGCCTTCACATGTCCACAGAACATCCCACAAACTCTCCTTTACGGCGCACGTAGGCACTCATCCCACCAGAGCCATCAGTCATTCCTAGCCATGTGCTTCTCCTCCAGTCACGGACAGTATCACACGGCCATCATGCATCTTAAATGACTTAGTTTTTCTGTTCTTTCTGGAGGTGTCCTTGGTTCCTAGCCTTACCTTCTCATGCCGTTCATCTTCCTCTGCAGCTCCTGCTCTGAAGAGTCTTCTTATGTTCCCACATGACAGGAAGAAAATGAAGACACAACCCCTGCCACCAAGGTCAGCTCTGCAGCACACGTTACCTGAGGAGCACTTGGCTACTCATGCAAACTGCACAGTGCCAGGAAGATTGTTACATGTTGCACTTCTTCTTCTCCTGGCTCAGAAATTAAATTTTCTACCTAGAAAATGGAAAACAAACAAACAAGCAAACAAAAAACAACAACAACAAAAAACACCTCACCTGACATAAAGGAGACATGATTGTTACTATGGAATTCCGGAGGGCAAGGTATTTGCCCTCTCTATGAAGAAGCTGACTGCAAAGGACTAAGAACAGCCACGATCACGTTGAGAACTTGCGGGTAAAATTCGGGACTGAACCAATAATGGGCTTCTGGAGGTGAGGGTCTGCTCCAGGCCGCCTGGTCAAGGGAGCCTGTTGATGGGCCCTGCTTACTGCAGCTACCAGAAGCACCGCGCTCACTGACTCTCAACTTGATGGGGGATTCCAGTCAGGCTGGGAAATCAGCATGGCTGGCTGCAAGCTGTCTGAGAGACTGCTGGACTGCACTGGGAATAACTTTGTGGGCCAAGCATTAAGCACACCAAGCAGAAGGGAAGGTATTGGACAGACCGACCAGAGGTCAAGCGTTGCTGGACCTGCTGCTCACCAACGCTGAGGAGATCATCAAAGGCGTCAAGGTTGGAGGCTGCCTGGGCTCCAGCGATCATGCCCTGGTTGAGTTTGTGATCTCAAGCGATGTGGGCCTGGCAAAGAGCAGGACCAGGATGCTCAACTTTAGAAGAGCAGACTTCAAGCTACTCAATGGAATGCTGGCCAAGATCCCCTGGCGCGCTGCCCTCAAAGATAAGGACGTTGAGGAGAGCTGGCTACTGTTCAAGGATGCCCTCCTGGCAGCACAAGAGGTCTCCATTCCCCTGATTAAGAAAGTGGGCAGGAGAGGTAGAAAACCGGCATGGCTCAGCAAGGACCTGCTAAGAGAACTGAGGGTGAAGAAAGGGGTGTACAAGCTCTGGAAACAAGGCTGTGTCACCCGGGAAGAATACAGGGATGCCGTCCGAACTTGCAGATGTGGGATCAGGAAAGCCAAGGCTCAGGCAGAACTGAACTTGGCGAGGGATGTGAAAAACAACAAGAAAACCTTCTACAGGTACATTGGCCAGAAGAGACAGGCCAAAATGGGCGTGCCTACTCTGGTAAATTTAAAAGGAGAAATGGCTTCAACAGATGAAGAGAAAGCTGAGGTGCTGAATGAGTTCTTCACCTCGGTCTTCACTGGTGGCCAGGATTCTAGTCTTTTTCACGTCCCTAAGTCTTGCACCCCCATACCTCCATGTGGGGACCAAGGAGGTAAATCCCTCCCCACTGTAAGGGTAGAGCAAGTCCGAGAGTGCCTCCTTAGACTGAATGAGTATAAGTCTATGGGGCCAGATGGCGTGCATCCCAGGGTCCTGAAGGAGCTGGCTGAGGTGGTTGCTGAGCCGCTCTCCATCATATTTGAGAAGTCGTGGCTGTCAGGTGAGGTCCCGGATGATTGGAGGAAGGGTCACGTCACTCCCATTTACAAGAAGGGGAGCAGGGACGACCCGGGTAACTACAGGCCGGTGAGTCTCACCTCTGTGCCTGGGAAGATTATGGAACAGATCCTCCTGGACAACATGCTTGATCGCATAAAGAACAAGCATGTGATCCGAGACAGCCAGCATGGCTTCACCAGGGGAAGGTCATGCTTAACTAATCTTGTGGCCTTCTATGATGGAGTGACGGCGTTGGTGGATGAAGGGAAGGCGACCGATGTCATTTACCTGGACCTGAGCAAGGCCTTTGACATGGTCCCCCATCACATCCTCATCTCCAAATTGGAGGGAGGTGGATTTGATGGGTGGACAACTAGATGGATAAGCAATTGGTTGAAAGGCCGCAGACAGAGGGTGGTGGTCAATGGCTCTATGTCCAGGTGGAGGCCGGTAACGAGCGGCGTCCCTCAAGGGTCTGTCTTGGGACCGGTGCTCTTTAACATCTTTATTAATGACATCGATGAGGGAATGGAGTGCACCCTCAGCAAGTTTGCTGATGACACCAAGCTGAGTGGTGCAGTCGATACGGTGGAGGGAACAGATGCCATTCAGAGGGACCTTGACAGGCTGGAAAGCTGGGCTCGGGTGAACCTAATGAGGTTCAACACGGCAAAGTGCAAGGTTTTGCACTTGGGCCGGAAGAACCCCAGGCACCTGTACAGGCTGGGAGGAGTTGTCCTTGAGAGCAGCTCGGCTGAAAAAGACCTAGGGGTCCTGATAGATGAGAAACTTAACATGAGCCAGCAGTGCGCTCTGGCAGCCCGGAAAGCAAATGGGATCCTGGGCTCCATCAGGAGAGGGGTGGTCAGCAGGGATAGGGAGGTGATCGTCCCTCTCTACTCTGCTCTTGTGAGGCCCCATCTGGAGTACTGTGTCCAGGTGTGGAGCCCTCAGTACAAAAAAGATATGGAAATTTTGGAAAGGGTCCAGAGGAGGGCCACAAAGATGATCAGGGGGCTGGAGCACCTCCCCTATGAGGACAGGCTGAGGGAGTTGGGTTTGTTCAGCCTGGAGAAGAGAAGGTTGCGAGGTGACCTCATTGCAGCCTTTCAATACCTGAAGGGAACTTACTCCCAGGAGGGGAGTAAACTCTTCGAAAGGGCTGATAATAGCAGGACTAGGGGAAATGGTTTTAAGTTGAAGGAGGGAAGATTTAGGTTGGATGTTAGGGGAAAGTTCTTTACTAGAAGGGTGGTTAGGTCCTGGAACAGGCTGCCCAGTGAGGTTGTGGATGCCCCGTCCTTGGAGGTGTTCAAGACCAGGTTGGACAGGGCCCTGGGCAACCTGATCTAGTAAATGTGTATGTTTGGTGGCCCTGCTAGGCAGGGGGGTTGGAACTACATGATCCTTGAGGTCCCTTCCAACCCGGGTAATTCTGTGATTCTGTGATTCTGTGATTCTGTGAAGGGAAGCATTACTGGACATGCTGCACAGCAGGGGTTAAGACTGGAGGTGGTCAGGGCTGTAGTGACCATGCCCTCCTAGAGTTCCTCATCTCAAGGAATGCGGGCCTGGCAAAAAGCAAAGTCAGGACCCTGAGCTTCAGGAGAGTCAGCTGCAGGCTGTTCAAAGAATTCTTGGACGAGAGACACTGGAAAACTGTTCTTAGGGGCAAAGGGTTCAAACATCCCTTTGTGTGCACCTGTGTGCAGCCCAACTCCTCAGCACAGCCCTGTGCAAGCACACATTTGTGCCACCGCATCCACGCACTATCTATGTGCTCACACACACTCACACAACCACATCCCTTAGTGCAGCCCTGTGCGCACACACACTCACACATGTGTAACCCCTTCCTTTCACTCCCAAAGTGCACGCACACACCGGTACCACAATGTCCTTGTGCAGCTCCAACACTCTGCACACCCCTGTGCACGTACATATATGTGCATGCTCGTCCTTGCACACATACCCACAGACCTACACACACCTGAGCAACACCACTGGTTTGTACACTCATGGACACAAATGTGTGTACAACACCATCCATGCACAAATACACACACACACACACACACATGGATCCCCACTGCTTTGCACAATGCTGTGCACACTCACGTGTGTCATGCACTGATTTCCCATCCAGTCCTCGAGGGATCACTTACTTAGGACAGGAGTGCAGGGGAGCAGCCAGAAGCTGTTTGCATTCCCTGCTGTCTGCTGGGCAGCTTTGCTGGAGATGCTTGAGTTGCTTTGCTTTTCCTTGGGAGGTGGGAAGGAGCTTTGAATTTGAGGCACATCCCGTGCCAGAGCATCCCGATGGCACAAGGGGGATCAGGGCCCCTCTATTGGTTACCTCGGTGGCTTGCAGCAACTGGAACTTTTTGCCTATTGAGAAAGCTAAAAAGTGTGAGTTCCTCCTGACCCATATCAACAAAAATCTCAACCATAAAAAAGAGACGTCTTCGTATTCAAGCAAATGACAACAGTAAGACCATGCATGTTGTTTTGTTGTATTTCCTCTGTAATCATGGGGAGGATATGAAGAAGTGGTATAATTCATCCACTTGTGCACTTCAGGCACAAGTTCCTTAGAATTGGAAGAGACCCTTAAAGGCCATCTAGCCCAGCTCCCCTGCAATAAAAAGGGACATTCACAGCTAGATCAGGTTGCTCACAGCCTGGTCATTAGTCATCCCAGAGGCAAAACACACACTGAATGATCTCTCCTTCAGTCATAAATCCTTGGAGACAACAGCATTGACACTGCATGTTACTGAAGCAGTAAAAGAAATTGCTCCTGTAACTCTCCTTGTGTTAAGTAAAATGATGATAAAAAGCAATGGAATGCTTTGGCAGGACACCAAAACCATCCTCCTTCCTTGATATCTGCTGCAATGGAACCTTCCACTGGAAGAAAGCCTCTGATGACTTGTCACCCCAGAGAGGTCAGCTTTAGAAGCAGGACTGCTGCACAACAGAATGAACTGGAGCTCCTTAGCATCTCTTACATCCAGGAGGGGTGTGATCAGACCCACCTATCACCTTCAGGTGCGCTTTCTGACACCTTGTCTGACTTCACTGTCACTGTGCCAGCATCCTCAGGCTTAACCTGCTTCATTGTCAGTGTGCAGCAATTGCCAACGTTCTTGATGTCATTGTAATTGTTGGTGTAAAGGAGGTTGCCATTCAGGAACCATTCCACGTCCTCGTCATTATGGGACAGCTCGCAGGAGAAGACAGCAGAGCTCTCTTCTTCAATTTCTACATCCTGCAGGTGCTTCGTTACTTCTACATTGCGGGCTGTGGGGAAACAAGGTGAACTGTTACCACTGTTACTATAAATCATACTGGGATGTGGTAGAATGGTTGGACTAGATGATCTTTGTGTAATCATCTATGTGAAGATAATACATGTATAAAGTTAGCAGGAGAGAACGGCAGAAGTCAACCTCAAGAAGAGAAATCTGAGGTGAAATAGGACATGGAAGAGGCCACCCTCCCTGCTCATACCTTCAGCTGTCAGCGTGGCCTCAGTCTCTGCAATTCCTGCCTTGCACTTGTACACACCAGCATCATCGGGCTTCAGCTTCAGAATTCTGAGCTCTACTGAATGCTTATCCCTCTTGATCTTGTACTTCTCAGAGGGCTCGATGGGTGTGCGGCCCTTGAACCATTTCACAACCTTTGGAGAAGGCCTGAAGTCACAGGACAGGATGACAGAATGACGTTCCAAAGCTGTCTTGTCCTCCAACTTCCTGGTGATTTCTATATGGTAATCTGCAAAGCAGGGGTGGAAGAGAAGAAAGGATGAGGACAATTGGAAGAAGAGGAAAGTCTCTTGCGTGTATTCCATTCCAATTAATGTCAAGTTCACAATGGTTCTTTGAACGACTCTAAAGATAAAACAAACGATTGTCTATAGGGAATGCCATTGACTACATTTCTATGAAGTAATACTGTACAGTATCTACCAAATGCAAGGTCCAGCTCTTGTTCTGTGCTTATTAAATTGCTCCCAATTGTTGAGGCTTTTATTCAAATAAGACTGAGTTGAAAATATAACAAGTACTTTAGGATGTGAATGGATAATCTTACGCTGGGGACAACAGCAGATAAAAAGCCTGCAAATTTCTTTCAGATGAAATCAATGACAAACCGCACCAAATTTAGGTGCTACCAAACTTAAACTTGTCTAGTTCAGAAATACAATTAATTTCACCTGATTTGACTTCTTTGCTATAGCCAAGGACAAAACCTCAGCTCTGTAAATCTGAATAGTAAGCACATCACAGCTATTCAAACACATCTTTTACTGAGATGCAGCTGTCTCATTTAGTGTCCAACGACTTTGAACTGGAAATGGAGCAGACCAAAGCAGAATCTAAACATGGCTTCTACAAGGACTGATCAAATGCGGCCACCGTCAAATTCAAAGTATCTGATACAGAAGGATCACACTCACTGTCAGACAAAACCTCTTTGGAGAGGTGAACTGACTGCCCTGTTCACCCCCACTTTGGAAATAACTGCACTCATTTCCTACCTGCTCCCAGCAGTGTGGGATGGTGGGATAGCATCACACGTCCCACACTAAGCATCCCACCATGTCACTTGTTCCACCTAAACCTCAGTCCCAAAACAAAAGGGGAACTCGCTTCTGAACCCTCTTCACTTCATTTCAGATGTCTTATATGCTTGATCTCCAACCCACCCCCCACTCAGGAGAAAGACCCCCCGCTTACACCCTACCATCTTGTTGCATTCTGATGTTGTCATCAGCCTTCAGCTTGTTGTCCTCTTTGTACCACTGGGTCTGAACCTCATCGTGTGAAATCTCACAGACAAAAGATGCACTCCCATATTCATTCACTTCCACATCTTCCAGTGCTTTAACAATCTTGATATCTCCAGCTGTGAAACAGTAGAGATATATTTGTCAGGGTATTTCCAGAACTGAGTGCAGCATCTTTTCCTTACACATATTTGCATAGAAAATAAGTAGGATTATGTTTTATTCTAAACCATCATCCATTCCTGAGTCATTTCTCTCTTCAACACAGTCAATGCATTATTGCCCTTGAACTTAAAGACAGACCTACTAGCTACAATGGAGCTCCCTGCAAACAGTTTTCATGGAAACCAGAATCTCATTTATTCTAAAACCTTTCAAGCAAAATTAAGGGTAGAAAAACAATAGAACTGACTGAATCTTTAAGGTCATTTAGTTCCAGTCCCCCTGCTATAGGCAGGGACACCTCCCTCCACACCAACTCTTCTCCTCAGGGTCAAGGCTTCTCTCAAATCATTCTCCTCTAAGCCTGTGCCTGTGCTTGGGATTGCCCTGACCCAGGTGCAGGGCCTTGTACTTGGCCACACTCAAGTTCATGAGGCTGCCAAGGGCCCACCTCTCCAGCCTGTCCAGGTCCCTCTGAGTAGCATCCCTTCCCTCTAGCACATCAACAGCACCGCTCAGCTTGGTGTCATCTGCAAACTTGCTGAGGCTGCATTTGATTCCACTCTCCATGTTGCCTACAAAAATGTTAAATAACACTGGTCCCAACACCACCCTCCACCTGGACACTGAGCTATTGACTGCAGCTCTCTGAGTGTGACCATCCAGACAGTTCCCTATCCTGCAACTGGTCCATCCATCAAAACCATTTTTCTCCAGTTTGGTGACCAGGATGTCATGCAGGACGGGATCAAATGCTCTGCACAAGTCCAAGTAGATGATGTCAGTTGCTCTCCCATTATCCACTGATGCTGTTACTCCATCATGAAAGGCCACCAAGTTTGTCAGACATGGCTTGACCTTGATGAAGCCATATTGGTTACCACCAATTACCTCATCTTTATTTTCCAAACTATGCCAAGGAGAACTAGACAGAACTCTACAGTGTTGTGTCACTACAAACCTGTCTGAACCATTGGCTTCTCTGCATGCTCATCACTAGTCTCTCCTTAGCTTGTGTGCCTACAAACAATGTATGGGGAATGTCAGCCACAAATCTTACCTAGGGGACATCTTTGCTTCAAAATCCTTTGAACATCACACAATCCCTTTTAACTCTCCAGGTCTGCATTTAGTTATGTCAGAATCAGGCCATATTTCTGTGCTGCTATATCCCTTTCCTTCTGAAGGGCCTGGATACAACTTGGATTAACCTCAGGAGAAGAGTTCCTGCATAGAATCATAGATTTACCCAGGTTGGAAAAGACATTGAAGATCATCAAGTCCAACCGCAGCCTAACCAGTACCCTAACTCTAAAAACCCTACACTAAATCATATCCCTGAGTACCACATCCAAAAGGCTCTTAAACACAACCAGGGATGGTGATTCAACCACCTTTCTGGGGAGCCTATTCCAGTACCTAAAATCTCTAGTATCTAAATCTCTCTAAAAGAGCACAGGTATTAATCTGACCAGAAAGGTTCCTGTTTGTTCATAAAATGAGCCTTTTCCGCTCCATCTTGCATAGGTCACTGGGCACAGGGTAGCTGGGAGACCACAGAAAAAGTGGTTCTGTGAGCAATAGGGAAACTACTGCCTAATCCAACTCCTCCAATCTCTGCGCTCTGCCAGCATGTCTAAATAGGGTGGCAGATACACACAGGAGATAAATATTTCCACTTCCCTCAGCCAACACTGCTCTGAATTTCTATGGGACACACAGTTAGATGAAAAGGCATTTGACAAAGAAGGAAATGAAAGAGTTTAATCTGCTGTGTCATTCTCTCGGTAGCCAGAATAACTAACCCTCGCCAGTGTTAGTTCAAAGAATAGGCAGATTTTATCTCCTGACATGAGCAGTAATTCAAAGAAGCTGGTATATGATCCAGTATCCTGCATATTCACTGCAGGCAGGCAAAGACATTATGAGATAAGGGAGATCTACACATCACTTGTTATGAACACCTCATAAAGATAAAACCACACACAAGAGGAGAGTTTAGGAAGAGGACCACTCTTGGACTACTTTCCAAGAGGCATCAATTAGTAACTCTCTTCGCTCATTTTTCACACTACTCCACAGTGTCCTCCTGAGCCCCCTTACTCCTGTTGCCAACTGCTGATGCAGGGAATCCTGAGGAACCAAGGATTCATAGTTGTTCCATCAGTAGTCCTTGGTCAGCTCTCCCTCCCTGCCCCTTCTGTTTTGATCCCACTAACCAAATTTTAGTTAGTCTGAAAAGAGGATGGAAACCTCCGCAGCAATTAGTTTCTAAATATCTTGCAATGGGCAGCTTGTAGGAGCCCCATCTCAATGCCCACAGCACAGGAGGCAGGACTGCTTAGCCCATGCACTAGTGCATTTACCAGCACAGATGTAAGCCCAGATCTATGCACACCAAATACAGGCTCTCAGTTTGCACAAGGAGGCATCCATGGAGCTGAAGTATTAGGCAGATATTGTGGTGGGGCAGCAGTTATTGAGACGCCAGACAGAAAGGACACAGATAACGTGGCAACTCAGCTTTACCATTATGACTGATGATGGAACATCTAATTTCACTGCTCAAAAGAGAACTTCCATATAACTGGAAAGAATGAAATTCACAGGGGAAACCACACACAGACACACACAAAAGCAATACAAAGGAGATGAAGGATGGTTCACATACTAGTGATTCACTCTGAGACGCAAGCAAATGAAAGAGTATCCCCAACCATTTGCCTCCTGAAATGCTAAGTATATAAACTCATTGCTGTGATAACTCTGCCAGACGTGAGTCATACACTGTAAAACCTTATGGGGTCAATCAGTTTAACTTCATAAATTCATTACACCAACAAAAACAGACCATCGTGTCCAGGCTGGTTCATTTCAGCTCTTCAAAGCTGTTGGTAAAACTGCCTGAGAGCTGAAATGCTTACCAGCAAAAGCTAAAAACTGTAAATCAAATGTAATAGGCTGGCTTTGTCTACTGTATAGAAATGATGCCTGAAAAAAAGAAAATAAAAAAGAACGTAAACCAGAACAAATGGAATGGCTACATAAAACAGCCAGTACTGAAACAGCAACCCAACCTGGTTGCAGAATGAGAGAGAAAATGAGAGTTCACCAAAGTCATGGGACAGGACACATGTTCATGTTCATGCTAACACTGAACCCAAGTGGCCACATGAGGACAGCATCTAGTAGGAAATCAGAAAAAAGCATCATTTCATACGTCCCTTGGGAAGGTGGCATCTACCAGGGCACAGCAGACCCGTGTGTTCAGTAACAAGTCTGATGCTTCAGAGCCCAATGATGAGCTACAAACTGGGGTTTAACCAATGCAACACATGGAGGGAAAATCTGTCTTGAGCATAAAGAAGAAAGAGAAAGGTATCCAAAAGGACTAACCAAGAAATGCCCAAACTGCCCATGAAGCATTTCTTCCCGTGGTGCAAAATACCACAAGAGGATTTATTTGCTCTTTCAGTTAAACATAAAATGAACCTTTAGGGTAGCTGATGTCTTGTCTTAGGCTGCTCAGCATGTGGATGTTCCCTGATCTTCATATTCACACTTGTGAATAATGAGACTTCTCTTATTTCCCTGGGAAGTAATGCCCACTTTTTTACTTTGACAGAGCTCCTTCCCATCCTAGAAGGGAAAATATCAAGTCAGATCTCCATTAGTCCTTCCATCTCTGCACTCAGCAAAGGGAGCCTTCAGATCTATGCTTAATTCACCCACTCCCCTAGAATTAATGGAACTGTGCTTACTGGAACATATGCTGAAGCTTAAGCACAGTGCAGTGTTTTCAACATGAAGGAATGGCTATAGAACATGCATAAATTCTGGCTGACCTATGACAGCTTAAAGCACTGCGGAGGACTGTTAACAAGCCTGTTTGGACATCACCTTGAATAAATGACGTTATCCCCAAGTAAGGGAAGGAACAGCTGAGCACCGGGGAGGTACACAAAGTGCCAGAGCAAATTCTCACACTGTCAGGTGCAAAGAAAACTGAGATTTCACCCCAAAAACCCAGTTCACAACAAGGCTACAAAATCCCGGCTGAGAATTTCTGTGTTAGACTTGAAGCTCAAGACTGTACTGTAGTTCAACCAACAATATTTTGTGCAGCATGACCTAAAAAGTTCACAATAAAACCAAAACAAACTTCAATTTCAACTTGATAAATGAACTCAGGACATAATAACAAAGAGTGCTGATCTGGGCAAATAAAAGAGCATAAAGAAAAGAGAGCAGTGAAAAAGCTATCAAGGAAAAGCTCAGACTCGCATCCCTTGGAAGTGAAATTAAAGGCTCTCATTCATTTCCAGAGAAGTCAGAAAGGAAAATACCATTACATGCCATACCTTGAACCACTTGACGTCCATGTTGGGCCTGGACAGCTCACACTCAAATGTGACCTTGTCCTTCTCAATGACGCTACTGTCTGCCAATGGTTTGCTGATTTTCACAGGCAATTCTGAGAAGGAGAAAGAAGAATGTGGATTTAGTTGGGAACTTAGTTTTGTTCATAACCAGGTCCATGGGTGCTGTTAAATGGATCCTTCCAGATGGAAAAAACATTTCAGGTGGCCTCCTAGATTTTACCCCTTTTTGTGTTGCACGCAAGACTGAAAAAAAAAATTACTTCTGCAAAGTTCTTCTTGTCATAAGGAAACAAATATTTGGGGAATGGCAGAACCAGGTAAAATTTTCCTTCACGTCAAGAAAGTATAAATTTCACTCTCATGCTCTTGGTGTGGTTTCTGCTATGATTATTTGGACTAATTAAGCTTCTCCCTGATGAAAGCCTAGAAGTATATCACAAGAAGGACCAACTTACCCGTGACCTTTTATTTGTCTTACTCAAGCATCTCCTCCTGACCAAAACTGACAATAAAAGATTCAGCCAGACTACAGGTTTGAGCAGCTGAGTTGTTTCTAGGATCTCCTGCAATCTCAAGCTTGGAACACACACTTGTCTTTTGACTAAGTGTCTCTTATAGTGCAGTAAAACAACAGGTTTTCACACAGCGATTCCTCATTTACCTTGATCTGAAATCATTCTCAAACCATGTGGGATCAGTCCAGGGAGAAGGGGAGGAGAGGGGAAGGGAAAGGGGAAGTCCACAGTCCTCTAAAATCAGGCTTCTTAGCCTAAAGCTCAACAGCAAATAGCAGTCCACTTCCCCACATTGCTAGACTCCGAGCATTTAAAGAACATCAGCTGACCTCATTATGAGCTCTAACATAGCCAAAGGAATTCATATATTCAAATATTCTCTTGAGTGATGAGAAATATGGAGCATAACTTCAGACTTCTGCTGTTAAACTCTCACTTCTATCATAAACCAGAGTAAGAGTTCAATGCTGTTTTAGATGGAGGACTCATATTTTAAATAACTCATCTCATTAAGGCTTGGATTCCCTACTACAATTAGTTAAATTCCAGTTTGGATCATGCTTCACCTTGGATCACTTAGGGCTTCAGCCACTTATTGGAACTAACTCAATTTGTCTACAGAGAAGCTGTTTTCTATAGCAATAAGCTGTGATTGCAACTGGATGTCGGGAGAGCACAAATCCCGCAGTTATCCTGTACCAACATCCTCTCCTTCCATCAGAACAGCAAGTTTTTAAACCAGACTCATGCAAGCTTGCATGACACACCTTGTGTAAAACTGCTGGCAGCCATCAGGACAGCCAGTTGCTTCCTGTATAGACACTGTTCCATCAGTTTTGGTTTTTTGTCTCGCTAGAACAACAGCCAGTGTCTGAAAACTCCCACAACTGAAGCAACCACGCTGATATACCGCAGTCACTGGAGGTGCTCAAGAGCCACGGGTATGTGGCACTGGGGACATGGTTAGTAAGTCCAGTGAGGGTGGGCTGGGTTGGACTCAGCTATCTCAGTGGTCTTTTCCAGCCTTGGCTGCAACTTGTAAGAGGGAATGAAGCAGCAAACTGCCCAGCACTGAGCTGCATTCTTCTGACACATGGTATCAGTGAACTGCTGTATTTCCCTATCTTCTCTGGAGCTATTGATCTAACCTAACTGAAAAAGTAAGCCTGAACCTAGATATAAATCAGGATCATAGTCACCCATGGTTGCTTATATATTCAGAAAGACACTCCAGAGGGTAATTCAGCGCATCTAGAAATTAAAGTAGAAGTTCCTTAGTCAAAAATATTCCACAGCCAGATTTTCACCTCGCTACCACTACATTAAAAAGGAGAATCCAACTTGTGGTGTGGGTCATTGATGTTGTTCCGGGGGGAATTGTGGCTGTTCCATGCCCACAGGGTAGAAGACAGCCAGTCTTCCTCTAAGCCACATAAAAAGCTGCTTAGTGCTCCCAAAGCGAATGCTCACCAGTTGTTTCCAACTTGAAGGTCATCTTCTGGCCAGCAGCCTCGCAGATGTATTCTCCAGCATCTTTCTTCTCCAGCTGCTCCACAACCAGACGCCGTGTTTTGCCCACAGATTCCATTCTGAACTTTCTGGAGGAGGCAAGCAGTCTTCCATCCTTGTACCATTTTACTTCTGTTGGATCCTGTGCTACTTCACAGCTGAGGGAGGCACTTGCTGCCAGGGCAGCACTCACCTCTTTCTGCACCTGCTCCTGGTTTATAAACACAGGTTTTGGCTCTGAGGGAAGAAAAGAAAAAGTATTGACTGAGGGACCGAAATGAGACCAACTTGCAGGTTTGTATGTACAGGTTGGAACAGGTTTAGGTTACCACTTGTGCCCAAACTAATAGCCTTCACTAGAGAATATCAGCTCTTCTGTTGAAACAAAGTGTCAAATCTAGGCAAGAAAGAACCTAGGAACTGAAGGAACCAAGAGGGTCCTTGAACACCAGTCCCATGGTTGCAAGTCACTATGCAAACATATTGAACCCAAAAGAACATCTGTCCTGCAGGCAACCAAAACCTGAGTTCCTTTTACTTAAGACCCACTGTGAAACATCAAAACACATAAACATGTGATAGTCAAACCACTGGCTGCCTTTTCATGACCCAGAACAGTACTCCTGGCTTCCTGAACAGACTCCTCATGGCCTCTACCATTGCCACAACTGTGACTGTCAAAGGCACAAAGGAAATATGCTCACCAACGCAGTCCTTTGTTCTTTGTGTGTGATTTGCAGATATCTATCTTACTTTGAGCTCTGGCAATAGTCAGCTCTACCAGGTCTCTTACTGTGAGTAGCAGACTCACCTATCCAGATGCAGCCTCCAACATAAAGGCATAGTAAAAAGGCAGTGTACTACTAGGAGAAGTTCCTGCTTCTCCTGCCATGAAAGGCTGCACGTAGAACATGCACTCCAGCCTCACTGCACATACTTATCTTAGTCAAATGTTTAGGTGAACAAGAATTACAGTTTGGGATCTCAGGCACAGGAGAGATTTGAATAATATCTTGAATATTGCTTCCACTGTACATATATTACTAATTATTGCTCTACAGACAGACTGAAACAGGTCTTTGTGTCATACTGAAACCAAATACTTTCTACAAACCCAGGCAATCAAGTCTAGGGAAAAAACCTCAGCACAGACTACAGTGATCCAGGTGCAGTATAATAGAAACTAGATTTTACTTTACTGTTCTCTGCTGTATTTCATACAACACCTGTCTTACCTGTGACATGAATCTTGAAGGTGAGTTTCTGGCCAGCAGCCTCGCAGCTGTACTCCCCTGCATCTTTCTTCTCCACCTGGCTCACCACCAGCCGACGCTGTTTGCCCTCTGACTCTACCTTGAACTTCTTGCTCGAGGTGATCAGTTTCCCCTCCTTTTATCACTTGACCTCTGTGATAAAATGTTTGCTCATTAAGACTGGGATGTGGTAGCATTGTGGTGGAGTGCTTGTTCATTAGGACCGGGATATAATGGTGGAATATGGAGGCCACAAAGGTTGCAGAACACTCTAATTTTATGGGTAGATTGTGTACTCTGCGTAGTTACAGGCAAAGCGCGCCCCGATGGATACAAAGTTCCACGGAAGGACCAACCAAGGAACGACACACCAAGTCGCACGATCACAACCGACCAATTAAAGGACAATACGCTCGGGATGGACAATACAAAAGAAGTTGCAAGGGACGGGACGGCGCGGCAGTTGGAGGAACAATAATCCCCCTGTCGCCCAGCGCTGAATTGCCTTTTAGTTTTACCCGCTACAATTAATAAAAGTTTATAATTGGAACATTATTGGCTCATTGCTTATAAATTGATGACAACCTCCATCTTCTCCTGGGCCACCTCGCAGCTCAGCGTGGCATTTTTCTGTTGTTGCAGCCTTCACCACCTTCTGTACCTTCTCCTTGTTTGTAAATACAAATTCTGGCTCTGAAAAGAGAGAGATAGCCTCTTGAAAGAAGAGCAGGTTTTGGGGAAGGAGTCAGAAAAATGAATCAGTTCTCCCAGTCTGATGCCCCAAGAGAATGATGTGGAGAGAAGTTGTGCAATTTATGGATGCCCCATCCCTGAAAACATTCAAGTCTAGGCTGGATGGGTGTTAGAGCAACCTAGTCTCAAAGAATGTGTTCCTTTCCAGGACAGAGATTGGAACTGGATGATCCTCCAGGTCCCTTCCAACAAAAGGCATTCTGTGATGCTTCTTGTATGACTCTCATGACTCTTTCGTCCCCTAGCTGCCATTTACTTATGTCTTCAAAACATCAACTTATACAAAACATTCCTGTAGTATTCTCTCCCATGCTAAATGAGCCCTTCCAAGACAAAAACATGTTACATAGAGCACACCCCCTAGTGCTTGACACAAAGCCCCTGTTCTGAAACTTCCTGAGACGCAGCTGCATTGCAGAGTTGTTCTAGTGGTACAGGCACGTGGGAATGGAGAAGTGCAATCAGAACTTTCTTGTCTATGGCCTCATTCCCACAGCAAAAGGAAATTCCTGAAGATTTTAAAAGATGGAGCTGCCTCACAACTGTATTTAGAATAATTTGTTCAATTTCCTCATCAGAAATTAACCACCCCAAGGTTCAGCTCCAAAAATTTTAAGCATAGCAGGGAAAACTTACAAACTAATGACCGTTTTCTAAAACATTCTAGAATGAAAGGCCAAAATGTGTTCTCTCTCACCTGTGACATGAATCTTGAAGGTGAGTTTCTGGCCAGCAGCCTCGCAGCTGTACTCCCCTGCATCTTTCTTCTCTACCTGGATCACCACCAGCCGACACTGTTTGCCCTCTGACTCCACCTTGAACTTCTTGCTCGAGGTGATCAGTTTCCCCTCCTTGTACCACTTCACCTCCATCTTCTCCTGGGCCACCTCGCAGCTCAGCGTGGCATTTTGAGTCAGTGCAGCCTTCACCTCCTTTTGTACCTTGTCCTTGTTTGTAAACACGTCTTCTTTCTCTGCAGGGACATCACAACAGTCACACCATTTTGCTGTAGTCTGCTGCAGAGCTTACTCCAGTTCCCCATTTTCATTATACTTGCCCTTCACAGGGACCATCATGATGCCTCATTAAGACAGGAAAATACTTTCCCCTCTATTTTGCCTTGGGAAATGAATAGGCATATCATTTCATATCATATCATAAATCTAAACATTTCGCAGTCTGATAGCAGATTTGGACATGAGATTTAGAACACCTGCATGCACTGCTGAACCTCCTCCCTTCTCTTTGTTTCTTCTGATGTCTCTCTACATTTCCAGTAAATCAGAAGGGAACGGCCCTCTAGAACAGGTTGCCCAAGGAGACTGTGGATGCTCCATCCCTGCAGGCATTCAAGGCCAGGCTGGATGTGGTTCTGGGCAGCCTGGGCTGCTGGTTGGCAACCCTGCACATAGGAAGAAGGGGGTTGGAACTGGATGAGCACTGTGGGCCTTTGCAACCCAGGCCATTTATGAGTCTGATTAGTGGCATTTTCCACCTCATTGTGTCATTCAAATTTTGTAACCAGATCTCATCAAACACCTCCCCTTTTCTCACTCCTTGCATGCCTGGTGTGCTCTTGCACTGTAACCCTGCAGACACCAGCTGACTACAAGAGCTGCACAAGTTACCCTCCTTGCCTATTGTTTGTTGCAGTAATTCATTCCTGGATGGAAAAGCACATGTAGAAAAGTGTTGCTATGACACTAGATGACAAAGAAAGTCCTATAGCCAAAATGTTTTGCACCAGAGAGGCTGTAAGTTGATCCTCCAATTGCAAGACACACAAAATGAAGCGTTCCTTTATCTCTGGGATTCCAAGCATTTTCTCACCTCTGACTTTCACTTGGAATGTTGCTTTGTCATCTTTTGTTTCACAGCTGTAGCTCCCTTGGTCTTTCAGGGTCACATTTTTGACCATGAGCTTGCGGTGCGTCCCCTGGGAGATGATGGTTGTCCTCTGGTCCTGCTTCACCTCTATTTGATCTTTCTTCTATACGACAGCTCCGCTTGCAGCTGACACCTCACACACCAGCTCCAGGTCTTCAGAAGGACTGACTGATATTTCTGGAGTCGTTTTGGACTTGCTGACAAAATTAATGGCTTCATCTGAAGAAAAAAAGAGAAAGTGGTTTACATCCTGACTCAGGCTTATTCAGCACAGCATTAAGATACAGTTAGAACTGATTGTAATGTCTCTGCTCATTACATCTGGGGGATCAAGTTTCACCTCTGGAGGTACTCACATACAAACGTGTGCTTGATTCTCCTGTGTAAGGAAAGAGTAAGTTCTATGCAGACAGTTCTTATTTCTTCTAATCAATTCTGTATTCTGCACATGTTCTTCTGAAGCTAAAATGAAGGCAGCTAAGTAACCTGTTTGCAATACATGAACAAACCAATTCAACACCTTGTCTCTAAGCTAACAAGCAGCGTTTGATGAGCACATCAGTATTTCATGCCCTTCATTCCATCCAGACTGTATTGGCAATAACTATGCTGGTATTAACAAGGATAGCAATTACAAGCAAAATGGTAGAAATACAGAAGATATAAGGAAAAGGGAACTCACCAGAGCTGAGGCGATCCTCCCTGGTGAGCGATCTCCAAGAGATGCTGCCTCAGTGAGGGTCAGCCCTTAAATGAGGTCTCAGAGGAGGTGGAGTCGAACTCCACCCCTCCAGGGAGCACAGCTACATAACTTTCACCTGTGCTCCCACAGCTGACCCCACACTTGCCTCAGCTGATCAATCAGTGGTTCACATTGTGATCTCCCATACACTCCACCCCTTCACAACGTGAACCAATGATTAGGTGAGTTCCCCTTATTACAGAGACCCAATCACGACGCTGATACAATCTCCCGTCGCATTAGATGTTGATATTATTCAAATGATGATGATTGGATGGGTGTTTATGATCTTCCATGGGCCAGTGCTTGATAGATGTTACCGGAGACAAATCATCTTGAAGTGCAGGTCCGTCTGCGTTTCATCAGTCCAGAGTAATGGTCCTAGAGGCTTAGAATCAATCTTAAGGGGAGTAATATAGATGTTTCAAGGGTACTAGGAGGGGAAGATCCGCCCTCCAGGGCAAGATACAGGCCGTATTCTTATCTTGGGTCAATACTTCTGCTTGTACTGGATTATGTCCCGGCCTCCGATACCATACCCTCTGGCCAGATATCTGTGGCTGTATAACTATATCTGGCACCAGAGGAGGAGTCTTGATCTGCCATAGGGACATAATAGGTGTTCCTTTAGCAAAAAAGGCCGGAGTATTGACCACGATGTCAGTAGGCCATGTACCTATCACCGAGGGGGTGACTGAACCTCCCACCTCCAATAATCTCCCCCAAGGTGCAAGTAGGCCACACCATTTGGGTCCTACCTGCACCTTCCAAGGCCAATTTATCTTATGGATTCCCGGTTCTAAATTCTCAGGGGCAGGGAGCAGAAGATTATTTTCAGTACCAACCTGCGGTTTTACCTTATTATCGGTGCCTGTAATTTGGATCCTAAGAGGGGAGGCCCATATAGTTTGTAACATTTTCAGGGCACTGGGTCTGCCATCCCGAGGTCTTTCATTCAGGTCCCGCACGGTTTCATATAATCTTTTTGTCCACCCCTGCAGGGACTGAGAGTCTGTTTTCAGGGCAGCCTTAAGGATACCATTATAACGTTCAATAAGGCCTGCCCCTGTTGGGTTATATGGCAGGTGGAATCGCCATTCAATGTTGTTTTCTTCTGCCCAGCGCTGTATCATCGCTCCAGTGAAGTGAGTCCCTTGGTCACTCTCGATAACTTGAGGTGTCCCGTATGCAGACATCAGTTTAGTAAGTGCCTTAATTGTGTATGCTTGATTTGCCTTTGGTACAGGATAGGCTTGCAGCAGTCCACTTACAGTGTCAACGCAGGTCAGGGCATATCTCGCCCCCTCAGACCGAGGGAGGGGCCCAATGTAGTCGACCTGCCATCTCTGAAGAGGACTATATCCTCTAGCAATGTGGGATGTTGTTTCAGGCAACGGTCTCGGTCTCATCTTTGAGCAAGCATCGCAATCCTGACATGCTTGAACGATATCAGATAGTTGTACAGGCAGCCCCCATGCTTTAGCAGCTGCCCACATTATCTTCTGTCCAGCATGCCGTAGCTTCTGATGTAACCAACGGGCAATATTTTCAGATTGTGAATTCTCAATCCATCGGATTCGGGCCAGTGTGTCAGCTTCATCATTTCCTGGTGACTGCAAGGGTTGATGACCAGAGACATGGTAGACACATACTGTCCTGTGTTTGACCGTATTCCAAATGTCTACCCACATGTCTTTACCCCAAATCGGTCGGGCGTGGATAGTCCATTCCTGGGTAGCCCATTGCGTAATCCACAGAGTGAGCCCCCGGTACACAGCCCAACTATCTGTACAGATGTTCAGGACGCCGTCACCAGGTTCTTTAGTTATAACCATCCACACGGCTCGCAATTCTGCCCATTGGCTGCTTTGACCATCCCCCTCATCAAACCAGATGGTCTCAGTAGAGGGATGGTATGCTATTGCTCGCCACTTGCTCGGGTTGCCTCTGCTGGACCCATCCGTATACCAGGCATCTTCAGGAATAGGATATCTTCCTTCCTGAACGGGACTCTTCTCTGGTGGAGCAACCATCGGTTCTTTTGATGTATCACTGTGATACGTCACTGGGCCTAGGATCTTCTGTAGTTCTTCTTTAAGTGGAGATGAAGACAGACTGCTTCTCTGGCTTAGATAGGCGACCCATCGTGCCACCGTTTGTGCTTGGGCCACCCCCGTCTTAGGAAGGTGAGTCAAATCTCTCACCCACCCCTGGATTGGTAATGAAGTCTTAACTATGACCTCTGCTGTTTGCGTTATCGGCTCTACTGCTTGTAATGCCGAATAGGCAGCCAATAACTGTTTCTCAATCATGCTATATCGTTCTTCTGCTCCGTGCCAAACCTGAGACCAGAATCCAATGGGGGTTCGAACAGAACTCTGGCGTTGCCACAGGCCCCAGCCAAAACCATCTTGAGTAACATGAACATCTAGTTCAGCTGGGAGGGTCGGATCAAATATACCCAACGCCTGAGCTTGTTTAACTGCCAGTTTTGCCTGTTGGAAAGCATCCTGTTCTATCTTTCCCCAATTCCATGATTGACCCTTCTTTGTAAGCTTGTATAATGCCCTTAATAGCTGAGCTAAATGAGGTATAAAGGAGCGCCAATACCCCAATATACCCAAACATTCTTGCAATTGTTTTGATGTTGTAGGGACTGGAAACGCTTGGACTTTATCTACTACCGCACTGGGTAGTACTTTGGTTTTCCCGGACCAAATTACTCCCAGGAATTTTACAGATAGCCCCGGACCTTGCACCTTCTGTGGGTCTATAGCCCACCCTCTTTTCTGCAGGTAAGCTATCAACAAATCTGCTGCTTGTCTCACCGCCTCTAACGAATCGGATGTTAACAGGAGGTCATCAATATAATGATATAAATTGACATTATTTGGCTTTTCCCACTTAGCCAGATCACGTGCCACTAAATTATGACAAAAAGTGGGCGAATGTACGTACCCTTGGGGTAGGACCTGGAAAGTCCATTGCCTCCCTTCCCATGTAAATGCAAACTGATCTTGCGATTCTTCACTGATTGGAATACTGAAGAATGCATTCGCCAAATCCAAGACACAGTGATATGTTTTGATTTCCCTGCTTAGTGTGTCCATTAGGGAGGCAATATTGGGTACAGCCGCATGAACAGGTGGCGTGACCTTATTTAATTCCCTATAGTCTACTGTCATCCTCCATGTTTCATCCGGTTTTCGCACTGGCCATATTGGGGAGTTATATGGGCTATGTGCAGGCCTTATAATACCCACTCTTTCTAATTCCTGCACCGTCTTTGTTATTTCATCCTGCCCACCCGGGAGTCTGTACTGTTTCACATTAGTAATCCGGCGTGGCTTCGGCAAACAAATAGGCTCATGTTTTGCATGGCCTCTCAATATTGTCTGGATTGCCCGGATACTAATGCATCTCTGCCGCAATCGGAACTCTCCCACTGTTGTATGGAGAGCCAGACCCCACAGGATATCAATTCCTAATATATACTCTGGAATTGGGGCAATGGATACCTTGTACTCCCGTGGTGGAAGACGCCCGACCCCCAGTTTTACCCAGGTTTGGGTGACCGGAATGGTTTGTCCCCCAAAACCTCCAATCATCACTCTATTACCTTTAAATTTAGTTGGGTCTCCATATATTATAGATGTCTCTGCCCCGGTATCAACTAGGGCCATAACCTTCTGTATATTCTTTCGGGACCAGTATATCGTCAGTTCCACATAGGGCCTCCGGTCCCGTCTAGAGGCCCTAGGAGGACTGACATCCCTCGTCAAGCCATGAACTGAGCCAGATTCAAGTCTTTTACCTCCGATACCTCCGGTGTCATAACCCGAGGCACCTTCTGAGAGGTGGCTTCTTTTTCCTATTTGGAACTATAAAATCTTCTAAATTCCATGTTGTTGTTGGTCGCCGCTCTATAAATCTTATCCCTGGCCTTTTGGGTTTATTCTGAAATTTTTGTTCATCCTTCAGTTGCTTCCACAACTGAAGGAGAACCTGATTGGGCTGCCCATCAATTTTTGAAAACTGAACGCCTGCCCGGAGCAGATCATTAAACATTTGTTTCCGGGATACCCTAACAGGTCCTGCCCGAGAAGTTCGCGGGGCCGATCTTCTGGCTCGCACTATTGGAAAAGCCTCGGCATCCTCAATCACCCTGATATTGCGCTTAGCTCGTAAACGCTCAGTTTCTCCGAGGTCTGCTACCAATTGGGCGGCTTGTTGGACTACTGCCTCTGCGGATACTACTGGATTAAGTATGGAAACCAAGGTTCCATACATATGAGAGGGTGCTTACTGTAAAATTAGGTCCCTCATTCCCGCAGAAAACTTAACCATATCAGGGCTATCGAATGTGTCTTCGTAGATAGCCTCTCTCATACCTAATTCGCGTATATAATTTTGAAGGTCTTCCATAGAAGACCACATCCCTGTGTTTACTGGCATGTCAGTTTTATTTGTCCACACCATGCGGCAAGCAGCCATTATCCATTCTACAATTGAATGGTTTTCTTCAGGGAACTGAGTCCCAGCATACAGTCTCTGCCGAAGGGCAGGATGTACTGTTATTGTGGCCAACTTAGATACTTCGGGGCCACTAACCAGTACACTATCTGCCCCTGAATCCCATAACCGTAATAACCAAGCCGGAACACTTTCCCTTGGCCTTTGCCTAAATCGTTGCACTAGGTCCATGAGTTCAGTAGGCGTATATGGACGGGCTGTTACATGTAAAACAGATTCGGCAGGGGGCCATTGATCAGGAGGCACTCCTGCTGGTCGATCTTGAATTTTCTTTGTTTTTTGAGTTATTACTGGACGGACTTCTAGTGAGTCCGTCTCAGATGGTTTTTCTAGATCAGATTTAGTGATCTTATTTTGATTCATTTCTTCAGGATCTTGATCGTCATTAAATGAAATGTATCTAATTTGAGGGTTGGAGGAAGAAAATGACGGTTTTTTTCCTGTCAATAGATTGATCTCACCCTCCAATTTTTCAATACGGGCCTTTAACAATTCATTTTCATGTGCAATGTTGTTTGATTTTATCTCTGCCCGATTTAAAGCATTTAATAATGGCCAGGCTGCCATAGATGCAGCCATTCGCTTTTCTTTTGTAATTAAGATATCTTTTTGTAGTCCTAGAAAGTAATCAGTTAGACAATAGGCGTCCATGTTATTTGGTACTCTTAAAGGGCCCCATTGTTCAATAATTGTTGCTAATTGGTAATATGGGGACGCCTCAAAACCTGGAATTTGTCCAGGAAGGCATGTCCCTAAGGGGGTGGTCTTCTCCCCCTTGTACCAATTAAAGATTTTCCACACAAAGGACATTTTTTTTTTTCCTTATATTTCTAGATGCCAAGTCAGTGGCTCCTGCCTGGCTTGCCAAATGTATTGGCAATAACTATGCTGGTATTAACAAGGATAGCAATTACAAGTAAAATGGTAGAAATACAGAAGATATAAGGAAAAGGGAACTCACCAGAGCTGAGGTGATCCTCCCTGGTGAGCAATCTCCAAGAGATGCTGCCTCAGTGAGGGTCAGCCCTTAAATGAGGTCTCAGAGGAGGTGGAGTCGAACTCCACCCCTCCAGGGAGCACAGCTACATAACTTTCACCTGTGCTCCCACAGCTGACCCCACACTTGCCTCAGCTGATCAATCAGTGGTTCACATTGTGATCTCCCATACACAGACAGAACCTGCCTGAGGAGCAAGCTGATGGCTGTCAGCTACAGGCAGACCTAGCTTTGTACTGCATTTCTTAGAGCAACAACTGTTGCTTTCAGTCACTGAATATACCAAGGCCAATTACTATGCCAGGAACATTTATGGCATCAGTGAACAAAAAATGCGTTAAAAATTGTAATAGACAGGAGCCATTTATTCTTTTATAACTAGGTGACCAAAGAACAACAGTCCTTCTAGAGTCAAGCTGTTAAGAACTAATAGCATCAATCAGTATCACATAGATAGATTACTTCCCTGCCCTAAGACCATCTTGCGACCATTTGGTGCTCCTAATTAAGCCCTCTTGATGGCATTTTGTCTGAGCCATGCGACATTTTGTGATAGGAGTTACTGCTAGTGTTCCCTTAACCCTACACCAAAGTAGGAGGTATCCATTCTCAGGGAATCATGCAGGCTTCCTCTGTATTTGATGCTCAGAGACAGCCCCAGAACTTTTTAAATCTTAGCTTAGCTCTCATCCAATAATGTTCATCAAACAGTGCAACTTGTCCTTTGGGGATGCCTTTGTTCTGCATCAACCAGTTCCAACGGAGTCTTCTTGGCTTGTTTTAGATCAGTTTTTCAACAGATAAAGCCAGGGTCTTTGAATTACAAAGTGAAATTGCAGAATGCATGATTCTCAACCAAACAGAACAGCAGGTGGGATGCAGGGTGAATACCTGAACCAACACCACCTGCAAGCAATCCTTCAATATCTTAGGAATCTCTAGCCACCCCAAATCCAGTGTTGTGCTTGATCTATCATCTCTGCTGAGTTTTTAGCTAAGCTGATGGTGAGCATCACGGTGGTGATGGGTGAGCAGTCAGACTAGAGGGTCTTAATCAACCGTAAGGATCCTGTGATCAGAGGAACGTGAATGTGCTGTTAAAGGTCACAAGCGCTGCACTGCAGCATGAGCATACACAGCGAAAGGCTTTCAGTAGAGCTTCAGTTCATAAATGAGGACTGGGTTATGGAAAATAGGCTCAAGATATAAAACAGAAAACAGATCTTAACGCCAGGTTCTGTGAATGCAACCAGCTGAATTTCACAGATATTGAATTTCAATGACAATTTCTTGTGTTATTTTACCCTCCAGCTCCATCCTGAACAGGAACACGTCAGTGACAAGCATTACTCCTCCAGGCTTGACCTAACAGTGCTTTACTTGCACTATGAGCTAATGGCTGTGCTTACAGCACCTCAGGGAGACACCTCAGAGATCACAATGTCCTTCGGGTACAGCAGGAGACACTCAACTCTCCAAATGTGGAGTTTAATTTGTCCAAAGAGGAGACAGGATTCCCATGCTAATAACTTAGGACCATTTCAGTCATAGGTTTAAAGATGATGTAAGTGCTGAGGCAATGCATGAACTAGATGAATGAAGCCCAGATGTCAGGGCTCAAGTCGTGACTCCAGCCCCAGCTGGAGCTAAGGCTGTCTTGAATTCATCACAACACAGTTACATTATTTGCTCATACTGTGGATTTGCATAGGGACAACAGGAAGGTCAGAATTGCTTCAATAGAGCTATGCAATCTTTGTCCTAAATACTGGAAACCCACAGCGTTGGACAAATAAAATGAATTAAGTCTGAAGTGCTTTACATGGATTGTGATCCTATGTTTGCCTCACAAACTTACCTGAGACTTTCCAATCAAAAATCAGAGTGTCATCTCCAATTGTGTAGATGTATGTTCCCTCGTCTTCTTTCGTTACAGCTGAAGCCACAAGCTTATGCAGTTTCCCTTTATCTTCCATTGTGAATTTCTTACTGGTCTTGATTTCTTTGCCATTTTTGTACCACTTCACCATGACATTGGCTTCAGAGGTCTCAGAAACAAATTCAGCTTGTTTTCCAGCAACGGCCCTGATTACTCCTCCACTTGTCTCTTTGATTACGAAGTTTGCCAGTGCTGAAACAAAATATGAAGACACAAAATACATATGATGGTAAAGAACTGCAGGGACATTGGTGACCATGAGGCATTCATTTATCATAAGATCAAACGTGCACGTTTAATCCTAGTTCTAATTGCTAGATTCTAATTCAGAAGCTGGCAAATTGGCAGCTTTTATAAACCACGTGCCAGATTACCTTATCTCCACAAGTTGAAGGACGTACACTGTACAGGGGACAGAGCCAAAGGAAGAAGCCCAAGGCTTCAAGAAAATGTCTAAAATAGGAAAACTGAGGAAAGAATTGGAACAAGCAAACTAGAAGGAAATCAATGGAGGGGGTATCTATTACTGCACTGTAACCCCCTGGCAAACAAATCAAGCCTAAAAGATAGAGATATCACTTAGGACTGAAAAGAAAAAAGAAAAAAAAGAATTCCTTTATGGAAATTAATTGGAGTGCAAAAGTTAGATGATAAAACTGGCCCTTATTAACACACAGTGGAATAATTGACTTCAAAGATTCAAAATCTCACCACTGTCTTAGCCAAAAGTTCAAGCCTAAGTCCACGGTCCTATTTTACTGAGGGTAATTGAGCTTGTTTTCCAACTTCTTGTTAACATATCATTTCAAAACAGCGCACACAACTGAGTTGGGTCTGTTGAGACAGCGCAGTCAGAGCTGCTAAAATCAAAGTCTGGATTATGCATGCATTTGTTCTGCAGTTCCAAGAACACGCATGTATAATACAAATTCAACAACGTTCTACAGAATGCCTGTATTTAGGAGCTCGAGAGCCAGCTGATGGACACTGGGATGACTGAGATCCTGTCAATACATTTAACTCCATCCTATCATACAGTCAAATTTCATTCATTTTTTCAGGAACTGTCTCTTATCATTGTAGTCCTGTCACCACTGCTGGATGTGAGCCCAACCACACAAAAGCAGCTGCTGGTTTTCACTGCAGATACTGCAGTAAGGAGAAACAGCCTCCAGACTGGACCAGCTGAGCGTGGCCCTACCAGGATTTGCTCCAAAGGTCTTATTACCAGTAGTGCTTCCCGATGAAATACATGGGGGTCCTCCTTTGATTCCAACCCCAACCCACCCCACCATGCCCCCTGATAACATCCATCAGGGCCACATCTCGACAGCTCCTGAACACCTCCAGGGATCCCACCACCTACCTGGGCAGCCTGTGCCAGTTAATTCTATGGGCAGACCTGCCAGTATGAAATATTATGCTAACATGACAAAGAGAGAGAAGAAAAGCAAAATTAAGACTAGCTGACAAGCCTTGGCAGGAAGTTCTGCTCTCCATCAATTTAGTCCCTGTGACTCTTCACAGGTGTTTTCTACATTTGGGATCACTGCTACAAAAAGAGATGTTGACATCATCTCTTGTGGCCACCCTGACAGAAGAGCAGGAAGGCTGGGATGCTCTTTTTCCTGTCTTTCCCTTGATTTCCTCTATATCTTAGGGACGAATCACAGGACAGAACACAGAAATCAAATGGCTCTACAAAGCAGATTGGCCAGTTCAAGTCAAAACAGCCACTGAAAACACCCCAGATGCTGTCTGACAACAGCTGGACTGTCGGGGAGTCAGGTGAATGCAGTCTGCTGGCCCTGGGCAGGAAGAGGACAGCCCAGACTGTCACATACCTTTCACTGAAAGCTGATAGAGCATTTTATCCCCCTCACAGATGCACTGATAACTTGCAGCATCATCCATTGAGTCGTTGTGAATTTTCAGGGTGTGTTTCTTCCCCACAGTTTGCAGTTCATAATTTTCACTGGCCTTGAGCTCCTTCCCATCCTTCATCCACTCCACAGTAGCGCCTGTGTCTGAAAGCTCAGCCTGCAGTTTGGCTTCCTCACGCAGCCAAGCGCAGATCTTTTCTACATCTTTGCTCTTCTTGGTAAATCTCACTGCAGCACCTGTCAGGAGCAAAGGCCGCGTTATTTCAATTTATATCAGGCTAACGTGGTCAATGTTTGCTGCAACATCTCTGAAAAAGTATCACCTTCTGTTCCTGCACTCATCATTGTGTCAGTGCTGAGCAATTCACGATATTTCATTTGGTCTTCTTGCTGGATTTACTAAGTAAAAATCAACCAAACATCTCCTTCTACTGATTAATAATGCTCTAAACATGCTTCTGCAGAGGTTTCCACCCAATGACAAACAGGTCCTCCCATCATGAATGTTTATTTGTTCTACTTTGTCATGCAAAGCTGATTGATAGAGATATTATTGGAATGATTGCTCCCCTACTTCTAAACTATTCCAGTGCAATCAGAAAGGCTGTCTGAACCTGCAGCTGAAAGTACTTCTCTATGGTCATGCAGTGGTAAACCTGGTGACTGAATGCACTGGCCAATAGCTGTGAACTGCAGACGTTCATCAGCTGGCATGCTTGCACGTTGTTGTAAGGTCAATAGTAAACATGGCATCCCCTCCAGGTACAGCTTCACCAGTTGTTAGGGGGGATTTCACAGCCAGGACTGGGTCTGAGGAAGAACATGTATGTCTTAATGCTCTTTAGATGCAAGTCTGGTATCTCATTTAGAGATGGAAGATTAAATCATAGGTACATTTCTACTTCTCCCTTTGCATGAGTGCTAGAAGAAGCACTTCTGTGCTTAAGATCTGTTACAGAAAGTTCTGCCTCTTGCACATGTGAGATATCAAAAGATAAGGATATTCATGTCTCTGTCACAGAAACAACTCGTATCACTTTAGTGGTAGCTGGAGGTTGATAGGAGATAGGAGAACTAGGAATAAAGGAAAGCCTTTGGTGTGTTAATGCACTGCTAACCTTAAAGTCAAAGGAAGCATCTTTAGGGAACCAACACAGCTGCTCAGCACACACTGACCCATTTCCATTGGGGTTTTTGTGCTTACCAAGGTGCACGCTCCCTGGGAATTCCAGAGACGGGCTCTGTCCATGCGCATTGACTGCAGACACTCGGAACTGATCATCAGCCTCTTCAGACAGATTGCTCACCGTGAACTCTGGGACAGGGACATGAGACTCGTGGCACCTCACCCAGGTGAAGCCAGTTAGTTTCTTGCATTCCACAATGTAGCCATCGACTGGAATGGGGCGGTGCATCTTCGGAGGGGACCATGCCAGCGTCACTGAGGTTTCTGTTTTATTTTTCACCACGGGGTCAGTTGGGGGCTGGGTGGGAGGTTTTCTGGGAGCTGAACAGAAATAAATTTCAGAAATATTAGCATAAGGTCATGTAGGCTGGAAAAGACCTTCAAAAGACCTTCAAAATCAGCAGACTCAACTTTCAGCATGACCTACTGAGTCCCACCATTAACTACTGTGGTACCTGAGGACATACATGACAAGCTTATTCCTGCAGGTATTTACATAGTGAATATATTCACCCTCTGGTTGCTTTGGAACATTTTAGAGGTTAAAATCCCATCAGACTTTTTCACTGTGTGCAGCCACTGATACAAGCAGGAGGCTGGGAATTACCTGATGGGCTCTAGTTACAGACTACTGACACAGTAAAGGATTGATTTCATTTAATTTTGGCCATCAGAAAGTTTGGTGTCTGGTTTCAGTCACCCATCTGGACTCCAATTATAATCATATGGAGAACAGCACATTCAGGAGAACTCATCTCAATAAACCTGAATGAAATCACAGAATCATAGGATCATGGGAGGGCTTGGGTTGGAAGAAACCTTCAAGATCATTAAGTGCTAGATGCCAAAGGTCCCACTAACACAGTATTAAGCCAAAAGCTAGATGCTGGAATCAGATCTCCTGACCTTACCATCAGAAACTGAGATGTCATATTTTGCTCAGAGGTGCCTGCTTGTAGGAGGGACAGCTTCCGAGCTTTTTCTGCTCCAGGAACCAGCTCGAGCTTCAGAATTTAAACAGCAGTCAGAAATTAAACTGAGCTTTGTCACCTCCATCAAATAGAAGGAGTGGTTGGGTGGTACAGCTTTCCAAATCGCTTAGAAACTGTCACAACAATCAGATGCCTACCTTTTCTTTTTTAACTTGTTAATACATAGAGCTTAATAGCATCAGAATGCTCCAAGCACTTCAGACAACAGGACAGCTGTAAACCCTTCTTTAAGGATTCCTTTGTTTAACCACTGAGTAACTGTAATTCAGTGGTGCTGGTAGGAGAAGGGAAGTCCTAATCTTCCCAGATGGTGAACAGAGTTGATGTTCACATGCAGACTGGTGCTGCAGCAGAGCCAGAAACCACTCATTTGGGAAACACAGCACCAAGAAAATAATGGGAATAGCTTCATAAAATCAGGAGCTTCACTCAAATTTCATGTCAGATCTATAATTCTTCCTATTTTCAGGAAGAAATGATTTCCCTTTTTCTTGTAGTTTTATTTTCTTTTCCTTTCCAGCAAGCAGCTTTGTAGCTTACAAATTGTTTTCTAATCACCTCCTGGTGTGGACAAATCACACAGGTCTGACTCCATGTTTTACATAGTTAGCATATTATATTTGTTCCACTATGGAACTGTACAGTCATAGAATGGCCTGGGTTGAAAAGGATCCCAAAGATCATCCAGTTCCAACCCCCTGCTATGTGCAGGGACGCCATCCACCAGACCAGGCTGCCCAGAGCCACATCCAGCCTGGCCTTGAATGCCTGCAGGGATGGGGCATCCACAGCCTCCTTGGGCAACCTGTTCCAGTGCGTCACCACCCTCTGAGTGAAAAACATCTTCCTAAGATCCAACCTGATCCACAACCCCTACACACCCTCAGAGCCCCCTAGAGCCCCTAGTCCTCCTATTGCCCACCACAGCCCCATATGCCCACTAGAGTCCCCCTCAACTCTCTTTACAGGCCCTGCACAGCTCTATATAACAGTCTTATAGAACTACCTCTAGTAGAAGCAATCTCCACACAGAGATCCTTTCCCAGCACACTGCGCCACGGGGGGAGCAAAACGGGGGGGGGGCACATACACACACAGCGCCGGGGGGGCCCGTAACCGACCCCCACCCATCCTTTAAAGGGGTGGGGGGTCCGTTTTAATGGGGGGGGGGGCGAGATCACCTTCACCCCCCACCCCCCCATCCCCACCCCATCCTTTAAAAGGGGGGTGTCCATTTTGGTGTTGGGGGGCAGTGACAATCCGCCCCCCCACCCCATCGTTTAAAGGAGGGGGGGTCCGAGACCACCCCCCCCACCCCATCTTTTAAGGGGGGGGGTCAGGGGCTCATGGGGGGCAGCACATCGTGCACAACATTGTGGGGGGGGGGGCTTTAAAAGGGGGGGGTTACAAAAAGCATAGCTCTCAACTATAGATGGGATTGGGGGGGGCTCAATCGATGGGGGGGGGCCCTTCATGCAGGGGGGGCACAGCGTAAGTCAGCGGCTTTGAGGGGGGGTGTTGGGGCTGTTTGGCCTTTGGGGGGGTTATTGTGTGCCCCACCCCCACCACCCCCACACACAATGGGGTGTTAATGTGGGGGGGGGGGGCTTAGATTAGTTGCGTTCCCTATAGCACTGCCCCCCCCCGTCATTAACCCCCCCGCTTTATCCTTACGGCTGAGCCCCCCCCGACAGCGCCCCATTCATCTTGATGGGGTGGGGGGTTTGTCACACGACCCCGGCGCGGCTTACGGCACATCGTCGACCCCACCCCACCCCCCATAACCCCACCCGGGGGGGGAGGGGGCGATGTGGTGAGTGGGGGGGGGGTTCCGGAGGTGGGGGTGAGCAAAGCGCAATATGGGGGGGGGGGTCCTATAACTGGAGGGCAGCGGCTGCACAAAGAGCCCGCGGGGGTCGGAGAGCAGCACTTTGGCTGGGGGGGGTCCACGGGGTCCGGGGGTAATGCTGCCCCACCCCCTCCCCCACCCCCCACTGCCGACCCCCCCCCCGCGTTGCCCCCCCGCCCCAACGTCAGCTCCTGCGGCAGCTCCTCGTCGCTCTCCTCCTCCTCTTCCTCGTCTGGGGGGTCAATATGTGGGGGGGGGGGTCCCATCGGGCAGCGGCAGCTCCGCCGGCTCCGATTGGCTGAGCCGCAGTGCGCGGGAGCGGCTGTTGTGTGCCGGTCGGTGGAGGGGAGGCTCTTCATGGAGCTGCCCCGCAGCCAACAACAGCCTGAATGAGATCCTGGAGTCCCAGACACTGGAGGATGAGCTGGGAAAGAGCAGAGGCTCCCCACAGAAGGGCAAATCACGTCTGATAACGTGAGTGTGGAGCACAGCCAGCCCCTTCCTCACATGTGTGGGGCTTCCATGTTCCTCTGTGCCCATTGCAATGTGCCACCCCAATCCTGCTGCCCAGCCAGGAGTGGATGGGATGAGCAGGTTGGGATGCACAGAGCAGTGCTCAGACATTGCTGGGACATTTGTGCACTGCTGTTGAGCTTCCCTTTGTGCAGCAGGGGAGAGGATGGAGGTTTACAGGTGGATGGTTGTTATTTCTATGGCATTGCACAGGTGGTAGAACCATGTCCATTCCCAAACTTATTCCAGGGCATGCGGGAATTTGTGCAGTTGTAGTTCCTGAATTGTGCTATTTAAAACCCTCCTGTAAATGGGGATGTTTTGTAATGCCTGCTGGGGCTGCAGGCAGCATTGCCTTCCTCCTTAGGGGGCAGGTTTAATCACAAGCCTCCCTATTTCCTATCACAAACGTCCTACAAACCATGTCTGGGCATTGCTGTCTCGGCCTGGATCTCAGCTCCTGAGACTGTCAGATGTGAAGCAGCAGCAGCTGGGACAGGGCTGGCTCTGTGTGCCCTCTCTGGGTCTGTGGGCACAGAGTGGGGCAGAGGGATGACTGTGAGAGGGAGGAATTGCCCAGCCACAAGAAAGAGGAAATCAGCTGAAAAGGGGAGATTTGAGAAGCACTGAGGCTGTGGCTGCTTTGACAGTAAGAAGAAACCAAGCTGTCACTGTGCAGATGGGAACTCCAGTAGGAGAGCTGTGGTGGCTTTACAGATGGCAGACAGCAGCTGGAGTGTAGAGCCAAGGGTAGGGGGGGGATCTTCCTCTTAGCAATGCCATGCAAAGAATGATGCAGACTCCTGCAGGATCGGCTTTGCTGTGTGACCCTGGGTGGAAGCAGCTGGAAGGTCTCAGCCCTTCTGCATTATCCCAGGAACTGGGGCAGTGCTCGGTCTCATCCCACCTCTGCTAATAGCAAATGCAGAATCCCTTATCTGAGTGCCCTTTTCTCTCATGTAGAGTCACCAACCCTGGGAAGTTCACAAAAAGTTTGGGTGTTGTGTTGAGGGATGTGATTTAACTGGGAAGTATTGGTGATGGTTGGACTGGATGATCATAAGATCATCCAGATCATAAGATCTGAGATCATAAGATCATAAGATCATCCAGGTCTTTTCCAACCTTGAAAATTCTATGGAGTTGTAGCAGATTGTGGGGGTGTAGGTGTGGTATATATATGTACACAGATGGGAATATCTGTATGGAAAAGATAGATCCATGTGTGTTCTGGGCTGCACTGAAAAAGGGGTGGCCAGCAGGAGAGGGAGGTGATTGTCCACTCCTGCTCAGCTCTTGTGAGGCCATATTTGCAGCACTGTGTCCAGGCCTGGGAAGGATGTGGAGCTGTTGGGGGGGGTCCAGAGGAGGGCCACTGTGATGATCAGAGGGCTGGAGCAGCTCTCCTATGAGGAAAGGTGGAGGGATCTGGGCTTGTTTAGCCTGGAGAATGGAAGGCTGTGGGGAGACCTCATTGTGGCCTTTGAGTACTTGAAGGGAGCGTATAAACAGGAGGGGGAATGGCTGTTTATGAGGGTGGATAATGATAGGACAAGGGGGAATGGTTTAAAACTGAGACTGGGGAGGTATAGGTTGGATCTTAGGTAGATGTTTTTTGCTCAGAGGGTGGTGACACACTGGAACAGGTTGCCCAAGGAGGCTGTGGATGCCCCATTCAAGGCCTGGAGGCATTCAAGGCCAGGTTGGATGGGCTCTGTCCATGAGCATTGACTGCAGACACTTGGAACTGATCATCACCCTCTGCAGACAGATTTACAGCCCCTGCACAGCTCTATATAACAGTCTTATAGAACTACCTCTAGTAGAAGCAATCTCCACACAGAGATCTTTTCCCAGCGCCCCTTTGTGACATCATAATGCCCCTTTGTGACATCATAACACCCTTTGTGACATCATAATGCACCTTTCTGACGTCATAATGACCCATTGTGATGTCTTAATGCCCCTTTGTGACGTCATAATGCCCTTTGTGATGTCATAATGCCATTTGAGACGTCATAAGGCTCCTTTGTTTTCATAATGCCTCTTTGTGACGTGATAATGCCTCTTTGTGACGTCATAATGCCCTTTGTGACGTCTTAATTCCCCTTTGTGATGTCTTAATGCTCTTTTGTGATGTCACAATACCCCTTTGTGATGTCATAACACCCCTTTGTGACATCATAATGCCCCTTTCAGACGTCATAATGACCCTTTTTGACGTCATAATTCCCCTTTGTGATGTCATAATGCTTCTTTGTGGTGTCATAACGCCCTTTGTGACGTCATAATGCCCTTTGAGACGTCATAATGCTCCTTTGTGATGTCATAATGCTCCTTTGTGATTCATAATGCCCTTTGTGATGTCATAATGCCCTTTCTGACGTCATAATGCCCCTTTGTGGTGTCATAATGCTTCTTTGTGAGGTATCTGTGGTGCCATTGATAATGAAGTGTGATGAACTGGAAGGCTTTCAGTAGAATTGCAGCCCTAACATAAACACTGACTTGAACTCTGGAATTCTGTGTAAAATCATTAGCTAGCTTGTGGTCCGGGTCTTCAAACCAAAGGCTGTGAGGTGCTGCTCTTGTTGACGCAGGCTGTGAAAGATGACTTGAGCTCTAAGAGTAATTTCCCTTCTGCTCTTTATATGAACGTCAAATCCACAATTAGAATATTAAGAAGATAATATAAAATTTTGTGCTGCTGGACTGAGGACTTCCATTAGCTGTTAGCCATAGTTTGGAACTTGCAAAGCAATCATATTGGAGCCTTGCTGGGCAACCTGCTCCAGTGTCTCACCACACCCACAGTAAAGCATTTCTTCCTAATATCCAATCCTAATCTACCTTCTTCCCATGTAAAGCCATTTCCCCTCATTCTGTTGCTACCTGCCCTTATGAAAAGTCCCTCCCCAGCCTTCCCTGTAGGCCCTCTTCAGATACTGGAAGGCCACTCTGAGGTCTCCTTGGAGTCTTCTCCAGGCTGAAGAGCCCCATCTCTCTCAGCCTGTGCACATAGTAGAGGTGCTTTCAGCCCTCTCTGATCACCTTCATGGCCCTCCTCTGGACCTGCCTGAACATCTCCAAGTCCTTCTTGTGTTGAGGGCTCCAGAACTGCGTGCAGTGCTCCAGATGGGGTTTCAATGAGAGGAGTGTGGAGGGGCAGCACCACCTCCCTCGACCTGCTGGTCATGCTTCTGTGCTTTAAGCTTATGCTTTAAGGTCCTATATGCTTTAAGGTTTAGATAGTGCAGTCGCCTCACCTCTTCAGGTTTATCTGTGAAGGTCCCTTCCAAGTGAACCGTGCTGATCCAGACAGTTCGGATTGCTCATTAAAGTGTTTTAGTAAGTTGGGCTGGTCCTACGAAGCAGTATGACTGCAGTAAGCAGTGTACATGGTGCGCTGTGAGTACTGCACACATTCCTCTTGGCAGCTTGTGGAACAGAAACTGTGCATTGTTTGGATTGTGTAAGTATTCCTGTTGGTCTCTTGTGATGCTTACCTTCTTAGAGCACCTTTCCTCGTTTGGCTCTACATATTTTGGTACCTTACTTGTTCTGTTTGGCTTAGCAGGGAAGGTCTTCTTCTGAAGCATCCTCAGTCTTGGTCTGGGCAGCATACTTAGAAATGACATGGACGTTACATGAGTGGGTGGTCAAAGGGGGGAAGAACTCACCTTTCTGATCTGTTTCCTTTTAGAACACAGTCCTGGAGAGGATTTGCTTTCCTTGTTTCCTGGAGACTTGGATTCTTAGATGGTTTTGACTGCAGCTATTTCTGATGTTAATTCCTTTTTCTGTACTTTAGTAGCCAAGTGCAAGTGGAGTGCTTTGGGAATTGTCTGAAGTTGCCAGGTTGCGTGTGATCACATATGTAACGTGGAGTTATGTGTGGTGCCATTGATAATTAAGTGTGATGAACTTGAAGGCTTTCAGTACAATTTCAGCCCTAATGTAAACAGTGACTTGAACTCTGGAATTCTGTGTAAAATCATTAGCTAGCTTGTGGTCCAGGTCTTGAAACCAAAGGCTATGAGGTGCTGCTCTTGTTGACGCAGGCTGTGAAAGATGACTTGAGCTCTAAGAGTAATTTCCCTTCTGCTCTTTATATGAACGTCATATCAACAATTAGAATATTAAGAACATAATATAAAAGTTGTTGCTGCTGGCCTGTGGACTTCCATTAGCTGTTAGCCATAGTTTGGAACTTGCAAACCAATCTTATTTAGACTTTAGTGGTGAAATCTTCTGATGAAATCTTCCTTCTAATTCTGCAAAAGAATCTCGGTGGAACATTTCTGTCTGAAAAGGCTCTGGCATATGAAGATGTGCCAGACTGCAGCCATGTGCCAGATGCGTTTGGATCCATGGAATTTTCTGATGTAGCTTCAGTGTTTGAAGAATCTCCACTCGATCTAAATACTCAGAAAACAAAGCAGGTGTGTGAAGATGTACAGCTAGTTTCTTACAGAAAAAATACAGCTCTTAATCTAGAAATCTGCTTCTCATTGTATCTAGTGCTTACTCCATATTTAAGTATCTAGTGGACCTTGACCAAAGGAAGATAAAGATAGAGCAAAGAAGTATGTTAAGCATAAATTTTGTTGCCTTCTACCTGTAGGCCATGGTTGGTTTGACGTGATCCCTAACTCCAGTGTTTGGTTTGCACAGAAACAGCAAGCAAGGGAACAAGTAAAGGAGTCAGTGAGGATTTTAAAACACAATGGGAAGCGATAAGGCACAGTTAATAAGATTCTGGAGTTAGGCTGGAGGTAGGCAGAGGTTGAAAGGTACCGAAAGAAATTCAATCTTACTGTGTTGGACAACAAAATCCACTGTGATATTATTCAAATTTTTAACTAAACCAAGTGATAATTCATATTTATGTTTAGATAAGCTGGTGAAGGTTAATCCTCAATGGAGAATTGAGATGAACAAATAAAAAAATGGTGTTTGACAGTCTATAAGAAACGAACTTATTCTAGGAGAGAATCAGAGTTTTCAACTGTTTTGTTCAATAGCCAAATAATGTATGATATTTTTATAAGCATTGTGTCTGACCTTCTCAGCTGTTAGAATTTCTTTGACAGTAACTTCTCCGGCTGTGATCAGAAAACCTTTTGTTCCGTCTCTGGCACCATTCGAGGCATGATACTCAACTGGGTGATATGGAATTCACACTGTCAACTCCAGTGACAAGAAAAGTGGCATCTAAGAAGCGTGCAAACACAGAGAATGTTGATGCAGAGTCAGTGTTAAGAAATGAGCTGCCCTTTGCATTTCCTGCTCCAAAGGCCTTCTTTTCGAAGAGCCAGACAGAGAAGCAAGTAGAAGGCATATCTTTTTAGGCGCCTACTTCCAAAGGTATGTTGTATCTAACAAATGGAAACCTAGAACATGTGTAGCTTAGGAATTTTTTACTTTTAATATGAATGCAGTACTTGTAGGTCCTAAAATTCTGAAAGGTTTCAGTGTGGGGTTTATTTGGTCACAGCACATACAGCTGCCATCCTGTACATCTGACAGTGCACTGCAAGCGGTTTAACCATATATCAGGGCATGGTACACGTCTGTTAATGATAGAAGTTCTCACAGTTTCACAAGGAGCATGCCTTGAGATGCATTCAGATAATGAGATAAGTGCTGTGTTCCTAAAACTAGCATGTGTCTCCACTCTCCATCGAGATTTAGTAGATAATTTCTTTAACAATTATGATGAGAGTTTTGTTTTGTTTTTATTTTTTTTCTGGGCTATTATTTTGAGTGAAAGAAAAGGGTATGCTTTTATTTAAGTGAGCTTTTGATTGCATCATGCTTCTAAATTAAATGTAACCTACTGAATTCCTCATGATAGCATACGAGTACTTGCGTGTATCTGTTCTCCCTAATAGAGGGAGAAGAGACTCAGTGAACCTGGACAGTGTTACCCAGGGTTGTGAGAACAGCTAAATGATTGTTGAGAACTGGTCAACTCGTGAGCCTGAGACCTGGGATCCTCCATCCTAGGGTGGAACTTTACTGGAGCACGTGGGTGCCACAGCAACAAAAGGACTGTGTACAATAGACTGAGAGTTTGCTGAGTTTCTTGGTTTACAGAAAGCACAACTAACTCAGCAGCAAGTGACGTATTTGGGATAGGAGATGACAGCTGGACTTTGAACCTTAAGGACTGCCAAGAAAGAAGCCATCTGCTCAACCCCTGAGCTGCAAACTGCCAAGGAACTCCATACGTTGCCAGGAATGACAGGAGGGTGCCAACCATGGATACACAGCTACGGACTGATGGTAAACTTGAAACAGCTTGAAGTGAGTAAGGGATATCCAGGGTGCACTGGTGCTCAATATTCAAGAAGCCCATCAATCTACACTGGGCCAAAGGATACCAGTTTTAATATCTCATGCAGTGTTTACTGTATTGGAGGCAAAAGGGGGACATTGGCTTTCACCCCACAGAATCACAGAATCACAGAATTACCCGGGTTGGAAGGGACCTCAAGGATCATGTAGTTCCAACCCCCCTGCCTAGCAGGGCCACCAAACATACGCCTTTACTAGATCAGGTTGCCCAGGGCCCCGTCCAACCTGGTCTTGAACACCTCCAAGGACGGGGCATCCACAACCTCACTGGGCAGCCTGTTCCAGGACCTAACCACCCTTCTAGTAAAGAACTTTCCCCTAACATCCAACCTAAATCTTCCCTCCTTCAACTTAAAACCATTTCCCCTAGTCCTGCTATTATCAGCCCTTTCGAAGAGTTTACTCCCCTCCTGGGAGTAAGTTCCCTTCAGGTACTGAAAGGCTGCAATGAGGTCACCCCGCAACCTTCTCTTCTCCAGGCTGAACAAACCCAACTCCCTCAGCCTGTCCTCATAGGGGAGGTGCTCCAGCCCCCTGATCATCTTCCTGTCCCTCCTCTGGACCCTTTCCAAAATCTCCATATCTTTTTTGTACTGAGGGCTCCGCACCTGGACACAGTACTCCAGATGGGGCCTCACAAGAGCAGAGTAGAGAGGGACGATCACCTCCCTATCCCTGCTGACCACCCCTCTCCTGATGGAGCCCAGGATCCCATTTGCTTTCCGGGCTGCCAGAGCGCACTGCTGGCTCATGTTAAGTTTCTCATCTATCAGGACCCCTAGGTCTTTTTCAGCCGAGCTGCTCTCAAGGACAACTCCTCCCAGCCTGTACAGGTGCCTGGGGTTCTTCCGGCCCAAGTGCAAAACCTTGCACTTTGCTGTGTTGAACCTCATTAGGTTCACCCGAGCCCAGCTTTCCAGCCTGTCAAGGTCCCTCTGAATGGCATCTGTTCACCCCAAAGATTCCCGAAATACCAGGCCATCCTGGTAGAGCAGGGTGATATAGAAATAATTGTAACTACTATTGCCAACCCAGTATCTTTCCTTAGCGGAACTCCCCTGGTGGAGAACCAGGATGACATCACTGCTTTGAAACAACTGATGCTGCACATTACATCCAGTCGGTTGGAGCTGAAGGACGAACCCTTAGAAGATGCAGAAGACGCCTGATTTACCAGCAGCTGCAGTTTTGTGAGACAAGGAGGCTGTAAGGCAGGACATGCAGTAACTGCTACTGAGCAGGGAATGGAAGCACAACCATCAGCCATGGGGACTACCCCTCAGAAGGCTGAAATAACTGCCTTGACGAGAGCCTTAATGATATGGACAGATGCTAAATATGTGTTTGGGGTGTCACACGCTCATAGTACCATCTGAAAAGAGCAAGGATTGCTCACACACAAGGAAAAGAGCGTGATGTAAATGTACCTATGTTGTAGGGCACAGTTCTCTATCCAGGCCCAAGTCTGTGTGGGTGTCTCCTCTATCCACAAAGCTGCTCACACTGCAGGAGGCACAGGCTGAGAGGAGAGGCCAGAGCAGCTCTCCCACTGTGACACGGAGCAGCAGGATACAAGTAAAGGAAGGCCCCACAGCTGTACTGGGAAGATTCCACACAGTCATCAATTTTTCATCTGAAAGGTAAAGAGGAATTCCCTTTTCTGCCCCTATCATCATTGGTCGGGTGAGTAGCAATGATGCCCGGTGTGCTTCCATCAATGGAGCAGAATAGGCGGAAGGCTGGGGTGCAGGCTGACCTCTGCTGAGGTGAGTGGGGGCTCAGGGTGTTGCTCAGTGGTAGATTTGTTCACACTGAGTTCTAACAGGAAACTTGCTCAACATCGAAGGCCTTGCAAAAGTCTGGCTGAGTGATGTCAGTTGCTTTTCCTTTCCCTACTGATGCTGTCACTCCACTGTAGAAGGCCACCAAAGCGACCAGGCTGCATGTCTCCGTTTCCGCTGTTTCTCCATTTCCTTCTTGTTGCTCCCTGTAACCAGCAGGTTCAGCCATGCTGCTTTCCTGCCTCCTCTACTGTGTTTCGTGTGGTCGGGATGGAGCTCAGAGCTCCAGCTCTGAGTAAGGTTTTCTGAGAAAGTTACCATCTCTTTTCCATTCCTTTACCCCTAAAAACAGTTTTCCAGTGTCTCTCATGCAAGAATTCTTTGAACAGCCTGCAGCTGACTCTCCTGAAGCTCAGGATCCTGACTTTGCTTTTTGCCAGGCCTGCATTCCTTGAGATGAGGAACTCTAGGAGGGCATGGTCACTACAGCCCTGACCACCTCCAGTCTTAACCCCTGCTGTGCACCATGTCCAGTAATGCTTCCCTTCTGCTTGGTGTGCTTAATACTTGACCCACAAAGTTATTGTCAGTGCACTCCAGCAGGCTCTCAGACAGCTTGCAGCAACTGGGATTGGTGCTGGGTGGTTGCTGGGAGCTGTCTCAGCAGAAAAGCTGGGCTGGGGTGGGCGTGCTATGTCAGTCCTCATCGCAGCTGGCAGAGAGAGTTAGAGGAGGGTGATGGGTGCTGCCTGCTCTCAGTGCTACTGCACTGAATTTGGGGCACAGCAGCACACTGGTGAGTGAGCTGGGAGGGAGACGGACTGCTGCTGTGCATGGCTAGGCCAGAGCTGGAGGATTGTCAAACGTGAGTCATGCTGGTGCAGCCATTGCAGCTGCAGCAGGAGTAGAAGACAAAGAGGTTTTGTAGAGGACAGAGGGTGGTGATTCATGGTTTGATGTCCAGGTGGAGGCCGATAACAAGTGGTGTCATCCAGGAGTCTGTCTTGGGACCAGTGCTTTTTTACATGGTTATCAGAGACACCAATGATGCAATGGAGTGCACCCTCTGCTGTTTGCTGAGTGGTGCGGCTGACGCAGTGGAAGGAAGGGATGCCATTCAGAGGGAGCTCAACCGAGAGGTTGGCCTAGGTGAATTTAATGAGGTTCAACACAGCAAAGTGCAAGGTTTTGCACTTGGGCTGGAGGAATCCCAGGCATTTCTACAGACTGGGAGGAGCAGTCCTTAAGAGAAGCCCCGCAGAGAAGGACCTGGGGGTCCTGGTGGATGAAAAACAGAACGTGAGCCATCAGCGTGCTCTTGCAGCTCAGAGAGCAAATGGTCCCCTGGGCTCCATCAGAAGAGGGGATGGCCAGCAGGGACAGGGAGGTGATTGATCTTCATGATCCTTGAGGTCCCTTCCAACCCGGGCCATTCTATGATTCTGTGATTACACTCGCTGTCAGAAATAACAGCAGCTGTACAGAAGCTGGATATATTTGGGGACAGTTTTTGTAACCAGCTGATTTTAAGACCTTGCCCGAATTGGGGGTCTAAATTGCATGTTAGGAGAAAGCTGGTAAAGTGGCTATTGCTCATTCTTTTTCATTTGCTGATTCTTTCATTCGGGTTCCTTTTCCAAAGGAGATTCTGGTGATGGAAGCAATTGAAGAAAGAACAAAAGCAGCTCTTGCCAAGAATGCTTGAAGTCCCTGTGGAGAGAAGCAAAGAACTTGGGCTTCCTCTGGGATGCTCCCCACCATGTCTCAGGAAGGAGACAACTGCTGTTCCACTTTCTGCTCTTTGTGTGGAAAGGTACGTCTGGGTTTTCTTCTACCTGTTTTTCTTTTTCTGGCTTTGAAGGAGAAGGGGTGGAGCAAGAGGAGACCCACTGGTCATTTGTTACCTCAAGAACAGGATGGATTCTGCATTCACTGTGAGAAACTTGGGCTAGTAGCATGGGCATGTTTCAGGCTGGACTCTTCTTTTGCTACTTGGTTTCCTTTTGGCTACAGGGAGACAGCTGTCTAAAGGTGTGTTTTCAGACCCACTCTCCAAAACCATGTTTCATTGTTGCAGGTGGTTCAGTGTGCTCTTGCAGGGTAGATGCTGTAGTTTGCTGTAGAATCTAAATGGTTTCTGTTCCTAGGGGAGGACTGGGAGGAGGTTGTGAGAAGAGAATTCAATGCCTTAGGTGTATCTTAGTGAGAAATGTTGGCATGAGGTGCTGAAAGTCTTGAGTTGTCAAAGGCCAGTGAGGCTCAGACTCCTTAACCTGCTGGAGCAGGGTGGAAGCAAGGAGTGGGCACTGCCGTCCCACAAGCTGCACTTGGTTCTGGTCTGCCAGGTCTGTGCTGGCCTGGATTTCTTCTGAGAAGTTTGTTGGAGCTGCTTGGAGTAGTGAAGGGTGGGGAAGAAGTGCTGCTCCAGAGCTATGAGACGTGCAGCTCCTTCTGAAGTGCTCCTGAGAAGGACGGAGCGCATTTGCTGCAGCTTTCTCTGCAGATGTGCTCCTCACCTTGAAATCCTCCTGGTTTGTCCTCAGCTCCTGACCACGGCCTGTTCTCTGTTTTGCAGGCTGATAACATGCAGAAGCCGCAGCTGGTGCGTGCTATGTCATCTTTAAACGTACCAGCATTTGCGGCAGCCCATGTTATTAAGAGCCACGTCACCCAGGGGCCAGATGAGCTCTCTCTGGAGGTAAGCAGTTCCAGGCATTCCGTGTTGTCGTGCATAGAAGAGGGCAGTCCTTTCTGCTTTGTTTTCCTACCAGATTTGCTGAATCTGGGATTGATGTTTCAATCTCTTTCAGGTCAGAGATCTGGTGAGCATTGTTGATATGAGGACATATCAACAGGCTGAGCCCCTGGTGGAGAGGCAAGCGTGGCTTTGAGGTAGGCACACGTTTTTGACTAGAGAGCACAACTTCAGTAGAGTTGGGAATCTCAGCTTGGAGCTGCTCTGCCTGCAACGGATGGCTGCTGGATGCAAACAGTTGCCCTGTGTCACTGTCAGTGGACCTTCCCTTTGGCTCTGGGCTCGGGCTAATGCTCACCTGTCTTTTTGTTCTAATTACAGGTTGGGCTTTTCCCTGGTGAGTGCATGGAACTCATCAGCGGAAAAGTTCCCGATTCCCTCCTCAATTCATTGCCAAAGCCAGGTGCGTAATTTACATTTGACAACGCGAGTTAGTCAAATAGGGTCAGAACGTTACTTTCAGGGGGTTTGTTTATGCCCAAGTTCAGCAAGCTTAGAAAGAGAACTACAGTAATCTCCTTGGGCACCTCCAGGGATGGGGAAAATCCATTCTTGCGTGTCCTTGTTGGGAATGTTCTTCCCGTTGTTACATGCTCTGTCGAATGCATTGCGCTCAGCTTCGTCCAACCGAGCCAGGCCTGAAATGAACTGGTTTCTTTGTTTTGTTGCGCAGAGCCAAAGAAATGGGGCAAGCTCATCAACGGCCTTTGTTCCCTGGTGAAGGCCAGCCCCGGGAGAGCAAAGCAGCCTGAGCCTCCGACATTCTCCGGATCCATGTCCTTGCTTGACATCGTTGAGAGGTATTTAGCCTTCAGGACTTGAGGGCTGAGCTGTAGGAATGGAAGCATCCTCTGCTGTTTGAAACAGAGGGCGTTTCTAAGCTGTGTTTCAGCAGAAAGCAGGCAGTGCCCAGAACAGGCAACTTTTGGCCAGGGCTCGGTGCAGCTCTTCCATCACCCTGCACCACGTCTGACAGCATGCTCTGTTTTCTCTGCAGAATGAGTTCTCCCAGTAAGAGGGCAGAGTCAGCAGCTGGCAGTTGGTGTTCCTGCTTCTGCCTGGGCAAACCATCCCCTGTGGCCAAACGCCAACTGCAGAGCAGTGCCAGGGAGCCCTCTGAAGCAGAAGTCTTGGTCCTGGCAGGTAAGGGTGCAAGTCCAGCTTACAAAACACTGCTTGTCAGCAACACAGGTAGAATTCATGCTTTCAGTGGGCTTGTACCTCCTTCTGGCGTTCAAGCCCGTCTTGATCCCTGTCTTTCCCAAATGAGTCTCTTGTCAACACAAGAGCTGGACCTGCACGTGGATCACTTTCAAGACAGTGACACTGTTGCTAGAAGCCTATTTGCTTCTGCCCACCACCACTACATAGCCAAATGTCAAGAATCTCCATGGTTCATCTTGTGAACGTTCGACACTAACTGCTGTACATCTGCTCCTTCCTAGGTGACCCGAGCCCTTGTATATCCCCAAGACGCAGGGCATGTTACGATGACGCATCTTCCATCAATGAAGAGTTGTTACTAAGCACAGAATGCTGCAGTTCAGATGAAAGCCTTCCGTATAACATCAGCTATCAAGAGAAGAAGGTCATCATCGTTGAAGCCTTCATTCATCCCATCCCTACTGAAGCTGCTGACCTGAGCCCACCAGACACCTCAGGCACCAGCCTGGACTCAATGTCTCTGCAGTGCAGCCCAGCCCAAGCACAGCCCGAGTGCCCCGACAGCAGCACCACCATGCAGGCTCAGGTCAGCATCACCGAGGAGAAGCTGAGCATCTCGCAGGGGGGCACAGAATCAGGACACGAGTCCCAGGCTCCGGGCAACAGCACGGTCTCTGAGCAGCTCTCATGATTACAAGAGAGGATGAGTCCCATCTTTCCTCCAGACCTCACACCCCCTCCTTTCTCCTATTGAATAAAGGCACGCTCATGCTCAATCAACGCCTTGACTGAATTCCGAGTTTTCATTCGCAGAGATTGGGATGAGTGCAAGAAACTGCAAGGCAGCTCAGCTTACAACACTCTGGCTGTGGGGTTTGTGCAGCCGAGCTCTGGGTGTGTTCCCATTTTGCCTGACTTTGCGATGCCTGCAGCGAGAGCTCTGCTGCCGTTGTGTATGGCAGCAAATAGTCTCTAGCATCCTGGATGCTGCTCATGAAAACCCCAAGCTTCCTGGCTGTGGCTGTGATGCTTTTCAGGGCCTTTTGATGCTCTTTGATGCCGTGGCTGCTCCCTAACACCTCTGTCCTCCCGCCGTGTCCATTCCTGGCTCTCACCTGTGAGCTGTCCCTGCAGATCATCTCCAGCCCTGCCATCATCGTGCTGCGGCAGGAGGAGCTCGCCCTGACCAACATCAGGCAGTGCTGCCTGCCTCTCTCACTCTCTAGACCAAGTGTAACTACGCTGTCATGGAGACAAATGCTTCTGTCACATCCTCCATCCCTGCAGACATTTACCGGTAGGTGGCTCTTGCAGAAGAAGATTCAAGCAGCAGAACCTTTTGCTCAGCTACAGCACACAAATGCTACAAAAGCAGGAATAACCCGCAAGCTCTGGGTCTGTTTGTCTTGCACAGGCATGCACTAACTGCGTTTGATTCTACCCCCCATCCTTGATTTCCTTCCCTGCTCCTTGTCTGATGGCGCTGCTGAGCCAGGAACAAGCTGCCCAGTGTGGCAGAGCATGGTGCAGGGCTGTGCTGGGACCTCCTCCCCTTCATCTGCTGCAGATCAGTGCCCCACACGTGCCATTGGGATGCTCTGGCACGGGATGTGCCTCCAACCCAAAGCTCCTTCCCACCTCCCAAGGAAAAGCAAAGCAACCCAAGCATCTCCAGCAAAGCTGCCCAGCAGACAGCAGGGAATGCAAACAGCTTCTGGCTGCTCCCCTACACTCCTGTCCTAAGTAATAGACCCCATGAGGACTGGCTGGGAAATCAGTGCATGACACATGTGAGTGTGCACAGGATTGTGCAAAGCAGTGGGGTTCCATGAGTTTGTGTGTGTGTGTATCTCTGCTGTTATGAAAGCATGGGAAGACTGCCTTACTGAGTCCCAGATAATTACTTATCCTCAAATGATTTTTCCTGGCCAAAGTTAGAGCCTCTCACAGGTAATCGAGACCAACAGGCTGTTGTTGCACAATCAACAGACACAATCTAGATGAATAGCTGAGGAAAATAAAGCATCATGCCAAGGGTACTAGATAAGTGAGAAGCTTGAGATCTGCACATTTATGTGATACTCATGGTCTTAGACAATATTTGCTTAGTGAGGTCACATAGAATGAAAGTAAAATAGAAGAAGTGCAATTGGTCTCAGTTCACAGCTGGCTGGTTCGTCTCAGGCTAATCCTGAACTGCCTCAAGCGACTGCTTTGGTGCTCTACAGAACAGCAACTTCAGAGATCTCTTTCTATTACTAAGTGTTTGAAAGAGCAATTTGCTCTGTTAATTATCCATCATTTCTGTGCAGTCTGTTTTGTCAGACTTGTCTTTAGCTTCCAAGTTGTATGTGAAGAATTGTTTCCATTGTAATGCACAATGTACTAAAAATTGAGAGATTAAAATGTGAAGAGTTTTTCCAGCTTTGATTTCATGTCTGGAATTTTGGAACCCACTATTTGCAGTTGTTAATCTGTCCAAACTGGTCTGGTTTGGAATGCCCTCATCCTTCTTGAATCGCTGTTAAAGGCGGAGCAATTCCTACAAGTGCCATGGCCCCACTGTTGTTCTAATTCTTGTTTCTTTGTTTTCCACACACTGTTTTTCAAGCCTCCTTTTTCTTTACAGTCAAAGTGAGAACTGCACTGTGAGGTGTCTGAACCTTGTTGTGCCTCTACATAAATAGAACAGCAGCAAAGCCTGACAGGTGACTGTGCTGACAGCTCTCGTAGCCAGTAACATGTAACTGTGCTAAATCCCTTGTGACGGCTTTGATTTCATTTTTGCCAGTGAAATCCTTGTAAAAGGAAGTGCAGCAGTGTGATGAGCTAAGGTGAAGATGCTGGTTTTAGTAGTGCTCTAAGCTGAGTGAAAGGGCAATTGAATGAGGGTTATATGCTTTCTCTGGGACGATAAGGTTTTATTTCCTGAGGGAAAGAGCCAGCTTTTCATGGGCTATATGTGGGCTTTGGCAAGGGCAGACAATCCAGTCTGTCAGGAAGCCATTTGAGGTGCTTCAGGTTTGTAAGCTTGTCTTTTTGTTTTTCAGGCGGATATTTGGAGCATGGGTGTACTGCTGTATGCTCTGCTGTGTGGGTTTTCCCTTTGGATGATGACAATATGATGGCACTCTACAGGAGGATACCAGTGGGTATCAGTGGTGCTAGAATACACTGAGAAGGGAAATAGCGGAGCTTGACAAGAGGCCTTGCTTTTCGGATGGCAGAACATGCTGAGCTGTGGGTAGAAAGGCCACAGCACAGTCTGCTGAATATTGTCCCTGTTTTTGCTGCTTTGTCTACCAGTATTTTGTGGATTTGGTTCTACGCTTGGTTGGCCTATGTGGCACTGTAGCCTAATTCTGTACCATGATAGCATACAGAATTTAAGGAGAAGTATTTTCTTGCCAATGGGCTGGATTTTTTGTATCTGGTTCTTCAACTGGCTGCTCCCTATACTATCTGTAGTAAAAAATACAGACACATCATTTGATTTCCCTGAAATGAATGTTCCTAAATGCCAGCTCTTCTCATGTCTACAAAGATCAAAGTTCTGCATTTGCTATTAGAATTTCCTCTTCCAGAATCAGGAGGTAATGTAGGACCCCACAGATTGCCTTCAGAATCCAACAGTTAGTTCTGTTTCCTTTCGGAGTGCATAACAACCTGAGCACATGAATTGAATGGCGTGGCTTTTTAGTCTGGTACAAACTCTGCTGTACACTGAAACTTGGTCCATTTGTAAGCAGGACTTTTTCCATCTCTGCAGGACAGCAGAAAACCCTTTGTGCTAATCATGATGCCAAGAAGCAGAATGCAGCAGATGATCCAACTGCTTCAGGTGTTCATTTCCTTAAAACTGAGAATAGTTTTGGACTGAGAGTTTGTAAGCAGAACAGAGCTCTTAAAGCTGTCAGAGATTATTTCTGCACTGTTCAATTCTATCTGCCTAACATACACAGGATCTCAGAACTGCGTTGCTTGAATTGGTGGAACTTGCTGAAGTGAACTGGGATGAGCAAGTTTTAGAACTTAGTCAGAGTGCTGTAAAAAATGGATAATCTCATGAGTATTAAGGTACAGGCTTGCTATTTCTGCACTGAATTTGTTTTTATTTTACATGGCTGTGATCTGAAAGTTGCTTGAAACGCAGGCACCTAGGCACTGTTGTGTAACTGAATTTCACACGATAGGTCCTGAAATATCCTGGAATCAAAAACTCTGACTTGTTTTAAGTCTGCTGCTTGAGTCTAATCAGGGTCATAGTGTCTGTGTGCAGTGTTTCTTTCCCTGTAATGCTCCACATCATTTCATTTTGGGAATATTGAAGGAAATGGACTATGTGCCATAACTGTTGTTAGAACAAAGTATGTCTGGTGTGATCTTATGCATAGGTTCTGTAACTGCTCTTCACAGCTCAGGTGTTTGACCTTCCTTTTGGTGAAGTGATGAAATACTGCTGGTTTCTATTTGTGCTTCTAGGCACCTTGAAGCTCTTAGGAATAGAACAATTGTCTCCAGTTCTTTTCAATGATATCAGTAACAGCTCGAGTGTTGCTGCCCACTAGGTAGACCCAAAGAAGCAGATTACAGTGAAACAACACACGAGCTGGACCTGAATGAGGATCACTTTCAAGACAGTGGCTATGCTGCTTCAAGCCTACTTGCTTCTTCCTGCCGCCACTCTATTACCAAGTATCAACAACCTTTCATGATTCAACTTGCAAATGTTTGAAACTAACCCTTGTGTTTCTATGCCTTCCTAGGTGATTCGAGCCCTTGTCAACCCCAAAGATCCAAACCAAGCAGTGTCTTTCCATCAATGGAGAGTTCTTATTAAGCATGAATCGCTGCAATTCGGATGACAGCCTTCCACATGGTAACAGTGATGGACACAAGGGGCTCATCCACGTTCATGCTCTCATATCTCCTGGCTCTGCTGAAGCTCCTGACCTGAGCCTGCCAGACACAGCAGTCACCTGCCTGGATTGTGACCCAGCGCCTTTGCAGTGCTGCCCATCCCAAGCACAGCCCGAGTGTCCCAGCAGCAGCACCACCATGCAGGAGCAGGGCAGCATCAGTGAGGTGAAGCTGAGCATCTTAGATGGGGACTTAGAGTCAGGCTGCCAGTCCCAGGCACCAGGCAGCAGCACCAGCTCTGAGCCACTCTCATCTTGACAAGAGGAGTCCCATCTTCACCCTTGACCTCTCAAGCCCTCCTGTCTTTTATTGAATAAAGTCACTCTCATGCTCAGTCATCGCCTCGACTGCATTCTGAGTCTTCAATCACAGGGATTGGGATGAATGCAACAAACAGCAAGGCAGCTCAGCTTGCAATGCTATGGCTGTGGGGTTCGTGCAGGCAGAGCTCTGGGTTCCCATTTTGCCTGGCTTTGGGATGTCTGCAGCAAGATCTCTACCATTTTGTATGGGAGCAAATAATCTCTAGCATCCAGGTTGCTGCTCATGATATATCCCAGTCTTCCTGGCTGTCACTTTGTGATACTTTTCAAAGCCTTCTGATACTCTTTGATGCCTTGGCTGCTCCCTAACACCTCTGTCCTCCTGCCATGTTGACTCACGTCTCCCACTTTTAAGCTGGCTTTGCAGATCATCTCCAGCCCTGTCATCATCACGCTGCAGCAGGAGGTGCTCACCTGGCCCAATGTCTGGCAGTACTGCTTGTTCTGCAGATGAGCAGCTGCCTCCTCATCTCTTCAGCTACAGTAGTTTTTCTCAGGGCAGTTAGATGCAGTCATGCTCCTCTGGATTTGGTGTGTTAAATCCATGCTGCATGGCAGCAGTCAGTGCAATACAAAGGTGTTCTGTGTGCCATAGCATTTCTCCAGGGGCTGCCAAAGGTAGAAGCACAACACAGCACCATCCTTCTGACAGTAATGTCTGTGAGTGTTAGACATGTGAGCACTGCATCATCCCCAGCGTGTCAGTGCTTTTCCACACCAACCTGACTCTCACACTCTGCACTGAATGTAACTCTGCTCTTGTGGAGACAAATGCTTTCTGTCACATCCTCCATCCCTGCAACCATTTGCCGGTAGGCAGCTCTTGCAGAAGAATCAAGCAGCAGAACCTTGTGCTCACCCTACAGCATGAAAATGCTATGAAAGCAGAAATAACCTGGCATGCTCTGGGTCTGCAAGGCTGCACAGATGGGAGAGGTAGATTGTGCTTTTGCAGTGGAAGTTTCCAGTATTTTCAGTACATAGTGTAGGCCCTAACTGAATGTATAACCCTCTTGTAAAACAGCTGTATAAGTAGTTTTTCCACCAAGAAAGTTGCTGAACAGAATTAAGTTCAGACTGGGGGCATTCTGACATGGGGAGAATTGAGACAAGCACAAGATAAATACAGGGTGGGTAGAGCCCAGCACAGGACAGAATGAATGTACTGACTTTTGGAAACATTGCCCTTCTCTGTCCGCAGAAAAGTACAAGGCAGACCTAAAAACAAGAGGTTGGTAATTGACCTTCTATGGAAATGAATCCTAGCCACAGTCTCGAGGAGTCTGTGAGCCTGAGATGCTCAACCAATGAGAGCCATGAGAGCATCACCTGCAGTGGGTTTAGGGCACAGAACAGAATTGATTTCACTGACTGGTGTGCAGTTTCTCCCTTGCCAATAGGGGATGTGCGCGCAGTATTGCAATAATGAATAAGCACTGCTGCTATCGCTGCCATCTTTGCCTAACTAGAAATCTTTGACTTTGAGAGTTTCTCACACAAGGGGAGAGGGTAAGAAAGTAAAGAGGCACAGAAAACTAAGGGAAACTGCTCTTCTTTATCTTATCTATAAAAATTGATACGATGCTGTTGTGCATTTTTTTTAATTTTATTTTTAATTTTTTGCTAATGTCAGTTAGATTGTTTTAAAATATCCACACACCAAAATCTGACTACCAAGCAAATGTAATGAAAATGAAATGAAGGTGAGTTAGTGGAAAGCACAAGGCCATATTATATTAGGCTCCAGCAAATTTACAGGCAGTCACTGCACGAAGAGGTAGATCTGAGTTGCACATTATATGATTCCCACAAAGATTAAGGAAATCTGAAGCTTTCAATATATTTTTTTAATTCTTTTTTCATTTCATTTTTAAACACCTGACCCAGACCCCAACCCTCACAGGAGCTGTAAAGATAACAGCATTAACCAGCAATGTAACTCTAATCCTAACCCTTACCCTGATTCTAAAATCGTCCCTAACTCCAAATGCAACAACAAAAATGATGCTAGAAGTTTGTAGCAAAAGGAACCTTAACCCTGATCATAATCCAAAAAAAAAAATCATTATGGTAACAATAATCTTTACCTTAAGAGTAATATTAATCAGAGCCCAGATGATGCCTGCATCCAATCAGAAGCATGCTTTGCATTATTTAAGAGTTGTATTTTTTCCAATGAACTCTCTCTATTATCACGTTTATAAAGTAACAGAGTCTGTTCTTTTTCTCCTGACACTGTGCCTTACTCCTGACATCCCCTGGAAATGACCCAGATAGGGCACCATCAAAGTAATGCTAATAGTAATGTCAATCCTAAGGGTATCTCTAGCCTCAGTGTTAATGGGACGCTAACAACAATCCCAACAGCCTTAAACATTCTGGTGGTGTGAAAGAGGTGCTGCCTTGCACATGCTGGGCAGTCCCATTGCCTGTTAAATGCAGGCGGCAGCGTAGAAACATGATGCCCGTGGTCAGAATGCCCTGTGGCAGATCCTGGCACCGGAGAACTGACCGGAGAACCATGAGAGAACTGACAACAAATCACGCGACATCAGAACCGACCCAGTGGTTATTTACAAGCCTTGGGAGACCCAGACAGGATCTCAGAGTGGTGAATGTAGGTACAGAAGTTGTTACTACTCTGTTTTCTTCTAAAAGAAGTGTTTTTTTTTCATCTCAGAAGTTGGGGGGGGGGGGGGCGGGAAAGGGATATCAATTTAATTACTCATTAATTTATTGACAGACATTCACGTTTGCTACGTTTGGAGAAGTTTTTATTTGTTTGCTGTGGTTTGATTTTTTTTTTTTCTTTTTTTTTTCCCCCTTCCCTCCTCTTCCATCTTTGTGTTCTTCCCCTATAATCAAAAGAACGGATCCCCAGGGTCTGTCCCGCAGACGTTCTTTCCGTGGTCTCTGCTGCCACCTGCTGGCCAATAAGCGGAACTGCCACTGTTGGGCGTTTGGTGCCGCAGGAAGCACAACGCAGATCTGAGTTCTGACCGGTCTACGCAGCAAATCCGCCAATCTTTATTGCGATAAGCCCTCCAGACAAGAGCATAAAGTCTTTGCCTGAGGGCAGGGTTAGTAGTAATGGATGTCAGTTTTGAAATTTCCAGTCCATTCACCATAGCACTTTCTGCCTCCATGTCCCATAACCAGAGCAGCTATGCTGGCATGCTCTCTTGGTTTCTGCCTAAACCACTGTACTATATCCATCAGTTCAGCTGCTGTATTATGGGCAGCAGGGTTTGGGGGGTGGACACTGGTCAGGGCACTCCCACCAGCCTATCCTGCATTTTTTTTTTATTTTTTTTTTCATTTTTGGGTTACAATCAGTCAGATCTCAAATAGATCTAGTCCAAATGGAACCTCAAAATCTGACCTTTTAGTGCCTTCATTTACAGAGTCCATTTTATACAGATTCCCTTGTACAGGGCCCCCATGGTCCTCCAGACAGTTGTTACTGATCTTCCATAGGAGAATGATTGAATTAGGTTTTTTCCCATCAAAACTGCCACCTGTCTTTCCAATTTTTCAACACTATCATTCAATAGCTGATTTGCATCAGCCTGAGCCTCTTCAGTTATGTTCAGACAGTTCAAGGCCATTAAAAGTGGCCATGCCACCATGAACACAGCTAACTGTCATTCTCAAGTTGTAAGTATGTCTTTGCTAAGACCATGGAAATACTCAGTCAGGTGGGCCAGGGACTCATGGACCCTCCCTCCGTCCCACACACGGCCCCATTTTTCAGTGACAGAAGCAGTGCTGCATTTTGAGGATCCTAGGAATCCCAGGACATGCCCTGACAAAAGGTCATTCAAAGGGGTAGTCTTTCCCCATCCAAACAACTCCATGATATTCACAGAATCACAGAATTGTAGGGGTTGGAAGGGACCTCCAGAGACCACTGAGTCCAGTCCCCCTGCCAAAGCAGGTTCCCTACACCACGTTGCACAGCTCAGCATCCAGGCAGGTCTTGAATATCTCCAGAGAAGGAGATTCCACAACCACCCTAGGCAGCCTGTTCCAGTGCTCTGTCACTCTCACCATAAAGAAGTTATTGCACACATTAGTGCAGAATTTCCTATGGTGCAGTTTCTGTCTGTTTCCCCTTGTCCCTCCTCCACACACTGCTGAAAAGAGTCTGGCCTCACCTCTTTGCCCCCCACACCTCAAATATTTATAGACCTGGATCAGGTCCCCTCTCAGCCTTCTTTTCTCAAGGCTAAACAGACCCAGTTCCCTAAGTCTCTCCTCATAGGGGAGATGCTCCAGGCCCTTCACCATCTTTGTGGTCCTCCACTGGACTCTTTCCAAGAGATCCCTGTCTTTTTTGTACTGGGGAGCCCAGAACTGGACACAGTATTCCAGATGAGGCCTCACCAGGGCAGAGTAGAGGGGGAGGATCACCTCCTTCGACCTGCTGGACACGCTCTTTTTAATGCACCCCAGGATGCCATTGGCTTTTTTGGCTACAAGGGCACACTGCTGGCTCATGGTCAATCTGTCGTCCACCAGGACGCCCAGATCCCTCTCAGCAGAGCTCCTCTCCAGCAGCTCTTCCCCCAGCCTGTACTGGTGCATGCAATTATTTCTACCCAGGTGCAAGACTCTACACTTGCTTTTGTTAAACCTCATCCGGTGTCTTACTGCCCAGCTCTCCAGCCTGTCCAGGTCTCGCTGAATGGCAGCACAGCCTTCAGGCGTGTCAGCCAATCCTCCCAACTTCGTGTCATCAGCAAACTTGCTGAGGGTGGTCACTATCCCCTCATCAAGGTCGTTGATGAAGATGTTGAACAAGACCGGACCCAGCACAGACCCCTGGGGGACGCCGCTAGTTACAGCCCTGCAGCCAGACACTGCACCGCCAACGACAACCCTCTGCACTCTGCCAGTCAGCCAGTTCTCGACCCACTTCACTGTCCAATCACCTATCCCATACTTCCTCAGCTTTGGTATAAGTATGTCATGGGAGACTGTATCAGTTATAGAGGTTATAGAGTTCAATTCCTGTAGTCAATTTGGCGGCCCAGGTGGGACCAGCTCTGTTCGCTGCAGGACCAGCTGAGAGGGAGACACTTTTGGCGCACCCTGAGATTTCTCTGAAGGACTCCCTTCCTCACCTGATCACTGCAGGGACAGACAAGGACCACCCATAGGTGGACCAGGTATGTGTATGGTAAGTGGAGCCCATATGTCTTGAGGAGACATCCTACACAGTTTACAGCCATACGTGCTGCTCCCAGGGAGGTGAGCTCATGGCTTTGGTTGCCAGCTGGGTAGGAAGACTCCTTGGGTGAGTTCCTATGAAAGGGAACTGTATGTCATATGAATGGAAACAAGAACAAATACTCTCTCCCAGGTAGTTGACAATAGGAGGGACCTAGGTTGGTCTCTCCTACGGGTATGGGATATAGTGGATAGCCTGTCAAATGGTAGCCTGGGTTCTCCAAGTTGTAATCACGGGGGTTATAGGTTGTATGTTCAATATTATCATCTGCTTTAAGTGTTTGGTACCGTGTGTCAAGCCGACTCTGGGAAAAACATTAACGTTTGCAACTGGTCGACCAGAGTATGAGTGTTATTAAGATTCCAACTAGAAAATGTTGTCAGCATTGTGTAGTATGAATAAACCATGGTTTTTGATCTAAATGTCAGAGTGAGTGTGGTGTGAGTGAGACACAGAACAGCTGCAGGGTGAGTGCCGAGTCCCGATCCATGTTTCCTTCCTCCTGTGAGGGAAATGGCCAGACACGGACAAAGTGAAAGACTGTGTTGTCTGTCCACTCATATGTACTTTCTGCTTGTATGTAAGAAGACGGGAGTTTGTACTCTGTAGATTAGTAAGATTGTCCTGAGGAGAGGTGTACATTCCACCCGACCAATGAATGTCAACCCATTTATGTAATACTATGTACTGCTTGCGAGGAAGTGTGTGAGGGAGGTGGTTCAATCAGTGCTGGTTCTGTGGCACAGTGTTTATAACTGAAGAATACAGACTGTATTAAGGGAGTTTATGTGAACTGTAGAACTGTACTGTTTGACAAACAGTTTTGATGGTATAAGAAAGTTTAATTGTTAATGATATATGGAAGTGTACTTGAGGGAATGTGGAAGTGTATCTGAGCATACAAACAGAGGAAGCATTTACAGAAGAAAAAAGGTTAAAGTGAGTTTACCTGCACTGACATGAGAGCAACACCCTGAACCTCTGCCCTGTGAGCTGAGCAGAGCAGAGCAGAGACACAGTCCTCATGTATCAGGTAGTGTTATTCTGCTTACCAAATGAATGAGTTCACTACAGAAGAGGCAAATCTTCCCCTCTGCTCCATTTGTGGCATACTCTGGAGTTCAAGACATTGCAAAGCTATGGCACATCTACTTTCTTTCAATGATGACGCCTTAGTATGCTCTGGGCTGTCATTTCAATTGCATCTAAAGAAGTCTAGGGTCATGCCAGCTGACAGGAAGCTGGCAAATGTTGTCTCATTGTAAGGAAGAGCAAGAAAGATGACATGGGCAATTATGGACCTGTCAGTCCAGAGCCTGGTAAAATTATGGAGAAAATGATGGTGGGAGTTATGGAAAAACAGCTGAAGGACAATTCTGTCATTGGTTGCAGCCAACACAAGTTTGTGAGGCGAAGGTCCTGTTTAATTTAAGCTCATTCTGTGACACAGTTATCCGTTTAGTTGACCAAGGGAAGCCAGTTGATGTAATCCTTGAGGATTTCAGTGGAGATTTTGATACTGTTTCTCACAACAACCTTCTGGACAGAATGTTCTGCATATGGCTAGACAGAAACACAATGTGGTGGGTGAGCAGTTGGCCAGTAGGTCAGTCCCAAAGGATTATAGTCAGTTTTTTCCATCAGGCTGGTAGATGGTCACTGTCGGGGTCCCCAGGGTTCCATTTTGGGGCCACTTTCCTTTCATGTTTATGCAGATGACTTGCATGCAGGACTAGAAGACGTTCTGAGCAAGTTTTCTGATGAGACCAGATGAGGAGGTGCTGTTGCCTCCACTGAGGGTGGAGAGGACTTGCAGAGAGATGTGGACAAGTCAGAGAAGTGGGTACCAGTTGGTACTAAGCACCAAGTGCATAACGTATAACAAGAACAAGTGCCTGATTGTGCACCGCAGAACATAAAGGACTTCAAACTCTGGGAGAATGTGCAAACGAGGGCACTGGAACTGAGAGATCTGAAGTTCAGAGTTTCACAGGGATTGACTGCTTGTTCAGACTGGGCCCTTCTCACATCCCTGCTCACATCCTGCAATGAAACATAGGTCTCATATGGGACATGAACCTCACAGCGTCCTTGCACCACATGTAGAGCCTGGGATCTTCTGTCCCCATGTCTTTCATTTAACATCATACGGACCTCCAACCCATTGCCCCAGGAAATGCCAGGAGCCAACATGACAGACAGGATCTCTCTACCACTGGTCTTGCAATCAGGGCTTGACCTGTCTGCTTCGTAAGGCAAAGGAGAGGTTTCTTAGCATGCCAGTGCCTTTGCCTGCCTGTAGTCATGGCTTCCAGTTATCTTCTCTAACAAGTCCCTTGGGAAGCTTACTTGGTAATGGCCCTCAGCGGGCCCATTAATACTCCAAGAAACTTCACTGTTACTTCCGACTTTGTCTTGTTGAGCACTTTGTGCAAACTTCTCTGCACTAGAGGCTGATGAACTCAGCATCAAATGCACCCTGGGGCCCATTATAACCTAAAGAATCTCCTGTGCCTTATGCCATCTTGTTATCTTCTTCAGGTTATCAGAACTTGTTCAGCTAAAATGAGGGATATCTGGAGAGAGCTTAAAGAATCCAGTATAAATTTATTGTCTATTTATTTATAGTTGGGTTTAAAGAAGACATTAAAGCAGCACTGTGCAACTGATACCAATCCAGGATGTCCCAATGAGTTCTGTACTGTTACTGTGTTGACAAAGGTCCTTCTCAACCTCCCCACCCAATTTCTGCTCACAATGGACCTATGGGACTTGCATCACTTTTCTTCACATCACTCTTCTCCTCTGCATTCATCCGCTCAGTGTTAAAACTGCTTTGCACCAACTCCCACTGGCTTTCCTCAGAGAACCAGCTACACATGGAAAAGGAAAGATTTCTCTTTTTTATCTGGCCAGCAAATGGAAAGAAAGGTGATGCAATCGAATGAACAGTAAAACACAGTGATCAACTGCATGCCATGTTCAAGCGGCATCTATTGAAGTTTGTCTTTCATATGGAATATTTTTAAAAGAAATGATTTATTCTGAGGTAGGATAGGATAGATTGAATCACAGTGAAGTAGTTGACAACAGAGGCCATCAGACTCTGAGAGATGGAGCAAATTCCAGTAATCTTCCTGGGATAGATCAGCCAGGTAGTTGAGAGGTATCAACTTAAAACTGATCAGGACTTGTGAGTATTTCACACATTGAGATGGGTTAACACATTCTCATTGATTTATATCTTTGTCTCCAACTCTGTTTTTCACTTTTACTGACATTAATGAACATCTTTCAGACTTCGTGCCTTAATAAAAAAGAGACAGTGATTGAGAAAAAGAAAAAGTATAAGAAGAAAAAGAAAAAGAATAGATAGGAAGGGATAGATCAAATCACAGTGAAGGAGTTGACAACACATTCCATCAGACTTTGGGGAGATGGAACAAATTCCAGTAATCCCCCTGAAAGTCAGAAATCAGACAGATAATTGGGAGGTATCTGACTGAACAAAGAGCAAGGGATGGAGAAATCTGGAGGGCAGTGGGAGTAGTGTGTGCCCAAATGGCCTGCTGAAAACATGCCCTTAACCATGGCCATTTCTTTAGGAGAGCTGAAAAAACTTGGAGGATGAGGCACATCAAATAGGCAGCAGGGAAGAGTAGTGCTGGGCACCGGGCTATAGTCACAGGGCATTGGCACTGGCACCGCTGTCTGTGTCTCTGAACCTGAAGGCATTTGTGTCCAGCGAACACAGTTCTGGAAAACATTGTAGTTTCAGTAAAAGAAAAAAAAAGACATCAAATCACCTCAAAGATTCATATTTACAACTTAAAATGGAACAAGACTCATGAGAATTTTTCATGTTGAGAAGGGTTAACACATTTTCATTGATTTCCATCTTTGTCTTCAATTATTTGTTTCAGTTTTATTGACATTTATGATCAACTATTAAGCTTACAGACTCAAAATAAATTAAAAGAGATACATTTGCATCTTGCACATGGCTTGATGCCCCTTTCACCTTCACAGTTCCCACAAGTCCTTCCATGCCGAAGAGTATGAGATCCAGCAGAGCACCTCTCCTCTTTGGTTCCTCCACTGCTTGGTCAAGAAGCTGCCATCTGTGCTCTCCATGGATCTGCTGGATGCCACATGCCCTGCTGTGCTGTCCCTGCCACAGATAATGGAGTGACAAAGGCCACCAAATGGGACAAGGGACAGACAACATCAGATTCCCATCTGTCTGCAGAGGGCACCTTCCATTTACTCTCCCTGATCAGGAAGACAGGAAAAGACACTGATGGTCTCCTCTGTTTGCCATTTCCATTAGCTCTGACCTGTCTGCTCTTCCATCCCCAGGCAGAGCTCAGTGCACTCTCACAGAGGGCAGTCGCCCTTCTTTGTCTCCTCGCCCATCCATCCTAAAGACTCGGTATCCCCCTTGTGCTACAGTGCAGTTGTGGAAACCATTAAACTGTGTCCCCATGGTCCAAACAGGAGCTCAGGCCTGCAGCTCTACCAAGATTTCTAGCTTCTTGTGTGTTGGTGTTTGCATTAGTGCAAAAGCACAGAAGTAAATATCCTAATTGAAAAGCATCACTGGACATTGCCTGACTGGATAGCTCATCTATAGAATCAGTGTGCAGAAGGTGGCACACAAACATTAGACCGATCGTGGGTCTTGGAGGTGACGTAGCAGCACGGACACACCATGGGCATGGCTTTCCTGAAGGCCCTGTGCTGCTCTTGTAGCTGTGAGTGAATTCACCGGACAGCCGGTGCTATCCCCTCTCTGGCCCTCAGCTGATGCCCAGGAAGGAGGTGTCTGTTTCAGGGACTTCCCACACGGTTTACAAGCACTGGCACACATCAGGAGCAGCCCAGGCACCTTGGGCATCACCCAGTGTCTGTGTGTGAGCTGCTGCCTCCCAGCTGAAGGTCCGAGGACTCAGAGCAGGAGCTCACATGCAGGCAACTCCTTGTGCACTTCTGAACTGAACCAGAGGAATCCCAGCTCCTGTGGTTCTGTGGGGAGCCGAATCCCATTTCAGCTCCAGGATTTCTGTCAAGGGATGAGACTCCTGCGCTGCCTCAGCTGGATCACTGCCCTGCACAGGGAAAGTCCAAACCTCGCCTTCCTTGTCTGGTTGCCCTTATTGTTTCATCAAACGATCTCTGGGAGCACTCCCCATATGTCTCCAATCAGTCACTGACCACTGGACATGTGGTGGTTAATTGAGTGGATTTCAAAGCACAGTCATGATGCTGTTGTCTTTCAGGAGCTGTTGGCCATGAGGACCCAGGGACATGTCAGGGGAAATGAGTGGGAAGGATAAAAATGACATAATCTGCTGCTTGCTTGTCCAGGTTCCTGGGACACAGGGAGCTCATAAAAGTGGGCAGAGCTGCAGAGAGACAGCTGTGCCCAGGAGCAGATCTCGTGCACAGCACAGCCTGCAGGTGACAGAAGGAGAGGAGAGAAATTGGAGAGAGCTTGCAGGATGTGTGTGGTGTGAGCGGGCTGTGAACTCACTGCAGGAGCATTGCTCACAGACCATGACAAGGTAAGTCTCACAGCTGACCATGAGCTGCTTTTAATTAAGGGGTAACTATAACTGGGACATCCCATAGGAGATCTGACTGCAGGCACTGCATGTTTCTTTACTGTGGAAAAAGCTTTCTGCTCCAGCTGAGACGGGTGCCCAGGGCTGTCCTGCAGAGCAGGGTCCCTGCTGTGCCCCAGGGGCTGTGTGCCGGGTATGGGACTCTGCCGCCTGCCAGGCTCAGCACTCAGCCTGCCCGGGGAGCTGCCCAGGGCGCTGCGGGGAGACGTGTGGGGTAAGGAGCCCCCGGCAGGTCTTGTGCTGCCACAGCTGCTGCCTGGGGCAGGGGATCACAGCTCCACTGCACAACTGAATGTTTCTGAGGGCACTTTGCAAGAGGAGAGCCAAGGCAGGGGGTTTCCATTTCCTGTTCTGAGGCAAAGAGGTTTGGAGTCAGAAATCTAAAAGGGGCAATAAGAGTTCTGAGAATTTTTCATCAATCAATTGCTTGTTTTGTGAACACTCACACATGATGTGCTTTCAGTCTCCCCTTTCTCGAAGGATGGAATTATCTTCATTTTCTGTAGGCATGAATAATTCACTTATCCTACAAACAGGCAGCATTTTCTAACTGAAACTGAATGCCACAGAAGCTCGGGTAGGGGGCTCTAAGAGCACTTGGGGTAAAGATATGAGACATGAAACAGATGAAAATATCCAGGGAGAAGGCATAAGAAAATAAGAGGAAGGTTAGAGCTCCATATGCTGCTTCTGCTTAAGGAATGCTGATCTACATGAAATTAAATGCAAGTAATGGTGCTAAATGTACACTGTTGTAGGAGAATTAAAACATTTCATAGTATAGCAGGAGTAGTGCCTCTGAGAATGGTCTGGACTTGTCATTATCTTCTGCACTCTGAGCAGGACTCCAAGCCCAACAACAGCAGATGCCCAACAGCAGCTCCATCAGTGAGTTCCTCCTGCTGCCGTTGGCAGACACGCGGCAGCTGCAGCTCCTGCACTTCTGGCTCTTCCTGGGCATCTACCTGGCTGCCCTCCTGGGCAACGGCCTCATCAGCACAGCCGTAGCCTGCGACCGCCGCCTGCACACCCCCATGTACTTCTTCCTCCTCAACCTGGCCCTCCTCGACCTGGGCAGCATCTCCACCACTCTCCCCAAAGCCATGCCCAACGCCCTCTGGGACAACAGGGCCATCTCCTACACAGGATGTGCTGCACAGCTCTTTTTCTTTACCTTCTTCATGTCAGCAGAGTATTCCCTTCTCACCATCATGTCCTATGACCGCTATGTTGCCATCTGCAAGCCCCTGCACTACGGGACCTTGATGGACAGCAGAGCTTGTGCCACCATGACAGCAGCTGCCTGGGGCACTGGGGTTCTCAATTCCCTGCTGCACACTGCCAGTACGTTTTCACTGCCTCTCTGCCAAGGCAATGTTGTCAACCAGTTTTTCTGTGAAATTCCCCAGATCCTCAAGCTCTCCTGCTCAGAATCAAATCTCAGGGAAGTTGTGTTTTTCATTTTTACTATCAGTTTAGACGTAGGCTGCTATGTTTTCATAGTTGTGTCCTATGTGCAGATCTTCGTGGCTGTGCTGAGGATGCCCTCTGAGCAGGGACGGCGCAAAGCCTTCTCCACGTGCCTCCCTCACCTGGCCGTGGTCTCCCTGTTTCTCAGCACTGGTGCTTTTGCCTACCTGAAGCCCCCCTCCATTCCCTCCCCACTCCTGGATCTGACAGTGGCACTTCTGTACTCAGTGGTTCCTCCAACACTGAACCCTATTATCTACAGCATGAGGAACAGGGAGATCAAGCACGCTCTCAGGAAGGTGTTGCAATACTCACTATTCCCGCTTCAATAAAGTGCACATCTTCATCGCATGATTCCCAGTGATGGTTCTTCATCTTTTATGCATCTTTGATTGATTGATTGATTATGTGAGATATAGCAACGTGCAAAAAAATGTTATTGAACTTATAAATAAAAATTTGTTTCACTTCTTTCACACCTACTATCCATTTTCTCACTCCAAGAGCTCATGTAAACATGGAACCAGATTCCCCGAATAGGTTAAGAGATAAATAAATAGCATTCAAAATACGCTTTTCCTTAGCTCTTATCTTATCCAACTTTGTCTGGATTTGGGGAAGGTACAGCCACAGATAGAAGCACAACTAGTTCTTTTCATTCCTCCTCTCTTTACACTGATACAGTGCACAGAGGATTCGAGTCCTCTCATTTCTACAGGCCTGAAGGTCTTGTGTGTCTCACAGCAGTCCCGTCGTCTCTACAGCAGCACTCAGTGGTTTGCTTAATTTTCTTATCTCAATACTTGGAACAGCTACAGGACCTGTAGCATAAGTGACCGCAGAGCTCCTTATGAGGGGTGGAGTGACAGTGGGATCTGTCCAGAGATTGGAGCAACTGCAGGATGTGTAGCAAAAACTTGGAGCTATTGCAGGGACTGTGCCAGGAGTTGCAGAGGCTGCAGCAATGTCAGCAGATCCAGCTCTCTTCCCCTTGAAGATGCTGAATAGTGTTGAAGACAGCTCAGTAGGTGTGGGCCAGGCCCTGGCACACTGCAGTCATTTGGGCCTTTTTAGGATTACCAGTGCCACAGCAGACCTGTCTCCAATATTCTACCAGTTTCTCAGGATCCTGCAGTTGCTCGGAGATGAAGTTCCAAAGCCCTGGGGGTGCCCACCACTCCAGGCAGCTGCCCAGACTGTCCCACACCCCCTGCCATGCAGAGCCTTCTCACCTTGGGGCAGATCTCTCACTGATATTCCTGAATAATTGTTTAACCTCAATCCTAGAATCATAGAATCACCAAGGCTGGAAAAGGCCTGAAAGATCATCCAGTCCAACCGTTCACCTATTACCAATAGCTCCCACTTAACCATGTCCCTCAACACAATATCCAGTCTCTCCTTGAATACCCCTGGTCTTCCAGAGACGACAGTGTAAAATGTGTAATTCCTAATCATACCAACAATATTACTTCCAAAACCCAAAGATGTCCAAAGAGCTGAATGTGCACAAAACTTCACTTTGCCAATTTTATCGTGGTACAAACCAAGGTCAAACAGCATAGCAAAATAAATACCCTAATCCAGCATCCAGAGTTGACAAATGATGCAGCAGGGAAAACAAGCAGCAAGCAAGGAGCTGTGAAATGCAGCTTCATGAGAAGACTCAGCAAGCTTCACAAATAGGGAAACTATCAGCACCATGGCCTGCACATCTCCAACTCCCACAAAGCCCTGTCCACTCTGGACAGATGTGCTGTTACCACAACCCTTGGAGCCTCACATCAGGCACCAAAATGACTGTGGTTGTTGAACCCAACATGTGGCTCAGCAGCTCACAGTGCTTTGTGCACTGCCCCATTCCCAGTGGGATGGGGATGAGAACTGGGAAAAAGAGTACAACTTCTGGGTTGTAACAAAGCAGTTTACTAAGAGAGATAAAAGGAGAGGAGTAATAGTAATCACTATATATCCGTTGATATAGAATCGTATGTAACAACTGATGCACAAGCACTTGCTCAGCACCACCAGACTGATGCTCAGCTGGGCCCTGAGCAGTGAAGAGACTGAGATGAACTCCCACCCCTTTCAATACAATTTCTGCTTGCTGTCAGCTGATAGAGAACGTCCCTTTGGCCACTATCAGTCAGCTGTCCTCACTCTGTTCCCTCCCAGCTCCATGTGTCCTCCACTGACCATGGCCTTGGCTCTGTACAACACTGCTTAGCAGCAGCTGTAAACATCAGAGTGTTATCAATGGTTTTCTCCTAGAACCAAAACACTGCACCACAGCAGACAGTCTGAAGAAAACAATTCCATCCCAGCTGTAACTCAGATTCCTGCCTGTCCCCTCTTCTTGTTCTTCCTGATCAGGAAGCAAGGAACAGAATCTGCCGCTCTCCTCTCTGAGCCCTTTCCATCAGTTCTCAGCTGGCTCCTCTGCCATCCCCAGGCAGAGCTCAGTGCCCTCTCATGGATGGCAGCAGCCTTTTCTCTTCTTCCTTGCCCATCCGTCATGCAGAATCTGTACCCCATTTGCTACAGTACAGAGCTGAGAATCAACCCACCGTGTCTCTGTGAACCAAACAAGACCCTAGGCCTGCAAAGGCACAGAGATTTGGAGTTCGCTGAGTGAATGTTTGTGGTCCTCTCATTAGTGTAAGGATTCTTCAGAAAGCATCCCCTTCCAGAAGCATGCTTTGATTTAGCCTGTCTGGGTCTTGCATCTACACTGTGGTACTGATGTTCAGGGCCTTGCTCAGAATCAGCAGCCTGCATGAAAGGAAAAGCTCTGTGGTTTTCTCTTGATTTGTCCCGTTTATTTCCCATGCTACCCGCACTGGTCTACAGGCACTTTAGGGCAGCAGTAGGTTGGGGTTACCCCCAGAGGGTACACAGTAAGATTTAGGACGGGGTATTGGCAACAAGACTTTCTCTGAGGAATCCTCACACAATCCTATAGAACAACTCAGAGGCTTTCCATTCAATCTCCAACAGCAACAATATCCCTCAGCCCTTCTCTGTCACATCCAATTCCCCACCCTTCCCCATTTGGACCTGGTTTAAAGCCCTATAATCAATCAGTGCAGGAGCATTTCAGATGGGGTCATGGAGGAGGCAGACTGCCATTCTTGGGGTGGCCATTTTCCCAGGAGGGCATGGTGGGAGGGCTTTGTCCCATCTGGTTCCACCAACACTTGCATCCACCCAGCAGAAGGCTGTGCCCTCTGTGTCCCACTTGAGCTCTGCATGGAGCTTACAGTTGGCAGTGACATGGCTGAGAAGCTCTGGGCATGGATTAAGGGACAGGGAATTAATGTGCCTTCCTAACTTCCTCCCTGCATGCCTTAGCAACTTCCTTGTAATCTCCCCAAGTACCCAGCCCCTTCTTCCAGAGGACGGAGATTCTCTTTTTCTTCCTGAGTCTCAATAGTTTTTCCCAGTTCATCTGCACTGGTCTTCTTCCCCTATGGCTCACCTTATGGCATTCAGGGACAGCCTGATCTCGTGCCTTTAAGATTTCCATCTTGAGGAGTGTCCAGGCTTCCTGGACCCCTTTACCCATAAGGAGCGACTCCCAAGGGACCTGTGCTACAAGTGTCCTGAACAGGTCAAAGTCCGCCCTCTAGAAGTTCAGGATAGTAGTTTTGCTAGTCACCCTTCTGACATCTCCAAGAATAGAGAATTCTACCATTTCATGGCCACTCTGCCCAAGACAGTCCCCAACCTTCTCAACTCCTACCAGTCCTTCACTGTTAGTGAAGAGCAGGTCTAGCAAGGAACCACCCCTGGTAGGACTTCATACCAGCTGTGTAAGGAAGCTGTCTTGCATGCAATCTATAAACCTCTTGGACTGATTCCTCTGCTATTTATTATATTCCCAGCATATATCAGAGAAGTTGTAGTCTCCCAAGAAAATGAGTGCTGGCAATCTTGCGACTTCAGTAAGCTGCTCATAGAATGCCTCACCCATCAATTAGGCGGTCTATAAGAAACCTTTAGCAAGATGTCACACTTACAGGCCTTTCCCCCGATCCTTACAAACATGCACTTCATTCTGAAGCCCAAGCTCTTCAACATCAAAACTCTCTTTAATATAAAGGGCCACACCACCACCCTTCCTTCCTCCTCTATCCCTTCTGAAGAGCTTGTAACCATCCATCACAGCACTCCAGTCATGGCAGTGGTCCCACCATGGGTCGGTAATAGCAACTAGGTCATGGTTTGTCAGATGCACAGTTGCTTCCAGCTCCTCTTGCTTGTTGACCAAGCTGCGTGCGTTGGTGTAGACGCACTTCAGCTGAGGCATCTGCCTCTCTCCCAGCTCAAACAGCATTTCCCTAGGCTTATCTCTGGTAAGCCCTGTTTTGTCCACTCCCCCATCGTAGCTAGTTTAAAGCTCTTTCGATAAGCCCCGCTACCGTCTATGCTAGGATTCACATCCCCCTTTGAGACAGTTGGGTTCCATTCATGGATAACAGACCATGGGCCAAGTAAACTGTCCTGTGATCAAAGAACTCAAAGTTTCTGGCTCAGTACCAACCTCTGAGACAATTGTTCATTGCTTTGCTTTCCAAGCCTGCTCTGTGTCCCTCACTGCCACTGAAGGTATAGAACAAAAAATCACTTGATCTCCCACTTTGTGAACTAAATGGCCTAAATTCCTGAAATCTCTTTTTATAGTTTGTAGTCTTATCTAAGAAATTTCATCACTGCCCACCTAAACTATGAGTAGTGGAAAATAATCAGTGGACCTAACCAGCATTGGGAGTTTCCTCATTATGTCCCTGACCTGAAACCAAGAAGGCAGCAGACTTACTGACAACTGGGGTCCAGTCTGCAAATGGGGCCCTCTATTCCTCTGAGAAGGGAGTCACCCACCACGGCCACCCTTCTTTCTTTCATGGCAGAGGAAGTCACAAGGCTTGGTAGTGACTGCCTTGCATTAGGTTTCCTCCTAGGCAGATCCTCCATTGCCTCCCCATTCTTATCTCCTTCAGATTTCAGAGTGTCAAACCTGTTGCTTAGATGGATCAGGGGTCGAGGGCTAGGCAGGCATGGGGGAGCTCCTGTGATGTTGAGTTGGGACTCTCTTCCAACCCTTCTCATCAGTCAGGTCTGTCTGACTGTGACAGGGCAGGGAGTCAACCACTTTTCTGGGGGTATCTGCCTGGCAGCCTTCCCTCGGGGATGCCAGCAAGTCACTCCACCAGCCCATCTCCCGATCACACTCCCTGATGGTAAACTGTGAGTAAAACCTTGAGTAAAGTGAGAGTTCACCTAGACAAAAGTATGAGTAGAAACATGGACTGACGTGAGGGTAAACCCAGAGTAAACCCAGGATCCCATCCATTGGGCATGCACAGCCTCTGAGGGCAACTTTTTCCAGTGTTGCTGTGTAAAAATATAGGTTCCTCACATCTAACCTATGTCTCCCCTTTTTAATTTAAATCCGTTTCCATTTGTCCTGTTATCAACAGACCATCCCATCCTTATTCTAGCGTTAGGCATCTCATCCTCAGATGGAAACCCTGGGGCTGAATTGGGATCAGTTTTTCAAAGAACCACAGGAGCTACAAGTTCACCTAGCTGAGTTCAGATGTGCACAGTGAGGTGTCTGTGTGTGAGTCCCTCATCTGAATCCTTGGTTTTTATTCCACAGGGACTGCACTACTCATACACAGTCTCTCAGTGATGCCCAAGATGCCTTGGGTGATCCTAGTTTTGTGCTAGTGCTTGTAAACTGTGACGGAAAATCTATGAGATAGACACCTCCTTCTGGAGCATCAGCTGAGGGCCAGAAGGGAGGTATTCTTGGCCATCCTAAATACCACCTCAGCCACGTGCTTAGGGCACCCATTGTGTCTTTTGCACCTGACCCCATGGAGTATGTAGTGATATTCAGCTTATCAAAAGGATGAGCTCAGAACAGAAGAGGCAGATCTTCCTCTCTGCTCCATCTGTGGCATAGTCTGGATTTCAAGGCATTGCAAAGCTATGGCACATCTACGTTCTTGCACTGATGACACTTTAGCATGCTCTGGGCTCGCATTTCAATGGCATCTAATAAATCTAGGGTCATACCTGTTGACAGGAAGCTGGCAAATGTTGTCTCATTGTAAGGAAGAGCAAGAAAGATGACACGGGCAACTATGGACCTGTCAGTCTCACTACAGTGCTTGGTAAAATTATGGAGAAAATGATGGTGGGAGTTATGGAAAAACAACTGAAGGACAGGTCACAGACAACACAAGATACAGAGGGGAAGGTCCTATTTAATTTCAGGTCTTTTTATGACACCTTTATCCATTGAGCTGAACAAGGGAAGGCAGTTGATGTAATCCTTGAGGATTTCAGTAGAGCTTTTGATACTATTTCTCCAGCACCCTTCTGGACAGAAATTCCTGCATACAGCTAGACAGAAACAGAACGTGGTGTGTTGTAATACAAGAAGAATTTTACAGAGCAGCAGCCATGGATTGAGATAAGGAGTTCACAGAGCAGCAGCTGCGGAGCAGGATAAACAGCATGAGAACAAAGGACATCTCTAGGAAAAGAATGAATGGCTCGTGGCTTTGAAGGGGGGTTATAGGGTTGTTATTGCAGTAGCTTTCCTCCAATTAGCGTGTGTGATTTTTGGACACCCTTGTCTGTCTCCTATAAAAGTCTGGCTTTCGGGCAATAAATTGATGCAGCTATATGTAACTATATTGGTGTTTCTCTGTTTGACCCAGCACGCTGACATTTTGCCTTTCAGGTTCACCAGCAGTGGTAGGTGAGCAGTTGGCCAGTAGTTCTGTCCCAAAGGATTATAGTCAGTGGGTTCCATTGGGCTGGTAGATGGTCACTGTCAGAGCTCCCCAGGGTTCCATTTTAGGGCCACTTTCCTTTCATGTTTATGCAGATGACTTGCATGCAGGACTAGAAGATGTTCTGAGCAAGTTTGCTGATGAGACCAGATGAGGAGGTGTTGTTGCCTCCACTTAGGGTGGAGAGGACTTGCAGAGAGATGTGGACAAGTCAGAGAAGTGGGTACCAGTTGGTACTAAGCACCAAGTGCATAAAGTATAACAAGAACAAGTGCCTGATTGTGCACCTGGGTATGGGCAACCCTGGACATAAACACTGTCTGTATATTGGACACATGAGAGACGTCTGACTGAAAAGGATTGGGGGTCCTGCTCAACATAAAATTTTAAGTGAGTCAGCAGTGTGCCCAGCCAGCCAAGAAGGCCAACAGTCCCCTAAAGTGCATCAAGCAATTTATTGCCAGCTGGGTGGGAGAAAGGTTTGTCCCTCTTTGCTCTGCATTGCTACTGCCTCACCTGGAGCACTGGGTGCACTTCTGGGCAATGCAGAACATAAAGAACATCAGACTATGGGAGAGTGTGCACAGGAGGGCACTGGAACTGAGAGATCTGAAGTTCAGAGTTTCACTGGGATTGACTGCTTGTTCAGACTGGGCCCTTCTCACACCCCACATCCTGTGATGAGACACAGGGCACATGTGGGATATGAACTTTAACAGCATCCTTGCACCACATGCAAATGCTTTTCCCAGTGCTTCAGTGTTCCACCACCCATTGCTTTCAACATAGTTTTCAACACCCCATTGTATCTTTTAATTTTACCAGAAGCTGGTGCATGGTAGGGGATATGATAAATCCACTCAATGCCATGAACTTTGGCCCAAGTATTTATTAAGGGAATTTTTGAAATGTGTCCCATTATGAGACTCAGTTCTTTCTGAGGTGTCATGTCTCTATAGGACTTGTTTCTAACAACCCAATATTGTGTTTCTGGCAGTAGCATGGGGTACTGCGTATGTTTCAAGCCACCCAGTGGTTGCTTCCACCATGGTAAGCACAAAACGCTTATCATTATGAGATCCTGGCAAGGTGACATCATTCACCTGTCACTCCTCCCCATATTTATACTTTTGCCTTGGCCTTCCCCCCAGAGAGGCTTCATATTCTTGGCTTGTTTAATTATGGCACATGATTCACAGTCATGAATAACCAGTGCAATAGCATCCATAGTTAAGTCCACCCCTCAGTCTCTAGCCCAATTATATGTTATGTCCATTCCTTGATGGCCTGAGGTCTCATGGAACCATCAAGCTTGAAATAATTCACTCTTGTTCTGCCAGTCCAAGTCTATTTGAGCCACCTCAATTCTGGCAGCTCGACCTACCTGATGGTTGTTTTGTTGTTCTGCAATAGCCCGACTCTTGGGCAAGTGTGCATCCACGTGACACACCTTTACAATCATATCTTTTTTTTGAGCAGTTATGTTTTTCTACAGTTCAGCAGCCCAAATAGGTTTACACCTCCGTTGCCAGTTATTTTGTTCCCACTGCTGTAACAACCCCCATAAGGCATTTGCCACCATCCATGAGTTAGTATAAAGATAAAGCATTGGCCACCTCTCCCGTTCAGCCACATCTAAGGTCAGCTGGACAGCTTTTACCTCTGCAAACTGACTTGATTCTCCTTTACCTTCAGTGGCCTCTGCGACCTGTCGTGTGGGGCTCCAAACAGCAGCTTTCCATCTCCGATGCTTCCCTACAATATGAAATGATCCATCAGTGAAAAGAGCATATTTCTTTTCATTTTCTGGTAGTTCGATGTATGGTGGGGCCGCTTTAGCACATGACACCTCTTCTCCTGGTGATGTTCCAAACTTTTTATCTTCAGTCCAGTTCATGATCACTTCTAAAATTCCTGGATGATTGAGGTTCCCCATCCGCGCTTGTTGTCTAATCAGTGCAATCCACTTGCTCCAGGTGGCATCGGTAGCATGATGGGTGGAGAGAACCTCCCCTTTCAACATCCGGTTCATCATTGACAGTCGAGGTGCCAGAAAGAGCTGCATTTCAGTACCAGCTACTTCGGAAGCAGCCCGAGCCCCCTCATACGCGGCTAAGATCTCCTTCTCAGTTGGAGTGTAGCACTCTTCAGACCCCTTGTACGCTCAGCTCCAGAATCCCAGGGGTCGGCCTTGGGTCCCTCCTGAGGCTCTTTGCCACAAACTCCAAGTGGGACCTTTCTCTCCAGCAGCAGTATAGAGGATGTTCTTTACATCCTGTCCAGTCCGTACTGGCCCCAGGTCCATGGCACAGGCTATCTCCTGTTTAATCTGTTCAAAAGCCTGCTGCTGCTCTGGGCCCTATGCAAAATCATTCTTCTTCTGCATCACCTGATAAAGGGGGCTTACAATGAGGCTGTAGTTTGGAATGTGCATCCTCCAAAAGCCCACTGCACCCAGGAAAGATTGTGTCTCTTTCTTGCTAGTTGGTGGAGACATGGCAGTGATTTTGTCAATCACTGTTGGGATGTGATGACATCCATCCTGCCACTTTATACCTAAGAACTGAATTTCCTGGGCAGGCCCTTTTACTTTGCTTCACTTAATAGCAAGTGAGTGAGTTTTACTGATCACTCCCTGATTCTCCAACTGGCGAATCAAATCATGAATGGGGAGCAAGGAATCCCTGTTGGTGCGATACTGCCGTCTGTGCACTGTCTTTGTAGCAATCGGTACCTGCTGCTCTTTTATTTTTACTCGTAGCAGCCTCACAACAGACGGGTCCTCTGACAGGCCAGGCAAAACAGACAGCTGCTTAATGTTGTCCATATCTACAGCAGCGATTCCAAAGGCCCAGTGATACCCCTTAGTATCCTTGAAATGCCCTCTTCTGAGGTATCCTCAATACCAAGTATGAACGGAAACCCTGGACCACTCACATAGGATGTTTCTTCCAGTCTTTACCAGTGAGGCTTATTTCAGCCTCCAACACAGTCAATTCTTGAGAGATATCCAGAAATATGGATTGATTCTGTCCCTTCATGACTGGAGGGCATTAGGGTGCACTGTGCACCAGTATCCACCAGTGCCTTATATTTCTGTGGTTCTGATGTGCTAGGCCATCAAATCCACACAGTCCAATAAACTCTATTATCCCTTCCACTCCCTTGAATGAGGGCAGGGCCCCTCTATTGGTTACCTGTGATAACTGGAGCAGCCATACTGGTGGTTGGACTGTTTTGTAGTTCCCTCACCCGTGCTCATAGTACAGGAGTAGGCTGGTCATGCCACTTCCTCGTGTCTTCTCTGTGGTCACGTAGGTAACACCACAAGGAAACACACAGTGCAATTTACTGTTGTTCCTTGCTCAATCTGGAAAGCGCTTGTGTCTAATAGCTGAGAATTTTAATGATACACATGAAGGCTTTATGGTCGTTAATTTCTTTACGATCTCTCGCCTTCAACTGAAGCAGCAGCTAGGCCAATTACCAAGTGACACCAAGGAGATGAAGTGGCAAAATGGCGATTTATTGAAACAGACACATCCTTATATAACCTACGCCTTTTTGTCTACACCCACTGTATTACACTAAGATTCTTCCAGAATATGGGGAAGGGCCTGTCACATCACAACAAGCTACCGTCCCAGCTGTCCCAACAGCGAAGCAACCAGGTAACAAGAGATTCATTCTGGTGCCGTGTGAACTCCTTTCTTACGCCTTCGATTTCAGTCATCTTCAGGGATCGACAAACAGTAACAGAGATTTCCTCCTCATCACTCTCTTCTTCATGACACTTTTCCTTTTTCCTTTCTCGGTACTTATCCAGACCTGTCACCTGGATCTTCTGTTGCCTCCTCCTCCACTTCTTTTTTCCGTTCTAGACGTGAGGACACCCATTTCCATTTCTTGCCTTCCACAAGGGCAACTGATATTGTTACTGGTGCCTCCTGTGACTGATCAAAATTGACTTGGGGATTTCCCTTTTTGGCTAGAACCTCAGCTCGGAAATTCTCTCTTTTCGGAACAGTGTTATATAGAGCACGGTAAGCACAAGCCAAGCCCCAAATAAGTCATACCCCCTTAGATCTATCTAGGCTGCGCCATCCCTGACTCAAATACTGGCTTAGTTTCTCGGGATCCCACAGGTGTTCAAGAGTTAAATCCCATGACATTGCGGGCCCCCATGTGTTGGCGAACCTGAAGGCAAAAGTCAGCGTTCTAGGACAAACAACCACACACCAATATAGTTAAATATAGCTGTGTCCATCTATTGCCTGAAGAGCCGTACTTTTATAGCAAACAAACAAGGGTGTTCAAAAATCACACGTACTAATTGGAAGAAAGCTTCTGCAATAAGAACCCTAAAACCCCGCTTCAAAGCCACGAGCCTTTCACTCTTTTGCTAGAGGTGTCCTTGGTTCTCATGCTGTTTATCCTGCTCTGCAGCTGCTGCTCTGTAAAGTGCTTATCTTGATCCATGGCTGCTGCTCTGTAAAATTCTTCTTGTATTACAACAGAATGGCAGTTCCCTGGGGTCTCCAGCACACCCCCAGCCAGCTGGCAAATGCCACTGAGGACCTTTAGGAAAGACATGCCCTGGGTAGTGACAATGTTCACTGGACAACTGTGAGCCCCACAATGGGTCTCGTACCTGTGTGCCATCTTCTGAACACCAGTAGCACGGTGTAGATGCAAGGCCCAGCCAGGCAAAATCAAAACATGCTTCTGGAAGGGGATGCTTTCTGAAGAATCCTTACACTAATGAGAGGACCACAAACATTCACTCAGCGAACTCCAAATCTCTGTGCCTTTGCAGGCCTAGGGTCTTGTTTGGTTCACAGAGACATGGTGGGTTGATTCTCAGCTCTGTACTGTAGCAAATGGGGTACAGATTCTGCATGACGGATGGGCAAGGAAGAAGAGAAAAGGCTGCTGCCATCCATGAGAGGGCACTGAGCTCTGCCTGGGGATGGCAGAGGAGCCAGCTGAGAACTGATGGAAAGGGCTCAGAGAGGAGAGCGGCAGATTCTGTTCCTTGCTTCCTGATCAGGAAGAACAAGAAGAGGGGACAGGCAGGAATCTGAGTTACAGCTGGAATGGAATTGTTTTCTTCAGACTGTCTGCTGTGGTGCAGTGTTTTGGTTCTAGGAGAAAACCATTGATAACACTCTGATGTTTACAGCTGCTGCTAAGCAGTGTTGTACAGAGCCAAGGCCATGGTCAGTGGAGGGCACATGGAGCTGGGAGGGAACAGAGTGAGGACAGCTGACTGATAGTGGCCAAAGGGACGTTCTCTATCAGCTGACAGCAAGCAGAAATTGTATTGAAAGGGGTGGGAGTTCATCTCAGTCTCTTCACTGCCCAGGGTCCAGCTGAGCATCAGTCTGGTGGTGCTGAGCAAGTGCTTGTGCATCAGTTGTTACATACAATTCCATATCAACGGATATATAGTGATAACTATTACTCCACTTCTTTTATCTCTCTTAGTAAACTGCTTTGTTACATCCCAGAAGTTGTACTCTTTTTCCCAGTTCTCATCCCCATCCCACTGGGAATTGGGCAGTGCACAAAGCACTGTGTGCTGCTGAGCCACATGTTGGGTTCAACAACCACTGTCATTTTGGTGCCTGATGTGAGGCTCCAAGGGTTGAGATAGCAGCACATCTGTCCAGTGCGGACAGGGCTTTGTGGGAGCTGGAGAAGTGCAGGCCATGGTGCTGATATGTGTGGATGTGCTCCCTATGTGTGGAGCTTGTTGAGTCTTCTCATGAAGCTTCACTGCACAGCTCCTTACTTGGTGCTTGGATGCTGCATTAGGGTATTTATTTTGCTATGCTGTTTGACCTCAGTTTGTACCACGATAAAATTGGCAGCTGACAAAGTGAAGTTTTGTGCACATTCAGCTCTGCGGTCATCTTTGGGTTTTGGAAGTAATATTGTCCATATGATTAGGAATTACACAATTTACATTGTCGCCTCTGTGAGTCCGGGGGTGTACTGGATATTGTGTTGAGGGACATGGTTTAGTGGGAGCTATAGGTAATAGGTGAACGGTTGGACTGGATGATCTTTTAGGCCTTTTCCAACCTTGGTGATTCTATGAATCTATGATTGAGGTTAAACAATTATTCAGGAATATCAGTGAGAGATCTGCCCCAAGGTGAGAAGGCTCTGCATGGCAGAGGGTGTGGGACGGTCTGGGCAGCTGCCTGGAGTGGTGGGCACCCCCAGGGCTTTGGAACTTCATCTCCGAGCAACTGCAGGATCCTGATAGACTGGTAGAATATTGCGGGCAGGTCTGCTGTGGCACTGGTAACCCCCAAGAGGCACAAATGACTGCAGTGTGCCAGATCCAGAGAGCTGGATCTGCTGACAGTGCTGCAGCCTCTGCAACTCCTGGCACAGACCATGCAGCAGCTCCAAGGTTTTGCTACACGTCCTGCAGTTGCTCCAAGCTCTGGGCAGATCCCTCTGTCACTCCACCCCTCATAATGAGCTCTGCAGTTACTCCTGCTACGGGTCCTGTAGCTGTTCCAAGTATGGTAATAAGAAAATGGTACAAATTCCTCCCAAGGGAGGAAGTACAGCCCTGCGGTGGCTCCAACCCCTCCAATGAGCCCAGTGGCTGCTCCAACATAGTCACAGGTCCTGTGGTGGTTCCAGCTCTGGCAATGAACTCTGAGGTCACTTCAACTCCTGCAACAGCCCAACAGCCACTTCAGCTCCTACAGTGAACCCTGTGGCTGTTAAAACCCCTGCAACTAATCCTGGACTTGCAGACAGATGCGCATAGGGATTAGTTCATATATGTTTGCAACTGCATATGTTGTATATGTGTGAAAATACACTAAATATATTATATATGTATAAATACATTTGTCATAATTATTATCCTTTTCTTTTTCTCTTTGTCTCAACCCATAAACCTTAAACCACAGCACTGCCTTGAGATGCTTACGGATCTCCTTGGGACTATTCAATCTGATCTGGTCACACAGTGAAGAGCACCTGAAGATCTCAAGGTTTTCTCAGGGAGCAGCTCCTGAGGTATATTCCTTACACCAGCTTTGGAAGAGGCCTCCCTCCAGTTCTCTGGTCCTGCTCTAAAGGGGCCCTCTTGTTATGGCAGTGCCAGCAAGGAGACCAGCTCTGACAGACCTGTTCATATTGCCGGCTACTGACTGCAGCCCTGGATTGCTGCTGTAGAGGCAACAGGACTGTTGTGAGACACACAAGACCTTCAGGACTGCACAAATGAGAGGACTCAAGAGCACTGCAGCACTGGTAAGAGCACATGAATGAAAAGAGCACGTTGAGCTGCTGTCTGTGGCTGTACCTCCCCAAATCCAGGCAAAGTAGGAAGAAAGAAAATCTAAGTAAGTCTATTTTGAAAGCTTTTTAGGTATCTTATAACATATTCAGGGAATCTGGTTCCATGTTTACATGAGTTCTTGGAGTGAGAAAATGGAAATTAGGTAGGAAAGAATTTAAATACATTTTTATTTATAAGTTCAATAACATTTTTTTTTTGCACATTCCTATATCTCACATAATCAAACAGACAAAGATGCATAAAACATAAAGAACCACCACTGGGAATCCTATTGAGGAAGTTGTGCATTTTATTGTAGCTGGAATAGTGCTTATTGCAACACCTTCCTGAAAGCGTGCTTGATCTCCCTGTTCCTCATGCTGTAGATAATAGGGTTTAGTGTTGGAGGAACCACTGCATACAGAAGTGCCACTGTCAGATCCAGGAGTGGGGAGGAAATGGACGGGGGCTTCAGGTAGGCAAAAGCACCAGTGCTGAGAAACAGGGAGACCACAGCCAGGTGAGGGAGGCACATGGAGAAGGCTTTGTGCCGTCCCTGCTCAGAGGGCATCCTCAGCACAGCCATGAAGATGTGCACATAGGACACAACTATGAAAACAAAGCAACCAAAGCCTAAACTGACACCAAAAAAGAGAAATACAAATTCCATGAGGTAGGAGCCAGAGCAGGAGAGCTTGAGGATCTGTGGGATTTCACAGAAAAACTGGTTGACAACATTGCCTTGGCAGAGAGGCAGTGAAAACGTACTGGCAGTGTGCAGCAGGGAATAGAGAACCCCAGTGCCCCAGGCAGCTGCTGCCATGGTGGCACAAGCTCTGCTGTCCATCAAGGTCCCGTAGTGCAGGGGCTTGCAGATGGCAACGTAGCGGTCATAGGACATGATGGTGAGAAGGGAATACTCTGCTGAGAGGAAGAAGGAAAAGAAAAAGAGCTGTGCAGCACATCCTGTGTAGGAGATGGCCCTGGTGTCCCAGAGGGCGTTGGCCATGGCTTTGGGGAGAGTGGTGGAGATGCTGCCCAGGTCGAGGAGGGCCAGGTTGAGGAGGAAGAAGTACATGGGGGTGTGCAGGCAGCGGTCGCAGGCTACGGCTGTGCTGATGAGGCCGTTGCCCAGGAGGGCAGCCAGGTAGATGCCCAGGAAGAGCCAGAAGTGCAGGAGCTGCAGTTGCCGCGTGTCTGCCAACGGCAGCAGGAGGAACTCGCTGATGGAGCTGCTGTTGGACATCTGCTGTTGTTGGGCTTGGAGTCCTGCTCAGAGTGCAGAAGATAATGACAAGTCCAGACCATTCTCAGACACACTCCTCCTGCTATAATATGAAATGTTTTTATTCTCTTACAACAGTGTACATTTAGCACTATTACTTGCATTTAATTTCATGTATTTCAGCATTCCTTAAGCAGAAGCAGCATATGGAGCTCTAACCTTCCTTTTATTTTCTTATGCCTTCTCCCTGGATATTTTCATCTGTTTCATGTCTCATATCTTTACCCCAAGTGCTCTTAGAGCCCCCTACCCGAGCTTCTGTGGCATTCAGTTTCAGTTAGAAAATGCTGCCTGTTTGTAGGATAAGTGAATTATTCATGCCTACAGAAAATGATGATAATTCCATCCTTCGAGAAAGGGGAGACTGAAAGCACATCATGTGTGAGTGTTCACAAAACAAGCAATTGATTGATGAAAAATTCTCAGAACTCTTATTGCCCCTTTTAGATTTCTGACTCCAAACCTCTTTGCCTTAGAACAGGAAATGGAAACCCCCTGCCTTGGCTCTCCTCTTGCAAAGTGCCCTCAGAAACATTCCGTTGTACAGTGGAGTTGTGATCCCCTGCCCCAGGCAGCAGCTGTGGCAGCACAAGACCTGCCGGGGGGCTCCTTCCCCCCACCCGTCTCCCTGCAGCACCCTGGGCAGCTCCCCGGGCAGGCTGAGTGCTGAGCCTGGCAGGCGGCAGAGTCCCATACCCGGCACACAGCCCCTGGGGCACAGCAGGGACCCTGCTCTGCAGGACAGCCCTGGGCACCCGCCTGCAGCCCCAGCTGCACAGCCTGCAGCCGTGCTGGGACATGCAGCCCTCAGGGCTGTGATTTCATACTGCAGTATGGAAGCCCTCAGCTGGAGCAGAAGGCTTTTTCCACAGTAAAGAAACATGCAGTGCCTGCATCCAGATCTCCTATGGGATGTCCCAAATTAAGTTGACCCTCTATGAAAAGCAGCTCATGGTCTGCAGTGAGACTTACCCTGTCATGGTCTGTGAGCAATGCTCCTGCAGTGAGCTCACAGCCCGCTCACACCACACACATCCTGCAAGCTCTCTTCAGTTTCTCTCCTCTCCTCTGTCACCTGCAGGCTGTGCTGTGCACAAGAGCTGCTCCTGGGCACAGCTGTCTCTCTGCAGCCCTGCACACTTTTATGAGCTCCCTGTGTCCCAGGAGCCTGGACAGGCAAGCAGCAGATTATGTCATTTTTATCTTTCCGACTTGTCTCCCCTGACATGTCCCTGGGTCCTCATGGCCAACAGCTCCTGAAAGACAACAGCATCATGACTGTGCTTTGAAATTCGCTCAATTAACCACCACATGTCCAGTGGTCAGTGACTGACTGGAGACATATGGGGAGTGCTCCCAGAGATCGTTTGATGAAACAATAAGGGCAACCAGACAAGGAAGGCAAGGTTTGGACTTTCCCTGTGCAGGGCAGTGATCCAGCTGAGGCAGTGCAGGAGTCTCATCCCTTGACAGAAATCCTGGAGCTGAAATGGGATTCAGCTCCCTACACACCCACAGGAGCTGGGATTCCTCTGGTTCAGTTCAGAAGAGCACAAGGAGTTGCCTGCATGTGAGCTCCTGCTCTGAGTCCTCGGACCTTCAGCTGGGAGGCAGCTGCTCACACACAGACACTGGGTGATGCCCAAGGTGCCTGGGCTGCTCCTGATGTGTGCCAGTGCTTGTAAACCATGTGGGAAATCCCTGAGATAGACAGCTTCTTCCTGGGCATCAGCCGAGGGCCAGAGAGGGGATAGCACTGGCTGTCTGGTGAATTCACTCACAGCTGCAAGAGCAGCACAGGGCCTTCAGGAAAGCCATGCCCATGGTGTGACCATGTTGCTGTGTCAACTCCAAGGCCCACGATCGGTCTAATGTTTGTGTGCCACCTTCTGCACACTGATACCATAGATTAGCTATCCAGTCAGGCTATGTCCAGTGATGCTTTCCAATTAGGATGTTTACTTCTGTGGTTTTGCACTAATGCAAACACCAACACACAAGAAGCTAGAAATCTTGATAGAGCTGCAGGCCTGAGCTCCTGTTTGGACCATGGGGACACAGTTTAATGGCTTCCACAACTGCACTGTAGCACAAGGGGGATACCGAGTCTTTAGGATGGATGGGCGAGGAGATAAAGAAGGGTGAATGCCCTCTGTGAGAGTGCACTGAGCTCTGCCTGGGGATGGAAGAGCAGACAGGTCAGAGCTAATGGAAACGGCAAACAGAGGAGACCATCAGTGTCTTTTCCTGTCTTCCTGATCAGGGAGAGTAAATGGAAGGTGCCCTCTGCAGACAGATGGGAATCTGATGTTGTCTGTCCCTTGTCCCATTTGGTGGCCTTTGTCACTCCATTATCTGCAGCAGGGACAGCACAGCAGGGCATGTGGCATCCAGCAGATCCCTGGAGAGCACAGATGGCAGCTTCTTGACCAAGCAGTGGAGGAACCAAAGAGGAGAGGTGCTCTGCTGGATCTCATACTCTCCGGCATGGAAGGACTTGTGGGAACTGCGAAGGTGAAAGGGGCATCAGGCCACGTGCAAGATGCAAATGTATCTCTTTTTATTTATTTTGAGGCTGTAAGCTTAATAGTTGATCATAAATGTCAATAAAACTGAAACAAATAATTGAAGACAAAGATGGAAATCATTGAAATTGTGTTAACCCTTCTCAACATGAAAAATTCTCATGAGTCTTGTTCCATTTTAAGTTGTAAATATGAATCTTTGAGGTGATTTGATGTCTTTTTTTTTCTTTTACTGAAACTACAATGTTTTCCAGAACTGTGTTCGCTGGACACAAATGTCTTCAGATTCAGAGACACAGACAGTGGTGCCAGTGCCAATGCCCTGTGACTATAGCCCGGTGCCCAGCACTACTCTTCCCTGCTGCCTATTTGATGTGTCTCATCCTCCAAGTTTTTTCAGCTCTCCTAAATAAATGGCCATGGTTAAGGGCATGTTTTCAGCAGGCCATTTGGGCACAAACTACTCCCACTGCCCTCCAGATTTCTCTATCCCTTGCTCTTTGTTCAGTCAGATACCTCCCAATTATCTGTCTGATTTCTGACTTTCAGGGGGATTACTGGAATTTGTTCCATCTCCCCAAAGTCTGAGAATCAGTGAGAATGTGTTAACTCGTCTCAATGTGTGAAATACTCACAAGTCCTGATCAATTTTAAGTTGATACCTCTCAACTACCTGGCTGATCTATCCCAGGGAGATTACTGGAATTTGCTCTATCTACCAGAGTCTGATGGCCTCTGTTGTCAACTACTTCACTGTGATTCAATCTATCCTATCCTACCTCAGAATAAATCATTTCTTTTAAAAGTATTCCATATGAAAGACAAACTTCAATAGATGCAGCTTGAACATGGCATGCAGTTGATCACTGTGTTTTACTGTTCATTCAATTGCATCACCTTTCTTTCCATTTGCTGGCCAGATAAAAAAGAGAAATCTTTCCTTTTCCATGTGTAGCTGGTTCTCTGAGGAAAGCCAGTGGGAGTTGGTGCAAAGCAGTTTTAACACTGAGCGGATGAATGCAGAGAAGAGTGATGTGAAGAAAAGTGATGCAAGTCCCATAGGTCCATTGTGAGCAGAAATTGGGTGGGGAGGTTGAGAAGGACCTTTGTCAACACAGTAACAGTACAGAACTCATTGGGACATCCTGGATTGGTATCAGTTGCACAGTGCTGCTTTAATGTCTTCTTTAAACCCAACTATAAATAAATAGACAATAAATTTATACTGGATTCTTTAAGCTCTCTCCAGATATCCCTCCTTTTTGCTGAACAAGTTCTGATAACCTGAAGAAGATAACAAGATGGCATAAGGCACAGGAGATTCTTTAGGTTATAATGGTCCCAGGGTGCATTTGATGCTGAGTTCATCAGCCTCTAGTGCAGAGAGAAGTTTGCACAAAGTGCTCAACAAGACAAAGTCAGAAGTAACAGTGAAGTTTCTTGGAGTATTAATGGGCCCGCTGAGGAACATTACCAAGTAAGCTTCCCAAGGGACTTGTTAGAGAAGATAACTGGAAGCCATGACTACAGGCAGGCAAAGGCACTGGCATGCTAAGAAACCTCTCCTTTGCCTTACAAAGCAGACAGGTCAAGCCCTGATTGCAAGACCAGTGGTAGAGAGGTCCTGTATGTCATGTTGGCTCTGGGCATTTCCTGGGGCAATGTGTTGGAATTTTGTATGATGTTAAATGAAAGACATGGGGACCCAAGATCCCAGGCTCTACATGTGGTGCAAGGACGCTGTGAGGTTCATGTCCCATATGAGACCTATGTTTCATTGCAGGATGTGAGCAGGGATGTGAGAAGGGCCCAGTCTGAACAAGCAGCCAATCCCTGTGAAACTCTGAACTTCAGATCTCTCGGTTTCAGTGCCCTCCTTTGCACATTCTCCCAGAGTTTGAAGTCTTTTATGTTCTGTGGTGCCCAGAACATAGTGAGGCAGTAGCAATGCAGAGCAGAGGGACAACCCTTTCCCTCACCCAGCTGGCAATAAGTTGCTTCATGCACTCCAGGGGACTGTTGTCTTTCCTGGCTGCCTTGGCACACTGCTGACTCACATTCAGTGTGATGCTGACCAGCACCCCAACCCTTTCCAGTCAGAATCCTCTCCAGTGTCCCATATCCAGTCAGTGTGTATGTCCAGCATTGCCCCTACCCAGGTGCACAATCAGGCACTTGTTCTTGTTATACTTTATGCACTTGGTGCTTAGTACCAACTGGTACCCACTTCTCTGACTTGTCCACATCTCTCTGCAAGTCCTCTCCACCCTCAGTGGAGGCAACAGCACCTCCTCATCTGGTCTCATCAGCAAACTTGCTCAGAACGTCTTCTAGTCCTGCATTCAAGTCATCTGCATAAACATGAAAGGAAAGTGGCCCCAAAATGGAACCCTGGGGACCCCGACAGTGACCATCTACCAGCCTGATGGAAAAAACTGACTATAATCCTTTGGGACTGACCTACTGGCCAACTGCTCACCCACCACATTGTGTTTCTGTCTAGCCATATGCAGAACATTCTGTCCAGAAGGTTGTTGTGAGAAACAGTATCAAAATCTCCACTGAAATCCTCAAGGATTACATCAACTGGCTTCCCTTGGTCAACTAAACGGATAACTGTGTCACAAAATGAGCTTAAATTAAACAGGACCTTTGCCTCACAAACTTGTGTTGGCTGCAACCAATGACAGAATTGTCCTTCAGCTGTTTTTCCATAACTCCCACCATCATTTTCTCCATAATTTTACCAGGCTCTGGACTGACAGGTCCATAATTGCCCATGTCATCTTTCTTGCTCTTCCTTACAATGAGACAACATTTGCCAGCTTCCTGTCAGCTGGCATGACCCTAGACTTCTTTAGATGCAATTGAAATGACAGCCCAGAGCACACTAAGTTTTCATCATTGAAAGAAAGTAGATGTGCCATAGCTTTGCAATGCCTTGAACTCCAGAGTATGCCACAGATGGAGCAGAGGGGAAGATTTGCCTCTTCTGTAGTGAACTCATTCTTTTGGTAAGCAGAATAACACTACCTGATACATGGGGACTGTGTCTCTGCTCTGCTCTGCTCAGCTCACAGGGCAGCGGTCTGGCAGGGTGTTGCTCTCATGTCAATGCAGGTAAACTCACTTTAATCCTTTTTCCTCTGTAAATGCTTCCTCTATTTCTATGCTCAGATACACTTCCACATTTTCTGATCGCCGAAGTCGCCTGACTCGGAGCCGTCCCGGACCGATCAGCAGCGGCTGACCGCGTGGTCAAGGGGGATCTCGGGCGGTTCCTTCAAGCAGGGAACCCCCGGGTAGAGGAGAAGCCCGGCAGCTCTCAGGGAGCAGCTGACGCAGCCGCTGACGCAGCGTGTGGGCGTTCCCTGCCTACGGAGGGAGATTTAAACGGGCACAAGGAGGGCAGCGACTAGTCGCTGCCCACCAGAAACGGTCAGGAGGAGGCGGGGCTCGTGCACCTCTTGACTTCCTGTTTCAGCTCTGGTAAGTATTCTGCTCCGACATGGGTGCTCCCCGGCGAAAGGCTGCTGCCAGAAACACTGAGGAGGCCAAGACAAGGGTCCCGATCTCACAGAAACGGGAGGCAGCAACCAAGAAGACTGCAGAGTCCCAGACTGACGTCCTGCACTTGCCTTATAGGAAGGCTGCCGCCAAAATGTCTGAGGAAACTCAGACTGAGCCCCCAACCCAAGATGCTGGTGTGCAGGTCTCTGGCTGTACTGAGTGCCAGAGCCTGGCCCTTGCAGGGCTGGGTGAGGGAGGCAGTGATTGTGTTCACTGCGACCAGGTGAACTACTTGCTCAGCCTCGTAGTTGACCTGAAGGAGGAAGTGGAGAGGCTGAGGACTATAAAAGAGTGTGAGAGGGAGATTGACTGGTGGTGTCAGTCCCTCTCGGCCTCAAGTTCTCAGCACACAGTCGAGGCTCCTAATGGAGCATGTCAGCCCCTGCCACCTCACAAACAGGTGGTAAAGGGTAACCAGCCAGCTGGCAACACTGCAGCCGGCCCCCTGTCCTCTCTTCCCCCCAGCAGTAACTTGAGAAGGGAGGAGGAGTGGAAACGGGTACCTGCTCAACGGAAGGGGCATCCTCCATCACGACCATCCCCGGCTCCCCAGGTGCCTCTGCGAAACCGGTTTGAGGCCCTGGAACTTGAGGGGGGGACTAGTGAGAGTGTGGAAACAGGTGCACCCATGAGGTTGCCTCAGGTGAAGCGGTCACCCCGAAGCCTCAAGACTGCTTCTACACGTAAGGACAGAAGGGTGATTGTTGTAGGTGACTCCCTTCTGCAAGGAACAGAAGGCCCTATATGCCGGCCCGACCCTACCCGCAGAGAAGTGTGCTGCCTTCCTGGGGCACGGGTCAGGGACATTTCAAAGAAAATTTCTAGATTGATTCATCCTTCAGACTACTACCCACTTTTAATAATTCAGGGTGGCAGTGAGGAAGTTGGCAAGCAAAGCCTGAGGTCCATCAAGAAAGACTTCAGGGGAATGGGGCGAATACTTGAAGGAGCTGGGGTGCAGGTGATCTTTTCTTCTATGCCCGTGGTGTCAGGAAAAGATACAGGGAGGATCCAAAAAACCCATCTCTTAAACAGATGGCTTAAGAGCTGGTGCAGACACAAGAATTTCGGCTATTTTGACCATGGGGCAATCTACACTGCACCTGGAATGATGGCTGCTGATGCAAGCAGCCTGTCCCTGAAGGGTAAGAGGGTATTAGCAGAAGAATTAGCGGGACTCATTGATAGGTCTTTAAACTAGGAACGAAGGGGGAAGGGGACAAAATAAGGGCTACTGGGGTTGAACGGTGCATTCGAGGGATTGTACCAAACTCTGTGGGCAAAGATTGCAGAGTGCAAAAGGAGGGAGTAGGGCAGGGGGGTGCTGGGGATGCCGCTGTTCTAGCGGATCCTGGATCGCTTATGAAGGTGGTGAGACGGACAGCCCGGCTGAAGTGCCTTTATACTAATGCACGGAGCCTGAGTAACAAGCAGGAGGAACTGGAAACTGTGATGCACTCTGAAAATTATGACATTGTTGCTATCACAGAAACATGGTGGGATGACTCCCACAATTGGGATACTACCATCGATGGCTATAGGCTCTTTAGGAGAGATAGGCGAGGTAGGAAGGGTGGGGGAGTCGCCCTTTATGTCAGAGATTGGATAAACTGTGAGGAGCTCCCCATGAGAAACAATCAAGAACAGGTTGAGAGCCTGTGGGTTAGGATTAGAGATGGGACTAATAAAGGTCAGCTGGTATTAGGGGTATACTACAGGCCACCTGATCAAGGGGAGGCTGCTGATGAGGCTTTCTTGCTCCAGATGCGTGAGGCGTCTGGCTCACGGGCTCTTGTCCTGGTGGGGGACTTCAACCATCCTGACATCTGTTGGGAAAACCACACGGCGAGCTGCAAGAGCTCCAGAAGGCTCTTGGAATCCATTGATGATAGCTTTCTGGTTCAGGTATTGGACAGACCGACCAGAGGTCAAGCGTTGCTGGACCTGCTGCTCACCAACGCTGAGGAGATCATCAAAGGCGTCAAGGTTGGAGGCTGCCTGGGCTCCAGCGATCATGCCCTGGTTGAGTTTGTGATCTCAAGCGATGTGGGCCTGGCAAAGAGCAGGACCAGGATGCTCAACTTTAGAAGAGCAGACTTCAAGCTACTCAATGGAATGCTGGCCAAGATCCCCTGGCGCGCTGCCCTCAAAGATAAGGACGTTGAGGAGAGCTGGCTACTGTTCAAGGATGCCCTCCTGGCAGCACAAGAGGTCTCCATTCCCCTGATTAAGAAAGTGGGCAGGAGAGGTAGAAAACCGGCATGGCTCAGCAAGGACCTGCTAAGAGAACTGAGGGTGAAGAAAGGGGTGTACAAGCTCTGGAAACAAGGCTGTGTCACCCGGGAAGAATACAGGGATGCCGTCCGAACTTGCAGATGTGGGATCAGGAAAGCCAAGGCTCAGGCAGAACTGAACTTGGCGAGGGATGTGAAAAACAACAAGAAAACCTTCTACAGGTACATTGGCCAGAAGAGACAGGCCAAAATGGGCGTGCCTACTCTGGTAAATTTAAAAGGAGAAATGGCTTCAACAGATGAAGAGAAAGCTGAGGTGCTGAATGAGTTCTTCACCTCGGTCTTCACTGGTGGCCAGGATTCTAGTCTTTTTCACGTCCCTAAGTCTTGCACCCCCATCCCTCCATGTGGGGACCAAGGAGGTAAATCCCTCCCCACTGTAAGGGTAGAGCAAGTCCGAGAGTGCCTCCTTAGACTGAATGAGTATAAGTCTTTGGGGCCAGACGGCATGCATCCCAGGGTCCTGAAGGAGCTGGCTGAGGTGGTTGCTGAGCCGCTCTCCATCATATTTGAGAAGTCGTGGCTGTCAGGTGAGGTCCCGGATGATTGGAGGAAGGGTCACGTCACTCCCATTTACAAGAAGGGGAGCAGGGACGACCCGGGTAACTACAGGCCGGTGAGTCTCACCTCCGTGCCTGGGAAGATTATGGAACAGATCCTCCTGGACAACATGCTTGATCACATAAAGAACAAGCATGTGATCCGAGACAGCCAGCACGGCTTCACCAGGGGAAGGTCATGCTTAACTAATCTTGTGGCCTTCTATGATGGAGTGACGGCGTTGGTGGATGAAGGGAAGGCGACCGATGTCATTTACCTGGACCTGAGCAAGGCCTTTGACATGGTCCCCCATCACATCCTCATCTCCAAATTGGAGGGAGGTGGATTTGATGGGTGGACAACTAGATGGATAAGCAATTGGTTGAAAGGCCGCAGACAGAGGGTGGTGGTCAATGGCTCTATGTCCAGGTGGAGGCCGGTAACGAGCGGCGTCCCTCAAGGGTCTGTCTTGGGACCGGTGCTCTTTAACATCTTTATTAATGACATCGATGAGGGAATGGAGTGCACCCTCAGCAAGTTTGCTGATGACACCAAGCTGAGTGGTGCAGTTGATACGGAGGAGGGAACAGATGCCATTCAGAGGGACCTTGACAGGCTGGAAAGCTGGGCTCGGGTGAACCTAATGAGGTTCAACACGGCAAAGTGCAAGGTTTTGCACTTGGGCCGGAAGAACCCCAGGCACCTGTACAGGCTGGGAGGAGTTGTCCTTGAGAGCAGCTCAGCTGAAAAAGACCTAGGGGTCCTGATAGATGAGAAACTTAACATGAGCCAGCAGTGCGCTCTGGCAGCCCAGAAAGCAAATGGGATCCTGGGCTCCATCAGGAGAGGGGTGGTCAGCAGGGATAGGGAGGTGATCGTCCCTCTCTACTCTGCTCTTGTGAGGCCCCATCTGGAGTACTGTGTCCAGGTGTGGAGCCCTCAGTACAAAAAAGATATGGAGATTTTGGAAAGGGTCCAGAGGAGGGCCACAAAGATGATCAGGGGGCTGGAGCACCTCCCCTATGAGGACAGGCTGAGGGAGTTGGGTTTGTTCAGCCTGGAGAAGAGAAGGTTGCGGGGTGACCTCATTGCAGCCTTTCAGTACCTGAAGGGAACTTACTCCCAGGAGGGGAGTAAACTCTTCGAAAGGGCTGATAATAGCAGGACTAGGGGAAATGGTTTTAAGTTGAAGGAGGGAAGATTTAGGTTGGATGTTAGGGGTAAGTTCTTTACTAGAAGGGTGGTTAGGTCCTGGAACAGGCTGCCCAGTGAGGTTGTGGATGCCCCGTCCTTGGAGGTGTTCAAGACCAGGTTGGACGGGGCCCTGGGCAACCTGATCTAGTAAATGCGAATGTTTGGTGGCCCTGCTAGGCAGGGGGGTTGGAACTACATGATCCTTGAGGTCCCTTCCAACCCGGGTAATTCTGTGATTCTGTGATTCCCTCAACTACACTTTCATATATCATTAACAATTACACTTTCTTATACCATCAAAACAGTTTGTCAAAACGTACAGTTCTTCAGTTCACATAAACTCCCTTAATACAGTCTGTATTCTTCAGTTATAAACACTGTGCCACAGAACCAGCACTGATTGAACCACCTCCCTCACACACTTCCTCGCAAGCAGTACATAGTATTACATAAATGGGTTGACACTCATTGGTCGGGTGGAATGTACACCTCTCCTCAGGACAATCTTACTAATCTACAGAGTACAAACTCCTGTCTTCTTACATACAAGCAGAAAGTACTTATGAGTGGACACACAACACAGTCTTTCACTTTGTCCGTGTCTGGCCATTTCCCTCACAGGAGGAAGGAAACATGGATCGGGACTCGGCACTCACCCTGCAGCTGTTCTGTGTCTCACTCACACCACACTCACTCTGACATTTAGATCAAAAACCATGGTTTATTCATACTACACAATGCTGACAACGTTTTCTAGCTGGAATCTTAATAACACTCATACTCTGGTCGACCAGTTGCAAACGTTAATGTTTTTCCCAGAGTCGGCTTGACACACAGTACCAAACACTTAAAGCAGATGATAATATTGAACATACAACCTATAACCCCCGTGATTACAACTTGGAGAACCCAGGCTACCATTTGACAGGCTATCCACTATATCCCATACCCGTAGGAGAGACCAACCTAGGTCCCTCCTATTGTCACCCACCTGGGAGAGAGTACTTGTTCTTGTTTCCATTCATATGACATACAGTTCCCTTTCATAGGAACTCACCCAAGGAGTCTTCCTACCCAGCTGGCAACCAAAGCCATGAGCTCACCTCCCTGGGAGCAGCACGTATGGCTGTAAACTGTGTAGGATGTCTCCTCAAGACATATGGGCTCCACTTACCATACACATACCTGGTCCACCTATGGGTGGTCCTTGTCTGTCCCTGCAGTGATCAGGTGAGGAAGGGAGTCCTTCAGAGAAATCTCAGGGTGCGCCAAAAGTGTCTCCCTCTCAGCTGGTCCTGCAGCGAACAGAGCTGGTCCCACCTGGGCCGCCAAATTGACTACAGGAATTGAACTCTATAACCTCTATAACTGATACAGTCTCCCATGACATCCTTATAACAAAGCTGAGGAAGTATGGGATAGGTGATTGGACAGTGAAGTGGGTCGAGAATTGGCTGACTGGCAGAGTGCAGAGTGTTGTCGTTGGCGGTGCAGTGTCTGGCTGAGGGCCTGTAACGAGCGGCATCCCCCAGGGGTCTGTGCTCAGTCCGGTCTTGTTCAACATCTTCATCAATGAACACCCTCAGCAAGTTTGCTGATGACACGAAGTTGGGAGGATTGGCTGACACACCTGAAGGCTGTGCTGCCATTCAGCGAGACCTGGACAGGCTGGAGAGCCGGGCAGTAAGAAACCGGATGAGGTTTAACAAAAGCAAGTGTAGAGTCTTGCACCTAGGGAGAAATAATTGCATGCACCGGTACAGGCTGGGGGAAGAGCTGCTGGGGAGGAGCTCTGCTGAGAGGGACCTGGGCGTCCTGGTGGACGACAGATTAACCATGAGCCAGCAGTGTGCCCTTGTAGCCAAAAAAGCCAATGGCATCCTGGGGTGCATTAAAAAGAGCGTGTCCAGCAGGTCGAAGGAGGTGATCCTCCCCCTCTACTCTGCCCTGGTGAGGCCTCATCTGGAATATTGTGTCCAGTTCTGGGCTCCCCAGTAAAAAAAAGACAGGGATCTCTTAGAAAGAGTCCAGCAGAGGGCCACTAAGATGGTGAAGGGCCTGGAGCATCTCCCCAATGAGGAGAGACTGAGGGAACTGGGTCTGTTTAGCCTTGAGAAAAGAAGGCTGAGAGGGGACAGGATCCAGGTTCTATAAATATTTGAGGTGTGGGGGGCAAAGTGTTGAGGCCAGACTCTTTTCAGCAGTGTGTGGAGACGGGACAAGGGGAAACAGACAGAAACTGCACCATAGGAAGTTCTGCACTAATGTGTGCAATAACTTCTTTACGGTGAGAGTGACAGAGCACTGGAACAGGCTGCCTAGGGTGGTTGTGGAATCTCCTTCTCTGGAGATATTCAAGACCTGCCTGGATGCTGAGCTGTGCAACGTGGTGTAGGGAACCTGCTTTGGCAGGGGGACTGGACTCAGTGGTCTCTGGAGGTCCCTTCCAACCCCTACAATTCTGTGATTCTGTGAATATCATGGAGTTGTTTGGATGGGGAAAGACTACCCCTTTGAATGACCTTTTGTCAGGGCATGTCCTGGGATTCCTAGGATCCTCAAAATGCAGCACTGCTTCTGTCACTGAAAAATGGGGCCGTGTGTGGGACGGAGGGAGGGTCCATGAGTCCCTGGCCCACCTGACTGAGTATTTCCATGGTCTTAGCAAAGACATACTTACAACTTGAGAATGACAGTTAGCTGTGTTCATGGTGGCATGGCCACTTTTAATGGCCTTGAACTGTCTGAACATAACTGAAGAGGCTCAGGCTGATGCAAATCAGCTATTGAATGATAGTGTTGAAAAACTGGAAAGACAGGTGGCAGTTTTGATGGGGAAAAATCCTAATTCAATCATTCTCCTATGGAAGATCAGGAACATCTCTCTGGAAGACCATGGGGACCCTGTACAAGGGAATCTGTATAAAATGGACTCTGTAAATGAAGGCACTAAAAGGTCAGATTTTGAGGTTCCATTTGGACTAGATCTATTTGAGATCTGACTGATTGTAACCCAAAAATGAAAAAAAAAAAAAAAAAAAAATGCAGGATAGGCTGGTGGGAGTGCCCTGACCAGTATCCAACCCCCCAAACCCTGCTGCCCATAATACAGCAGCTGAACTGCTGGATATAGTACAGTGGTTTAGACAGAAACCAAGAGAGCATGCCAGCATAGCTGCTCTGGTTATGGGACATGGAGGCAGAAAGCGCTGTGGTGAATGGACTGGAAATTTCAAAACTGACATCCATTACTACTCACCCTGCCCTCAGGCAAAGACTGTATGCTCTGTCCAACATAATGAGGATAGCCATTTGATCAGTGAATGATTTATGGCTGTGTGTCATATAACATGGCCAAATAAGAATGACATACCATTAAATATCAGCCTGTGGTCCTCTATGGAGGACTAACAAAATTATATTAGAGAATTAGGCATGAAAGAGGCAATCTATGAAGATGATTTTGAGAGCCCAGTCAATAAATTTTTCATCAGGAACGAGGGATCTCATCCTACAGCCATCACCTTTACATCAGTATGGGTCTATGTTATCCATACTGAACCCCCCAGTGGCCCTCAGGTGCTGTAATACAACAGGCTGCCCAATTGATGGGGAGACAAGAGTGCCTACGGCCAGATGCAGGCTCTGAATGGTGGTGGAAAGGTCTGATAAAGGCAGAGAACCATCTGCTGCCATGACTTAGGCGTACAGCCCCTAAGGTAATCCAGTCTGGACCCATTAGGGTCTTGAGACAACAAATGTTTAAAGACCAGATTAGAGCAGGAGTTCAGTTTAAAAAGATCGATGGACAGCATAATCAGGAAAAAATATCTGTTAAACAGGCCCAAGCACTGAGTATTTATAGTCCAACCTTTTCAGCCAAACTAGATGTGAATGTAACTCAAGAAGGGTCTGGATGGGGGCTCTGGCAGAGCCAGAGTTCTTTGTGAACCCCTATGAGGTTTTGGCCACAGGTTTGGCATGGAGCAGAATGAAGATACATCACAGTTGAAAAGCATTTATTGGCTACCTATTCTACACTACAGGTGGTAGAACCAGTAGCTCAGATTTCAGAGGTTATCGTTAAACAACAAGGCCAGTCCAGGGGTGGGTAAAAGATCTAACACACATCTCTATGATGGGGGTGGCCCAATCACAAGCAGTGCTGCGCTCAGTTGTTCTGCTTGCCTGCTCCTCAAGGAGTTAAGAGAAATCTATGCCTGTTGCGTGTTCGAGTGCATGCGCAATGCCATGTGGAGGGCTTATCACAATAAAGATTGGCGGATTTGCTGCGTAGACCGGTCAGAACTCAGATCTGCGTTGTGCTTCCTGTGGCACCAAACGCCCAACAGTGGCAGTTCCGTGTATTGGCCAGCAGGTGGCAGCAGAGACCACGGAAAGAACGTCTGCGGGACAGACCCTGGGGATCCGTTCTCTTTTGATTATAGGGGAAGAACACAAAGATGGAAGAGGAGGGAAGGGGGAAAAAAAAAAGAAAAAAAGAAAAAACCAAACCACAGCAAACAAATAAAAACTTCTCCAAACGTAGCAAACTTGAATGTCTGTCAATAAATAAATGAGTAATTGAATTGATGTCCGTTTCAGACAGTCCCCTGTAGAATCAGGGTAAGGGTTAGGATTAGAGTTACATTGCAGGTTAATGCTGTTATCTTTACAGCTCCTGTGAGGGTTGGGGTCTGTGTCAGGTGTTTAAAAAATGAAATGAAAAAAGAATTAAAAAAATATATTGAAAGCTTCAGATTTCCTTAATCTTTGTGGGAATCATATAATGTGCAACTCAGATCTACCTCTTCGTACCTCTTTTGTGGTGTAGGGAACCTGCTTTGGCAGGGGGACTGGACTCAGTGGTCTCTGGAGGTCCCTTCCAACCCCTACAATTCTGTGATTCTGTGAATATCATGGAGTTGTTTGGATGGGGAAAGACTACCCCTTTGAATGACCTTTTGTCAGGGCATGTCCTGGGATTCCTAGGATCCTCAAAATGCAGCACTGCTTCTGTCACTGAAAAATGGGGCCCTGTGTGGGACGGAGGGAGGGTCCATGAGTCCCTGGCCCACCTGACTGAGTATTTCCATGGTCTTAGCAAAGACATACTTACAACTTGAGAATGACAGTTAGCTGTGTTCATGGTGGCATGGCCACTTTTAATGGCCTTGAACTGTCTGAACATAACTGAAGAGGCTCAGGCTGATGCAAATCAGCTATTGAATGATAGTGTTGAAAAATTGGAAAGACAGGTGGCAGTTTTGATGGGAAAAAACCTAATTCAATCATTCTCCTATGGAAGATCAGTAACAACTGTCTGGAGGACCATGGGGGCCCTGTACAAGGGAATCTGTATAAAATGGACTCTGTAAATGAAGGCACTAAAAGGTCAGATTTTGAGGTTCCATTTGGACTAGATCTATTTGAGATCTGACTGATTATAACCCAAAAATGAAAAAAAAAAAAAAAAAAAATGCAGGATAGGCTGGTGGGAGTGCCCTGACCAGTGTCCACCCCCCAAACCCTGCTGCCCATAATACAGCAGCTGAACTGATGGATATAGTACAGTGGTTTAGACAGAAACCAAGAGAGCATGCCAGCATAGCTGCTCTGGTTATGGGACATGGAGGCAGAAAGTGCTATGGTGAATGGACTGGAAATTTCAAAACTGACATCCATTACTACTAACCCTGCCCTCAGGCAAAGACTTTATGCTCTTGTCTGGAGGGCTTATCGCAATAAAGATTGGCGGATTTGCTGCGTAGACCGGTCAGAACTCAGATCTGCGTTGTGCTTCCTGCGGCACCAAACGCCCAACAGTGGCAGTTCCGTGTATTGGCCAGCAGGTGGCAGCAGAGACCACGGAAAGAACGTCTGCGGGACAAACCCTGGGGATCCGTTCTTTTGATTATAGGGGAAGAACACAAAGATGGAAGAGGAGGGAAGGGGGAAAAAAAAAAGAAAAAAAAAAAATCAAACCACAGCAAACAAATAAAAACTTCTCCAAACGTAGCAAACGTGAATGTCTGTCAATAAATTAATGAGTAATTAAATTGATATCCCTTTCCCGCCCCCCCCCCCCCCCCCCCCCCAACTTCTGAGATGAAAAAAAAACACTTCTTTTAGAAGAAAACAGAGTAGTAACAACTTCTGTACCTACATTCACCACTCTGAGATCCTGTCTGGGTCTCCCAAGGCTTGTAAATAACCACTGGGTCGGTTCTGATGTCGCGTGATTTGTTGTCAGTTCTCTCATGGTTCTCCGGTCAGTTCTCCGGTGCCAGGATCTGCCACAGGGCATTCTGACCACGGGCATCATGTTTCTACGCTGCCGCCTGCATTTAACAGGCAATGGGACTGCCCAGCATGTGCAAGGCAGCACCTCTTTCACACCACCAGAATGTTTAAGGCTGTTGGGATTGTTGTTAGCGTCCCATTAACACTGAGGCTAGAGATACCCTTAGGATTGACATTACTATTAGCATTACTTTGATGGTGCCCTATCTGGGTCATTTCCAGGGGATGTCAGGAGTAAGGCACAGTGTCAGGAGAAAAAGAACAGACTCTGTTACTTTATAAACGTGATAATAGAGAGAGTTCATTGGAAAAAATACAACTCTTAAATAATGCAAAGCATGCTTCTGATTGGATGCAGGCATCATCTGGGCTCTGATTAATATTACTCTTAAGGTAAAGATTATTGTTACCATAATGATTTTTTTTTTGGATTATGATCAGGGTTAAGGTTCCTTTTGCTACAAACTTCTAGCATCATTTTTGTTGTTGCATTTGGAGTTAGGGACGATTTTAGAATCAGGGTAAGGGTTAGGATTAGAGTTACATTGCTGGTTAATGCTGTTATCTTTACAGCTCCTGTGAGGGTTGGGGTCTGGGTCAGGTGTTTAAAAATGAAATGAAAAAAGAATTAAAAAAATATATTGAAAGCTTCAGATTTCCTTAATCTTTGTGGGAATCATATAATGTGCAACTCAGATCTACCTCTTCGTGCAGTGACTGCCTGTAAATTTGCTGGAGCCTAATATAATATGGCCATGTGCTTTCCACTAACTCACCTTCATTTCATTTTCATTACATTTGCTTGGTAGTCAGATTTTGGTGTGTGGATATTTTAAAACAATCTAACTGACATTAGCAAAAAATTAAAAATAAAATTAAAAAAAATGCACAACAGCATCGTATCAATTTTTATAGATAAGATAAAGAAGAGCAGTTTCCCTTAGTTTTCTGTGCCTCTTTACTTTCTTACCCTCTCCCCTTGTGTGAGAAACTCTCAAAGTCAAAGATTTCTAGTTAGGCAAAGATGGCAGCGATAGCAGCAGTGCTTATTCATTATTGCAATACTGCGCGCACATCCCCTATTGGCAAGGGAGAAACTGCACACCAGTCAGTGAAATCAATTCTGTTCTGTGCCCTAAACCCACTGCAGGTGATGCTCTCATGGCTCTCATTGGTTGAGCATCTCAGGCTCACAGACTCCTCGAGACTGTGGCTAGGATTCATTTCCATAGAAGGTCAATTACCAACCTCTTGTTTTTAGGTCTGCCTTGTACTTTTCTGCGGACAGAGAAGGGCAATGTTTCCAAAAGTCAGTACATTCATTCTGTCCTGTGCTGGGCTCTACCCACCCTGTATTTATCTTGTGCTTGTCTCAATTCTCCCCATGTCAGAATGCCCCCAGTCTGAACTTAATTCTGTTCAGCAACTTTCTTGGTGGAAAAACTACTTATACAGCTGTTTTACAAGAGGGTTATACATTCAGTTAGGGCCTACACTATGTACTGAAAATACTGGAAACTTCCACTGCAAAAGCACAATCTACCTCTCCCATCTGTGCAGCCTTGCAGACCCAGAGCATGCCAGGTTATTTCTGCTTTCATAGCATTTTCATGCTGTAGGGTGAGCACAAGGTTCTGCTGCTTGATTCTTCTGCAAGAGCTGCCTACCGGCAAATGGTTGCAGGGATGGAGGATGTGACAGAAAGCATTTGTCTCCACAAGAGCAGAGTTACATTCAGTGCAGAGTGTGAGAGTCAGGTTGGTGTGGAAAAGCACTGACACGCTGGGGATGATGCAGTGCTCACATGTCTAACACTCACAGACATTACTGTCAGAAGGATGGTGCTGTGTTGTGCTTCTACCTTTGGCAGCCCCTGGAGAAATGCTATGGCACACAGAACACCTTTGTATTGCACTGACTGCTGCCATGCAGCATGGATTTAACACACCAAATCCAGAGGAGCATGACTGCATCTAACTGCCCTGAGAAAAACTACTGTAGCTGAAGAGATGAGGAGGCAGCTGCTCATCTGCAGAACAAGCAGTACTGCCAGACATTGGGCCAGGTGAGCACCTCCTGCTGCAGCGTGATGATGACAGGGCTGGAGATGATCTGCAAAGCCAGCTTAAAAGTGGGAGACGTGAGTCAACATGGCAGGAGGACAGAGGTGTTAGGGAGCAGCCAAGGCATCAAAGAGTATCAGAAGGCTTTGAAAAGTATCACAAAGTGACAGCCAGGAAGACTGGGATATATCATGAGCAGCAACCTGGATGCTAGAGATTATTTGCTCCCATACAAAATGGTAGAGATCTTGCTGCAGACATCCCAAAGCCAGGCAAAATGGGAACCCAGAGCTCTGCCTGCACGAACCCCACAGCCATAGCATTGCAAGCTGAGCTGCCTTGCTGTTTGTTGCATTCATCCCAATCCCTGTGATTGAAGACTCAGAATGCAGTCGAGGCGATGACTGAGCATGAGAGTGACTTTATTCAATAAAAGACAGGAGGGCTTGAGAGGTCAAGGGTGAAGATGGGACTCCTCTTGTCAAGATGAGAGTGGCTCAGAGCTGGTGCTGCTGCCTGGTGCCTGGGACTGGCAGCCTGACTCTAAGTCCCCATCTAAGATGCTCAGCTTCACCTCACTGATGCTGCCCTGCTCCTGCATGGTGGTGCTGCTGCTGGGACACTCGGGCTGTGCTTGGGATGGGCAGCACTGCAAAGGCGCTGGGTCACAATCCAGGCAGGTGACTGCTGTGTCTGGCAGGCTCAGGTCACGAGCTTCAGCAGAGCCAGGAGATATGAGAGCATGAACGTGGATGAGCCCCTTGTGTCCATCACTGTTACCATGTGGAAGGCTGTCATCCGAATTGCAGCGATTCATGCTTAATAAGAACTCTCCATTGATGGAAAGACACTGCTTGGTTTGGATCTTTGGGGTTGACAAGGGCTCGAATCACCTAGGAAGGCATAGAAACACAAGGGTTAGTTTCAAACATTTGCAAGTTGAATCATGAAAGGTTGTTGATACTTGGTAATAGAGTGGCGGCAGGAAGAAGCAAGTAGGCTTGAAGCAGCATAGCCACTGTCTTGAAAGTGATCCTCATTCAGGTCCAGCTCGTGTGTTGTTTCACTGTAATCTGCTTCTTTGGGTCTACCTAGTGGGCAGCAACACTCGAGCTGTTACTGATATCATTGAAAAGAACTGGAGACAATTGTTCTATTCCTAAGAGCTTCAAGGTGCCTAGAAGCACAAATAGAAACCAGCAGTATTTCATCACTTCACCAAAAGGAAGGTCAAACACCTGAGCTGTGAAGAGCAGTTACAGAACCTATGCATAAGATCACACCAGACATACTTTGTTCTAACAACAGTTATGGCACATAGTCCATTTCCTTCAATATTCCCAAAATGAAATGATGTGGAGCATTACAGGGAAAGAAACACTGCACACAGACACTATGACCCTGATTAGACTCAAGCAGCAGACTTAAAACAAGTCAGAGTTTTTGATTCCAGGATATTTCAGGACCTATCGTGTGAAATTCAGTTACACAACAGTGCCTAGGTGCCTGCGTTTCAAGCAACTTTCAGATAACAGCCATGTAAAATAAAAACAAATTCAGTGCAGAAATAGCAAGCCTGTACCTTAATACTCATGAGATTATCCATTTTTTACTGCATTCTGACTAAGTTCTAAAACTTGCTCATCCCAGTTCACTTCAACAAGTTCCACCAGTTCAAGCAATGCAGTTCTGAGATCCGGTGTATGTTAGGCAGATAGAATTGAACAGTGCAGAAATAATCTCTGACAGCTTTAAGAGCTCTGTTCTGCTTACAAACTCTCAGTCCAAAACTATTCACAGTTTTAAGGAAATGAACACCTGAAGCAGTTGGATCATCTGCCATTTGCCGCATTCTGCTTCTTGGCATCATGATTAGCACAAAGGGTTTTCTGCTGTCCTGCAGAGATGGACAAAGTCCTGCTTACAAATGGACCAGGTTTCAGTGTACAGCAGAGTTTGTACCAGACTAACAAGCCACGTCATTCAATTCATGTGCTCAGGTTGTTATGCACTCCGAAAGGAAACAGAACTAACTGTTGGATTCTGAAGGCAATCTGTGGGGTCCTACATTACCTCCTGATTCTGGAAGAGGAAATTCTAATAGCAAATGCAGAACTTTGATCTTTGTAGACATGAGAAGAGCTGGCATTTAGGAACATTCATTTCAGGGAAATCAAATGATGTGTCTATATTTTTACTACAGATAGTATAGGGAGCAGCCAGTTGAAGAACCAGATACAAAAAAATCCAGCCCATTGGCAGGAAAATACTTCTCCTTAAATTCTGTATGCTATCATGGTACAGAATTAGGCTACAGTGCCACATAGGCCAACCAAGCGTAGAACCAAATCCACAAAATACTGGTAGACAAAGCAGCAAAAACAGGGACAATATTCAGCAGACTGTGCTGTGGCCTTTCTACCCACAGCTCAGCATGTTCTGCCATCCGAAAAGCAAGGCCTCTTGTCAAGCTCAGCTATTTCCCTTCTCAGTGTATTCTAGCACCACTGATACCCACTGGTATCCTCCTGTAGAGTGCCATCATATTGTCATCATCCAAAGGAAAAACCCACACAGCAGAGCATACAGCACTACACCCATGCTCCAAATATCCGCCTGAAAAACAAAAAGACAAGCTTACAAACCTGAAGCACCTCAAATGGCTTCCTGACAGACTGGATTGTCTGCCCTTGCCAAAGCCCACATATAGCCCATGAAAAGCTGGCTCTTTCCCTCAGGAAATAAAACCTTATCGTCCCAGAGAAAGCATATAATCCTCATTCAATTGCCCTTTCACTCAGCTTAGAGCACTACTAAAACCAGCATCTTCACCTTAGCTCATCACACTGCTGCAGTTCCTTTTACAAGGATTTCACTGGCAAAAATGAAATCAAAGCCGTCACAAGGGATTTAGCACAGTTACGTGTTACTGGCTACGAGAGCTGTCAGCACAGTCACCTGTCTGGCTTTGCTGCTGTTCGGTTCTCTTTATGTAGAGGCACAACAAGGTTCAGACACAGTGCAGTTCTCACTTTGACTGTAAAGAAAAAGGAGGCTTGAAAAGCAGCGTGTGGAAAACAAAGAAACAAGAATTAGAACAACAGTGGGGCCATGGCACTTGTAGGAATTGCTCCGCCTTTAAAAGCGATTCAAGAAGGATGAGGGCATCCCAAACCAGACCAGTTTGGACAGATTAACAACTGCAAGTAGTGGGTTCCAAAATTCCAGACATGAAATCAAAGCTGGAAAAACTCTTCACATTTTCATCTCTCAATTTTTAGTTCATTGTGCATTACAACGGAAACAATTCTTCACATACAACTTGGAAGCTAAAGACAAGTCTGACAAAACAGACTGCACAGAAATGATGGATAATTAACAGAGCAAATTGCTCTTTCAAACACTTAGTAATAGAAAGAGATCTCTGAAGTTGCTGTTCTGTAGAGCCCCAAAGCAGTCGCTTGAGGCAGTTCAGGATTAGCCAGAGACAAACCAGCCAGCTGTGAACTGAGACCAATTGCACTTCTTCTATTTTACTTTCATTCTATGTGACCTCACTAAGCAAATATTGTCTAAGACCATGAGTATCACATAAATGTGCAGATCTCAAGCTGCTCACTTATCTAGTACCCTTGGCATGATGCTTTATTTTCCTCAGCTATTCATCTAGTTTGTGCCTGTTGATTGTGCAACAACAGCCTGTTGGTCTCGATTACCTGTAAGAGGCTTTAAATTTGGCCAGGAAAAATCATTTGAGGATAAGTAATTATCTGGGACTCAGTAAGGCAGTCTTCCCATGCTTTCATAACAGCCGAGATACACACACACACAAACTCATGGAACCCCACTGCTTTGCACAATCCTGTGCACACTCACATGTGTCATGCACTGATTTCCCAGCCAGTCCTCATGGGGTCTATTACTTAGGACAGGAGTGCAGGGGAGCAGCCAGAAGCTGTTTGCATTCCCTGCTGTCTGCTGGGCAGCTTTGCTGGAGATGCTTGGGTTGCTTTGCTTTTCCTTGGGAGGTGGGAAGGAGCTTTGGGTTGGAGGCACATCCCGTGCCAGAGCATCCCAATGGCACGTGTGTGGCACTGATCTGCAGCAGATGAAGGGGAGGAGGTCCCAGCACAGCCCTGCACCATGCTCTGCCACACTGGGCAGCTTGTTCCTGGCTCAGCAGCGTCATCAGACAAGAAGCAGGGAAGGAAATCAAGGATGGGGGGTACCATCAAACGCAGTTAGTGCATGCCTGTGCAAGACAAACAGACCCAGAGCTTGCGGGTTATTCCTGCTTTTGTAGCATTTGTGTGCTGTAGCTGAGCAAAAGGTTCTGCTGCTTGAATCTTCTTCTGCAAGAGCCACCTACCGGTAAATGTCTGCAGGGATGGAGGATGTGACAGAAAGCATTTGTCTCCATGACAGCGTAGTTACACTTGGTCTAGAGAGTGAGAGAGGCAGGCAGCACTGCCTGATGTTGGTCAGGGCGAGCTCCTCCTGCTGCAGCGCGATGATGGCAGGGCTAGAGATGATCTGCAGGGACAGCTCACAGGTGGGAGCCAGGAATGGACACGGCGGGAGGACAGAGGTGTTAGGGAGCAGCCACGGCATCAAAGAGCATCAAAAGGCCCTGAAAAGCATCACAGCCACAGCCAGGAAGCTTGGGGTTTTCATGAGCAGCATCCAGGATGCTAGAGACTATTTGCTGCCATACACAACGGCAGCAGAGCTCTCGCTGCAGGCATCCCAAAGTCAGGCAAAATGGGAACACACCCAGAGCTCGGCCGCACAAACCCCACAGCCAGAGTGTTGTAAGCTGAGCTGCCTTGCAGTTTCTTGCACTCATCCCAATCTCTGCGAATGAAAACTCGGAATTCAGTCAAGGCGTTGATTGAGCACGAGCGTGCCTTTATTCAATAGGAGAAAGGAGGGGGTGTGAGGTCTGGAGGAAAGATGGGACTCATCCTCTCTTGTAATCATGAGAGCTGCTCAGAGACCGTGCTGTTGCCCGGAGCCTGGGACTCGTGTCCTGATTCTGTGCCCCCCTGCGAGATGCTCAGCTTCTCCTCGGTGATGCTGACCTGAGCCTGCATGGTGGTGCTGCTGTCGGGGCACTCGGGCTGTGCTTGGGCTGGGCTGCACTGCAGAGACATTGAGTCCAGGCTGGTGCCTGAGGTGTCTGGTGGGCTCAGGTCAGCAGCTTCAGTAGGGGTGGGATGAATGAAGGCTTCAACGATGATGACCTTCTTCTCTTGATAGCTGATGTTATACGGAAGGCTTTCATCTGAACTGCAGCATTCTGTGCTTAGTAACAACTCTTCATTGATGGAAGATGTGTCATCATAACATGCCCTGCGTCTTGGGGATATACAAGGGCTCGGGTCACCTAGGAAGGAGCAGATGTACAGCAGTTAGTGTCGAACGTTCGCAAGATGAACCATGGAGATTCTTGACATTTGGCTATGTAGTGGTGGTGGGCAGAAGCAAATAGGCTTCTAGCAACAGTGTCACTGTCTTGAAAGTGATCCACGTGCAGGTCCAGCTCTTGTGTTGACAAGAGACTCATTTGGGAAAGACAGGGATCAACTGAAGATGCCAGGCACGGGCTTGAACGCCAGAAGGAGGTACAAGCCCACTGAAAGCATGAATTCTACCTGTGTTGCTGACAAGCAGTGTTTTGTAAGCTGGACTTGCACCCTTACCTGCCAGGACCAAGACTTCTGCTTCAGAGGGCTCCCTGGCACTGCTCTGCAGTTGGTGTTTGGCCACAGGGGATGGTTTGCCCAGGCAGAAGCAGGAACACCAACTGCCAGCTGCTGACTCTGCCCTCTTCCTGGGAGAACTCATTCTGCAGAGAAAACAGAGCATGCTGTCAGACGTGGTGCAGGGTGATGGAAGAGCTGCACCGAGCCCTGGCCAAAAGTTGCCTGTTCTGGGCACTGCCTGCTTTCTGCTGAAACACAGCTTAGAAACGCCCTCTGTTTCAAACAGCAGAGGATGCTTCCATTCCTACAGCTCAGCCCTCAAGTCCTGAAGGCTAAATACCTCTCAACGATGTCAAGCAAGGACATGGATCCGGAGAATGTCGGAGGCTCAGGCTGCTTTGCTCTCCCAGGGCTGACCTTCACCAGGGAACAAAGGCCGTTGATGAGCTTGCCCCATTTCTTTGGCTCTGCGCAACAAAACAAAGAAACCAGTTCATTTCAGGCCTGGCTCGGTTGGACGAAGCTGAGCGCAATGCATTCGACAGAGCATGTAACAACGGGAAGAACATTCCCAACAAGGACACGCAAGAATGGATTTTCCCCATCCCTGGAGGTGCCCAAGGAGAACACTGTAGTTCTCTTTCTAAGCTTGCTGAACTTGGGCATAAACAAACCCCCTGAAAGTAACGTTCTGACCCTATTTGACTAACTCGCATTGTCAAATGTAAATTACGCACCTGGCTTTGGCAATGAATTGAGGAGGGAATCGGGAACTTTTCCGCTGATGAGTTCCATGCACTCACCAGGGAAAAGCCCAACCTGTAATTAGAACAAAAAGACAGGTGAGCATTAGCCCGAGCCCAGAGCCAAAGGGAAGGTCCACTGACAGTGACACAGGGCAACTGTTTGCATCCAGCAGCCATCCTGTGCAGGCAGAGCAGCTCCAAGCTGAGATTCCCAACTCTACTGAAGTTGTGCTCTCTAGTCAAAAACGTGTGCCTACCTCAAAGCCACGCTTGCCTCTCCACCAGGGGCTCAGCCTGTTGATATGTCCTCATATCAACAATGCTCACCAGATCTCCGACCTGAAAGAGATTGAAACATCAATCCCAGATTCAGCAAATCTGGTAGGAAAACAAAGCAGAAAGGACTGCCCTCTTCTATGCACGACAACACGGAACGCCTGGAACTGCTTACCTCCAGAGAGAGCTCATCTGGCCCCTGGGCGACGTGGCTCTTAATAACATGGGCTGCCGCAAATGCTGGTACGTTTAAAGATGACATAGCACGCACCAGCTGCGGCTTCTGCATGTTATCAGCCTGCAAAACAGAGAACAGGCCGTGGTCAGGAGCTGAGGACAAACCACGAGGATTTCAAGGTGAGGAGCACATCTGCAGAGAAAGCTGCAGCAAATGCGCTCCGTCCTTCTCAGGAGCACTTCAGAAGGAGCTGCACGTCTCATAGCTCTGGAGCAGCACTTCTTCCCCACCCTTCACTACTCCAAGCAGCTCCAACAAACTTCTCAGAAGAAATCCAGGCCAGCACAGACCTGGCAGACCAGAACCAAGTGCAGCTTGTGTGACGGCAGTGCCCACTCCTTGCTTCCACCCTGCTCCAGCAGGTTAAGGAGTCTGAGCATCACTGGCCTTTGACAACTCAAGACTTTCAGCACCTCATGCCAACATTTCTCACTAAGATACACCTAAGGCATTGAATTCTCTTCTCACTACCTCCTCCCAGTCCTCCCCTAGGAACAGAAACCATTCAGATTCTACAGCAAACACATCTACCCTGCAAGAGCACACTGAACCACCTGCAACAATGAAACATGGTTTTGGAGAGTGGGTTTGAAAACACGCCTTTAGACAGCTGTCTCCCTGTAGCCAAAAGGAAACCAAGCAGCAAAAGAAGAGTCCAGCCTGAAACATGCCCATGCTACTAGCCCAGGTTTTTCACAGTCAATGCAGAATCCATCCTGCTCTTGAGTTAACAAATGACCAGTGGGTCTCCCCTTGCTCCACCCCTTCTCCTTCAAAGCCAGAAAAAGAAAGAAAAACAAGTAGAAGAAAACCCAGACGTACCTTTCCACACACAAAGCAGAAAGTGGAACAGCAGTTGTCTCCTTCCTGAGACATGGTGGGGCGCATCCCAGAGGAAGCCCAAGTTCTTTGCTTCTCTCCACAGGGACTTCAAGCACTCTTGGCAAGAGCTGCTTTGGTTCTTTCTTCAATTGCTTCCATCACCAGAATCTCCTTTGGAAAAGGAACCCGAATGAAAGAATCAGCAAATGAAAAAGAATGAGCAATAGCCACTTTACCAGCTTTCTTCTGACACTCAATTTAGACTCTTGACTCGGGCAAGGTCTTAAAATCAGCTGGTTACAAGAACTGTCCCAAAATATATCCAACATCTGTACAGCTGCCGTTATTTCTGACAGCGAGTGTAATCACAGAATCATAGAATGGCCCGGGTTGGAAGGGACCTCAAGGATCATGAAGATCAATCACCTCCCTGTCCCTGCTGGCCATCCCCTCTTCTGATGGAGCCCAGGGGACCATTTGCTCTCTGAGCTGCAAGAGCACGCTGATGGCTCACGTTCTGTTTTTCATCCACCAGGACCCCCAGGTCCTTCTCTGCGGGGCTTCTCTTAAGGACTGCTCCTCCCAGTCTGTAGAAATGCCTGGGATTCCTCCAGCCCAAGTGCAAAACCTTGCACTTTGCTGTGTTCAACCTCATTAGATTCACGTAGGCCAACCTCTCGGTTGAGCTCCCTCTGAATGGCATCCCTTCCTTCCACTGCGTCAGCCGCACCACTCAGCAAACAGCAGAGGGTGCACTCCATTGCATCATTGGTGTCTCTGATAACCATGTAAAAAAGCACTGGTCCCAAGACAGACTCCTGGATGACACCACTTGTTATCGGCCTCCACCTGGACATAGAACCATGAATCACCACCCTCTGTCCTCTACAAAACCTCTTTGTCTTCTACTCCTGCTGCAGCTGCAATGGCTGCACCAGCATGACTCACGTGTTTGACAGTCCTCCAGCTCTGGCCTAGCCATGCACAGCAGCAGTCCGTCTCCCCCCCAGCTCACTCACCAGTGTGCTGCTGTGCCCCAAATTCAGTGCAGCAGCATTGAGAGCAGGCAGCACCCATCACCCTCCTCTAACTCTCTCTGCCAGCTGCGATGAGGACTGACACAGCACGCCCACCCCAGCCCAGCTTTTCTGCTGAGACACCTCCCAGCAACCACCCAGCACCAATCCCAGTTGCTGCAAACTGTCTGAGAGCCTGCTGGAGTGCACTGACAATAACTTTGTGGGCCAAGCATTAAGCACACCAAGCAGAAGGGAAGCATTACTGGACATGGTGCACAGCAGGGGTTAAGACTGGAGGTGGTCAGGGCTGTAGTGACCATGCCCTCCTAGAGTTCCTCATCTCAAGGAATGTGTGCCTGGCAAAAAGCAAAGTCAGGACCCTGAGCTTCAGGAGAGTCAGCTGCAGGCTGTTCAAAGAATTCTTGCATGAGAGACACTGGAAAACTGTTTTTAGGGGTAAAGGAATGGAAAAGAGATGGTAACTTTCTCAGAAAACCTTTCTCAGAGCTGGAGCTCTGAGCTCCATCCCGACCACACGAAACACAGCAGAGGAGGCAGGAAAGCAGCATGGCTGAACCTGCTGGTTACAGGGAGCAACAAGAAGGAAATGGAGAAACAGCGGAAACGGAGACATGCAGCCTGGTCGCTTTGGTGGCCTTCTACAGTGGAGTGACAGCATCAGTAGGGAAAGGAAAAGCAACTGACATCACTCAGCCAGACTTTTGCAAGGACTTCGATGTTGAGCAAGTTTCCTGTTAGAACTCAGTGTGAACAAATCTACCACTGAGCAACACCCTGAGCCCCCACTCACCTCAGCAGAGGAAAGCCTGCACCCCAGCCTTCCGCCTATTCTGCTCCATTGATGGAAGCACACCGGGCATCATTGCTACTCACCCGACCAATGATGATAGGGGCAGAAAAGGGAATTCCTCTTTACCTTTCAGATGAAAAATTGATGACTGTGTGGAACCTTCCCAGTACCGCTGCGGGGCCTTCCTTTACTTGTATCCTGCTGCTCCGTGTCACAGTGGGAGAGCTGCTCTGGCCTCTCCTCTCAGCCTGTGCCTCCTGCAGTGTGAGCAGCTTTGTGGATAGAGGAGACACCCACACAGACTTGGGCCTGGATAGAGAACTGTGCCCTACAACATAGGTACATTTACATCATGCTCTTTTCCTTGTGTGTGAGCAATCCTTGCTCTTTTCAGATGGTACTATGAGCGTGTGACACCCCAAACACATAGTTAGCATCTGTCCATATCATTAAGGCTCTCGTCAAGGCAGTTATTTCAGCCTTCTGAGGGGTAGTCCCCACGGCTGATGGTTGTGCTTCCATTCCCTGCTCAGTAGCAGTTACTGCATGTCCTGCCTTACAGCCTCCTTGTCTCACAAAACTGCAGCTGCTGGTAAATCAGGCGTCTTCTGCATCTTCTAAGGGTTCGTCCTTCAGCTCCAACCGACTGGATGTAATGTGCAGCATCAGTTGTTTCAAAGCAGTGATGTCATCCTGGTTCTCCACCAGGGGAGTTCCGCTAAGGAAAGATACTGGGTTGGCAATAGTAGTTACAATTATTTCTATATCACCCTGCTCTACCAGGATGGCCTGGTATTTCGGGAATCTTTGGGGTGAACAGATGCCATTCAGAGGGACCTTGACAGGCTGGAAAGCTGGGCTCGGGTGAACCTAATGAGGTTCAACACAGCAAAGTGCAAGGTTTTGCACTTGGGCCGGAAGAACCCCAGGCACCTGTACAGGCTGGGAGGAGTGGTCCTTGAGAGCAGCTCGGCTGAAAAAGACCTAGGGGTCCTGATAGATGAGAAACTTAACATGAGCCAGCAGTGCGCTCTGGCAGCCCGGAAAGCAAATGGGATCCTGGGCTCCATCAGGAGAGGGGTGGTCAGCAGGGATAGGGAGGTGATCGTCCCTCTCTACTCTGCTCTTGTGAGGCCCCATCTGGAGTACTGTGTCCAGGTGCGGAGCCCTCAGTACAAAAAAGATATGGAGATTTTGGAAAGGGTCCAGAGGAGGGACAGGAAGATGATCAGGGGGCTGGAGCACCTCCCCTATGAGGACAGGCTGAGGGAGTTGGGTTTGTTCAGCCTGGAGAAGAGAAGGTTGCGGGGTGACCTCATTGCAGCCTTTCAGTACCTGAAGGGAACTTACTCCCAGGAGGGGAGTAAACTCTTCGAAAGGGCTGATAATAGCAGGACTAGGGGAAATGGTTTTAAGTTGAAGGAGGGAAGATTTAGGTTGGATGTTAGGGGAAAGTTCTTTACTAGAAGGGTGGTTAGGTCCTGGAACAGGCTGCCCAGTGAGGTTGTGGATGCCCCGTCCTTGGAGGTGTTCAAGACCAGGTTGGACGGGGCCCTGGGCAACCTGATCTAGTAAAGGCGTATGTTTGGTGGCCCTGCTAGGCAGGGGGGTTGGAACTACATGATCCTTGAGGTCCCTTCCAACCCGGGTAATTCTGTGATTCTGTGATTCTGTGGGGTGAAAGCCAATGTCCCCCTTTTGCCTCCAATACAGTAAACACTGCATGAGATATTAAAACTGGTATCCTTTGGCCCAGTGTAGATTGATGGGCTTCTTGAATATTGAGCACCAGTGCACCCTGGATATCCCTTACTCACTTCAAGCTGTTTCAAGTTTACCATCAGTCCGTAGCTGTGTATCCATGGTTGGCACCCTCCTGTCATTCCTGGCAACGTATGGAGTTCCTTGGCAGTTTGCAGCTCAGGGGTTGAGCAGATGGCTTCTTTCTTGGCAGTCCTTAAGGTTCAAAGTCCAGCTGTCATCTCCTATCCCAAATACGTCACTTGCTGCTGAGTTAGTTGTGCTTTCTGTAAACCAAGAAACTCAGCAAACTCTCAGTCTATTGTACACAGTCCTTTTGTTGCTGTGGCACCCACGTGCTCCAGTAAAGTTCCACCCTAGGATGGAGGATCCCAGGTCTCAGGCTCACGAGTTGACCAGTTCTCAACAATCATTTAGCTGTTCTCACAACCCTGGGTAACACTGTCCAGGTTCACTGAGTCTCTTCTCCCTCTATTAGGGAGAACAGATACACGCAAGTACTCGTATGCTATCATGAGGAATTCAGTAGGTTACATTTAATTTAGAAGCATGATGCAATCAAAAGCTCGCTTAAATAAAAGCATACCCTTTTCTTTCACTCAAAATAATAGCCCAGAAAAAAATAAAAACAAAACAAAACTCTCATCATAATTGTTAAAGAAATTATCTACTAAATCTCGATGGAGAGTGGAGACACATGCTAGTTTTAGGAACACAGCACTTATCTCATTATCTGAATGCATCTCAAGGCATGCTCCTTGTGAAACTGTGAGAACTTCTATCATTAACAGACGTGTACCATGCCCTGATATATGGTTAAACCGCTTGCAGTGCACTGTCAGATGTACAGGATGGCAGCTGTATGTGCTGTGACCAAATAAACCCCACACTGAAACCTTTCAGAATTTTAGGACCTACAAGTACTGCATTCATATTAAAAGTAAAAAATTCCTAAGCTACACATGTTCTAGGTTTCCATTTGTTAGATACAACATACCTTTGGAAGTAGGCGCCTAAAAAGATATGCCTTCTACTTGCTTCTCTGTCTGGCTCTTCGAAAAGAAGGCCTTTGGAGCAGGAAATGCAAAGGGCAGCTCATTTCTTAACACTGACTCTGCATCAACATTCTCTGTGTTTGCACGCTTCTTAGATGCCACTTTTCTTGTCACTGGAGTTGACAGTGTGAATTCCATATCACCCAGTTGAGTATCATGCCTCGAATGGTGCCAGAGACGGAACAAAAGGTTTTCTGATCACAGCCGGAGAAGTTACTGTCAAAGAAATTCTAACAGCTGAGAAGGTCAGACACAATGCTTATAAAAATATCATACATTATTTGGCTATTGAACAAAACAGTTGAAAACTCTGATTCTCTCCTAGAATAAGTTCGTTTCTTATAGACTGTCAAACACCATTTTTTTATTTGTTCATCTCAATTCTCCATTGAGGATTAACCCTCACCAGCTTATCTAAACATAAATATGAATTATCACTTGGTTTAGTTAAAAATTTGAATAATATCACAGTGGATTTTGTTGTCCAACACAGTAAGATTGAATTTCTTTCGGTACCTTTCAACCTCTGCCTACCTCCAGCCTAACTCCAGAATCTTATTAACTGTGCCTTATCGCTTCCCATTGTGTTTTAAAATCCTCACTGACTCCTTTACTTGTTCCCTTGCTTGCTGTTTCTGTGCAAACCAAACACTGGAGTTAGGGATCACGTCAAACCAACCATGGCCTACAGGTAGAAGGCAACAAAATTTATGCTTAACATACTTCTTTGCTCTATCTTTATCTTCCTTTGGTCAAGGTCCACTAGATACTTAAATATGGAGTAAGCACTAGATACAATGAGAAGCAGATTTCTAGATTAAGAGCTGTATTTTTTCTGTAAGAAACTAGCTGTACATCTTCACACACCTGCTTTGTTTTCTGAGTATTTAGATCGAGTGGAGATTCTTCAAACACTGAAGCTACATCAGAAAATTCCATGGATCCAAACGCATCTGGCACATGGCTGCAGTCTGGCACATCTTCATATGCCAGAGCCTTTTCAGACAGAAATGTTCCACCGAGATTCTTTTGCAGAATTAGAAGGAAGATTTCATCAGAAGATTTCACCACTAAAGTCTAAATAAGATTGGTTTGCAAGTTCCAAACTATGGCTAACAGCTAATGGAAGTCCACAGGCCAGCAGCAACAACTTTTATATTATGTTCTTAATATTCTAATTGTTGATATGACGTTCATATAAAGAGCAGAAGGGAAATTACTCTTAGAGCTCAAGTCATCTTTCACAGCCTGCGTCAACAAGAGCAGCACCTCATAGCCTTTGGTTTCAAGACCTGGACCACAAGCTAGCTAATGATTTTACACAGAATTCCAGAGTTCAAGTCACTGTTTACATTAGGGCTGAAATTGTACTGAAAGCCTTCAAGTTCATCACACTTAATTATCACTGGCACCACACATAACTCCACGTTACATATGTGATCACACGCAACCTGGCAACTTCAGACAATTCCCAAAGCACTCCACTTGCACTTGGCTACTAAAGTACAGAAAAAGGAATTAACATCAGAAATAGCTGCAGTCAAAACCATCTAAGAATCCAAGTCTCCAGGAAACAAGGAAAGCAAATCCTCTCCAGGACTGTGTTCTAAAAGGAAACAGATCAGAAAGGTGAGTTCTTCCCCCCTTTGACCACCCACTCATGTAACGTCCATGTCATTTCTAAGTATGCTGCCCAGACCAAGACTGAGGATGCTTCAGAAGAAGACCTTCCCTGCTAAGCCAAACAGAACAAGTAAGGTACCAAAATATGTAGAGCCAAACGAGGAAAGGTGCTCTAAGAAGGTAAGCATCACAAGAGACCAACAGGAATACTTACACAATCCAAACAATGCACAGTTTCTGTTCCACAAGCTGCCAAGAGGAATGTGTGCAGTACTCACAGCGCACCATGTACACTGCTTACTGCAGTCATACTGCTTCGTAGGACCAGCCCAACTTACTAAAACACTTTAATGAGCAATCCGAACTGTCTGGATCAGCACGGTTCACTTGGAAGGGACCTTCACAGATAAACCTGAAGAGGTGAGGCGACTGCACTATCTAAACCTTAAAGCATATAGGACCTTAAAGCATAAGCTTAAAGCACAGAAGCATGACCAGCAGGTCGAGGGAGGTGGTGCTGCCCCTCCACACTCCTCTCATTGAAACCCCATCTGGAGCACTGCACGCAGTTCTGGAGCCCTCAACACAAGAAGGACTTGGAGATGTTCAGGCAGGTCCAGAGGAGGGCCATGAAGGTGATCAGAGAGGGCTGAAAGCACCTCTACTATGTGCACAGGCTGAGAGAGATGGGGCTCTTCAGCCTGGAGAAGACTCCAAGGAGACCTCAGAGTGGCCTTCCAGTATCTGAAGAGGGCCTACAGGGAAGGCTGGGGAGGGACTTTTCATAAGGGCAGGTAGCAACAGAATGAGGGGAAATGGCTTTACATGGGAAGAAGGTAGATTAGGATTGGATATTAGGAAGAAATGCTTTACTGTGGGTGTGGTGAGACACTGGAGCAGGTTGCCCAGCAAGGCTCCAATATGATTGCTTTGCAAGTTCCAAACTATGGCTAACAGCTAATGGAAGTCCTCAGTCCAGCAGCACAAAATTTTATATTATCTTCTTAATATTCTAATTGTGGATTTGACGTTCATATAAAGAGCAGAAGGGAAATTACTCTTAGAGCTCAAGTCATCTTTCACAGCCTGCGTCAACAAGAGCAGCACCTCACAGCCTTTGGTTTGAAGACCCGGACCACAAGCTAGCTAATGATTTTACACAGAATTCCAGAGTTCAAGTCAGTGTTTATGTTAGGGCTGCAATTCTACTGAAAGCCTTCCAGTTCATCACACTTCATTATCAATGGCACCACAGATACCTCACAAAGAAGCATTATGACACCACAAAGGGGCATTATGACGTCAGAAAGGGCATTATGACATCACAAAGGGCATTATGAATCACAAAGGAGCATTATGACATCACAAAGGAGCATTATGACGTCTCAAAGGGCATTATGACGTCACAAAGGGCGTTATGACACCACAAAGAAGCATTATGACATCACAAAGGGGAATTATGACGTCAAAAAGGGTCATTATGACGTCTGAAAGGGGCATTATGATGTCACAAAGGGGTGTTATGACATCACAAAGGGGTATTGTGACATCACAAAAGAGCATTAAGACATCACAAAGGGGAATTAAGACGTCACAAAGGGCATTATGACGTCACAAAGAGGCATTATCACGTCACAAACAGGCATTATGAAAACAAAGGAGCCTTATGACGTCTCAAATGGCATTATGACATCACAAAGGGCATTATGACGTCACAAAGGGGCATTAAGACATCACAATGGGTCATTATGACGTCAGAAAGGGGCATTATGACATCAGAAAGGTGCATTATGATGTCACAAAGGGTGTTATGATGTCACAAAGGGGCATTATGATGTCACAAAGGGGCGCTGGGAAAAGATCTCTGTGTGGAGATTGCTTCTACTAGAGGTAGTTCTATAAGACTGTTATATAGAGCTGTGCAGGGGCTGTAAATCTGTCTGCAGAGGGTGATGATCAGTTCCAAGTGTCTGCAGTCAATGCTCATGGACAGAGCCCATCCAACCTGGCCTTGAATGCCTGCAGGCCTTGAATGGGGCATCCACAGCCTCCTTGGGCAACCTGTTCCAGTGTGTCACCACCCTCTGAGCAAAAAACATCTACCTAAGATCCAACCTATACCTCCCCAGTCTCAGTTTTAAACCATCCCCCCTTGTCCTATCATTATCCACCCTCATAAACAGCCATTCCCCTCTCCTATTTATACGCTCCCTTCAAGTACTCAAAGGCCACAATGAGGTCTCCCCACAGCCTTCCATTCTCCAGGCTAAACAAGCCCAGATCCCTCCACCTTTCCTCATAGGAGAGCTGCTCCAGCCCTCTGATCATCACAGTGGCCCTCCTCTGGACCCCCCCCAACAGCTCCACATCCTTCCCAGGCCTGGACACAGTGCTGCAAATATGGCCTCACAAGAGCTGAGCAGGAGTGGACAATCACCTCCCTCTCCTGCTGGCCACCCCTTTTTCAGTGCAGCCCAGAACACACATGGATCTATCTTTTCCATACGGATATTCCCATCTGTGTACATATATATACCACACCTACACCCCCACAATCTGCTACAACTCCATAGAATTTTCAAGGTTGGAAAAGACCTGGATGATCTTATGATCTTATGATCTCAGATCTTATGATCTGGATGATCTTATGATCATCCAGTCCAACCATCACCAATACTTCCCAGTTAAATCACATCCCTCAACACAACACCCAAACTTTTTGTGAACTTCCCAGGGTTGGTGACTCTACATGAGAGAAAAGGGCACTCAGATAAGGGATTCTGCATTTGCTATTAGCAGAGGTGGGATGAGACCGAGCACTGCCCCAGTTCCTGGGATAATGCAGAAGGGCTGAGACCTTCCAGCTGCTTCCACCCAGGGTCACACAGCAAAGCCGACCCTGCAGGAGTCTGCATCATTCTTTGCATGGCATTGCTAAGAGGAAGATCCCCCCCCTACCCTTGGCTCTACACTCCAGCTGCTGTCTGCCATCTGTAAAGCCACCACAGCTCTCCTACTGGAGTTCCCATCTGCACAGTGACAGCTTGGTTTCTTCTTACTGTCAAAGCAGCCACAGCCTCAGTGCTTCTCAAATCTCCCCTTTTCAGCTGATTTCCTCTTTCTTGTGGCTGGGCAATTCCTCCCTCTCACAGTCATCCCTCTGCCCCACTCTGTGCCCACAGACCCAGAGAGGGCACACAGAGCCAGCCCTGTCCCAGCTGCTGCTGCTTCACATCTGACAGTCTCAGGAGCTGAGATCCAGGCCGAGACAGCAATGCCCAGACATGGTTTGTAGGACGTTTGTGATAGGAAATAGGGAGGCTTGTGATTAAACCTGCCCCCTAAGGAGGAAGGCAATGCTGCCTGCAGCCCCAGCAGGCATTACAAAACATCCCCATTTACAGGAGGGTTTTAAATAGCACAATTCAGGAACTACAACTGCACAAATTCCCGCATGCCCTGGAATAAGTTTGGGAATGGACATGGTTCTACCACCTGTGCAATGCCATAGAAATAACAACCATCCACCTGTAAACCTCCATCCTCTCCCCTGCTGCACAAAGGGAAGCTCAACAGCAGTGCACAAATGTCCCAGCAATGTCTGAGCACTGCTCTGTGCATCCCAACCTGCTCATCCCATCCACTCCTGGCTGGGCAGCAGGATTGGGGTGGCACATTGCAATGGGCACAGAGGAACATGGAAGCCCCACACATGTGAGGAAGGGGCTGGCTGTGCTCCACACTCACGTTATCAGACGTGATTTGCCCTTCTGTGGGGAGCCTCTGCTCTTTCCCAGCTCATCCTCCAGCGTCTGGGACTCCAGGATCTCATTCAGGCTGTTGTTGGCTGCGGGGCAGCTCCATGAAGAGCCTCCCCTCCACCGACCGGCACACAACAGCCGCTCCCGCGCACTGCGGCTCAGCCAATCGGAGCCGGCGGAGCTGCCGCTGCCCGATGGGACCCCCCCCCCCACATATTGACCCCCCAGACGAGGAAGAGGAGGAGGAGAGCGACGAGGAGCTGCCGCAGGAGCTGACGTTGGGGCGGGGGGGCAACGCGGGGGGGGGGTCGGCAGTGGGGGGTGGGGGAGGGGGTGGGGCAGCATTACCCCCGGACCCCGTGGACCCCCCCCAGCCAAAGTGCTGCTCTCCGACCCCCGCGGGCTCTTTGTGCAGCCGCTGCCCTCCAGTTATAGGACCCCCCCCCCCATATTGCGCTTTGCTCACCCCCACCTCCGGAACCCCCCCCCCACTCACCACATCGCCCCCTCCCCCCCCGGGTGGGGTTATGGGGGGTGGGGTGGGGTCGACGATGTGCCGTAAGCCGCGCCGGGGTCGTGTGACAAACCCCCCACCCCATCAAGATGAATGGGGCGCTGTCGGGGGGGGCTCAGCCGTAAGGATAAAGCGGGGGGGTTAATGACGGGGGGGGGCAGTGCTATAGGGAACGCAACTAATCTAAGCCCCCCCCCCCCACATTAACACCCCATTGTGTGTGGGGGTGGTGGGGGTGGGGCACACAATAACCCCCCCAAAGGCCAAACAGCCCCAACACCCCCCCTCAAAGCCGCTGACTTACGCTGTGCCCCCCCTGCATGAAGGGCCCCCCCCCATCGATTGAGCCCCCCCCAATCCCATCTATAGTTGAGAGCTATGCTTTTTGTAACCCCCCCCTTTTAAAGCCCCCCCCCCCACAATGTTGTGCACGATGTGCTGCCCCCCATGAGCCCCTGACCCCCCCCCTTAAAAGATGGGGTGGGGGGGGTGGTCTCGGACCCCCCCTCCTTTAAACGATGGGGTGGGGGGGCGGATTGTCACTGCCCCCCAACACCAAAATGGACACCCCCCTTTTAAAGGATGGGGTGGGGATGGGGGGGTGGGGGGTGAAGGTGATCTCGCCCCCCCCCCCATTAAAACGGACCCCCCACCCCTTTAAAGGATGGGTGGGGGTCGGTTACGGGCCCCCCCGGCGCTGTGTGTGTATGTGCCCCCCCCCCGTTTTGCTCCCCCCGTGGCGCAGTGTGCTGGGAAAGGATCTCTGTGTGGAGATTGCTTCTACTAGAGGTAGTTCTATAAGACTGTTATATAGAGCTGTGCAGGGCCTGTAAAGAGAGTTGAGGGGGACTCTAGTGGGCATATGGGGCTGTGGTGGGCAATAGGAGGACTAGGGGCTCTAGGGGGCTCTGAGGGTGTGTAGGGGTTGTGGATCAGGTTGGATCTTAGGAAGATGTTTTTCACTCAGAGGGTGGTGACGCACTGGAACAGGTTGCCCAAGGAGGCTGTGGATGCCCCATCCCTGCAGGCATTCAAGGCCAGGCTGGATGTGGCTCTGGGCAGCCTGGTCTGGTGGATGGCGTCCCTGCACATAGCAGGGGGTTGGAACTGGATGATCTTTGGGATCCTTTTCAACCCAGGCCATTCTATGACTGTACAGTTCCATAGTGGAACAAATATAATATGCTAACTATGTAAAACATGGAGTCAGACCTGTGTGATTTGTCCACACCAGGAGGTGATTAGAAAACAATTTGTAAGCTACAAAGCTGCTTGCTGGAAAGGAAAAGAAAATAAAACTACAAGAAAAAGGGAAATCATTTCTTCCTGAAAATAGGAAGAATTATAGATCTGACATGAAATTTGAGTGAAGCTCCTGATTTTATGAAGCTATTCCCATTATTTTCTTGGTGCTGTGTTTCCCAAATGAGTGGTTTCTGGCTCTGCTGCAGCACCAGTCTGCATGTGAACATCAACTCTGTTCACCATCTGGGAAGATTAGGACTTCCCTTCTCCTACCAGCACCACTGAATTACAGTTACTCAGTGGTTAAACAAAGGAATCCTTAAAGAAGGGTTTACAGCTGTCCTGTTGTCTGAAGTGCTTGGGGCATTCTGATGCTATTAAGCTCTATGTATTAACAAGTTAAAAAAGAAAAGGTAGGCATCTGATTGTTGTGACAGTTTCTAAGCGATTTGGAAAGCTGTACCACCCAACCACTCCTTCTATTTGATGGAGGTGACAAAGCTCAGTTTAATTTCTGACTGCTGTTTAAATTCTGAAGCTCGAGCTGGTTCCTGGAGCAGAAAAAGCTCGGAAGCTGTCCCTCCTACAAGCAGGCACCTCTGAGCAAAATATGACATCTCAGTTTCTGATGGTAAGGTCAGGAGATCTGATTCCAGCATCTAGCTTTTGGCTTAATACTGTGTTAGTGGGACCTTTGGCATCTAGCACTTAATGATCTTGAAGGTTTCTTCCAACCCAAGCCCTCCCATGATCCTATGATTCTGTGATTTCATTCAGGTTTATTGAGATGAGTTCTCCTGAATGTGCTGTTCTCCATATGATTATAATTGGAGTCCAGATGGGTGACTGAAACCAGACACCAAACTTTCTGATGGCCAAAATTAAATGAAATCAATCCTTTACTGTGTCAGTAGTCTGTAACTAGAGCCCATCAGGTAATTCCCAGCCTCCTGCCTGTATCAGTGGCTGCACACAGTGAAAAAGTCTGATGGGATTTTAACCTCTAAAATGTTCCAAAGCAACCAGAGGGTGAATATATTCACTATGTAAATACCTGCAGGAATAAGCTTGTCATGTATGTCCTCAGGTACCACAGTAGTTAATGGTGGGACTCAGTAGGTCATGCTGAAAGTTGAGTCTGCTGATTTTGAAGGTCTTTTGAAGGTCTTTTCCAGCCTACATGACCTTATGCTAATATTTCTGAAATTTATTTCTGTTCAGCTCCCAGAAAACCTCCCACCCAGCCCCCAACTGACCCCGTGGTGAAAAATAAAACAGAAACCTCAGTGACGCTGGCATGGTCCCCTCCGAAGATGCACCGCCCCATTCCAGTCGATGGCTACATTGTGGAATGCAAGAAACTAACTGGCTTCACCTGGGTGAGGTGCCACGAGTCTCATGTCCCCGTCCCAGAGTTCACGGTGAGCAATCTGTCTGAAGAGGCTGATGATCAGTTCCGAGTGTCTGCAGTCAATGCGCATGGACAGAGCCCGTCTCTGGAATTCCCAGGGAGCGTGCACCTTGGTAAGCACAAAAACCCCAATGGAAATGGGTCAGTGTGTGCTGAGCAGCTGTGTTGGTTCCCTAAAGATGCTTCCTTTGACTTTAAGGTTAGCAGTGCATTAACACACCAAAGGCTTTCCTTTATTCCTAGTTCTCCTATCTCCTATCAACCTCCAGCTACCACTAAAGTGATACGAGTTGTTTCTGTGACAGAGACATGAATATCCTTATCTTTTGATATCTCACATGTGCAAGAGGCAGAACTTTCTGTAACAGATCTTAAGCACAGAAGTGCTTCTTCTAGCACTCATGCAAAGGGAGAAGTAGAAATGTACCTATGATTTAATCTTCCATCTCTAAATGAGATACCAGACTTGCATCTAAAGAGCATTAAGACATACATGTTCTTCCTCAGACCCAGTCCTGGCTGTGAAATCCCCCCTAACAACTGGTGAAGCTGTACCTGGAGGGGATGCCATGTTTACTATTGACCTTACAACAACGTGCAAGCATGCCAGCTGATGAATGTCTGCAGTTCACAGCTATTGGCCAGTGCATTCAGTCACCAGGTTTACCACTGCATGACCATAGAGCAGTACTTTCAGCTGCAGGTTCAGACAGCCTTTCCGATTGCACTGGAATAGTTTAGAAGTAGGGGAGCAATCATTCCAATAATATCTCTATCAATCAGCTTTGCATGACAAAGTAGAACAAATAAACATTCATGATGGGAGGACCTGTTTGTCATTGGGTGGAAACCTCTGCAGAAGCATGTTTAGAGCATTATTAATCAGTAGAAGGAGATGTTTGGTTGATTTTTACTTAGTAAATCCAGCAAGAAGACCAAATGAAATATCGTGAATTGCTCAGCACTGACACAATGATGAGTGCAGGAACAGAAGGTGATACTTTTTCAGAGATGTTGCAGCAAACATTGACCACGTTAGCCTGATATAAATTGAAATAACGAGGCCTTTGCTCCTGACAGGTGCTGCAGTGAGATTTACCAAGAAGAGCAAAGATGTAGAAAAGATCTGCGCTTGGCTGCGTGTGGAAGCCAAACTGCAGGCTGAGCTTTCAGACACAGGCGCTACTGTGGAGTGGATGAAGGATGGGAAGGAGCTCAAGGCCAGTGAAAATTATGAACTGCAAATTGTGGGGAAGAAACACACCCTGAAAATTCACAACGACTCAATGGATGATGCTGCAAGTTATCAGTGCATCTGTGAGGGGGATAAAATGCTCTATCAGCTTTCAGTGAAAGGTATGTGACAGTCTGGGCTGTCCTCTTCCTGCCCAGGGCCAGCAGACTGCATTCACCTGACTCCCCGACAGTCCAGCTGTTGTCAGACAGCATCTGGGGTGTTTTCAGTGGCTGTTTTGACTTGAACTGGCCAATCTGCTTTGTAGAGCCATTTGATTTCTGTGTTCTGTCCTGTGATTCGTCCCTAAGATATAGAGGAAATCAAGGGAAAGACAGGAAAAAGAGCATCCCAGCCTTCCTGCTCTTCTGTCAGGGTGGCCACAAGAGATGATGTCAACATCTCTTTTTGTAGCAGTGATCCCAAATGTAGAAAACACCTGTGAAGAGTCACAGGGACTAAATTGATGGAGAGCAGAACTGTGTGTTAATAAGGGCCAGTTTTATCATCTAACTTTTGCACTCCAATTAATTTCCATAAAGGAATTCTTTTTTTTCTTTTTTCTTTTCAGTCCTAAGTGATATCTCTATCTTTTAGGCTTGATTTGTTTGCCAGGGGGTTACAGTGCAGTAATAGATACCCCCTCCATTGATTTCCTTCTAGTTTGCTTGTTCCAATTCTTTCCTCAGATTTCCTATTTTAGACATTTTCTTGAAGCCTTGGGCTTCTTCCTTTGGCTCTGTCCCCTGTACAGTGTACGTCCTTCAACTTTTGGAGATAAGGTAATCTGGTACGTGGTTTATAAAAGCTGCCAATTTGCCAGCTTCTGAATTAGAATCTAGCAATTAGAACTAGGATTAAACGTGCACGTTTGATCTTATGATAAATGAATGCCTCATGGTCACCAATGTCCCTGCAGTTCTTTACCATCATATGTATTTTGTGTCTTCATATTTTGTTTCAGCACTGGCAAACTTCGTAATCAAAGAGACAAGTGGAGGAGTAATCAGGGCCGTTGCTGGAAAACAAGCTGAATTTGTTTCTGAGACCTCTGAAGCCAATGTCATGGTGAAGTGGTACAAAAATGGCAAAGAAATCAAGACCAGTAAGAAATTCACAATGGAAGACAAAGGGAAACTGCATAAGCTTGTGGCTTCAGCTGTAACGAAAGAAGACGAGGGAACATACATCTACACAATTGGAGATGACACTCTGATTTTTGATTGGAAAGTCTCAGGTAAGTTTGTGAGGCAAACATAGGATCACAATCCATGTAAAGCACTTCAGACTTAATTCATTTTATTTTTCCAATGCTGTGGGTTTCCAGTATTTAGGACAAAGATTGCATAGCTCTATTGAAGCAATTCTGACCTTCCTGTTGTCCCTATGCAAATCCACAGTATGAGCAAATAATGTAACTGTGTTGTGATGAATTCAAGACAGCCTTAGCTCCAGCTGGGGCTGGAGTCACGACTTGAGCCCTGACATCTGGGCTTCATTCATCTAGTTCATGTATTGCCTCAGCACTTACATCATCTTTAAACCTATGACTGAAATGGTCCTAAGTTATTAGCATGGGAATCCTGTCTCCTCTTTGGACAAATTAAACTCCACATTTGGAGAGTTGAGTGTCTCCTGCTGTACCCGAAGGACATTGTGATCTCTGAGGTGTCTCCCTGAGGTGCTGTAAGCACAGCCATTAGCTCATAGTGCAAGTAAAGCACTGTTAGGTCAAGCCTGGAGGAGTAATGCTTGTCACTGACATGTTCCTGTTCAGGGTGGAGCTGGAGGGTAAAATAACACAAGAAATTGTCATTGAAATTCAATATCTGTGAAATTCAGCTGGTTGCATTCACAGAACCTGGCGTTAAGATCTGTTTTCTGTTTTATATCTTGAGCCTATTTTCCATAACCCAGTCCTCATTTATGAACTGAAGCTCTACTGAAAGCCTTTCGCTGTGTATGCTCATGCTGCAGTGCAGCGCTTGTGACCTTTAACAGCACATTCACGTTCCTCTGATCACAGGATCCTTACGGTTGATTAAGACCCTCTAGTCTGACTGCTCACCCATCACCACCGTGATGCTCACCATCAGCTTAGCTAAAAACTCAGCAGAGATGATAGATCAAGCACAACACTGGATTTGGGGTGGCTAGAGATTCCTAAGATATTGAAGGATTGCTTGCAGGTGGTGTTGGTTCAGGTATTCACCCTGCATCCCACCTGCTGTTCTGTTTGGTTGAGAATCATGCATTCTGCAATTTCACTTTGTAATTCAAAGACCCTGGCTTTATCTGTTGAAAAACTGATCTAAAACAAGCCAAGAAGACTCCGTTGGAACTGGTTGATGCAGAACAAAGGCATCCCCAAAGGACAAGTTGCACTGTTTGATGAACATTATTGGATGAGAGCTAAGCTAAGATTTAAAAAGTTCTGGGGCTGTCTCTGAGCATCAAATACAGAGGAAGCCTGCATGATTCCCTGAGAATGGATACCTTAATCCTACTTTGGTGTAGGGTTAAGGGAACACTAGCAGTAACTCCTATCACAAAATGTCGCATGGCTCAGACAAAATGCCATCAAGAGGGCTTAATTAGGAGCACCAAATGGTCGCAAGATGGTCTTAGGGCAGGGAAGTAATCTATCTATGTGATACTGATTGATGCTATTAGTTCTTAACAGCTTGACTCTAGAAGGACTGTTGTTCTTTGGTCACCTAGTTATAAAAGAATAAATGGCTCCTGTCTATTACAATTTTTAACGCATTTTTTGTTCACTGATGCCATAAATGTTCCTGGCATAGTAATTGGCCTTGGTATATTCAGTGACTGAAAGCAACAGTTGTTGCTCTAAGAAATGCAGTACAAAGCTAGGTCTGCCTGTAGCTGACAGCCATCAGCTTGCTCCTCAGGCAGGTTCTGTCTGTGTATGGGAGATCACAATGTGAACCACTGATTGATCAGCTGAGGCAAGTGTGGGGTCAGCTGTGGGAGCACAGGTGAAAGTTATGTAGCTGTGCTCCCTGGAGGGGTGGAGTTCGACTCCACCTCCTCTGAGACCTCATTTAAGGGCTGACCCTCACTGAGGCAGCATCTCTTGGAGATTGCTCACCAGGGAGGATTACCTCAGCTCTGGTGAGTTCCCTTTTCCTTATATCTTCTGTATTTCTACCATTTTACTTGTAATTGCTATCCTTGTTAATACCAGCATAGTTATTGCCAATACATTTGGCAAGCCAGGCAGGAGCCACTGACTTGGCATCTAGAAATATGAGGAAAAAAAAAAATGTCCTTTGTGTGGAAAATCTTTAATTGGTACAAGGGGGAGAAGACCACCCCCTTAGGGACATGCCTTCCTGGACAAATTCCAGGTTTTGAGGCGTCCCCATATTACCAATTAGCAACAATTATTGAACAATGGGGCCCTTTAAGAGTACCAAATAACATGGACGCCTATTGTCTAACTGATTACTTTCTAGGACTACAAAAAGATATCTTAATTACAAAAGAAAAGCGAATGGCTGCATCTATGGCAGCCTGGCCATTATTAAATGCTTTAAATCGGGCAGAGATAAAATCAAACAACATTGCACATGAAAATGAATTGTTAAAGGCCCGTATTGAAAAATTGGAGGGTGAGATCAATCTATTGACAGGAAAAAAACCGTCATTTTCTTCCTCCAACCCTCAAATTAGATACATTTCATTTAATGACGATCAAGATCCTGAAGAAATGAATCAAAATAAGATCACTAAATCTGATCTAGAAAAACCATCTGAGACGGACTCACTAGAAGTCCGTCCAGTAATAACTCAAAAAACAAAGAAAATTCAAGATCGACCAGCAGGAGTGCCTCCTGATCAATGGCCCCCTGCCGAATCTGTTTTACATGTAACAGCCCGTCCATATACGCCTACTGAACTCATGGACCTAGTGCAACGATTTAGGCAAAGGCCAAGGGAAAGTGTTCCGGCTTGGTTATTACGGTTATGGGATTCAGGGGCAGATAGTGTACTGGTTAGTGGCCCCGAAGTATCTAAGTTGGCCACAATAACAGTACATCCTGCCCTTCGGCAGAGACTGTATGCTGGGACTCAGTTCCCTGAAGAAAACCATTCAATTGTAGAATGGATAATGGCTGCTTGCCGCATGGTGTGGACAAATAAAACTGACATGCCAGTAAACACAGGGATGTGGTCTTCTATGGAAGACCTTCAAAATTATATACGCGAATTAGGTATGAGAGAGGCTATCTACGAAGACACATTCGATAGCCCTGATATGGTTAAATTTTCTGCGGGAATGAGGGACCTAATTTTACAGTAAGCACCCTCTCATATGTATGGAACCTTGGTTTCCATACTTAATCCAGTAGTATCCGCAGAGGCAGTAGTCCAACAAGCCGCCCAATTGGTAGCAGACCTCGGAGAAACTGAGCATTTACGAGCTAAGCGCAATATCAGGGTGATTGAGGATGCCGAGGCTTTTCCAATAGTGCGAGCCAGAAGATCGGCCCCGCGAACTTCTCGGGCAGGACCTGTTAGGGTATCCCGGAAACAAATGTTTAATGATCTGCTCCGGGCAGGCGTTCAGTTTTCAAAAATTGATGGGCAGCCCAATCAGGTTCTCCTTCAGTTGTGGAAGCAACTGAAGGATGAACAAAAATTTCAGAATAAACCCAAAAGGCCAGGGATAAGATTTATAGAGCGGCGACCAACAACAACATGGAATTTAGAAGATTTTATAGTTCCAAATAGGAAAAAGAAGCCACCTCTCAGAAGGTGCCTCGGGTTATGACACCGGAGGTATCGGAGGTAAAAGACTTGAATCTGGCTCAGTTCATGGCTTGACGAGGGATGTCAGTCCTCCTAGGGCCTCTAGACGGGACCGGAGGCCCTATGTGGAACTGACGATATACTGGTCCCGAAAGAATATACAGAAGGTTATGGCCCTAGTTGATACCGGGGCAGAGACATCTATAATATATGGAGACCCAACTAAATTTAAAGGTAATAGAGTGATGATTGGAGGTTTTGGGGGACAAACCATTCCGGTCACCCAAACCTGGGTAAAACTGGGGGTCGGGCGTCTTCCACCACGGGAGTACAAGGTATCCATTGCCCCAATTCCAGAGTATATATTAGGAATTGATATCCTGTGGGGTCTGGCTCTCCATACAACAGTGGGAGAGTTCCGATTGCGGCAGAGATGCATTAGTATCCGGGCAATCCAGACAATATTGAGAGGCCATGCAAAACATGAGCCTATTTGTTTGCCGAAGCCACGCCGGATTACTAATGTGAAACAGTACAGACTCCCGGGTGGGCAGGATGAAATAACAAAGACGGTGCAGGAATTAGAAAGAGTGGGTATTATAAGGCCTGCACATAGCCCATATAACTCCCCAATATGGCCAGTGCGAAAACCGGATGGAACATGGAGGATGACAGTAGACTATAGGGAATTAAATAAGGTCACGCCACCTGTTCATGCGGCTGTACCCAATATTGCCTCCCTAATGGACACACTAAGCAGGGAAATCAAAACATATCACTGTGTCTTGGATTTGGCGAATGCATTCTTCAGTATTCCAATCAGTGAAGAATCGCAAGATCAGTTTGCATTTACATGGGAAGGGAGGCAATGGACTTTCCAGGTCCTACCCCAAGGGTACGTACATTCGCCCACTTTTTGTCATAATTTAGTGGCACGTGATCTGGCTAAGTGGGAAAAGCCAAATAATGTCAATTTATATCATTATATTGATGACCTCCTGTTAACATCCGATTCGTTAGAGGCGGTGAGACAAGCAGCAGATTTGTTGATAGCTTACCTGCAGAAAAGAGGGTGGGCTATAAACCCACAGAAGGTGCAAGGTCCGGGGCTATCTGTAAAATTCCTGGGAGTAATTTGGTCCGGGAAAACCAAAGTACTACCCAGTGCGGTAGTAGATAAAGTCCAAGTGTTTCCAGTCCCTACAACATCAAAACAATTGCAAGAATGTTTGGGTATATTGGGGTATTGGCGCTCCTTTATACCTCATTTAGCTCAGCTATTAAGGGCATTATACAAGCTTACAAAGAAGGGTCAATCATGGAATTGGGGAAAGATAGAACAGGATGCTTTCCAACAGGCAAAACTGGCAGTTAAACAAGCTCAGGCGTTGGGTATATTTGATCCGACCCTCCCAGCTGAACTAGATGTTCATGTTACTCAAGATGGTTTTGGCTGGGGCCTGTGGCAACGCCAGAGTTCTGTTCGAACCCCCATTGGATTCTGGTCTCAGGTTTGGCACGGAGCAGAAGAACGATATAGCATGATTGAGAAACAGTTATTGGCTGCCTATTCGGCATTACAAGCAGTAGAGCCGATAACGCAAACAGCAGAGGTCATAGTTAAGACTTCATTACCAATCCAGGGGTGGGTGAGAGATTTGACTCACCTTCCTAAGACGGGGGTGGCCCAAGCACAAACGGTGGCACGATGGGTCGCCTATCTAAGCCAGAGAAGCAGTCTGTCTTCATCTCCACTTAAAGAAGAACTACAGAAGATCCTAGGCCCAGTGACGTATCACAGTGATACATCAGAAGAACCGATGGTTGCTCCACCAGAGAAGAGTCCCGTTCAGGAAGGAAGATATCCTATTCCTGAAGATGCCTGGTATACGGATGGGTCCAGCAGAGGCAACCCGAGCAAGTGGCGAGCAATAGCATACCATCCCTCTACTGAGACCATCTGGTTTGATGAGGGGGATGGTCAAAGCAGCCAATGGGCAGAATTGCGAGCCGTGTGGATGGTTATAACTAAAGAACCTGGTGACGGCGTCCTGAACATCTGTACAGATAGTTGGGCTGTGTACCGGGGGCTCACTCTGTGGATTACGCAATGGGCTACCCAGGAATGGACTATCCACGCCCGACCGATTTGGGGTAAAGACATGTGGGTAGACATTTGGAATACGGTCAAACACAGGACAGTATGTGTCTACCATGTCTCTGGTCATCAACCCTTGCAGTCACCAGGAAATGATGAAGCTGACACACTGGCCCGAATCCGATGGATTGAGAATTCACAATCTGAAAATATTGCCCGTTGGTTACATCAGAAGCTACGGCATGCTGGACAGAAGATAATGTGGGCAGCTGCTAAAGCATGGGGGCTGCCTGTACAACTATCTGATATCGTTCAAGCATGTCAGGATTGCGATGCTTGCTCAAAGATGAGACCGAGACCGTTGCCTGAAACAACATCCCACATTGCTAGAGGATATAGTCCTCTTCAGAGATGGCAGGTCGACTACATTGGGCCCCTCCCTCGGTCTGAGGGGGCGAGATATGCCCTGACCTGCGTTGACACTGTAAGTGGACTGCTGCAAGCCTATCCTGTACCAAAGGCAAATCAAGCATACACAATTAAGGCACTTACTAAACTGATGTCTGCATACGGGACACCTCAAGTTATCGAGAGTGACCAAGGGACTCACTTCACTGGAGCGATGATACAGCGCTGGGCAGAAGAAAACAACATTGAATGGCGATTCCACCTGCCATATAACCCAACAGGGGCAGGCCTTATTGAACGTTATAATGGTATCCTTAAGGCTGCCCTGAAAACAGACTCTCAGTCCCTGCAGGGGTGGACAAAAAGATTATATGAAACCGTGCGGGACCTGAATGAAAGACCTCGGGATGGCAGACCCAGTGCCCTGAAAATGTTACAAACTATATGGGCCTCCCCTCTTAGGATCCAAATTACAGGCACCGATAATAAGGTAAAACCGCAGGTTGGTACTGAAAATAATCTTCTGCTCCCTGCCCCTGAGAATTTAGAACCGGGAATCCATAAGATAAATTGGCCTTGGAAGGTGCAGGTAGGACCCAAATGGTGTGGCCTACTTGCACCTTGGGGGAGATTATTGGAGGTGGGAGGTTCAGTCACCCCCTCGGTGATAGGTACATGGCCTACTGACATCGTGGTCAATACTCCGGCCTTTATTGCTAAAGGAACACCTATTATGTCCCTATGGCAGATCAAGACTCCTCCTCTGGTGCCAGATATAGTTATACAGCCACAGATATCTGGCCAGAGGGTATGGTATCGGAGGCCGGGACATAATCCAGTACAAGCAGAAGTATTGACCCAAGATAAGAATACGGCCTGTATCTTGCCCTGGAGGGCGGATCTTCCCCTCCTAGTACCCTTGAAACATCTATATTACTCCCCTTAAGATTGATTCTAAGCCTCTAGGACCATTACTCTGGACTGATGAAACGCAGACGGACCTGCACTTCAAGATGATTTGTCTCCGGTAACATCTATCAAGCACTGGCCCATGGAAGATCATAAACACCCATCCAATCATCATCATTTGAATAATATCAACATCTAATGCGACGGGAGATTGTATCAGCGTCGTGATTGAATCTCTGTAATAAGGGGAACTCACCTAATCATTGGTTCACGTTGTGAAGGGGTGGAGTGTATGGGAGATCACAATGTGAACCACTGATTGATCAGCTGAGGCAAGTGTGGGGTCAGCTGTGGGAGCACAGGTGAAAGTTATGTAGCTGCCCTCCCTGGAGGGGTGGAGTTCGACTCCACCTCCTCTGAGACCTCATTTAAGGGCTGACCCTCACTGAGGCAGCATCTCTTGAAGATCGCTCACCAGGGAGGATCGCCTCAGCTCTGGTGAGTTCCCTTTTCCTTATATCTTCTGTATTTCTACCATTTTGCTTGTAATTGCTATCCTTGTTAATACCAGCATAGTTATTGCCAATACAGTCTGGATGGAATGAAGGGCATGAAATACTGATGTGCTCATCAAACGCTGCTTGTTAGCTTAGAGACAAGGTGTTGAATTGGTTTGTTCATGTATTGCAAACAGGTTACTTAGCTGCCTTCATTTTAGCTTCAGAAGAACATGTGCAGAATACAGAATTGATTAGAAGAAATAAGAACTGTCTGCATAGAACTTACTCTTTCCTTACACAGGAGAATCAAGCACACGTTTGTATGTGAGTACCTCCAGAGGTGAAACTTGATCCCCCAGATGTAATGAGCAGAGACATTACAATCAGTTCTAACTGTATCTTAATGCTGTGCTGAATAAGCCTGAGTCAGGATGTAAACCACTTTCTCTTTTTTTCTTCAGATGAAGCCATTAATTTTGTCAGCAAGTCCAAAACGACTCCAGAAATATCAGTCAGTCCTTCTGAAGACCTGGAGCTGGTGTGTGAGGTGTCAGCTGCAAGCGGAGCTGTCGTATAGAAGAAAGATCAAATAGAGGTGAAGCAGGACCAGAGGACAACCATCATCTCCCAGGGGACGCACCGCAAGCTCATGGTCAAAAATGTGACCCTGAAAGACCAAGGGAGCTACAGCTGTGAAACAAAAGATGACAAAGCAACATTCCAAGTGAAAGTCAGAGGTGAGAAAATGCTTGGAATCCCAGAGATAAAGGAACACTTCATTTTGTGTGTCTTGCATTTGGAGGATCAACTTACAGCCTCTCTGGTGCAAAACATTTTGGCTATAGGACTTTCTTTGTCATCTAGTGTCATAGCAACACTTTTCTACATGTGCTTTTCCATCCAGGAATGAATTACTGCAACAAACAATAGGCAAGGAGGGTAACTTGTGCAGCTCTTGTAGTCAGCTGGTGTCTGCAGGGTTACAGTGCAAGAGCACACCAGGCATGCAAGGAGTGAGAAAAGGGGAGGTGTTTGATGAGATCTGGTTACAAAATTTGAATGACACAATGAGGTGGAAAATGCCACTAATCAGACTCATAAATGGCCTGGGTTGCAAAGGCCCACAGTGCTCATCCAGTTCCAACCCCCTTCTTCCTATGTGCAGGGTTGCCAACCAGCAGCCCAGGCTGCCCAGAACCACATCCAGCCTGGCCTTGAATGCCTGCAGGGATGGAGCATCCACAGTCTCCTTGGGCAACCTGTTCTAGAGGGCCATTCCCTTCTGATTTACTGGAAATGTAGAGAGACATCAGAAGAAACAAAGAGAAGGGAGGAGGTTCAGCAGTGCATGCAGGTGTTCTAAATCTCATGTCCAAATCTGCTATCAGACTGCGAAATGTTTAGATTTATGATATGATATGAAATGATATGCCTATTCATTTCCCAAGGCAAAATAGAGGGGAAAGTATTTTCCTGTCTTAATGAGGCATCATGATGGTCCCTGTGAAGGGCAAGTATAATGAAAATGGGGAACTGGAGTAAGCTCTGCAGCAGACTACAGCAAAATGGTGTGACTGTTGTGATGTCCCTGCAGAGAAAGAAGACGTGTTTACAAACAAGGACAAGGTACAAAAGGAGGTGAAGGCTGCACTGACTCAAAATGCCACGCTGAGCTGCGAGGTGGCCCAGGAGAAGATGGAGGTGAAGTGGTACAAGGAGGGGAAACTGATCACCTCGAGCAAGAAGTTCAAGGTGGAGTCAGAGGGCAAACAGTGTCGGCTGGTGGTGATCCAGGTAGAGAAGAAAGATGCAGGGGAGTACAGCTGCGAGGCTGCTGGCCAGAAACTCACCTTCAAGATTCATGTCACAGGTGAGAGAGAACACATTTTGGCCTTTCATTCTAGAATGTTTTAGAAAACGGTCATTAGTTTGTAAGTTTTCCCTGCTATGCTTAAAATTTTTGGAGCTGAACCTTGGGGTGGTTAATTTCTGATGAGGAAATTGAACAAATTATTCTAAATACAGTTGTGAGGCAGCTCCATCTTTTAAAATCTTCAGGAATTTCCTTTTGCTGTGGGAATGAGGCCATAGACAAGAAAGTTCTGATTGCACTTCTCCATTCCCACGTGCCTGTACCACTAGAACAACTCTGCAATGCAGCTGCGTCTCAGGAAGTTTCAGAACAGGGGCTTTGTGTCAAGCACTAGGGGGTGTGCTCTATGTAACATGTTTTTGTCTTGGAAGGGCTCATTTAGCATGGGAGAGAATACTACAGGAATGTTTTGTATAAGTTGATGTTTTGAAGACATAAGTAAATGGCAGCTAGGGGACGAAAGAGTCATGAGAGTCATACAAGAAGCATCACAGAATGCCTTTTGTTGGAAGGGACCTGGAGGATCATCCAGTTCCAATCTCTGTCCTGGAAAGGAACACATTCTTTGAGACTAGGTTGCTCTAACACCCATCCAGCCTAGACTTGAATGTTTTCAGGGATGGGGCATCCATAAATTGCACAACTTCTCTCCACATCATTCTCTTGGGGCATCAGACTGGGAGAACTGATTCATTTTTCTGACTCCTTCCCCAAAACCTGCTCTTCTTTCAAGAGGCCAAACTAATGTATCTCTCTCTTTTCAGAGCCAGAATTTGTATTTACAAACAAGGAGAAGGTACAGAAGGTGGTGAAGGCTGCAACAACAGAAAAATGCCACGCTGAGCTGCGAGGTGGCCCAGGAGAAGATGGAGGTTGTCATCAATTTATAAGCAATGAGCCAATAATGTTCCAATTATAAACTTTTATTAATTGTAGCGGGTAAAACCAAAAGGCAATTCAGTGCTGGGCGACAGGGGGATTATTGTTCCTCCAACTGCCGCGCCGTCCCGTCCCTTGCAACTTCTTTTGTATTGTCCATCCCGAGCGTATTGTCCTTTAATTGGTCGGTTGTGATCATGCGACTTGGTGTGTCGTTCCTTGGTTGGTCCTTCCGTGGAACTTTGTATCCATCGGGGCGCGCTTTGCCTGTAACTACGCAGAGTACACAATCTACCCATAAAATTAGAGTGTTCTGCAACCTTTGTGGCCTCCATATTCCACCATTATATCCCGGTCCTAATGAACAAGCACTCCACCACAATGCTACCACATCCCGGTCTTAATGAGCAAACATTTTATCACAGAGGTCAAGTGATAAAAGGAGGGGAAACTGATCACCTCGAGCAAGAAGTTCAAGGTAGAGTCAGAGGGCAAACAGCGTCGGCTGGTGGTGAGCCAGGTGGAGAAGAAAGATGCAGGGGAGTACAGCTGCGAGGCTGCTGGCCAGAAACTCACCTTCAAGATTCATGTCACAGGTAAGACAGGTGTTGTATGAAATACAGCAGAGAACAGTAAAGTAAAATCTAGTTTCTATTATACTGCACCTGGATCACTGTAGTCTGTGCTGAGGTTTTTTCCCTAGACTTGATTGCCTGGGTTTGTAGAAAGTATTTGGTTTCAGTATGACACAAAGACCTGTTTCAGTCTGTCTGTAGAGCAATAATTACTAATATATGTACAGTGGAAGCAATATTCAAGATATTATTCAAATCTCTCCTGTGCCTGAGATCCCAAACTGTAATTCTTGTTCACCTAAACATTTGACTAAGATAAGTATGTGCAGTGAGGCTGGAGTGCATGTTCTACGTGCAGCCTTTCATGGCAGGAGAAGCAGGAACTTCTCCTAGTAGTACACTGCCTTTTTACTATGCCTTTATGTTGGAGGCTGCATCTGGATAGGTGAGTCTGCTACTCACAGTAAGAGACCTGGTAGAGCTGACTATTGCCAGAGCTCAAAGTAAGATAGATATCTGCAAATCACACACAAAGAACAAAGGACTGCGTTGGTGAGCATATTTCCTTTGTGCCTTTGACAGTCACAGTTGTGGCAATGGTAGAGGCCATGAGGAGTCTGTTCAGGAAGCCAGGAGTACTGTTCTGGGTCATGAAAAGGCAGCCAGTGGTTTGACTATCACATGTTTATGTGTTTTGATGTTTCACAGTGGGTCTTAAGTAAAAGGAACTCAGGTTTTGGTTGCCTGCAGGACAGATGTTCTTTTGGGTTCAATATGTTTGCATAGTGACTTGCAACCATGGGACTGGTGTTCAAGGACCCTCTTGGTTCCTTCAGTTCCTAGGTTCTTTCTTGCCTAGATTTGACACTTTGTTTCAACAGAAGAGCTGATATTCTCTAGTGAAGGCTATTAGTTTGGGCACAAGTGGTAACCTAAACCTGTTCCAACCTGTACATACAAACCTGCAAGTTGGTCTCATTTCGGTCCCTCAGTCAATACTTTTTCTTTTCTTCCCTCAGAGCCAAAACCTGTGTTTATAAACCAGGAGCAGGTGCAGAAAGAGGTGAGTGCTGCCCTGGCAGCGAGTGCCTCCCTCAGCTGTGAAGTAGCACAGGATCCAACAGAAGTAAAATGGTACAAGGATGGAAGACTGCTTGCCTCCTCCAGAAAGTTCAGAATGGAATCTGTGGGCAAAACACGGCGTCTGGTTGTGGAGCAGCTGGAGAAGAAAGATGCTGGAGAATACATCTGCGAGGCTGCTGGCCAGAAGATGACCTTCAAGTTGGAAACAACTGGTGAGCATTCGCTTTGGGAGCACTAAGCAGCTTTTTATGTGGCTTAGAGGAAGACTGGCTGTCTTCTACCCTGTGGGCATGGAACAGCCACAATTCCCCCCGGAACAACATCAATGACCCACACCACAAGTTGGATTCTCCTTTTTAATGTAGTGGTAGCGAGGTGAAAATCTGGCTGTGGAATATTTTTGACTAAGGAGCTTCTACTTTAATTTCTAGATGCGCTGAATTACCCTCTGGAGTGTCTTTCTGAATATATAAGCAACCATGGGTGACTATGATCCTGATTTATATCTAGGTTCAGGCTTACTTTTTCAGTTAGGTTAGATCAATAGCTCCAGAGAAGATAGGGAAATACAGCAGTTCACTGATACCATGTGTCAGAAGAATGCAGCTCAGTGCTGGGCAGTTTGCTGCTTCATTCCCTCTTACAAGTTGCACCCAAGGCTGGAAAAGATCACTGAGATAGCTGAGTCCAACCCAGCCCACCCTCACTGGACTTACTAACCACGTCCCCAGTGCCACATACCCGTGGCTCTTGAGCACCTCCAGTGACTGCGGTATATCAGCGTGGTTGCTTCAGTTGTTGGAGTTTTCAGACACTGGCTGTTGTTCTAGCGAGACAAAAAACCAAAACTGATGGAACAGTGTCTATACAGGAAGCAACTGGCTGTCCTGATGGCTGCCAACAGTTTTACACAAGGTGTGTCATGCAAGCTTGCATGAGTCTGGTTTAAAAACTTGCTGTTCTGATGGAAGGAGAGGATGTTGGTACAGGATAACTGCGGGATTTGTGCTCTCCCGACATCCAGTTGCAATCACAGCTTATTGTTGCTATAGAAAACAGCTTCTCTGTAGACAAATTGAGTTAGTTCCAATAAGTGGCTGAAGCCCTAAGTGATCCAAGGTGAAGCATGATCCAAACTGGAATTTAACTAATTGTAGTAGGGAATCCAAGCCTTAATGAGATGAGTTATTTAAAATATGAGTCCTCCATCTAAAACAGCATTGAACTCTTACTCTGGTTTATGATAGAAGTGAGAGTTTAACAGCAGAAGTCTGAAGTTATGCTCCATATTTCTCATCACTCAAGAGAATATTTGAATATATGAATTCCTTTGGCTATGTTAGAGCTCATAATGAGGTCAGCTGATGTTCTTTAAATGCTCGGAGTCTAGCAATGTGGGGAAGTGGACTGCTATTTGCTGTTGAGCCTTAGGCTAAGAAGCCTGATTTTAGAGGACTGTGGACTTCCCCTTTCCCTTCCCCTCTCCTCCCCTTCTCCCTGGACTGATCCCACATGGTTTGAGAATGATTTCAGATCAAGGTAAATGAGGAATTGCCGTGTGAAAACCTGTTGTTTTACTGCACTATAAGAGACACTTAGTCAAAAGACAAGTGTGTGTTCCAAGCTTGAGATTGCAGGATATCCTAGAAACAACTCAGCTGCTCAAACCTGTAGTCTGGCTGAATCTTTTATTGTCAGTTTTGGTCAGGAGGAGATGCTTGAGTAAGACAAATAAAAGGTCACGGGTAAGTTGGTCCTTCTTGTGATATACTTCTAGGCTTTCATCAGGGAGAAGCTTAATTAGTCCAAATAATCATAGCAGAAACCACACCAAGAGCATGAGAGTGAAATTTATACTTTCTTGACGTGAAGGAAAATTTTACCTGGTTCTGCCATTCCCCAAATATTTGTTTCCTTATGACAAGAAGAACTTTGCAGAAGTAATTTTTTTTTTCAGTCTTGCGTGCAACACAAAAAGGGGTAAAATCTAGGAGGCCACCTGAAATGTTTTTTCCATCTGGAAGGATCCATTTAACAGCACCCATGGACCTGGTTATGAACAAAACTAAGTTCCCAACTAAATCCACATTCTTCTTTCTCCTTCTCAGAATTGCCTGTGAAAATCAGCAAACCATTGGCAGACAGTAGCGTCATTGAGAAGGACAAGGTCACATTTGAGTGTGAGCTGTCCAGGCCCAACATGGACGTCAAGTGGTTCAAGGTATGGCATGTAATGGTATTTTCCTTTCTGACTTCTCTGGAAATGAATGAGAGCCTTTAATTTCACTTCCAAGGGATGCGAGTCTGAGCTTTTCCTTGATAGCTTTTTCACTGCTCTCTTTTCTTTATGCTCTTTTATTTGCCCAGATCAGCACTCTTTGTTATTATGTCCTGAGTTCATTTATCAAGTTGAAATTGAAGTTTGTTTTGGTTTTATTGTGAACTTTTTAGGTCATGCTGCACAAAATATTGTTGGTTGAACTACAGTACAGTCTTGAGCTTCAAGTCTAACACAGAAATTCTCAGCCGGGATTTTGTAGCCTTGTTGTGAACTGGGTTTTTGGGGTGAAATCTCAGTTTTCTTTGCACCTGACAGTGTGAGAATTTGCTCTGGCACTTTGTGTACCTCCCTGGTGCTCAGCTGTTCCTTCCCTTACTTGGGGATAACGTCATTTATTCAAGGTGATGTCCAAACAGGCTTGTTAACAGTCCTCCGCAGTGCTTTAAGCTGTCATAGGTCAGCCAGAATTTATGCATGTTCTATAGCCATTCCTTCATGTTGAAAACACTGCACTGTGCTTAAGCTTCAGCATATGTTCCAGTAAGCACAGTTCCATTAATTCTAGGGGAGTGGGTGAATTAAGCATAGATCTGAAGGCTCCCTTTGCTCAGTGCAGAGATGGAAGGACTAATGGAGATCTGACTTGATATTTTCCCTTCTGGGATGGGAAGGAGCTCTGTCAAAGTAAAAAAGTGGGCATTACTTCCCAGGGAAATAAGAGAAGTCTCATTATTCACAAGTGTGAATATGAAGATCAGGGAACATCCACATGCTGAGCAGCCTAAGACAAGACATCAGCTACCCTAAAGGTTCATTTTATGTTTAACTGAAAGAGCAAATAAATCCTCTTGTGGTATTTTGCACCACGGGAAGAAATGCTTCATGGGCAGTTTGGGCATTTCTTGGTTAGTCCTTTTGGATACCTTTCTCTTTCTTCTTTATGCTCAAGACAGATTTTCCCTCCATGTGTTGCATTGGTTAAACCCCAGTTTGTAGCTCATCATTGGGCTCTGAAGCATCAGACTTGTTACTGAACACACGGGTCTGCTGTGCCCTGGTAGATGCCACCTTCCCAAGGGACGTATGAAAGGATGCTTTTTTCTGATTTCCTACTAGATGCTGTCCTCATGTGGCCACTTGGGTTCAGTGTTAGCATGAACATGAACATGTGTCCTGTCCCATGACTTTGGTGAACTCTCATTTTCTCTCTCATTCTGCAACCAGGTTGGGTTGCTGTTTCAGTACTGGCTGTTTTATGTAGCCATTCCATTTGTTCTGGTTTACGTTCTTTTTTATTTTCTTTTTTTCAGGCATCATTTCTATACAGTAGACAAAGCCAGCCTATTACATTTGATTTACAGTTTTTAGCTTTTGCTGGTAAGCATTTCAGCTCTCAGGCAGTTTTACCAACAGCTTTGAAGAGCTGAAATGAACCAGCCTGGACACGATGGTCTGTTTTTGTTGGTGTAATGAATTTATGAAGTTAAACTGATTGACCCCATAAGGTTTTACAGTGTATGACTCACGTCTGGCAGAGTTATCACAGCAATGAGTTTATATACTTAGCATTTCAGGAGGCAAATGGTTGGGGATACTCTTTCATTTGCTTGCGTCTCAGAGTGAATCACTAGTATGTGAACCATCCTTCATCTCCTTTGTATTGCTTTTGTGTGTGTCTGTGTGTGGTTTCCCCTGTGAATTTCATTCTTTCCAGTTATATGGAAGTTCTCTTTTGAGCAGTGAAATTAGATGTTCCATCATCAGTCATAATGGTAAAGCTGAGTTGCCAGCCACGTTATCTGTGTCCTTTCTGTCTGGCGTCTCAATAACTGCTGCCCCACCACAATATCTGCCTAATACTTCAGCTCCATGGATGCCTCGTTGTGCAAACTGAGAGCCTGTATTTGGTGTGCATAGATCTGGGCTTACATCTGTGCTGGTAAATGCACTAGTGCATGGGCTAAGCAGTCCTGCCTCCTGTGCTGTGGGCATTGAGATGGGGCTCCTACAAGCTGCCCATTGCAAGATATTTAGAAACTAATTGCTGCGGAGGTTTCCATCCTCTTTTCAGACTAACTAAAATTTGGTTAGTGGGATCAAAACAGAAGGGGCAGGGAGGGAGAGCTGACCAAGGACTACTGATGGAACAACTATGAATCCTTGGTTCCTCAGGATTCCCTGCATCAGCAGTTGGCAACAGGAGTAAGGGGGCTCAGGAGGACACTGTGGAGTAGTGTGAAAAATGAGCGAAGAGAGTTACTAATTGATGCCTCTTGGAAAGTAGTCCAAGAGTGGTCCTCTTCCTAAACTCTCCTCTTGTGTGTGGTTTTATCTTTATGAGGTGTTCATAACAAGTGATGTGTAGATCTCCCTTATCTCATAATGTCTTTGCCTGCCTGCAGTGAATATGCAGGATACTGGATCATATACCAGCTTCTTTGAATTACTGCTCATGTCAGGAGATAAAATCTGCCTATTCTTTGAACTAACACTGGCGAGGGTTAGTTATTCTGGCTACCGAGAGAATGACACAGCAGATTAAACTCTTTCATTTCCTTCTTTGTCAAATGCCTTTTCATCTAACTGTGTGTCCCATAGAAATTCAGAGCAGTGTTGGCTGAGGGAAGTGGAAATATTTATCTCCTGTGTGTATCTGCCACCCTATTTAGACATGCTGGCAGAGCGCAGAGATTGGAGGAGTTGGATTAGGCAGTAGTTTCCCTATTGCTCACAGAACCACTTTTTCTGTGGTCTCCCAGCTACCCTGTGCCCAGTGGCCTATGCAAGATGGAGCAGAAAAGGCTCATTTTATGAACAAACAGGAACCTTTCTGGTCAGATTAATACCTGTGCTCTTTTAGAGAGATTTAGATACTAGAGATTGTAGGTACTGGAATAGGCTCCCCAGAAAGGTGGTTGAATCACCATCCCTGGTTGTGTTTAAGAGCCTTTTGGATGTGGTACTCAGGGATATGATTTAGTGTAGGGTTTTTAGAGTTAGGGTACTGGTTAGGCTGCGGTTGGACTTGATGATCTTCAATGTCTTTTCCAACCTGGGTAAATCTATGATTCTATGCAGGAACTCTTCTCCTGAGGTTAATCCAAGTTGTATCCAGGCCCTTCAGAAGGAAAGGGATATAGCAGCACAGAAATATGGCCTGATTCTGACATAACTAAATGCAGACCTGGAGAGTTAAAAGGGATTGTGTGATGTTCAAAGGATTTTGAAGCAAAGATGTCCCCTAGGTAAGATTTGTGGCTGACATTCCCCATACATTGTTTGTAGGCACACAAGCTAAGGAGAGACTAGTGATGAGCATGCAGAGAAGCCAATGGTTCAGACAGGTTTGTAGTGACACAACACTGTAGAGTTCTGTCTAGTTCTCCTTGGCATAGTTTGGAAAATAGAGATGAGGTAATTGGTGGTAACCAATATGGCTTCATCAAGGTCAAGCCATGTCTGACAAACTTGGTGGCCTTTCATGATGGAGTAACAGCATCAGTGGATAATGGGAGAGCAACTGACATCATCTACTTGGACTTGTGCAGAGCATTTGATCCCGTCCTGCATGACATCCTGGTCACCAAACTGGAGAAAAATGGTTTTGATGGATGGACCAGTTGCAGGATAGGGAACTGTCTGGATGGTCACACTCAGAGAGCTGCAGTCAATAGCTCAGTGTCCAGGTGGAGGGTGGTGTTGGGACCAGTGTTATTTAACATTTTTGTAGGCAACATGGAGAGTGGAATCAAATGCAGCCTCAGCAAGTTTGCAGATGACACCAAGCTGAGCGGTGCTGTTGATGTGCTAGAGGGAAGGGATGCTACTCAGAGGGACCTGGACAGGCTGGAGAGGTGGGCCCTTGGCAGCCTCATGAACTTGAGTGTGGCCAAGTACAAGGCCCTGCACCTGGGTCAGGGCAATCCCAAGCACAGGCACAGGCTTAGAGGAGAATGATTTGAGAGAAGCCTTGACCCTGAGGAGAAGAGTTGGTGTGGAGGGAGGTGTCCCTGCCTATAGCAGGGGGACTGGAACTAAATGACCTTAAAGATTCAGTCAGTTCTATTGTTTTTCTACCCTTAATTTTGCTTGAAAGGTTTTAGAATAAATGAGATTCTGGTTTCCATGAAAACTGTTTGCAGGGAGCTCCATTGTAGCTAGTAGGTCTGTCTTTAAGTTCAAGGGCAATAATGCATTGACTGTGTTGAAGAGAGAAATGACTCAGGAATGGATGATGGTTTAGAATAAAACATAATCCTACTTATTTTCTATGCAAATATGTGTAAGGAAAAGATGCTGCACTCAGTTCTGGAAATACCCTGACAAATATATCTCTACTGTTTCACAGCTGGAGATATCAAGATTGTTAAAGCACTGGAAGATGTGGAAGTGAATGAATATGGGAGTGCATCTTTTGTCTGTGAGATTTCACACGATGAGGTTCAGACCCAGTGGTACAAAGAGGACAACAAGCTGAAGGCTGATGACAACATCAGAATGCAACAAGATGGTAGGGTGTAAGCGGGGGGTCTTTCTCCTGAGTGGGGGGTGGGTTGGAGATCAAGCATATAAGACATCTGAAATGAAGTGAAGAGGGTTCAGAAGCGAGTTCCCCTTTTGTTTTGGGACTGAGGTTTAGGTGGAACAAGTGACATGGTGGGATGCTTAGTGTGGGACGTGTGATGCTATCCCACCATCCCACACTGCTGGGAGCAGGTAGGAAATGAGTGCAGTTATTTCCAAAGTGGGGGTGAACAGGGCAGTCAGTTCACCTCTCCAAAGAGGTTTTGTCTGACAGTGAGTGTGATCCTTCTGTATCAGATACTTTGAATTTGACGGTGGCCGCATTTGATCAGTCCTTGTAGAAGCCATGTTTAGATTCTGCTTTGGTCTGCTCCATTTCCAGTTCAAAGTCGTTGGACACTAAATGAGACAGCTGCATCTCAGTAAAAGATGTGTTTGAATAGCTGTGATGTGCTTACTATTCAGATTTACAGAGCTGAGGTTTTGTCCTTGGCTATAGCAAAGAAGTCAAATCAGGTGAAATTAATTGTATTTCTGAACTAGACAAGTTTAAGTTTGGTAGCACCTAAATTTGGTGCGGTTTGTCATTGATTTCATCTGAAAGAAACTTGCAGGCTTTTTATCTGCTGTTGTCCCCAGCGTAAGATTATCCATTCACATCCTAAAGTACTTGTTATATTTTCAACTCACTCTTATTTGAATAAAAGCCTCAACAATTGGGAGCAATTTAATAAGCACAGAACAAGAGCTGGACCTTGCATTTGGTAGATACTGTACAGTATTACTTCATAGAAATGTAGTCAATGGCATTCCCTATAGACAATCGTTTGTTTTATCTTTAGAGTCGTTCAAAGAACCATTGTGAACTTGACATTAATTGGAATGGAATACACGCAAGAGACTTTCCTCTTCTTCCAATTGTCCTCATCCTTTCTTCTCTTCCACCCCTGCTTTGCAGATTACCATATAGAAATCACCAGGAAGTTGGAGGACAAGACAGCTTTGGAACGTCATTCTGTCATCCTGTCCTGTGACTTCAGGCCTTCTCCAAAGGTTGTGAAATGGTTCAAGGGCCGCACACCCATCGAGCCCTCTGAGAAGTACAAGATCAAGAGGGATAAGCATTCAGTAGAGCTCAGAATTCTGAAGCTGAAGCCCGATGATGCTGGTGTGTACAAGTGCAAGGCAGGAATTGCAGAGACTGAGGCCACGCTGACAGCTGAAGGTATGAGCAGGGAGGGTGGCCTCTTCCATGTCCTATTTCACCTCAGATTTCTCTTCTTGAGGTTGACTTCTGCCGTTCTCTCCTGCTAACTTTATACATGTATTATCTTCACATAGATGATTACACAAAGATCATCTAGTCCAACCATTCTACCACATCCCAGTATGATTTATAGTAACAGTGGTAACAGTTCACCTTGTTTCTCCACAGCCCGCAATGTAGAAGTAACGAAGCACCTGCAGGATGTAGAAATTGAAGAAGAGAGCTCTGCTGTCTTCTCCTGCGAGCTGTCCCATAATGACGAGGACGTGGAATGGTTCCTGAATGGCAACCTCCTTTACACCAACAATTACAATGACATCAAGAACGTTGGCAATTGCTGCACACTGACAATGAAGCAGGTTAAGCCTGAGGATGCTGGCACAGTGACAGTGAAGTCAGACAAGGTGTCAGAAAGCGCACCTGAAGGTGATAGGTGGGTCTGATCACACCCCTCCTGGATGTAAGAGATGCTAAGGAGCTCCAGTTCATTCTATTGTGCAGCAGTCCTGCTTCTAAAGCTGACCTCTCTGGGGTGACAAGTCATCAGAGGCTTTCTTCCAGTGGAAGGTTCCATTGCAGCAGATATCAAGGAAGGAGGATGGTTTTGGTGTCCTGCCAAAGCATTCCATTGCTTTTTATCATCATTTTACTTAACACAAGGAGAGTTACAGGAGCAATTTCTTTTACTGCTTCAGTAACATGCAGTGTCAATGCTGTTGTCTCCAAGGATTTATGACTGAAGGAGAGATCATTCAGTGTGTGTTTTGCCTCTGGGATGACTAATGACCAGGCTGTGAGCAACCTGATCTAGCTGTGAATGTCCCTTTTTATTGCAGGGGAGCTGGGCTAGATGGCCTTTAAGGGTCTCTTCCAATTCTAAGGAACTTGTGCCTGAAGTGCAGAAGTGGATGAATTATACCACTTCTTCATATCCTCCCCATGATTACAGAGGAAATACAACAAAACAACATGCATGGTCTTACTGTTGTCATTTGCTTGAATACGAAGACGTCTCTTTTTTATGGTTGAGATTTTTGTTGATATGGGTCAGGAGGAACTCACACTTTTTAGCTTTCTCAATAGGCAAAAAGTTCCAGTTGCTGCAAGCCACCGAGGTAACCAATAGAGGGGCCCTGATCCCCCTTGTGCCATCGGGATGCTCTGGCACGGGATGTGCCTCAAATTCAAAGCTCCTTCCCACCTCCCAAGGAAAAGCAAAGCAACTCAAGCATCTCCAGCAAAGCTGCCCAGCAGACAGCAGGGAATGCAAACAGCTTCTGGCTGCTCCCCTGCACTCCTGTCCTAAGTAAGTGATCCCTCGAGGACTGGATGGGAAATCAGTGCATGACACACGTGAGTGTGCACAGCATTGTGCAAAGCAGTGGGGATCCATGTGTGTGTGTATTTGTGCATGGATGGTGTTGTACACACATTTGTGTCCATGAGTGTACAAACCAGTGGTGTTGCTCAGGTGTGTGTAGGTCTGTGGGTATGTGTGCAAGGATGAGCATGCACATATATGTACGTGCACAGGGGTGTGCAGAGTGTTGGAGCTGCACAAGGACATTGTGGTACCGGTGTGTGCGTGCACTTTGGGAGTGAAAGGAAGGGGTTACACATGTGTGAGTGTGTGTGCGCACAGGGCTGCACTAAGGGATGTGGTTGTGTGAGTGTGTGTGAGCACATAGTGCGTGGATGCGGTGGCACAAATGTGTGCTTGCACAGGGCTGTGCTGAGGAGTTGGGCTGCACACAGGTGCACACAAAGGGATGTTTGAACCCTTTGCCCCTAAGAACAGTTTTCCAGTGTCTCTCGTCCAAGAATTCTTTGAACAGCCTGCAGCTGACTCTCCTGAAGCTCAGGGTCCTGACTTTGCTTTTTGCCAGGCCCACATTCCTTGAGATGAGGAACTCTAGGAGGGCATGGTCACTACAGCCCTGACCACCTCCAGTCTTAACCCCTGCTGTGCAGCATGTCCAGTAATGCTTCCCTTCACAGAATCACAGAATCACAGAATTACCCGGGTTGGAAGGGACCTCAAGGATCATGTAGTTCCAACCCCCCTGCCTAGCAGGGCCACCAAACATACACATTTACTAGATCAGGTTGCCCAGGGCCCTGTCCAACCTGGTCTTGAACACCTCCAAGGACGGGGCATCCACAACCTCACTGGGCAGCCTGTCCCAGGACCTAACCACCCTTCTAGTAAAGAACTTTCCCCTAACATCCAACCTAAATCTTCCCTCCTTCAACTTAAAACCATTTCCCCTAGTCCTGCTATTATCAGCCCTTTCGAAGAGTTTACTCCCCTCCTGGGAGTAAGTTCCCTTCAGGTATTGAAAGGCTGCAATGAGGTCACCTCGCAACCTTCTCTTCTCCAGGCTGAACAAACCCAACTCCCTCAGCCTGTCCTCATAGGGGAGGTGCTCCAGCCCCCTGATCATCTTTGTGGCCCTCCTCTGGACCCTTTCCAAAATTTCCATATCTTTTTTGTACTGAGGGCTCCACACCTGGACACAGTACTCCAGATGGGGCCTCACAAGAGCAGAGTAGAGAGGGACGATCACCTCCCTATCCCTGCTGACCACCCCTCTCCTGATGGAGCCCAGGATCCCATTTGCTTTCCGGGCTGCCAGAGCGCACTGCTGGCTCATGTTAAGTTTCTCATCTATCAGGACCCCTAGGTCTTTTTCAGCCGAGCTGCTCTCAAGGACAACTCCTCCCAGCCTGTACAGGTGCCTGGGGTTCTTCCGGCCCAAGTGCAAAACCTTGCACTTTGCCGTGTTGAACCTCATTAGGTTCACCCGAGCCCAGCTTTCCAGCCTGTCAAGGTCCCTCTGAATGGCATCTGTTCCCTCCACCGTATCGACTGCACCACTCAGCTTGGTGTCATCAGCAAACTTGCTGAGGGTGCACTCCATTCCCTCATCGATGTCATTTAATAAAGATGTTAAAGAGCACCGGTCCCAAGACAGACCCTTGAGGGACGCCGCTCGTTACCGGCCTCCACCTGGACATAGAGCCATTGACCACCACCCTCTGTCTGCGGCCTTTCAACCAATTGCTTATCCATCGAGTTGTCCACCCATCAAATCCACCTCCCTCCAATTTGGAGATGAGGATGTGATGGGGGACCATGTCAAAGGCCTTGCTCAGGTCCAGGTAAATGACATCGGTCGCCTTCCCTTCATCCACCAACGCCGTCACTCCATCATAGAAGGCCACAAGATTAGTTAAGCATGACCTTCCCCTGGTGAAGCCATGCTGGCTGTCTCGGATCACATGCTTGTTCTTTATGCGATCAAGCATGCTGTCCAGGAGGATCTGTTCCATAATCTTCCCAGGCACAGAGGTGAGACTCACCGGCCTGTAGTTACCCGGGTCGTCCCTGCTCCCCTTCTTGTAAATGGGAGTGACGTGACCCTTCCTCCAATCATCCGGGACCTCACCTGACAGCCACGACTTCTCAAATATGATGGAGAGCGGCTCAGCAACCACCTCAGCCAGCTCCTTCAGGACCCTGGGATGCACGCCATCTGGCCCCATAGACTTATACTCATTCAGTCTAAGGAGGCACTCTCGGACTTGCTCTACCCTTACAGTGGGGAGGGATTTACCTCCTTGGTCCCCACATGGAGGTATGGGGGTGCAAGACTTAGGGACGTGAAAAAGACTAGAATCCTGGCCACCAGTGAAGACCGAGGTGAAGAACTCATTCAGCACCTCAGCTTTCTCTTCATCTGTTGAAGCCATTTCTCCTTTTAAATTTACCAGAGTAGGCACGCCCATTTTGGCCTGTCTCTTCTGGCCAATGTACCTGTAGAAGGTTTTCTTGTTGTTTTTCACATCCCTCGCCAAGTTCAGTTCTGCCTGAGCCTTGGCTTTCCTGATCCCACATCTGCAAGTTCGGACGGCATCCCTGTATTCTTCCCGGGTGACACAGCCTTGTTTCCAGAGCTTGTACACCCCTTTCTTCACCCTCAGTTCTCTTAGCAGGTCCTTGCTGAGCCATGCCGGTTTTCTACCTCTCCTGCCCACTTTCTTAATCAGGGGAATGGAGACCTCTTGTGCTGCCAGGAGGGCATCCTTGAACAGTAGCCAGCTCTCCTCAACGTCCTTATCTTTGAGGGCAGCGCGCCAGGGGATCTTGGCCAGCATTCCATTGAGTAGCTTGAAGTCTGCTCTTCTAAAGTTGAGCATCCTGGTCCTGCTCTTTGCCAGGCCCACATCGCTTGAGATCACAAACTCAACCAGGGCATGATCGCTGGAGCCCAGGCAGCCTCCAACCTTGACGCCTTTGATGATCTCCTCAGCGTTGGTGAGCAGCAGGTCCAGCAACGCTTGACCTCTGGTCGGTCTGTCCAATACCTTCCCTTCTGCTTGGTGTGCTTAATGCTTGGCCCACAAAGTTATTCCCAGTGCAGTCCAGCAGTCTCTCAGACAGCTTGCAGCCAGCCATGCTGATTTCCCAGCCTGACTGGAATCCCCCATCAAGTTGAGAGTCAGTGAGCGCGGTGCTTCTGGTAGCTGCAGTAAGCAGGGCCCATCAACAGGCTCCCTTGACCAGGCGGCCTGGAGCAGACCCTCACCTCCAGAAGCCCATTATTGGTTCAGTCCCGAATTTTACCCGCAAGTTCTCAACGTGATCGTGGCTGTTCTTAGTCCTTTGCAGTCAGCTTCTTCATAGAGAGGGCAAATACCTTGCCCTCCGGAATTCCATAGTAACAATCATGTCTCCTTTATGTCAGGTGAGGTGTTTTTTGTTGTTGTTGTTTTTTGTTTGCTTGTTTGTTTGTTTTCCATTTTCTAGGTAGAAAATTTAATTTCTGAGCCAGGAGAAGAAGAAGTGCAACATGTAACAATCTTCCTGGCACTGTGCAGTTTGCATGAGTAGCCAAGTGCTCCTCAGGTAACGTGTGCTGCAGAGCTGACCTTGGTGGCAGGGGTTGTGTCTTCATTTTCTTTCTGTCATGTGGGAACATAAGAAGACTCTTCAGAGCAGGAGCTGCAGAGGAAGATGAACGGCATGAGAAGGTAAGGCTAGGAACCAAGGACACCTCCAGAAAGAACAGAAAAACTAAGTCATTTAAGATGCATTATGGCCGTGTGATACTGTCCGTGACTGGAGGAGAAGCACATGGCTAGGAATGACTGATGGCTCTGGTGGGATGAGTGCCTACGTGCGCCGTAAAGGAGAGTTTGTGGGATGTTCTGTGGACATGTAAAGGCTGTGGGAAAGTTAAGAGAGAAAACGTGTGAATTCACAGAAGTGGTATTAGAACCTGGAATAAACCATTTGGATCACTCACATCTGAGTCCGTGCCAGATTGTCGCACTGTCAGAACCTGAGGCCTGGGATTTTCCTTTAGTAGTGCCAACTGCCTGTTGTAAATGAGAAAAGATATTACTAAACATAGCTTCCCTCCTTGTAGTTTTGATATTTCTGTCTTTGCATTCCTTTAGCACCCAGGGTGTTGATGCAGCTGCACAAATCCGCTGTACTGTCCTCCTGTTTTGCATGGAAGAATGGTAAAATAGCAATCTCTGGGTGAAATTTTGTTCAGGCGTTTTCCTTTCTGTGCCCCTAGGAAGCAATGGCTTGGAAATGGCAGTGCCGCCTGGGAACCCACACAGCAACCCAGTATCTCATTGTCTGGGTCTGTGAAAAACCACAATGATGACAAAAGATGTTTCAATTCTGTCTGTGCTGTCAGTGCAGCCCTGAGGAGCGGTGTGGGCATGGCATGGCAGGGAGAAGGGATTTCCCTTCCAATGGGAAAGTGCCTGTTCATGTGTTGGTATGTAACCGCTCCATGGCCTGCTCCATGTGCTTCTGAATGGGCAGCTCAACTTTTGTGTCACTCAGCCACCTGTGGCAGAGGTCAGGATTAGTGCCTTTCAAGGAGCTGAGAAGCATTTCTTGCTCAAGTCCTGCTTCCAAGCTTAACCACCTACAATGAAGTAGATGTCGTTTTTCTGGTGTCCTTCAATTCCGTGTCCGCATTTTCCCAAAAGCAAAAGAATTTGGAGTTAACCAGCTGCAGTGAAGTGAGCGATTTCAGTGCCTATTTCTGATGGTGGCAATGAGTTCAGAGGTCACACTTAATTGACGGTGCCTGTTTCCATTCTGACAAAGGCTGTAGTTTCAGCTGACTTCCCGAGGCTGCCATGTGTGGTGGTGACACAGCCTTGGGCTTGTGCGTTTGCATGACTCCCACCTTTCCTTTCTGTGTCTTGCAGGTCAGCTGGTGCTGGAAGCGGCCGGTATCTGAGTAGGAATGAAGGTGAGTGCAGGAGCAGCTGCTGAGGGGAGGAAGGAAGTCCATGCTAATGAGCTCTGAAGCATCTGCGGGTCCGGTACCAGAATAGGCAGCAGTGATGCAGGGGGCTCCTCGACAGGAAGCTGGCTGATCCAAATGCTTGCTGAGAGTTTGGAAGCCCAAACCCTTATGGTCTCTGTAAGGGTGGTTAATAAAAAGATATTAACCAAGATGGTGGTAAATAGCCTAAGGTTATTAGCAAAGGGAAACTCACCAATATCGATACCTTGACTAGAAAGCTGAGGCAGCCTCAACTAGGGAGCAATCTCTAAGACATGCTGTCTCAGTGGTGGTCAGCCTTTAAATGAGGTCTCAGAGGAGGTTGAGTCGAGGTCCACCCCTTCTGGGAGCACAGCTAGATTACTCTCACCTGTGCTCCCGCAGCTGACCCAATACTTGCCTCAGCTGATTAATCAGAGGTTCAAGCTGTGATTTCCCATACAGTCTCTAAGCTGAAGGCAGCATCTCCTTGATCTGATGGTGGTGTGCCTGAGTGAGGGAGTGATCCAAGCTGGATGCAGAAGAGTCATCTTAATTTCTCTGCTATTTTACTTCAGATGACACCTATTGGGTGTTGGTTTCTTAAAATTTGGATCTAGGAGGTGGTCTCTTCCTTTGCTTCTGATGAAAGCACAGAAGTGCAGCAGGAGTAGAAGACAAAGAGGTTTTCTTGGTGACAGGAACACCAATTATTTGATTCAAATGTGTAACTGATGTAGATGGTGAAGAACAGATCTGCCTCAAAGACATGCTTGATCACATAAGAAATGAGCATGTGATCCAAGACAGGCAGCGTGGCTTTAGCAGGGGAAGGCCATGCCTAACCAGTCTGGTGGCCTTCTATGATGGAGTGACGGCATTTGTGGACAAAAGGAAGGTAACAGATGTCATTGACCTGGACTTGAGCAAGATCTTTGACATTGCCCTCCACCACATCCTTATCTCTAAACTGGAGGGATGTGGATTTGACAGGTGGACCACCTGGTGGATAAGGGATTGGTTGAAAGGCCACAGACAGAGGGTGGTGATTCATGGTTCTATGTCCAGGTGGAGGCCGATAACAAGTGGTGTCATCCAGGAGTCTGTCTTGGGACCAGTGCTTTTTTACATGGTTATCAGAGACACCAATGATGCAATGGAGTGCACCTTCTGCTGTTTGCTGAGTGGTGCGGCTGACGCAGTGGAAGGAAGGGATGCCATTCAGAGGGAGCTCAACCGAGAGGTTGGCCTACGTGAATCTAATGAGGTTGAACACAGCAAAGTGCAAGGTTTTGCACTTGGGCTGGAGGAATCCCAGGCATTTCTACAGACTGGGAGGAGCAGTCCTTAAGAGAAGCCCCGCAGAGAAGGACCTGGGGGTCCTGGTGGATGAAAAACAGAACGTGAGCCATCAGCGTGCTCTTGCAGCTCAGAGAGCAAATGGTCCCCTGGGCTCCATCAGAAGAGGGGATGGCCAGCAGGGACAGGGAGGTGATTGATCTTCATGATCCTTGAGGTCCCTTCCAACCCGGGCCATTCTATGATTCTGTGATTACACTCGCTGTCAGAAAGAATGGCAGCTGTACAGAAGCTGGATATATTTTGGGACAGTTCTTGTAACCAGTTGATTTTAAGACCTTGCCCGAGTCAAGAGTCTAAATTGAGTGTCAGAAGAAAGCTGGTAAAGTGGCTATTGCTCATTCTTTTTCATTTGCTGATTCTTTCATTCGGGTTCCTTTTCCAAAGGAGATTCTGGTGATGGAAGCAATTGAAGAAAGAACCAAAGCAGCTCTTGCCAAGAGTGCTTGAAGTCCCTGTGGAGAGAAGCAAAGAACTTGGGCTTCCTCTGGGATGCGCCCCACCATGTCTCAGGAAGGAGACAACTGCTGTTCCACTTTCTGCTCTGTGTGTGGAAAGGTACGTCTGGGTTTCTTCTGCTTGTTTATTCTTTCTTTTTCAGGCTTTGAAGGAGAAGGGGTGGAGCAACGGGAGACTCACTGGTCGTTTGTTACCTCAAGAACAGGATGGATTCTGCATTGACTGTGAAAAACCTGGGCTAGTAGCATGGGCATGTTTCAGGCTGGACTTTTCCTTCTTGGTTTCCTTTTGGCTACAGGGAGACAGCTGTCTAAAGGTGTGTTTTCATACCCACTCTCCAAAACCATGTTTCATTGTTGCAGGTGGTTCAGTGTGCTCTTGCAGTGCAGATGCTGTAGTTTGCTGTAGAATCTGAATTGTTTCTGTTCCTAGGGGAGGACTGGGAGGAGGTAGTGAGAAGAGAATTCAATGCCTTAGGTGTATCTTAGTGAGAAATGTTGGCATGAGGTGCTGAAAGTCTTGAGTTGTCAAAGGCCAGTGAGGCTCAGACTCCTTAACCTGCTGGAGCAGGGTGGAAGCAAGGAGTGGGCACTGCCGTCCCACAAGCTGCACTTGGTTCTGGTCTGCCAGGTCTGTGCTGGCCTGGATTTCTTCTGAGAAGTTTGTTGGAGCTGCTTGGAGTAGTGAAGGGTGGGGAGGAAGTGCTGCTCAAGAGCTAAGGCTCTGCATGATCATCTTGGATGGTTTTAACCATGATATCTGAAGACATAGTTTCCATCAGAATGATCCCAACATTGTGCGAGTGTCTCAGATGTATGAGAGCACCCGCCTCCTCCAGCTGAGCCATAGGAAAGCTAACTGTGCCCAGTAATTACAGCTTCTGCAGATTGAATATGCTTCCAAGTGTTTTCCTTAGTGATCAATAATGTCCCAGCACTCTGAGATTCCATCTCTGGCACAGTCTGGAGCATCTCTGCAATCCTTGGTTGCTGGAGGGCACGTGGTGAGTGCATGGACAGGGTGGCACAAACGCGTGCGTGTGCTGAGGAGTTGGGTTGCACACAGGTGCACACAAAGGGGTGTTTGTGGAAGGTGTAGGCACGTAGGTGTTCCCAGGGATGGTTTGCACACGTCTGTGAATGCAAAGGAGGGCACACGATGCAGAGTGTGCATGGGGGTGTGCAAAGCAGGCAGGGTGGTGAATGGGTGTGCGTGTGCACATGGATAGGGGAAGGTTGGGGTTACAGGTTGACCTGTGCTGAGGTGAGTGGGGACTCACGGTGTTGCTCAGTGGTAGATTGGTTCACACTGAGTGCTAACAGGAAACTCGCACACCCTTTTTGTTTCAGCTGTGCCAGCGCTGTGATCCCTTGCTGCAGGGATGGGGTGTTGGAAGGATGGTGTGCGTGCTGAGCTCCCATCTCTTGCAGGAATCAAGTGTAGAGCAAAAGGGATGTTTGGGCCAGGTGACTGTAAGAAGGCTGGCTGCTTTGGATGGTGGTAGCTGATGGAAACAGGTGCTCTGGGGACCGTTCAGCTTTTAACAGAAGACAGGGGTCCTGCAGCAAGAACGACTAGGTTCTCAAATGGCTTCAGACGTGCACACCGACTACATCCCCGCAGACATTTACCAGTAGGTGGCTCTTGCAGAAGAAGATTCAAGCAGCAGAACCTTTTGCTCAGCTACAGCACACAAATGCTACAAAAGCAGGAACAACCTGCAAGCTCTGGGTCTGTTTGTCTTGCACAGGCATGCACTAACTGCGTTTGATGGTACCCCCCATCCTTGATTTCCTTCCCTGCTTCTTGTCTGATGACGCTGCTGAGCCAGGAACAAGCTGCCCAGTGTGGCAGAGCATGGTGCAGAGCTGTGCTGGGACCTCCTCCCCTTCATCTGCTGCAGATCAGTGCCACACACGTGCCATTGGGATGCTCTGGCACGGGATGTGCCTCCAACCCAAAGCTCCTTCCCACCTCCCAAGGAAAAGCAAAGCAACCCAAGCATCTCCAGCAAAGCTGCCCAGCAGACAGCAGGGAATGCAAACAGCTTCTGGCTGCTCCCCTACACTCCCGTCCTAAGTAAGAGACCCTATGAGGACTGGCTGGGAAATCAGTGCATGACACACGTGAGTGTGCACAGGATTGTGCAAAGCAGTGGGGTTCCACGAGTTTGTGTGTGTGTGTATCTCTGCTGTTATGAAAGCATGGGAAGACTTACTGAGTCCCAGATAATTACTTATCCTCAAATGATTTTTTCTGGCCAAAGTTAGAGCCTCTCACAGGTAATCGAGATCAACAGGCTGTTGTTGCACAATCAACAGACACAATCTAGATGATCAGCTGAGGAAAATAAAGGATCATGCCAAGGGTACTAGATAAGTGAGCAGCTTGAGATCTGCACATTTATGTGATGCTCATGGTCTTAGACAATATTTGCCTAGAGAGGTCACATTGAATGAAAGCAAACTCTAAGATGAATGAAAATATGCACAGGAGAAGAAGCCTCTGAGGCTTCTCAAGTGTTATGACCAGAAGACATAAACGCTGTTAAAGCAAACGTTTCTCTCTATTTTTTGTGTTATTCCAGGCAGGCCTTGATTACCGCCTGAACACATGCTGTGGAAGCCCAGCTTATGCAGCACCAGAGCTAATCCAGGGCAAAGTGTCTATTGGCTCAGAGGGATGTAGAGCGGTGTTTGTTTTCCCCTCTTTCCCTTCCCTCTCCACAGAGCATTTAAAGGCAGTGGAGCTCAGGTAGGCTCTCTTGGTTTCCCTTCTGAATTCTGCTAGGTTGCATCGCTTGGTAGCTCTCAGAAGCTGTCAGTGGCCACAGACTAGAAAAGTGCAATTGGTCTCAGTTCACACAGCTGGCTGGTTTGTCTCTGGCTAATCCTGAACTGCCTCAAGCGACTGCTTTGGGGCTCTACAGAACAGCAACTTCAGAGATCTCTTTCTATTACTAAGTGTTTGAAAGAGCAATTTGCTCTGTTAATTATCCATCATTTCTGTGCAGTCTGTTTTGTCAGACTTGTCTTTAGCTTCCAAGTTGTATGTGAAGAATTGTTTCCGTTGTAATGCACAATGAACTAAAAATTGAGAGATGAAAATGTGAAGAGTTTTTCCAGCTTTGATTTCATGTCTGGAATTTTGGAACCCACTACTTGCAGTTGTTAATCTGTCCAAACTGGTCTGGTTTGGGATGCCCTCATCCTTCTTGAATCGCTTTTAAAGGCGGAGCAATTCCTACAAGTGCCATGGCCCCACTGTTGTTCTAATTCTTGTTTCTTTGTTTTCCACACGCTGCTTTTTAAGCCTCCTTTTTCTTTACAGTCAAAGTGAGAACTGCACTGTGTCTGAACCTTGTTGTGCCTCTACATAAAGAGAACCGAACAGCAGCAAAGCCAGACAGGTGACTGTGCTGACAGCTCTCGTAGCCAGTAACACGTAACTGTGCTAAATCCCTTGTGACGGCTTTGATTTCATTTTTGCCAGTGAAATCCTTGTAAAAGGAACTGCAGCAGTGTGATGAGCTAAGGTGAAGATGCTGGTTTTAGTAGTGCTCTAAGCTGAGTGAAAGGGCAATTGAATGAGGGTTATATGCTTTCTCTGGGACGATAAGGTTTTATTTCCTGAGGGAAAGAGCCAGCTTTTCATGGGCTATATGTGGGCTTTGGCAAGGGCAGACAATCCAGTCTGTCAGGAAGCCATTTGAGGTGCTTCAGGTTTGTAAGCTTGTCTTTTTGTTTTTCAGGCGGATATTTGGAGCATGGGTGTAGTGCTGTATGCTCTGCTGTGTGGGTTTTTCCTTTGGATGATGACAATATGATGGCACTCTACAGGAGGATACCAGTGGGTATCAGTGGTGCTAGAATACACTGAGAAGGGAAATAGCTGAGCTTGACAAGAGGCCTTGCTTTTCGGATGGCAGAACATGCTGAGCTGTGGGTAGAAAGGCCACAGCACAGTCTGCTGAATATTGTCCCTGTTTTTGCTGCTTTGTCTACCAGTATTTTGTGGATTTGGTTCTACGCTTGGTTGGCCTATGTGGCACTGTAGCCTAATTCTGTACCATGATAGCATACAGAATTTAAGGAGAAGTATTTTCCTGCCAATGGGCTGGATTTTTTTGTATCTGGTTCTTCAACTGGCTGCTCCCTATACTATCTGTAGTAAAAATATAGACACATCATTTGATTTCCCTGAAATGAATGTTCCTAAATGCCAGCTCTTCTCATGTCTACAAAGATCAAAGTTCTGCATTTGCTATTAGAATTTCCTCTTCCAGAATCAGGAGGTAATGTAGGACCCCACAGATTGCCTTCAGAATCCAACAGTTAGTTCTGTTTCCTTTCGGAGTGCATAACAACCTGAGCACATGAATTGAATGACGTGGCTTGTTAGTCTGGTACAAACTCTGCTGTACACTGAAACCTGGTCCATTTGTAAGCAGGACTTTGTCCATCTCTGCAGGACAGCAGAAAACCCTTTGTGCTAATCATGATGCCAAGAAGCAGAATGCGGCAAATGGCAGATGATCCAACTGCTTCAGGTGTTCATTTCCTTAAAACTGTGAATAGTTTTGGACTGAGAGTTTGTAAGCAGAACAGAGCTCTTAAAGCTGTCAGAGATTATTTCTGCACTGTTCAATTCTATCTGCCTAACATACACCGGATCTCAGAACTGCATTGCTTGAACTGGTGGAACTTGTTGAAGTGAACTGGGATGAGCAAGTTTTAGAACTTAGTCAGAATGCAGTAAAAAATGGATAATCTCATGAGTATTAAGGTACAGGCTTGCTATTTCTGCACTGAATTTGTTTTTATTTTACATGGCTGTGATCTGAAAGTTGCTTGAAACGCAGGCACCTAGGCACTGTTGTGTAACTGAATTTCACACGATAGGTCCTGAAATATCCTGGAATCAAAAACTCTGACTTGTTTTAAGTCTGCTGCTTGAGTCTAATCAGGGTCATAGTGTCTGTGTGCAGTGTTTCTTTCCCTGTAATGCTCCACATCATTTCATTTTGGGAATATTGAAGGAAATGGACTATGTGCCATAACTGTTGTTAGAACAAAGTATGTCTGGTGTGATCTTATGCATAGGTTCTGTAACTGCTCTTCACAGCTCAGGTGTTTGACCTTCCTTTTGGTGAAGTGATGAAATACTGCTGGTTTCTATTTGTGCTTCTAGGCACCTTGAAGCTCTTAGGAATAGAACAATTGTCTCCAGTTCTTTTCAATGATATCAGTAACAGCTCGAGTGTTGCTGCCCACTAGGTAGACCCAAAGAAGCAGATTACAGTGAAACAACACACGAGCTGGACCTGAATGAGGATCACTTTCAAGACAGTGGCTATGCTGCTTCAAGCCTACTTGCTTCTTCCTGCCGCCACTCTATTACCAAGTATCAACAACCTTTCATGATTCAACTTGCAAATGTTTGAAACTAACCCTTGTGTTTCTATGCCTTCCTAGGTGATTCGAGCCCTTGTCAACCCCAAAGATCCAAACCAAGCAGTGTCTTTCCATCAATGGAGAGTTCTTATTAAGCATGAATCGCTGCAATTCGGATGACAGCCTTCCACATGGTAACAGTGATGGACACAAGGGGCTCATCCACGTTCATGCTCTCATATCTCCTGGCTCTGCTGAAGCTCCTGACCTGAGCCTGCCAGACACAGCAGTCACCTGCCTGGATTGTGACCCAGCGCCTTTGCAGTGCTGCCCATCCCAAGCACAGCCCGAGTGTCCCAGCAGCAGCACCACCATGCAGGAGCAGGGCAGCATCAGTGAGGTGAAGCTGAGCATCTTAGATGGGGACTTAGAGTCAGGCTGCCAGTCCCAGGCACCAGGCAGCAGCACCAGCTCTGAGCCACTCTCATCTTGACAAGAGGAGTCCCATCTTCACCCTTGACCTCTCAAGCCCTCCTGTCTTTTATTGAATAAAGTCACTCTCATGCTCAGTCATCGCCTCGACTGCATTCTGAGTCTTCAATCACAGGGATTGGGATGAATGCAACAAACAGCAAGGCAGCTCAGCTTGCAATGCTATGGCTGTGGGGTTCGTGCAGGCAGAGCTCTGGGTTCCCATTTTGCCTGGCTTTGGGATGTCTGCAGCAAGATCTCTACCATTTTGTATGGGAGCAAATAATCTCTAGCATCCAGGTTGCTGCTCATGATATATCCCAGTCTTCCTGGCTGTCACTTTGTGATACTTTTCAAAGCCTTCTGATACTCTTTGATGCCTTGGCTGCTCCCTAACACCTCTGTCCTCCTGCCATGTTGACTCACGTCTCCCACTTTTAAGCTGGCTTTGCAGATCATCTCCAGCCCTGTCATCATCACGCTGCAGCAGGAGGTGCTCACCTGGCCCAATGTCTGGCAGTACTGCTTGTTCTGCAGATGAGCAGCTGCCTCCTCATCTCTTCAGCTACAGTAGTTTTTCTCAGGGCAGTTAGATGCAGTCATGCTCCTCTGGATTTGGTGTGTTAAATCCATGCTGCATGGCAGCAGTCAGTGCAATACTGACTGGGTGTTCTGTGTGCCATAGCATTTCTCCAGGGGCTGCCAAAGGTAGAAGCACAACACAGCACCATCCTTCTGACAGTAATGTCTGTGAGTGTTAGACATGTGAGCACTGCGTCATCCCCAGCGTGTCAGTGCTTTTCCACACCAACCTGACTCTCACACTCTGCACTGAATGTAACTCTGCTCTTGTGGAGACAAATGCTTTCTGTCACATCCTCCATCCCTGCAACCATTTGCCGGTAGGCAGCTCTTGCAGAAGAATCAAGCAGCAGAACCTTGTGCTCACCCTACAGCATGCAAATGCTATGAAAGCAGAAATAACCTGGCATGCTCTGGGTCTGCAAGGCTGCACAGATGGGAGAGGTAGATTGTGTTTTTGCAGTGGAAGTTTCCAGTATTTTCAGTACATAGTGTAGGCCCTAACTGAATGTATAACCCTCTTGTAAAACAGCTGTATAAGTAGTTTTTCCACCAAGAAAGTTGCTGAACAGAATTAAGTTCAGACTGGGGGCATTCTGACATGGGGAGAATTGAGACAAGCACAAGATAAATACAGGGTGGGTAGAGCCCAGCACAGGACAGAATGAATGTACTGACTTTTGGAAACATTGCCCTTCTCTGTCCGCAGAAAAGTACAAGGCAGACCTAAAAACAAGAGGTTGGTAATTGACCTTCTATGGAAATGAATCCTAGCCACAGTCTCGAGGAGTCTGTGAGCCTGAGATGCTCAACCAATGAGAGCCATGAGAGCATCACCTGCAGTGGGTTTAGGGCACAGAACAGAATTGATTTCACTGACTGGTGTGCAGTTTCTCCCTTGCCAATAGGGGATGTGCGCGCAGTATTGCAATAATGAATAAGCACTGCTGCTATCGCTGCCATCTTTGCCTAACTAGAAATCTTTGACTTTGAGAGTTTCTCACACAAGGGGAGAGGGTAAGAAAGTAAAGAGGCACAGAAAACTAAGGGAAACTGCTCTTCTTTATCTTATCTATAAAAATTGATACGATGCTGTTGTGCATTTTTTTTAATTTTATTTTTAATTTTTTGCTAATGTCAGTTAGATTGTTTTAAAATATCCACACACCAAAATCTGACTACCAAGCAAATGTAATGAAAATGAAATGAAGGTGAGTTAGTGGAAAGCACAAGGCCATATTATATTAGGCTCCAGCAAATTTACAGGCAGTCACTGCACGAAGAGGTAGATCTGAGTTGCACATTATATGATTCCCACAAAGATTAAGGAAATCTGAAGCTTTCAATATATTTTTTTAATTCTTTTTTCATTTCATTTTTAAACACCTGACCCAGACCCCAACCCTCACAGGAGCTGTAAAGATAACAGCATTAACCAGCAATGTAACTCTAATCCTAACCCTTACCCTGATTCTAAAATCGTCCCTAACTCCAAATGCAACAACAAAAATGATGCTAGAAGTTTGTAGCAAAAGGAACCTTAACCCTGATCATAATCCAAAAAAAAAAATCATTATGGTAACAATAATCTTTACCTTAAGAGTAATATTAATCAGAGCCCAGATGATGCCTGCATCCAATCAGAAGCATGCTTTGCATTATTTAAGAGTTGTATTTTTTCCAATGAACTCTCTCTATTATCACGTTTATAAAGTAACAGAGTCTGTTCTTTTTCTCCTGACACTGTGCCTTACTCCTGACATCCCCTGGAAATGACCCAGATAGGGCACCATCAAAGTAATGCTAATAGTAATGTCAATCCTAAGGGTATCTCTAGCCTCAGTGTTAATGGGACGCTAACAACAATCCCAACAGCCTTAAACATTCTGGTGGTGTGAAAGAGGTGCTGCCTTGCACATGCTGGGCAGTCCCATTGCCTGTTAAATGCAGGCGGCAGCGTAGAAACATGATGCCCGTGGTCAGAATGCCCTGTGGCAGATCCTGGCACCGGAGAACTGACCGGAGAACCATGAGAGAACTGACAACAAATCACGCGACATCAGAACCGACCCAGTGGTTATTTACAAGCCTTGGGAGACCCAGACAGGATCTCAGAGTGGTGAATGTAGGTACAGAAGTTGTTACTACTCTGTTTTCTTCTAAAAGAAGTGTTTTTTTTTCATCTCAGAAGTTTGGGGGGGGGGGGGGGGGGGGGGGGGGGGGGCGGGAAAGGGCTATCAATTTAATTACTCATTAATTTATTGACAGACATTCACGTTTGCTACGTTTGGAAAAGTTTTTATTTGTTTGCGGTGGTTTGATTTTTTTTTTTTCTTTTTTCATTTCATTTTTTAAACACCTGACCCAGACCCCAACCCTCACAGGAGCTCTAAAGATAACAGCATTAACCTGCAATGTAACTCTAATCCTAACCCTTACCCTGATTCTACAGTGGACTGTCTGAAACGGACATCAATTCAATTACTCATTTATTTATTGACAGACATTCAAGTTTGCTACGTTTGGAGAAGTTTTTATTTGTTTGCTGTGGTTTGGTTTTTTCTTTTTTTCTTTTTTTTTTCCCCCTTCCCTCCTCTTCCATCTTTGTGTTCTTCCCCTATAATCAAAAGAACGGATCCCCAGGGTCTGTCCCGCAGACGTTCTTTCCGTGGTCTCTGCTGCCACCTGCTGGCCAATAAGCGGAACTGCCACTGTTGGGCGTTTGGTGCCGCAGGAAGCACAACGCAGATCTGAGTTCTGACCGGTCTACGCAGCAAATCCGCCAATCTTTATTGCGATAAGCCCTCCAGACAAGAGCATAAAGTCTTTGCCCGAGGGCAGGGTTAGTAGTAATGGATGTCAGTTTTGAAATTTCCAGTCCATTCATCATAGCACTTTCTGCCTCCATGTCCCATAACCAAAGCAGCTATGCTGGCATGCTCTCTTGGTTTCTGTCTAAACCACTGTACTATATCCATCAGTTCAGCTGCTGTATTATGGGCAGCAGGGTTTGGGGGGTGGACACTGGTCAGGGCACTCCCACCAGCCTATCCTGCATTTTTTTTTTTTTTTTTTTTTCATTTTTGGGTTACAATCAGTCAGATCTCAAATAGATCTAGTCCAAATGGAACCACAAAATCTGACCTTTTAGTGCCTTCATTTACAGAGTCCATTTTATACAGATTCCCTTGTACAGGGCCCCCATGGTCCTCCAGACAGTTGTTACTGATCTTCCATAGGAGAATGATTGAATTAGGTTTTTTCCCATCAAAACTGCCACCTGTCTTTCCAATTTTTCAACACTATCATTCAATAGCTGATTTGCATCAGCCTGAGCCTCTTCAGTTATGTTCAGACAGTTCAAGGCCATTAAAAGTGGCCATGCCACCATGAACACAGCTAACTGTCATTCTCAAGTTGTAAGTATGTCTTTGCTAAGACCATGGAAATACTCAGTCAGGTGGGCCAGGGACTCATGGACCCTCCCTCCGTCCCACACAGGGCCCCATTTTTCAGTGACAGAAGCAGTGCTGCATTTTGAGGATCCTAGGAATCCCAGGACATGCCCTGACAAAAGGTCATTCAAAGGGGTAGTCTTTCCCCATCCAAACAACTCCATGATATTCACAGAATCACAGAATTGTAGGGGTTGGAAGGGACCTCCAGAGACCACTGAGTCCAGTCCCCCTGCCAAAGCAGGTTCCCTACACCACGTTGCACAGCTCAGCATCCAGGCAGGTCTTGAATATCTCCAGAGAAGGAGATTCCACAACCACCCTAGGCAGCCTGTTCCAGTGCTCTGTCACTCTCACCATAAAGAAGTTATTGCACACATTAGTGCAGAATTTCCTATGGTGCAGTTTCTGTCTGTTTCCCATTGTCCCTCCTCCACACACTGCTGAAAAGAGTCTGGCCTCACCTCTTTGCCCCCCACACCTCAAATATTTATAGACCTGGATCAGGTCCCCTCTCAGCCTTCTTTTCTCAAGGCTAAACAGACCCAGTTCCCTAAGTCTCTCCTCATAGGGGAGATGCTCCAGGCCCTTCACCATCTTTGTGGTCCTCCACTGGACTCTTTCCAAGAGATCCCTGTCTTTTTTGTACTGGGGAGCCCAGAACTGGACACAATATTCCAGATGAGGCCTCACCAGGGCAGAGTAGAGGGGGAGGATCACCTCCTTCGACCTGCTGGACACGCTCTTTTTAATGCACCCCAGGATGCCATTGGCTTTTTTGGCTACAAGGGCACACTGCTGGCTCATGGTCAATCTGTCATCCACCAGGACGCCCAGATCCCTCTCAGCAGAGCTCCTCTCCAGCAGCTCTTCCCCCAGCCTGTACTGGTGCATGCAATTATTTCTACCCAGGTGCAAGACTCTACACTTGCTTTTGTTAAACCTCATCCGGTGTCTTACTGCCCAGCTCTCCAGCCTGTCCAGGTCTCGCTGAATGGCAGCACAGCCTTCAGGCATGTCAGCCAATCCTCCCAACTTCGTGTCATCAGCAAACTTGCTGAGGGTGGTCACACAGCTAGAAAACGTTGTCAGCATTGTGTAGTATGAATAAACCATGGTTTTTGATCTAAATGTCAGAGTGAGTGTGGTGTGAGTGAGACACAGAACAGCTGCAGGGTGAGTGCCGAGTCCCGATCCATGTTTCCTTCCTCCTGTGAGGGAAATGGCCAGACACGGACAAAGTGAAAGACTGTGTTGTCTGTCCACTCATATGTACTTTCTGCTTGTATGTAAGAAGACGGGAGTTTGTACTCTGTAGATTAGTAAGATTGTCCTGAGGAGAGGTGTACATTCCACCCGACCAATGAGTGTCAACCCATTTATGTAATACTATGTACTGCTTGCGAGGAAGTGTGTGAGGGAGGTGGTTCAATCAGTGCTGGTTCTGTGGCACAGTGTTTATAACTGAAGAATACAGACTGTATTAAGGGAGTTTATGTGAACTGAAGAACTGTACGTTTTGACAAACTGTTTTGATGGTATAAGAAAGTGTAATTGTTAATGATATATGGAAGTGTAGTTGAGGGAATGTGGAAGTGTATCTGAGCATACAAACAGAGGAAGCATTTACAGAAGAAAAAAGGTTAAAGTGAGTTTACCTGCACTGACATGAGAGCAACACCCTGAACCTCTGCCCTGTGAGCTGAGCAGAGCAGAGCAGAGACACAGTCCTCATGTATCAGGTAGTGTTATTCTGCTTACCAAATGAATGAGTTCACTACAGAAGAGGCAAATCTTCCCCTCTGCTCCATTTGTGGCATACTCTGGAGTTCAAGACATTGCAAAGCTATGGCACATCTACTTTCTTTCAATGATGACGCCTTAGTATGCTCTGGGCTCTCATTTCAATTGCATCTAAAGAAGTCTAGGGTCATGCCAGCTGACAGGAAGCTGGCAAATGTTGTCTCATTGTAAGGAAGAGCAAGAAAGATGACATGGGCAATTATGGACCTGTCAGTCCAGAGCCTGGTAAAATTATGGAGAAAATGATGGTGGGAGTTATGGAAAAACAGCTGAAGGACAATTCTGTCATTGGTTGCAGCCAACACAAGTTTGTGAGGAGAAGGTCCTGTTTAATTTAAGCTCATTCTGTGACACAGTTATCCGTTTAGTTGACCAAGGGAAGCCAATTGATGTAATCCTTGAGGATTTCAGTGGAGATTTTGATACTGTTTCTCACAACAACCTTCTGGACAGAATGTTCTGCATATGGCTAGACAGAAACACAATGTGGTGGGTGAGCAGTTGGCCAGTAGGTCAGTCCCAAAGGATTATAGTCAGTTTTTTCCATCAGGCTGGTAGATGGTCACTGTCGGGGTCCCCAGGGTTCCATTTTGGGGCCACTTTCCTTTCATGTTTATGCAGATGACTTGAATGCAGGACTAGAAGACGTTCTGAGCAAGTTTGCTGACGAGACCAGATGAGGAGGTGCTGTTGCCTCCACTGAGGGTGGAGAGGACTTGCAGAGAGATGTGGACAAGTCAGAGAAGTGGGTACCAGTTGGTACTAAGCACCAAGTGCATAACGTATAACAAGAACAAGTGCCTGATTGTGCACCGCAGAACATAAAGGACTTCAAACTCTGGGAGAATGTGCAAACGAGGGCACTGGAACTGAGAGATCTGAAGTTCAGAGTTTCACAGGGATTGACTGCTTGTTCAGACTGGGCCCTTCTCACATCCCTTCTCACATCCTGCAATGAAACATAGGTCTCATATGGGACATGAACCTCACAGCGTCCTTGCACCACATGTAGAGCCTGGGATCTTCTGTCCCCATGTCTTTCATTTAACATCATACGGACCTCCAACCCATTGCCCCAGGAAATGCCAGGAGCCAACATGAGAGACAGGATCTCTCTACCACTGGTCTTGCAATCAGGGCTTGACCTGTCTGCTTCGTAAGGCAAAGGAGAGGTTTCTTAGCATGCCAGTGCCTTTGCCTGCCTGTAGTCATGGCTTCCAGTTATCTTCTCTAACAAGTCCCTTGGGAAGCTTACTTGGTAATGGCCCTCAGTGGGCCCATTAATACTCCAAGAAACTTCACTGTTACTTCCGACTTTGTCTTGTTGAGCACTTTGTGCAAACTTCTCTCTGCACTAGAGGCTGATGAACTCAGCATCAAATGCACCCTGGGGCCCATTATAACCTAAAGAATCTCCTGTGCCTTATGCCATCTTGTTATCTCATTCAGGTTATCAGAACTTGTTCAGCAAAAAGGAGGGATATCTGGAGAGAGCTTAAAGAATCCAGTATAAATTTATTGTCTATTTATTTATAGTTGGGTTTAAAGAAGACATTAAAGCAGCACTGTGCAACTGATACCAATCCAGGATGTCCCAATGAGTTCTGTACTGTTACTGTGTTGACAAAGGTCCTTCTCAACCTCCCCACCCAATTTCTGCTCACAATGGACCTATGGGACTTGCATCACTTTTCTTCACATCACTCTTCTCCTCTGCATTCATCCGCTCAGTGTTAAAACTGCTTTGCACCAACTCCCACTGGCTTTCCTCAGAGAACCAGCTACACATGGAAAAGGAAAGATTTCTCTTTTTTATCTGGCCAGCAAATGGAAAGAAAGGTGATGCAATTGAATGAACAGTAAAACACAGTGATCAACTGCATGCCATGTTCAAGCGGCATCTATTGAAGTTTGTCTTTCATATGGAATATTTTTAAAAGAAATGATTTATTCTGAGGTAGGATAAGATAGATTGAATCACAGTGAAGTAGTTGACAACAGAGGCCATCAGACTCTGAGAGATGGAGCAAATTCCAGTAATCTTCCTGGGATAGATCAGCCAGGTAGTTGAGAGGTATCAACTTAAAACTGATCAGGACTTGTGAGTATTTCACACATTGAGATGGGTTAACACATTCTCATTGATTTATATCTTTGTCTCCAACTCTGTTTTTCACTTTTACTGACATTAATGAACATCTTTCAGACTTCGTGCCTTAATAAAAAAGAGACAGTGATTGAGAAAAAGAAAAAGTATAAGAAGAAAAAGAAAAAGAATAGATAGGAAGGGATAGATCAAATCACAGTGAAGGAGTTGACAACACATTCCATCAGACTTTGGGGAGATGGAACAAATTCCAGTAATCCCCCTGAAAGTCAGAAATCAGACAGATAATTGGGAGGTATCTGACTGAACAAAGAGCAAGGGATGGAGAAATCTGGAGGGCAGTGGGAGTAGTGTGTGCCCAAATGGCCTGCTGAAAACATGCCCTTAACCATGGCCATTTCTTTAGGAGAGCTGAAAAAACTTGGAGGATGAGACACATCAAATAGGCAGCAGGGAAGAGTAGTGCTGGGCACCAGGCTACAGTCACAGGGCATTGGCACTGGCACCGCTGTCTGTGTCTCTGAACCTGAAGGCATTTGTGTCCAGCGAACACAGTTCTGGAAAACATTGTAGTTTCAGTAAAAGAAAAAAAAAGACATCAAATCACCTCAAAGATTCATATTTACAACTTAAAATGGAACAAGACTCATGAGAATTTTTCATGTTGAGAAGGGTTAACACATTTTCATTGATTTCCATCTTTGTCTTCAATTATTTGTTTCAGTTTTATTGACATTTATGATCAACTATTAAGCTTACAGCCTCAAAATAAATAAATAAATTAAAAGAGATACATTTGCATCTTGCACATGGCCTGATGCCCCTTTCACCTTCATAGTTCCCACAAGTCCTTCCATGCCGGAGAGTATGAGATCCAGCAGAGCACCTCTCCTCTTTGGTTCCTCCACTGCTTGGTCAAGAAGCTGCCATCTGTGTTCTCCATGGATCTGCTGGATGCCACATGCCCTGCTGTGCTGTCCCTGCCACAGATAATGGAGTGACAAAGGCCACCAAATGGGACAAGGGACAGACAACATCAGATTCCCATCTGTCTGCAGAGGGCACCTTCCATTTACTCTCCCTGATCAGGAAGACAGGAAAAGACACTGACGGTCTCCTCTGTTTGCCATTTCCATTAGCTCTGACCTGTCTGCTCTTCCATCCCCAGGCAGAGCTCAGTGCACTCTCACAGAGGGCATTCACCCTTCTTTATCTCCTCGCCCATCCATCCTAAAGACTCGGTATCCCCCTTGTGCTACAGTGCAGTTGTGGAAACCATTAAACTGTGTCCCCATGGTCCAAACAGGAGCTCAGGCCTGCAGCTCTACCAAGATTTCTAGCTTCTTGTGTGTTGGTGTTTGCATTAGTGCAAAAGCACAGAAGTAAATATCCTAATTGAAAAGCATCACTGGACATTGCCTGACTGGATAGCTCATCTATAGAATCAGTGTGCAGAAGGTGGCACACAAACATTAGACTGATCGTGGGTCTTGGAGGTGACGTAGCAGCACGGACACACCATGGGCATGGCTTTCCTGAAGGCCCTGTGCTGCTCTTGTAGCTGTGAGTGAATTCACCGGACAGCCGGTGCTATCCCCTCTCTGGCCCTCAGCTAATGCCCAGGAAGGAGGTGTCTATCTCAGGGATTTCCCACACGGTTTACAAGCACTTGCAAACATCAGGAGCAGCCCAGGCACCTTGGGCATCACCCAGTGTCTGTGTGTGAGCTGCTGCCTCCCAGCTGAAGGACCGAGGACTCAGAGCAGGAGCTCACATGCAGTCAACTCCTTGTGCACTTCTGAACTGAACCAGAGAAATCCCAGCTCCTGTGGTTCTGTGGGGAGCCGAATCCCATTTCAGCTCCAGGATTTCTGTCAAGGGATGAGACTCCTGCGCTGCCTCAGCTGGATCACTGCCCTGCACAGGGAAAGTCCAAACCTCGCCTTCCTTGTCTGGTTGCCCTTATTGTTTCATCAAACGATCTCTGGGAGCACTCCCCATATGTCTCCAATCAGTCACTGACCACTGGACATGTGGTGGTTAATTGAGTGGATTTCAAAGCACAGTCATGATGCTGTTGTCTTTCAGGAGCTGTTGGCCATGAGGACCCAGGGACATGTCAGGGGAAATGAGTGGGAAGGATAAAAATGACATAATCTCCTGCTTGCTTGTCCAGGTTCCTGGGACACAGGGAGCTCATAAAAGTGGGCAGAGCTGCAGAGAGACAGCTGTGCCCAGGAGCAGATCTCGTGCACAGCACAGCCTGCAGGTGACAGAAGGAGAGGAGAGAAACTGAAGAGAGCTTGCAGGATGTGTGTGGTGTGAGCGGGCTGTGAACTCACTGCAGGAGCATTGCTCACAGACCATGACAGGGTAAGTCTCACTGCAGACCATGAGCTGCTTTTAATTAAGGGGTAACTATAACTGGGACATCCCATAGGAGATCTGACTGCAGGCACTGCATGTTTCTTTACTGTGGAAAAAGCTTTCTGCTCCAGCTGAGACGGGTGCCCAGGGCTGTCCTGCAGAGCAGGGTCCCTGCTGTGCCCCAGGGGCTGTGTGCCGGGTATGGGACTCTGCCGCCTGCCAGGCTCAGCACTCAGCCTGCCCGGGGAGCTGCCCAGGGCGCTGCGGGGAGACGTGTGGGGTAAGGAGCCCCCGGCAGGTCTTGTGCTGCCACAGCTGCTGCCTGGGGCAGGGGATCACAGCTCCACTGCACAACTGAATGTTTCTGAGGGCACTTTGCAAGAGGAGAGCCAAGGCAGGGGGTTTCCATTTCCTGTTCTGAGGCAAAGAGGTTTGGAGTCAGAAATCTAAAAGGGGCAATAAGAGTTCTGAGAATTTTTCATCAATCAATTGCTTGTTTTGTGAACACTCACACATGATGTGCTTTCAGTCTCCCCTTTCTCGAAGGATGGAATTATCTTCATTTTCTGTAGGCATGAATAATTCACTTATCCTACAAACAGGCAGCATTTTCTAACTGAAACTGAATGCCACAGAAGCTCGGGTAGGGGGCTCTAAGAGCACTTGGGGTAAAGATATGAGACATGAAACAGATGAAAATATCCAGGGAGAAGGCATAAGAAAATAAGAGGAAGGTTAGAGCTCCATATGCTGCTTCTGCTTAAGGAATGCTGATCTACATGAAATTAAATGCAAGTAATGGTGCTAAATGTACACTGTTGTAAGAGAATAAAAACATTTCATATTATAGCAGGAGGAGTGTGTCTGAGAATGGTCTGGACTTGTCATTATCTTCTGCACTCTGAGCAGGACTCCAAGCCCAACAACAGCAGATGTCCAACAGCAGCTCAATCAGCGAGTTCCTCCTGCTGCCGTTGGCAGACACGCGGCAGCTGCAGCTCCTGCACTTCTGGCTCTTCCCGGGCATCTACCTGGCTGCCCTCCTGGGCAACGGCCTCATCAGCACAGCCGTAGCCTGCGACCGCCGCCTGCACACCCCCATGTACTTCTTCCTCCTCAACCTGGCCCTCCTCGACCTGGGCAGCATCTCCACCACTCTCCCCAAAGCCATGCCCAACGCCCTCTGGGACAACAGGGCCATCTCCTACACAGGATGTGCTGCACAGCTCTTTTTCTTTACCTTCTTCATGTCAGCAGAGTATTCCCTTCTCACCATCATGTCCTATGACCGCTATGTTGCCATCTGCAAGCCCCTGCACTACGGGACCTTGATGGACAGCAGAGCTTGTGCCACCATGGCAGCAGCTGCCTGGGGCACTGGGGTTCTCAATTCCCTGCTGCACACTGCCAGTACGTTTTCACTGCCTCTCTGCCAAGGCAATGTTGTCAACCAGTTTTTCTGTGAAATTCCCCAGATCCTCAAGCTCTCCTGCTCAGAATCAAATCTCAGGGAAGTTGTGTTTCTCATTTTTACTATCAGTTTAGACGTAGGCTGCTATGTTTTCATAGTTGTGTCCTATGTGCAGATCTTCGTGGCTGTGCTGAGGATGCCCTCTGAGCAGGGACGGCGCAAAGCCTTCTCCACGTGCCTCCCTCACCTGGCCGTGGTCTCCCTGTTTCTCAGCACTGGTGCTTTTGCCTACCTGAAGCCCCCCTCCATTCCCTCCCCACTCCTGGATCTGACAGTGGCACTTCTGTACTCAGTGGTTCCTCCAACACTGAACCCTATTATCTACAGCATGAGGAACAGGGAGATCAAGCACGCTCTCAGGAAGGTGTTGCAATACTCACTATTCCCGCTTCAATAAAGTGCACATCTTCATCGCATGATTCCCAGTGATGGTTCTTCATCTTTTATGCATCTTTGATTGATTGATTGATTATGTGAGATATAGCAACGTGCAAAAAAATGTTATTGAACTTATAAATAAAAATTTGTTTCACTTCTTTCACACCTACTATCCATTTTCTCACTCCAAGAGCTCATGTAAACATGGAACCAGATTCCCCGAATAGGTTAAGAGATAAATAAATAGCATTCAAAATACGCTTTTCCTTAGCTCTTCTCTTATCCAACTTTGTCTGGATTTGGGGAAGGTACAGCCACAGATAGAAGCACAACTAGTTCTTTTCATTCCTCCTCTCTTTACACTGATACAGTGCACAGAGGATTCGAGTCCTCTCATTTCTACAGGCCTGAAGGTCTTGTGTGTCTCACAGCAGTCCCGTCGTCTCTACAGCAGCACTCAGTGGTTTGCTTAATTTTCTTATCTCAATACTTGGAACAGCTACAGGACCTGTAGCATAAGTGACCGCAGAGCTCCTTATGAGGGGTGGAGAGACAGTGGGATCTGTCCAGAGCTTGGAGCAACTGCAGGATGTGTAGCAAAAACTTGGAGCTATTGCAGGGACTGTGCCAGGAGTTGCAGAGGCTGCAGCAATGTCAGCAGATCCAGCTCTCTTCCCCTTGAAGATGCTGAATAGTGTTGAAGACAGCTCAGTAGGTGTGGGCCAGGCCCTGGCACACTGCAGTCATTTGGGCCTTTTTAGGATTACCAGTGCCACAGCAGACCTGTCTCCAATATTCTACCAGTTTCTCAGGATCCTGCAGTTGCTCGGAGATGAAGTTCCAAAGCCCTGGGGGTGCCCACCACTCCAGGCAGCTGCCCAGACTGTCCCACACCCCCTGCCATGCAGAGCCTTCTCACCTTGGGGCAGATCTCTCACTGATATTCCTGAATAATTGTTTAACCTCAATCCTAGAATCATAGAATCACCAAGGCTGGAAAAGGCCTGAAAGATCATCCAATCCAACCGTTCACCTATTACCAATAGCTCCCACTTAACCATGTCCCTCAACACAATATCCAGTCTCTCCTTGAATACCCCTGGTCTCCCAGAGACGACAGTGTAAAATGTGTAATTCCTAATCATACCAACAATATTACTTCCAAAACCCAAAGATGTCCAAAGAGCTGAATGTGCACAAAACTTCACTTTGCCAATTTTATCGTGGTACAAACCAAGGTCAAACAGCATAGCAAAATAAATACCCTAATCCAGCATCCAGAGTTGACAAATGATGCAGCAGGGAAAACAAGCAGCAAGCAAGGAGCTGTGAAATGCAGCTTCATGAGAAGACTCAGCAAGCTTCACAAATAGGGAAACTATCAGCACCATGGCCTGCACATCTCCAACTCCCACAAAGCCCTGTCCACTCTGGACAGATGTGCTGTTACCACAACCCTTGGAGCCTCACATCAGGCACCAAAATGACTGTGGTTGTTGAACCCAACATGTGGCTCAGCAGCTCACAGTGCTTTGTGCACTGCCCCATTCCCAGTGGGATGGGGATGAGAACTGGGAAAAAGAGTACAACTTCTGGGTTGTAACAAAGCAGTTTACTAAGAGAGATAAAAGGAGAGGAGTAATAGTAATCACTATATATCCGTTGATATAGAATCGTATGTAACAACTGATGCACAAGCACTTGCTCAGCACCACCAGACTGATGCTCAGCTGGGCCCTGAGCAGTGAAGAGACTGAGATGAACTCCCACCCCTTTCAATACAATTTCTGCTTGCTGTCAGCTGATAGAGAACGTCCCTTTGGCCACTATCAGTCAGCTGTCCTCACTCTGTTCCCTCCCAGCTCCATGTGCCCTCCACTGACCATGGCCTTGGCTCTGTACAACACTGCTTAGCAGCAGCTGTAAACATCAGAGTGTTATCAATGGTTTTCTCCTAGAACCAAAACACTGCACCACAGCAGACAGTCTGAAGAAAACAATTCCATCCCAGCTGTAACTCAGATTCCTGCCTGTCCCCTCTTCTTGTTCTTCCTGATCAGGAAGCAAGGAACAGAATCTGCCGCTCTCCTCTCTGAGCCCTTTCCATCAGTTCTCAGCTGGCTCCTCTGCCATCCCCAGGCAGAGCTCAGTGCCCTCTCATGGATGGCAGCAGCCTTTTCTCTTCTTCCTTGCCCATCCGTCATGCAGAATCTGTACCCCATTTGCTACAGTACAGAGCTGAGAATCAACCCACCGTGTCTCTGTGAACCAAACAAGACCCTAGGCCTGCAAAGGCACAGAGATTTGGAGTTCGCTGAGTGAATGTTTGTGGTCCTCTCATTAGTGTAAGGATTCTTCAGAAAGCATCCCCTTCCAGAAGCATGCTTTGATTTAGCCTGTCTGGGTCTTGCATCTACACTGTGGTACTGATGTTCAGGGCCTTGCTCAGAATCAGCAGCCTGCATGAAAGGAAAAGCTCTGTGGTTTTCTCTTGATTTGTCCCGTTTATTTCCCATGCTACCCGCACTGGTCTACAGGCACTTTAGGGCAGCAGTAGGTTGGGGTTACCCCCAGAGGGTACACAGTAAGATTTAGGACGGGGTATTGGCAACAAGACTTTCTCTGAGGAATCCTCACACAATCCTATAGAACAACTCAGAGGCTTTCCATTCAATCTCCAACAGCAACAATATCCCTCAGCCCTTCTCTGTCACATCCAATTCCCCACCCTTCCCCATTTGGACCTGGTTTAAAGCCCTATAATCAATCAGTGCAGGAGCATTTCAGATGGGGTCATGGAGGAGGCAGACTGCCATTCTTGGGGTGGCCATTTTCCCAGGAGGGCATGGTGGGAGGGCTTTGTCCCATCTGGTTCCACCAACACTTGCATCCACCCAGCAGAAGGCTGTGCCCTCTGTGTCCCACTTGAACTCTGCATGGAGCTTACAGTTGGCAGTGACATGGCTGAGAAGCTCTGGGCATGGATTAAGGGACAGGGAATTAATGTGCCTTCCTAACTTCCTCCCTGCATGCCTTAGCAACTTCCTTGTAATCTCCCCAAGTACCCAGCCCCTTCTTCCAGAGGACGGAGATTCTCTTTTTCTTCCTGAGTCTCAATAGTTTTTCCCAGTTCATCTGCACTGGTCTTCTTCCCCTATGGCTCACCTTATGGCATTCAGGGACAGCCTGATCTCGTGCCTTTAAGATTTCCATCTTGAGGAGTGTCCAGGCTTCCTGGACCCCTTTACCCATAAGGAGCGACTCCCAAGGGACCTGTGCTACAAGTGTCCTGAACAGGTCAAAGTCCGCCCTCTAGAAGTTCAGGATAGTAGTTTTGCTAGTCACCCTTCTGACATCTCCAAGAATAGAGAATTCTACCATTTCATGGCCACTCTGCCCAAGACAGTCCCCAACCTTCTCAACTCCTACCAGTCCTTCACTGTTAGTGAAGAGCAGGTCTAGCAAGGAACCACCCCTGGTAGGACTTCATACCAGCTGTGTAAGGAAGCTGTCTTGCATGCAATCTATAAACCTCTTGGACTGATTCCTCTGCTATTTATTATATTCCCAGCATATATCAGAGAAGTTGTAGTCTCCCAAGAAAATGAGTGCTGGCAATCTTGCGACTTCAGTAAGCTGCTCATAGAATGCCTCACCCATCAATTAGGCGGTCTATAAGAAACCTTTAGCAAGATGTCACACTTACAGGCCTTTCCCCCGATCCTTACAAACATGCACTTCATTCTGAAGCCCAAGCTCTTCAACATCAAAACTCTCTTTAATATAAAGGGCCACACCACCACCCTTCCTTCCTCCTCTATCCCTTCTGAAGAGCTTGTAACCATCCATCACAGCACTCCAGTCATGGCAGTGGTCCCACCATGGGTCGGTAATAGCAACTAGGTCATGGTTTGTCAGATGCACAGTTGCTTCCAGCTCCTCTTGCTTGTTGACCAAGCTGCGTGCGTTGGTGTAGACGCACTTCAGCTGAGGCATCTGCCTCTCTCCCAGCTCAAACAGCATTTCCCTAGGCTTATCTCTGGTAAGCCCTGTTTTGTCCACTCCCCCATCGTAGCTAGTTTAAAGCTCTTTCGATAAGCCCCGCTACCGTCTATGCTAGGATTCACTTCCCCCTTTGAGACAGTTGGGTTCCATTCATGGATAACAGACCATGGGCCAAGTAAACTGTCCTGTGATCAAAGAACTCAAAGTTTCTGGCTCAGTACCAACCTCTGAGACAATTGTTCATTGCTTTGCTTTCCAAGCCTGCTCTGTGTCCCTCACTGCCACTGAAGGTATAGAACAAAAAATCACTTGATCTCCCACTTTGTGAACTAAATGGCCTAAATTCCTGAAATCTCTTTTTATAGTTTGTAGTCTTATCTAAGAAATTTCATCACTGCCCACCTAAACTATGAGTAGTGGAAAATAATCAGTGGACCTAACCAGCATTGGGAGTTTCCTCATTATGTCCCTGACCTGAAACCAAGAAGGCAGCAGACTTACTGACAACTGGGGTCCAGTCTGCAAATGGGGCCCTCTATTCCTCTGAGAAGGGAGTCACCCACCACGGCCACCCTTCTTTCTTTCATGGCAGAGGAAGTCACAAGGCTTGGTAGTGACTGCCTTGCATTAGGTTTCCTCCTAGGCAGATCCTCCATTGCCTCCCCATTCTTATCTCCTTCAGATTTCAGAGTGTCAAACCTGTTGCTTAGATGGATCAGGGGTCGAGGGCTAGGCAGGCATGGGGGAGCTCCTGTGATGTTGAGTTGGGACTCTCTTCCAACCCTTCTCATCAGTCAGGTCTGTCTGACTGTGACAGGGCAGGGAGTCAACCACTTTTCTGGGGGTATCTGCCTGGCAGCCTTCCCTCGGGGATGCCAGCAAGTCACTCCACCAGCCCATCTCCCGATCACACTCCCTGATGGTAAACTGTGAGTAAAACCTTGAGTAAAGTGAGAGTTCACCTAGACAAAAGTATGAGTAGAAACATGGACTGACGTGAGGGTAAACCCAGAGTAAACCCAGGATCCCATCCATTGGGCATGCACAGCCTCTGAGGGCAACTTTTTCCAGTGTTGCTGTGTAAAAATATAGGTTCCTCACATCTAACCTATGTCTCCCCTTTTTAATTTAAATCCGTTTCCATTTGTCCTGTTATCAACAGACCATCCCATCCTTATTCTAGCGTTAGGCATCTCATCCTCAGATGGAAACCCTGGGGCTGAATTGGGATCAGTTTTTCAAAGAACCACAGGAGCTACAAGTTCACCTAGCTGAGTTCAGATGTGCACAGTGAGGTGTCTGTGTGTGAGTCCCTCATCTGAATCCTTGGTTTTTATTCCACAGGGACTGCACTACTCATACACAGTCTCTCAGTGATGCCCAAGATGCCTTGGGTGATCCTAGTTTTGTGCTAGTGCTTGTAAACTGTGACGGAAAATCTATGAGATAGACACCTCCTTCTGGAGCATCAGCTGAGGGCCAGAAGGGAGGTATTCTTGGCCATCCTAAATACCACCTCAGCCACGTGCTTAGGGCACCCATTGTGTCTTTTGCACCTGACCCCATGGAGTATGTAGTGATATTCAGCTTATCAAAAGGATGAGCTCAGAACAGAAGAGGCAGATCTTCCTCTCTGCTCCATCTGTGGCATAGTCTGGATTTCAAGGCATTGCAAAGCTATGGCACATCTACGTTCTTGCACTGATGACACTTTAGCATGCTCTGGGCTCGCATTTCAATGGCATCTAATAAATCTAGGGTCATACCTGTTGACAGGAAGCTGGCAAATGTTGTCTCATTGTAAGGAAGAGCAAGAAAGATGACACGGGCAACTATGGACCTGTCAGTCTCACTACAGTGCTTGGTAAAATTATGGAGAAAATGATGGTGGGAGTTATGGAAAAACAACTGAAGGACAGGTCACAGACAACACAAGATACAGAGGGGAAGGTCCTATTTAATTTCAGGTCTTTTTATGACACCTTTATCCATTGAGCTGAACAAGGGAAGGCAGTTGATGTAATCCTTGAGGATTTCAGTAGAGCTTTTGATACTATTTCTCCAGCACCCTTCTGGACAGAAATTCCTGCATACAGCTAGACAGAAACAGAACGTGGTGTGTTGTAATACAAGAAGAATTTTACAGAGCAGCAGCCATGGATTGAGATAAGGAGTTCACAGAGCAGCAGCTGCGGAGCAGGATAAACAGCATGAGAACAAAGGACATCTCTAGGAAAAGAATGAATGGCTCGTGGCTTTGAAGGGGGGTTATAGGGTTGTTATTGCAGTAGCTTTCCTCCAACTAGCGTGTGTGATTTTTGGACACCCTTGTCTGTCTCCTATAAAAGTCTGGCTTTCGGGCAATAAATTGATGCAGCTATATGTAACTATATTGGTGTTTCTCTGTTTGACCCAGCACGCTGACATTTTGCCTTTCAGGTTCACCAGCAGTGGTGGGTGAGCAGTTGGCCAGTAGTTCTGTCCCAAAGGATTATAGTCCGTGGGTTCCATTGGGCTGGTAGATGGTCACTGTCAGAGCTCCCCAGGGTTCCATTTTAGGGCCACTTTCCTTTCATGTTTATGCAGATGACTTGCATGCAGGACTAGAAGATGTTCTGAGCAAGTTTGCTGATGAGACCAGATGAGGAGGTGTTGTTGCCTCCACTGAGGGTGGAGAGGACTTGCAGAGAGATGTGGACAAGTCAGAGAAGTGGGTACCAGTTGGTACTAAGCACCAAGTGCATAAAGTATAACAAGAACAAGTGCCTGATTGTGCACCTGGGTATGGGCAACCCTGGACATAAACACTGTCTGTATATTGGACACATGAGAGACGTCTGACTGAAAAGGATTGGGGGTCCTGCTCAACATAAAATTTTAAGTGAGTCAGCAGTGTGCCCAGCCAGCCAAGAAGGCCAACAGTCCCCTAAAGTGCATCAAGCAATTTATTGCCAGCTGGGTGGGAGAAAGGTTTGTCCCTCTTTGCTCTGCATTGCTACTGCCTCACCTGGAGCACTGGGTGCACTTCTGGGCAATGCAGAACATAAAGAACATCAAACTATGGGAGAGTGTGCACAGGAGGGCACTGGAACTGAGAGATCTGAAGTTCAGAGTTTCACTGGGATTGACTGCTTGTTCAGACTGGGCCCTTCTCACACCCCACATCCTGTGATGAGACACAGGGCACATGTGGGATATGAACTTTAACAGCATCCTTGCACCACATGCAAATGCTTTTCCCAGTGCTTCAGTGTTCCACCACCCATTGCTTTCAACATAGTTTTCAACACCCCATTGTATCTTTTAATTTTACCAGAAGCTGGTGCATGGTAGGGGATATGATAAATCCACTCAATGCCATGAACTTTGGCCCAAGTATTTATTAAGGGAATTTTTGAAATGTGTCCCATTATGAGACTCAGTTCTTTCTGAGGTGTCATGTCTCTATAGGACTTGTTTCTAACAACCCAATATTGTGTTTCTGGCAGTAGCATGGGGTACTGCGTATGTTTCAAGCCACCCAGTGGTTGCTTCCACCATGGTAAGCACAAAACGCTTATCATTATGAGATCCTGGCAAGGTGACATCATTCACCTGTCACTCCTTCCCATATTTATACTTTTGCCTTGGCCTTCCCCCCAGAGAGGCTTCATATTCTTGGCTTGTTTAATTATGGCACATGATTCACAGTCATGAATAACCAGTGCAATAGCATCCATAGTTAAGTCCACCCCTCAGTCTCTAGCCCAATTATATGTTATGTCCATTCCTTGATGGCCTGAGGTCTCATGGAACCATCAAGCTTGAAATAATTCACTCTTGTTCTGCCAGTCCAAGTCTATTTGAGCCACCTCAATTCTGGCAGCTCGACCTACCTGATGGTTGTTTTGTTGTTCTGCAATAGCCCGACTCTTGGGCAAGTGTGCATCCACGTGACACACCTTTACAATCATATCTTTTTTTTGAGCAGTTATGTTTTTCTACAGTTCAGCAGCCCAAATAGGTTTACACCTCCGTTGCCAGTTATTTTGTTCCCACTGCTGTAACAACCCCCATAAGGCATTTGCCACCATCCATGAGTCAGTATAAAGATAAAGCATTGGCCACCTCTCCCGTTCAGCCACATCTAAGGTCAGCTGGACAGCTTTTACCTCTGCAAACTGACTTGATTCTCCTTTACCTTCAGTGGCCTCTGCGACCTGTCGTGTGGGGCTCCAAACAGCAGCTTTCCATCTCCGATGCTTCCCTACAATATGAAATGATCCATCAGTGAAAAGAGCATATTTCTTTTCATTTTCTGGTAGTTCGATGTATGGTGGGGCCGCTTTAGCACATGACACCTCTTCTCCTGGTGATGTTCCAAACTTTTTATCTTCAGTCCAGTTCATGATCACTTCTAAAATTCCTGGACGATTGAGGTTCCCCATCCGCGCTTGTTGTCTAATCAGTGCAATCCACTTGCTCCAGGTGGCATCGGTAGCATGATGGGTGGAGAGAACCTCCCCTTTCAACATCCGGTTCATCATTGACAGTCGAGGTGCCAGAAAGAGCTGCATTTCAGTACCAGCTACTTCGGAAGCAGCCCGAGCCCCCTCATACGCGGCTAAGATCTCCTTCTCAGTTGGAGTGTAGCACTCTTCAGACCCCTTGTACGCTCAGCTCCAGAATCCCAGGGGTCGGCCTTGGGTCCCTCCTGAGGCTCTTTGCCACAAACTCCAAGTGGGACCTTTCTCTCCAGCAGCAGTATAGAGGATGTTCTTTACATCCTGTCCAGTCCGTACTGGCCCCAGGTCCATGGCACAGGCTATCTCCTGTTTAATCTGTTCAAAAGCCTGCTGCTGCTCTGGGCCCTATGCAAAATCATTCTTCTTCTGCATCACCTGATAAAGGGGGCTTACAATGAGGCTGTAGTTTGGAATGTGCATCCTCCAAAAGCCCACTGCACCCAGGAAAGATTGTGTCTCTTTCTTGCTAGTTGGTGGAGACATGGCAGTGATTTTGTCAATCACTGTTGGGATGTGATGACATCCATCCTGCCACTTTATACCTAAGAACTGAATTTCCTGGGCAGGCCCTTTTACTTTGCTTCACTTAATAGCAAAACTGGCTCATAGAAGAATTTGAATTATTTGCTCTCCAGCACAGCAGCACTCAGTGGGGGTGTGACCTCATTCAGGCCACGGTAGTCTACTGTCAGCCTCCATTCTCCACTGGCTTTACGCACTGGCCATATGGAGCTGTTAAAAGGTGAGTGAGTTTTACTGATCACTCCCTGATTCTCCAACTGGCGAATCAAATCATGAATGGGGAGCAAGGAATCCCTGTTGGTGCGATACTGCCGTCTGTGCACTGTCTTTGTAGCAATCGGTACCTGCTGCTCTTTTATTTTTACTCGTAGCAGCCTCACAACAGACGGGTCCTCTGACAGGCCAGGCAAAACAGACAGCTGCTTAATGTTGTCCATATCTACAGCAGCGATTCCAAAGGCCCAGTGATACCCCTTAGTATCCTTGAAATGCCCTCTTCTGAGGTATCCTCAATACCAAGTATGAACGGAAACCCTGGACCACTCACATAGGATGTTTTTTCCAGTCTTTACCAGTGAGGCTTATTTCAGCCTCCAACACAGTCAATTCTTGAGAGATATCCAGAAATATGGATTGATTCTGTCCCTTCATGACTGGAGGGCATTAGGGTGCACTGTGCACCAGTATCCACCAGTGCCTTATATTTCTGTGGTTCTGATGTGCTAGGCCATCAAATCCACACAGTCCAATAAACTCTATTATCCCTTCCACTCCCTTGAATGAGGGCAGGGCCCCTCTATTGGTTACCTGTGATAACTGGAGCAGCCGTACTGGTGGTTGGACTGTTTTGTAGTTCCCTCACCCGTGCTCATAGTACAGGAGTAGGCTGGTCATGCCACTTCCTCGTGTCTTCTCTGTGGTCACGTAGGTAACACCACAAGGAAACACACAGTGCAATTTACTGTTGTTCCTTGCTCAATCTGGAAAGCGCTTGTGTCTAATAGCTGAGAATTTTAATGATACACATGAAGGCTTTATGGTCGTTAATTTCTTTACGATCTCTCGCCTTCAACTGAAGCAGCAGCTAGGCCAATTACCAAGTGACACCAAGGAGATGAAGTGGCAAAATGGCGATTTATTGAAACAGACACATCCTTATATAACCTACGCCTTTTTGTCTACACCCACTGTATTACACTAAGATTCTTCCAGAATATGGGGAAGGGCCTGTCACATCACAACAAGCTACCGTCCCAGCTGTCCCAACAGCGAAGCAACCAGGTAACAAGAGATTCATTCTGGTGCCGTGTGAACTCCTTTCTTACGCCTTCGATTTCAGTCATCTTCAGGGATCGACAAACAGTAACAGAGATTTCCTCCTCATCACTCTCTTCTTCATGACACTTTTCCTTTTTCCTTTCTCGGTACTTATCCAGACCTGTCACCTGGATCTTCTGTTGCCTCCTCCTCCACTTCTTTTTTCCGTTCTAGACGTGAGGACACCCATTTCCATTTCTTGCCTTCCACAAGGGCAACTGATATTGTTACTGGTGCCTCCTGTGACTGATCAAAATTGACTTGGGGATTTCCCTTTTTGGCTAGAACCTCAGCTCGGAAATTCTCTCTTTTCGGAACAGTGTTATATAGAGCACGGTAAGCACAAGCCAAGCCCCAAATAAGTCATACCCCCTTAGATCTATCTAGGCTGCGCCATCCCTGACTCAAATACTGGCTTAGTTTCTCGGGATCCCACAGGTGTTCAAGAGTTAAATCCCATGACATTGCGGGCCCCCATGTGTTGGCGAACCTGAAGGCAAAAGTCAGCGTTCTAGGACAAACAACCACACACCAATATAGTTAAATATAGCTGTGTCCATCTATTGCCTGAAGAGCCGTACTTTTATAGCAAACAAACAAGGGTGTTCAAAAATCACACGTACTAATTGGAAGAAAGCTTCTGCAATAAGAACCCTAAAACCCCGCTTCAAAGCCACGAGCCTTTCACTCTTTTGCTAGAGGTGTCCTTGGTTCTCATGCTGTTTATCCTGCTCTGCAGCTGCTGCTCTGTAAAGTGCTTATCTTGATCCATGGCTGCTGCTCTGTAAAATTCTTCTTGTATTACAACAGAATGGCAGTTCCCTGGGGTCTCCAGCACACCCCCAGCCAGCTGGCAAATGCCACTGAGGACCTTTAGGAAAGACATGCCCTGGGTAGTGACAATGTTCACTGGACAACTGTGAGCCCCACAATGGGTCTCGTACCTGTGTGCCATCTTCTGAACACCAGTAGCACGGTGTAGATGCAAGGCCCAGCCAGGCAAAATCAAAACATGCTTCTGGAAGGGGATCCTTTCTGAAGAGTCGTTACACTAATGAGAGGACCACAAACATTCACTCAGCGAACTCCAAATCTCTGTGCCTTTGCAGGCCTAGGGTCTTGTTTGGTTCACAGAGACATGGTGGGTTGATTCTCAGCTCTGTACTGTAGCAAATGGGGTACAGATTCTGCATGACGGATGGGCAAGGAAGAAGAGAAAAGGCTGCTGCCATCCATGAGAGGGCACTGAGCTCTGCCTGGGGATAGCAGAGGAGCCAGCTGAGAACTGATGGAAAGGGCTCAGAGAGGAGAGCGGCAGATTCTGTTCCTTGCTTCCTGATCAGGAAGAACAAGAAGAGGGGACAGGCAGGAATCTGAGTTACAGCTGGAATGGAATTGTTTTCTTCAGACTGTCTGCTGTGGTGCAGTGTTTTGGTTCTAGGAGAAAACCATTGATAACACTCTGATGTTTACAGCTGCTGCTAAGCAGTGTTGTACAGAGCCAAGGCCATGGTCAGTGGAGGGCACATGGAGCTGGGAGGGAACAGAGTGAGGACAGCTGACTGATAGTGGCCAAAGGGACGTTCTCTATCAGCTGACAGCAAGCAGAAATTGTATTGAAAGGGGTGGGAGTTCATCTCAGTCTCTTCACTGCCCAGGGTCCAGCTGAGCATCAGTCTGGTGGTGCTGAGCAAGTGCTTGTGCATCAGTTGTTACATACAATTCCATATCAACGGATATATAGTGATAACTATTACTCCACTTCTTTTATCTCTCTTAGTAAACTGCTTTGTTACATCCCAGAAGTTGTACTCTTTTTCCCAGTTCTCATCCCCATCCCACTGGGAATTGGGCAGTGCACAAAGCACTGTGTGCTGCTGAGCCACATGTTGGGTTCAACAACCACTGTCATTTTGGTGCCTGATGAGAGGCTCCAAGGGTTGAGATAGCAGCACATCTGTCCAGAGCGGACAGGGCTTTTTGGACAGGGAGCTGGAGAAGTGCAGGCCATGGTGCTGATATGTGTGGATGTGCTCCCTATGTGTGGAGCTTGTTGAGTCTTCTCATGAAGCTTCACTGCACAGCTCCTTACTTGGTGCTTGGATGCTGCATTAGGGTATTTATTTTGCTATGCTGTTTGACCTCAGTTTGTACCACGATAAAATTGGCAGCTGACAAAGTGAAGTTTTGTGCACATTCAGCTCTGCGGTCATCTTTGGGTTTTGGAAGTAATATTGTCCATATGATTAGGAATTACACAATTTACATTGTCGCCTCTGTGAGTCTGGGGGTGTACTGGATATTGTGTTGAGGGACATGGTTTAGTGGGAGCTATAGGTAATAGGTGAACGGTTGGACTGGATGATCTTTTAGGCCTTTTCCAACCTTGGTGATTCTATGAATCTATGATTGAGGTTAAACAATTATTCAGGAATATCAGTGAGAGATCTGCCCCAAGGTGAGAAGGCTCTGCATGGCAGAGGGTGTGGGACGGTCTGGGCAGCTGCCTGGAGTGGTGGGCACCCCCAGGGCTTTGGAACTTCATCTCCGAGCAACTGCAGGATCCTGATAAACTGGTAGAATATTGGGGGCAGGTCTGCTGTGGCACTGGTAACCCCCAAGAGGCACAAATGACTGCAGTGTGCCAGATCCAGAGAGCTGGATCTGCTGACAGTGCTGCAGCCTCTGCAACTCCTGGCACAGACCATGCAGCAGCTCCAAGGTTTTGCTACACGTCCTGCAGTTGCTCCAAGCTCTGGGCAGATCCCTCTGTCACTCCACCCCTCATAATGAGCTCTGCAGTTACTCCTGCTACGGGTCCTGTAGCTGTTCCAAGTATGGTAATAAGAAAATGGTACAAATTCCTCCCAAGGGAGGAAGTACAGCCCTGCGGTGGCTCCAACCCCTCCAATGAGCCCAGTGGCTGCTCCAACATAGTCACAGGTCCTGTGGTGGTTCCAGCTCTGGCAATGAACTCTGAGGTCACTTCAACTCCTGCAACAGCCCAACAGCCACTTCAGCTCCTACAGTGAACCCTGTGGCTGTTAAAACCCCTGCAACTAATCCTGGACTTGCAGACAGATGCGCATAGGGATTAGTTCATATATGTTTGCAACTGCATATGTTGTATATGTGTGAAAATACACTAAATATATTATATATGTATAAATACATTTGTCATAATTATTATCCTTTTCTTTTTCTCTTTGTCTCAACCCATAAACCTTAAACCACAGCACTGCCTTGAGATGCTTACGGATCTCCTTGGGACTATTCAATCTGATCTGGTCACACAGTGAAGAGCACCTGAAGATCTCAAGGTTTTCTCAGGGAGCAGCTCCTGAGGTATATTCCTTACACCAGCTTTGGAAGAGGCCTCCCTCCAGTTCTCTGGTCCTGCTCTAAAGGGGCCCTCTTGTTATGGCAGTGCCAGCAAGGAGACCAGCTCTGACAGACCTGTTCATATTGCCGGCTACTGACTGCAGCCCTGGATTGCTGCTGTAGAGGCAACAGGACTGTTGTGAGACACACAAGACCTTCAGGACTGCACAAATGAGAGGACTCAAGAGCACTGCAGCACTGGTAAGAGCACATGAATGAAAAGAGCACGTTGAGCTGCTGTCTGTGGCTGTACCTCCCCAAATCCAGGCAAAGTAGGAAGAAAGAAAATCTAAGTAAGTCTATTTTGAAAGCTTTTTAGGTATCTTATAACATATTCAGGGAATCTGGTTCCATGTTTACATGAGTTCTTGGAGTGAGAAAATGGAAATTAGGTAGGAAAGAATTTAAATACATTTTTATTTATAAGTTCAATAACATTTTTTTTTTGCACATTCCTATATCTCACATAATCAAACAGACAAAGATGCATAAAACATAAAGAACCACCACTGGGAATCCTATTGAGGAAGTTGTGCATTTTATTGTAGCTGGAATAGTGCTTATTGCAACACCTTCCTGAAAGCGTGCTTGATCTCCCTGTTCCTCATGCTGTAGATAATAGGGTTTAGTGTTGGAGGAACCACTGCATACAGAAGTGCCACTGTCAGATCCAGGAGTGGGGAGGAAATGGACGGGGGCTTCAGGTAGGCAAAAGCACCAGTGCTGAGAAACAGGGAGACCACAGCCAGGTGAGGGAGGCACATGGAGAAGGCTTTGTGCCGTCCCTGCTCAGAGGGCATCCTCAGCACAGCCATGAAGATGTGCACATAGGACACAACTATGAAAACAAAGCAACCAAAGCCTAAACTGACACCAAAAAAGAGAAAAACAAATTCCATGAGGTAGGAGCCAGAGCAGGAGAGCTTGAGGATCTGTGGGATTTCACAGAAAAACTGGTTGACAACATTGCCTTGGCAGAGAGGCAGTGAAAACATACTGGCAGTGTGCAGCAGGGAATAGAGAACCCCAGTGCCCCAGGCAGCTGCTGCCATGGTGGCACAAGCTCTGCTGTCCATCAAGGTCCCGTAGTGCAGGGGCTTGCAGATCGCAACGTAGCGTTCATAGGACATGATGGTGAGAAGGGAATACTCTGCTGAGAGGAAGAAGGAAAAGAAAAAGAGCTGTGCAGCACATCCTGTGTAGGAGATGGCCCTGGTGTCCCAGAGGGCGTTGGCCATGGCTTTGGGGAGAGTGGTGGAGATGCAGCCCAGGTCGAGGAGGGCCAGGTTGAGGAGGAAGAAGTACATGGGGGTGTGCAGGCGGCGGTCGCAGGCTACGGCTGTGCTGATGAGGCCGTTGCCCAGGAGGGCAGCCAGGTAGATGCCCAGGAAGAGCCAGAAGTGCAGGAGCTGCAGCTGCCGCGTGTCTGCCAACGGCAGCAGGAGGAACTCGCTGATGGAGCTGCTGTTGGACATCTGCTGTTGTTGGGCTTGGAGTCCTGCTCAGAGTGCAGAAGATAATGAGAAGTCCAGACCATTCTCAGAGGCACTACTCCTGCTATACTATGAAATGTTTTAATTCTCCTACAACAGTGTACATTTAGCACCATTACTTGCATTTAATTTCATGTAGATCAGCATTCCTTAAGCAGAAGCAGCATATGGAGCTCTAACCTTCCTCTTATTTTCTTATCCCTTCTCCCTGGATATTTTCATCTGTTTCATGTCTCATATCTTTACCCCAAGTGCTCTTAGAGCCCCCTACCCGAGCTTCTGTGGCATTCAGTTTCAGTTAGAAAATGCTGCCTGTTTGTAGGATAAGTGAATTATTCATGCCTACAGAAAATGATGATAATTCCATCCTTCGAGAAAGGGGAGACTGAAAGCACATCATGTGTGAGTGTTCACAAAACAAGCAATTGATTGATGAAAAATTCTCAGAACTCTTATTGCCCCTTTTAGATTTCTGACTCAAAACCTCTTTGCCTCAGAACAGGAAATGGAAACCCCCTGCCTTGGCTCTCCTCTTGCAAAGTGCCCTCAGAAACATTCCGTTGTGCAGTGGAGTTGTGATCCCCTGCCCCAGGCAGCAGCTGTGGCAGCACAAGCCCTGCCGGGGGGCTCCTTCCCCCCACCCGTCTCCCCGCAGCACCCTGGGCAGCTCCCCGGGCAGGCTGAGTGCTGAGCCTGGCAGGCGGCAGAGTCCCATACCCGGCACACAGCCCCTGGGGCACAGCAGGGACCCTGCTCTGCAGGACAGCCCTGGGCACCCGCCTGCAGCCCCGGCTGCACAGCCTGCAGCCGTGCTGGGACATGCAGCCCTCAGGGCTGTGATTTCATACTGCAGTATGGAAGCCCTCAGCTGGAGCAGAAGGCTTTTTCCACAGTAGAGAAACATGCAGTGCCTGCATCCAGATCTCCTATGGGATGTCCCAAATTAAGTTGACCCTCTATGAAAAGCAGCTCATGGTCTGCAGTGAGACTTACCCTGTCATGGTCTGTGAGCAATGCTCCTGCAGTGAGCTCACAGCCCGCTCACACCACACACATCCTGCAAGCTCTCTTCAGTTTCTCTCCTCTCCTTCTGTCACCTGCAGGCTGTGCTGTGCACAAGAGCTGCTCCTGGGCACAGCTGTCTCTCTGCAGCCCTGCACACTTTTATGAGCTCCCTGTGTCCCAGGAGCCTGGACAGGCAAGCAGCAGATTATGTCATTTTTATCTTTCCGACTTGTCTCCCCTGACATGTCCCTGGGTCCTCATGGCCAACAGCTCCTGAAAGACAACAGCATCATGACTGTGCTTTGAAATTCGCTCAATTAACCACCACATGTCCAGTGGTCAGTGACTGATTGGAGACATATGGGGAGTGCTCCCAGAGATCGTTTGATGAAACAATAAGGGCAACCAGACAAGGAAGGCAAGGTTTGGACTTTCCCTGTGCAGGGCAGTGATCCAGCTGAGGCAGTGCAGGAGTCTCATCCCTTGACAGAAATCCTGGAGCTGAAATGGGATTCAGCTCCCTACACACCCACAGGAGCTGGGATTCCTCTGGTTCAGTTCAGAAGAGCACAAGGAGTTGCCTGCATGTGAGCTCCTGCTCTGAGTCCTCGGACCTTCAGCTGGGAGGCAGCTGCTCACACACAGACACTGGGTGATGCCCAAGGTGCCTGGGCTGCTCCTGATGTGTGCCAGTGCTTGTAAACCATGTGGGAAATCCCTGAGATAGACAGCTCCTTCCTGGGCATCAGCCGAGGGCCAGAGAGGGGATAGCACTGGCTGTCTGGTGAATTCACTCACAGCTGCAAGAGCAGCACAGGGCCTTCAGGAAAGCCATGCCCATGGTGTGACCATGTTGCTGTGTCAACTCCAAGGCCCACGATCGGTCTAATGTTTGTGTGCCACCTTCTGCACACTGATACCATAGATTAGCTATCCAGTCAGGCTATGTCCAGTGATGCTTTCCAATTAGGATGTTTACTTCTGTGGTTTTGCACTAATGCAAACACCAACACACAAGAAGCTAGAAATCTTGATAGAGCTGCAGGCCTGAGCTCCTGTTTGGACCATGGGGACACAGTTTAATGGCTTCCACAACTGCACTGTAGCACAAGGGGGATACCGAGTCTTTAGGATGGATGGGCGAGGAGATAAAGAAGGGTGAATGCCCTCTGTGAGAGTGCACTGAGCTCTGCCTGGGGATGGAAGAGCAGACAGGTCAGAGCTAATGGAAATGGCAAACAGAGGAGACCATCAGTGTCTTTTCCTGTCTTCCTGATCAGGGAGAGTAAATGGAAGGTGCCCTCTGCAGACAGATGGGAATCTGATGTTGTCTGTCCCTTGTCCCATTTGGTGGCCTTTGTCACTCCATTATCTGCAGCAGGGACAGCACAGCAGGGCATGTGGCATCCAGCAGATCCCTGGAGAGCACAGATGGCAGCTTCTTGACCAAGCAGTGGAGGAACCAAAGAGGAGAGGTGCTCTGCTGGATCTCATACTCTCCGGCATGGAAGGACTTGTGGGAACTGCGAAGGTGAAAGGGGCATCAGGCCACGTGCAAGATGCAAATGTATCTCTTTTTATTTATTTTGAGGCTGTAAGCTTAATAGTTGATCATAAATGTCAATAAAACTGAAACAAATAATTGAAGACAAAGATGGAAATCATTGAAATTGTGTTAACCCTTCTCAACATGAAAAATTCTCATGAGTCTTGTTCCATTTTAAGTTGTAAATATGAATCTTTGAGGTGATTTGATGTCTTTTTTTTTCTTTTACTGAAACTACAATGTTTTCCAGAACTGTGTTCGCTGGACACAAATGTCTTCAGATTCAGAGACACAGACAGTGGTGCCAGTGCCAATGCCCTGTGACTATAGCCCGGTGCCCAGCCCTACTCTTCCCTGCTGCCTATTTGATGTGTCTCATCCTCCAAGTTTTTTCAGCTCTCCTAAATAAATGGCCATGGTTAAGGGCATGTTTTCAGCAGGCCATTTGGGCACAAACTACTCCCACTGCCCTCCAGATTTCTCCATCCCTTGCTCTTTGTTCAGTCAGATACCTCCCAATTATCTGTCTGATTTCTGACTTTCAGGGGGATTACTGGAATTTGTTCCATCTCCCCAAAGTCTGAGAATCAGTGAGAATGTGTTAACCCGTCTCAATGTGTGAAATACTCACAAGTCCTGATCAATTTTAAGTTGATACCTCTCAACTACCTGGCTGATCTATCCCAGGGAGATTACTGGAATTTGCTCTATCTACCAGAGTCTGATGGCCTCTGTTGTCAACTACTTCACTGTGATTCAATCTATCCTATCCTACCTCAGAATAAATCATTTCTTTTAAAAGTATTCCATATGAAAGACAAACTTCAATAGATGCAGCTTGAACATGGCATGCAGTTGATCACTGTGTTTTACTGTTCATTCAATTGCATCACCTTTCTTTCCATTTGCTGGCCAGATAAAAAAGAGAAATCTTTCCTTTTCCATGTGTAGCTGGTTCTCTGAGGAAAGCCAGTGGGAGTTGGTGCAAAGCAGTTTTAACACTGAGCGGATGAATGCAGAGGAGAAGAGTGATGTGAAGAAAAGTGATGCAAGTCCCATAGGTCCATTGTGAGCAGAAATTGGGTGGGGAGGTTGAGAAGGACCTTTGTCAACACAGTAACAGTACAGAACTCATTGGGACATCCTGGATTGGTATCAGTTGCACAGTGCTGCTTTAATGTCTTCTTTAAACCCAACTATAAATAAATAGACAATAAATTTATACTGGATTCTTTAAGCTCTCTCCAGATATCCCTCCTTTTTGCTGAACAAGTTCTGATAACCTGAATGAGATAACAAGATGGCATAAGGCACAGGAGATTCTTTAGGTTATAATGGGCCCCAGGGTGCATTTGATGCTGAGTTCATCAGCCTCTAGTGCAGAGAGAAGTTTGCACAAAGTGCTCAACAAGACAAAGTCGGAAGTAACAGTGAAGTTTCTTGGAGTATTAATGGGCCCACTGAGGAACATTACCAAGTAAGCTTCCCAAGGGACTTGTTAGAGAAGATAACTGGAAGCCATGACTACAGGCAGGCAAAGGCACTGGCATGCTATGAAACCTCTCCTTTGCCTTACGAAGCAGACAGGTCAAGCCCTGATTGCAAGACCAGTGGTAGAGAGATCCTGTCTCTCATGTTGGCTCCTGGCATTTCCTGGGGCAATGGGTTGGAGGTCCGTATGATGTTAAATGAAAGACATGGGGACAGAAGATCCCAGGCTCTACATGTGGTGCAAGGACGCTGTGAGGTTCATGTCCCATATGAGACCTATGTTTCATTGCAGGATGTGAGAAGGGATGTGAGAAGGGCCCAGTCTGAACAAGCAGTCAATCCCTGTGAAACTCTGAACTTCAGATCTCTCGGTTCCAGTGCCCTCGTTTGCACATTCTCCCAGAGTTTGAAGTCCTTTATGTTCTGCGGTGCACAATCAGGCACTTGTTCTTGTTATACGTTATGCACTTGGTGCTTAGTACCAACTGGTACCCACTTCTCTGACTTGTCCACATCTCTCTGCAAGTCCTCTCCACCCTCAGTGGAGGCAACAGCACCTCCTCATCTGGTCTCATCAGCAAACTTGCTCAGAACGTCTTCTAGTCCTGCATTCAAGTCATCTGCATAAACATGAAAGGAAAGTGGCCCCAAAATGGAACCCTGGGGACCCCGACAGTGACCATCTACCAGCCTGATGGAAAAAACTGACTATAATCCTTTGGGACTGACCTACTGGCCAACTGCTCACCCACCACATTGTGTTTCTGTCTAGCCATATGCAGAACATTCTGTCCAGAAGGTTGTTGTGAGAAACAGTATCAAAATCTCCACTGAAATCCTCAAGGATTACATCAACTGGCTTCCCTTGGTCAACTAAACGGATAACTGTGTCACAAAATGAGCTTAAATTAAACAGGACCTTTGCCTCACAAACTTGTGTTGGCTGCGACCAATGACAGAATTGTCCTTCAGCTGTTTTTCCATAACTCCCACCATCATTTTCTCCATAATTTTACCAGGCTCTGGACTGACAGGTCCATAATTGCCCATGTCATCTTTCTTGCTCTTCCTTACAATGAGACAACATTTGCCAGCTTCCTGTCAGCTGGCATGACCCTAGACTTCTTTAGATGCAATTGAAATGAGAGCCCAGAGCACACTAAGTTTTCATCATTGAAAGAAAGTAGATGTGCCATAGCTTTGCAATGCCTTGAACTCCAGAGTATGCCACAGATGGAGCAGAGGGGAAGATTTGCCTCTTCTGTAGTGAACTCATTCTTTTGGTAAGCAGAATAACACTACCTGATACATGGGGACTGTGTCTCTGCTCTGCTCTGCTCAGCTCACAGGGCAGCGGTCTGGCAGGGTGTTGCTCTCATGTCAATGCAGGTAAACTCACTTTAATCCTTTTTCCTCTGTAAATGCTTCCTCTATTTCTATGCTCAGATACACTTCCACATTCCCTCAACTACACTTTCATATATCATTAACAATTACACTTTCTTATACCATCAAAACAGTTTGTCAAAACGTACAGTTCTTCAGTTCACATAAACTCCCTTAATACAGTCTGTATTCTTCAGTTATAAACACTGTGCCACAGAACCAGCACTGATTGAACCACCTCCCTCACACACTTCCTCGCAAGCAGTACATAGTATTACATAAATGGGTTGACACTCATTGGTCGGGTGGAATGTACACCTCTCCTCAGGACAATCTTACTAATCTACAGAGTACAAACTCCTGTCTTCTTACATACAAGCAGAAAGTACTTATGAGTGGACACACAACACAGTCTTTCACTTTGTCCGTGTCTGGCCATTTCCCTCACAGGAGGAAGGAAACATGGATCGGGACTCGGCACTCACCCTGCAGCTGTTCTGTGTCTCACTCACACCACACTCACTCTGACATTTAGATCAAAAACCATGGTTTATTCATACTACACAATGCTGACAACGTTTTCTAGCTGGAATCTTAATAACACTCATACTCTGGTTGACCAGTTGCAAACGTTAATGTTTTTCCCAGAGTCGGCTTGACACACGGTACCAAACACTTAAAGCAGATGATAATATTGAACATACAATCTATAACCCCCGTGATTACAACTTGGAGAACCCAGGCTACCATTTGACAGGCTATCCACTATATCCCATACCCGTAGGAGAGACCAACCTAGGTCCCTCCTATTGTCACCCACCTGGGAGAGAGTACTTGTTCTTGTTTCCATTCATATGACATACAGTTCCCTTTCATAGGAACTCACCCAAGGAGTCTTCCTACCCCAGCTGGCAACCAAAGCCATGAGCTCACCTCCCTGGGAGCAGCACGTATGGCTGTAAACTGTGTAGGATGTCTCCTCAAGACATATGGGCTCCACTTACCATACACATACCTGGTCCACCTATGGGTGGTCCTTGTCTGTCCCTGCAGTGATCAGGTGAGGAAGGGAGTCCTTCAGAGAAATCTCAGGGTGCGCCAAAAGTGTCTCCCTCTCAGCTGGTCCTGCAGCGAACAGAGCTGGTCCCACCTGGGCCGCCAAATTGACTACAGGAATTGAACTCTATAACCTCTATAACTGATACAGTCTCCCATGACATCCTTATAACAAAGCTGAGGAAGTATGGGATAGGTGATTGGACAGTGAAGTGGGTCGAGAATTGGCTGACTGGCAGAGTGCAGAGTGTTGTCGTTGGCGGTGCAGTGTCTGGCTGAGGGCCTGTAACGAGCGGCATCCCCCAGGGGTCTGTGCTCAGTCCGGTCTTGTTCAACATCTTCATCAATGACCACCCTCAGCAAGTTTGCTGATGACACGAAGTTGGGAGGATTGGCTGACACGCCTGAAGTCTGTGCTGCCATTCAGCGAGACCTGGACAGGCTGGAGAGCCGGGCAGTAAGAAACCGGATGAGGTTTAACAAAAGCAAGTGTAGAGTCTTGCACCTAGGGAGAAATAATTGCATGCACCGGTACAGGCTGGGGGAAGAGCTGCTGGGGAGGAGCTCTGCTGAGAGGGACCTGGGCGTCCTGGTGGACGACAGATTAACCATGAGCCAGCAGTGTGCCCCTGTAGCCAAAAAAGCCAATGGCATCCTGGGGTGCATTAAAAAGAGCGTGTCCAGCAGGTCGAAGGAGGTGATCCTCCCCCTCTACTCTGCCCTGGTGAGGCCTCATCTGGAATATTGTGTCCAGTTCTGGGCTCCCCAGTAAAAAAAAGACAGGGATCTCTTAGAAAGAGTCCAGCAGAGGGCCACTAAGATGGTGAAGGGCCTGGAGCATCTCCCCAATGAGGAGAGACTGAGGGAACTGGGTCTGTTTAGCCTTGAGAAAAGAAGGCTGAGAGGGGACAGGATCCAGGTTCTATAAATATTTGAGGTGTGGGGGGCAAAGTGTTGAGGCCAGACTCTTGTCAGCAGTGTGTGGAGACGGGACTAGGGGAAACAGACAGAAACTGCACCATAGGAAGTTCTGCACTAATGTGTGCAATAACTTCTTTACGGTGAGAGTGACAGAGCACTGGAACAGGCTGCCTAGGGTGGTTGTGGAATCTCCTTCTCTGGAGATATTCAAGACCTGCCTGGATGCTGAGCTGTGCAACGTGGTGTAGGGAACCTGCTTTGGCAGGGGGCTGGACTCAGTGGTCTCTGGAGGTCCCTTCCAACCCCTACAATTCTGTGATTCTGTGAATATCATGGAGTTGTTTGGATGGGGAAAGACTACCCCTTTGAATGACCTTTTGTCAGGGCATGTCCTGGGATTCCTAGGATCCTCAAAATGCAGCACTGCTTCTGTCACTGAAAAATGGGGCCCTGTGTGGGACGGAGGGAGGGTCCATGAGTCCCTGGCCCACCTGACTGAGTATTTCCATGGTCTTAGCAAAGACATACTTACAACTTGAGAATGACAGTTAGCTGTGTTCATGGTGGCATGGCCACTTTTAATGGCCTTGAACTGTCTGAACATAACTGAAGAGGCTCAGGCTGATGCAAATCAGCTATTGAATGATAGTGTTGAAAAACTGGAAAGACAGGTGGCAGTTTTGATGGGGAAAAAACCTAATTCAATCATTCTCCTATGGAAGATCAGGAACATCTCTCTGGAAGACCATGGGGACCCTGTACAAGGGAATCTGTATAAAATGGACTCTGTAAATGAAGGCACTAAAAGGTCAGATTTTGAGGTTCCATTTGGACTAGATCTATTTGAGATCTGACTGATTGTAACCCAAAAATGAAAAAAAAAAAAAAAAAAAAATGCAGGATAGGCTGGTGGGAGTGCCCTGACCAGTATCCAACCCCCCAAACCCTGCTGCCCATAATACAGCAGCTGAACTGTTGGATATAGTACAGTGGTTTAGACAGAAACCAAGAGAGCATGCCAGCATAGCTGCTCTGGTTATGGGACATGGAGGCAGAAAGCGCTGTGGTGAATGGACTGGAAATTTCAAAACTGACATCCATTACTACTCACCCTGCCCTCAGGCAAAGACTGTATGCTCTGTCCAACATAATGAGGATAGCCATTTGATCAGTGAATGATTTATGGCTGTGTGTCATATAACATGGCCAAATAAGAATGACATACCATTAAATATCAGCCTGTGGTCCTCTATGGAGGACTAACAAAATTATATTAGAGAATTAGGCATGAAAGAGGCAATCTATGAAGATGATTTTGAGAGCCCAGTCAATAAATTTTTCATCAGGAACGAGGGATCTCATCCTACAGCCATCACCTTTACATCAGTATGGGTCTATGTTATCCATACTGAACCCCCCAGTGGCCCTCAGGTGCTGTAATACAACAGGCTGCCCAATTGATGGGGAGACAAGAGTGCCTACGGCCAGATGCAGGCTCTGAATCGTGGTGGAAAGGTCTGAGAAAGGCAGAGAACCATCTGCTGCCATGACTTAGGCGTCCAGCCCCTAAGGTAATCCAGTCTGGACCCATTAGGGTCTTGAGACAACAAATGTTTAAAGACCAGATTAGAGCAGGAGTTCAGTTTAAAAAGATCGATGGACAGCATAATCAGGAAAAAATATCTGTTAAACAGGCCCAAGCACTGAGTATTTATAGTCCAACCTTTTCAGCCAAACTAGATGTGAATGTAACTCAAGAAGGGTCTGGATGGGGGCTCTGGCAGAGCCAGAGTTCTTTGTGAACCCCTATGAGGTTTTGGCCACAGGTTTGGCATGGAGCAGAATGAAGATACATCACAGTTGAAAAGCATTTATTGGCTACCTATTCTACACTACAGGTGGTAGAACCAGTAGCTCAGATTTCAGAGGTTATCGTTAAACAACAAGGCCAGTCCAGGGGTGGGTAAAAGATCTAACACACATCTCTATGATGGGGGTGGCCCAATCACAAGCAGTGCTGCGCTCAGTTGTTCTGCTTGCCTGCTCCTCAAGGAGTTAAGAGAAATCTATGCCTGTTGCGTGTTCGAGTGCATGCGCAATGCCATGTGGAGGGCTTATCACAATAAAGATTGGCGGATTTGCTGCGTAGACCGGTCAGAACTCAGATCTGCGTTGTGCTTCCTGTGGCACCAAACGCCCAACAGTGGCAGTTCCGCTTATTGGCCAGCAGGTGGCAGCAGAGACCACGGAAAGAACGTCTGCGGGACAGACCCTGGGGATCCGTTCTCTTTTGATTATAGGGGAAGAACACAAAGATGGAAGAGGAGGGAAGGGGGGGAAAAAAAAGAAAAAAAGAAAAAACCAAACCACAGCAAACAAATAAAAACTTCTCCAAACGTAGCAAACTTGAATGTCTGTCAATAAATAAATGAGTAATTGAATTGATGTCCGTTTCAGACAGTCCCCTGTAGAATCAGGGTAAGGGTTAGGATTAGAGTTACATTGCAGGTTAATGCTGTTATCTTTAGAGCTCCTGTGAGGGTTGGGGTCTGGGTCAGGTGTTTAAAAAATGAAATGAAAAAAGAATTAAAAAAAAATATTGAAAGCTTCAGATTTCCTTAATCTTTGTGGGAATCATATAATGTGCAACTCAGATCTACCTCTTCGTACCTCTTTTGTGGTGTAGGGAACCTGCTTTGGCAGGGGGACTGGACTCAGTGGTCTCTGGAGGTCCCTTCCAACCCCTACAATTCTGTGATTCTGTGAATATCATGGAGTTGTTTGGATGGGGAAAGACTACCCCTTTGAATGACCTTTTGTCAGGGCATGTCCTGGGATTCCTAGGATCCTCAAAATGCAGCACTGCTTCTGTCACTGAAAAATGGGGCCCTGTGTGGGACGGAGGGAGGGTCCATGAGTCCCTGGCCCACCTGACTGAGTATTTCCATGGTCTTAGCAAAGACATACTTACAACTTGAGAATGACAGTTAGCTGTGTTCATGGTGGCATGGCCACTTTTAATGGCCTTGAACTGTCTGAACATAACTGAAGAGGCTCAGGCTGATGCAAATCAGCTATTGAATGATAGTGTTGAAAAATTGGAAAGACAGGTGGCAGTTTTGATGGGAAAAAACCTAATTCAATCATTCTCCTATGGAAGATCAGTAACAACTGTCTGGAGGACCATGGGGGCCCTGTACAAGGGAATCTGTATAAAATGGACTCTGTAAATGAAGGCACTAAAAGGTCAGATTTTGAGGTTCCATTTGGACTAGATCTATTTGAGATCTGACTGATTGTAACCCAAAAATGAAAAAAAAAAAAAAAAAAAAAATGCACGATAGGCTGGTGGGAGTGCCCTGACCAGTGTCCACCCCCCAAACCCTGCTGCCCATAATACAGCAGCTGAACTGATGGATATAGTACAGTGGTTTAGACAGAAACCAAGAGAGCATGCCAGCATAGCTGCTCTGGTTATGGGACATGGAGGCAGAAAGTGCTATGGTGAATGGACTGGAAATTTCAAAACTGACATCCATTACTACTAATCCTGCCCTCAGGTAAAGACTTTATGCTCTTGTCTGGAGGGCTTATCGCAATAAAGATTGGCGGATTTGCTGCGTAGACCGGTCAGAACTCAGATCTGCGTTGTGCTTCCTGCGGCACCAAACGCCCAACAGTGGCAGTTCCGTGTATTGGCCAGCAGGTGGCAGCAGAGACCACGGAAAGAACGTCTGCGGGACAAACCCTGGGGATCCGTTCTTTTGATTATAGGGGAAGAACACAAAGATGGAAGAGGAGGGAAGGGGGAAAAAAAAAAGAAAAAAAGAAAAATCAAACCACAGCAAACAAATAAAAACTTCTCCAAACGTAGCAAACGTGAATGTCTGTCAATAAATTAATGAGTAATTAAATTGATATCCCTTTCCCGCCCCCCCCCCCCCCCCCAACTTCTGAGATGAAAAAAAACCACTTCTTTTAGAAGAAAACAGAGTAGTAACAACTTCTGTACCTACATTCACCACTCTGAGATCCTGTCTGGGTCTCCCAAGGCTTGTAAATAACCACTGGGTCGGTTCTGATGTCGCGTGATTTGTTGTCAGTTCTCTCATGGTTCTCCGGTCAGTTCTCCGGTGCCAGGATCTGCCACAGGGCATTCTGACCACGGGCATCATGTTTCTACGCTGCCGCCTGCATTTAACAGGCAATGGGACTGCCCAGCATGTGCAAGGCAGCATCTCTTTCACACCACCAGAATGTTTAAGGCTGTTGGGATTGTTGTTAGCGTCCCATTAACACTGAGGCTAGAGATAATGCAAAGCATGCTTCTGATTGGATGCAGGCATCATCTGGGCTCTGATTAATATTACTCTTAAGGTAAAGATTATTGTTACCATAATGATTTTTTTTTTGGATTATGATCAGGGTTAAGGTTCCTTTTGCTACAAACTTCTAGCATCATTTTTGTTGTTGCATTTGGAGTTAGGGACGATTTTAGAATCAGGGTAAGGGTTAGGATTAGAGTTACATTGCTGGTTAATGCTGTTATCTTTACAGCTCCTGTGAGGGTTGGGGTCTGGGTCAGGTGTTTAAAAATGAAATGAAAAAAGAATTAAAAAAATATATTGAAAGCTTCAGATTTCCTTAATCTTTGTGGGAATCATATAATGTGCAACTCAGATCTACCTCTTCGTGCAGTGACTGCCTGTAAATTTGCTGGAGCCTAATATAATATGGCCTTGTGCTTTCCACTAACTCACCTTCATTTCATTTTCATTACATTTGCTTGGTAGTCAGATTTTGGTGTGTGGATATTTTAAAACAATCTAACTGACATTAGCAAAAAATTAAAAATAAAATTAAAAAAAATGCACAACAGCATCGTATCAATTTTTATAGATAAGATAAAGAAGAGCAGTTTCCCTTAGTTTTCTGTGCCTCTTTACTTTCTTACCCTCTCCCCTTGTGTGAGAAACTCTCAAAGTCAAAGATTTCTAGTTAGGCAAAGATGGCAGCGATAGCAGCAGTGCTTATTCATTATTGCAATACTGCGCGCACATCCCCTATTGGCAAGGGAGAAACTGCACACCAGTCAGTGAAATCAATTCTGTTCTGTGCCCTAAACCCACTGCAGGTGATGCTCTCATGGCTCTCATTGGTTGAGCATCTCAGGCTCACAGACTCCTCGAGACTGTGGCTAGGATTCATTTCCATAGAAGGTCAATTACCAACCTCTTGTTTTTAGGTCTGCCTTGTACTTTTCTGCGGACAGAGAAGGGCAATGTTTCCAAAAGTCAGTACATTCATTCTGTCCTGTGCTGGGCTCTACCCACCCTGTATTTATCTTGTGCTTGTCTCAATTCTCCCCATGTCAGAATGCCCCCAGTCTGAACTTAATTCTGTTCAGCAACTTTCTTGGTGGAAAAACTACTTATACAGCTGTTTTACAAGAGGGTTATACATTCAGTTAGGGCCTACACTATGTACTGAAAATACTGGAAACTTCCACTGCAAAAACACAATCTACCTCTCCCATCTGTGCAGCCTTGCAGACCCAGAGCATGCCAGGTTATTTCTGCTTTCATAGCATTTTCATGCTGTAGGGTGAGCACAAGGTTCTGCTGCTTGATTCTTCTGCAAGAGCTGCCTACCGGCAAATGGTTGCAGGGATGGAGGATGTGACAGAAAGCATTTGTCTCCACAACAGCAGAGTTACATTCAGTGCAGAGTGTGAGAGTCAGGTTGGTGTGGAAAAGCACTGACACGCTGGGGATGATGCAGTGCTCACATGTCTAACACTCACAGACATTACTGTCAGAAGGATGGTGCTGTGTTGTGCTTCTACCTTTGGCAGCCCCTGGAGAAATGCTATGGCACACAGAACACCCAGTCAGTATTGCACTGACTGCTGCCATGCAGCATGGATTTAACACACCAAATCCAGAGGAGCATGACTGCATCTAACTGCCCTGAGAAAAACTACTGTAGCTGAAGAGATGAGGAGGCAGCTGCTCATCTGCAGAACAAGCAGTACTGCCAGACATTGGGCCAGGTGAGCACCTCCTGCTGCAGCGTGATGATGACAGGGCTGGAGATGATCTGCAAAGCCAGCTTAAAAGTGGGAGACGTGAGTCAACATGGCAGGAGGACAGAGGTGTTAGGGAGCAGCCAAGGCATCAAAGAGTATCAGAAGGCTTTGAAAAGTATCACAAAGTGACAGCCAGGAAGACTGGGATATATCATGAGCAGCAACCTGGATGCTAGAGATTATTTGCTCCCATACAAAATGGTAGAGATCTTGCTGCAGACATCCCAAAGCCAGGCAAAATGGGAACCCAGAGCTCTGCCTGCACGAACCCCACAGCCATAGCATTGCAAGCTGAGCTGCCTTGCTGTTTGTTGCATTCATCCCAATCCCTGTGATTGAAGACTCAGAATGCAGTCGAGGCGATGACTGAGCATGAGAGTGACTTTATTCAATAAAAGACAGGAGGGCTTGAGAGGTCAAGGGTGAAGATGGGACTCCTCTTGTCAAGATGAGAGTGGCTCAGAGCTGGTGCTGCTGCCTGGTGCCTGGGACTGGCAGCCTGACTCTAAGTCCCCATCTAAGATGCTCAGCTTCACCTCACTGATGCTGCCCTGCTCCTGCATGGTGGTGCTGCTGCTGGGACACTCGGGCTGTGCTTGGGATGGGCAGCACTGCAAAGGCGCTGGGTCACAATCCAGGCAGGTGACTGCTGTGTCTGGCAGGCTCAGGTCAGGAGCTTCAGCAGAGCCAGGAGATATGAGAGCATGAACGTGGATGAGCCCCTTGTGTCCATCACTGTTACCATGTGGAAGGCTGTCATCCGAATTGCAGCGATTCATGCTTAATAAGAACTCTCCATTGATGGAAAGACACTGCTTGGTTTGGATCTTTGGGGTTGACAAGGGCTCGAATCACCTAGGAAGGCATAGAAACACAAGGGTTAGTTTCAAACATTTGCAAGTTGAATCATGAAAGGTTGTTGATACTTGGTAATAGAGTGGCGGCAGGAAGAAGCAAGTAGGCTTGAAGCAGCATAGCCACTGTCTTGAAAGTGATCCTCATTCAGGTCCAGCTCGTGTGTTGTTTCACTGTAATCTGCTTCTTTGGGTCTACCTAGTGGGCAGCAACACTCGAGCTGTTACTGATATCATTGAAAAGAACTGGAGACAATTGTTCTATTCCTAAGAGCTTCAAGGTGCCTAGAAGCACAAATAGAAACCAGCAGTATTTCATCACTTCACCAAAAGGAAGGTCAAACACCTGAGCTGTGAAGAGCAGTTACAGAACCTATGCATAAGATCACACCAGACATACTTTGTTCTAACAACAGTTATGGCACATAGTCCATTTCCTTCAATATTCCCAAAATGAAATGATGTGGAGCATTACAGGGAAAGAAACACTGCACACAGACACTATGACCCTGATTAGACTCAAGCAGCAGACTTAAAACAAGTCAGAGTTTTTGATTCCAGGATATTTCAGGACCTATCGTGTGAAATTCAGTTACACAACAGTGCCTAGGTGCCTGCGTTTCAAGCAACTTTCAGATCACAGCCATGTAAAATAAAAACAAATTCAGTGCAGAAATAGCAAGCCTGTACCTTAATACTCATGAGATTATCCATTTTTTACTGCATTCTGACTAAGTTCTAAAACTTGCTCATCCCAGTTCACTTCAACAAGTTCCACCAGTTCAAGCAATGCAGTTCTGAGATCCGGTGTATGTTAGGCAGATAGAATTGAACAGTGCAGAAATAATCTCTGACAGCTTTAAGAGCTCTGTTCTGCTTACAAACTCTCAGTCCAAAACTATTCACAGTTTTAAGGAAATGAACACCTGAAGCAGTTGGATCATCTGCCATTTGCCGCATTCTGCTTCTTGGCATCATGATTAGCACAAAGGGTTTTCTGCTGTCCTGCAGAGATGGACAAAGTCCTGCTTACAAATGGACCAGGTTTCAGTGTACAGCAGAGTTTGTACCAGACTAACAAGCCACGTCATTCAATTCATGTGCTCAGGTTGTTATGCACTCCGAAAGGAAACAGAACTAACTGTTGGATTCTGAAGGCAATCTGTGGGGTCCTACATTACCTCCTGATTCTGGAAGAGGAAATTCTAATAGCAAATGCAGAACTTTGATCTTTGTAGACATGAGAAGAGCTGGCATTTAGGAACATTCATTTCAGGGAAATCAAATGATGTGTCTATATTTTTACTACAGATAGTATAGGGAGCAGCCAGTTGAAGAACCAGATACAAAAAAATCCAGCCCATTGGCAGGAAAATACTTCTCCTTAAATTCTGTATGCTATCATGGTACAGAATTAGGCTACAGTGCCACATAGGCCAACCAAGCGTAGAACCAAATCCACAAAATACTGGTAGACAAAGCAGCAAAAACAGGGACAATATTCAGCAGACTGTGCTGTGGCCTTTCTACCCACAGCTCAGCATGTTCTGCCATCCGAAAAGCAAGGCCTCTTGTCAAGCTCAGCTATTTCCCTTCTCAGTGTATTCTAGCACCACTGATACCCACTGGTATCCTCCTGTAGAGTGCCATCATATTGTCATCATCCAAAGGAAAAACCCACACAGCAGAGCATACAGCACTACACCCATGCTCCAAATATCCGCCTGAAAAACAAAAAGACAAGCTTACAAACCTGAAGCACCTCAAATGGCTTCCTGACAGACTGGATTGTCTGCCCTTGCCAAAGCCCACATATAGCCCATGAAAAGCTGGCTCTTTCCCTCAGGAAATAAAACCTTATCGTCCCAGAGAAAGCATATAACCCTCATTCAATTGCCCTTTCACTCAGCTTAGAGCACTACTAAAACCAGCATCTTCACCTTAGCTCATCACACTGCTGCAGTTCCTTTTACAAGGATTTCACTGGCAAAAATGAAATCAAAGCCGTCACAAGGGATTTAGCACAGTTACGTGTTACTGGCTACGAGAGCTGTCAGCACAGTCACCTGTCTGGCTTTGCTGCTGTTCAGTTCTCTTTATGTAGAGGCACAACAAGGTTCAGACACAGTGCAGTTCTCACTTTGACTGTAAAGAAAAAGGAGGCTTGAAAAGCAGCGTGTGGAAAACAAAGAAACAAGAATTAGAACAACAGTGGGGCCATGGCACTTGTAGGAATTGCTCCGCCTTTAACAGCGATTCAAGAAGGATGAGGGCATCCCAAACCAGACCAGTTTGGACAGATTAACAACTGCAAGTAGTGGGTTCCAAAATTCCAGACATGAAATCAAAGCTGGAAAAACTCTTCACATTTTCATCTCTCAATTTTTAGTTCATTGTGCATTACAACGGAAACAATTCTTCACATACAACTTGGAAGCTAAAGACAAGTCTGACAAAACAGACTGCACAGAAATGATGGATAATTAACAGAGCAAATTGCTCTTTCAAACACTTAGTAATAGAAAGAGATCTCTGAAGTTGCTGTTCTGTAGAGCCCCAAAGCAGTCGCTTGAGGCAGTTCAGGATTAGCCAGAGACAAACCAGCCAGCTGTGTGAACTGAGACCAATTGCACTTTTCTAGTCTGTGGCCACTGACAGCTTCTGAGAGCTACCAAGCGATGCAACCTAGCAGAATTCAGAAGGGAAACCAAGAGAGCCTACCTGAGCTCCACTGCCTTTAAATGCTCTGTGGAGAGGGAAGGGAAAGAGGGGAAAACAAACACCGCTCTACATCCCTCTGAGCCAATAGACACTTTGCCCTGGATTAGCTCTGGTGCTGCATAAGCTGGGCTTCCACAGCATGTGTTCAGGCGGTAATCAAGGCCTGCCTGGAATAACACAAAAATTAGAGAGAAACGTTTGCTTTAACAGAGTTTATGTCTTCTGGTCATAACACTTGAGAAGCCTCAGAGGCTTCTTCTCCTGTGCATATTTTCATTCATCTTAGAGTTTGCTTTCATTCAATGTGACCTCTCTAGGCAAATATTGTCTAAGACCATGAGCATCACATAAATGTGCAGATCTCAAGCTGCTCACTTATCTAGTACCCTTCGCATGTTGCTTTATTTTCCTCAGCTGATCATCTAGATTTTGTCTGTTGATTGTGCAACAACAGCCTGTTGATCTCGATTACCTGTGAGAGGCTCTAACTTTGGCCAGGAAAAATCATTTGAGGATCAGTAATTATCTGGGACTCAGTAAGTCTTCCCATGCTTTCATAACAGCAGAGATACACACACACACAAACTCGTGGAACCCCTCTGCTTTGCACAATCCTGTGCACACTCACGTGTGTCATGCACTGATTTCCCAGCCAGTCCTCATAGGGTCTCTTACTTAGGACGGGAGTGTAGGGGAGCAGCCAGAAGCTGTTTGCATTCCCTGCTGTCTGCTGGGCAGCTTTGCTGGAGATGCTTGGGTTGCTTTGTTTTTCCTTGGGAGGTGGGAAGGAGCTTTGGGTTGGAGGCACATCCCGTGCCAGAGCATCCCAATGGCACGTGTGGGGCACTGATCTGCAGCAGATGAAGGGGAGGAGGTCCCAGCACAGCTCTGCACCATGCTCTGCCACACTGGGCAGCTTGTTCCTGGCTCAGCAGCGTCATCAGACAAGAAGCAGGGAAGGAAATCAAGGATGGGGGGTACCATCAAACGCAGTTAGTGCATGCCTGTGCAAGACAAACAGACCCAGAGCTTGCAGGTTGTTCCTGCTTTTGTAGCATTTGTGTGCTGTAGCTGAGCAAAAGGTTCTGCTGCTTGAATCTTCTTCTGCAAGAGCCACCTACCGGTAAATGTCTGCGGGGATGTAGTCGGTGTGCACGTCTGAAGCCATTTGAGAACCTAGTCGTTCTTGCTGCAGGACCCCTGTCTTCTGTTAAAAGCTGAACGGTCCCCAGAGCACCTGTTTCCATCAGCTACCACCATCCAAAGCAGCCAGCCTTCTTACAGTCACCTGGCCCAAACATCCCTTTTGCTCTACACTTGATTCCTGCAAGAGATGGGAGCTCGGCACGCACACCATCCTTCCAACACCCCATCCCTGCAGCAAGGGATCACAGCGCTGGCACAGCTGAAACAAAAAGGGTGTGCGAGTTTCCTGTTAGCACTCAGTGTGAACCAATCTACCACTGAGCAACACCGTGAGTCCCCACTCACCTCAGCACAGGTCAACCTGTAACCCCAACCTTCCCCTATCCATGTGCACACGCACACCCATTCACCACCCTGCCTGCTTTGCACACCCCCATGCACACTCTGCATCGTGTGCCCTCCTTTGCATTCACAGACGTGTGCAAACCATCCCTGGGAACACCTACGTGCCTACACCTTCCACAAACACCCCTTTGTGTGCACCTGTGTGCAACCCAACTCCTCAGCACACGCACGCGTTTGTGCCACCCTGTCCATGCACTCACCACGTGCCCTCCAGCAACCAAGGATTGCAGAGATGCTCCAGACTGTGCCAGAGATGGAATCTCAGAGTGCTGGGACATTATTGATCACTAAGGAAAACACTTGGAAGCATATTCAATCTGCAGAAGCTGTAATTACTGGGCACAGTTAGCTTTCCTATGGCTCAGCTGGAGGAGGCGGGTGCTCTCATACATCTGAGACACTCGCACAATGTTGGGATCATTCTGATGGAAACTATGTCTTCAGATATCATGGTTAAAACCATCCAAGATGATCATGCAGAGCCTTAGCTCTTGAGCAGCACTTCCTCCCCACCCTTCACTACTCCAAGCAGCTCCAACAAACTTCTCAGAAGAAATCCAGGCCAGCACAGACCTGGCAGACCAGAACCAAGTGCAGCTTGTGGGACGGCAGTGCCCACTCCTTGCTTCCACCCTGCTCCAGCAGGTTAAGGAGTCTGAGCCTCACTGGCCTTTGACAACTCAAGACTTTCAGCACCTCATGCCAACATTTCTCACTAAGATACACCTAAGGCATTGAATTCTCTTCTCACTACCTCCTCCCAGTCCTCCCCTAGGAACAGAAACAATTCAGATTCTACAGCAAACTACAGCATCTGCACTGCAAGAGCACACTGAACCACCTGCAACAATGAAACATGGTTTTGGAGAGTGGGTATGAAAACACACCTTTAGACAGCTGTCTCCCTGTAGCCAAAAGGAAACCAAGAAGGAAAAGTCCAGCCTGAAACATGCCCATGCTACTAGCCCAGGTTTTTCACAGTCAATGCAGAATCCATCCTGTTCTTGAGGTAACAAACGACCAGTGAGTCTCCCGTTGCTCCACCCCTTCTCCTTCAAAGCCTGAAAAAGAAAGAATAAACAAGCAGAAGAAACCCAGACGTACCTTTCCACACACAGAGCAGAAAGTGGAACAGCAGTTGTCTCCTTCCTGAGACATGGTGGGGAGCATCCCAGAGGAAGCCCAAGTTCTTTGCTTCTCTCCACAGGGACTTCAAGCACTCTTGGCAAGAGCTGCTTTGGTTCTTTCTTCAATTGCTTCCATCACCAGAATCTCCTTTGGAAAAGGAACCCGAATGAAAGAATCAGCAAATGAAAAAGAATGAGCAATAGCCACTTTACCAGCTTTCTTCTGACACTCAATTTAGACTCTTGACTCGGGCAAGGTCTTAAAATCAACTGGTTACAAGAACTGTCCCAAAATATATCCAGCTTCTGTACAGCTGCCATTCTTTCTGACAGCGAGTGTAATCACAGAATCATAGAATGGCCCGGGTTGGAAGGGACCTCAAGGATCATGAAGATCAATCACCTCCCTGTCCCTGCTGGCCATCCCCTCTTCTGATGGAGCCCAGGGGACCATTTGCTCTCTGAGCTGCAAGAGCACGCTGATGGCTCACGTTCTGTTTTTCATCCACCAGGACCCCCAGGTCCTTCTCTGCGGGGCTTCTCTTAAGGACTGCTCCTCCCAGTCTGTAGAAATGCCTGGGATTCCTCCAGCCCAAGTGCAAAACCTTGCACTTTGCTGTGTTCAACCTCATTAGATTCACGTAGGCCAACCTCTCGGTTGAGCTCCCTCTGAATGGCATCCCTTCCTTCCACTGCGTCAGCCGCACCACTCAGCAAACAGCAGAAGGTGCACTCCATTGCATCATTGGTGTCTCTGATAACCATGTAAAAAAGCACTGGTCCCAAGACAGACTCCTGGATGACACCACTTGTTATCGGCCTCCACCTGGACATAGAACCATGAATCACCACCCTCTGTCTGTGGCCTTTCAACCAATCCCTTATCCACCAGGTGGTCCACCTGTCAAATCCACATCCCTCCAGTTTAGAGATAAGGATGTGGTGGAGGGCAATGTCAAAGATCTTGCTCAAGTCCAGGTCAATGACATCTGTTACCTTCCTTTTGTCCACAAATGCCGTCACTCCATCATAGAAGGCCACCAGACTGGTTAGGCATGGCCTTCCCCTGCTAAAGCCACGCTGCCTGTCTTGGATCACATGCTCATTTCTTATGTGATCAAGCATGTCTTTGAGGCAGATTTGTTCTTCACCATCTACATCAGTTACACATTTGAATCAAATAATTGGTGTTCCTGTCACCAAGAAAACCTCTTTGTCTTCTACTCCTGCTGCACTTCTGTGCTTTCATCAGAAGCAAAGGAAGAGACCACCTCCTAGATCCAAATTTTAAGAAACCAACACCCAATAGGTGTCATCTGAAGTAAAATAGCAGAGAAATTAAGATGACTCTTCTGCATCCAGCTTGGATCACTCCCTCACTCAGGCACACCACCATCAGATCAAGGAGATGCTGCCTTCAGCTTAGAGACTGTATGGGAAATCACAGCTTGAACCTCTGATTAATCAGCTGAGGCAAGTATTGGGTCAGCTGCGGGAGCACAGGTGAGAGTAATCTAGCTGTGCTCCCAGAAGGGGTGGACCTCGACTCAACCTCCTCTGAGACCTCATTTAAAGGCTGACCACCACTGAGACAGCATGTCTTAGAGATTGCTCCCTAGTTGAGGCTGCCTCAGCTTTCTAGTCAAGGTATCGATATTGGTGAGTTTCCCTTTGCTAATAACCTTAGGCTATTTACCACCATCTTGGTTAATATCTTTTTATTAACCACCCTTACAGAGACCATAAGGGTTTGGGCTTCCAAACTCTCAGCAAGCATTTGGATCAGCCAGCTTCCTGTCGAGGAGCCCCCTGCATCACTGCTGCCTATTCTGGTACCGGACCCGCAGATGCTTCAGAGCTCATTAGCATGGACTTCCTTCCTCCCCTCAGCAGCTGCTCCTGCACTCACCTTCATTCCTACTCAGATACCGGCCGCTTCCAGCACCAGCTGACCTGCAAGACACAGAAAGGAAAGGTGGGAGTCATGCAAACGCACAAGCCCAAGGCTGTGTCACCACCACACATGGCAGCCTCGGGAAGTCAGCTGAAACTACAGCCTTTGTCAGAATGGAAACAGGCACCGTCAATTAAGTGTGACCTCTGAACTCATTGCCACCATCAGAAATAGGCACTGAAATCGCTCACTTCACTGCAGCTGGTTAACTCCAAATTCTTTTGCTTTTGGGAAAATGCGGACACGGAATTGAAGGACACCAGAAAAACGACATCTACTTCATTGTAGGTGGTTAAGCTTGGAAGCAGGACTTGAGCAAGAAATGCTTCTCAGCTCCTTGAAAGGCACTAATCCTGACCTCTGCCACAGGTGGCTGAGTGACACAAAAGTTGAGCTGCCCATTCAGAAGCACATGGAGCAGGCCATGGAGCGGTTACATACCAACACATGAACAGGCACTTTCCCATTGGAAGGGAAATCCCTTCTCCCTGCCATGCCATGCCCACACCGCTCCTCAGGGCTGCACTGACAGCACAGACAGAATTGAAACATCTTTTGTCATCATTGTGGTTTTTCACAGACCCAGACAATGAGATACTGGGTTGCTGTGTGGGTTCCCAGGCGGCACTGCCATTTCCAAGCCATTGCTTCCTAGGGGCACAGAAAGGAAAACGCCTGAACAAAATTTCACCCAGAGATTGCTATTTTACCATTCTTCCATGCAAAACAGGAGGACAGTACAGCGGATTTGTGCAGCTGCATCAACACCCTGGGTGCTAAAGGAATGCAAAGACAGAAATATCAAAACTACAAGGAGGGAAGCTATGTTTAGTAATATCTTTTCTCATTTACAACAGGCAGTTGGCACTACTAAAGGAAAATCCCAGGCCTCAGGTTCTGACAGTGCGACAATCTGGCACGGACTCAGATGTGAGTGATCCAAATGGTTTATTCCAGGTTCTAATACCACTTCTGTGAATTCACACGTTTTCTCTCTTAACTTTCCCACAGCCTTCACATGTCCACAGAACATCCCACAAACTCTCCTTTACGGCGCACGTAGGCACTCATCCCACCAGAGCCATCAGTCATTCCTAGCCATGTGCTTCTCCTCCAGTCACGGACAGTATCACACGGCCATCATGCATCTTAAATGACTTAGTTTTTCTGTTCTTTCTGGAGGTGTCCTTGGTTCCTAGCCTTACCTTCTCATGCCGTTCATCTTCCTCTGCAGCTCCTGCTCTGAAGAGTCTTCTTATGTTCCCACATGACAGGAAGAAAATGAAGACACAACCCCTGCCACCAAGGTCAGCTCTGCAGCACACGTTACCTGAGGAGCACTTGGCTACTCATGCAAACTGCACAGTGCCAGGAAGATTGTTACATGTTGCACTTCTTCTTCTCCTGGCTCAGAAATTAAATTTTCTACCTAGAAAATGGAAAACAAACAAACAAGCAAACAAAAAACAACAACAACAAAAAACACCTCACCTGACATAAAGGAGACATGATTGTTACTATGGAATTCCGGAGGGCAAGGTATTTGCCCTCTCTATGAAGAAGCTGACTGCAAAGGACTAAGAACAGCCACGATCACGTTGAGAACTTGCGGGTAAAATTCGGGACTGAACCAATAATGGGCTTCTGGAGGTGAGGGTCTGCTCCAGGCCGCCTGGTCAAGGGAGCCTGTTGATGGGCCCTGCTTACTGCAGCTACCAGAAGCACCGCGCTCACTGACTCTCAACTTGATGGGGGATTCCAGTCAGGCTGGGAAATCAGCATGGCTGGCTGCAAGCTGTCTGAGAGACTGCTGGACTGCACTGGGAATAACTTTGTGGGCCAAGCATTAAGCACACCAAGCAGAAGGGAAGGTATTGGACAGACCGACCAGAGGTCAAGCGTTGCTGGACCTGCTGCTCACCAACGCTGAGGAGATCATCAAAGGCGTCAAGGTTGGAGGCTGCCTGGGCTCCAGCGATCATGCCCTGGTTGAGTTTGTGATCTCAAGCGATGTGGGCCTGGCAAAGAGCAGGACCAGGATGCTCAACTTTAGAAGAGCAGACTTCAAGCTACTCAATGGAATGCTGGCCAAGATCCCCTGGCGCGCTGCCCTCAAAGATAAGGACGTTGAGGAGAGCTGGCTACTGTTCAAGGATGCCCTCCTGGCAGCACAAGAGGTCTCCATTCCCCTGATTAAGAAAGTGGGCAGGAGAGGTAGAAAACCGGCATGGCTCAGCAAGGACCTGCTAAGAGAACTGAGGGTGAAGAAAGGGGTGTACAAGCTCTGGAAACAAGGCTGTGTCACCCGGGAAGAATACAGGGATGCCGTCCGAACTTGCAGATGTGGGATCAGGAAAGCCAAGGCTCAGGCAGAACTGAACTTGGCGAGGGATGTGAAAAACAACAAGAAAACCTTCTACAGGTACATTGGCCAGAAGAGACAGGCCAAAATGGGCGTGCCTACTCTGGTAAATTTAAAAGGAGAAATGGCTTCAACAGATGAAGAGAAAGCTGAGGTGCTGAATGAGTTCTTCACCTCGGTCTTCACTGGTGGCCAGGATTCTAGTCTTTTTCACGTCCCTAAGTCTTGCACCCCCATACCTCCATGTGGGGACCAAGGAGGTAAATCCCTCCCCACTGTAAGGGTAGAGCAAGTCCGAGAGTGCCTCCTTAGACTGAATGAGTATAAGTCTATGGGGCCAGATGGCGTGCATCCCAGGGTCCTGAAGGAGCTGGCTGAGGTGGTTGCTGAGCCGCTCTCCATCATATTTGAGAAGTCGTGGCTGTCAGGTGAGGTCCCGGATGATTGGAGGAAGGGTCACGTCACTCCCATTTACAAGAAGGGGAGCAGGGACGACCCGGGTAACTACAGGCCGGTGAGTCTCACCTCTGTGCCTGGGAAGATTATGGAACAGATCCTCCTGGACAACATGCTTGATCGCATAAAGAACAAGCATGTGATCCGAGACAGCCAGCATGGCTTCACCAGGGGAAGGTCATGCTTAACTAATCTTGTGGCCTTCTATGATGGAGTGACGGCGTTGGTGGATGAAGGGAAGGCGACCGATGTCATTTACCTGGACCTGAGCAAGGCCTTTGACATGGTCCCCCATCACATCCTCATCTCCAAATTGGAGGGAGGTGGATTTGATGGGTGGACAACTAGATGGATAAGCAATTGGTTGAAAGGCCGCAGACAGAGGGTGGTGGTCAATGGCTCTATGTCCAGGTGGAGGCCGGTAACGAGCGGTGTCCCTCAAGGGTCTGTCTTGGGACCGGTGCTCTTTAACATCTTTATTAATGACATCGATGAGGGAATGGAGTGCACCCTCAGCAAGTTTGCTGATGACACCAAGCTGAGTGGTGCAGTCGATACGGTGGAGGGAACAGATGCCATTCAGAGGGACCTTGACAGGCTGGAAAGCTGGGCTCGGGTGAACCTAATGAGGTTCAACACGGCAAAGTGCAAGGTTTTGCACTTGGGCCGGAAGAACCCCAGGCACCTGTACAGGCTGGGAGGAGTTGTCCTTGAGAGCAGCTCGGCTGAAAAAGACCTAGGGGTCCTGATAGATGAGAAACTTAACATGAGCCAGCAGTGCGCTCTGGCCGCCCGGAAAGCAAATGGGATCCTGGGCTCCATCAGGAGAGGGGTGGTCAGCAGGGATAGGGAGGTGATCGTCCCTCTCTACTCTGCTCTTGTGAGGCCCCATCTGGAGTACTGTGTCCAGGTGTGGAGCCCTCAGTACAAAAAAGATATGGAAATTTTGGAAAGGGTCCAGAGGAGGGCCACAAAGATGATCAGGGGGCTGGAGCACCTCCCCTATGAGGACAGGCTGAGGGAGTTGGGTTTGTTCAGCCTGGAGAAGAGAAGGTTGCGAGGTGACCTCATTGCAGCCTTTCAATACCTGAAGGGAACTTACTCCCAGGAGGGGAGTAAACTCTTCGAAAGGGCTGATAATAGCAGGACTAGGGGAAATGGTTTTAAGTTGAAGGAGGGAAGATTTAGGTTGGATGTTAGGGGAAAGTTCTTTACTAGAAGGGTGGTTAGGTCCTGGAACAGGCTGCCCAGTGAGGTTGTGGATGCCCCGTCCTTGGAGGTGTTCAAGACCAGGTTGGACAGGGCCCTGGGCAACCTGATCTAGTAAATGTGTATGTTTGGTGGCCCTGCTAGGCAGGGGGGTTGGAACTACATGATCCTTGAGGTCCCTTCCAACCCGGGTAATTCTGTGATTCTGTGATTCTGTGAAGGGAAGCATTACTGGACATGCTGCACAGCAGGGGTTAAGACTGGAGGTGGTCAGGGCTGTAGTGACCATGCCCTCCTAGAGTTCCTCATCTCAAGGAATGCGGGCCTGGCAAAAAGCAAAGTCAGGACCCTGAGCTTCAGGAGAGTCAGCTGCAGGCTGTTCAAAGAATTCTTGGACGAGAGACACTGGAAAACTGTTCTTAGGGGCAAAGGGTTCAAACATCCCTTTGTGTGCACCTGTGTGCAGCCCAACTCCTCAGCACAGCCCTGTGCAAGCACACATTTGTGCCACCGCATCCACGCACTATGTGCTCACACACACTCACACAACCACATCCCTTAGTGCAGCCCTGTGCGCACACACACTCACACATGTGTAACCCCTTCCTTTCACTCCCAAAGTGCACGCACACACCGGTACCACAATGTCCTTGTGCAGCTCCAACACTCTGCACACCCCTGTGCACGTACATATATGTGCATGCTCGTCCTTGCACACATACCCACAGACCTACACACACCTGAGCAACACCACTGGTTTGTACACTCATGGACACAAATGTGTGTACAACACCATCCATGCACAAATACACACACACATGGATCCCCACTGCTTTGCACAATGCTGTGCACACTCGCGTGTGTCATGCACTGATTTCCCATCCAGTCCTCGAGGGATCACTTACTTAGGACAGGAGTGCAGGGGAGCAGCCAGAAGCTGTTTGCCTTCCCTGCTGTCTGCTGGGCAGCTTTGCTGGAGATGCTTGAGTTGCTTTGCTTTTCCTTGGGAGGTGGGAAGGAGCTTTGAATTTGAGGCACATCCCGTGCCAGAGCATCCCGATGGCACAAGGGGGATCAGGGCCCCTCTATTGGTTACCTCGGTGGCTTGCAGCAACTGGAACTTTTTGCCTATTGAGAAAGCTAAAAAGTGTGAGTTCCTCCTGACCCATATCAACAAAAATCTCAACCATAAAAAAGAGACGTCTTCGTATTCAAGCAAATGACAACAGTAAGACCATGCATGTTGTTTTGTTGTATTTCCTCTGTAATCATGGGGAGGATATGAAGAAGTGGTATAATTCATCCACTTCTGCACTTCAGGCACAAGTTCCTTAGAATTGGAAGAGACCCTTAAAGGCCATCTAGCCCAGCTCCCCTGCAATAAAAAGGGACATTCACAGCTAGATCAGGTTGCTCACAGCCTGGTCATTAGTCATCCCAGAGGCAAAACACACACTGAATGATCTCTCCTTCAGTCATAAATCCTTGGAGACAACAGCATTGACACTGCATGTTACTGAAGCAGTAAAAGAAATTGCTCCTGTAACTCTCCTTGTGTTAAGTAAAATGATGATAAAAAGCAATGGAATGCTTTGGCAGGACACCAAAACCATCCTCCTTCCTTGATATCTGCTGCAATGGAACCTTCCACTGGAAGAAAGCCTCTGATGACTTGTCACCCCAGAGAGGTCAGCTTTAGAAGCAGGACTGCTGCACAATAGAATGAACTGGAGCTCCTTAGCATCTCTTACATCCAGGAGGGGTGTGATCAGACCCACCTATCACCTTCAGGTGCGCTTTCTGACACCTTGTCTGACTTCACTGTCACTGTGCCAGCATCCTCAGGCTTAACCTGCTTCATTGTCAGTGTGCAGCAATTGCCAACGTTCTTGATGTCATTGTAATTGTTGGTGTAAAGGAGGTTGCCATTCAGGAACCATTCCACGTCCTCGTCATTATGGGACAGCTCGCAGGAGAAGACAGCAGAGCTCTCTTCTTCAATTTCTACATCCTGCAGGTGCTTCGTTACTTCTACATTGCGGGCTGTGGAGAAACAAGGTGAACTGTTACCACTGTTACTATAAATCATACTGGGATGTGGTAGAATGGTTGGACTAGATGATCTTTGTGTAATCATCTATGTGAAGATAATACATGTATAAAGTTAGCAGGAGAGAACGGCAGAAGTCAACCTCAAGAAGAGAAATCTGAGGTGAAATAGGACATGGAAGAGGCCACCCTCCCTGCTCATACCTTCAGCTGTCAGCGTGGCCTCAGTCTCTGCAATTCCTGCCTTGCACTTGTACACACCAGCATCATCGGGCTTCAGCTTCAGAATTCTGAGCTCTACTGAATGCTTATCCCTCTTGATCTTGTACTTCTCAGAGGGCTCGATGGGTGTGCGGCCCTTGAACCATTTCACAACCTTTGGAGAAGGCCTGAAGTCACAGGACAGGATGACAGAATGACGTTCCAAAGCTGTCTTGTCCTCCAACTTCCTGGTGATTTCTATATGGTAATCTGCAAAGCAGGGGTGGAAGAGAAGAAAGGATGAGGACAATTGGAAGAAGAGGAAAGTCTCTTGCATGTATTCCATTCCAATTAATGTCAAGTTCACAATGGTTCTTTGAACGACTCTAAAGATAAAACAAACGATTGTCTATAGGGAATGCCATTGACTACATTTCTATGAAGTAATACTGTACAGTATCTACCAAATGCAAGGTCCAGCTCTTGTTCTGTGCTTATTAAATTGCTCCCAATTGTTGAGGCTTTTATTCAAATAAGAGTGAGTTGAAAATATAACAAGTACTTTAGGATGTGAATGGATAATCTTACGCTGGGGACAACAGCAGATAAAAAGCCTGCAAGTTTCTTTCAGATGAAATCAATGACAAACCGCACCAAATTTAGGTGCTACCAAACTTAAACTTGTCTAGTTCAGAAATACAATTAATTTCACCTGATTTGACTTCTTTGCTATAGCCAAGGACAAAACCTCAGCTCTGTAAATCTGAATAGTAAGCACATCACAGCTATTCAAACACATCTTTTACTGAGATGCAGCTGTCTCATTTAGTGTCCAACGACTTTGAACTGGAAATGGAGCAGACCAAAGCAGAATCTAAACATGGCTTCTACAAGGACTGATCAAATGCGGCCACCGTCAAATTCAAAGTATCTGATACAGAAGGATCACACTCACTGTCAGACAAAACCTCTTTGGAGAGGTGAACTGACTGCCCTGTTCACCCCCACTTTGGAAATAACTGCACTCATTTCCTACCTGCTCCCAGCAGTGTGGGATGGTGGGATAGCATCACACGTCCCACACTAAGCATCCCACCATGTCACTTGTTCCACCTAAACCTCAGTCCCAAAACAAAAGGGGAACTCGCTTCTGAACCCTCTTCACTTCATTTCAGATGTCTTATATGCTTGATCTCCAACCCACCCCCCACTCAGGAGAAAGACCCCCCGCTTACACCCTACCATCTTGTTGCATTCTGATGTTGTCATCAGCCTTCAGCTTGTTGTCCTCTTTGTACCACTGGGTCTGAACCTCATCGTGTGAAATCTCACAGACAAAAGATGCACTCCCATATTCATTCACTTCCACATCTTCCAGTGCTTTAACAATCTTGATATCTCCAGCTGTGAAACAGTAGAGATATATTTGTCAGGGTATTTCCAGAACTGAGTGCAGCATCTTTTCCTTACACATATTTGCATAGAAAATAAGTAGGATTATGTTTTATTCTAAACCATCATCCATTCCTGAGTCATTTCTCTCTTCAACACAGTCAATGCATTATTGCCCTTGAACTTAAAGACAGACCTACTAGCTACAATGGAGCTCCCTGCAAACAGTTTTCATGGAAACCAGAATCTCATTTATTCTAAAACCTTTCAAGCAAAATTAAGGGTAGAAAAACAATAGAACTGACTGAATCTTTAAGGTCATTTAGTTCCAGTCCCCCTGCTATAGGCAGGGACACCTCCCTCCACACCAACTCTTCTCCTCAGGGTCAAGGCTTCTCTCAAATCATTCTCCTCTAAGCCTGTGCCTGTGCTTGGGATTGCCCTGACCCAGGTGCAGGGCCTTGTACTTGGCCACACTCAAGTTCATGAGGCTGCCAAGGGCCCACCTCTCCAGCCTGTCCAGGTCCCTCTGAGTAGCATCCCTTCCCTCTAGCACATCAACAGCACCGCTCAGCTTGGTGTCATCTGCAAACTTGCTGAGGCTGCATTTGATTCCACTCTCCATGTTGCCTACAAAAATGTTAAATAACACTGGTCCCAACACCACCCTCCACCTGGACACTGAGCTATTGACTGCAGCTCTCTGAGTGTGACCATCCAGACAGTTCCCTATCCTGCAACTGGTCCATCCATCAAAACCATTTTTCTCCAGTTTGGTGACCAGGATGTCATGCAGGACGGGATCAAATGCTCTGCACAAGTCCAAGTAGATGATGTCAGTTGCTCTCCCATTATCCACTGATGCTGTTACTCCATCATGAAAGGCCACCAAGTTTGTCAGACATGGCTTGACCTTGATGAAGCCATATTGGTTACCACCAATTACCTCATCTCTATTTTCCAAACTATGCCAAGGATAACTAGACAGAACTCTACAGTGTTGTGTCACTACAAACCTGTCTGAACCATTGGCTTCTCTGCATGCTCATCACTAGTCTCTCCTTAGCTTGTGTGCCTACAAACAATGTATGGGGAATGTCAGCCACAAATCTTACCTAGGGGACATCTTTGCTTCAAAATCCTTTGAACATCACACAATCCCTTTTAACTCTCCAGGTCTGCATTTAGTTATGTCAGAATCAGGCCATATTTCTGTGCTGCTATATCCCTTTCCTTCTGAAGGGCCTGGATACAACTTGGATTAACCTCAGGAGAAGAGTTCCTGCATAGAATCATAGATTTACCCAGGTTGGAAAAGACATTGAAGATCATCAAGTCCAACCGCAGCCTAACCAGTACCCTAACTCTAAAAACCCTACACTAAATCATATCCCTGAGTACCACATCCAAAAGGCTCTTAAACACAACCAGGGATGGTGATTCAACCACCTTTCTGGGGAGCCTATTCCAGTACCTAAAATCTCTAGTATCTAAATCTCTCTAAAAGAGCACAGGTATTAATCTGACCAGAAAGGTTCCTGTTTGTTCATAAAATGAGCCTTTTCCGCTCCATCTTGCATAGGTCACTGGGCACAGGGTAGCTGGGAGACCACAGAAAAAGTGGTTCTGTGAGCAATAGGGAAACTACTGCCTAATCCAACTCCTCCAATCTCTGCGCTCTGCCAGCATGTCTAAATAGGGTGGCAGATACACACAGGAGATAAATATTTCCACTTCCCTCAGCCAACACTGCTCTGAATTTCTATGGGACACACAGTTAGATGAAAAGGCATTTGACAAAGAAGGAAATGAAAGAGTTTAATCTGCTGTGTCATTCTCTCGGTAGCCAGAATAACTAACCCTCAAATTAAAGAAATTAAAGTGAAATTAAATTAAATGAAATTAAATTAAAACCCTAGAAATTAAAGTAGAAGTTCCTTAGTCAAAAATATTCCACAGCCAGATTTTCACCTCGCTACCACTACATTAAAAAGGAGAATCCAACTTGTGGTGTGGGTCATTGATGTTGTTCCGGGGGGAATTGTGGCTGTTCCATGCCCACAGGGTAGAAGACAGCCAGTCTTCCTCTAAGCCACATAAAAAGCTGCTTAGTGCTCCCAAAGCGAATGCTCACCAGTTGTTTCCAACATGAAGGTCATCTTCTGGCCAGCAGCCTCGCAGATGTATTCTCCAGCATCTTTCTTCTCCAGCTGCTCCACAACCAGACGCCGTGTTTTGCCCACAGATTCCATTCTGAACTTTCTGGAGGAGGCAAGCAGTCTTCCATCCTTGTACCATTTTACTTCGGTTGGATCCTGTGCTACTTCACAGCTGAGGGAGGCACTTGCTGCCAGGGCAGCACTCACCTCTTTCTGCACCTGCTCCTGGTTTATAAACACAGGTTTTGGCTCTGAGGGAAGAAAAGAAAAAGTATTGACTGAGGGACCGAAATGAGACCAACTTGCAGGTTTGTATGTACAGGTTGGAACAGGTTTAGGTTACCACTTGTGCCCAAACTAATAGCCTTCACTAGAGAATATCAGCTCTTCTGTTGAAACAAAGTGTCAAATCTAGGCAAGAAAGAACCTAGGAACTGAAGGAACCAAGAGGGTCCTTGAACACCAGTCCCATGGTTGCAAGTCACTATGCAAACATATTGAACCCAAAAGAACATCTGTCCTGCAGGCAACCAAAACCTGAGTTCCTTTTACTTAAGACCCACTGTGAAACATCAAAACACATAAACATGTGATAGTCAAACCACTGGCTGCCTTTTCATGACCCAGAACAGTACTCCTGGCTTCCTGAACAGACTCCTCATGGCCTCTACCATTGCCACAACTGTGACTGTCAAAGGCACAAAGGAAATATGCTCACCAACGCAGTCCTTTGTTCTTTGTGTGTGATTTGCAGATATCTATCTTACTTTGAGCTCTGGCAATAGTCAGCTCTACCAGGTCTCTTACTGTGAGTAGCAGACTCACCTATCCAGATGCAGCCTCCAACATAAAGGCATAGTAAAAAGGCAGTGTACTACTAGGAGAAGTTCCTGCTTCTCCTGCCATGAAAGGCTGCACGTAGAACATGCACTCCAGCCTCACTGCACACACTTATCTTAGTCAAATGTTTAGGTGAACAAGAATTACAGTTTGGGATCTCAGGCACAGGAGAGATTTGAATAATATCTTGAATATTGCTTCCACTGTACATATATTACTAATTATTGCTCTACAGACAGACTGAAACAGGTCTTTGTGTCATACTGAAACCAAATACTTTCTACAAACCCAGGCAATCAAGTCTAGGGAAAAAACCTCAGCACAGACTACAGTGATCCAGGTGCAGTATAATAGAAACTAGATTTTACTTTACTGTTCTCTGCTGTATTTCATACAACACCTGTCTTACCTGTGACATGAATCTTGAAGGTGAGTTTCTGGCCAGCAGCCTTGCAGCTGTACTCCCCTGCATCTTTCTTCTCCACCTGGCTCACCACCAGCCGACGCTGTTTGCCCTCTGACTCTACCTTGAACTTCTTGCTCGAGGTGATCAGTTTCCCCTCCTTTTATCACTTGACCTCTGTGATAAAATGTTTGCTCATTAAGACCGGGATGTGGTAGCATTGTGGTGGAGTGCTTGTTCATTAGGACCGGGATATAATGGTGGAATATGGAGGCCACAAAGGTTGCAGAACACTCTAATTTTATGGGTAGATTGTGTACTCTGCGTAGTTACAGGCAAAGCGCGCCCCGATGGATACAAAGTTCCACGGAAGGACCAACCAAGGAACGACACACCAAGTCGCACGATCACAACCGACCAATTAAAGGACAATACGCTCGGGATGGACAATACAAAAGAAGTTGCAAGGGACGGGACGGCGCGGCAGTTGGAGGAACAATAATCCCCCTGTCGCCCAGCGCTGAATTGCCTTTTGGTTTTACCCGCTACAATTAATAAAAGTTTATAATTGGAACATTATTGGCTCATTGCTTATAAATTGATGACAACCTCCATCTTCTCCTGGGCCACCTCGCAGCTCAGCGTGGCATTTTTCTGTTGTTGCAGCCTTCACCACCTTCTGTACCTTCTCCTTGTTTGTAAATACAAATTCTGGCTCTGAAAAGAGAGAGATACATTAGTTTGGCCTCTTGAAAGAAGAGCAGGTTTTGGGGAAGGAGTCAGAAAAATGAATCAGTTCTCCCAGTCTGATGCCCCAAGAGAATGATGTGGAGAGAAGTTGTGCAATTTATGGATGCCCCATCCCTGAAAACATTCAAGTCTAGGCTGGATGGGTGTTAGAGCAACCTAGTCTCAAAGAATGTGTTCCTTTCCAGGACAGAGATTGGAACTGGATGATCCTCCAGGTCCCTTCCAACAAAAGGCATTCTGTGATGCTTCTTGTATGACTCTCATGACTCTTTCGTCCCCTAGCTGCCATTTACTTATGTCTTCAAAACATCAACTTATACAAAACATTCCTGTAGTATTCTCTCCCATGCTAAATGAGCCCTTCCAAGACAAAAACATGTTACATAGAGCACACCCCCTAGTGCTTGACACAAAGCCCCTGTTCTGAAACTTCCTGAGACGCAGCTGCATTGCAGAGTTGTTCTAGTGGTACAGGCACGTGGGAATGGAGAAGTGCAATCAGAACTTTCTTGTCTATGGCCTCATTCCCACAGCAAAAGGAAATTCCTGAAGATTTTAAAAGATGGAGCTGCCTCACAACTGTATTTAGAATAATTTGTTCAATTTCCTCATCAGAAATTAACCACCCCAAGGTTCAGCTCCAAAAATTTTAAGCATAGCAGGGAAAACTTACAAACTAATGACCGTTTTCTAAAACATTCTAGAATGAAAGGCCAAAATGTGTTCTCTCTCACCTGTGACATGAATCTTGAAGGTGAGTTTCTGGCCAGCAGCCTCGCAGCTGTACTCCCCTGCATCTTTCTTCTCTACCTGGATCACCACCAGCCGACACTGTTTGCCCTCTGACTCCACCTTGAACTTCTTGCTCGAGGTGATCAGTTTCCCCTCCTTGTACCACTTCACCTCCATCTTCTCCTGGGCCACCTCGCAGCTCAGCGTGGCATTTTGAGTCAGTGCAGCCTTCACCTCCTTTTGTACCTTGTCCTTGTTTGTAAACACGTCTTCTTTCTCTGCAGGGACATCACAACAGTCACACCATTTTGCTGTAGTCTGCTGCAGAGCTTACTCCAGTTCCCCGTTTTCATTATACTTGCCCTTCACAGGGACCATCATGATGCCTCATTAAGACAGGAAAATACTTTCCCCTCTATTTTGCCTTGGGAAATGAATAGGCATATCATTTCATATCATATCATAAATCTAAACATTTCGCAGTCTGATAGCAGATTTGGACATGAGATTTAGAACACCTGCATGCACTGCTGAACCTCCTCCCTTCTCTTTGTTTCTTCTGATGTCTCTCTACATTTCCAGTAAATCAGAAGGGAATGGCCCTCTAGAACAGGTTGCCCAAGGAGACTGTGGATGCTCCATCCCTGCAGGCATTCAAGGCCAGGCTGGATGTGGTTCTGGGCAGCCTGGGCTGCTGGTTGGCAACCCTGCACATAGGAAGAAGGGGGTTGGAACTGGATGAGCACTGTGGGCCTTTGCAACCCAGGCCATTTATGAGTCTGATTAGTGGCATTTTCCACCTCATTGTGTCATTCAAATTTTGTAACCAGATCTCATCAAACACCTCCCCTTTTCTCACTCCTTGCATGCCTGGTGTGCTCTTGCACTGTAACCCTGCAGACACCAGCTGACTACAAGAGCTGCACAAGTTACCCTCCTTGCCTATTGTTTGTTGCAGTAATTCATTCCTGGATGGAAAAGCACATGTAGAAAAGTGTTGCTATGACACTAGATGACAAAGAAAGTCCTATAGCCAAAATGTTTTGCACCAGAGAGGCTGTAAGTTGATCCTCCAAATGCAAGACACACAAAATGAAGTGTTCCTTTATCTCTGGGATTCCAAGCATTTTCTCACCTCTGACTTTCACTTGGAATGTTGCTTTGTCATCTTTTGTTTCACAGCTGTAGCTCCCTTGGTCTTTCAGGGTCACATTTTTGACCATGAGCTTGCGGTGCGTCCCCTGGGAGATGATGGTTGTCCTCTGGTCCTGCTTCACCTCTATTTGATCTTTCTTCTATACGACAGCTCCGCTTGCAGCTGACACCTCACACACCAGCTCCAGGTCTTCAGAAGGACTGACTGATATTTCTGGAGTCGTTTTGGACTTGCTGACAAAATTAATGGCTTCATCTGAAGAAAAAAAGAGAAAGTGGTTTACATCCTGACTCAGGCTTATTCAGCACAGCATTAAGATACAGTTAGAACTGATTGTAATGTCTCTGCTCATTACATCTGGGGGATCAAGTTTCACCTCTGGAGGTACTCACATACAAACGTGTGCTTGATTCTCCTGTGTAAGGAAAGAGTAAGTTCTATGCAGACAGTTCTTATTTCTTCTAATCAATTCTGTATTCTGCACATGTTCTTCTGAAGCTAAAATGAAGGCAGCTAAGTAACCTGTTTGCAATACATGAACAAACCAATTCAACACCTTGTCTCTAAGCTAACAAGCAGCATTTGATGAGCACATCAGTATTTCATGCCCTTCATTCCATCCAGACTGTATTGGCAATAACTATGCTGGTATTAACAAGGATAGCAATTACAAGCAAAATGGTAGAAATACAGAAGATATAAGGAAAAGGGAACTCACCAGAGCTGAGGCGATCCTCCCTGGTGAGCAATCTCCAAGAGATGCTGCCTCAGTGAGGGTCAGCCCTTAAATGAGGTCTCAGAGGAGGTGGAGTCGAACTCCACCCCTCCAGGGAGCACAGCTACATAACTTTCACCTGTGCTCCCACAGCTGACCCCACACTTGCCTCAGCTGATCAATCAGTGGTTCACATTGTGATCTCCCATACACTCCACCCCTTCACAACGTGAACCAATGATTAGGTGAGTTCCCCTTATTACAGAGACCCAATCACGACGCTGATACAATCTCCCGTCGCATTAGATGTTGATATTATTCAAATGATGATGATTGGATGGGTGTTTATGATCTTCCATGGGCCAGTGCTTGATAGATGTTACCGGAGACAAATCATCTTGAAGTGCAGGTCCGTCTGCGTTTCATCAGTCCAGAGTAATGGTCCTAGAGGCTTAGAATCAATCTTAAGGGGAGTAATATAGATGTTTCAAGGGTACTAGGAGGGGAAGATCCGCCCTCCAGGGCAAGATACAGGCCGTATTCTTATCTTGGGTCAATACTTCTGCTTGTACTGGATTATGTCCCGGCCTCCGATACCATACCCTCTGGCCAGATATCTGTGGCTGTATAACTATATCTGGCACCAGAGGAGGAGTCTTGATCTGCCATAGGGACATAATAGGTGTTCCTTTAGCAATAAAGGCCGGAGTATTGACCACGATGTCAGTAGGCCATGTACCTATCACCGAGGGGGTGACTGAACCTCCCACCTCCAATAATCTCCCCCAAGGTGCAAGTAGGCCACACCATTTGGGTCCTACCTGCACCTTCCAAGGCCAATTTATCTTATGGATTCCCGGTTCTAAATTCTCAGGGGCAGGGAGCAGAAGATTATTTTCAGTACCAACCTGCGGTTTTACCTTATTATCGGTGCCTGTAATTTGGATCCTAAGAGGGGAGGCCCATATAGTTTGTAACATTTTCAGGGCACTGGGTCTGCCATCCCGAGGTCTTTCATTCAGGTCCCGCACGGTTTCATATAATCTTTTTGTCCACCCCTGCAGGGACTGAGAGTCTGTTTTCAGGGCAGCCTTAAGGATACCATTATAACGTTCAATAAGGCCTGCCCCTGTTGGGTTATATGGCAGGTGGAATCGCCATTCAATGTTGTTTTCTTCTGCCCAGCGCTGTATCATCGCTCCAGTGAAGTGAGTCCCTTGGTCACTCTCGATAACTTGAGGTGTCCCGTATGCAGACATCAGTTTAGTAAGTGCCTTAATTGTGTATGCTTGATTTGCCTTTGGTACAGGATAGGCTTGCAACAGTCCACTTACAGTGTCAACGCAGGTCAGGGCATATCTCGCCCCCTCAGACCGAGGGAGGGGCCCAATGTAGTCGACCTGCCATCTCTGAAGAGGACTATATCCTCTAGCAATGTGGGATGTTGTTTCAGGCAACGGTCTCGGTCTCATCTTTGAGCAAGCATCGCAATCCTGACATGCTTGAACGATATCAGATAGTTGTACAGGCAGCCCCCATGCTTTAGCAGCTGCCCACATTATCTTCTGTCCAGCATGCCGTAGCTTCTGATGTAACCAACGGGCAATATTTTCAGATTGTGAATTCTCAATCCATCGGATTCGGGCCAGTGTGTCAGCTTCATCATTTCCTGGTGACTGCAAGGGTTGATGACCAGAGACATGGTAGACACATACTGTCCTGTGTTTGACCGTATTCCAAATGTCTACCCACATGTCTTTACCCCAAATCGGTCGGGCGTGGATAGTCCATTCCTGGGTAGCCCATTGCGTAATCCACAGAGTGAGCCCCCGGTACACAGCCCAACTATCTGTACAGATGTTCAGGACGCCGTCACCAGGTTCTTTAGTTATAACCATCCACACGGCTCGCAATTCTGCCCATTGGCTGCTTTGACCATCCCCCTCATCAAACCAGATGGTCTCAGTAGAGGGATGGTATGCTATTGCTCGCCACTTGCTCGGGTTGCCTCTGCTGGACCCATCCGTATACCAGGCATCTTCAGGAACAGGATATCTTCCTTCCTGAACGGGACTCTTCTCTGGTGGAGCAACCATCGGTTCTTTTGATGTATCACTGTGATACGTCACTGGGCCTAGGATCTTCTGTAGTTCTTCTTTAAGTGGAGATGAAGACAGACTGCTTCTCTGGCTTAGATAGGCGACCCATCGTGCCACCGTTTGTGCTTGGGCCACCCCCGTCTTAGGAAGGTGAGTCAAATCTCTCACCCACCCCTGGATTGGTAATGAAGTCTTAACTATGACCTCTGCTGTTTGCGTTATCGGCTCTACTGCTTGTAATGCCAAATAGGCAGCCAATAACTGTTTCTCAATCATGCTATATCGTTCTTCTTCTCCGTGCCAAACCTGAGACCAGAATCCAATGGGGGTTCGAACAGAACTCTGGCGTTGCCACAGGCCCCAGCCAAAACCATCTTGAGTAACATGAACATCTAGTTCAGCTGGGAGGGTCGGATCAAATATACCCAACGCCTGAGCTTGTTTAACTGCCAGTTTTGCCTGTTGGAAAGCATCCTGTTCTATCTTTCCCCAATTCCATGATTGACCCTTCTTTGTAAGCTTGTATAATGGCCTTAATAGCTGAGCTAAATGAGGTATAAAGGAGCGCCAATACCCCAATATACCCAAACATTCTTGCAATTGTTTTGATGTTGTAGGGACTGGAAACGCTTGGACTTTATCTACTACCGCACTGGGTAGTACTTTGGTTTTCCTGGACCAAATTACTCCCAGGAATTTTACAGATAGCCCCGGACCTTGCACCTTCTGTGGGTTTATAGCCCACCCTCTTTTCTGCAGGTAAGCTATCAACAAATCTGCTGCTTGTCTCACCGCCTCTAACGAATCGGATGTTAACAGGAGGTCATCAATATAATGATATAAATTGACATTATTTGGCTTTTCCCACTTAGCCAGATCACGTGCCACTAAATTATGACAAAAAGTGGGCGAATGTACGTACCCTTGGGGTAGGACCTGGAAAGTCCATTGCCTCCCTTCCCATGTAAATGCAAACTGATCTTGCGATTCTTCACTGATTGGAATACTGAAGAATGCATTCGCCAAATCCAAGACACAGTGATATGTTTTGATTTCCCTGCTTAGTGTGTCCATTAGGGAGGCAATATTGGGTACAGCCGCATGAACAGGTGGCGTGACCTTATTTAATTCCCTATAGTCTACTGTCATCCTCCATGTTCCATCCGGTTTTCGCACTGGCCATATTGGGGAGTTATATGGGCTATGTGCAGGCCTTATAATACCCACTCTTTCTAATTCCTGCACCGTCTTTGTTATTTCATCCTGCCCACCCGGGAGTCTGTACTGTTTCACATTAGTAATCCGGCGTGGCTTCGGCAAACAAATAGGCTCATGTTTTGCATGGCCTCTCAATATTGTCTGGATTGCCCGGATACTAATGCATCTCTGCCGCAATCGGAACTCTCCCACTGTTGTATGGAGAGCCAGACGCCACAGGATATCAATTCCTAATATATACTCTGGAATTGGGGCAATGGATACCTTGTACTCCCGTGGTGGAAGACGCCCGACCCCCAGTTTTACCCAGGTTTGGGTGACCGGAATGGTTTGTCCCCCAAAACCTCCAATCATCACTCTATTACCTTTAAATTTAGTTGGGTCTCCATATATTATAGATGTCTCTGCCCCGGTATCAACTAGGGCCATAACCTTCTGTATATTCTTTCGGGACCAGTATATCGTCAGTTCCACATAGGGCCTCCGGTCCCGTCTAGAGGCCCTAGGAGGACTGACATCCCTCGTCAAGCCATGAACTGAGCCAGATTCAAGTCTTTTACCTCCGATACCTCTGGTGTCATAACCCGAGGCACCTGAGGTGGCTTCTTTTTCCTATTTGGAACTATAAAATCTTCTAAATTCCATGTTGTTGTTGGTCGCCGCTCTATAAATCTTATCCCTGGCCTTTTGGGTTTATTCTGAAATTTTTGTTCATCCTTCAGTTGCTTCCACAACTGAAGGAGAACCTGATTGGGCTGCCCATCAATTTTTGAAAACTGAACGCCTGCCCGGAGCAGATCTTTAAACATTTGTTTCCGGGATACCCTAACAGGTCCTGCCCGAGAAGTTCGCGGGGCCGATCTTCTGGCTCGCACTATTGGAAAAGCCTCGGCATCCTCAATCACCCTGATATTGCGCTTAGCTCGTAAACGCTCAGTTTCTCCGAGGTCTGCTACCAATTGGGCGGCTTGTTGGACTACTGCCTCTGCGGATACTACTGGATTAAGTATGGAAACCAAGGTTCCATACATATGAGAGGGTGCTTACTGTAAAATTAGGTCCCTCATTCCCGCAGAAAATTTAACCATATCAGGGCTATCGAATGTGTCTTCGTAGATAGCCTCTCTCATACCTAATTCGCGTATATCATTTTGAAGGTCTTCCATAGAAGACCACATCCCTGTGTTTACTGGCATGTCAGTTTTATTTGTCCACACCATGCGGCAAGCAGCCATTATCCATTCTACAATTGAATGGTTTTCTTCAGGGAACTGAGTCCCAGCATACAGTCTCTGCCGAAGGGCAGGATGTACTGTTATTGTGGCCAACTTAGATACTTCGGGGCCACTAACCAGTACACTATCTGCCCCTGAATCCCATAACCGTAATAACCAAGCCGGAACACTTTCCCTTGGCCTTTGCCTAAATCGTTGCACTAGGTCCATGAGTTCAGTAGGCGTATATGGACGGGCTGTTACATGTAAAACAGATTCGGCAGGGGGCCATTGATCAGGAGGCACTCCTGCTGGTCGATCTTGAATTTTCTTTGTTTTTTGAGTTATTACTGGACGGACTTCTAGTGAGTCCGTCTCAGATGGTTTTTCTAGATCAGATTTAGTGATCTTATTTTGATTCATTTCTTCAGGATCTTGATCGTCATTAAATGAAATGTATCTAATTTGAGGGTTGGAGGAAGAAAATGACGGTTTTTTTCCTGTCAATAGATTGATCTCACCCTCCAATTTTTCAATACAGGCCTTTAACAATTCATTTTCATGTGCAATGTTGTTTGATTTTATCTCTGCCCGATTTAAAGCATTTAATAATGGCCAGGCTGCCATAGATGCAGCCATTCACTTTTCTTTTGTAATTAAGATATCTTTTTGTAGTCCTAGAAAGTAATCAGTTAGACAATAGGCGTCCATGTTATTTGGTACTCTTAAAGGGCCCCATTGTTCAATAATTGTTGCTAATTGGTAATATGGGGATGCCTCAAAACCTGGAATTTGTCCAGGAAGGCATGTCCCTAAGGGGGTGGTCTTCTCCCCCTTGTACCAATTAAAGATTTTCCACACAAAGGACATTTTTTTTTTTCCTTATATTTCTAGATGCCAAGTCAGTGGCTCCTGCCTGGCTTGCCAAATGTATTGGCAATAACTATGCTGGTATTAACAAGGATAGCAATTACAAGTAAAATGGTAGAAATACAGAAGATATAAGGAAAAGGGAACTCACCAGAGCTGAGGTGATCCTCCCTGGTGAGCAATCTCCAAGAGATGCTGCCTCAGTGAGGGTCAGCCCTTAAATGAGGTCTCAGAGGAGGTGGAGTCGAACTCCACCCCTCCAGGGAGCACAGCTACATAACTTTCACCTGTGCTCCCACAGCTGACCCCACACTTGCCTCAGCTGATCAATCAGTGGTTCACATTGTGATCTCCCATACACAGACAGAACCTGCCTGAGGAGCAAGCTGATGGCTGTCAGCTACAGGCAGACCTAGCTTTGTACTGCATTTCTTAGAGCAACAACTGTTGCTTTCAGTCACTGAATATACCAAGGCCAATTACTATGCCAGGAACATTTATGGCATCAGTGAACAAAAAATGCGTTAAAAATTGTAATAGACAGGAGCCATTTATTCTTTTATAACTAGGTGACCAAAGAACAACAGTCCTTCTAGAGTCAAGCTGTTAAGAACTAATAGCATCAATCAGTATCACATAGATAGATTACTTCCCTGCCCTAAGACCATCTTGCGACCATTTGGTGCTCCTAATTAAGCCCTCTTGATGGCATTTTGTCTGAGCCATGCGACATTTTGTGATAGGAGTTACTGCTAGTGTTCCCTTAACCCTACACCAAAGTAGGATTAAGGTATCCATTCTCAGGGAATCATGCAGGCTTCCTCTGTATTTGATGCTCAGAGACAGCCCCAGAACTTTTTAAATCTTAGCTTAGCTCTCATCCAATAATGTTCATCAAACAGTGCAACTTGTCCTTTGGGGATGCCTTTGTTCTGCATCAACCAGTTCCAACGGAGTCTTCTTGGCTTGTTTTAGATCAGTTTTTCAACAGATAAAGCCAGGGTCTTTGAATTACAAAGTGAAATTGCAGAATGCATGATTCTCAACCAAACAGAACAGCAGGTGGGATGCAGGGTGAATACCTGAACCAACACCACCTGCAAGCAATCCTTCAATATCTTAGGAATCTCTAGCCACCCCAAATCCAGTGTTGTGCTTGATCTATCATCTCTGCTGAGTTTTTAGCTAAGCTGATGGTGAGCATCACGGTGGTGATGGGTGAGCAGTCAGACTAGAGGGTCTTAATCAACCGTAAGGATCCTGTGATCAGAGGAACGTGAATGTGCTGTTAAAGGTCACAAGCGCTGCACTGCAGCATGAGCATACACAGCGAAAGGCTTTCAGTAGAGCTTCAGTTCATAAATGAGGACTGGGTTATGGAAAATAGGCTCAAGATATAAAACAGAAAACAGATCTTAACGCCAGGTTCTGTGAATGCAACCAGCTGAATTTCACAGATATTGAATTTCAATGACAATTTCTTGTGTTATTTTACCCTCCAGCTCCACCCTGAACAGGAACATGTCAGTGACAAGCATTACTCCTCCAGGCTTGACCTAACAGTGCTTTACTTGCACTATGAGCTAATGGCTGTGCTTACAGCACCTCAGGGAGACACCTCAGAGATCACAATGTCCTTCGGGTACAGCAGGAGACACTCAACTCTCCAAATGTGGAGTTTAATTTGTCCAAAGAGGAGACAGGATTCCCATGCTAATAACTTAGGACCATTTCAGTCATAGGTTTAAAGATGATGTAAGTGCTGAGGCAATACATGAACTAGATGAATGAAGCCCAGATGTCAGGGCTCAAGTCGTGACTCCAGCCCCAGCTGGAGCTAAGGCTGTCTTGAATTCATCACAACACAGTTACATTATTTGCTCATACTGTGGATTTGCATAGGGACAACAGGAAGGTCAGAATTGCTTCAATAGAGCTATGCAATCTTTGTCCTAAATACTGGAAACCCACAGCGTTGGACAAATAAAATGAATTAAGTCTGAAGTGCTTTACATGGATTGTGATCCTATGTTTGCCTCACAAACTTACCTGAGACTTTCCAATCAAAAATCAGAGTGTTATCTCCAATTGTGTAGATGTATGTTCCCTCGTCTTCTTTCGTTACAGCTGAAGCCACAAGCTTATGCAGTTTCCCTTTATCTTCCATTGTGAATTTCTTACTGGTCTTGATTTCTTTGCCATTTTTGTACCACTTCACCATGACATTGGCTTCAGAGGTCTCAGAAACAAATTCAGCTTGTTTTCCAGCAACGGCCCTGATTACTCCTCCACTTGTCTCTTTGATTACGAAGTTTGCCAGTGCTGAAACAAAATATGAAGACACAAAATACATATGATGGTAAAGAACTGCAGGGACATTGGTGACCATGAGGCATTCATTTATCATAAGATCAAACGTGCACGTTTAATCCTAGTTCTAATTGCTAGATTCTAATTCAGAAGCTGGCAAATTGGCAGCTTTTATAAACCACGTACCAGATTACCTTATCTCCACAAGTTGAAGGACGTACACTGTACAGGGGACAGAGCCAAAGGAAGAAGCCCAAGGCTTCAAGAAAATGTCTAAAATAGGAAAACTGAGGAAAGAATTGGAACAAGCAAACTAGAAGGAAATCAATGGAGGGGGTATCTATTACTGCACTGTAACCCCCTGGCAAACAAATCAAGCCTAAAAGATAGAGATATCACTTAGGACTGAAAAGAAAAAAGAAAAAAAAGAATTCCTTTATGGAAATTAATTGGAGTGCAAAAGTTAGATGATAAAACTGGCCCTTATTAACACACAGTGGAATAATTGACTTCAAAGATTCAAAATCTCACCACTGTCTTAGCCAAAAGTTCAAGCCTAAGTCCACGGTCCTATTTTACTGAGGGTAATTGAGCTTGTTTTCCAACTTCTTGTTAACATATCATTTCAAAACAGCGCACACAACTGAGTTGGGTCTGTTGAGACAGCGCAGTCAGAGCTGCTAAAATCAAAGTCTGGATTATGCATGCATTTGTTCTGCAGTTCCAAGAACACGCATGTATAATACAAATTCAACAACGTTCTACAGAATGCCTGTATTTAGGAGCTCGAGAGCCAGCTGATGGACACTGGGATGACTGAGATCCTGTCAATACATTTAACTCCATCCTATCATACAGTCAAATTTCATTCATTTTTTCAGGAACTGTCTCTTATCATTGTAGTCCCGTCACCACTGCTGGATGTGAGCCCAACCACACAAAAGCAGCTGCTGGTTTTCACTGCAGATACTGCAGTAAGGAGAAACAGCCTCCAGACTGGACCAGCTGAGCGTGGCCCTACCAGGATTTGCTCCAAAGGTCTTATTACCAGTAGTGCTTCCCGATGAAATACATGGGGGTCCTCCTTTGATTCCAACCCCAACCCACCCCACCATGCCCCCTGATAACATCCATCAGGGCCACATCTCGACAGCTCCTGAACACCTCCAGGGATCCCACCACCTACCTGGGCAGCCTGTGCCAGTTAATTCTATGGGCAGACCTGCCAGTATGAAATATTATGCTAACATGACAAAGAGAGAGAAGAAAAGCAAAATTAAGACTAGCTGACAAGCCTTGGCAGGAAGTTCTGCTCTCCATCAATTTAGTCCCTGTGACTCTTCACAGGTGTTTTCTACATTTGGGATCACTGCTACAAAAAGAGATGTTGACATCATCTCTTGTGGCCACCCTGACAGAAGAGCAGGAAGGCTGGGATGCTCTTTTTCCTGTCTTTCCCTTGATTTCCTCTATATCTTAGGGACGAATCACAGGACAGAACACAGAAATCAAATGGCTCTACAAAGCAGATTGGCCAGTTCAAGTCAAAACAGCCACTGAAAACACCCCAGATGCTGTCTGACAACAGCTGGACTGTCGGGGAGTCAGGTGAATGCAGTCTGCTGGCCCTGGGCAGGAAGAGGACAGCCCAGACTGTCACATACCTTTCACTGAAAGCTGATAGAGCATTTTATCCCCCTCACAGATGCACTGATAACTTGCAGCATCATCCATTGAGTCGTTGTGAATTTTCAGGGTGTGTTTCTTCCCCACAATTTGCAGTTCATAATTTTCACTGGCCTTGAGCTCCTTCCCATCCTTCATCCACTCCACAGTAGCGCCTGTGTCTGAAAGCTCAGCCTGCAGTTTGGCTTCCTCACGCAGCCAAGTGCAGATCTTTTCTACATCTTTGCTCTTCTTGGTAAATCTCACTGCAGCACCTGTCAGGAGCAAAGGCCTCGTTATTTCAATTTATATCAGGCTAACGTGGTCAATGTTTGCTGCAACATCTCTGAAAAAGTATCACCTTCTGTTCCTGCACTCATCATTGTGTCAGTGCTGAGCAATTCACGATATTTCATTTGGTCTTCTTGCTGGATTTACTAAGTAAAAATCAACCAAACATCTCCTTCTACTGATTAATAATGCTCTAAACATGCTTCTGCAGAGGTTTCCACCCAATGACAAACAGGTCCTCCCATCATGAATGTTTATTTGTTCTACTTTGTCATGCAAAGCTGATTGATAGAGATATTATTGGAATGATTGCTCCCCTACTTCTAAACTATTCCAGTGCAATCGGAAAGGCTGTCTGAACCTGCAGCTGAAAGTACTGCTCTATGGTCATGCAGTGGTAAACCTGGTGACTGAATGCACTGGCCAATAGCTGTGAACTGCAGACATTCATCAGCTGGCATGCTTGCACGTTGTTGTAAGGTCAATAGTAAACATGGCATCCCCTCCAGGTACAGCTTCACCAGTTGTTAGGGGGGATTTCACAGCCAGGACTGGGTCTGAGGAAGAACATGTATGTCTTAATGCTCTTTAGATGCAAGTCTGGTATCTCATTTAGAGATGGAAGATTAAATCATAGGTACATTTCTACTTCTCCCTTTGCATGAGTGCTAGAAGAAGCACTTCTGTGCTTAAGATCTGTTACAGAAAGTTCTGCCTCTTGCACATGTGAGATATCAAAAGATAAGGATATTCATGTCTCTGTCACAGAAACAACTCGTATCACTTTAGTGGTAGCTGGAGGTTGATAGGAGATAGGAGAACTAGGAATAAAGGAAAGCCTTTGGTGTGTTAATGCACTGCTATCCTTAAAGTCAAAGGAAGCATCTTTAGGGAACCAACACAGCTGCTCAGCACACACTGACCCATTTCCATTGGGGTTTTTGTGCTTACCAAGGTGCACGCTCCCTGGGAATTCCAGAGACGGGCTCTGTCCATGCGCATTGACTGCAGACACTCGGAACTGATCATCAGCCTCTTCAGACAGATTGCTCACCGTGAACTCTGGGACGGGGACATGAGACTCGTGGCACCTCACCCAGGTGAAGCCAGTTAGTTTCTTGCATTCCACAATGTAGCCATCGATTGGAATGGGGCGGTGCATCTTCGGAGGGGACCATGCCAGAGTCACTGAGGTTTCTGTTTTATTTTTCACCACGGGGTCAGTTGGGGGCTGGGTGGGAGGTTTTCTGGGAGCTGAACAGAAATAAATTTCAGAAATATTAGCATAAGGTCATGTAGGCTGGAAAAGACCTTCAAAAGACCTTCAAAATCAGCAGACTCAACTTTCAGCATGACCTACTGAGTCCCACCATTAACTACTGTGGTACCTGAGGACATACATGACAAGCTTATTCCTGCAGGTATTTACATAGTGAATATATTCACCCTCTGGTTGCTTTGGAACATTTTAGAGGTTAAAATCCCATCAGACTTTTTCACTGTGTGCAGCCACTGATACAGGCAGGAGGCTGGGAATTACCTGATGGGCTCTAGTTACAGACTACTGACACAGTAAAGGATTGATTTCATTTAATTTTGGCCATCAGAAAGTTTGGTGTCTGGTTTCAGTCACCCATCTGGACTCCAATTATAATCATATGGAGAACAGCACATTCAGGAGAACTCATCTCAATAAACCTGAATGAAATCACAGAATCATAGGATCATGGGAGGGCTTGGGTTGGAAGAAACCTTCAAGATCATTAAGTGCTAGATGCCAAAGGTCCCACTAACACAGTATTAAGCCAAAAGCTAGATGCTGGAATCAGATCTCCTGACCTTACCATCAGAAACTGAGATGTCATATTTTGCTCAGAGGTGCCTGCTTGTAGGAGGGACAGCTTCCGAGCTTTTTCTGCTCCAGGAACCAGCTCGAGCTTCAGAATTTAAACAGCAGTCAGAAATTAAACTGAGCTTTGTCACCTCCATCAAATAGAAGGAGTGGTTGGGTGGTACAGCTTTCCAAATCGCTTAGAAACTGTCACAACAATCAGATGCCTACCTTTTCTTTTTTAACTTGTTAATACATAGAGCTTAATAGCATCAGAATGCCCCAAGCACTTCAGACAACAGGACAGCTGTAAACCCTTCTTTAAGGATTCCTTTGTTTAACCACTGAGTAACTGTAATTCAGTGGTGCTGGTAGGAGAAGGGAAGTCCTAATCTTCCCAGATGGTGAACAGAGTTGATGTTCACATGCAGACTGGTGCTGCAGCAGAGCCAGAAACCACTCATTTGGGAAACACAGCACCAAGAAAATAATGGGAATAGCTTCATAAAATCAGGAGCTTCACTCAAATTTCATGTCAGATCTATAATTCTTCCTATTTTCAGGAAGAAATGATTTCCCTTTTTCTTGTAGTTTTATTTTCTTTTCCTTTCCAGCAAGCAGCTTTGTAGCTTACAAATTGTTTTCTAATCACCTCCTGGTGTGGACAAATCACACAGGTCTGACTCCATGTTTTACATAGTTAGCATATTATATTTGTTCCACTATGGAACTGTACAGTCATAGAATGGCCTGGGTTGAAAAGGATCCCAAAAATCATCCAGTTCCAACCCCCTGCTATGTGCAGGGACGCCATCCACCAGACCAGGCTGCCCAGAGCCACATCCAGCCTGGCCTTGAATGCCTGCAGGGATGGGGCATCCACAGCCTCCTTGGGCAACCTGTTCCAGTGCGTCACCACCCTCTGAGTGAAAAACATCTTCCTAAGATCCAACCTGATCCACAACCCCTACACACCCTCAGAGCCCCCTAGAGCCCCTAGTACTCCTATTGCCCACCACAGCCCCATATGCCCACTAGAGTCCCCCTCAACTCTCTTTACAGGCCCTGCACAGCTCTATATAACAGTCTTATAGAACTACCTCTAGTAGAAGCAATCTCCACACAGAGATCCTTTCCCAGCACACTGCGCCACAGGGGGAGCAAAACGGGGGGGGGCACATACACACACAGCGCCGGGGGGGCCCGTAACCGACCCCCACCCATCCTTTAAAGGGGTGGGGGGTCCGTTTTAATGGGGGGGGGGCCGAGATCACCTTCACCCCCCACCCCCCCATCCCCACCCCATCCTTTAAAAGGGGGGTGTCCATTTTGGTGTTGGGGGGCAGTGACAATCCGCCCCCCCACCCCATCGTTTAAAGGAGGGGGGGTCCGAGACCACCCCCCCCACCCCATCTTTTAAGGGGGGGGGGGTCAGGGGCTCATGGGGGGCAGCACATCGTGCACAACATTGTGGGGGGGGGGGGCTTTAAAAGGGGGGGGTTACAAAAAGCATAGCTCTCAACTATAGATGGGATTGGGGGGGGCTCAATCGATGGGGGGGGGCCCTTCATGCAGGGGGGGCACAGCGTAAGTCAGCGGCTTTGAGGGGGGGTGTTGGGGCTGTTTGGCCTTTGGGGGGGTTATTGTGTGCCCCACCCCCACCACCCCCACACACAATGGGGTGTTAATGTGGGGGGGGGGGGCTTAGATTAGTTGCGTTCCCTATAGCACTGCCCCCCCCGTCACTAACCCCCCCGCTTTATCCTTACGGCTGAGCCCCCCCCCGACAGCGCCCCATTCATCTTGATGGGGGGGGGGGTTTGTCACACGACCCCGGCGCGGCTTACGGCACATCGTCGACCCCACCCCACCCCCCATAACCCCACCCGGGGGGGGAGGGGGCGATGTGGTGAGTGGGGGGGGGTTCCGGAGGTGGGGGTGAGCAAAGCACAATATGGGGGGGGGGGTCCTATAACTGGAGGGCAGCGGCTGCACAAAGAGCCCGCGGGGGTCGGAGAGCAGCACTTTGGCTGAGGGGGGTCCACGGGGTCCGGGGGTAATGCTGCCCCACCCCCTCCCCCACCCCCCACTGCCGACCCCCCCCCCGCGTTGCCCCCCCGCCCCAACGTCAGCTCCTGCGGCAGCTCCTCGTCGCTCTCCTCCTCCTCTTCCTCGTCTGGGGGGTCAATATGTGGGGGGGGGGTCCCATCGGGCAGCGGCAGCTCCGCCGGCTCCGATTGGCTGAGCCGCAGTGCGCGGGAGCGGCTGTTGTGTGCCGGTCGGTGGAGGGGAGGCTCTTCATGGAGCTGCCCCGCAGCCAACAACAGCCTGAATGAGATCCTGGAGTCCCAGACGCTGGAGGATGAGCTGGGAAAGAGCAGAGGCTCCCCACAGAAGGGCAAATCACGTCTGATAACGTGAGTGTGGAGCACAGCCAGCCCCTTCCTCACATGTGTGGGGCTTCCATGTTCCTCTGTGCCCATTGCAATGTGCCACCCCAATCCTGCTGCCCAGCCAGGAGTGGATGGGATGAGCAGGTTGGGATGCACAGAGCAGTGCTCAGACATTGCTGGGACATTTGTGCACTGCTGTTGAGCTTCCCTTTGTGCAGCAGGGGAGAGGATGGAGGTTTACAGGTGGATGGTTGTTATTTCTATGGCATTGCACAGGTGGTAGAACCATGTCCATTCCCAAACTTATTCCAGGGCATGCGGGAATTTGTGCAGTTGTAGTTCCTGAATTGTGCTATTTAAAACCCTCCTGTAAATGGGGATGTTTTGTAATGCCTGCTGGGGCTGCAGGCAGCATTGCCTTCCTCCTTAGGGGGCAGGTTTAATCACAAGCCTCCCTATTTCCTATCACAAACGTCCTACAAACCATGTCTGGGCATTGCTGTCTCGGCCTGGATCTCAGCTCCTGAGACTGTCAGATGTGAAGCAGCAGCAGCTGGGACAGGGCTGGCTCTGTGTGCCCTCTCTGGGTCTGTGGGCACAGAGTGGGGCAGAGGGATGACTGTGAGAGGGAGGAATTGCCCAGCCACAAGAAAGAGGAAATCAGCTGAAAAGGGGAGATTTGAGAAGCACTGAGGCTGTGGCTGCTTTGACAGTAAGAAGAAACCAAGCTGTCACTGTGCAGATGGGAACTCCAGTAGGAGAGCTGTGGTGGCTTTACAGATGGCAGACAGCAGCTGGAGTGTAGAGCCAAGGGTAGGGGGGGGATCTTCCTCTTAGCAATGCCATGCAAAGAATGATGCAGACTCCTGCAGGGTCGGCTTTGCTGTGTGACCCTGGGTGGAAGCAGCTGGAAGGTCTCAGCCCTTCTGCATTATCCCAGGAACTGGGGCAGTGCTCGGTCTCATCCCACCTCTGCTAATAGCAAATGCAGAATCCCTTATCTGAGTGCCCTTTTCTCTCATGTAGAGTCACCAACCCTGGGAAGTTCACAAAAAGTTTGGGTGTTGTGTTGAGGGATGTGATTTAACTGGGAAGTATTGGTGATGGTTGGACTGGATGATCATAAGATCATCCAGATCATAAGATCTGAGATCATAAGATCATAAGATCATCCAGGTCTTTTCCAACCTTGAAAATTCTATGGAGTTGTAGCAGATTGTGGGGGTGTAGGTGTGGTATATATATGTACACAGATGGGAATATCCGTATGGAAAAGATAGATCCATGTGTGTTCTGGGCTGCACTGAAAAAGGGGTGGCCAGCAGGAGAGGGAGGTGATTGTCCACTCCTGCTCAGCTCTTGTGAGGCCATATTTGCAGCACTGTGTCCAGGCCTGGGAAGGATGTGGAGCTGTTGGGGGGGGGTCCAGAGGAGGGCCACTGTGATGATCAGAGGGCTGGAGCAGCTCTCCTATGAGGAAAGGTGGAGGGATCTGGGCTTGTTTAGCCTGGAGAATGGAAGGCTGTGGGGAGACCTCATTGTGGCCTTTGAGTACTTGAAGGGAGCGTATAAACAGGAGGGGGAATGGCTGTTTATGAGGGTGGATAATGATAGGACAAGGGGGAATGGTTTAAAACTGAGACTGGGGAGGTATAGGTTGGATCTTAGGTAGATGTTTTTTGCTCAGAGGGTGGTGACACACTGGAACAGGTTGCCCAAGGAGGCTGTGGATGCCCCATTCAAGGCCTGCAGGCATTCAAGGCCAGGTTGGATGGGCTCTGTCCATGAGCATTGACTGCAGACACTTGGAACTGATCATCACCCTCTGCAGACAGATTTACAGCCCCTGCACAGCTCTATATAACAGTCTTATAGAACTACCTCTAGTAGAAGCAATCTCCACACAGAGATCTTTTCCCAGCGCCCCTTTGTGACATCATAATGCCCCTTTGTGACATCATAACACCCTTTGTGACATCATAATGCACCTTTCTGATGTCATAATGCCCCTTTCTGACGTCATAATGACCCATTGTGATGTCTTAATGCCCCTTTGTGACGTCATAATGCCCTTTCTGATGTCATAATGCCATTTGAGACGTCATAAGGCTCCTTTGTTTTCATAATGCCTCTTTGTGACGTGATAATGCCTCTTTGTGACGTCATAATGCCCTTTGTGACGTCTTAATTCCCCTTTGTGATGTCTTAATGCTCTTTTGTGATGTCACAATACCCCTTTGTGATGTCATAACACCCCTTTGTGACATCATAATGCCCCTTTCAGACGTCATAATGACCCTTTTTGACGTCATAATTCCCCTTTGTGATGTCATAATGCTTCTTTGTGGTGTCATAACGCCCTTTGTGACGTCATAATGCCCTTTGAGACGTCATAATGCTCCTTTGTGATGTCATAATGCTCCTTTGTGATTCATAATGCCCTTTGTGATGTCATAATGCCCTTTCTGACGTCATAATGCCCCTTTGTGGTGTCATAATGCTTCTTTGTGAGGTATCTGTGGTGCCATTGATAATGAAGTGTGATGAACTGGAAGGCTTTCAGTAGAATTGCAGCCCTAACATAAACAATGACTTGAACTCTGGAATTCTGTGTAAAATCATTAGCTAGCTTGTGGTCCGGGTCTTCAAACCAAAGGCTGTGAGGTGCTGCTCTTGTTGACGCAGGCTGTGAAAGATGACTTGAGCTCTAAGAGTAATTTCCCTTCTGCTCTTTATATGAACGTCAAATCCACAATTAGAATATTAAGAAGATAATATAAAATTTTGTGCTGCTGGACTGAGGACTTCCATTAGCTGTTAGCCATAGTTTGGAACTTGCAAAGCAATCATATTGGAGCCTTGCTGGGCAACCTGCTCCAGTGTCTCACCACACCCACAGTAAAGCATTTCTTCCTAATATCCAATCCTAATCTACCTTCTTCCCATGTAAAGCCATTTCCCCTCATTCTGTTGCTACCTGCCCTTATGAAAAGTCCCTCCCCAGCCTTCCCTGTAGGCCCTCTTCAGATACTGGAAGGCCACTCTAAGGTCTCCTTGGAGTCTTCTCCAGGCTGAAGAGCCCCATCTCTCTCAGCCTGTGCACATAGTAGAGGTGCTTTCAGCCCTCTCTGATCACCTTCATGGCCCTCCTCTGGACCTGCCTGAACATCTCCAAGTCCTTCTTGTGTTGAGGGCTCCAGAACTGCGTGCAGTGCTCCAGATGGGGTTTCAATGAGAGGAGTGTGGAGGGGCAGCACCACCTCCCTCGACCTGCTGGTCATGCTTCTGTGCTTTAAGCTTATGCTTTAAGGTCCTATATGCTTTAAGGTTTAGATAGTGCAGTCGCCTCACCTCTTCAGGTTTATCTGTGAAGGTCCCTTCCAAGTGAACCGTGCTGATCCAGACAGTTCGGATTGCTCATTAAAGTGTTTTAGTAAGTTGGGCTGGTCCTACGAAGCAGTATGACTGCAGTAAGCAGTGTACATGGTGCGCTGTGAGTACTGCACACATTCCTCTTGGCAGCTTGTGGAACAGAAACTGTGCATTGTTTGGATTGTGTAAGTATTCCTGTTGGTCTCTTGTGATGCTTACCTTCTTAGAGCACCTTTCCTCGTTTGGCTCTACATATTTTGGTACCTTACTTGTTCTGTTTGGCTTAGCAGGGAAGGTCTTCTTCTGAAGCATCCTCAGTCTTGGTCTGGGCAGCATACTTAGAAATGACATGGACGTTACATGAGTGGGTGGTCAAAGGGGGGAAGAACTCACCTTTCTGATCTGTTTCCTTTTAGAACACAGTCCTGGAGAGGATTTGCTTTCCTTGTTTCCTGGAGACTTGGATTCTTAGATGGTTTTGACTGCAGCTATTTCTGATGTTAATTCCTTTTTCTGTACTTTAGTAGCCAAGTGCAAGTGGAGTGCTTTGGGAATTGTCTGAAGTTGCCAGGTTGCGTGTGATCACATATGTAACGTGGAGTTATGTGTGGTGCCAGTGATAATTAAGTGTGATGAACTTGAAGGCTTTCAGTACAATTTCAGCCCTAATGTAAACAGTGACTTGAACTCTGGAATTCTGTGTAAAATCATTAGCTAGCTTGTGGTCCAGGTCTTGAAACCAAAGGCTATGAGGTGCTGCTCTTGTTGACGCAGGCTGTGAAAGATGACTTGAGCTCTAAGAGTAATTTCCCTTCTGCTCTTTATATGAACGTCATATCAACAATTAGAATATTAAGAACATAATATAAAAGTTGTTGCTGCTGGCCTGTGGACTTCCATTAGCTGTTAGCCATAGTTTGGAACTTGCAAACCAATCTTATTTAGACTTTAGTGGTGAAATCTTCTGATGAAATCTTCCTTCTAATTCTGCAAAAGAATCTCGGTGGAACATTTCTGTCTGAAAAGGCTCTGGCATATGAAGATGTGCCAGACTGCAGCCATGTGCCAGATGCGTTTGGATCCATGGAATTTTCTGATGTAGCTTCAGTGTTTGAAGAATCTCCACTCGATCTAAATACTCAGAAAACAAAGCAGGTGTGTGAAGATGTACAGCTAGTTTCTTACAGAAAAAATACAGCTCTTAATCTAGAAATCTGCTTCTCATTGTATCTAGTGCTTACTCCATATTTAAGTATCTAGTGGACCTTGACCAAAGGAAGATAAAGATAGAGCAAAGAAGTATGTTAAGCATAAATTTTGTTGCCTTCTACCTGTAGGCCATGGTTGGTTTGACGTGATCCCTAACTCCAGTGTTTGGTTTGCACAGAAACAGCAAGCAAGGGAACAAGTAAAGGAGTCAGTGAGGATTTTAAAACACAATGGGAAGCGATAAGGCACAGTTAATAAGATTCTGGAGTTAGGCTGGAGGTAGGCAGAGGTTGAAAGGTACCGAAAGAAATTCAATCTTACTGTGTTGGACAACAAAATCCACTGTGATATTATTCAAATTTTTAACTAAACCAAGTGATAATTCATATTTATGTTTAGATAAGCTGGTGAGGGTTAATCCTCAATGGAGAATTGAGATGAACAAATAAAAAAATGGTGTTTGACAGTCTATAAGAAACGAACTTATTCTAGGAGAGAATCAGAGTTTTCAACTGTTTTGTTCAATAGCCAAATAATGTATGATATTTTTATAAGCATTGTGTCTGACCTTCTCAGCTGTTAGAATTTCTTTGACAGTAACTTCTCCGGCTGTGATCAGAAAACCTTTTGTTCCGTCTCTGGCACCATTCGAGGCATGATACTCAACTGGGTGATATGGAATTCACACTGTCAACTCCAGTGACAAGAAAAGTGGCATCTAAGAAGCGTGCAAACACAGAGAATGTTGATGCAGAGTCAGTGTTAAGAAATGAGCTGCCCTTTGCATTTCCTGCTCCAAAGGCCTTCTTTTCGAAGAGCCAGACAGAGAAGCAAGTAGAAGGCATATCTTTTTAGGCGCCTACTTCCAAAGGTATGTTGTATCTAACAAATGGAAACCTAGAACATGTGTAGCTTAGGAATTTTTTACTTTTAATATGAATGCAGTACTTGTAGGTCCTAAAATTCTGAAAGGTTTCAGTGTGGGGTTTATTTGGTCACAGCACATACAGCTGCCATCCTGTACATCTGACAGTGCACTGCAAGCGGTTTAACCATATATCAGGGCATGGTACACGTCTGTTAATGATAGAAGTTCTCACAGTTTCACAAGGAGCATGCCTTGAGATGCATTCAGATAATGAGATAAGTGCTGTGTTCCTAAAACTAGCATGTGTCTCCACTCTCCATCGAGATTTAGTAGATAATTTCTTTAACAATTATGATGAGAGTTTTGTTTTGTTTTTATTTTTTTCTGGGCTATTATTTTGAGTGAAAGAAAAGGGTATGCTTTTATTTAAGCGAGCTTTTGATTGCATCATGCTTCTAAATTAAATGTAACCTACTGAATTCCTCATGATAGCATACGAGTACTTGCGTGTATCTGTTCTCCCTAATAGAGGGAGAAGAGACTCAGTGAACCTGGACAGTGTTACCCAGGGTTGTGAGAACAGCTAAATGATTGTTGAGAACTGGTCAACTCGTGAGCCTGAGACCTGGGATCCTCCATCCTAGGGTGGAACTTTACTGGAGCACGTGGGTGCCACAGCAAAAAAAGGACTGTGTACAATAGACTGAGAGTTTGCTGAGTTTCTTGGTTTACAGAAAGCACAAATAACTCAGCAGCAAGTGACGTATTTGGGATAGGAGATGACAGCTGGACTTTGAACCTTAAGGACTGCCAAGAAAGAAGCCATCTGCTCAACCCCTGAGCTGCAAACTGCCAAGGAACTCCATACGTTGCCAGGAATGACAGGAGGGTGCCAACCATGGATACACAGCTACGGACTGATGGTAAACTTGAAACAGCTTGAAGTGAGTAAGGGATATCCAGCGTGCACTGGTGCTCAATATTCAAGAAGCCCATCAATCTACACTGGGCCAAAGGATACCAGTTTTAATATCTCATGCAGTGTTTACTGTATTGGAGGCAAAAGGGGGACATTGGCTTTCACCCCACAGAATCACAGAATCACAGAATTACCCGGGTTGGAAGGGACCTCAAGGATCATGTAGTTCCAACCCCCCTGCCTAGCAGGGCCACCAAACATACGCCTTTACTAGATCAGGTTGCCCAGAGCCCCGTCCAACCTGGTCTTGAACACCTCCAAGGACGGGGCATCCACAACCTCACTGGGCAGCCTGTTCCAGGACCTAACCACCCTTCTAGTAAAGAACTTTCCCCTAACATCCAACCTAAATCTTCCCTCCTTCAACTTAAAACCATTTCCCCTAGTCCTGCTATTATCAGCCCTTTCGAAGAGTTTACTCCCCTCCTGGGAGTAAGTTCCCTTCAGGTACTGAAAGGCTGCAATGAGGTCACCCCGCAACCTTCTCTTCTCCAGGCTGAACAAACCCAACTCCCTCAGCCTGTCCTCATAGGGGAGGTGCTCCAGCCCCCTGATCATCTTCCTGTCCCTCCTCTGGACCCTTTCCAAAATCTCCATATCTTTTTTGTACTGAGGGCTCCGCACCTGGACACAGTACTCCAGATGGGGCCTCACAAGAGCAGAGTAGAGAGGGACGATCACCTCCCTATCCCTGCTGACCACCCCTCTCCTGATGGAGCCCAGGATCCCATTTGCTTTCCGGGCTGCCAGAGCGCACTGCTGGCTCATGTTAAGTTTCTCATCTATCAGGACCCCTAGGTCTTTTTCAGCCGAGCTGCTCTCAAGGACAACTCCTCCCAGCCTGTACAGGTGCCTGGGGTTCTTCCGGCCCAAGTGCAAAACCTTGCACTTTGCCGTGTTGAACCTCATTAGGTTCACCCGAGCCCAGCTTTCCAGCCTGTCAAGGTCCCTCTGAATGGCATCTGTTCACCCCAAAGATTCCCGAAATACCAGGCCATCCTGGTAGAGCAGGGTGATATAGAAATAATTGTAACTACTATTGCCAACCCAGTATCTTTCCTTAGCGGAACTCCCCTGGTGGAGAACCAGGATGACATCACTGCTTTGAAACAACTGATGCTGCACATTACATCCAGTCGGTTGGAGCTGAAGGACGAACCCTTAGAAGATGCAGAAGACGCCTGATTTACCAGCAGCTGCAGTTTTGTGAGACAAGGAGGCTTTAAGGCAGGACATGCAGTAACTGCTACTGAGCAGGGAATGGAAGCACAACCATCAGCCATGGGGACTACCCCTCAGAAGGCTGAAATAACTGCCTTGACGAGAGCCTTAATGATATGGACAGATGCTAAATATGTGTTTGGGGTGTCACACGCTCATAGTACCATCTGAAAAGAGCAAGGATTGCTCACACACAAGGAAAAGAGCGTGATGTAAATGTACCTATGTTGTAGGGCACAGTTCTCTATCCAGGCCCAAGTCTGTGTGGGTGTCTCCTCTATCCACAAAGCTGCTCACACTGCAGGAGGCACAGGCTGAGAGGAGAGGCCAGAGCAGCTCTCCCACTGTGACACGGAGCAGCAGGATACAAGTAAAGGAAGGCCCCACAGCTGTACTGGGAAGATTCCACACAGTCATCAATTTTTCATCTGAAAGGTAAAGAGGAATTCCCTTTTCTGCCCCTATCATCATTGGTCGGGTGAGTAGCAATGATGCCCGGTGTGCTTCCATCAATGGAGCAGAATAGGCGGAAGGCTGGGGTGCAGGCTGACCTCTGCTGAGGTGAGTGGGGGCTCAGGGTGTTGCTCAGTGGTAGATTTGTTCACACTGAGTTCTAACAGGAAACTTGCTCAACATCGAAGGCCTTGCAAAAGTCTGGCTGAGTGATGTCAGTTGCTTTTCCTTTCCCTACTGATGCTGTCACTCCACTGTAGAAGGCCACCAAAGCGACCAGGCTGCATGTCTCCGTTTCCGCTGTTTCTCCATTTCCTTCTTGTTGCTCCCTGTAACCAGCAGGTTCAGCCATGCTGCTTTCCTGCCTCCTCTACTGTGTTTCGTGTGGTCGGGATGGAGCTCAGAGCTCCAGCTCTGAGTAAGGTTTTCTGAGAAAGTTACCATCTCTTTTCCATTCCTTTACCCCTAAAAACAGTTTTCCAGTGTCTCTCATGCAAGAATTCTTTGAACAGCCTGCAGCTGACTCTCCTGAAGCTCAGGATCCTGACTTTACTTTTTGCCAGGCCTGCATTCCTTGAGATGAGGAACTCTAGGAGGGCATGGTCACTACAGCCCTGACCACCTCCGGTCTTAACCCCTGCTGTGCACCATGTCCAGTAATGCTTCCCTTCTGCTTGGTGTGCTTAATACTTGACCCACAAAGTTATTGTCAGTGCACTCCAGCAGGCTCTCAGACAGCTTGCAGCAACTGGGATTGGTGCTGGGTGGTTGCTGGGAGGTGTCTCAGCAGAAAAGCTGGGCTGGGGTGGGCGTGCTATGTCAGTCCTCATCGCAGCTGGCAGAGAGAGTTAGAGGAGGGTGATGGGTGCTGCCTGCTCTCAGTGCTACTGCACTGAATTTGGGGCACAGCAGCACACTGGTGAGTGAGCTGGGAGGGAGACGGACTGCTGCTGTGCATGGCTAGGCCAGAGCTGGAGGATTGTCAAACGTGAGTCATGCTGGTGCAGCCATTGCAGCTGCAGCAGGAGTAGAAGACAAAGAGGTTTTGTAGAGGACAGAGGGTGGTGATTCATGGTTTGATGTCCAGGTGGAGGCCGATAACAAGTGGTGTCATCCAGGAGTCTGTCTTGGGACCAGTGCTTTTTTACATGGTTATCAGAGACACCAATGATGCAATGGAGTGCACCCTCTGCTGTTTGCTGAGTGGTGCGGCTGACGCAGTGGAAGGAAGGGATGCCATTCAGAGGGAGCTCAACCGAGAGGTTGGCCTACGTGAATCTAATGAGGTTGAACACAGCAAAGTGCAAGGTTTTGCACTTGGGCTGGAGGAATCCCAGGCATTTCTACAGACTGGGAGGAGCAGTCCTTAAGAGAAGCCCCGCAGAGAAGGACCTGGGGGTCCTGGTGGATGAAAAACAGAACGTGAGCCATCAGCGTGCTCTTGCAGCTCAGAGAGCAAATGGTCCCCTGGGCTCCATCAGAAGAGGGGATGGCCAGCAGGGACAGGGAGGTGATTGATCTTCATGATCCTTGAGGTCCCTTCCAACCCGGGCCATTCTATGATTCTGTGATTACACTCGCTGTCAGAAATAACAGCAGCTGTACAGAAGCTGGATATATTTTGGGACAGTTCTTGTAACCAGCTGATTTTAAGACCTTGCCCGAATTGGGGGTCTAAATTGCATGTTAGGAGAAAGCTGGTAAAGTGGCTATTGCTCATTCTTTTTCATTTGCTGATTCTTTCATTCGGGTTCCTTTTCCAAAGGAGATTCTGGTGATGGAAGCAATTGAAGAAAGAACAAAAGCAGCTCTTGCCAAGAATGCTTGAAGTCCCTGTGGAGAGAAGCAAAGAACTTGGGCTTCCTCTGGGATGCTCCCCACCATGTCTCAGGAAGGAGACAACTGCTGTTCCACTTTCTGCTCTTTGTGTGGAAAGGTACGTCTGGGTTTTCTTCTACCTGTTTTTCTTTTTCTGGCTTTGAAGGAGAAGGGGTGGAGCAAGAGGAGACCCACTGGTCATTTGTTACCTCAAGAACAGGATGGATTCTGCATTCACTGTGAGAAACTTGGGCTAGTAGCATGGGCATGTTTCAGGCTGGACTCTTCTTTTGCTACTTGGTTTCCTTTTGGCTACAGGGAGACAGCTGTCTAAAGGCGTGTTTTCAGACCCACTCTCCAAAACCATGTTTCATTGTTGCAGGTGGTTCAGTGTGCTCTTGCAGGGTAGATGCTGTAGTTTGCTGTAGAATCTAAATGGTTTCTGTTCCTAGGGGAGGACTGAGAGGAGGTAGTGAGAAGAGAATTCAATGCCTTAGGTGTATCTTAGTGAGAAATGTTGGCATGAGGTGCTGAAAGTCTTGAGTTGTCAAAGGCCAGTGATGCTCAGACTCCTTAACCTGCTGGAGCAGGGTGGAAGCAAGGAGTGGGCACTGCCGTCACACAAGCTGCACTTGGTTCTGGTCTGCCAGGTCTGTGCTGGCCTGGATTTCTTCTGAGAAGTTTGTTGGAGCTGCTTGGAGTAGTGAAGGGTGGGGAAGAAGTGCTGCTCCAGAGCTATGAGACGTGCAGCTCCTTCTGAAGTGCTCCTGAGAAGGACGGAGCGCATTTGCTGCAGCTTTCTCTGCAGATGTGCTCCTCACCTTGAAATCCTCCTGGTTTGTCCTCAGCTCCTGACCACGGCCTGTTCTCTGTTTTGCAGGCTGATAACATGCAGAAGCCGCAGCTGGTGCGTGCTATGTCATCTTTAAACGTACCAGCATTTGCGGCAGCCCATGTTATTAAGAGCCACGTCACCCAGGGGCCAGATGAGCTCTCTCTGGAGGTAAGCAGTTCCAGGCATTCCGTGTTGTCGTGCATAGAAGAGGGCAGTCCTTTCTGCTTTGTTTTCCTACCAGATTTGCTGAATCTGGGATTGATGTTTCAATCTCTTTCAGGTCAGAGATCTGGTGAGCATTGTTGATATGAGGACATATCAACAGGCTGAGCCCCTAGTGGAGAGGCAAGCGTGGCTTTGAGGTAGGCACACGTTTTTGACTAGAGAGCACAACTTCAGTAGAGTTGGGAATCTCAGCTTGGAGCTGCTCTGCCTGCAACGGATGGCTGCTGGATGCAAACAGTTGCCCTGTGTCACTGTCAGTGGACCTTCCCTTTGGCTCTGGGCTCGGGCTAATGCTCACCTGTCTTTTTGTTCTAATTACAGGTTGGGCTTTTCCCTGGTGAGTGCATGGAACTCATCAGCGGAAAAGTTCCCGATTCCCTCCTCAATTCATTGCCAAAGCCAGGTGCGTAATTTACATTTGATAACGCGAGTTAGTCAAATAGGGTCAGAATGTTACTTTCAGGGGGTTTGTTTATGCCCAAGTTCAGCAAGCTTAGAAAGAGAACTACAGTAATCTCCTTGGGCACCTCCAGGGATGGGGAAAATCCATTCTTACGTGTCCTTGTTGGGAATGTTCTTCCCGTTGTTACATGCTCTGTCGAATGCATTGCGCTCAGCTTCGTCCAACCGAGCCAGGCCTGAAATGAACTGGTTTCTTTGTTTTGTTGCGCAGAGCCAAAGAAATGGGGCAAGCTCATCAACCGCCTTCGTTCCCTGGTGAAGGCCAGCCCCGGGAGAGCAAAGCAGCCTGAGCCTCCGACATTCTCCGGATCCATGTCCTTGCTTGACATCGTTGAGAGGTATTTAGCCTTCAGGACTTGAGGGCTGAGCTGTAGGAATGGAAGCATCCTCTGCTGTTTGAAACAGAGGGCGTTTCTAAGCTGTGTTTCAGCAGAAAGCAGGCAGTGCCCAGAACAGGCAACTTTTGGCCAGGGCTCGGTGCAGCTCTTCCATCACCCTGCACCACGTCTGACAGCATGCTCTGTTTTCTCTGCAGAATGAGTTCTCCCAGTAAGAGGGCAGAGTCAGCAGCTGGCAGTTGGTGTTCCTGCTTCTGCCTGGGCAAACCATCCCCTGTGGCCAAACACCAACTGCAGAGCAGTGCCAGGGAGCCCTCTGAAGCAGAAGTCTTGGTCCTGGCAGGTAAGGGTGCAAGTCCAGCTTACAAAACACTGCTTGTCAGCAACACAGGTAGAATTCATGCTTTCAGTGGGCTTGTACCTCCTTCTGGCGTTCAAGCCCGTCTTGATCCCTGTCTTTCCCAAATGAGTCTCTTGTCAACACAAGAGCTGGACCTGCACGTGGATCACTTTCAAGACAGTGACACTGTTGCTAGAAGCCTATTTGCTTCTGCCCACCACCACTACATAGCCAAATGTCAAGAATCTCCATGGTTCATCTTATGAACGTTCGACACTAACTGCTGTACATCTGCTCCTTCCTAGGTGACCCGAGCCCTTGTATATCCCCAAGACGCAGGGCATGTTACGATGACGCATCTTCCATCAATGAAGAGTTGTTACTAAGCACAGAATGCTGCAGTTCAGATGAAAGCCTTCCGTATAACATCAGCTATCAAGAGAAGAAGGTCATCATCGTTGAAGCCTTCATTCATCCCATCCCTACTGAAGCTGCTGACCTGAGCCCACCAGACACCTCAGGCACCAGCCTGGACTCAATGTCTCTGCAGTGCAGCCCAGCCCAAGCACAGCCCGAGTGCCCCGACAGCAGCACCACCATGCAGGCTCAGGTCAGCATCACCGAGGAGAAGCTGAGCATCTCGCAGGGGGGCACAGAATCAGGACACGAGTCCCAGGCTCTGGGCAACAGCACGGTCTCTGAGCAGCTCTCATGATTACAAGAGAGGATGAATCCCATCTTTCCTCCAGACCTCACACCCCCTCCTTTCTCCTATTGAATAAAGGCACGCTCATGCTCAATCAACGCCTTGACTGAATTCCGAGTTTTCATTCGCAGAGATTGGGATGAGTGCAAGAAACTGCAAGGCAGCTCAGCTTACAACACTCTGGCTGTGGGGTTTGTGCAGCCGAGCTCTGGGTGTGTTCCCATTTTGCCTGACTTTGCGATGCCTGCAGCGAGAGCTCTGCTGCCGTTGTGTATGGCAGCAAATAGTCTCTAGCATCCTGGATGCTGCTCATGAAAACCCCAAGCTTCCTGGCTGTGGCTGTGATGCTTTTCAGGGCCTTTTGATGCTCTTTGATGCCGTGGCTGCTCCCTAACACCTCTGTCCTCCCGCCGTGTCCATTCCTGGCTCTCACCTGTGAGCTGTCCCTGCAGATCATCTCCAGCCCTGCCATCATCGTGCTGCGGCAGGAGGAACTCGCCCTGACCAACATCAGGCAGTGCTGCCTGCCTCTCTCACTCTCTAGACCAAGTGTAACTATGCTGTCATGGAGACAAATGCTTCTGTCACATCCTCCATCCCTGCAGACATTTACCGGTAGGTGGCTCTTGCAGAAGAAGATTCAAGCAGCAGAACCTTTTGCTCAGCTACAGCACACAAATGCTACAAAAGCAGGAATAACCCGCAAGCTCTGGGTCTGTTTGTCTTGCACAGGCATGCACTAACTGCGTTTGATGGTACCCCCCATCCTTGATTTCCTTCCCTGCTCCTTGTCTGATGGCGCTGCTGAGCCAGGAACAAGCTGCCCAGTGTGGCAGAGCATGGTGCAGGGCTGTGCTGGGACCTCCTCCCCTTCATCTGCTGCAGATCAGTGCCACACACGTGCCATCGAGATGCTCTGGCACGGGATGTGCCTCCAACCCAAAGCTCCTTCCCACCTCCCAAGGAAAAGCAAAGCAACCCAAGCATCTCCAGCAAAGCTGCCCAGCAGACAGCAGGGAATGCAAACAGCTTCTGGCTGCTCCCCTACACTCCTGTCCTAAGTAATAGACCCCATGAGGACTGGCTGGGAAATCAGTGCATGACACATGTGAGTGTGCACAGGATTGTGCAAAGCAGTGGGGTTCCATGAGTTTGTGTGTGTGTGTATCTCTGCTGTTATGAAAGCATGGGAAGACTGCCTTACTGAGTCCCAGATAATTACTTATCCTCAAATGATTTTTCCTGGCCAAAGTTAGAGCCTCTCACAGGTAATCGAGACCAACAGGCTGTTGTTGCACAATCAACAGACACAATCTAGATGAATAGCTGAGGAAAATAAAGCATCATGCCAAGGGTACTAGATAAGTGAGCAGCTTGAGATCTGCACATTTATGTGATACTCATGGTCTTAGACAATATTTGCTTAGTGAGGTCACATAGAATGAAAGTAAAATAGAAGAAGTGCAATTGGTCTCAGTTCACAGCTGGCTGGTTCGTCTCAGGCTAATCCTGAACTGCCTCAAGCGACTGCTTTGGTGCTCTACAGAACAGCAACTTCAGAGATCTCTTTCTATTACTAAGTGTTTGAAAGAGCAATTTGCTCTGTTAATTATCCATCATTTCTGTGCAGTCTGTTTTGTCAGACTTGTCTTTAGCTTCCAAGTTGTATGTGAAGAATTGTTTCCGTTGTAATGCACAATGTACTAAAAATTGAGAGATGAAAATGTGAAGAGTTTTTCCAGCTTTGATTTCATGTCTGGAATTTTGGAACCCACTACTTGCAGTTGTTAATCTGTCCAAACTGGTCTGGTTTGGGATGCCCTCATCCTTCTTGAATCGCTGTTAAAGGCGGAGCAATTCCTACAAGTGCCATGGCCCCACTGTTGTTCTAATTCTTGTTTCTTTGTTTTCCACACACTGCTTTTCAAGCCTCCTTTTTCTTTACAGTCAAAGTGAGAACTGCACTGTGAGGTGTCTGAACCTTGTTGTGCCTCTACATAAATAGAACAGCAGCAAAGCCTGACAGGTGACTGTGCTGACAGCTCTCGTAGCCAGTAACATGTAACTGTGCTAAATCCCTTGTGACGGCTTTGATTTCATTTTTGCCAGTGAAATCCTTGTAAAAGGAACTGCAGCAGTGTGATGAGCTAAGGTGAAGATGCTGGTTTTAGTAGTGCTCTAAGCTGAGTGGAAGGGCAATTGAATGAGGGTTATATGCTTTCTCTGGGACGATAAGGTTTTATTTCCTGAGGGAAAGAGCCAGCTTTTCATGGGCTATATGTGGGCTTTGGCAAGGGCAGACAATCCAGTCTGTCAGGAAGCCATTTGAGGTGCTTCAGGTTTGTAAGCTTGTCTTTTTGTTTTTCAGGCGGATATTTGGAGCATGGGTGTAGTGCTGTATGCTCTGCTGTGTGGGTTTTCCCTTTGGATGATGACAATATGATGGCACTCTACAGGAGGATACCAGTGGGTATCAGTGGTGCTAGAATACACTGAGAAGGGAAATAGCTGAGCTTGACAAGAGGCCTTGCTTTTCGGATGGCAGAACATGCTGAGCTGTGGGTAGAAAGGCCTGTCTGCTGAATATTGTCCCTGTTTTTGCTGCTTTGTCTACCAGTATTTTGTGGATTTGGTTCTACACTTGGTTGGCCTATGTGGCACTGTAGCCTAATTCTGTACCATGATAGCATACAGAATTTAAGGAGAAGTATTTTCCTGCCAATGGGCTGGATTTTTTGTATCTGGTTCTTCAACTGGCTGCTCCCTATACTATCTGTAGTAAAAAATACAGACACATCATTTGATTTCCCTGAAATGAATGTTCCTAAATGCCAGCTCTTCTCATGTCTACAAAGATCAAAGTTCTGCATTTGCTATTAGAATTTCCTCTTCCAGAATCAGGAGGTAATGTAGGACCCCACAGATTGCCTTCAGAATCCAACAGTTAGTTCTGTTTCCTTTCGGAGTGCATAACAACCTGAGCACATGAATTGAATGGCATGGCTTTTTAGTCTGGTACAAACTCTGCTGTACACTGAAACTTGGTCCATTTGTAAGCAGGACTTTTTCCATCTCTGCAGGACAGCAGAAAACCCTTTGTGCTAATCATGATGCCAAGAAGCAGAATGCGGCAGATGATCCAACTGCTTCAGGTGTTCATTTCCTTAAAACTGAGAATAGATTTGGACTGAGAGTTTGTAAGCAGAACAGAGCTCTTAAAGCTGTCAGAGATTATTTCTGCACTGTTCAATTCTATCTGCACAACATACACAGGATCTCAGAACTGCGTTGCTTGAATTGGTGGAACTTGTTGAAGTGAACTGGGATGAGCAAGTTTTAGAACTTAGTCAGAGTGCTGTAAAAAATGGATAATCTCATGAGTATTAAGGTACAGGCTTGCTATTTCTGCACTGAATTTGTTTTTATTTTACATGGCTGTGATCTGAAAGTTGCTTGCACCTAGGCACTGTTGTGTAACTGAATTTCACACGATAGGTCCTGAAATATCCTGGAATCAAAAACTCTGACTTGTTTTAAGTCTGCTGCTTGAGTCTAATCAGGGTCATAGTGTCTGTGTGCAGTGTTTCTTTCCCTGTAATGCTCCACATCATTTCATTTTGGGAATATTGAAGGAAATGGACTATGTGCCATAACTGTTGTTAGAACAAAGTATGTCTGGTGTGATCTTATGCATAGGTTCTGTAACTGCTCTTCACAGCTCAGGTGTTTGACCTTCCTTTTGGTGAAGTGATGAAATACTGCTGGTTTCTATTTGTGCTTCTAGGCACCTTGAAGCTCTTAGGAATAGAACAATTGTCTCCAGTTCTTTTCAATGATATCAGTAACAGCTCGAGTGTTGCTGCCCACTAGGTAGACCCAAAGAAGCAGATTACAGTGAAACAACACACGAGCTGGACCTGAATGAGGATCACTTTCAAGACAGTGGCTATGCTGCTTCAAGCCTACTTGCTTCTTCCTGCCGCCACTCTATTACCAAGTATCAACAACCTTTCATGATTCAACTTGCAAATGTTTGAAACTAACCCTTGTGTTTCTATGCCTTCCTAGGTGATTCGAGCCCTTGTCAACCCCAAAGATCCAAACCAAGCAGTGTCTTTCCATCAATGGAGAGTTCTTATTAAGCATGAATCGCTGCAATTCGGATGACAGCCTTCCACATGGTAACAGTGATGGACACAAGGGGCTCATCCACGTTCATGCTCTCATATCTCCTGGCTCTGCTGAAGCTCGTGACCTGAGCCTGCCAGACACAGCAGTCACCTGCCTGGATTGTGACCCAGCGCCTTTGCAGTGCTGCCCATCCCAAGCACAGCCCGAGTGTCCCAGCAGCAGCACCACCATGCAGGAGCAGGGCAGCATCAGTGAGGTGAAGCTGAGCATCTTAGATGGGGACTTAGAGTCAGGCTGCCAGTCCCAGGCACCAGGCAGCAGCACCAGCTCTGAGCCACTCTCATCTTGACAAGAGGAGTCCCATCTTCACCCTTGACCTCTCAAGCCCTCCTGTCTTTTATTGAATAAAGTCACTCTCATGCTCAGTCATCGCCTCGACTGCATTCTGAGTCTTCAATCACAGGGATTGGGATGAATGCAACAAACAGCAAGGCAGCTCAGCTTGCAATGCTATGGCTGTGGGGTTCGTGCAGGCAGAGCTCTGGGTTCCCATTTTGCCTGGCTTTGGGATGTCTGCAGCAAGATCTCTACCATTTTGTATGGGAGCAAATAATCTCTAGCATCCAGGTTGCTGCTCATGATATATCCCAGTCTTCCTGGCTGTCACTTTGTGATACTTTTCAAAGCCTTCTGATACTCTTTGATGCCTTGGCTGCTCCCTAACACCTCTGTCCTCCTGCCATGTTGACTCACGTCTCCCACTTTTAAGCTGGCTTTGCAGATCATCTCCAGCCCTGTCATCATCACGCTGCAGCAGGAGGTGCTCACCTGGCCCAATGTCTGGCAGTACTGCTTGTTCTGCAGATGAGCAGCTGCCTCCTCATCTCTTCAGCTACAGTAGTTTTTCTCAGGGCAGTTAGATGCAGTCATGCTCCTCTGGATTTGGTGTGTTAAATCCATGCTGCATGGCAGCAGTCAGTGCAATACAAAGGTGTTCTGTGTGCCATAGCATTTCTCCAGGGGCTGCCAAAGGTAGAAGCACAACACAGCACCATCCTTCTGACAGTAATGTCTGTGAGTGTTAGACATGTGAGCACTGCATCATCCCCAGCGTGTCAGTGCTTTTCCACACCAACCTGACTCTCACACTCTGCACTGAATGTAACTCTGCTCTTGTGGAGACAAATGCTTTCTGTCACATCCTCCATCCCTGCAACCATTTGCCGGTAGGCAGCTCTTGCAGAAGAATCAAGCAGCAGAACCTTGTGCTCACCCTACAGCATGCAAATGCTATGAAAGCAGAAATAACCTGGCATGCTCTGGGTCTGCAAGGCTGCACAGATGGGAGAGGTAGATTGTGTTTTTGCAGTGGAAGTTTCCAGTATTTTCAGTACATAGTGTAGGCCCTAACTGAATGTATAACCCTCTTGTAAAACAGCTGTATAAGTAGTTTTTCCACCAAGAAAGTTGCTGAACAGAATTAAGTTCAGACTGGGGGCATTCTGACATGGGGAGAATTGAGACAAGCACAAGATAAATACAGGGTGGGTAGAGCCCAGCACAGGACAGAATGAATGTACTGACTTTTGGAAACATTGCCCTTCTCTGTCCGCAGAAAAGTACAAGGCAGACCTAAAAACAAGAGGTTGGTAATTGACCTTCTATGGAAATGAATCCTAGCCACAGTCTCGAGGAGTCTGTGAGCCTGAGATGCTCAACCAATGAGAGCCATGAGAGCATCACCTGCAGTGGGTTTAGGGCACAGAACAGAATTGATTTCACTGACTGGTGTGCAGTTTCTCCCTTGCCAATAGGGGATGTGCGCGCAGTATTGCAATAATGAATAAGCACTGCTGCTATCGCTGCCATCTTTGCCTAACTAGAAATCTTTGACTTTGAGAGTTTCTCACACAAGGGGAGAGGGTAAGAAAGTAAAGAGGCACAGAAAACTAAGGGAAACTGCTCTTCTTTATCTTATCTATAAAAATTGATACGATGCTGTTGTGCATTTTTTTAAATTTTATTTTTAATTTTTTGCTAATGTCAGTTAGATTGTTTTAAAATATCCACACACCAAAATCTGACTACCAAGCAAATGTAATGAAAATGAAATGAAGGTGAGTTAGTGGAAAGCACAAGGCCATATTATATTAGGCTCCAGCAAATTTACAGGCAGTCACTGCACGAAGAGGTAGATCTGAGTTGCACATTATATGATTCCCACAAAGATTAAGGAAATCTGAAGCTTTCAATATATTTTTTTAATTCTTTTTTCATTTCATTTTTAAACACCTGACCCAGACCCCAACCCTCACAGGAGCTGTAAAGATAACAGCATTAACCAGCAATGTAACTCTAATCCTAACCCTTACCCTGATTCTAAAATCGTCCCTAACTCCAAATGCAACAACAAAAATGATGCTAGAAGTTTGTAGCAAAAGGAACCTTAACCCTGATCATAATCCAAAAAAAAAATCATTATGGTAACAGTAATCTTTACCTTAAGAGTAATATTAATCAGAGCCCAGATGATGCCTGCATCCAATCAGAAGCATGCTTTGCATTATTTAAGAGTTGTATTTTTTCCAATGAACTCTCTCTATTATCACGTTTATAAAGTAACAGAGTCTGTTCTTTTTCTCCTGACACTGTGCCTTACTCCTGACATCCCCTGGAAATGACCCAGATAGGGCACCATCAAAGTAATGCTAATAGTAATGTCAATCCTAAGGGTATCTCTAGCCTCAGTGTTAATGGGACGCTAACAACAATCCCAACAGCCTTAAACATTCTGGTGGTGTGAAAGAGGTGCTGCCTTGCACATGCTGGGCAGTCCCATTGCCTGTTAAATGCAGGCGGCAGCGTAGAAACATGATGCCCGTGGTCAGAATGCCCTGTGGCAGATCCTGGCACCGGAGAACTGACCGGAGAACCATGAGAGAACTGACAACAAATCACGCGACATCAGAACCGACCCAGTGGTTATTTACAAGCCTTGGGAGACCCAGACAGGATCTCAGAGTGGTGAATGTAGGTACAGAAGTTGTTACTACTCTGTTTTCTTCTAAAAGAAGTGTTTTTTTTTCATCTCAGAAGTTGGGGGGGGGGAGGGGGGGGCGGGAAAGGGATATCAATTTAATTACTCATTAATTTATTGACAGACATTCACGTTTGCTACGTTTGGAGAAGTTTTTATTTGTTTGCTGTGGTTTGATTTTTTTTTTTTCTTTTTTTTTTCCCCCTTCCCTCCTCTTCCATCTTTGTGTTCTTCCCCTATAATCAAAAGAACGGATCCCCAGGGTTTGTCCCGCAGACGTTCTTTCCGTGGTCTCTGCTGCCACCTGCTGGCCAATACACGGAACTGCCACTGTTGGGCGTTTGGTGCCGCAGGAAGCACAACGCAGATCTGAGTTCTGACCGGTCTACGCAGCAAATCCGCCAATCTTTATTGCGATAAGCCCTCCAGACAAGAGCATAAAGTCTTTGCCTGAGGGCAGGGTTAGTAGTAATGGATGTCAGTTTTGAAATTTCCAGTCCATTCACCATAGCACTTTCTGCCTCCATGTCCCATAACCAAAGCAGCTATGCTGGCATGCTCTCTTGGTTTCTGTCTAAACCACTGTACTATATCCATCAGTTCAGCTGCTGTATTATGGGCAGCAGGGTTTGGGGGGTGGACACTGGTCAGGGCACTCCCACCAGCCTATCCTGCATTTTTTTTTTTTTTTTTTTTTCATTTTTGGGTTACAATCAGTCAGATCTCAAATAGATCTAGTCCAAATGGAACCTCAAAATCTGACCTTTTAGTGCCTTCATTTACAGAGTCCATTTTATACAGATTCCCTTGTACAGGGCCCCCATGGTCCTCCAGACAGTTGTTACTGATCTTCCATAGGAGAATGATTGAATTAGGTTTTTTCCCATCAAAACTGCCACCTGTCTTTCCAATTTTTCAACACTATCATTCAATAGCTGATTTGCATCAGCCTGAGCCTCTTCAGTTATGTTCAGACAGTTCAAGGCCATTAAAAGTGGCCATGCCACCATGAACACAGCTAACTGTCATTCTCAAGTTGTAAGTATGTCTTTGCTAAGACCATGGAAATACTCAGTCAGGTGGGCCAGGGACTCATGGACCCTCCCTCCATCCCACACAGGGCCCCATTTTTCAGTGACAGAAGCAGTGCTGCATTTTGAGGATCCTAGGAATCCCAGGACATGCCCTGACAAAAGGTCATTCAAAGGGGTAGTCTTTCCCCATCCAAACAACTCCATGATATTCACAGAATCACAGAATTGTAGGGGTTGGAAGGGACCTCCAGAGACCACTGAGTCCAGTCCCCCTGCCAAAGCAGGTTCCCTACACCACAAAAGAGGTACGAAGAGGTAGATCTGAGTTGCACATTATATGATTCCCACAAAGATTAAGGAAATCTGAAGCTTTCAATATATTTTTTTAATTCTTTTTTCATTTCATTTTTTAAACACCTGACCCAGACCCCAACCCTCACAGGAGCTGTAAAGATAACAGCATTAACCTGCAATGTAACTCTAATCCTAACCCTTACCCTGATTCTACAGGGGACTGTCTGAAACGGACATCAATTCAATTACTCATTTATTTATTGACAGACATTCAAGTTTGCTACGTTTGGAGAAGTTTTTATTTGTTTGCTGTGGTTTGGTTTTTTCTTTTTTTCTTTTTTTTTTCCCCCTTCCCTCCTCTTCCATCTTTGTGTTCTTCCCCTATAATCAAAAGAGAACGGATCCCCAGGGTCTGTCCCGCAGACGTTCTTTCCGTGGTCTCTGCTGCCACCTGCTGGCCAATACACGGAACTGCCACTGTTGGGCGTTTGGTGCCACAGGAAGCACAACGCAGATCTGAGTTCTGACCGGTCTACGCAGCAAATCCGCCAATCTTTATTGTGATAAGCCCTCCACATGGCATTGCGCATGCACTCGAACACGCAACAGGCATAGATTTCTCTTAACTCCTTGAGGAGCAGGCAAGCAGAACAACTGAGCGCACCACTGCTTGTGATTGGGCCACCCCCATCATAGAGATGTGTGTTAGATCTTTTACCCACCCCTGGACTGGCCTTGTTGTTTAACGATAACCTCTGAAATCTGAGCTACTGGTTCTACCACCTGTAGTGTAGAATAGGTAGCCAATAAATGCTTTTCAACTGTGATGTATCTTTATTCTGCTCCATGCCAAACCTGTGGCCAAAACCTCATAGGGGTTCACAAAGAACTCTGGCTCTGCCAGAGCCCCCATCCAGACCCTTCTTGAGTTACATTCACATCTAGTTTGGCTGAAAAGGTTGGACTATAAATACTCAGTGCTTGGGCCTGTTTAACAGATATTTTTTCCTGATTATGCTGTCCATCGATCTTTTTAAACTGAACTCCTGCTCTAATCTGGTCTTTAAACATTTGTTGTCTCAAGACCCTAATGGGTCCAGACTGGATTACCTTAGGGGCTGGACGCCTAAGTCATGGCAGCAGATGGTTCTCTGCCTTTCTCAGACCTTTCCACCACCATTCAGAGCCTGCATCTGGCCGTAGGCACTCTTGTCTCCCCATCAATTGGGCAGCCTGTTGTATTACAGCACCTGAGGGCCACTGGGGGGTTCAGTATGGATAACATAGACCCATACTGATGTAAAGGTGATGGCTGTAGGATGAGATCCCTCGTTCCTGATGAAAAATTTATTGACTGGGCTCTCAAAATCATCTTCATAGATTGCCTCTTTCATGCCTAATTCTCTAATATAATTTTGTTAGTCCTCCATAGAGCACCACAGGCTGATATTTAATGGTATGTCATTCTTATTTGGCCATGTTATATGACACACAGCCATAAATCATTCACTGATCAAATGGCTATCCTCATTATGTTGGACAGAGCATACAGTCTTTGCCTGAGGGCAGGGTGAGTAGTAATGGATGTCAGTTTTGAAATTTCCAGTCCATTCACCACAGCGCTTTCTGCCTCCATGTCCCATAACCAGAGCAGCTATGCTGGCATGCTCTCTTGGTTTCTGTCTAAACCACTGTACTATATCCATCAGTTCAGCTGCTGTATTATGGGCAGCAGGGTTTGGGGGGTTGGACACTGGTCAGGGCACTCCCACCAGCCTATCCTGCATTTTTTTTTTTTTTTTTTCATTTTTGGGTTACAATCAGTCAGATCTCAAATAGATCTAGTCCAAATGGAACCTCAAAATCTGACCTTTTAGTGCCTTCATTTACAGAGTCCATTTTATACAGATTCCCTTGTACAGGGCCCCCATGGTCTTCCAGAGAGATGTTCCTGATCTTCCATAGGAGAATGATTGAATTAGGTTTTTTCCCCATCAAAACTGCCACCTGTCTTTCCAATTTTTCAACACTATCATTCAATAGCTGATTTGCATCAGCCTGAGCCTCTTCAGTTATGTTCAGACAGTTCAAGGCCATGCCACCATGAACACAGCTAACTGTCATTCTCAAGTTGTAAGTATGTCTTTGCTAAGACCATGGAAATACTCAGTCAGGTGGGCCAGGGACTCATGGACCCTCCCTCCGTCCCACACAGGGCCCCATTTTTCAGTGACAGAAGCAGTGCTGCATTTTGAGGATCCTAGGAATCCCAGGACATGCCCTGACAAAAGGTCATTCAAAGGGGTAGTCTTTCCCCATCCAAACAACTCCATGATATTCACAGAATCACAGAATTGTAGGGGTTGGAAGGGACCTCCAGAGACCACTGAGTCCAGTCCCCCTGCCAAAGCAGGTTCCCTACACCACGTTGCACAGCTCAGCATCCAGGCAGGTCTTGAATATCTCCAGAGAAGGAGATTCCACAACCACCCTAGGCAGCCTGTTCCAGTGCTCTGTCACTCTCACCATAAAGAAGTTATTGCACACATTAGTGCAGAATTTCCTATGGTGCAGTTTCTGTCTGTTTCCCCTTGTCCCTCCTCCACACACTGCTGAAAAGAGTCTGGCCTCACCTCTTTGCCCCCCACACCTCAAATATTTATAGACCTGGATCAGGTCCCCTCTCAGCCTTCTTTTCTCAAGGCTAAACAGACCCAGTTCCCTAAGTCTCTCCTCATAGGGGAGATGCTCCAGGCCCTTCACCATCTTTGTGGTCCTCCACTGGACTCTTTCCAAGAGATCCCTGTCTTTTTTGTACTGGGGAGCCCAGAACTGGACACAATATTCCAGATGAGGCCTCACCAGGGCAGAGTAGAGGGGGAGGATCACCTCCTTCGACCTGCTGGACACGCTCTTTTTAATGCACCCCAGGATGCCATTGGCTTTTTTGGCTACAAGGGCACACTGCTGGCTCATGGTCAATCTGTCGTCCACCAGGACGCCCAGATCGCTCTTAGCAGAGCTCCTCTCCAGCAGCTCTTCCCCCAGCCTGTACTGGTGCATGCAATTATTTCTACCCAGGTGCAAGACTCTACACTTGCTTTTGTTAAACCTCATCCGGTTTCTTACTGCCCAGCTCTCCAGCCTGTCCAGGTCTCGCTGAATGGCAGCACAGCCTTCAGGCGTGTCAGCCAATCCTCCCAACTTCGTGTCATCAGCAAACTTGCTGAGGGTGGTCACTATCCCCTCATCAAGGTCGTTGATGAAGATGTTGAACAAGACCGGACCCAGCACAAACCCCTGGGGGACGCCGCTAGTTACAGCCCTGCAGCCAGACACTGCACCGCCAACGACAACCCTCTGCACTCTGCCAGTCAGCCAGTTCTCGACCCACTTCACTGTCCAATCACCTATCCCATACTTCCTCAGCTTTGGTATAAGTATGTCATGGGAGACTGTATCAGTTATAGAGGTTATAGAGTTCAATTCCTGTAGTCAATTTGGCGGCCCAGGTGGGACCAGCTCTGTTCGCTGCAGGACCAGCTGAGAGGGAGACACTTTTGGCGCACCCTGAGATTTCTCTGAAGGACTCCCTTCCTCACCTGATCACTGCAGGGACAGACAAGGACCACCCATAGGTGGACCAGGTATGTGTATGGTAAGTGGAGCCCATATGTCTTGAGGAGACATCCTACACAGTTTACAGCCATACGTGCTGCTCCCAGGGAGGTGAGCTCATGGCTTTGGTTGCCAGCTGGGTAGGAAGACTCCTTGGGTGAGTTCCTATGAAAGGGAACTGTATGTCATATGAATGGAAACAAGAACAAATACTCTCTCCCAGGTAGTTGACAATAGGAGGGACCTAGGTTGGTCTCTCCTACGGGTATGGGATATAGTGGATAGCCTGTCAAATGGTAGCCTGGGTTCTCCAAGTTGTAATCACGGGGGTTATAGGTTGTATGTTCAATATTATCATCTGCTTTAAGTGTTTGGTACCGTGTGTCAAGCCGACTCTGGGAAAAACATTAAGGTTTGCAACTGGTCGACCAGAGTATGAGTGTTATTAAGATTCAAGCTAGAAAACGTTGTCAGCATTGTGTAGTATGAATAAACCATGGTTTTTGATCTAAATGTCAGAGTGAGTGTGGTGTGAGTGAGACACAGAACAGCTGCAGGGTGAGTGCCGAGTCCCGATCCATGTTTCCTTCCTCCTGTGAGGGAAATGGCCAGACACGGACAAAGTGAAAGACTGTGTTGTCTGTCCACTCATATGTACTTTCTGCTTGTATGTAAGAAGACGGGAGTTTGTACTCTGTAGATTAGTAAGATTGTCCGGAGGAGAGGTGTACATTCCACCCGACCAATGAGTGTCAACCCATTTATGTAATACTATGTACTGCTTGCGAGGAAGTGTGTGAGGGAGGTGGTTCAATCAGTGCTGGTTCTGTGGCACAGTGTTTATAACTGAAGAATACAGACTGTATTAAGGGAGTTTATGTGAACTGAAGAACTGTACGTTTTGACAAACTGTTTTGATGGTATAAGAAAGTGTAATTGTTAATGATATATGAAAGTGTAGTTGAGGGAATGTGGAAGTGTATCTGAGCATAGAAATAGAGGAAGCATTTACAGAGGAAAAAGGATTAAAGTGAGTTTACCTGCATTGACATGAGAGCAACACCCTGCCAGACCGCTGCCCTGTGAGCTGAGCAGAGCAGAGCAGAGACACAGTCCCCATGTATCAGGTAGTGTTATTCTGCTTACCAAAAGAATGAGTTCACTACAGAAGAGGCAAATCTTCCCCTCTGCTCCATCTGTGGCATACTCTGGAGTTCAAGGCATTGCAAAGCTATGGCACATCTACTTTCTTTCAATGATGAAAACTTAGTGTGCTCTGGGCTCTCATTTCAATTGCATCTAAAGAAGTCTAGGGTCATGCCAGCTGACAGGAAGCTGGCAAATGTTGTCTCATTGTAAGGAAGAGCAAGAAAGATGACATGGGCAATTATGGACCTGTCAGTCCAGAGCCTGGTAAAATTATGGAGAAAATGATGGTGGGAGTTATGGAAAAACAGCTGAAGGACAATTCTGTCATTGGTCGCAGCCAACACAAGTTTGTGAGGCAAAGGTCCTGTTTAATTTAAGCTCATTTTGTGACACAGTTATCCGTTTAGTTGACCAAGGGAAGCCAGTTGATGTAATCCTTGAGGATTTCAGTGGAGATTTTGATACTGTTTCTCACAACAACCTTCTGGACAGAATGTTCTGCATATGGCTAGACAGAAACACAATGTGGTGGGTGAGCAGTTGGCCAGTAGGTCAGTCCCAAAGGATTATAGTCAGTTTTTTCCATCAGGCTGGTAGATGGTCACTGTCGGGGTCCCCAGGGTTCCATTTTGGGGCCACTTTCCTTTCATGTTTATGCAGATGACTTGAATGCAGGACTAGAAGACGTTCTGAGCAAGTTTGCTGATGAGACCAGATGAGGAGGTGCTGTTGCCTCCACTGAGGGTGGAGAGGACTTGCAGAGAGATGTGGACAAGTCAGAGAAGTGGGTACCAGTTGGTACTAAGCACCAAGTGCATAACGTATAACAAGAACAAGTGCCTGATTGTGCACCGCAGAACATAAAGGACTTCAAACTCTGGGAGAATGTGCAAACGAGGGCACTGAAACCGAGAGATCTGAAGTTCAGAGTTTCACAAGGATTGGCTGCTTGTTCAGACTGGGCCCTTCTCACATCCCTGCTCACATCCTGCAATGAAACATAGGTCTCATATGGGACATGAACCTCACAGCGTCCTTGCACCACATGTAGAGCCTGGGATCTTCTGTCCCCATGTCTTTCATTTAACATCATACAAAATTCCAACACATTGCCCCAGGAAATGCCCAGAGCCAACATGACATACAGGACCTCTCTACCACTGGTCTTGCAATCAGGGCTTGACCTGTCTGCTTTGTAAGGCAAAGGAGAGGTTTCTTAGCATGCCAGTGCCTTTGCCTGCCTGTAGTCATGGCTTCCAGTTATCTTCTCTAACAAGTCCCTTGGGAAGCTTACTTGGTAATGTTCCTCAGCGGGCCCATTAATACTCCAAGAAACTTCACTGTTACTTCTGACTTTGTCTTGTTGAGCACTTTGTGCAAACTTCTCTCTGCACTAGAGGCTGATGAACTCAGCATCAAATGCACCCTGGGACCATTATAACCTAAAGAATCTCCTGTGCCTTATGCCATCTTGTTATCTTCTTCAGGTTATCAGAACTTGTTCAGCAAAAAGGAGGGATATCTGGAGAGAGCTTAAAGAATCCAGTATAAATTTATTGTCTATTTATTTATAGTTGGGTTTAAAGAAGACATTAAAGCAGCACTGTGCAACTGATACCAATCCAGGATGTCCCAATGAGTTCTGTACTGTTACTGTGTTGACAAAGGTCCTTCTCAACCTCCCCACCCAATTTCTGCTCACAATGGACCTATGGGACTTGCATCACTTTTCTTCACATCACTCTTCTCCTCTGCATTCATCCGCTCAGTGTTAAAACTGCTTTGCACCAACTCCCACTGGCTTTCCTCAGAGAACCAGCTACACATGGAAAAGGAAAGATTTCTCTTTTTTATCTGGCCAGCAAATGGAAAGAAAGGTGATGCAATTGAATGAACAGTAAAACACAGTGATCAACTGCATGCCATGTTCAAGCTGCATCTATTGAAGTTTGTCTTTCATATGGAATACTTTTAAAAGAAATGATTTATTCTGAGGTAGGATAGGATAGATTGAATCACAGTGAAGTAGTTGACAACAGAGGCCATCAGACTCTGGTAGATAGAGCAAATTCCAGTAATCTCCCTGGGATAGATCAGCCAGGTAGTTGAGAGGTATCAACTTAAAACTGATCAGGACTTGTGAGTATTTCACACATTGAGACGGGTTAACACATTCTCACTGATTCTCAGACTTTGGGGAGATGGAACAAATTCCAGTAATCCCCCTGAAAGTCAGAAATCAGACAGATAATTGGGAGGTATCTGACTGAACAAAGAGCAAGGGATGGAGAAATCTGGAGGGCAGTGGGAGTAGTTTGTGCCCAAATGGCCTGCTGAAAACATGCCCTTAACCATGGCCATTTCTTTAGGAGAGCTGAAAAAACTTGGAGGATGAGACACATCAAATTGGCAGCAGGGAAGAGTAGTGCTGGGCACCGGGTATAGTCACAGGGCATTGGCACTGGCACCACTGTCTGTGTCTCTGAATCTGAAGACATTTGTGTCCAGCGAACACAGTTCTGGAAAACATTGTAGTTTCAGTAAAAGAAAAAAAAAGACATCAAATCACCTCAAAGATTCATATTTACAACTTAAAATGGAACAAGACTCATGAGAATTTTTCATGTTGAGAAGGGTTAACACAATTTCAATGATTTCCATCTTTGTCTTCAATTATTTGTTTCAGTTTTATTGACATTTATGATCAACTATTAAGCTTACAGCCTCAAAATAAATAAAAAGAGATACATTTGCATCTTGCACGTGGCCTGATGCCCCTTTCACCTTCGCAGTTCCCACAAGTCCTTCCATGCCGGAGAGTATGAGATCCAGCAGAGCACCTCTCCTCTTTGGTTCCTCCACTGCTTGGTCAAGAAGCTGCCATCTGTGCTCTCCAGGGATCTGCTGGATGCCACATGCCCTGCTGTGCTGTCCCTGCTGCAGATAATGGAGTGACAAAGGCCACCAAATGGGACAAGGGACAGACAACATCAGATTCCCATCTGTCTGCAGAGGGCACCTTCCATTTACTCTCCCTGATCAGGAAGACAGGAAAAGACACTGATGGTCTCCTCTGTTTGCCATTTCCATTAGCTCTGACCTGTCTGCTCTTCCATCCCCAGGCAGAGCTCAGTGCACTCTCACAGAGGGCATTCACCCTTCTTTATCTCCTCGCCCATCCATCCTAAAGACTCGGTATCCCCCTTGTGCTACAGTGCAGTTGTGGAAGCCATTAAACTGTGTCCCCATGGTCCAAACAGGAGCTCAGGCCTGCAGCTCTATCAAGATTTCTAGCTTCTTGTGTGTTGGTGTTTGCATTAGTGCAAAACCACAGAAGTAAACATCCTAATTGGAAAGCATCACTGGACATAGCCTGACTGGATAGCTAATCTATGGTATCAGTGTGCAGAAGGTGGCACACAAACATTAGACTGATCATGGGCCTTGGAGTTGACACAGCAACATGGTCACACCATGGGCATGGCTTTCCTGAAGGCCCTGTGCTGCTCTTGCAGCTGTGAGTGAATTCACCAGACAGCCAGTGCTATCCCCTCTCTGGCCCTCGGCTGATGCCCAGGAAGGAGCTGTCTATCTCAGGGATTTCCCACATGGTTTACAAGCACTGGCACACATCAGGAGCAGCCCAGGCACCTTGGGCATCACCCAGTGTCTGTGTGTGAGCAGCTGCCTCCCAGCTGAAGGTCCGAGGACTCAGAGCAGGAGCTCACATGCAGGCAACTCCTTGTGCTCTTCTGAACTGAACCAGAGGAATCCCAGCTCCTGTGGTTCTGTGGGGAGCTGAATCCCATTTCAGCTCCAGGATTTCTGTCAAGGGATGAGACTCCTGCACTGCCTCAGCTGGATCACTGCCCTGCACAGGGAAAGTCCAAACCTTGCCTTCCTTGTCTGGTTGCCCTTATTGTTTCATCAAACGATCTCTGGGAGCACTCCCCATATGTCTCCAATCAGTCACTGACCACTGGACATGTGGTGGTTAATTGAGCGAATTTCAAAGCACAGTCCTGATGCTGTTGTCTTTCAGGAGCTGTTGGCCATGAGGACCCAGGGACATGTCAGGGGAGACAAGTCTGAAAGATAAAAATGACATAATCTGCTGCTTGCCTGTCCAGGCTCCTGGGACACAGGGAGCTCATAAAAGTGTGCAGGGCTGCAGAGAGACAGCTGTGCCCAGGAGCAGCTCTTGTGCACAGCACAGCCTGCAGGTGACAGAAGGAGAGGAGAGAAACTGAAGAGAGCTTGCAGGATGTGTGTGGTGTGAGCGGGCTGTGAGCTCACTGCAGGAGCATTGCTCACAGACCATGACAGGGTAAGTCTCACTGCAGACCATGAGCTGCTTTTCATAGAGGGTCAACTTAATTTGGGACATCCCATAGGAGATCTGGATGCAGGCACTGCATGTTTCTTTACTGTGGAAAAAGCCTTCTGCTCCAGCTGAGGGCTTCCATACTGCAGTATGAAATCACAGCCCTGAGGGCTGCATGTCCCAGCACGGCTGCAGGCTGTGCAGCCGGGGCTGCAGGCGGGTGCCCAGGGCTGTCCTGCAGAGCAGGGTCCCTGCTGTGCCCCAGGGGCTGTGTGCCGGGTATGGGACTCTGCCGCCTGCCAGGCTCAGCACTCAGCCTGCCCGGGGAGCTGCCCAGGGTGCTGCAGGGAGACGGGTGGGGGGAAGGAGCCCCCCGGCAGGGCTTGTGCTGCCACAGCTGCTGCCTGGGGCAGGGAATCACAACTCCACTGCACAACGGAATGTTTCTGAGGGCACTTTGCAAGAGGAGAGCCAAGGCAGGGGGTTTCCATTTCCTGTTCTGAGGCAAAGAGGTTTGGAGTCAGAAATCTAAAAGGGGCAATAAGAGTTCTGAGAATTTTTCATCAATCAATTGCTTGTTTTGTGAACACTCACACATGATGTGCTTTCAGTCTCCCCTTTCTCGAAGGATGGAATTATCTTCATTTTCTGTAGGCATGAATAATTCACTTATCCTACAAACAGGCAGCATTTTCTAACTGAAACTGAATGCCACAGAAGCTCGGGTAGGGGGCTCTAAGAGCACTTGGGGTAAAGATATGAGACATGAAACAGATGAAAATATCCAGGGAGAAGGCATAAGAAAATAAAAGGAAGGTTAGAGCTCCATATGCTGCTTCTGCTTAAGGAATGCTGAAATACATGAAATTAAATGCAAGTAATGGTGCTAAATGTACACTGTTGTAAGAGAATAAAAACATTTCATATTATAGCAGGAGGAGTGTGTCTGAGAATGGTCTGGACTTGTCATTATCTTCTGCACTCTGAGCAGGACTCCAAGCCCAACAACAGCAGATGTCCAACAGCAGCTCCATCAGCGAGTTCCTCCTGCTGCCGTTGGCAGACACGCGGCAGCTGCAGCTCCTGCACTTCTGGCTCTTCCTGGGCATCTACCTGGCTGCCCTCCTGGGCAACGGCCTCATCAGCACAGCCGTAGCCTGCGACCGCCGCCTGCACACCCCCATGTACTTCTTCCTCCTCAACCTGGCCCTCCTCGACCTGGGCTGCATCTCCACCACTCTCCCCAAAGCCATGCCCAACGCCCTCTGGGACACCAGGGCCATCTCCTACACAGGATGTGCTGCACAGCTCTTTTTCTTTTCCTTCTTCCTCTCAGCAGAGTATTCCCTTCTCACCATCATGTCCTATGACCGCTACGTTGCGATCTGCAAGCCCCTGCACTACGGGACCTTGATGGACAGCAGAGCTTGTGCCACCATGGCAGCAGCTGCCTGGGGCACTGGGGTTCTCTATTCCCTGCTGCACACTGCCAGTACGTTTTCACTGCCTCTCTGCCAAGGCAATGTTGTCAACCAGTTTTTCTGTGAAATCCCACAGATCCTCAAGCTCTCCTGCTCTGGCTCCTACCTCATGGAATTTGTATTTCTCTTTTTTGGTGTCAGTTTAGGCTTTGGTTGCTTTGTTTTCATAGTTGTGTCCTATGTGCACATCTTCATGGCTGTGCTGAGGATGCCCTCTGAGCAGGGACGGCACAAAGCCTTCTCCATGTGCCTCCCTCACCTGGCTGTGGTCTCCCTGTTTCTCAGCACTGGTGCTTTTGCCTACCTGAAGCCCCCGTCCATTTCCTCCCCACTCCTGGATCTGACATTCTGTATGCAGTGGTTCCTCCAACACTAAACCCTATTATCTACAGCATGAGGAACAGGGAGATCAAGCACGCTTTCAGGAAGGTGTTGCAATAAGCACTATTCCAGCTACAATAAAATGCACAACTTCCTCAATAGGATTCCCAGTGGTGGTTCTTTATGTTTTATGCATCTTTGTCTGTTTGATTATGTGAGATATAGGAATGTGCAAAAAAAAAATGTTATTGAACTTATAAATAAAAATGTATTTAAATTCTTTCCTACCTAATTTCCATTTTCTCACTCCAAGAACTCATGTAAACATGGAACCAGATTCCCTGAATATGTTATAAGATACCTAAAAAGCTTTCAAAATAGACTTACTTAGATTTTCTTTCTTCCTACTTTGCCTGGATTTGGGGAGGTACAGCCACAGACAGCAGCTCAACGTGCTCTTTTCATTCATGTGCTCTTACCAGTGCTGCAGTGCTCTTGAGTCCTCTCATTTGTGCAGTCCTGAAGGTCTTGTGTGTCTCACAACAGTCCTGTTGCCTCTACAGCAGCAATCCAGGGCTGCAGTCAGTAGCCGGCAATATGAACAGGTCTGTCAGAGCTGGTCTCCTTGCTGGCACTGCCATAACAAGAGGGCCCCTTTAGAGCAGGACCAGAGAACTGGAGGGAGGCCTCTTCCAAAGCTGGTGTAAGGAATATACCTCAGGAGCTGCTCCCTGAGAAAACCTTGAGATCTTCAGGTGCTCTTCACTGTGTGACCAGATCAGATTGAATAGTCCCAAGGAGATCCGTAAGCATCTCAAGGCAGTGCTGTGGTTTAAGGTTTATGGGTTGAGACAAAGAGAAAAAGAAAAGGATAATAATTATGACAAATGTATTTATACATATATAATATATTTAGTGTATTTTCACACATATACAACATATGCAGTTGCAAACATATATGAACTAATCCCTATGCGCATCTGTCTGCAAGTCCAGGATTAGTTGCAGGGGTTTTAACAGCCACAGGGTTCACTGTAGGAGCTGAAGTGGCTGTTGGGCTGTTGCAGGAGTTGAAGTGACCTCAGAGTTCATTGCCAGAGCTGGAACCACCACAGGACCTGTGACTATGTTGGAGCAGCCACTGGGCTCATTGGAGGGGTTGGAGCCACCGCAGGGCTGTACTTCCTCCCTTGGGAGGAATTTGTACCATTTTCTTATTACCATACTTGGAACAGCTACAGGACCCGTAGCAGGAGTAACTGCAGAGCTCATTATGAGGGGTGGAGTGACAGAGGGATCTGCCCAGAGCTTGGAGCAACTGCAGGACGTGTAGCAAAACCTTGGAGCTGCTGCATGGTCTGTGCCAGGAGTTGCAGAGGCTGCAGCACTGTCAGCAGATCCAGCTCTCTGGATCTGGCACACTGCAGTCATTTGTGCCTCTTGGGGGTTACCAGTGCCACAGCAGACCTGCCCGCAATATTCTACCAGTCTATCAGGATCCTGCAGTTGCTCGGAGATGAAGTTCCAAAGCCCTGGGGGTGCCCACCACTCCAGGCAGCTGCCCAGACCGTCCCACACCCTCTGCCATGCAGAGCCTTCTCACCTTGGGGCAGATCTCTCACTGATATTCCTGAATAATTGTTTAACCTCAATCATAGATTCATAGAATCACCAAGGTTGGAAAAGGCCTAAAAGATCATCCAGTCCAACCGTTCACCTATTACCTATAGCTCCCACTAAACCATGTCCCTCAACACAATATCCAGTACACCCCCGGACTCACAGAGGCGACAATGTAAATTGTGTAATTCCTAATCATACCAACAATATTACTTCCAAAACCCAAAGATGACCGCAGAGCTGAATGTGCACAAAACTTCACTTTGTCAGCTGCCAATTTTATCGTGGTACAAACTGAGGTCAAACAGCATAGCAAAATAAATACCCTAATGCAGCATCCAAGCACCAAGTAAGGAGCTGTGCAGTGAAGCTTCATGAGAAGACTCAACAAGCTCCACACATAGGGAGCACATCCACACATATCAGCACCATGGCCTGCACTTCTCCAGCTCCCACAAAGCCCTGTCCGCACTGGACAGATGTGCTGCTATCTCAACCCTTGGAGCCTCACATCAGGCACCAAAATGACAGTGGTTGTTGAACCCAACATGTGGCTCAGCAGCACACAGTGCTTTGTGCACTGCCCAATTCCCAGTGGGATGGGGATGAGAACTGGGAAAAAGAGTACAACTTCTGGGATGTAACAAAGCAGTTTACTAAGAGAGATAAAAGAAGTGGAGTAATAGTTATCACTATATATCCGTTGATATGGAATTGTATGGAACAACTGATGCACAAGCACTTGCTCAGCACCACCAGACTGATGCTCAGCTGGACCCTGGGCAGTGAAGAGACTGAGATGAACTCCCACCCCTTTCAATACAATTTCTGCTTGCTGTCAGCTGATAGAGAACGTCCCTTTGGCCACTATCAGTCAGCTGTCCTCACTCTGTTCCCTCCCAGCTCCATGTGCCCTCCACTGACCATGGCCTTGGCTCTGTACAACACTGCTTAGCAGCAGCTGTAAACATCAGAGTGTTATCAATGGTTTTCTCCTAGAACCAAAACACTGCACCACAGCAGACAGTCTGAAGAAAACAATTCCATCCCAGCTGTAACTCAGATTCCTGCCTGTCCCCTCTTCTTGTTCTTCCTGATCAGGAAGCAAGGAACAGAATCTGCCGCTCTCCTCTCTGAGCCCTTTCCATCAGTTCTCAGCTGGCTCCTCTGCCATCCCCAGGCAGAGCTCAGTGCCCTCTCATGGATGGCAGCAGCCTTTTCTCTTCTTCCTTGCCCATCCGTCATGCAGAATCTGTACCCCATTTGCTACAGTACAGAGCTGAGAATCAACCCACCATGTCTCTGTGAACCAAACAAGACCCTAGGCCTGCAAAGGCACAGAGATTTGGAGTTCGCTGAGTGAATGTTTGTGGTCCTCTCATTAGTGTAACGACTCTTCAGAAAGGATCCCCTTCCAGAAGCATGTTTTGATTTTGCCTGGCTGGGCCTTGCATCTACACCGTGCTACTGGTGTTCAGAAGATGGCACACAGGTACGAGACCCATTGTGGGGCTCACAGTTGTCCAGTGAACATTGTCACTACTCAGGGCATGTCTTTCCTAAAGGTCCTCAGTGGCATTTGCCAGCTGGCTGGGGGTGTGCTGGAGACCCCAGGGAACTGCCATTCTGTTGTAATACAAGAAGAATTTTACAGAGCAGCAGCCATGGATCAAGATAAGCACTTTACAGAGCAGCAGCTGCAGAGCAGGATAAACAGCATGAGAACCAAGGACACCTCTAGCAAAAGAGTGAAAGGCTCGTGGCTTTGAAGCGGGGTTTTAGGGTTCTTATTGCAGAAGCTTTCTTCCAATTAGTACGTGTGATTTTTGAACACCCTTGTTTGTTTGCTATAAAAGTACGGCTCTTCAGGCAATAGATGGACACAGCTATATTTAACTATATTGGTGTGTGGTTGTTTGTCCTAGAACGCCGACTTTTGCCTTCAGGTTCGCCAACACATGGGGGCCCGCAATGTCATGGGATTTAACTCTTGAACACCTGTGGGATCCCGAGAAACTAAGCCAGTATTTGAGTCAGGGATGGCGCAGCCTAGATAGATCTAAGGGGGTATGACTTATTTGGGGCTTGGCTTGTGCTTACCGTGCTCTATATAACACTGTTCCGAAAAGAGAGAATTTCCGAGCTGAGGTTCTAGCCAAAAAGGGAAATCCCCAAGTCAATTTTGATCAGTCACAGGAGGCACCAGTAACAATATCAGTTGCCCTTGTGGAAGGCAAGAAATGGAAATGGGTGTCCTCACGTCTAGAACGGAAAAAAGAAGTGGAGGAGGAGGCAACAGAAGATCCAGGTGACAGGTCTGGATAAGTACCGAGAAAGGAAAAAGGAAAAGTGTCATGAAGAAGAGAGTGATGAGGAGGAAATCTCTGTTACTGTTTGTTGATCCCTGAAGATGACTGAAATCGAAGGCGTAAGAAAGGAGTTCACACGGCACCAGAATGAATCTCTTGTTACCTGGTTGCTTCGCTGTTGGGACAGCTGGGACGGTAGCTTGTTGTGATGTGACAGGCCCTTCCCCATATTCTGGAAGAATCTTAGTGTAATACAGTGGGTGTAGACAAAAAGGCGTAGGTTATATAAGGATGTGTCTGTTTCAATAAATCGCCATTTTGCCACTTCATCTCCTTGGTGTCACTTGGTAATTGGCCTAGCTGCTGCTTCAGTTGAAGGCGAGAGATCGTAAAGAAATTAACGACCATAAAGCCTTCATGTGTATCATTAAAATTCTCAGCTATTAGACACAAGCGCTTTCCAGATTGAGCAAGGAACAACAGTAAATTGCACTGTGTGTTTCCTTGTGGTGTTACCTACGTGACCACAGAGAAGACACGAGGAAGTGGCATGACCAGCCTACTCCTGTACTATGAGCACGGGTGAGGGAACTACAAAACAGTCCAACCACCAGTACGGCTGCTCCAGTTATCACAGGTAACCAATAGAGGGGCCCTGCCCTCATTCAAGGGAGTGGAAGGGATAATAGAGTTTATTGGACTGTGTGGATTTGATGGCCTAGCACATCAGAACCACAGAAATAGAAGGCACTGGTGGATACTGGTGCACAGTGCACCCTAATGCCCTCCAGTCATGAAGGGACAGAATCAATCCATATTTCTGGATATCTCTCAAGAATTGACTGTGTTGGAGGCTGAAATAAGCCTCACTGGTAAAGACTGGAAAAAACATCCTATGTGAGTGGTCCAGGGTTTCCGTTCATACTTGGTATTGAGGATACCTCAGAAGAGGGCATTTCAAGGATACTAAGGGGTATCACTGGGCCTTTGGAATCGCTGCTGTAGATATGGACAACATTAAGCAGCTGTCTGTTTTGCCTGGCCTGTCAGAGGACCCGTCTGTTGTGAGGCTGCTACGAGTAAAAATAAAAGAGCAGCAGGTACCGATTGCTACAAAGACAGTGCACAGACGGCAGTATCGCACCAACAGGGATTCCTTGCTCCCCATTCATGATTTGATTCGCCAGTTGGAGAATCAGGGAGTGATCAGTAAAACTCACTCACCTTTTAACAGCTCCATATGGCCAGTGCGTAAAGCCAGTGGAGAATGGAGGCTGACAGTAGACTACCGTGGCCTGAATGAGGTCACACCCCCACTGAGTGCTGCTGTGCTGGAGAGCAAATAATTCAAATTCTTCTATGAGCCAGTTTTGCTATTAAGTGAAGCAAAGTAAAAGGGCCTGCCCAGGAAATTCAGTTCTTAGGTATAAAGTGGCAGGATGGATGTCATCACATCCCAACAGTGATTGACAAAATCACTGCCATGTCTCCACCAACTAGCAAGAAAGAGACACAATCTTTCCTGGGTGCAGTGGGCTTTTGGAGGATGCACATTCCAAACTACAGCCTCATTGTAAGCCCCCTTTATCAGGTGATGCAGAAGAAGAATGATTTTGCATAGGGCCCAGAGCAGCAGCAGGCTTTTGAACAGATTAAACAGGAGATAGCCTGTGCCATGGACCTGGGGCCAGTACGGACTGGACAGGATGTAAAGAACATCCTCTATACTGCTGCTGGAGAGAAAGGTCCCACTTGGAGTTTGTGGCAAAGAGCCTCAGGAGGGACCCAAGGCCGACCCCTGGGATTCTGGAGCTGAGCGTACAAGGGGTCTGAAGAGTGCTACACTCCAACTGAGAAGGAGATCTTAGCCGCGTATGAGGGGGCTCGGGCTGCTTCCGAAGTAGCTGGTACTGAAATGCAGCTCTTTCTGTCACCTCGACTGTCAATGATGAACCGGATGTTGAAAGGGGAGGTTCTCTCCACCCATCATGCTACCGATGCCACCTGGAGCAAGTGGATTGCACTGATTAGACAACAAGCGCGGATGGGGAACCTCAATCGTCCAGGAATTTTAGAAGTGATCATGAACTGGACTGAAGATAAAAAGTTTGGAACATCACCAGGAGAAGAGGTGTCATGTGCTAAAGCGGCCCCACCATACATCGAACTACCAGAAAATGAAAAGAAATATGCTCTTTTCACTGATGGATCATTTCATATTGTAGGGAAGCATCGGAGATGGAAAGCTGCTGTTTGGAGCCCCACACGACAGGTCGCAGAGGCCACTGAAGGTAAAGGAGAATCAAGTCAGTTTGCAGAGGTAAAAGCTGTCCAGCTGACCTTAGATGTGGCTGAACGGGAGAGGTGGCCAATGCTTTATCTTTATACTGACTCATGGATGGTGGCAAATGCCTTATGGGGGTTGTTACAGCAGTGGGAACAAAATAACTGGCAACGGAGGTGTAAACCTATTTGGGCTGCTGAACTGTAGAAAAACATAACTGCTCAAAAAAAAGATATGATTGTAAAGGTGTGTCACGTGGATGCACACTTGCCCAAGAGTCGGGCTATTGCAGAACAACAAAACAACCATCAGGTAGGTCGAGCTGCCAGAATTGAGGTGGCTCAAATAGACTTGGACTGGCAGAACAAGAGTGAATTATTTCAAGCTTGATGGTTCCATGAGACCTCAGGCCATCAAGGAATGGACATAACATATAATTGGGCTAGAGACTGAGGGGTGGACTTAACTATGGATGCTATTGCACTGGTTATTCATGACTGTGAATCATGTGCCATAATTAAACAAGCCAAGAATATGAAGCCTCTCTGGGGGGAAGGCCAAGGCAAAAGTATAAATATGGGAAGGAGTGACAGGTGAATGATGTCACCTTGCCAGGATCTCATAATGATAAGCGTTTTGTGCTTACCATGGTGGAAGCAACCACTGGGTGGCTTGAAACATACGCAGTACCCCATGCTACTGCCAGAAACACAATATTGGGTTGTTAGAAACAAGTCCGATAGAGACATGACACCTCAGAAAGAACTGAGTCTCATAATGGGACACATTTCAAAAATTCCCTTAATAAATACTTGGGCCAAAGTTCATGGCATTGAGTGGATTTATCATATCCCCTACCATGCACCAGCTTCTGGTAAAATTAAAAGATACAATGGGGTGTTGAAAACTATGTTGAAAGCAATGGGTGGTGGAACACTGAAGCACTGGGAAAAGCATTTGCATGTGGTGCAAGGATGCTGTTAAAGTTCATATCCCACATGTGCCCTGTGTCTCATCACAGGATGTGGGGTGTGAGAAGGGCCCAGTCTGAACAAGCAGTCAATCCCAGTGAAACTCTGAACTTCAGATCTCTCAGTTCCAGTGCCCTCCTGTGCACACTCTCCCATAGTTTGATGTTCTTTATGTTCTGCATTGCCCAGAAGTGCACCCAGTGCTCCAGGTGAGGCAGTAGCAATGCAGAGCAAAGAGGGACAAACCTTTCTCCCACCCAGCTGGCAATAAATTGCTTGATGCACTTTAGGGGACTGTTGGCCTTCTTGGCTGGCTGGGCACACTGCTGACTCACTTAAAATTTTATGTTGAGCAGGACCCCCAATCCTTTTCAGTCAGACGTCTCTCATGTGTCCAATATACAGACAGTGTTTATGTCCAGGGTTGCCCATACCCAGGTGCACAATCAGGCACTTGTTCTTGTTATACTTTATGCACTTGGTGCTTAGTACCAACTGGTACCCACTTCTCTGACTTGTCCACATCTCTCTGCAAGTCCTCTCCACCCTCAGTGGAGGCAACAACACCTCCTCATCTGGTCTCATCAGCAAACTTGCTCAGAACATCTTCTAGTCCTGCATGCAAGTCATCTGCATAAACATGAAAGGAAAGTGGCCCTAAAATGGAACCCTGGGGAGCTCTGACAGTGACCATCTACCAGCCCAATGGAACCCACGGACTATAATCCTTTGGGACAGAACTACTGGCCAACTGCTCACCCACCACTGCTGGTGAACCTGAAAGGCAAAATGTCAGCGTGCTGGGTCAAACAGAGAAACACCAATATAGTTACATATAGCTGCATCAATTTATTGCCCGAAAGCCAGACTTTTATAGGAGACAGACAAGGGTGTCCAAAAATCACACACGCTAGTTGGAGGAAAGCTACTGCAATAACAACCCTATAACCCCCCTTCAAAGCCACGAGCCATTCATTCTTTTCCTAGAGATGTCCTTTGTTCTCATGCTGTTTATCCTGCTCCGCAGCTGCTGCTCTGTGAACTCCTTATCTCAATCCATGGCTGCTGCTCTGTAAAATTCTTCTTGTATTACAACACACCACGTTCTGTTTCTGTCTAGCTGTATGCAGGAATTTCTGTCCAGAAGGGTGCTGGAGAAATAGTATCAAAAGCTCTACTGAAATCCTCAAGGATTACATCAACTGCCTTCCCTTGTTCAGCTCAATGGATAAAGGTGTCATAAAAAGACCTGAAATTAAATAGGACCTTCCCCTCTGTATCTTGTGTTGTCTGTGACCTGTCCTTCAGTTGTTTTTCCATAACTCCCACCATCATTTTCTCCATAATTTTACCAAGCACTGTAGTGAGACTGACAGGTCCATAGTTGCCCGTGTCATCTTTCTTGCTCTTCCTTACAATGAGACAACATTTGCCAGCTTCCTGTCAACAGGTATGACCCTAGATTTATTAGATGCCATTGAAATGCGAGCCCAGAGCATGCTAAAGTGTCATCAGTGCAAGAACGTAGATGTGCCATAGCTTTGCAATGCCTTGAAATCCAGACTATGCCACAGATGGAGCAGAGAGGAAGATCTGCCTCTTCTGTTCTGAGCTCATCCTTTTGATAAGCTGAATATCACTACATACTCCATGGGGTCAGGTGCAAAAGACACAATGGGTGCCCTAAGCACGTGGCTGAGGTGGTATTTAGGATGGCCAAGAATACCTCCCTTCTGGCCCTCAGCTGATGCTCCAGAAGGAGGTGTCTATCTCATAGATTTTCCGTCACAGTTTACAAGCACTAGCACAAAACTAGGATCACCCAAGGCATCTTGGGCATCACTGAGAGACTGTGTATGAGTAGTGCAGTCCCTGTGGAATAAAAACCAAGGATTCAGATGAGGGACTCACACACAGACACCTCACTGTGCACATCTGAACTCAGCTAGGTGAACTTGTAGCTCCTGTGGTTCTTTGAAAAACTGATCCCAATTCAGCCCCAGGGTTTCCATCTGAGGATGAGATGCCTAACGCTAGAATAAGGATGGGATGGTCTGTTGATAACAGGACAAATGGAAACGGATTTAAATTAAAAAGGGGAGACATAGGTTAGATGTGAGGAACCTATATTTTTACACAGCAACACTGGAAAAAGTTGCCCTCAGAGGCTGTGCATGCCCAATGGATGGGATCCTGGGTTTACTCTGGGTTTACCCTCACGTCAGTCCATGTTTCTACTCATACTTTTGTCTAGGTGAACTCTCACTTTACTCAAGGTTTTACTCACAGTTTACCATCAGGGAGTGTGATCGGGAGATGGGCAGGTGGAGTGACTTGCTGGCATCCCCGAGGGAAGGCTGCCAGGCAGATACCCCCAGAAAAGTGGTTGACTCCCTGCCCTGTCACAGTCAGACAGACCTGACTGATGAGAAGGGTTGGAAGAGAGTCCCAACTCAACATCACAGGAGCCCCCCCATGCCTGCCTAGCCCTCAACCCCTGATCCATCTAAGCAACAGGTTTGACACTCTGAAATCTGAAGGAGATAAGAATGGGGAGGCAATGGAGGATCTGCCTAGGAGGAAACCTAATGCAAGGCAGTCACTACCAAGCCTTGTGACTTCCTCTGCCATGAAAGAAAGAAGGGTGGCCGTGGTGGGTGACTCCCTTCTCAGAGGAATAGAGGGCCCCATTTGCAGACTGGACCCCAGTTGTCAGTAAGTCTGCTGCCTTCTTGGTTTCAGGTCAGGGACATAATGAGGAAACTCCCAATGCTGGTTAGGTCCACTGATTATTTTCCACTACTCATAGTTTAGGTGGGCAGTGATGAAATTTCTTAGATAAGACTACAAACTATAAAAAGAGATTTCAGGAATTTAGGCCATTTAGTTCACAAAGTGGGAGATCAAGTGATTTTTTGTTCTATACCTTCAGTGGCAGTGAGGGACACAGAGCAGGCTTGGAAAGCAAAGCAATGAACAATTGTCTCAGAGGTTGGTACTGAGCCAGAAACTTTGAGTTCTTTGATCACAGGACAGTTTACTTGGCCCATGGTCTGTTATCCATGAATGGAACCCAACTGTCTCAAAGGGGGAAGTGAATCCTAGCATAGACGGTAGCGGGGCTTATCGAAAGAGCTTTAAACTAGCTACGATGGGGGAGTGGACAAAACAGGGCTTACCAGAGATAAGCCTAGGGAAATGCTGTTTGAGCTGGGAGAGAGGCAGATGCCTCAGCTGAAGTGCATCTACACCAACGCACGCAGCTTGGTCAACAAGCAAGAGGAGCTGGAAGCAACTGTGCATCTGACAAACCATGACCTAGTTGCTATTACCGACCCATGGTGGGACCACTGCCATGACTGGAGTGCTGTGATGGATGGTTACAAGCTCTTCAGAAGGGATAGAGGAGGAAGGAAGGGTGGTGGTGTGGCCCTTTATATTAAAGAGAGTTTTGATGTTGAAGAGCTTGGGCTTCAGAATGAAGTGCATGTTTGTAAGGATCGGGGGAAAGGCCTGTAAGTGTGACATCTTGCTAAAGGTTTCTTATAGACCGCCTAATTGATGGGTGAGGCATTCTATGAGCAGCTTACTGAAGTCGCAAGATTGCCAGCACTCATTTTCTTGGGAGACTACAACTTCTCTGATATATGCTGGGAATATAATAAATAGCAGAGGAATCAGTCCAAGAGGTTTATAGATTGCATGCAAGACAGCTTCCTTACACAGCTGGTATGAAGTCCTACCAGGGGTGGTTCCTTGCTAGACCTGCTCTTCACTAACAGTGAAGGACTGGTAGGAGTTGAGAAGGTTGGGGACTGTCTTGGGCAGAGTGGCCATGAAATGGTAGAATTCTCTATTCTTGGAGATGTCAGAAGGGTGACTAGCAAAACTACTATCCTGAACTTCTAGAGGGCGGACTTTGACCTGTTCAGGACACTTGTAGCACAGGTCCCTTGGGAGTCGCTCCTTATGGGTAAAGGGGTCCAGGAAGCCTGGACACTCCTCAAGATGGAAATCTTAAAGGCACGAGATCAGGCTGTCCCTGAATGCCATAAGGTGAGCCATAGGGGAAGAAGACCAGTGCAGATGAACTGGGAAAAACTATTGAGACTCAGGAAGAAAAAGAGAATCTCCGTCCTCTGGAAGAAGGGGCTGGGTACTTGGGGAGATTACAAGGAAGTTGCTAAGGCATGCAGGGAGGAAGTTAGGAAGGCACATTAATTCCCTGTCCCTTAATCCATGCCCAGAGCTTCTCAGCCATGTCACTGCCAACTGTAAGCTCCATGCAGAGTTCAAGTGGGACACAGAGGGCACAGCCTTCTGCTGGGTGGATGCAAGTGTTGGTGGAACCAGATGGGACAAAGCCCTCCCACCATGCCCTCCTGGGAAAATGGCCACCCCAAGAATGGCAGTCTGCCTCCTCCATGACCCCATCTGAAATGCTCCTGCACTGATTGATTATAGGGCTTTAAACCAGGTCCAAATGGGGAAGGGTGGGGAATTGGATGTGACAGAGAAGGGCTGAGGGATATTGTTGCTGTTGGAGATTGAATGGAAAGCCTCTGAGTTGTTCTATAGGATTGTGTGAGGATTCCTCAGAGAAAGTCTTGTTGCCAATACCCCGTCCTAAATCTTACTGTGTACCCTCTGGGGGTAACCCCAACCTACTGCTGCCCTAAAGTGCCTGTAGACCAGTGCGGGTAGCATGGGAAATAAACGGGACAAATCAAGAGAAAACCACAGAGCTTTTCCTTTCATGCAGGCTGCTGATTCTGAGCAAGGCCCTGAACATCAGTACCACAGTGTAGATGCAAGACCCAGACAGGCTAAATCAAAGCATGCTTCTGGAAGGGGATGCTTTCTGAAGAATCCTTACACTAATGAGAGGACCACAAACATTCACTCAGCGAACTCCAAATCTCTGTGCCTTTGCAGGCCTAGGGTCTTGTTTGGTTCACAGAGACACGGTGGGTTGATTCTCAGCTCTGTACTGTAGCAAATGGGGTACAGATTCTGCATGACGGATGGGCAAGGAAGAAGAGAAAAGGCTGCTGCCATCCATGAGAGGGCACTGAGCTCTGCCTGGGGATGGCAGAGGAGCCAGCTGAGAACTGATGGAAAGGGCTCAGAGAGGAGAGCGGCAGATTCTGTTCCTTGCTTCCTGATCAGGAAGAACAAGAAGAGGGGACAGGCAGGAATCTGAGTTACAGCTGGGATGGAATTGTTTTCTTCAGACTGTCTGCTGTGGTGCAGTGTTTTGGTTCTAGGAGAAAACCATTGATAACACTCTGATGTTTACAGCTGCTGCTAAGCAGTGTTGTACAGAGCCAAGGCCATGGTCAGTGGAGGGCACATGGAGCTGGGAGGGAACAGAGTGAGGACAGCTGACTGATAGTGGCCAAAGGGACGTTCTCTATCAGCTGACAGCAAGCAGAAATTGTATTGAAAGGGGTGGGAGTTCATCTCAGTCTCTTCACTGCTCAGGGCCCAGCTGAGCATCAGTCTGGTGGTGCTGAGCAAGTGCTTGTGCATCAGTTGTTACATACGATTCTATATCAACGGATATATAGTGATTACTATTACTCCTCTCCTTTTATCTCTCTTAGTAAACTGCTTTGTTACAACCCAGAAGTTGTACTCTTTTTCCCAGTTCTCATCCCCATCCCACTGGGAACGGGGCAGTGCACAAAGCACTGTGAGCTGCTGAGCCACATGTTGGGTTCAACAACCACAGTCATTTTGGTGCCTGATGTGAGGCTCCAAGGGTTGTGGTAACAGCACATCTGTCCAGAGTGGACAGGGCTTTGTGGGAGTTGGAGATGTGCAGGCCATGGTGCTGATAGTTTCCCTATTTGTGAAGCTTGCTGAGTCTTCTCATGAAGCTGCATTTCACAGCTCCTTGCTTGCTGCTTGTTTTCCCTGCTGCATCATTTGTCAACTCTGGATGCTGGATTAGGGTATTTATTTTGCTATGCTGTTTGACCTTGGTTTGTACCACGATAAAATTGGCAAAGTGAAGTTTTGTGCACATTCAGCTCTTTGGACATCTTTGGGTTTTGGAAGTAATATTGTTGGTATGATTAGGAATTACACATTTTACACTGTCGTCTCTGGGAGACCAGGGGTATTCAAGGAGAGACTGGATATTGTGTTGAGGGACATGGTTAAGTGGGAGCTATTGGTAATAGGTGAACGGTTGGATTGGATGATCTTTCAGGCCTTTTCCAGCCTTGGTGATTCTATGATTCTAGGACTGAGGTTAAACAATTATTCAGGAATATCAGTGAGAGATCTGCCCCAAGGTGAGAAGGCTCTGCATGGCAGGGGGTGTGGGACAGTCTGGGCAGCTGCCTGGAGTGGTGGGCACCCCCAGGGCTTTGGAACTTCATCTCCGAGCAACTGCAGGATCCTGAGAAACTGGTAGAATATTGGAGACAGGTCTGCTGTGGCACTGGTAATCCTAAAAAGGCCCAAATGACTGCAGTGTGCCAGGGCCTGGCCCACACCTACTGAGCTGTGTTCAACACTATTCAGCATCTTCAAGGGGAAGAGAGCTGGATCTGCTGACATTGCTGCAGCTTCTGCAACTCCTGGCACAGTCCCTGCAATAGCTCCAAGTTTTTGCTACACATCCTGCAGTTGCTCCAAGCTCTGGACAGATCCCACTGTCACTCCACCCCTCATAAGGAGCTCTGCGGTCACTTATGCTACAGGTCCTGTAGCTGTTCCAAGTATTGAGATAAGAAAATTAAGCAAACCACTGAGTGCTGCTGTAGAGACGACGGGACTGCTGTGAGACACACAAGACCTTCAGGCCTGTAGAAATGAGAGGACTCGAATCCTCTGTGCACTGTATCAGTGTAAAGAGAGGAGGAATGAAAAGAACTAGTTGTGCTTCTATCTGTGGCTGTACCTTCCCCAAATCCAGACAAAGTTGGATAAGAGAAGAGCTAAGGAAAAGCGTATTTTGAATGCTATTTATTTATCTCTTAACCTATTCGGGGAATCTGGTTCCATGTTTACATGAGCTCTTGGAGTGAGAAAATGGATAGTAGGTGTGAAAGAAGTGAAACAAATTTTTATTTATAAGTTCAATAACATTTTTTTGCACGTTGCTTTATCTCACATAATCAATCAATCAAAGATGCATAAAAGATGAAGAACCATCACTGGGAATCATGCGATGAAGATGTGCACTTTATTGAAGCGGGAATAGTGAGTATTGCAACACCTTCCTGAGAGCGTGCTTGATCTCCCTGTTCCTCATGCTGTAGATAATAGGGTTCAGTGTTGGAGGAACCACTGAGTACAGAAGTGCCACTGTCAGATCCAGGAGTGGGGAGGGAATGGAGGGGGGCTTCAGGTAGGCAAAAGCACCAGTGCTGAGAAACAGGGAGACCACGGCCAGGTGAGGGAGGCACGTGGAGAAGGCTTTGCGCCGTCCCTGCTCAGAGGGCATCCTCAGCACAGCCACGAAGATCTGCACATAGGACACAACTATGAAAACATAGCAGCCTACGTCTAAACTGATAGTAAAAATGAGAAACACAACTTCCCTGAGATTTGATTCTGAGCAGGAGAGCTTGAGGATCTGGGGAATTTCACAGAAAAACTGGTTGACAACATTGCCTTGGCAGAGAGGCAGTGAAAACGTACTGGCAGTGTGCAGCAGGGAATTGAGAACCCCAGTGCCCCAGGCAGCTGCTGCCATGGTGGCACAAGCTCTGCTGTCCATCAAGGTCCCGTAGTGCAGGGGCTTGCAGATGGCAACATAGCGGTCATAGGACATGATGGTGAGAAGGGAATACTCTGCTGACATGAAGAAGGTAAAGAAAAAGAGCTGTGCAGCACATCCTGTGTAGGAGATGGCCCTGTTGTCCCAGAGGGCGTTGGGCATGGCTTTGGGGAGAGTGGTGGAGATGCTGCCCAGGTCGAGGAGGGCCAGGTTGAGGAGGAAGAAGTACATGGGGGTGTGCAGGCGGCGGTCGCAGGCTACGGCTGTGCTGATGAGGCCGTTGCCCAGGAGGGCAGCCAGGTAGATGCCCAGGAAGAGCCAGAAGTGCAGGAGCTGCAGCTGCCGCGTGTCTGCCAACGGCAGCAGGAGGAACTCACTGATGGAGCTGCTGTTGGGCATCTGCTGTTGTTGGGCTTGGAGTCCTGCTCAGAGTGCAGAAGATAATGACAAGTCCAGACCATTCTCAGACACACTCCTCCTGCTATACTATGAAATGTTTTTATTCTCTTACAACAGTGTACATTTAGCACCATTACTTGCATTTAATTTCATGTATTTCAGCATTCCTTAAGCAGAAGCAGCATATGGAGCTCTAACCTTCCTTTTATTTTCTTATGCCTTCTCCCTGGATATTTTCATCTGTTTCATGTCTCATATCTTTACCCCAAGTGCTCAGAACTCTTATTGCCCCTTTTAGATTTCTGACTCCAAACCTCTTTGCCTCAGAACAGGAAATGGAAACCCCCTGCCTTGGCTCTCCTCTTGCAAAGTGCCCTCAGAAACACTCAGTTGTGCAGTGGAGCTGTGATCCCCTGCCCCAGGCAGCAGCTGTGGCAGCACAAACCCTGCCGGGGGCTCCTTACCCCACACGTCTCCCCGCAGCGCCCTGGGCAGCTCCCCGGGCAGGCTGAGTGCTGAGCCTGGCAGGCGGCAGAGTCCCATACCCGGCACACAGCCCCTGGGGCACAGCAGGGACCCTGCTCTGCAGGACAGCCCTGGGCACCCGTCTCAGCTGGAGCAGAAAGCTTTTTCCACAGTAAAGAAACATGCAGTGCCTGCAGTCAGATCTCCTATGGGATGTCCCAGTTATAGTTACCCCTTAATTAAAAGCAGCTCATGGTCAGCTGTGAGACTTACCTTGTCATGGTCTGTGAGCAATGCTCCTGCAGTGAGTTCACAGCCCGCTCACACCACACACATCCTGCAAGCTCTCTCCAATTTCTCTCCTCTCCTTCTGTCACCTGCAGGCTGTGCTGTGCACGAGATCTGCTCCTGGGCACAGCTGTCTCTCTGCAGCTCTGCCCACTTTTATGAGCTCCCTGTGTCCCAGGAACCTGGACAAGCAAGCAGCAGATTATGTCATTTTTATCCTTCCCACTCATTTCCCCTGACATGTCCCTGGGTCCTCATGGCCAACAGCTCCTGAAAGACAACAGCATCATGACTGTGCTTTGAAATCCACTCAATTAACCACCACATGTCCAGTGGTCAGTGACTGATTGGAGACATATGGGGAGTGCTCCCAGAGATCGTTTGATGAAACAATAAGGGCAACCAGACAAGGAAGGCGAGGTTTGGACTTTCCCTGTGCAGGGCAGTGATCCAGCTGAGGCAGCGCAGGAGTCTCATCCCTTGACAGAAATCCTGGAGCTGAAATGGGATTCGGCTCCCCACAGAACCACAGGAGCTGGGATTTCTCTGGTTCAGTTCAGAAGTGCACAAGGAGTTGCCTGCATGTGAGCTCCTGCTCTGAGTCCTCGGTCCTTCAGCTGGGAGGCAGCAGCTCACACACAGACACTGGGTGATGCCCAAGGTGCCTGGGCTGCTCCTGATGTTTGCAAGTGCTTGTAAACCGTGTGGGAAATCTCTGAGATAGACACCTCCTTCCTGGGCATCAGCTGAGGGCCAGAGAGGGGATAGCACCGGCTGTCCGGTGAATTCACTCACAGCTACAAGAGCAGCACAGGGCCTTCAGGAAAGCCATGCCCATGGTGTGTCCGTGCTGCTACGTCACCTCCAAGACCCACGATCGGTCTAATGTTTGTGTGCCACCTTCTGCACACTGATTCTATAGATGAGCTATCCAGTCAGGCAATGTCCAGTGATGCTTTTCAATTAGGATATTTACTTCTGTGCTTTTGCACTAATGCAAACACCAACACACAAGAAGCTAGAAATCTTGGTAGAGCTGCAGGCCTGAGCTCCTGTTTGGACCATGGGGACACAGTTTAATGGTTTCCACAACTGCACTGTAGCACAAGGGGGATACCGAGTCTTTAGGATGGATGGGCGAGGAGACAAAGAAGGGCGACTGCCCTCTGTGAGAGTGCACTGAGCTCTGCCTGGGGATGGAAGAGCAGACAGGTCAGAGCTAATGGAAATGGCAAACAGAGGAGACCATCAGTGTCTTTTCCTGTCTTCCTGATCAGGGAGAGTAAATGGAAGGTGCCCTCTGCAGACAGATGGGAATCTGATGTTGTCTGTCCCTTGTCCCATTTGGTGGCCTTTGTCACTCCATTATCTGTGGCAGGGACAGCACAGCAGGGCATGTGGCATCCAGCAGATCCATGGAGAGCGCAGATGGCAGCTTCTTGACCAAGCAGTGGAGGAACCAAAGAGGAGAGGTGCTCTGCTGGATCTCATACTCTCCGGCATGGAAGGACTTGTGGGAACTGTGAAGGTGAAAGGGGCATCAGGCCATGTGCAAGATGCAAATGTATCTCTTTTAATTTATTTATTTATTTTGAGGCTGTAAGCTTAATAGTTGATCATAAATGTCAATAAAACTGAAACAAATAATTGAAGACAAAGATGGAAATCAATGAAAATGTGTTAACCCTTCTCAACATGAAAAATTCTCATGAGTCTTGTTCCATTTTAAGTTGTAAATATGAATCTTTGAGGTGATTTGATGTCTTTTTTTTTCTTTTACTGAAACTACAATGTTTTCCAGAACTGTGTTCGCTGGACACAAATGCCTTCAGGTTCAGAGACACAGACAGCGGTGCCAGTGCCAATGCCCTGTGACTGTAGCCTGGTGCCCAGCACTACTCTTCCCTGCTGCCTATTTGATGTGCCTCATCCTCCAAGTTTTTTCAGCTCTCCTAAAGAAATGGCCATGGTTAAGGGCATGTTTTCAGCAGGCCACTTGGGCACACACTACTCCCACTGCCCTCCAGATTTCTCCATCCCTTGCTCTTTGTTCAGTCAGATACCTCCCAATTATCTGTCTGATTTCTGACTTTCAGGGGGATTACTGGAATTTGTTCCATCTCCCCAAAGTCTGATGGAATGTGTTGTCAACTCCTTCACTGTGATTTGATCTATCCCTTCCTATCTATTCTTTTTCTTTTTCTTCTTATACTTTTTCTTTTTCTCAATCACTGTCTCTTTTTTATTAAGGCACGAAGTCTGAAAGATGTTCATTAATGTCAGTAAAAGTGAAAAACAGAGTTGGAGACAAAGATATAAATCAATGAGAATGTGTTAACCCATCTCAATGTGTGAAATACTCACAAGTCCTGATCAGTTTTAAGTTGATACCTCTCAACTACCTGGCTGATCTATCCCAGGAAGATTACTGGAATTTGCTCCATCTCTCAGAGTCTGATGGCCTCTGTTGTCAACTACTTCACTGTGATTCAATCTATCCTATCCTACCTCAGAATAAATCATTTCTTTTAAAAATATTCCATATGAAAGACAAACTTCAATAGATGCCGCTTGAACATGGCATGCAGTTGATCACTGTGTTTTACTGTTCATTCAATTGCATCACCTTTCTTTCCATTTGCTGGCCAGATAAAAAAGAGAAATCTTTCCTTTTCCATGTGTAGCTGGTTCTCTGAGGAAAGCCAGTGGGAGTTGGTGCAAAGCAGTTTTAACACTGAGCGGATGAATGCAGAGGAGAAGAGTGATGTGAAGAAAAGTGATGCAAGTCCCATAGGTCCATTGTGAGCAGAAATTGGGTGGGGAGGTTGAGAAGGACCTTTGTCAACACAGTAACAGTACAGAACTCATTGGGACATCCTGGATTGGTATCAGTTGCACAGTGCTGCTTTAATGTCTTCTTTAAACCCAACTATAAATAAATAGACAATAAATTTATACTGGATTCTTTAAGCTCTCTCCAGATATCCCTCCTTTTTGCTGAACAAGTTCTGATAACCTGAAGAAGATAACAAGATGGCATAAGGCACAGGAGATTCTTTAGGTTATAATGGTCCCAGGGTGCATTTGATGCTGAGTTCATCAGCCTCTAGTGCAGAGAGAAGTTTGCACAAAGTGCTCAACAAGACAAAGTCAGAAGTAACAGTGAAGTTTCTTGGAGTATTAATGGGCCCGCTGAGGAACATTACCAAGTAAGCTTCCCAAGGGACTTGTTAGAGAAGATAACTGGAAGCCATGACTACAGGCAGGCAAAGGCACTGGCATGCTAAGAAACCTCTCCTTTGCCTTACGAAGCAGACAGGTCAAGCCCTGATTGCAAGACCAGTGGTAGAGAGATCCTGTCTCTCATGTTGGCTCCTGGCATTTCCTGGGGCAATGGGTTGGAGGTCCGTATGATGTTAAATGAAAGACATGGGGACAGAAGATCCCAGGCTCTACATGTGGTGCAAGGACGCTGTGAGGTTCATGTCCCATATGAGACCTATGTTTCATTGCAGGATGTGAGAAGGGATGTGAGAAGGGCCCAGTCTGAACAAGCAGTCAATCCCTGTGAAACTCTGAACTTCAGATCTCTCAGTTCCAGTGCCCTCGTTTGCACATTCTCCCAGAGTTTGAAGCCCTTTATGTTCTGCGGCGCACAATCAGGCACTTGTTCTTGTTATACGTTATGCACTTGGTGCTTAGTACCAACTGGTACCCACTTCTCTGACTTGTCCACATCTCTCTGCAAGTCCTCTCCACCCTCAGTGGAGGCAACAGCACCTCCTCATCTGGTCTCATCAGCAAACTTGCTCAGAACGTCTTCTAGTCCTGCATTCAAGTCATCTGCATAAACATGAAAGGAAAGTGGCCCCAAAATGGAACCCTGGGGACCCCGACAGTGACCATCTACCAGCCTGATGGAAAAAACTGACTATAATCCTTTGGGACTGACCTACTGGCCAACTGCTCACCCACCACATTGTGTTTCTGTCTAGCCATATGCAGAACATTCTGTCCAGAAGGTTGTTGTGAGAAACAGTATCAAAATCTCCACTGAAATCCTCAAGGATTACATCAACTGGCTTCCCTTGGTCAACTAAACGGATAACTGTGTCACAGAATGAGCTTAAATTAAACAGGACCTTCGCCTCACAAACTTGTGTTGGCTGCAACCAATGACAGAATTGTCCTTCAGCTGTTTTTCCATAACTCCCACCATCATTTTCTCCATAATTTTACCAGGCTCTGGACTGACAGGTCCATAATTGCCCATGTCATCTTTCTTGCTCTTCCTTACAATGAGACAACATTTGCCAGCTTCCTGTCAGCTGGCATGACCCTAGACTTCTATAGATGCAATTGAAATGACAGCCCAGAGCATACTAAGGCGTCATCATTGAAAGAAAGTAGATGTGCCATAGCTTTGCAATGCCTTGAACTCCAGAGTATGCCACAGATGGAGCAGAGGGGAAGATTTGCCTCTTCTGTAGTGAACTCATTCATTTGGTAAGCAGAATAAAACTACCTGATACATGGGGACTGTGTCTCTGCTCTGCTCTGCTCAGCTCACAGGGCAGAGGTTCAGGGTGTTGCTCTCATGTCAGTGCAGGTAAACTCACTTTAACCTTTTTTCTTCTGTAAATGCTTCCTCTGTTTGTATGCTCAGATACACTTCCACATTCCCTCAAGTACACTTCCATATATCATTAACAATTAAACTTTCTTATACCATCAAAACTGTTTGTCAAACAGTACAGTTCTACAGTTCACATAAACTCCCTTAATACAGTCTGTATTCATCAGTTATAAACACTGTGCCACAGAACCAGCACTGATTGAACCACCTCCCTCACACACTTCCTCACAAGCAGTACATAGTATTACATAAATGGGTTGACACTCATTGGTCGGGTGGAATGTACACCTCTCCTCAGGACAATCTTACTAATCTACAGAGTACAAACTCCCGTCTTCTTACATACAAGCAGAAAGTACATATGAGTGGACAGACAACACAGTCTTTCACTTTGTCCGTGTCTGGCCATTTCCCTCACAGGAGGAAGGAAACATGGATCGGGACTCGGCACTCACCCTGCAGCTGTTCTGTGTCTCACTCACACCACACTCACTCTGACATTTAGATCAAAAACCATGGTTTATTCATACTACACAATGCTGACAACGTTTTCTAGCTGGAATCTTAATAACACTCATACTCTGGTCGACCAGTTGCAAACGTTAATGTTTTTCCCAGAGTCGGCTTGACACACGGTACCAAACACTTAAAGCAGATGATAATATTGAACATACAACCTATAACCCCCGTGATTACAACTTGGAGAACCCAGGCTACCATTTGACAGGCTATCCACTATATCCCATACCCGTAGGAGAGACCAACCTAGGTCCCTCCTATTGTCAACTACCTGGGAGAGAGTATTTGTTCTTGTTTCCATTCATATGACATACAGTTCCCTTTCATAGGAACTCACCCAAGGAGTCTTCCTACCCAGCTGGCAACCAAAGCCATGAGCTCACCTCCCTGGGAGCAGCACGTATGGCTGTAAACTGTGTAGGATGTCTCCTCAAGACATATGGGCTCCACTTACCATACACATACCTGGTCCACCTATGGGTGGTCCTTGTCTGTCCCTGCAGTGATCAGGTGAGGAAGGGAGTCCTTCAGAGAAATCTCAGGGTGCGCCAAAAGTGTCTCCCTCTCAGCTGGTCCTGCAGCGAACAGAGCTGGTCCCACCTGGGCCGCCAAATTGACTACAGGAATTGAACTCTATAACCTCTCTAACTGATACAGTCTCCCATGACATCCTTATACCAAAGCTGAGGAAGTATGGGATAGGTGATTGGACAGTGAAGTGGGTCGAGAACTGGCTGACTGGCAGAGTGCAGAGGGTTGTCGTTGGCGGTGCAGTGTCTGGCTGCAGGGCTGTAACTAGCGGCGTCCCCCAGGGGTTTGTGCTGGGTCCGGTCTTGTTCAACATCTTCATCAACGACCTTGATGAGGGGATAGTGACCACCCTCAGCAAGTTTGCTGATGACACGAAGTTGGGAGGATTGGCTGACACGCCTGAAGGCTGTGCTGCCATTCAGCGAGACCTGGACAGGCTGGAGAGCTGGGCAGTAAGAAACCGGATGAGGTTTAACAAAAGCAAGTGTAGAGTCTTGCACCTGGGTAGAAATAATTGCATGCACCAGTACAGGCTGGGGGAAGAGCTGCTGGAGAGGAGCTCTGCTAAGAGCGATCTGGGCGTCCTGGTGGACGACAGATTGACCATGAGCCAGCAGTGTGCCCTTGTAGCCAAAAAAGCCAATGGCATCCTGGGGTGCATTAAAAAGAGCGTGTCCAGCAGGTCGAAGGAGGTGATCCTCCCCCTCTACTCTGCCCTGGTGAGGCCTCATCTGGAATATTGTGTCCAGTTCTGGGCTCCCCAGTACAAAAAAGACAGGGATCTCTTGGAAAGAGTCCAGTGGAGGACCACAAAGATGGTGAAGGGCCTGGAGCATCTCCCCTATGAGGAGAGACTTAGGGAACTGGGTCTGTTTAGCCTTGAGAAAAGAAGGCTGAGAGGGGACCTGATCCAGGTCTATAAATATTTGAGGTGTGGGGGGCAAAGAGGTGAGGCCAGACTCTTTTCAGCAGTGTGTGGAGGAGGGACAAGGGGAAACAGACAGAAACTGCACCATAGGAAATTCTGCACTAATGTGTGCAATAACTTCTTTATGGTGAGAGTGACAGAGCACTGGAACAGGCTGCCTAGGGTGGTTGTGGAATCTCCTTCTCTGGAGATATTCAAGACCTGCCTGGATGCTGAGCTGTGCAACGTGGTGTAGGGAACCTGCTTTGGCAGGGGGACTGGACTCAGTGGTCTCTGGAGGTCCCTTCCAACCCCTACAATTCTGTGATTCTGTGAATATCATGGAGTTGTTTGGATGGGGAAAGACTACCCCTTTGAATGACCTTTTGTCAGGGCATGTCCTGGGATTCCTAGGATCCTCAAAATGCAGCACTGCTTCTGTCACTGAAAAATGGGGCCCTGTGTGGGACGGAGGGAGGGTCCATGAGTCCCTGGCCCACCTGACTGAGTATTTCCATGGTCTTAGCAAAGACATACTTACAACTTGAGAATGACAGTTAGCTGTGTTCATGGTGGCATGGCCTTGAACTGTCTGAACATAACTGAAGAGGCTCAGGCTGATGCAAATCAGCTATTGAATGATAGTGTTGAAAAACTGGAAAGACAGGTGGCAGTTTTGATGGGGAAAAAACCTAATTCAATCATTCTCCTATGGAAGATCAGGAACATCTCTCTGGAAGACCATGGGGGCCCTGTACAAGGGAATCTGTATAAAATGGACTCTGTAAATGAAGGCACTAAAAGGTCAGATTTTGAGGTTCCATTTGGACTAGATCTATTTGAGATCTGACTGATTGTAACCCAAAAATGAAAAAAAAAAAAAAAAAAATGCAGGATAGGCTGGTGGGAGTGCCCTGACCAGTGTCCAACCCCCCAAACCCTGCTGCCCATAATACAGCAGCTGAACTGATGGATATAGTACAGTGGTTTAGACAGAAACCAAGAGAGCATGCCAGCATAGCTGCTCTGGTTATGGGACATGGAGGCAGAAAGCGCTGTGGTGAATGGACTGGAAATTTCAAAACTGACATCCATTACTACTCACCCTGCCCTCAGGCAAAGACTGTATGCTCTGTCCAACATAATGAGGATAGCCATTTGATCAGTGAATGATTTATGGCTGTGTGTCATATAACATGGCCAAATAAGAATGACATACCATTAAATATCAGCCTGTGGTCCTCTATGGAGGACTAACAAAATTATATTAGAGAATTAGGCATGAAAGAGGCAATCTATGAAGATGATTTTGAGTGCCCAGTCAATAAATTTTTCATCAGGAACGAGGGATCTCATCCTACAGCCATCACCTTTACATCAGTATGGGTCTATGTTATCCATACTGAACCCCCCAGTGGCCCTCAGGTGCTGTAATACAACAGGCTGCCCAATTGATGGGGAGACAAGAGTGCCTACGGCCAGATGCAGGCTCTGAATGGTGGTGGAAAGGTCTGAGAAAGGCAGAGAACCATCTGCTGCCATGACTTAGGCGTCCAGCCCCTAAGGTAATCCAGTCTGGACCCATTAGGGTCTTGAGACAACAAATGTTTAAAGACCAGATTAGAGCAGGAGTTCAGTTTAAAAAGATCGATGGACAGCATAATCAGGAAAAAATATCTGTTAAACAGGCCCAAGCACTGAGTATTTATAGTCCAACCTTTTCAGCCAAACTAGATGTGAATGTAACTCAAGAAGGGTCTGGATGGGGGCTCTGGCAGAGCCAGAGTTCTTTGTGAACCCCTATGAGGTTTTGGCCACAGGTTTGGCATGGAGCAGAATAAAGATACATCACAGTTGAAAAGCATTTATTGGCTACCTATTCTACACTACAGGTGGTAGAACCAGTAGCTCAGATTTCAGAGGTTATCGTTAAACAACAAGGCCAGTCCAGGGGTGGGTAAAAGATCTAACACACATCTCTATGATGGGGGTGGCCCAATCACAAGCAGTGGTGCGCTCAGTTGTTCTGCTTGCCTGCTCCTCAAGGAGTTAAGAGAAATCTATGCCTGTTGCGTGTTCGAGTGCATGCGCAATGCCATGTGGAGGGCTTATCACAATAAAGATTGGCGGATTTGCTGCGTAGACCGGTCAGAACTCAGATCTGCGTTGTGCTTCCTGCGGCACCAAACACCCAACAGTGGCAGTTCCGCTTATTGGCCAGCAGGTGGCAGCAGAGACCACGGAAAGAACGTCTGCGGGACAAACCCTGGGGATCCGTTCTTTTGATTATAGGGGAAGAACACAAAGATGGAAGAGGAGGGAAGGGGGAAAAAAAAAAGAAAAAAAGAAAAATCAAACCACAGCAAACAAATAAAAACTTCTCCAAACGTAGCAAACGTGAATGTCTGTCAATAAATTAATGAGTAATTAAATTGATATCCCTTTCCCACCCCCCCCCCCCCCCCCCCCCCCCAACTTCTGAGATGAAAAAAAAACACTTCTTTTAGAAGAAAACAGAGTAGTAACAACTTCTGTACCTACATTCACCACTCTGAGATCCTGTCTGGGTCTCCCAAGGCTTGTAAATAACCACTGGGTCGGTTCTGATGTCGCGTGATTTGTTGTCAGTTCTCTCATGGTTCTCCGGTCAGTTCTCCGGTGCCAGGATCTGCCACAGGGCATTCTGACCACGGGCATCATGTTTCTACGCTGCCGCCTGCATTTAACAGGCAATGGGACTGCCCAGCATGTGCAAGGCAGCACCTCTTTCACACCACCAGAATGTTTAAGGCTGTTGGGATTGTTGTTAGCGTCCCATTAACACTGAGGCTAGAGATACCCTTAGGATTGACATTACTATTAGCATTACTTTGATGGTGCCCTATCTGGGTCATTTCCAGGGGATGTCAGGAGTAAGGCACAGTGTCAGGAGAAAAAGAACAGACTCTGTTACTTTATAAACGTGATAATAGAGAGAGTTCATTGGAAAAAATACAACTCTTAAATAATGCAAAGCATGCTTCTGATTGGATGCAGGCATCATCTGGGCTCTGATTAATATTACTCTTAAGGTAAAGATTATTGTTACCATAATGATTTTTTTTTTGGATTATGATCAGGGTTAAGGTTCCTTTTGCTACAAACTTCTAGCATCATTTTTGTTGTTGCATTTGGAGTTAGGGACGATTTTAGAATCAGGGTAAGGGTTAGGATTAGAGTTACATTGCTGGTTAATGCTGTTATCTTTACAGCTCCTGTGAGGGTTGGGGTCTGGGTCAGGTGTTTAAAAATGAAATGAAAAAAGAATTAAAAAAATATATTGAAAGCTTCAGATTTCCTTAATCTTTGTGGGAATCATATAATGTGCAACTCAGATCTACCTCTTCGTGCAGTGACTGCCTGTAAATTTGCTGGAGCCTAATATAATATGGCCTTGTGCTTTCCACTAACTCACCTTCATTTCATTTTCATTACATTTGCTTGGTAGTCAGATTTTGGTGTGTGGATATTTTAAAACAATCTGACTGACATTAGCAAAAAATTAAAAATAAAATTAAAAAAAATGCACAACAGCATCGTATCAATTTTTATAGATAAGATAAAGAAGAGCAGTTTCCCTTAGTTTTCTGTGCCTCTTTACTTTCTTACCCTCTCCCCTTGTGTGAGAAACTCTCAAAGTCAAAGATTTCTAGTTAGGCAAAGATGGCAGCGATAGCAGCAGTGCTTATTCATTATTGCAATACTGCGCGCACATCCCCTATTGGCAAGGGAGAAACTGCACACCAGTCAGTGAAATCAATTCTGTTCTGTGCCCTAAACCCACTGCAGGTGATGCTCTCATGGCTCTCATTGGTTGAGCATCTCAGGCTCACAGACTCCTCGAGACTGTGGCTAGGATTCATTTCCATAGAAGGTCAATTACCAACCTCTTGTTTTTAGGTCTGCCTTGTACTTTTCTGCGGACAGAGAAGGGCAATGTTTCCAAAAGTCAGTACATTCATTCTGTCCTGTGCTGGGCTCTACCCACCCTGTATTTATCTTGTGCTTGTCTCAATTCTCCCCATGTCAGAATGCCCCCAGTCTGAACTTAATTCTGTTCAGCAACTTTCTTGGTGGAAAAACTACTTATACAGCTGTTTTACAAGAGGGTTATACATTCAGTTAGGGCCTACACTATGTACTGAAAATACTGGAAACTTCCACTGCAAAAACACAATCTACCTCTCCCATCTGTGCAGCCTTGCAGACCCAGAGCATGCCAGGTTATTTCTGCTTTCATAGCATTTGCATGCTGTAGGGTGAGCACAAGGTTCTGCTGCTTGATTCTTCTGCAAGAGCTGCCTACCGGCAAATGGTTGCAGGGATGGAGGATGTGACAGAAAGCATTTGTCTCCACAAGAGCAGAGTTACATTCAGTGCAGAGTGTGAGAGTCAGGTTGGTGTGGAAAAGCACTGACACGCTGGGGATGATGCAGTGCTCACATGTCTAACACTCACAGACATTACTGTCAGAAGGATGGTGCTGTGTTGTGCTTCTACCTTTGGCAGCCCCTGGAGAAATGCTATGGCACACAGAACACCCAGTCAGTATTGCACTGACTGCTGCCATGCAGCATGGATTTAACACACCAAATCCAGAGGAGCATGACTGCATCTAACTGCCCTGAGAAAAACTACTGTAGCTGAAGAGATGAGGAGGCAGCTGCTCATCTGCAGAACAAGCAGTACTGCCAGACATTGGGCCAGGTGAGCACCTCCTGCTGCAGCGTGATGATGACAGGGCTGGAGATGATCTGCAAAGCCAGCTTAAAAGTGGGAGACGTGAGTCAACATGGCAGGAGGACAGAGGTGTTAGGGAGCAGCCAAGGCATCAAAGAGTATCAGAAGGCTTTGAAAAGTATCACAAAGTGACAGCCAGGAAGACTGGGATATATCATGAGCAGCAACCTGGATGCTAGAGATTATTTGCTCCCATACAAAATGGTAGAGATCTTGCTGCAGACATCCCAAAGCCAGGCAAAATGGGAACCCAGAGCTCTGCCTGCACGAACCCCACAGCCATAGCATTGCAAGCTGAGCTGCCTTGCTGTTTGTTGCATTCATCCCAATCCCTGTGATTGAAGACTCAGAATGCAGTCGAGGCGATGACTGAGCATGAGAGTGACTTTATTCAATAAAAGACAGGAGGGCTTGAGAGGTCAAGGGTGAAGATGGGACTCCTCTTGTCAAGATGAGAGTGGCTCAGAGCTGGTGCTGCTGCCTGGTGCCTGGGACTGGCAGCCTGACTCTAAGTCCCCATCTAAGATGCTCAGCTTCACCTCACTGATGCTGCCCTGCTCCTGCATGGTGGTGCTGCTGCTGGGACACTCGGGCTGTGCTTGGGATGGGCAGCACTGCAAAGGCGCTGGGTCACAATCCAGGCAGGTGACTGCTGTGTCTGGCAGGCTCAGGTCACGAGCTTCAGCAGAGCCAGGAGATATGAGAGCATGAACGTGGATGAGCCCCTTGTGTCCATCACTGTTACCATGTGGAAGGCTGTCATCCGAATTGCAGCGATTCATGCTTAATAAGAACTCTCCATTGATGGAAAGACACTGCTTGGTTTGGATCTTTGGGGTTGACAAGGGCTCGAATCACCTAGGAAGGCATAGAAACACAAGGGTTAGTGTCAAACGTTTGCAAGTTGAATCATGAAAGGTTGTTGATACTTGGTAATAGAGTGGCGGCAGGAAGAAGCAAGTAGGCTTGAAGCAGCATAGCCACTGTCTTGAAAGTGATCCTCATTCAGGTCCAGCTCGTGAGTTGTTTCACTGTAATCTGCTTCTTTGGGTCTACCTAGTGGGCAGCAACACTCGAGCTGTTACTGATATCACTGAAAAGAACTGGAGACAATTGTTCTATTCCTAAGAGCTTCAAGGTGCCTAGAAGCACAAATAGAAACCAGCAGTATTTCATCACTTCACCAAAAGGAAGGTCAAACACCTGAGCTGTGAAGAGCAGTTACAGAACCTATGCATAAGATCACACCAGACATACTTTGTTCTAACAACAGTTATGGCACATAGTCCATTTCCTTCAATATTCCCAAAATGAAATGGTGTGGAGCATTACAGGGAAAGAAACACTGCACACAGACACTATGACCCTGATTAGACTCAAGCAGCAGACTTAAAACAAGTCAGAGTTTTTGATTCCAGGATATTTCAGGACCTATCGTGTGAAATTCAGTTACACAACAGTGCCTAGGTGCCTGCGTTTCAAGCAACTTTCAGATCACAGCCATGTAAAATAAAAACAAATTCAGTGCAGAAATAGCAAGCCTGTACCTTAATACTCATGAGATTATCCATTTTTTACTGCATTCTGACTAAGTTCTAAAACTTGCTCATCCCAGTTCACTTCAACAAGTTCCACCAATTCAAGCAACGCAGTTCTGAGATCCTGTGTATGTTGTGCAGATAGAATTGAACAGTGCAGAAATAGTCTCTGACAGCTTTAAGAGCTCCGTTCTGCTTACAAACTCTCAGTCCAAAACTATTCAGTTTTAAGGAAATGAACACCTGAAGCAGTTGGATCATCTGCCGCATTCTGCTTCTTGGCATCATGATTAGCACAAAGGGTTTTCTGCTGTCCTGCAGAGATGGACAAAGTCCTGCTTACAAATGGACCAGGTTTCAGTGTACAGCAGAGTTTGTACCAGACTAACAAGCCACGTCATTCAATTCATGTGCTCAGGTTGTTATGCACTCCGAAAGGAAACAGAACTAACTGTTGGATTCTGAAGGCAATCTGTGGGGTCCTACATTACCTCCTGATTCTGGAAGAGGAAATTCTAATAGCAAATGCAGAACTTTGATCTTTGTAGACATGAGAAGAGCTGGCATTTAGGAACATTCATTTCAGGGAAATCAAATGATGTGTCTGTATTTTTACTACAGATAGTATAGGGAGCAGCCAGTTGAAGAACCAGATACAAAAAATCCAGACCATTGGCAAGAAAATACTTCTCCTTAAATTCTGTATGCTATCATGGTACAGAATTAGGCTACAGTGCCACATAGGCCAACCAAGCGTAGAACCAATTCCACTAAATACTGGTAGACAAAGCAGCAAAAACAGGGACAATATTCAGCAGACAGGCCTTTCTACTCACAGCTCAGCATGTTCTGCCATCCGAAAAGCAAGGCCTCTTGTCAAGCTCAGCTATTTCCCTTCTCAGTGTATTCTAGCACCACTGATACCCACTGGTATCCTCCTGTAGAGTGCCATCATATTGTCATCATCCAAAGGGAAAACCCACACAGCAGAGCATACAGCAGTACACCCATGCTCCAAATATCCGCCTGAAAAACAAAAAGACAAGCTTACAAACCTGAAGCACCTCAAATGGCTTCCTGACAGACTGGATTGTCTGCCCTTGCCAAAGCCCACATATAGCCCATGAAAAGCTGGCTCTTTCCCTCAGGAAATAAAACCTTATCGTCCCAGAGAAAGCGTATAACCCTCATTCAATTGCCCTTTCACTCAGCTTAGAGCACTACTAAAACCAGCATCTTCACCTTAGCTCATCACACTGCTGCACTTCCTTTTACAAGGATTTCACTGGCAAAAATGAAATCAAAGCCGTCACAAGGGATTTAGCACAGTTACGTGTTACTGGCTACGAGAGCTGTCAGCACAGTCACCTGTCTGGCTTTGCTGCTGTTCTATTTATGTACAGGCACAACAAGTTTCAGACACCTCACAGTGCAGTTCTCACTTTGACTGTAAAGAAAAAGGAGGCTTGAAAAGCAGCGTGTGGAAAACAAAGAAACAAGAATTAGAACAACAGTGGGGCCATGGCACTTGTAGGAATTGCTCCGCCTTTAACAGCGATTCAAGAAGGATGAGGGCATTCCAAACCAGACCAGTTTGGACAGATTAACAACTGCAAGTAGTGGGTTCCAAAATTCCAGACATGAAATCAAAGCTGGAAAAACTCTTCACATTTTCATCTCTCAATTTTTAGTACATTGTGCATTACAACGGAAACAATTCTTCACATACAACTTGGAAGCTAAAGACAAGTCTGACAAAACAGACTGCACAAAAATGATGGATAATTAACAGAGCAAATTGCTCTTTCAAACACTTAGTAATAGAAAGAGATCTCTGAAGTTGCTGTTCTGTAGAGCACCAAAGCAGTCGCTTGAGGCAGTTCAGGATTAGCCTGAGACAAACCAGCCAGCTGTGTGAACTGAGACCAATTGCACTTCTTCTATTTTACTTTCATTCTATGTGACCTCACTAAGCAAATATTGTCTAAGACCATAAGTATCACATAAATGTGCAGATCTCAAGCTGCTCACTTATCTAGTACCCTTGGCATGATGCTTTATTTTCCTCAGCTATTCATCTAGTTTGTGCCTGTTGATTGTGCAACAACAGCCTGTTGGTCTCGATTACCTGTAAGAGGCTTTAAATTTGGCCAGGAAAAATCATTTGAGGATAAGTAATTATCTGGGACTCAGTAAGGCAGTCTTCCCATGCTTTCATAACAGCCGAGATACACACACACACAAACTCATGGAACCCCACTGCTTTGCACAATCCTGTGCACACTCACATGTGTCATGCACTGATTTCCCAGCCAGTCCTCATGGGGTCTATTACTTAGGACGGGAGTGTAGGGGAGCAGCCAGAAGCTGTTTGCATTCCCTGCTGTCTGCTGGGCAGCTTTGCTGGAGATGCTTGGGTTGCTTTGCTTTTCCTTGGGAGGTGGGAAGGAGCTTTGGGTTGGAGGCACATCCCGTGCCAGAGCATCTCGATGGCACGTGTGTGGCACTGATCTGCAGCAGATGAAGGGGAGGAGGTCCCAGCACAGCCCTGCACCATGCTCTGCCACACTGGGCAGCTTGTTCCTGGCTCAGCAACGTCATCAGACAAGAAGCAGGGAAGGAAATCAAGGATGGGGGGTACCATCAAACGCAGTTAGTGCATGCCTGTGCAAGACAAACAGACCCAGAGCTTGCGGGTTATTCCTGCTTTTGTAGCATTTGTGTGCTGTAGCTGAGCAAAAGGTTCTGCTGCTTGAATCTTCTTCTGCAAGAGCCACCTACCGGTAAATGTCTGCAGGGATGGAGGATGTGACAGAAAGCATTTGTCTCCATGACAGCGTAGTTACACTTGGTCTAGAGAGTGAGAGAGGCAGGCAGCACTGCCTGATGTTGGTCAGGGCGAGCTCCTCCTGCTGCAGCGCGATGATGGCAGGGCTAGAGATGATCTGCAGGGACAGCTCACAGGTGGGAGCCAGGAATGGACACGGCGGGAGGACAGAGGTGTTAGGGAGCAGCCACGGCATCAAAGAGCATCAAAAGGCCCTGAAAAGCATCACAGCCACAGCCAGGAAGCTTGGGCTTTTCATGAGCAGCATCCAGGATGCTAGAGACTATTTGCTGCCATACACAACGGCAGCAGAGCTCTCGCTGCAGGCATCCCAAAGTCAGGCAAAATGGGAACACACCCAGAGCTCGGCCGCACAAACCCCACAGCCAGAGTGTTGTAAGCTGAGCTGCCTTGCAGTTTCTTGCACTCATCCCAATCTCTGCGAATGAAAACTCGGAATTCAGTCAAGGCATTGATTGAGCATGAGCGTGCCTTTATTCAATAGGAGAAAGGAGGGGGTGTGAGGTCTGGAGGAAAGATGGGACTCATCCTCTCTTGTAATCATGAGAGCTGCTCAGAGACCGTGCTGTTGCCCGGAGCCTGGGACTCGTGTCCTGATTCTGTGCCCCCCTGCGAGATGCTCAGCTTCTCCTCGGTGATGCTGACCTGAGCCTGCATGGTGGTGCTGCTGTCGGGGCACTCAGGCTGTGCTTGGGCTGGGCTGCACTGCAGAGACATTGAGTCCAGGCTGGTGCCTGAGGTGTCTGGTGGGCTCAGGTCAGCAGCTTCAGTAGGGATGGGATGAATGAAGGCTTCAACGATGATGACCTTCTTCTCTTGATAGCTGATGTTATACGGAAGGCTTTCATCCGAACTGCAGCATTCTGTGCTTAGTAACAACTCTTCATTGAAGGAAGATGCGTCATCGTAACATGCCCTGCGTCTTGGGGATATACAAGGGCTCGGGTCACCTAGGAAGGAGCAGATGTACAGCAGTTAGTGTCGAACGTTCGCAAGATGAACCATGGAGATTCTTGACATTTGGCTATGTAGTGGTGGTGGGCAGAAGCAAATAGGCTTCTAGCAACAGTGTCACTGTCTTGAAAGTGATCCACGTGCAGGTCCAGCTCTTGTGTTGACAAGAGACTCATTTGGGAAAGACAGGGATCAACTGAAGATGTCAGGCACGGGCTTGAACGCCAGAAGGAGGTACAAGCCCACTGAAAGCATGAATTCTACCTGTGTTGCTGACAAGCAGTGTTTTGTAAGCTGGACTTGCACCCTTACCTGCCAGGACCAAGACTTCTGCTTCAGAGGGCTCCCTGGCACTGCTCTGCAGTTGGTGTTTGGCCACAGGAGATGGTTTGCCCAGGCAGAAGCAGGAACACCAACTGCCAGCTGCTGACTCTGCCCTCTTCCTGGGAGAACTCATTCTGCAGAGAAAACAGAGCATGCTGTCAGACGTGGTGCAGGGTGATGGAAGAGCTGCACCGAGCCCTGGCCAAAAGTTGCCTGTTCTGGGCACTGCCTGCTTTCTGCTGAAACACAGCTTAGAAACGCCCTCTGTTTCAAACAGCAGAGGATGCTTCCATTCCTACAGCTCAGCCCTCAAGTCCTGAAGGCTAAATACCTCTCAACGATGTCAAGCAAGGACATGGATCCGGAGAATGTCGGAGGCTCAGGCTGCTTTGCTCTCCCAGGGCTGACCTTCACCAGGGAACAAAGGCCGTTGATGAGCTTGCCCCATTTCTTTGGCTCTGCGCAACAAAACAAAGAAACCAGTTCATTTCAGGCCTGGCTCGGTTGGACGAAGCTGAGCGCAATGCATTCGACAGAGCATGTAACAACGGGAAGAACATTCCCAACAAGGACACGTTAGAATGGATTTTCCCCATCCCTGGAGGTGCCCAAGGAGATTACTGTAGTTCTCTTTCTAAGCTTGCTGAACTTGGGCATAAACAAACCCCCTGAAAGTAACGTTCTGACCCTATTTGACTAACTCGCATTGTCAAATTTAAATTACGCACCTGGCTTTGGCAATGAATTGAGGAGGGAATCGGGAACTTTTCCGCTGATGAGTTCCATGCACTCACCAGGGAAAAGCCCAACCTGTAATTAGAACAAAAAGACAGGTGAGCATTAGCCCGAGCCCAGAGCCAAAGGGAAGGTCCACTGACAGTGACACAGGGCAACTGTTTGCATCCAGCAGCCATCCTGTGCAGGCAGAGCAGCTCCAAGCTGAGATTCCCAACTCTACTGAAGTTGTGCTCTCTAGTCAAAAACGTGTGCCTACCTCAAAGCCACGCTTGCCTCTCCACCAGGGGCTCAGCCTGTTGATATGTCCTCATATCAACAATGCTCACCAGATCTCCGACCTGAAAGAGATTGAAACATCAATCCCAGATTCAGCAAATCTGGTAGGAAAACAAAGCAGAAAGGACTGCCCTCTTCTATGCACGACAACACGGAACGCCTGGAACTGCTTACCTCCAGAGAGAGCTCATCTGGCCCCTGGGCGACGTGGCTCTTAATAACATGGGCTGCCGCAAATGCTGGTACGTTTAAAGATGACATAGCACGCACCAGCTGCGGCTTCTGCATGTTATCAGCCTGCAAAACAGAGAACAGGCCGTGGTCAGGAGCTGAGGACAAACCACGAGGATTTCAAGGTGAGGAGCACATCTGCAGAGAAAGCTGCAGCAAATGCGCTCCGTCCTTCTCAGGAGCACTTCAGAAGGAGCTGCACGTCTCATAGCTCTGGAGCAGCACTTCTTCCCCACCCTTCACTACTCCAAGCAGCTCCAACAAACTTCTCAGAAGAAATCCAGGCCAGCACAGACCTGGCAGACCAGAACCAAGTGCAGCTTGTGGGACGGCAGTGCCCACTCCTTGCTTCCACCCTGCTCCAGCAGGTTAAGGAGTCTGAGCCTCACTGGCCTTTGACAACTCAAGACTTTCAGCACCTCATGCCAACATTTCTCACTAAGATACACCTCAGGCATTGAATTCTCTTCTCACTACCTCCTCCCAGTCCTCCCCTAGGAACAGAAACCATTCAGATTCTACAGCAAACACATCTACCCTGCAAGAGCACACTGAACCACCTGCAACAATGAAACATGGTTTTGGAGAGTGGGTTTGAAAACGCACCTTTAGACAGCTGTCTCCCTGTAGCCAAAAGGAAACCAAGCAGCAAAAGAAGAGTCCAGCCTGAAATATGCCCATGCTACTAGCCCAGGTTTTTCACAGTCAATGCAGAATCCATCCTGCTCTTGAGTTAACAAATGACCAGTGGGTCTCCCCTTGCTCCACCCCTTCTCCTTCAAAGCCAGAAAAAGAAAGAAAAACAAGTAGAAGAAAACCCAGACGTACCTTTCCACACAAAGAGCAGAAAGTGGAACAGCAGTTGTCTCCTTCCTGAGACATGGTGGGGCGCATCCCAGAGGAAGCCCAAGTTCTTTGCTTCTCTCCACAGGGACTTCAAGCACTCTTGGCAAGACCTGCTTTTGTTCTTTCTTCAATTGCTTCCATCACCAGAATCTCCTTTGGAAAAGGAACCCGAATGAAAGAATCAGCAAATGAAAAAGAATGAGCAATAGCCACTTTACCAGCTTTCTTCTGACACTCAATTTAGACCCCCAATTCGGGCAAGGTCTTAAAATCAGCTGGTTACAAGAACTGTCCCAAAATATATCCAACATCTGTACAGCTGCCGTTATTTCTGACAGCGAGTGTAATCACAGAATCATAGAATGGCCCAGGTTGGAAGGGACCTCAAGGATCATGAAGATCAATCACCTCCCTGTCCCTGCTGGCCATCCCCTCTTCTGATGGAGCCCAGGGGACCATTTGCTCTCTGAGCTGCAAGAGCACGCTGATGGCTCACGTTCTGTTTTTCATCCACCAGGACCCCCAGGTCCTTCTCTGCGGGGCTTCTCTTAAGGACTGCTCCTCCCAGTCTGTAGAAATGCCTGGGATTCCTCCAGCCCAAGTGCAAAACCTTGCACTTTGCTGTGTTGAACCTCATTAAATTCACCTAGGCCAACCTCTCGGTTGAGCTCCCTCTGAATGGCATCCCTTCCTTCCACTGCGTCAGCCGCACCACTCAGCAAACAGCAGAGGGTGCACTCCATTGCATCATTGGTGTCTCTGATAACCATGTAAAAAAGCACTGGTCCCAAGACAGACTCCTGGATGACACCACTTGTTATCGGCCTCCACCTGGACATCAAACCATGAGTCACCACCCTCTGTCCTCTACAAAACCTCTTTGTCTTCTACTCCTGCTGCAGCTGCAATGGCTGCACCAGCATGACTCACGTGTTTGACAATCCTCCAGCTCTGGCCTAGCCATGTACAGCAGCAGTCCGTCTCCCTCCCAGCTCACTCACCAGTGTGCTGCTGTGCCCCAAATTCAGTGCAGCAGCATTGAGAGCAGGCAGCACCCATCACCCTCCTCTAACTCTCTCTGCCAGCTGCGATGAGGACTGACACAGCACGCCCACCCCAGCCCAGCTTTTCTGCTGAGACACCTCCCAGCAACCACCCAGCACCAATCCCAGTTGCTGCAAACTGTCTGAGAGCCTGCTGGAGTGCACTGACAATAACTTTGTGGGCCAAGCATTAAGCACACCAAGCAGAAGGGAAGCATTACTGGACATGCTGAACAGCAGGGGTTAAGACTGGAGGTGGTCAGGGCTGTAGTGACCATGCCCTCCTAGAGTTCCTCATCTCAAGGAATGTGTGCCTGGCAAAAAGCAAAGTCAGGACCCTGAGCTTCAGGAGAGTCAGCTGCAGGCTGTTCAAAGAATTCTTGCATGAGAGACACTGGAAAACTGTTTTTAGGGGTAAAGGAATGGAAAAGAGATGGTAACTTTCTCAGAAAACCTTTCTCAGAGCTGGAGCTCTGAGCTCCATCCCGACCACACGAAACACAGTAGAGGAGGCAGGAAAGCAGCATGGCTGAACCTGCTGGTTACAGGGAGCAACAAGAAGGAAATGGAGAAACAGCGGAAACGGAGACATGCAGCCTGGTCGCTTTGGTGGCCTTCTACAGTGGAGTGACAGCATCAGTAGGGAAAGGAAAAGCAACTGACATCACTCAGCCAGACTTTTGCAAGGCCTTCGATGTTGAGCAAGTTTCCTGTTAGAACTCAGTGTGAACAAATCTACCACTGAGCAACACCCTGAGCCCCCACTCACCTCAGCAGAGGAAAGCCTGCACCCCAGCCTTCCGCCTATTCTGCTCCATTGATGGAAGCACACCGGGCATCATTGCTACTCACCCGACCAATGATGATAGGGGCAGAAAAGGGAATTCCTCTTTATCTTTCAGATGAAAAATTGATGACTGTGTGGAACCTTCCCAGTACCGCTGCGGGGCCTTCCTTTACTTGTATCCTGCTGCTCCGTGTCACAGTGGGAGAGCTGCTCTGGCCTCTCCTCTCAGCCTGTGCCTCCTGCAGTGTGAGCAGCTTTGTGGATAGAGGAGACACCCACACAGACTTGGGCCTGGATAGAGAACTGTGCCCTACAACATAGGTACATTTACATCATGCTCTTTTCCTTGTGTGTGAGCAATCCTTGCTCTTTTCAGATGGTACTATGAGCGTGTGACACCCCAAACACATAGTTAGCATCTGTCCATATCATTAAGGCTCTCGTCAAGGCAGTTATTTCAGCCTTCTGAGGGGTAGTCCCCACGGCTGATGGTTGTGCTTCCATTCCCTGCTCAGTAGCAGTTACTGCATGTCCTGCCTTACAGCCTCCTTGTCTCACAAAACTGCAGCTGCTGGTAAACCAGGCGTCTTCTGCATCTTCTAAGGGTTCGTCCTTCAGCTCCGACCGACTGGATGTAATGTGCAGCATCAGTTGTTTCAAAGCAGTGATGTCATCCTGGTTCTCCACCAGGGGAGTTCCGCTAAGGAAAGATACTGGGTTGGCAATAGTAGTTACAATTATTTCTATATCACCCTGCTCTACCAGGATGGCCTGGTATTTCGGGAATCTTTGGGGTGAACAGATGCCATTCAGAGGGACCTTGACAGGCTGGAAAGCTGGGCTCGGGTGAACCTAATGAGGTTCAACACGGCAAAGTGCAAGGTTTTGCACTTGGGCCGGAAGAACCCCAGGCACCTGTACAGGCTGGGAGGAGTTGTCCTTGAGAGCAGCTCGGCTGAAAAAGACCTAGGGGTCCTGATAGATGAGAAACTTAACATGAGCCAGCAGTGTGCTCTGGCAGCCCGGAAAGCAAATGGGATCCTGGGCTCCATCAGGAGAGGGGTGGTCAGCAGGGATAGGGAGGTGATCGTCCCTCTCTACTCTGCTCTTGTGAGGCCCCATCTGGAGTACTGTGTCCAGGTGCGGAGCCCTCAGTACAAAAAAGATATGGAGATTTTGGAAAGGGTCCAGAGGAGGGACAGGAAGATGATCAGGGGGCTGGAGCACCTCCCCTATGAGGACAGGCTGAGGGAGTTGGGTTTGTTCAGCCTGGAGAAGAGAAGGTTGCGGGGTGACCTCATTGCAGCCTTTCAGTACCTGAAGGGAACTTACTCCCAGGAGGGGAGTAAACTCTTCGAAAGGGCTGATAATAGCAGGACTAGGGGAAATGGTTTTAAGTTGAAGGAGGGAAGATTTAGGTTGGATGTTAGGGGAAAGTTCTTTACTAGAAGGGTGGTTAGGTCCTGGAACAGGCTGCCCAGTGAGGTTGTGGATGCCCCGTCCTTGGAGGTGTTCAAGACCAGGTTGGACAGGGCCCTGGGCAACCTGATCTAGTAAAGGCGTATGTTTGGTGGCCCTGCTAGGCAGGGGGGTTGGAACTACATGATCCTTGAGGTCCCTTCCAACCCGGGTAATTCTGTGATTCTGTGATTCTGTGGGGTGAAAGCCAATGTCCCCCTTTTGCCTCCAATACAGTAAACACTGCATGAGATATTAAAACTGGTATCCTTTGGCCCAGTGTAGATTGATGGGCTTCTTGAATATTGAGCACCAGTGCACCCTGGATATCCCTTACTCACTTCAAGCTGTTTCAAGTTTACCATCAGTCCGTAGCTGTGTATCCATGGTCGGCACCCTCCTGTCATTCCTGGCAACGTATGGAGTTCCTTGGCAGTTTGCAGCTCAGGGGTTGAGCAGATGGCTTCTTTCTTGGCAGTCCTTAAGGTTCAAAGTCCAGCTGTCATCTCCTATCCCAAATACGTCACTTGCTGCTGAGTTAGTTGTGCTTTCTGTAAACCAAGAAACTCAGCAAACTCTCAGTCTATTGTACACAGTCCTTTTGTTGCTGTGGCACCCACGTGCTCCAGTAAAGTTCCACCCTAGGATGGAGGATCCCAGGTCTCAGGCTCACGAGTTGACCAGTTCTCAACAATCATTTAGCTGTTCTCACAACCCTGGGTAACACTGTCCAGGTTCACTGAGTCTCTTCTCCCTCTATTAGGGAGAACAGATACACGCAAGTACTCGTATGCTATCATGAGGAATTCAGTAGGTTACATTTAATTTAGAAGCATGATGCAATCAAAAGCTCGCTTAAATAAAAGCATACCCTTTTCTTTCACTCAAAATAATAGCCCAGAAAAAAATAAAAACAAAACAAAACTCTCATCATAATTGTTAAAGAAATTATCTACTAAATCTCGATGGAGAGTGGAGACACATGCTAGTTTTAGGAACACAGCACTTATCTCATTATCTGAATGCATCTCAAGGCATGCTCCTTGTGAAACTGTGAGAACTTCTATCATTAACAGACGTGTACCATGCCCTGATATATGGTTAAACCGCTTGCAGTGCACTGTCAGATGTACAGGATGGCAGCTGTATGTGCTGTGACCAAATAAACCCCACACTGAAACCTTTCAGAATTTTAGGACCTACAAGTACTGCATTCATATTAAAAGTAAAAAATTTCTAAGCTACACATGTTCTAGGTTTCCATTTGTTAGATACAACATACCTTTGGAAGTAGGCGCCTAAAAAGATATGCCTTCTACTTGCTTCTCTGTCTGGCTCTTCGAAAAGAAGGCCTTTGGAGCAGGAAATGCAAAGGGCAGCTCATTTCTTAACACTGACTCTGCATCAACATTCTCTGTGTTTGCACGCTTCTTAGATGCCACTTTTCTTGTCACTGGAGTTGACAGTGTGAATTCCATATCACCCAGTTGAGTATCATGCCTCGAATGGTGCCAGAGACGGAACAAAAGGTTTTCTGATCACAGCCGGAGAAGTTACTGTCAAAGAAATTCTAACAGCTGAGAAGGTCAGACAAAATGCTTATAAAAATATCATACATTATTTGGCTATTGAACAAAACAGTTGAAAACTCTGATTCTCTCCTAGAATAAGTTCGTTTCTTATAGACTGTCAAACGCCATTTTTTGATTTGTTCATCTCAATTCTCCATTGAGGATTAACCCTCACCAGCTTATCTAAACATAAATATGAATTATCACTTGGTTTAGTTAAAAATTTGAATAATATCACAGTGGATTTTGTTGTCCAACACAGTAAGATTGAATTTCTTTCGGTACCTTTCAACCTCTGCCTACCTCCAGCCTAACTCCAGAATCTTATTAACTGTGCCTTATCGCTTCCCATTGTGTTTTAAAATCCTCACTGACTCCTTTACTTGTTCCCTTGCTTGCTGTTTCTGTGCAAACCAAACACTGGAGTTAGGGATCACGTCAAACCAACCATGGCCTACAGGTAGAAGGCAACAAAATTTATGCTTAACATACTTCTTTGCTCTATCTTTATCTTCCTTTGGTCAAGGTCCACTAGATACTTAAATATGGAGTAAGCACTAGATACAATGAGAAGCAGATTTCTAGATTAAGAGCTGTATTTTTTCTGTAAGAAACTAGCTGTACATCTTCACACACCTGCTTTGTTTTCTGAGTATTTAGATCGAGTGGAGATTCTTCAAACACTGAAGCTACATCAGAAAATTCCATGGATCCAAACGCATCTGGCACATGGCTGCAGTCTGGCACATCTTCATATGCCAGAGCCTTTTCAGACAGAAATGTTCCACCGAGATTCTTTTGCAGAATTAGAAGGAAGATTTCATCAGAAGATTTCACCACTAAAGTCTAAATAAGATTGGTTTGCAAGTTCCAAACTATGGCTAACAGCTAATGGAAGTCCACAGGCCAGCAGCAACAACTTTTATATTATGTTCTTAATATTCTAATTGTTGATATGACGTTCATATAAAGAGCAGAAGGGAAATTACTCTTAGAGCTCAAGTCATCTTTCACAGCCTGCGTCAACAAGAGCAGCACCTCATAGCCTTTGGTTTCAAGACCTGGACCACAAGCTAGCTAATGATTTTACACAGAATTCCAGAGTTCAAGTCACTGTTTACATTAGGGCTGAAATTGTACTGAAAGCCTTCAAGTTCATCACACTTAATTATCAATGGCACCACACATAACTCCACGTTACATATGTGATCACACGCAACCTGGCAACTTCAGACAATTCCCAAAGCACTCCACTTGCACTTGGCTACTAAAGTACAGAAAAAGGAATTAACATCAGAAATAGCTGCAGTCAAAACCATCTAAGAATCCAAGTCTCCAGGAAACAAGGAAAGCAAATCCTCTCCAGGACTGTGTTCTAAAAGGAAACAGATCAGAAAGGTGAGTTCTTCCCCCCTTTGACCACCCACTCATGTAACGTCCATGTCATTTCTAAGTATGCTGCCCAGACCAAGACTGAGGATGCTTCAGAAGAAGACCTTCCCTGCTAAGCCAAACAGAACAAGTAAGGTACCAAAATATGTAGAGCCAAACGAGGAAAGGTGCTCTAAGAAGGTAAGCATCACAAGAGACCAACAGGAATACTTACACAATCCAAACAATGCACAGTTTCTGTTCCACAAGCTGCCAAGAGGAATGTGTGCAGTACTCACAGCGCACCATGTACACTGCTTACTGCAGTCATACTGCTTCGTAGGACCAGCCCAACTTACTAAAACACTTTAATGAGCAATCCGAACTGTCTGGATCAGCACGGTTCACTTGGAAGGGACCTTCACAGATAAACCTGAAGAGGTGAGGCGACTGCACTATCTAAACCTTAAAGCATATAGGACCTTAAAGCATAAGCTTAAAGCACAGAAGCATGACCAGCAGGTCGAGGGAGGTGGTGCTGCCCCTCCACACTCCTCTCATTGAAACCCCATCTGGAGCACTGCACGCAGTTCTGGAGCCCTCAACACAAGAAGGACTTGGAGATGTTCAGGCAGGTCCAGAGGAGGGCCATGAAGGTGATCAGAGAGGGCTGAAAGCACCTCTACTATGTGCACAGGCTGAGAGAGATGGGGCTCTTCAGCCTGGAGAAGACTCCAAGGAGACCTTAGAGTGGCCTTCCAGTATCTGAAGAGGGCCTACAGGGAAGGCTGGGGAGGGACTTTTCATAAGGGCAGGTAGCAACAGAATGAGGGGAAATGGCTTTACATGGGAAGAAGGTAGATTAGGATTGGATATTAGGAAGAAATGCTTTACTGTGGGTGTGGTGAGACACTGGAGCAGGTTGCCCAGCAAGGCTCCAATATGATTGCTTTGCAAGTTCCAAACTATGGCTAACAGCTAATGGAAGTCCTCAGTCCAGCAGCACAAAATTTTATATTATCTTCTTAATATTCTAATTGTGGATTTGACGTTCATATAAAGAGCAGAAGGGAAATTACTCTTAGAGCTCAAGTCATCTTTCACAGCCTGCGTCAACAAGAGCAGCACCTCACAGCCTTTGGTTTGAAGACCCGGACCACAAGCTAGCTAATGATTTTACACAGAATTCCAGAGTTCAAGTCATTGTTTATGTTAGGGCTGCAATTCTACTGAAAGCCTTCCAGTTCATCACACTTCATTATCAATGGCACCACAGATACCTCACAAAGAAGCATTATGACACCACAAAGGGGCATTATGACGTCAGAAAGGGCATTATGACATCACAAAGGGCATTATGAATCACAAAGGAGCATTATGACATCACAAAGGAGCATTATGACGTCTCAAAGGGCATTATGACGTCACAAAGGGCGTTATGACACCACAAAGAAGCATTATGACATCACAAAGGGGAATTATGACGTCAAAAAGGGTCATTATGACGTCTGAAAGGGGCATTATGATGTCACAAAGGGGTGTTATGACATCACAAAGGGGTATTGTGACATCACAAAAGAGCATTAAGACATCACAAAGGGGAATTAAGACGTCACAAAGGGCATTATGACGTCACAAAGAGGCATTATCACGTCACAAAGAGGCATTATGAAAACAAAGGAGCCTTATGACGTCTCAAATGGCATTATGACATCAGAAAGGGCATTATGACGTCACAAAGGGGCATTAAGACATCACAATGGGTCATTATGACGTCAGAAAGGGGCATTATGACATCAGAAAGGTGCATTATGATGTCACAAAGGGTGTTATGATGTCACAAAGGGGCATTATGATGTCACAAAGGGGCGCTGGGAAAAGATCTCTGTGTGGAGATTGCTTCTACTAGAGGTAGTTCTATAAGACTGTTATATAGAGCTGTGCAGGGGCTGTAAATCTGTCTGCAGAGGGTGATGATCAGTTCCAAGTGTCTGCAGTCAATGCTCATGGACAGAGCCCATCCAACCTGGCCTTGAATGCCTGCAGGCCTTGAATGGGGCATCCACAGCCTCCTTGGGCAACCTGTTCCAGTGTGTCACCACCCTCTGAGCAAAAAACATCTACCTAAGATCCAACCTATACCTCCCCAGTCTCAGTTTTAAACCATTCCCCCTTGTCCTATCATTATCCACCCTCATAAACAGCCATTCCCCCTCCTGTTTATACGCTCCCTTCAAGTACTCAAAGGCCACAATGAGGTCTCCCCACAGCCTTCCATTCTCCAGGCTAAACAAGCCCAGATCCCTCCACCTTTCCTCATAGGAGAGCTGCTCCAGCCCTCTGATCATCACAGTGGCCCTCCTCTGGACCCCCCCCAACAGCTCCACATCCTTCCCAGGCCTGGACACAGTGCTGCAAATATGGCCTCACAAGAGCTGAGCAGGAGTGGACAATCACCTCCCTCTCCTGCTGGCCACCCCTTTTTCAGTGCAGCCCAGAACACACATGGATCTATCTTTTCCATACGGATATTCCCATCTGTGTACATATATATACCACACCTACACCCCCACAATCTGCTACAACTCCATAGAATTTTCAAGGTTGGAAAAGACCTGGATGATCTTATGATCTTATGATCTCAGATCTTATGATCTGGATGATCTTATGATCATCCAGTCCAACCATCACCAATACTTCCCAGTTAAATCACATCCCTCAACACAACACCCAAACTTTTTGTGAACTTCCCAGGGTTGGTGACTCTACATGAGAGAAAAGGGCACTCAGATAAGGGATTCTGCATTTGCTATTAGCAGAGGTGGGATGAGACCGAGCACTGCCCCAGTTCCTGGGATAATGCAGAAGGGCTGAGACCTTCCAGCTGCTTCCACCCAGGGTCACACAGCAAAGCCGACCCTGCAGGAGTCTGCATCATTCTTTGCATGGCATTGCTAAGAGGAAGATCCCCCCCCTACCCTTGGCTCTACACTCCAGCTGCTGTCTGCCATCTGTAAAGCCACCACAGCTCTCCTACTGGAGTTCCCATCTGCACAGTGACAGCTTGGTTTCTTCTTACTGTCAAAGCAGCCACAGTCTCAGTGCTTCTCAAATCTCCCCTTTTCAGCTGATTTCCTCTTTCTTGTGGCTGGGCAATTCCTCCCTCTCACAGTCATCCCTCTGCCCCACTCTGTGCCCACAGACCCAGAGAGGGCACACAGAGCCAGCCCTGTCCCAGCTGCTGCTGCTTCACATCTGACAGTCTCAGGAGCTGAGATCCAGGCCGAGACAGCAATGCCCAGACATGGTTTGTAGGACGTTTGTGATAGGAAATAGGGAGGCTTGTGATTAAACCTGCCCCCTAAGGAGGAAGGCAATGCTGCCTGCAGCCCCAGCAGGCATTACAAAACATCCCCATTTACAGGAGGGTTTTAAATAGCACAATTCAGGAACTACAACTGCACAAATTCCCGCATGCCCTGGAATAAGTTTGGGAATGGACATGGTTCTACCACCTGTGCAATGCCATAGAAATAACAACCATCCACCTGTAAACCTCCATCCTCTCCCCTGCTGCACAAAGGGAAGCTCAACAGCAGTGCACAAATGTCCCAGCAATGTCTGAGCACTGCTCTGTGCATCCCAACCTGCTCATCCCATCCACTCCTGGCTGGGCAGCAGGATTGGGGTGGCACATTGCAATGGGCACAGAGGAACATGGAAGCCCCACACATGTGAGGAAGGGGCTGGCTGTGCTCCACACTCACGTTATCAGACGTGATTTGCCCTTCTGTGGGGAGCCTCTGCTCTTTCCCAGCTCATCCTCCAGCGTCTGGGACTCCAGGATCTCATTCAGGCTGTTGTTGGCTGCGGGGCAGCTCCATGAAGAGCCTCCCCTCCACCGACCGGCACACAACAGCCGCTCCCGCGCACTGCGGCTCAGCCAATCGGAGCCGGCGGAGCTGCCGCTGCCCGATGGGACCCCCCCCCCCACATATTGACCCCCCAGACGAGGAAGAGGAGGAGGAGAGCGACGAGGAGCTGCCGCAGGAGCTGACGTTGGGGCGGGGGGGCAACGCGGGGGGGGGGTCGGCAGTGGGGGGTGGGGGAGGGGGTGGGGCAGCATTACCCCCGGACCCCGTGGACCCCCCTCAGCCAAAGTGCTGCTCTCCGACCCCCGCGGGCTCTTTGTGCAGCCGCTGCCCTCCAGTTATAGGACCCCCCCCCCCATATTGTGCTTTGCTCACCCCCACCTCCGGAACCCCCCCCCACTCACCACATCGCCCCCTCCCCCCCCGGGTGGGGTTATGGGGGGTGGGGTGGGGTCGACGATGTGCCGTAAGCCGCGCCGGGGTCGTGTGACAAACCCCCCCCCCCATCAAGATGAATGGGGCGCTGTCGGGGGGGGGCTCAGCCGTAAGGATAAAGCGGGGGGGTTAGTGACGGGGGGGGCAGTGCTATAGGGAACGCAACTAATCTAAGCCCCCCCCCCCCACATTAACACCCCATTGTGTGTGGGGGTGGTGGGGGTGGGGCACACAATAACCCCCCCAAAGGCCAAACAGCCCCAACACCCCCCCTCAAAGCCGCTGACTTACGCTGTGCCCCCCCTGCATGAAGGGCCCCCCCCCATCGATTGAGCCCCCCCCAATCCCATCTATAGTTGAGAGCTATGCTTTTTGTAACCCCCCCCTTTTAAAGCCCCCCCCCCCCACAATGTTGTGCACGATGTGCTGCCCCCCATGAGCCCCTGACCCCCCCCCCTTAAAAGATGGGGTGGGGGGGGTGGTCTCGGACCCCCCCTCCTTTAAACGATGGGGTGGGGGGGCGGATTGTCACTGCCCCCCAACACCAAAATGGACACCCCCCTTTTAAAGGATGGGTGGGGGTCGGTTACGGGCCCCCCCGGCGCTGTGTGTGTATGTGCCCCCCCCCTGTTTTGCTCCCCCCGTGGCGCAGTGTGCTGGGAAAGGATCTCTGTGTGGAGATTGCTTCTACTAGAGGTAGTTCTATAAGACTGTTATATAGAGCTGTGCAGGGCCTGTAAAGAGAGTTGAGGGGGACTCTAGTGGGCATATGGGGCTGTGGTGGGCAATAGGAGGACTAGGGGCTCTAGGGGGCTCTGAGGGTGTGTAGGGGTTGTGGATCAGGTTGGATCTTAGGAAGATGTTTTTCACTCAGCGGGTGGTGACGCACTGGAACAGGTTGCCCAAGGAGGCTGTGGATGCCCCATCCCTGCAGGCATTCAAGGCCAGGCTGGATGTGGCTCTGGGCAGCCTGGTCTGGTGGATGGCGTCCCTGCACATAGCAGGGGGTTGGAACTGGATGATTTTTGGGATCCTTTTCAACCCAGGCCATTCTATGACTGTACAGTTCCATAGTGGAACAAATATAATATGCTAACTATGTAAAACATGGAGTCAGACCTGTGTGATTTGTCCACACCAGGAGGTGATTAGAAAACAATTTGTAAGCTACAAAGCTGCTTGCTGGAAAGGAAAAGAAAATAAAACTACAAGAAAAAGGGAAATCATTTCTTCCTGAAAATAGGAAGAATTATAGATCTGACATGAAATTTGAGTGAAGCTCCTGATTTTATGAAGCTATTCCCATTATTTTCTTGGTGCTGTGTTTCCCAAATGAGTGGTTTCTGGCTCTGCTGCAGCACCAGTCTGCATGTGAACATCAACTCTGTTCACCATCTGGGAAGATTAGGACTTCCCTTCTCCTACCAGCACCACTGAATTACAGTTACTCAGTGGTTAAACAAAGGAATCCTTAAAGAAGGGTTTACAGCTGTCCTGTTGTCTGAAGTGCTTGGGGCATTCTGATGCTATTAAGCTCTATGTATTAACAAGTTAAAAAAGAAAAGGTAGGCATCTGATTGTTGTGACAGTTTCTAAGCGATTTGGAAAGCTGTACCACCCAACCACTCCTTCTATTTGATGGAGGTGACAAAGCTCAGTTTAATTTCTGACTGCTGTTTAAATTCTGAAGCTCGAGCTGGTTCCTGGAGCAGAAAAAGCTCGGAAGCTGTCCCTCCTACAAGCAGGCACCTCTGAGCAAAATATGACATCTCAGTTTCTGATGGTAAGGTCAGGAGATCTGATTCCAGCATCTAGCTTTTGGCTTAATACTGTGTTAGTGGGACCTTTGGCATCTAGCACTTAATGATCTTGAAGGTTTCTTCCAACCCAAGCCCTCCCATGATCCTATGATTCTGTGATTTCATTCAGGTTTATTGAGATGAGTTCTCCTGAATGTGCTGTTCTCCATATGATTATAATTGGAGTCCAGATGGGTGACTGAAACCAGACACCAAACTTTCTGATGGCCAAAATTAAATGAAATCAATCCTTTACTGTGTCAGTAGTCTGTAACTAGAGCCCATCAGGTAATTCCCAGCCTCCTGCCTGTATCAGTGGCTGCACACAGTGAAAAAGTCTGATGGGATTTTAACCTCTAAAATGTTCCAAAGCAACCAGAGGGTGAATATATTCACTATGTAAATACCTGCAGGAATAAGCTTGTCATGTATGTCCTCAGGTACCACAGTAGTTAATGGTGGGACTCAGTAGGTCATGCTGAAAGTTGAGTCTGCTGATTTTGAAGGTCTTTTGAAGGTCTTTTCCAGCCTACATGACCTTATGCTAATATTTCTGAAATTTATTTCTGTTCAGCTCCCAGAAAACCTCCCACCCAGCCCCCAACTGACCCCGTGGTGAAAAATAAAACAGAAACCTCAGTGACGCTGGCATGGTCCCCTCTGAAGATGCACCGCCCCATTCCAATCGATGGCTACATTGTGGAATGCAAGAAACTAACTGGCTTCACCTGGGTGAGGTGCCACGAGTCTCATGTCCCCGTCCCAGAGTTCACGGTGAGCAATCTGTCTGAAGAGGCTGATGATCAGTTCCGAGTGTCTGCAGTCAATGCGCATGGACAGAGCCCGTCTCTGGAATTCCCAGGGAGCGTGCACCTTGGTAAGCACAAAAACCCCAATGGAAATGGGTCAGTGTGTGCTGAGCAGCTGTGTTGGTTCCCTAAAGATGCTTCCTTTGACTTTAAGGTTAGCAGTGCATTAACACACCAAAGGCTTTCCTTTATTCCTAATTCTCCTATCTCCTATCAACCTCCAGCTACCACTAAAGTGATACGAGTTGTTTCTGTGACAGAGACATGAATATCCTTATCTTTTGATATCTCACATGTGCAAGAGGCAGAACTTTCTGTAACAGATCTTAAGCACAGAAGTGCTTCTTCTAGCACTCATGCAAAGGGAGAAGTAGAAATGTACCTATGATTTAATCTTCCATCTCTAAATGAGATACCAGACTTGCATCTAAAGAGCATTAAGACATACATGTTCTTCCTCAGACCCAGTCCTGGCTGTGAAATCCCCCCTAACAACTGGTGAAGCTGTACCTGGAGGGGATGCCATGTTTACTATTGACCTTACAACAACGTGCAAGCATGCCAGCTGATGAATGTCTGCAGTTCACAGCTATTGGCCAGTGCATTCAGTCACCAGGTTTACCACTGCATGACCATAGAGAAGTACTTTCAGCTGCAGGTTCAGACAGCCTTTCTGATTGCACTGGAATAGTTTAGAAGTAGGGGAGCAATCATTCCAATAATATCTCTGTCAATCAGCTTTGCATGACAAAGTAGAACAAATAAACATTCATGATGGGAGGACCTGTTTGTCATTGGGTGGAAACCTCTGCAGAAGCATGTTTAGAGCATTATTAATCAGTAGAAGGAGATGTTTGGTTGATTTTTACTTAGTAAATCCAGCAAGAAGACCAAATGAAATATCGTGAATTGCTCAGCACTGACACAATGATGAGTGCAGGAACAGAAGGTGATACTTTTTCAGAGATGTTGCAGCAAACATTGACCACGTTAGCCTGATATAAATTGAAATAACGCGGCCTTTGCTCCTGACAGGTGCTGCAGTGAGATTTACCAAGAAGAGCAAAGATGTAGAAAAGATCTGCGCTTGGCTGCGTGAGGAAGCCAAACTGCAGGCTGAGCTTTCAGACACCGGCGCTACTGTGGAGTGGATGAAGGATGGGAAGGAGCTCAAGGCCAGTGAAAATTATGAACTGCAAATTGTGGGGAAGAAACACACCCTGAAAATTCACAACGACTCAATGGATGATGCTGCAAGTTATCAGTGCATCTGTGAGGGGGATAAAATGCTCTATCAGCTTTCAGTGAAAGGTATGTGACAGTCTGGGCTGTCCTCTTCCTGCCCAGGGCCAGCAGACTGCATTCACCTGACTCCCCGACAGTCCAGCTGTTGTCAGACAGCATCTGGGGTGTTTTCAGTGGCTGTTTTGACTTGAACTGGCCAATCTGCTTTGTAGAGCCATTTGATTTCTGTGTTCTGTCCTGTGATTCGTCCCTAAGATATAGAGGAAATCAAGGGAAAGACAGGAAAAAGAGCATCCCAGCCTTCCTGCTCTTCTGTCAGGGTGGCCACAAGAGATGATGTCAACATCTCTTTTTGTAGCAGTGATCCCAAATGTAGAAAACACCTGTGAAGAGTCACAGGGACTAAATTGATGGAGAGCAGAACTTCCTGCCAAGGCTTGTCAGCTAGTCTTAATTTTGCTTTTCTTCTCTCTCTTTGTCATGTTAGCATAATATTTCATACTGGCAGGTCTGCCCATAGAATTAACTGGCACAGGCTGCCCAGGTAGGTGGTGGGATCCCTGGAGGTGTTCAGGAGCTGTCGAGATGTGGCCCTGATGGATGTTATCAGGGGGCATGGTGGGGTGGGTTGGGGTTGGAATCAAAGGAGGACCCCCATGTATTTCATCGGGAAGCACTACTGGTAATAAGACCTTTGGAGCAAATCCTGGTAGGGCCACGCTCAGCTGGTCCAGTCTGGAGGCTGTTTCTCCTTACTGCAGTATCTGCAGTGAAAACCAGCAGCTGCTTTTGTGTGGTTGGGCTCACATCCAGCAGTGGTGACGGGACTACAATGATAAGAGACAGTTCCTGAAAAAATGAATGAAATTTGACTGTATGATAGGATGGAGTTAAATGTATTGACAGGATCTCAGTCATCCCAGTGTCCATCAGCTGGCTCTCGAGCTCCTAAATACAGGCATTCTGTAGAACGTTGTTGAATTTGTATTATACATGCGTGTTCTTGGAACTGCAGAACAAATGCATGCATAATCCAGACTTTGATTTTAGCAGCTCTGACTGCGCTGTCTCAACAGACCCAACTCAGTTGTGTGCGCTGTTTTGAAATGATATGTTAACAAGAAGTTGGAAAACAAGCTCAATTACCCTCAGTAAAATAGGACCGTGGACTTAGGCTTGAACTTTTGGCTAAGACAGTGGTGAGATTTTGAATCTTTGAAGTCAATTATTCCACTGTGTGTTAATAAGGGCCAGTTTTATCATCTAACTTTTGCACTGCAATTAATTTCCATAAAGGAATTCTTTTTTTTCTTTTTTCTTTTCAGTCCTTAGTGATATCTCTATCTTTTAGGCTTGATTTGTTTGCCAGGGGGTTACAGTGCAGTAATAGATACCCCCTCCATTGATTTCCTTCTAGTTTGCTTGTTCCAATTCTTTCCTCAGTTTTCCTATTTTAGACATTTTCTTGAAGCCTTGGGCTTCTTCCTTTGGCTCTGTCCCCTGTACAGTGTACGTCCTTCAACTTGTGGAGATAAGGTAATCTGGCACGTGGTTTATAAAAGCTGCCAATTTGCCAGCTTCTGAATTAGAATCTAGCAATTAGAACTAGGATTAAACGTGCACGTTTGATCTTATGATAAATGAATGCCTCATGGTCACCAATGTCCCTGCAGTTCTTTACCATCATATGTATTTTGTGTCTTCATATTTTGTTTCAGCACTGGCAAACTTCGTAATCAAAGAGACAAGTGGAGGAGTAATCAGGGCCGTTGCTGGAAAACAAGCTGAATTTGTTTCTGAGACCTCTGAAGCCAATGTCATGGTGAAGTGGTACAAAAATGGCAAAGAAATCAAGACCAGTAAGAAATTCACAATGGAAGATAAAGGGAAACTGCATAAGCTTGTGGCTTCAGCTGTAACGAAAGAAGACGAGGGAACATACATCTACACAATTGGAGATGACACTCTGATTTTTGATTGGAAAGTCTCAGGTAAGTTTGTGAGGCAAACATAGGATCACAATCCATGTAAAGCACTTCAGACTTAATTCATTTTATTTGTCCAACGCTGTGGGTTTCCAGTATTTAGGACAAAGATTGCATAGCTCTATTGAAGCAATTCTGACCTTCCTGTTGTCCCTATGCAAATCCACAGTATGAGCAAATAATGTAACTGTGTTGTGATGAATTCAAGACAGCCTTAGCTCCAGCTGGGGCTGGAGTCACGACTTGAGCCCTGACATCTGGGCTTCATTCATCTAGTTCATGTATTGCCTCAGCACTTACATCATCTTTAAACCTATGACTGAAATGGTCCTAAGTTTTTAGCTAAGTTATTAGCATGGGAATCCTGTCTCCTCTTTGGACAAATTAAACTCCACATTTGGAGAGTTGAGTGTCTCCTGCTGTACCCGAAGGACATTGTGATCTCTGAGGTGTCTCCCTGAGGTGCTGTAAGCACAGCCATTAGCTCATAGTGCAAGTAAAGCACTGTTAGGTCAAGCCTGGAGGAGTAATGCTTGTCACTGACATGTTCCTGTTCAGGGTGGAGCTGGAGGGTAAAATAACACAAGAAATTGTCATTGAAATTCAATATCTGTGAAATTCAGCTGGTTGCATTCACAGAACCTGGCGTTAAGATCTGTTTTCTGTTTTATATCTTGAGCCTATTTTCCATAACCCAGTCCTCATTTATGAACTGAAGCTCTACTGAAAGCCTTTCGCTGTGTATGCTCATGCTGCAGTGCAGCGCTTGTGACCTTTAACAGCACATTCACGTTCCTCTGATCACAGGATCCTTACGGTTGATTAAGACCCTCTAGTCTGACTGCTCACCCATCACCACCGTGATGCTCACCATCAGCTTAGCTAAAAACTCAGCAGAGATGATAGATCAAGCACAACACTGGATTTGGGGTGGCTAGAGATTCCTAAGATATTGAAGGATTGCTTGCAGGTGGTGTTGGTTCAGGTATTCACCCTGCATCCCACCTGCTGTTCTGTTTGGTTGAGAATCATGCATTCTGCAATTTCACTTTGTAATTCAAAGACCCTGGCTTTATCTGTTGAAAAACTGATCTAAAACAAGCCAAGAAGACTCCGTTGGAACTGGTTGATGCAGAACAAAGGCATCCCCAAAGGACAAGTTGCACTGTTTGATGAACATTATTGGATGAGAGCTAAGCTAAGATTTAAAAAGTTCTGGGGCTGTCTCTGAGCATCAAATACAGAGGAAGCCTGCATGATTCCCTGAGAATGGATACCTCCTACTTTGGTGTAGGGTTAAGGGAACACTAGCAGTAACTCCTATCACAAAATGTCGCATGGCTCAGACAAAATGCCATCAAGAGGGCTTAATTAGGAGCACCAAATGGTCGCAAGATGGTCTTAGGGCAGGGAAGTAATCTATCTATGTGATACTGATTGATGCTATTAGTTCTTAGCAGCTTGACTCTAGAAGGACTGTTGTTCTTTGGTCACCTAGTTATAAAAGAATAAATGGCTCCTGTCTATTACAATTTTTAACGCATTTTTTGTTCACTGATGCCATAAATGTTCCTGGCATAGTAATTGGCCTTGGTATATTCAGTGACTGAAAGCAACAGTTGTTGCTCTAAGAAATGCAGTACAAAGCTAGGTCTGCCTGTAGCTGACAGCCATCAGCTTGCTCCTCAGGCAGGTTCTGTCTGTGTATGGGAGATCACAATGTGAACCACTGATTGATCAGCTGAGGCAAGTGTGGGGTCAGCTGTGGGAGCACAGGTGAAAGTTATGTAGCTGTGCTCCCTGGAGGGGTGGAGTTCGACTCCACCTCCTCTGAGACCTCATTTAAGGGCTGACCCTCACTGAGGCAGCATCTCTTGGAGATTGCTCACCAGGGAGGATCACCTCAGCTCTGGTGAGTTCCCTTTTCCTTATATCTTCTGTATTTCTACCATTTTACTTGTAATTGCTATCCTTGTTAATACCAGCATAGTTATTGCCAATACATTTGGCAAGCCAGGCAGGAGCCACTGACTTGGCATCTAGAAATATAAGGAAAAAAAAAAATGTCCTTTGTGTGAAAAATCTTTAATTGGTACAAGGGGGAGAAGACCACCCCCTTAGGGACATGCCTTCCTGGACAAATTCCAGGTTTTGAGGCATCCCCATATTACCAATTAGCAACAATTATTGAACAATGGGGCCCTTTAAGAGTACCAAATAACATGGACGCCTATTGTCTAACTGATTACTTTCTAGGACTACAAAAAGATATCTTAATTACAAAAGAAAAGCGAATGGCTGCATCTATGGCAGCCTGGCCATTATTAAATGCTTTAAATCGGGCAGAGATAAAATCAAACAACATTGCACATGAAAATGAATTGTTAAAGGCCCGTATTGAAAAATTGGAGGGTGAGATCAATCTATTGACAGGAAAAAAACCGTCATTTTCTTCCTCCAACCCTCAAATTAGATACATTTCATTTAATGACGATCAAGATCCTGAAGAAATGAATCAAAATAAGATCACTAAATCTGATCTAGAAAAACCATCTGAGACGGACTCACTAGAAGTCCGTCCAGTAATAACTCAAAAAACAAAGAAAATTCAAGATCGACCAGCAGGAGTGCCTCCTGATCAATGGCCCCCTGCCGAATCTGTTTTACATGTAACAGCCCGTCCATATACGCCTACTGAACTCATGGACCTAGTGCAACGATTTAGGCAAAGGCCAAGGGAAAGTGTTCCGGCTTGGTTATTACGGTTATGGGATTCAGGGGCAGATAGTGTACTGGTTAGTGGCCCCGAAGTATCTAAGTTGGCCACAATAACAGTACATCCTGCCCTTCGGCAGAGACTGTATGCTGGGACTCAGTTCCCTGAAGAAAACCATTCAATTGTAGAATGGATAATGGCTGCTTGCCGCATGGTGTGGACAAATAAAACTGACATGCCAGTAAACACAGGGATGTGGTCTTCTATGGAAGACCTTCAAAATTATATACGCGAATTAGGTATGAGAGAGGCTATCTACGAAGACACATTCGATAGCCCTGATATGGTTAAATTTTCTGCGGGAATGAGGGACCTAATTTTACAGTAAGCACCCTCTCATATGTATGGAACCTTGGTTTCCATACTTAATCCAGTAGTATCCGCAGAGGCAGTAGTCCAACAAGCCGCCCAATTGGTAGCAGAGCTCGGAGAAACTGAGCGTTTACGAGCTAAGCGCAATATCAGGGTGATTGAGGATGCCGAGGCTTTTCCAATAGTGCGAGCCAGAAGATCGGCCCCGCGAACTTCTCGGGCAGGACCTGTTAGGGTATCCCGGAAACAAATGTTTAATGATCTGCTCCGGGCAGGCGTTCAGTTTTCAAAAATTGATGGGCAGCCCAATCAGGTTCTCCTTCAGTTGTGGAAGCAACTGAAGGATGAACAAAAATTTCAGAATAAACCCAAAAGGCCAGGGATAAGATTTATAGAGCGGCGACCAACAACAACATGGAATTTAGAAGATTTTATAGTTCCAAATAGGAAAAAGAAGCCACCTCAGGTGCCTCGGGTTATGACACCGGAGGTATCGGAGGTAAAAGACTTGAATCTGGCTCAGTTCATGGCTTGACGAGGGATGTCAGTCCTCCTAGGGCCTCTAGACGGGACCGGAGGCCCTATGTGGAACTGACAATATACTGGTCCCGAAAGAATATACAGAAGGTTATGGCCCTAGTTGATACCGGGGCAGAGACATCTATAATATATGGAGACCCAACTAAATTTAAAGGTAATAGAGTGATGATTGGAGGTTTTGGGGGACAAACCATTCCGGTCACCCAAACCTGGGTAAAACTGGGGGTCGGGCGTCTTCCACCACGGGAGTACAAGGTATCCATTGCCCCAATTCCAGAGTATATATTAGGAATTGATATCCTGTGGGGTCTGGCTCTCCATACAACAGTGGGAGAGTTCCGATTGCGGCAGAGATGCATTAGTATCCGGGCAATCCAGACAATATTGAGAGGCCATGCAAAACATGAGCCTATTTGTTTGCCGAAGCCACGCCGGATTACTAATGTGAAACAGTACAGACTCCCGGGTGGGCAGGATGAAATAACAAAGACGGTGCAGGAATTAGAAAGAGTGGGTATTATAAGGCCTGCACATAGCCCATATAACTCCCCAATATGGCCAGTGCGAAAACCGGATGGAACATGGAGGATGACAGTAGACTATAGGGAATTAAATAAGGTCACGCCACCTGTTCATGCCTCCCTATATTATATATACCCAATATTGCCTCCCTAATGGACACACTAAGCAGGGAAATCAAAACATATCACTGTGTCTTGGATTTGGCGAATGCATTCTTCAGTATTCCAATCAGTGAAGAATCGCAAGATCAGTTTGCATTTACATGGGAAGGGAGGCAATGGACTTTCCAGGTCCTACCCCAAGGGTACGTACATTCGCCCACTTTTTGTCATAATTTAGTGGCACGTGATCTGGCTAAGTGGGAAAAGCCAAATAATGTCAATTTATATCATTATATTGATGACCTCCTGTTAACATCCGATTCGTTAGAGGCGGTGAGACAAGCAGCAGATTTGTTGATAGCTTACCTGCAGAAAAGAGGGTGGGCTATAAACCCACAGAAGGTGCAAGGTCCGGGGCTATCTGTAAAATTCCTGGGAGTAATTTGGTCCGGGAAAACCAAAGTACTACCCAGTGCGGTAGTAGATAAAGTCCAAGCGTTTCCAGTCCCTACAACATCAAAACAATTGCAAGAATGTTTGGGTATATTGGGGTATTGGCGCTCCTTTATACCTCATTTAGCTCAGCTATTAAGGCCATTATACAAGCTTACAAAGAAGGGTCAATCATGGAATTGGGGAAAGATAGAACAGGATGCTTTCCAACAGGCAAAACTGGCAGTTAAACAAGCTCAGGCGTTGGGTATATTTGATCCGACCCTCCCAGCTGAACTAGATGTTCATGTTACTCAAGATGGTTTTGGCTGGGGCCTGTGGCAACGCCAGAGTTCTGTTCGAACCCCCATTGGATTCTGGTCTCAGGTTTGGCACGGAGCAGAAGAACGATATAGCATGATTGAGAAACAGTTATTGGCTGCCTATTCGGCATTACAAGCAGTAGAGCCGATAACGCAAACAGCAGAGGTCATAGTTAAGACTTCATTACCAATCCAGGGGTGGGTGAGAGATTTGACTCACCTTCCTAAGACGGGGGTGGCCCAAGCACAAACGGTGGCACGATGGGTCGCCTATCTAAGCCAGAGAAGCAGTCTGTCTTCATCTCCACTTAAAGAAGAACTACAGAAGATCCTAGGCCCAGTGACGTATCACAGTGATACATCAAAAGAACCGATGGTTGCTCCACCAGAGAAGAGTCCCGTTCAGGAAGGAAGATATCCTATTCCTGAAGATGCCTGGTATACGGATGGGTCCAGCAGAGGCAACCCGAGCAAGTGGCGAGCAATAGCATACCATCCCTCTACTGAGACCATCTGGTTTGATGAGGGGGATGGTCAAAGCAGCCAATGGGCAGAATTGCGAGCCGTGTGGATGGTTATAACTAAAGAACCTGGTGACGGTGTCCTGAACATCTGTACAGATAGTTGGGCTGTGTACCGGGGGCTCACTCTGTGGATTACGCAATGGGCTACCCAGGAATGGACTATCCACGCCCGACCGATTTGGGGTAAAGACATGTGGGTAGACATTTGGAATACGGTCAAACACAGGACAGTATGTGTCTACCATGTCTCTGGTCATCAACCCTTGCAGTCACCAGGAAATGATGAAGCTGACACACTGGCCCGAATCCGATGGATTGAGAATACACAATCTGAAAATATTGCCCGTTGGTTACATCAGAAGCTACGGCATGCTGGACAGAAGATAATGTGGGCAGCTGCTAAAGCATGGGGGCTGCCTGTACAACTATCTGATATCGTTCAAGCATGTCAGGATTGCGATGCTTGCTCAAAGATGAGACCGAGACCGTTGCCTGAAACAACATCCCACATTGCTAGAGGATATAGTCCTCTTCAGAGATGGCAGGTCGACTACATTGGGCCCCTCCCTCGGTCTGAGGGGGCGAGATATGCCCTGACCTGCGTTGACACTGTAAGTGGACTGCTGCAAGCCTATCCTGTACCAAAGGCAAATCAAGCATACACAATTAAGGCACTTACTAAACTGATGTCTGCATACGGGACACCTCAAGTTATCGAGAGTGACCAAGGGACTCACTTCACTGGAGCGATGATACAGCGCTGGGCAGAAGAAAACAACATTGAATGGCGATTCCACCTGCCATATAACCCAACAGGGGCAGGCCTTATTGAACGTTATAATGGTATCCTTAAGGCTGCCCTGAAAACAGACTCTCAGTCCCTGCAGGGGTGGACAAAAAGATTATATGAAACCGTGCGGGACCTGAATGAAAGACCTCGGGATGGCAGACCCAGTGCCCTGAAAATGTTACAAACTATATGGGCCTCCCCTCTTAGGATCCAAATTACAGGCACCGATAATAAGGTAAAACCGCAGGTTGGTACTGAAAATAATCTTCTGCTCCCTGCCCCTGAGAATTTAGAACCGGGAATCCATAAGATAAATTGGCCTTGGAAGGTGCAGGTAGGACCCAAATGGTGTGGCCTACTTGCACCTTGGGGGAGATTATTGGAGGTGGGAGGTTCAGTCACCCCCTCGGTGATAGGTACATGGCCTACTGACATCGTGGTCAATACTCCGGCCTTTATTGCTAAAGGAACACCTATTATGTCCCTATGGCAGATCAAGACTCCTCCTCTGGTGCCAGATATAGTTATACAGCCACAGATATCTGGCCAGAGGGTATGGTATCGGAGGCCGGGACATAATCCAGTACAAGCAGAAGTATTGACCCAAGATAAGAATACGGCCTGTATCTTGCCCTGGAGGGCGGATCTTCCCCTCCTAGTACCCTTGAAACATCTATATTACTCCCCTTAAGATTGATTCTAAGCCTCTAGGACCATTACTCTGGACTGATGAAACGCAGACGGACCTGCACTTCAAGATGATTTGTCTCCGGTAACATCTATCAAGCACTGGCCCATGGAAGATCATAAACACCCATCCAATCATCATCATTTGAATAATATCAACATCTAATGCGACGGGAGATTGTATCAGCGTCGTGATTGGGTCTCTGTAATAAGGGGAACTCACCTAATCATTGGTTCACGTTATGAAGGGGTGGAGTGTATGGGAGATCACAATGTGAACCACTGATTGATCAGCTGAGGCAAGTGTGGGGTCAGCTGTGGGAGCACAGGTGAAAGTTATGTAGCTGTGCTCCCTGGAGGGGTGGAGTTCGACTCCACCTCCTCTGAGACCTCATTTAAGGGCTGACCCTCACTGAGGCAGCATCTCTTGGAGATTGCTCATCAGGGAGGATCGCCTCAGCTCTGGTGAGTTCCCTTTTCCTTATATCTTCTGTATTTCTACCATTTTGCTTGTAATTGCTATCCTTGTTAATACCAGCATAGTTATTGCCAATACAGTCTGGATGGAATGAAGGGCATGAAATACTGATGTGCTCATCAAACGCTGCTTGTTAGCTTAGAGACAAGGTGTTGAATTGGTTTGTTCATGTATTGCAAGCAGGTTACTTAGCTGCCTTCATTTTAGCTTCAGAAGAACATGTGCAGAATACAGAATTGATTAGAAGAAATAAGAACTGTCTGCATAGAACTTACTCTTTCCTTACACAGGAGAATCAAGCACACGTTTGTATGTGAGTACCTCCAGAGGTGAAACTTGATCCCCCAGATGTAATGAGCAGAGACATTACAATCAGTTCTAACTGTATCTTAATGCTGTGCTGAATAAGCCTGAGTCAGGATGTAAACCACTTTCTCTTTTTTTCTTCAGATGAAGCCATTAATTTTGTCAGCAAGTCCAAAACGACTCCAGAAATATCAGTCAGTCCTTCTGAAGACCTGGAGCTGGTGTGTGAGGTGTCAGCTGCAAGCGGAGCTGTCGTATAGAAGAAAGATCAAATAGAGGTGAAGCAGGACCAGAGGACAACCATCATCTCCCAGGGGACGCACCGCAAGCTCATGGTCAAAAATGTGACCCTGAAAGACCAAGGGAGCTACAGCTGTGAAACAAAAGATGACAAAGCAACATTCCAAGTGAAAGTCAGAGGTGAGAAAATGCTTGGAATCCCAGAGATAAAGGAACACTTCATTTTGTGTGTCTTGCATTTGGAGGATCAACTTACAGCCTCTCTGGTGCAAAACATTTTGGCTATAGGACTTTCTTTGTCATCTAGTGTCATAGCAACACTTTTCTACATGTGCTTTTCCATCCAGGAATGAATTACTGCAACAAACAATAGGCAAGGAGGGTAACTTGTGCAGCTCTTGTAGTCAGCTGGTGTCTGCAGGGTTACAGTGCAAGAGCACACCAGGCATGCAAGGAGTGAGAAAAGGGGAGGTGTTTGATGAGATCTGGTTACAAAATTTGAATGACACAATGAGGTGGAAAATGCCACTAATCAGACTCATAAATGGCCTGGGTTGCAAAGGCCCACAGTGCTCATCCAGTTCCAACCCCCTTCTTCCTATGTGCAGGGTTGCCAACCAGCAGCCCAGGCTGCCCAGAATCACATCCAGCCTGGCCTTGAATGCCTGCAGGGATGGAGCATCCACAGTCTCCTTGGGCAACCTGTTCTAGAGGGCCATTCCCTTCTGATTTACTGGAAATGTAGAGAGACATCAGAAGAAACAAAGAGAAGGGAGGAGGTTCAGCAGTGCATGCAGGTGTTCTAAATCTCATGTCCAAATCTGCTATCAGACTGCGAAATGTTTAGATTTATGATATGATATGAAATGATATGCCTATTCATTTCCCAAGGCAAAATAGAGGGGAAAGTATTTTCCTGTCTTAATGAGGCATCATGATGGTCCCTGTGAAGGGCAAGTATAATGAAAATGGGGAACTGGAGTAAGCTCTGCAGCAGACTACAGCAAAATGGTGTGACTGTTGTGATGTCCCTGCAGAGAAAGAAGACGTGTTTACAAACAAGGACAAGGTACAAAAGGAGGTGAAGGCTGCACTGACTCAAAATGCCACGCTGAGCTGCGAGGTGGCCCAGGAGAAGATGGAGGTGAAGTGGTACAAGGAGGGGAAACTGATCACCTCGAGCAAGAAGTTCAAGGTGGAGTCAGAGGGCAAACAGTGTCGGCTGGTGGTGATCCAGGTAGAGAAGAAAGATGCAGGGGAGTACAGCTGCGAGGCTGCTGGCCAGAAACTCACCTTCAAGATTCATGTCACAGGTGAGAGAGAACACATTTTGGCCTTTCATTCTAGAATGTTTTAGAAAACGGTCATTAGTTTGTAAGTTTTCCCTGCTATGCTTAAAATTTTTGGAGCTGAACCTTGGGGTGGTTAATTTCTGATGAGGAAATTGAACAAATTATTCTAAATACAGTTGTGAGGCAGCTCCATCTTTTAAAATCTTCAGGAATTTCCTTTTGCTGTGGGAATGAGGCCATAGACAAGAAAGTTCTGATTGCACTTCTCCATTCCCACGTGCCTGTACCACTAGAACAACTCTGCAATGCAGCTGCGTCTCAGGAAGTTTCAGAACAGGGGCTTTGTGTCAAGCACTAGGGGGTGTGCTCTATGTAACATGTTTTTGTCTTGGAAGGGCTCATTTAGCATGGGAGAGAATACTACAGGAATGTTTTGTATAAGTTGATGTTTTGAAGACATAAGTAAATGGCAGCTAGGGGACGAAAGAGTCATGAGAGTCATACAAGAAGCATCACAGAATGCCTTTTGTTGGAAGGGACCTGGAGGATCATCCAGTTCCAATCTCTGTCCTGGAAAGGAACACATTCTTTGAGACTAGGTTGCTCTAACACCCATCCAGCCTAGACTTGAATGTTTTCAGGGATGGGGCATCCATAAATTGCACAACTTCTCTCCACATCATTCTCTTGGGGCATCAGACTGGGAGAACTGATTCATTTTTCTGACTCCTTCCCCAAAACCTGCTCTTCTTTCAAGAGGCCAAACTAATGTATCTCTCTCTTTTCAGAGCCAGAATTTGTATTTACAAACAAGGAGAAGGTACAGAAGGTGGTGAAGGCTGCAACAACAGAAAAATGCCACGCTGAGCTGCGAGGTGGCCCAGGAGAAGATGGAGGTTGTCATCAATTTATAAGCAATGAGCCAATAATGTTCCAATTATAAACTTTTATTAATTGTAGCGGGTAAAACTAAAAGGCAATTCAGCGCTGGGCGACAGGGGGATTATTGTTCCTCCAACTGCCGCGCCGTCCCGTCCCTTGCAACTTCTTTTGTATTGTCCATCCCGAGCGTATTGTCCTTTAATTGGTCGGTTGTGATCGTGCGACTTGGTGTGTCGTTCCTTGGTTGGTCCTTCCGTGGAACTTTGTATCCATCGGGGCGCGCTTTGCCTGTAACTACGCAGAGTACACAATCTACCCATAAAATTAGAGTGTTCTGCAACCTTTGTGGCCTCCATATTCCACCATTATATCCCGGTCCTAATGAACAAGCACTCCACCACAATGCTACCACATCCCGGTCTTAATGAGCAAACATTTTATCACAGAGGTCAAGTGATAAAAGGAGGGGAAACTGATCACCTCGAGCAAGAAGTTCAAGGTAGAGTCAGAGGGCAAACAGCGTCGGCTGGTGGTGAGCCAGGTGGAGAAGAAAGATGCAGGGGAGTACAGCTGCGAGGCTGCTGGCCAGAAACTCACCTTCAAGATTCATGTCACAGGTAAGACAGGTGTTGTATGAAATACAGCAGAGAACAGTAAAGTAAAATCTAGTTTCTATTATACTGCACCTGGATCACTGTAGTCTGTGCTGAGGTTTTTTCCCTAGACTTGATTGCCTGGGTTTGTAGAAAGTATTTGGTTTCAGTATGACACAAAGACCTGTTTCAGTCTGTCTGTAGAGCAATAATTAGTAATATATGTACAGTGGAAGCAATATTCAAGATATTATTCAAATCTCTCCTGTGCCTGAGATCCCAAACTGTAATTCTTGTTCACCTAAACATTTGACTAAGATAAGTATGTGCAGTGAGGCTGGAGTGCATGTTCTACGTGCAGCCTTTCATGGCAGGAGAAGCAGGAACTTCTCCTAGTAGTACACTGCCTTTTTACTATGCCTTTATGTTGGAGGCTGCATCTGGATAGGTGAGTCTGCTACTCACAGTAAGAGACCTGGTAGAGCTGACTATTGCCAGAGCTCAAAGTAAGATAGATATCTGCAAATCACACACAAAGAACAAAGGACTGTGTTGGTGAGCATATTTCCTTTGTGCCTTTGACAGTCACAGTTGTGGCAATGGTAGAGGCCATGAGGAGTCTGTTCAGGAAGCCAGGAGTACTGTTCTGGGTCATGAAAAGGCAGCCAGTGGTTTGACTATCACATGTTTATGTGTTTTGATGTTTCACAGTGGGTCTTAAGTAAAAGGAACTCAGGTTTTGGTTGCCTGCAGGACAGATGTTCTTTTGGGTTCAATATGTTTGCATAGTGACTTGCAACCATGGGACTGGTGTTCAAGGACCCTCTTGGTTCCTTCAGTTCCTAGGTTCTTTCTTGCCTAGATTTGACACTTTGTTTCAACAGAAGAGCTGATATTCTCTAGTGAAGGCTATTAGTTTGGGCACAAGTGGTAACCTAAACCTGTTCCAACCTGTACATACAAACCTGCAAGTTGGTCTCATTTCGGTCCCTTAGTCAATACTTTTTCTTTTCTTCCCTCAGAGCCAAAACCTGTGTTTATAAACCAGGAGCAGGTGCAGAAAGAGGTGAGTGCTGCCCTGGCAGCAAGTGCCTCCCTCAGCTGTGAAGTAGCACAGGATCCAACCGAAGTAAAATGGTACAAGGATGGAAGACTGCTTGCCTCCTCCAGAAAGTTCAGAATGGAATCTGTGGGCAAAACACGGCGTCTGGTTGTGGAGCAGCTGGAGAAGAAAGATGCTGGAGAATACATCTGCGAGGCTGCTGGCCAGAAGATGACCTTCAAGTTGGAAACAACTGGTGAGCATTCGCTTTGGGAGCACTAAGCAGCTTTTTATGTGGCTTAGAGGAAGACTGGCTGTCTTCTACCCTGTGGGCATGGAACAGCCACAATTCCCCCCGGAACAACATCAATGACCCACACCACAAGTTGGATTCTCCTTTTTAATGTAGTGGTAGCGAGGTGAAAATATGGCTGTGGAATATTTTTGACTAAGGAACTTCTACTTTAATTTCTAGATGCGCTGAATTACCCTCTGGAGTGTCTTTCTGAATATATAAGCAACCATGGGTGACTATGATCCTGATTTATATCTAGGTTCAGGCTTACTTTTTCAGTTAGGTTAGATCAATAGCTCCAGAGAAGATAGGGAAATACAGCAGTTCACTGATACCATGTGTCAGAAGAATGCAGCTCAGTGCTGGGCAGTTTGCTGCTGCATTCCCTCTTACAAGTTGCACCCAAGGCTGGAAAAGACCACTGAGATAGCTGAGTCCAACCCAGCCCACCCTCACTGGACTTACTAACCACGTCCCCAGTGCCACATACCCGTGGCTCTTGAGCACCTCCAGTGACTGCGGTATATCAGCGTGGTTGCTTCAGTTGTGGGAGTTTTCAGACACTGGCTGTTGTTCTAGCGAGACAAAAAACCAAAACTGATGGAACAGTGTCTATACAGGAAGCAACTGGCTGTCCTGATGGCTGCCAACAGTTTTACACAAGGTGTGTCATGCAAGCTTGCATGAGTCTGGTTTAAAAACTTGCTATTCTGATGGAAGGAGAGGATGTTGGTACAGGATAACTGCGGGATTTGTGCTCTCCCGACATCCAGTTGCAATCACAGCTTATTGTTGCTATAGAAAACAGCTTCTCTGTAGACAAATTGAGTTAGTTCCAATAAGTGGCTGAAGCCCTAAGTGATCCAAGGTGGATCCAAGCATGATCCAAACTGGAATTTAACTAATTGTAGTAGGGAATCCAAGCCTTAATGAGATGAGTTATTTAAAATATGAGTCCTCCATCTAAAACAGCATTGAACTCTTACTCTGGTTTATGATAGAAGTGAGAGTTTAACAGCAGAAGTCTGAAGTTATGCTCCATATTTCTCATCACTCAAGAGAATATTTGAATATATGAATTCCTTTGGCTATGTTAGAGCTCATAATGAGGTCAGCTGATGTTCTTTAAATGCTCGGAGTCTAGCAATGTGGGGAAGTGGACTGCTATTTGCTGTTGAGCTTTAGGCTAAGAAGCCTGATTTTAGAGGACTGTGGACTTCCCCTTTCCCTTCCCCTCTCCTCCCCTTCTCCCTGGACTGATCCCACATGGTTTGAGAATGATTTCAGATCAAGGTAAATGAGGAATCGCTGTGTGAAAACCTGTTGTTTTACTGCACTATAAGAGACACTTAGTCAAAAGACAAGTGTGTGTTCCAAGCTTGAGATTGCAGGAGATCCTAGAAACAACTCAGCTGCTCAAACCTGTAGTCTGGCTGAATCTTTTATTGTCAGTTTTGGTCAGGAGGAGATGCTTGAGTAAGACAAATAAAAGGTCACGGGTAAGTTGGTCCTTCTTGTGATATACTTCTAGGCTTTCATCAGGGAGAAGCTTAATTAGTCCAAATAATCATAGCAGAAACCACACCAAGAGCATGAGAGTGAAATTTATACTTTCTTGACGTGAAGGAAAATTTTACCTGGTTCTGCCATTCCCCAAATATTTGTTTCCTTATGACAAGAAGAACTTTGCAGAAGTAATTTTTTTTTTTCAGTCTTGCGTGCAACACAAAAAGGGGTAAAATCTAGGAGGCCACCTGAAATGTTTTTTCCATCTGGAAGGATCCATTTAACAGCACCCATGGACCTGGTTATGAACAAAACTAAGTTCCCAACTAAATCCACATTCTTCTTTCTCCTTCTCAGAATTGCCTGTGAAAATCAGCAAACCATTGGCAGACAGTAGCGTCATTGAGAAGGACAAGGTCACATTTGAGTGTGAGCTGTCCAGGCCCAACATGGACGTCAAGTGGTTCAAGGTATGGCATGTAATGGTATTTTCCTTTCTGACTTCTCTGGAAATGAATGAGAGCCTTTAATTTCACTTCCAAGGGATGCGAGTCTGAGCTTTTCCTTGATAGCTTTTTCACTGCTCTCTTTTCTTTATGCTCTTTTATTTGCCCAGATCAGCACTCTTTGTTATTATGTCCTGAGTTCATTTATCAAGTTGAAATTGAAGTTTGTTTTGGTTTTATTGTGAACTTTTTAGGTCATGCTGCACAAAATATTGTTGGTTGAACTACAGTACAGTCTTGAGCTTCAAGTCTAACACAGAAATTCTCAGCCGGGATTTTGTAGCCTTGTTGTGAACTGGGTTTTTGGGGTGAAATCTCAGTTTTCTTTGCACCTGACAGTGTGAGAATTTGCTCTGGCACTTTGTGTACCTCCCCGGTGCTCAGCTGTTCCTTCCCTTACTTGGGGATAACGTCATTTATTCAAGGTGATGTCCAAACAGGCTTGTTAACAGTCCTCCGCAGTGCTTTAAGCTGTCATAGGTCAGCCAGAATTTATGCATGTTCTATAGCCATTCCTTCATGTTGAAAACACTGCACTGTGCTTAAGCTTCAGCATATGTTCCAGTAAGCACAGTTCCATTAATTCTAGGGGAGTGGGTGAATTAAGCATAGATCTGAAGGCTCCCTTTGCTGAGTGCAGAGATGGAAGGACTAATGGAGATCTGACTTGATATTTTCCCTTCTAGGATGGGAAGGAGCTCTGTCAAAGTAAAAAAGTGGGCATTACTTCCCAGGGAAATAAGAGAAGTCTCATTATTCACAAGTGTGAATATGAAGATCAGGGAACATCCACATGCTGAGCAGCCTAAGACAAGACATCAGCTACCCTAAAGGTTCATTTTATGTTTAACTGAAAGAGCAAATAAATCCTCTTGTGGTATTTTGCACCACGGGAAGAAATGCTTCATGGGCAGTTTGGGCATTTCTTGGTTAGTCCTTTTGGATACCTTTCTCTTTCTTCTTTATGCTCAAGACAGATTTTCCCTCCATGTGTTGCATTGGTTAAACCCCAGTTTGTAGCTCATCATTGGGCTCTGAAGCATCAGACTTGTTACTGAACACACGGGTCTGCTGTGCCCTGGTAGATGCCACCTTCCCAAGGGACGTATGAAAGGATGCTTTTTTCTGATTTCCTACTAGATGCTGTCCTCATGTGGCCACTTGGGTTCAGTGTTACCATGAACATGAACATGTGTCCTGTCCCATGACTTTGGTGAACTCTCATTTTCTCTCTCATTCTGCAACCAGGTTGGGTTGCTGTTTCAGTACTGGCTGTTTTATGTAGCCATTCCATTTGTTCTGGTTTACGTTCTTTTTTATTTTCTTTTTTTCAGGCATCATTTCTATACAGTAGACAAAGCCAGCCTATTACATTTGATTTACAGTTTTTAGCTTTTGCTGGTAAGCATTTCAGCTCTCAGGCAGTTTTACCAACAGCTTTGAAGAGCTGAAATGAACCAGCCTGGACACGATGGTCTGTTTTTGTTGGTGTAATGAATTTATGAAGTTAAACTGATTGACCCCATAAGGTTTTACAGTGTATGACTCACGTCTGGCAGAGTTATCACAGCAATGAGTTTATATACTTAGCATTTCAGGAGGCAAATGGTTGGGGATACTCTTTCATTTGCTTGCGTCTCAGAGTGAATCACTAGTATGTGAACCATCCTTCATCTCCTTTGTATTGCTTTTGTGTGTGTCTGTGTGTGGTTTCCCCTGTGAATTTCATTCTTTCCAGTTATATGGAAGTTCTCTTTTGAGCAGTGAAATTAGATGTTCCATCATCAGTCATAATGGTAAAGCTGAGTTGCCAGCCACGTTATCTGTGTCCTTTCTGTCTGGCGTCTCAATAACTGCTGCCCCACCACAATATCTGCCTAATACTTCAGCTCCATGGATGCCTCCTTGTGCAAACTGAGAGCCTGTATTTGGTGTGCATAGATCTGGGCTTACATCTGTGCTGGTAAATGCACTAGTGCATGGGCTAAGCAGTCCTGCCTCCTGTGCTGTGGGCATTGAGATGGGGCTCCTACAAGCTGCCCATTGCAAGATATTTAGAAACTAATTGCTGCGGAGGTTTCCATCCTCTTTTCAGACTAACTAAAATTTGGTTAGTGGGATCAAAACAGAAGGGGCAGGGAGGGAGAGCTGACCAAGGACTACTGATGGAACAACTATGAATCCTTGGTTCCTCAGGATTCCCTGCATCAGCAGTTGGCAACAGGAGTAAGGGGGCTCAGGAGGACACTGTGGAGTAGTGTGAAAAATGAGCGAAGAGAGTTACTAATTGATGCCTCTTGGAAAGTAGTCCAAGAGTGGTCCTCTTCCTAAACTCTCCTCTTGTGTGTGGTTTTATCTTTATGAGGTGTTCATAACAAGTGATGTGTAGATCTCCCTTATCTCAATGTCTTTTCCTGCCTGCAGTGAATATGCAGGATACTGGATCATATACCAGCTTCTTTGAATTACTGCTCATGTCAGGAGATAAAATCTGCCTATTCTTTGAACTAACACTGGCGAGGGTTAGTTATTCTGGCTACCGAGAGAATGACACAGCAGATTAAACTCTTTCATTTCCTTCTTTGTCAAATGCCTTTTCATCTAACTGTGTGTCCCATAGAAATTCAGAGCAGTGTTGGCTGAGGGAAGTGGAAATATTTATCTCCTGTGTGTATCTGCCACCCTATTTAGACATGCTGGCAGAGCGCAGAGATTGGAGGAGTTGGATTAGGCAGTAGTTTCCCTATTGCTCACAGAACCACTTTTTCTGTGGTCTCCCAGCTACCCTGTGCCCAGTGACCTATGCAAGATGGAGCGGAAAAGGCTCATTTTATGAACAAACAGGAACCTTTCTGGTCAGATTAATACCTGTGCTCTTTTAGAGAGATTTAGATACTAGAGATTTTAGGTACTGGAATAGGCTCCCCAGAAAGGTGGTTGAATCACCATCCCTGGTTGTGTTTAAGAGCCTTTTGGATGTGGTACTCAGGGATATGATTTAGTGTAGGGTTTTTAGAGTTAGGGTACTGGTTAGGCTGCGGTTGGACTTGATGATCTTCAATGTCTTTTCCAACCTGGGTAAATCTATGATTCTATGCAGGAACTCTTCTCCTGAGGTTAATCCAAGTTGTATCCAGGCCCTTCAGAAGGAAAGGGATATAGCAGCACAGAAATATGGCCTGATTCTGACATAACTAAATGCAGACCTGGAGAGTTAAAAGGGATTGTGTGATGTTCAAAGGATTTTGAAGCAAAGATGTCCCCTAGGTAAGATTTGTGGCTGACATTCCCCATACATTGTTTGTAGGCACACAAGCTAAGGAGAGACTAGTGATGAGCATGCAGAGAAGCCAATGGTTCAGACAGGTTTGTAGTGACACAACACTGTAGAGTTCTGTCTAGTTCTCCTTGGCATAGTTTGGAAAATAGAGATGAGGTAATTGGTGGTAACCAATATGGCTTCATCAAGGTCAAGCCATGTCTGACAAACTTGGTGGCCTTTCATGATGGAGTAACAGCATCAGTGGATAATGGGAGAGCAACTGACATCATCTACTTGGACTTGTGCAGAGCATTTGATCCCGTCCTGCATGACATCCTGGTCACCAAACTGGAGAAAAATGGTTTTGATGGATGGACCAGTTGCAGGATAGGGAACTGTCTGGATGGTCACACTCAGAGAGCTGCAGTCAATAGCTCAGTGTCCAGGTGGAGGGTGGTGTTGGGACCAGTGTTATTTAACATTTTTGTAGGCAACATGGAGAGTGGAATCAAATGCAGCCTCAGCAAGTTTGCAGATGACACCAAGCTGAGCGGTGCTGTTGATGTGCTAGAGGGAAGGGATGCTACTCAGAGGGACCTGGACAGGCTGGAGAGGTGGGCCCTTGGCAGCCTCATGAACTTGAGTGTGGCCAAGTACAAGGCCCTGCACCTGGGTCAGGGCAATCCCAAGCACAGGCACAGGCTTAGAGGAGAATGATTTGAGAGAAGCCTTGACCCTGAGGAGAAGAGTTGGTGTGGAGGGAGGTGTCCCTGCCTATAGCAGGGGGACTGGAACTAAATGACCTTAAAGATTCAGTCAGTTCTATTGTTTTTCTACCCTTAATTTTGCTTGAAAGGTTTTAGAATAAATGAGATTCTGGTTTCCATGAAAACTGTTTGCAGGGAGCTCCATTGTAGCTAGTAGGTCTGTCTTTAAGTTCAAGGGCAATAATGCATTGACTGTGTTGAAGAGAGAAATGACTCAGGAATGGATGATGGTTTAGAATAAAACATAATCCTACTTATTTTCTATGCAAATATGTGTAAGGAAAAGATGCTGCACTCAGTTCTGGAAATACCCTGACAAATATATCTCTACTGTTTCACAGCTGGAGATATCAAGATTGTTAAAGCACTGGAAGATGTGGAAGTGAATGAATATGGGAGTGCATCTTTTGTCTGTGAGATTTCACACGATGAGGTTCAGACCCAGTGGTACAAAGAGGACAACAAGCTGAAGGCTGATGACAACATCAGAATGCAACAAGATGGTAGGGTGTAAGCGGGGGGTCTTTCTCCTGAGTGGGGGGTGGGTTGGAGATCAAGCATATAAGACATCTGAAATGAAGTGAAGAGGGTTCAGAAGCGAGTTCCCCTTTTGTTTTGGGACTGAGGTTTAGGTGGAACAAGTGACATGGTGGGATGCTTAGTGTGGGAAGTGTGATGCTATCCCACCATCCCACACTGCTGGGAGCAGGTAGGAAATGAGTGCAGTTATTTCCAAAGTGGGGGTGAACAGGGCAGTCAGTTCACCTCTCCAAAGAGGTTTTGTCTGACAGTGAGTGTGATCCTTCTGTATCAGATACTTTGAATTTGACGGTGGCCGCATTTGATCAGTCCTTGTAGAAGCCATGTTTAGATTCTGCTTTGGTCTGCTCCATTTCCAGTTCAAAGTCGTTGGACACTAAATGAGACAGCTGCATCTCAGTAAAAGATGTGTTTGAATAGCTGTGATGTGCTTACTATTCAGATTTACAGAGCTGAGGTTTTGTCCTTGGCTATAGCAAAGAAGTCAAATCAGGTGAAATTAATTGTATTTCTGAACTAGACAAGTTTAAGTTTGGTAGCACCTAAATTTGGTGCGGTTTGTCATTGATTTCATCTGAAAGAAACTTGCAGGCTTTTTATCTGCTGTTGTCCCCAGCGTAAGATTATCCATTCACATCCTAAAGTACTTGTTATATTTTCAACTCACTCTTATTTGAATAAAAGCCTCAACAATTGGGAGCAATTTAATAAGCACAGAACAAGAGCTGGACCTTGCATTTGGTAGATACTGTACAGTATTACTTCATAGAAATGTAGTCAATGGCATTCCCTATAGACAATCGTTTGTTTTATCTTTAGAGTCGTTCAAAGAACCATTGTGAACTTGACATTAATTGGAATGGAATACACGCAAGAGACTTTCCTCTTCTTCCAATTGTCCTCATCCTTTCTTCTCTTCCACCCCTGCTTTGCAGATTACCATATAGAAATCACCAGGAAGTTGGAGGACAAGACAGCTTTGGAACGTCATTCTGTCATCCTGTCCTGTGACTTCAGGCCTTCTCCAAAGGTTGTGAAATGGTTCAAGGGCCGCACACCCATCGAGCCCTCTGAGAAGTACAAGATCAAGAGGGATAAGCATTCAGTAGAGCTCAGAATTCTGAAGCTGAAGCCCGATGATGCTGGTGTGTACAAGTGCAAGGCAGGAATTGCAGAGACTGAGGCCACGCTGACAGCTGAAGGTATGAGCAGGGAGGGTGGCCTCTTCCATGTCCTATTTCACCTCAGATTTCTCTTCTTGAGGTTGACTTCTGCCGTTCTCTCCTGCTAACTTTATACATGTATTATCTTCACATAGATGATTACACAAAGATCATCTAGTCCAACCATTCTACCACATCCCAGTATGATTTATAGTAACAGTGGTAACAGTTCACCTTGTTTCCCCACAGCCCGCAATGTAGAAGTAACGAAGCACCTGCAGGATGTAGAAATTGAAGAAGAGAGCTCTGCTGTCTTCTCCTGCGAGCTGTCCCATAATGACGAGGACGTGGAATGGTTCCTGAATGGCAACCTCCTTTACACCAACAATTACAATGACATCAAGAACGTTGGCAATTGCTGCACACTGACAATGAAGCAGGTTAAGCCTGAGGATGCTGGCACAGTGACAGTGAAGTCAGACAAGGTGTCAGAAAGCGCACCTGAAGGTGATAGGTGGGTCTGATCACACCCCTCCTGGATGTAAGAGATGCTAAGGAGCTCCAGTTCATTCTATTGTGCAGCAGTCCTGCTTCTAAAGCTGACCTCTCTGGGGTGACAAGTCATCAGAGGCTTTCTTCCAGTGGAAGGTTCCATTGCAGCAGATATCAAGGAAGGAGGATGGTTTTGGTGTCCTGCCAAAGCATTCCATTGCTTTTTATCATCATTTTACTTAACACAAGGAGAGTTACAGGAGCAATTTCTTTTACTGCTTCAGTAACATGCAGTGTCAATGCTGTTGTCTCCAAGGATTTATGACTGAAGGAGAGATCATTCAGTGTGTGTTTTGCCTCTGGGATGACTAATGACCAGGCTGTGAGCAACCTGATCTAGCTGTGAATGTCCCTTTTTATTGCAGGGGAGCTGGGCTAGATGGCCTTTAAGGGTCTCTTCCAATTCTAAGGAACTTGTGCCTGAAGTGCAGAAGTGGATGAATTATACCACTTCTTCATATCCTCCCCATGATTACAGAGGAAATACAACAAAACAACATGCATGGTCTTACTGTTGTCATTTGCTTGAATACGAAGACGTCTCTTTTTTATGGTTGAGATTTTTGTTGATATGGGTCAGGAGGAACTCACACTTTTTAGCTTTCTCAATAGGCAAAAAGTTCCAGTTGCTGCAAGCCACCGAGGTAACCAATAGAGGGGCCCTGATCCCCCTTGTGCCATCGGGATGCTCTGGCACGGGATGTGCCTCAAATTCAAAGCTCCTTCCCACCTCCCAAGGAAAAGCAAAGCAACTCAAGCATCTCCAGCAAAGCTGCCCAGCAGACAGCAGGGAATGCAAACAGCTTCTGGCTGCTCCCCTGCACTCCTGTCCTAAGTAAGTGACCCCTCGAGGACTGGATGGGAAATCAGTGCATGACACACGTGAGTGTGCACAGCATTGTGCAAAGCAGTGGGGATCCATGTGTGTGTGTGTGTGTGTTTATTTGTGCATGGATGGTGTTGTACACACATTTGTGTCCATGAGTGTACAAACCAGTGGTGTTGCTCAGGTGTGTGTAGGTCTGTGGGTATGTGTGCAAGGACGAGCATGCACATATATGTACGTGCACAGGGGTGTGCAGAGTGTTGGAGCTGCACAAGGACATTGTGGTACCGGTGTGTGCGTGCACTTTGGGAGTGAAAGGAAGGGGTTACACATGTGTGAGTGTGTGTGCGCACAGGGCTGCACTAAGGGATGTGGTTGTGTGAGTGTGTGTGAGCACATAGATAGTGCGTGGATGCGGTGGCACAAATGTGTGCTTGCACAGGGCTGTGCTGAGGAGTTGGGCTGCACACAGGTGCACACAAAGGGATGTTTGAACCCTTTGCCCCTAAGAACAGTTTTCCAGTGTCTCTCGTCCAAGAATTCTTTGAACAGCCTGCAGCTGACTCTCCTGAAGCTCAGGGTCCTGTGATGTATTAGGCGGCACGAACTCACGGGATGTAACGCGATAGGCCTCCCCGTGCTCGGTAATGTATATGTATGAGGCTGAAATTGGAGCCCTATATAAGGGTCTCACACGGTTCATTAAACGCCATTTTACAGCTCACCATATTGGTGTGATCAGCGTGTAACTTGGTCATGGGGCCGTCAGATGCACATTCTCAATGATGGACGTAGTTCTTTAGGTTACCTTACACAAGGCAACAATTGGTGCCCCGTGTGAGGATGTCCTGAGAGTGAGTGTGCGACGGCTAACCGCGAGACGGACGCGAATCCTGCGGTTAGATCCCGTGGAAGCGCCGGAGGGGCGATATATTGGCTGCAGCTACTGATTATCCTGCGGTGAGACCGTGGAAGACCGTGGGACTTTGGGCCCGGGTATATATACAAAGGGTGCGAGGACGTACGGTGTCGAGCACCAGAAAAAACATGGATTCCGTCACAAAGGTACTATTACGGGTTTGTAAAACCCACTGCGGTAGGAATGCTCCTTCTATGAAGGAGATTGTTGCCGTTATTACTTTTTTGCAGGAAGCGGAGCTTTCACCCTCCCCTTGTAATTTGCTCGATTCGGAGCGGTGGGAATCTTTCACCGCTGCCCTGCTCCTAAGAGCAACAAACGATTATAAGGCGGAGGAGTTAAAAACCTGGGTTTTGGTCCTGGGTTCGCTTAAAGCGGCTAAGGAGGAGAAAAAGATCCAGGCAGTCGCGAATGGGGTTTTTGGGGTGGGTTCCGGGACGTCTGGGGTCCCGGAGGGTGCGGAGGAACCGCTCCCTTGCGGCGACTCCGTACCCAAGATGGCGCCGACCACGCCTGCCGTTTTCACAATGGCCATGGCGGCGCCCGAAACAACTCCGGAAGGGATGGCGGAAGTTGCCTCATCTGGGGAGGCGCCGCCATATTATCCCCGCCTATACCCCTGTTTGCAGAGCTTTCGTTCACCTGAGGGGGGTGGGTCCTGTCCGAGGGAGGGAGAGTCATGGGGGGAGGCGCGCCGTGGAGGCGTTAAGCCACCCCTAGACCCGCCCCCGGAGGAGGGACCTCATCCCGCGAAAGGGGAGGAACGAAAGGTACTGCCTGCCCCTACCCCTTTGGTTTCGCCTCCCGAGGAGGGGGAGGAGAAAGGGGAGGAACAAAAGGTACTGTCTGCCTTCACCCCGTCGGTTTCGTCTCCCGCGAAGGGGGAGGAGAAAGGGGAGGAACGGAAGGAATTGCCTGTCCCCACCCAGTCGGTCGTGGTTCCCCGGAGGAGGGGGGAGAAGTGGGAGGAGCGAGAGATATCGCGTAAGCCCACTGATTGGACTGACATTTGCGATACAATGCGAGAGGTGGGGCTCAAGGAGCGGGACTGGGCGGTGTTCCCAATTGTAGTCAAACAGGAGGGACCGGTTTGGGTACCTTTGGAAGCAAAAGCAGTTGCTCGGTTTATAGAGGCGATTGACAAAAAGGGATTGAGATCCCCGATGACAATGAGTGCCTTTGAGGCTCTCGTAGCCCCAGGCCCCCTACTCCCATATGATATTGAAAGCCTTATGAGAGTAGCCCTCGAACCAGTACAGTTTACTGTGTGGAAGGAGGAGTGGATAATACAACTCAAAGCTGTTTTAGCACAGGCTGCGCGCGATCCACAGCATCCAGCAAATGGGAAGGAGGGAGATCCAAAAACTGATTTAATGAGGCTTTCAGGTTCATCTGCGGATTTGGCTGGATCTGCAGAGAGGCAGCTTAGGGACCTCCGCCCAGGAGAGCTGCTTGCCACCACGGGGGCGGCTACCTCTGCTTTTATACACTTTATAAGAAAAGCAGAGCCTGTAGCCCCGTGGTCAGAGATTATGCAGGGTCCCTCAGAGTCATTCTCTGAGTTTGCCAATCGATTGATATGGGCAGTAGAAGGATCGGAACTGCCTAAGGAAGCGCTGACTTCTGTTATAAAGGATTGCCTGAAGCAAAAGGCTCATAAAAGTGACTCTTCAGAAAAAGGAAAAAGAACAGATAAAGAACTGCTGCTAGTACCAACGAGAAGGACATCTGTTGTATCACTTGCTGTGTGTCTTTGTGTAATTGCATTCATTACCGGGGGAGAGGGTACTCACTTAACATCACAACCAGAAAATATTTGGGTTACATGGTCTAATCGAACTGGGCAGAAAGATTTCTGCCTTAGCCTGCAGTCAGCCACATCACCGTTTAGAACATGCCTTATAGGTGTACCCAGGTGGGACCCAAAGGAGTTCAACGGATATGTGCATAAGAACAACTGCAAGAGAGATGCAGTGGACAAAGTTTTCTTTATGAAAGCATTTGAGTCTAAATTCACTGACTGGGCCAGAATGTCTGCATGTTTTATTAGATCCCTGAACACCTCCTTGCCCTGGGATCCACCAGAGTTGCAGCTTCTTGGATCCCAATCAGTTGGTAACGTAACATGGAATAAGAACTCTCAAAAGTGGGAACGCCCGGTTAGATGTTTGTATTTTTCGGGTTTTAGGACACCGGGTCAACTGTCCGATCGCAGGGTATGGGAAGGCCTACTCGGGAATGGGGCACCATTCTCGGGAACAACTGGGTCGGAACCCTTTACTTTACTTAACCCCATTCAATTTGACACATATAGCTTGTCAGGGGCATATTGTGGTTTCTCAGCTGAAAGGGTGGAGAGATTCTCCCGTCCCTGCTCCGGGGATGGCTCCAAGAATGGATTTGCAGACCAATGCATAAAGCAGGGTGGGAGGTGGCTCTCTTACAATCAGAAGTATGTGGTACGTCATCCTAACGGGTCCACCTATAATCTCTCATGCTACTGGGGCCCTGACGATCTGGCATGTTCTGGTTGTTGTTCTCGAAAGGAACCTTTAGCTGGGGAAGGAATAAACTGCAATGGTACAGCCAAGGCCCTTCCTAAGGACATATTTTTGATATGTGGGGATAGAGCTTGGCAAGGGATACCAAAGAATCCAGTTGGGGGGCCGTGTTATTTGGGAAAGCTGACATTGTTGGCTCCCAATCACACTGCAATGATAAGTGTTATGAAAAAGATCGATCGAGCTCGACGCCAGAAAAGGTCAATAAAAACATTGGACCAGGATTGTAGTGATGAGGTTCAGCTGTGGGGTCCCACAGCTAGAATCTTTGCATCCGTCTTAGCTCCGGGAGTAGCTTCAGCCCAGGCCCTAAGAGAAATTGAGAGATTGGCATGCTGGTCCGTGAAGCAAGCTAATGTCACCACAGCAGTCCTGTCGGAACTCCTGATGGACGTTAACAACATCAGACACGCTGTTCTTCAAAATAGAGCTGCAATTGACTTTCTGCTGCTTGCTCAAGGGCACGGGTGCAAGGACTTTGAAGGGATGTGTTGTTTCAATCTGAGCGACCACAGCGATTCGATACATAGGAAGTTGGAATGGATGCAAGAACACACGAAGAAGATCGCAATAGATGATGCATTCGGAAGCTGGTTGGAGGGACTGTTTGGTAATCTGGGCCCATGGCTTAAGCAGTTTCTCAAAGTATTAATCATAGGTATTTTATTCTTTTTAGCTTTAATGATTTGCTTACCTTGTTTGTTTCAATGTGTCCAGGGTTGTTTACAGCGTATGATAGAAAGAATGTTTAACGAAAAAATGGAGTACCAACGGGTATATGATAAACTTTGAGAAGAAGGAACTGTATAAACCCAAGATGCCTTGGATATAATCATTAGAAAACTACTGATGTTATTAGATATTGCACTACCTACCTCTGTAGCTTGTCTACCTCACTTTTTAGATAACTTATTAAGTTTAAATTATAGAGACTAACATTTTTATATTAGGATTAAGGATTAGCGTTCGGGATGTAACGGGGCATACTTTATCGAGCATGGAGAGGGGGAAATGATGTATTAGGCGGCACGAACTCACGGGATGTAACGCGATAGGCCTCCCCGTGCTCGGTAATGTATATGTATGAGGCTGAAATTGGAGCCCTATATAAGGGTCTCACACGGTTCATTAAACGCCATTTTACAGCTCACCATATTGGTGTGATCAGCGTGTAACTTGGTCATGGGGCCGTCAGATGCACATTCTCAATGATGGACGTAGTTCTTTAGGTTACCTTACACAAGGCAACAGTCCTGACTTTGCTTTTTGCCAGGCCCGCATTCCTTGAGATGAGGAACTCTAGGAGGGCATGGTCACTACAGCCCTGACCACCTCCAGTCTTAACCCCTGCTGTGCAGCATGTCCAGTAATGCTTCCCTTCACAGAATCACAGAATCACAGAATTACCCGGGTTGGAAGGGACCTCAAGGATCATGTAGTTCCAACCCCCCTGCCTAGCAGGGCCACCAAACATACACATTTACTAGATCAGGTTGCCCAGGGCCCTGTCCAACCTGGTCTTGAACACCTCCAAGGACGGGGCATCCACAACCTCACTGGGCAGCCTGTTCCAGGACCTAACCACCCTTCTAGTAAAGAACTTTCCCCTAACATCCAACCTAAATCTTCCCTCCTTCAACTTAAAACCATTTCCCCTAGTCCTGCTATTATCAGCCCTTTCGAAGAGTTTACTCCCCTCCTGGGAGTAAGTTCCCTTCAGGTACTGAAAGGCTGCAATGAGGTCACCCCGCAACCTTCTCTTCTCCAGGCTGAACAAACCCAACTCCCTCAGCCTGTCCTCATAGGGGAGGTGCTCCAGCCCCCTGATCATCTTTGTGGCCCTCCTCTGGACCCTTTCCAAAATTTCCATATCTTTTTTGTACTGAGGGCTCCACACCTGGACACAGTACTCCAGATGGGGCCTCACAAGAGCAGAGTAGAGAGGGACGATCACCTCCCTATCCCTGCTGACCACCCCTCTCCTGATGGAGCCCAGGATCCCATTTGCTTTCCGGGCTGCCAGAGCGCACTGCTGGCTCATGTTAAGTTTCTCATCTATCAGGACCCCTAGGTCTTTTTCAGCCGAGCTGCTCTCAAGGACAACTCCTCCCAGCCTGTACAGGTGCCTGGGGTTCTTCCGGCCCAAGTGCAAAACCTTGCACTTTGCCGTGTTGAACCTCATTAGGTTCACCCGAGCCCAGCTTTCCAGCCTGTCAAGGTCCCTCTGAATGGCATCTGTTCCCTCCATTGTATCGACTGCATCACTCAGCTTGGTGTCATCAGCAAACTTGCTGAGGGTGCACTCCATTCCCTCATCGATGTCATTAATAAAGATGTTAAAGAGCACCGGTCCCAAGACAGACCCTTGAGGGACGCCGCTCGTTACCGGCCTCCACCTGGACATAGAGCCATTGACCACCACCCTCTGTCTGCGGCCTTTCAACCAATTGCTTATCCATCTAGTTGTCCACCCATCAAATCCACCTCCCTCCAATTTGGAGATGAGGATGTGATGGGGGACCATGTCAAAGGCCTTGCTCAGGTCCAGGTAAATGACATCGGTCGCCTTCCCTTCATCCACCAACGCCGTCACTCCATCATAGAAGGCCACAAGATTAGTTAAGCATGACCTTCCCCTGGTGAAGCCATGCTGGCTGTCTCGGATCACATGCTTGTTCTTTATGCGATCAAGCATGTTGTCCAGGAGGATCTGTTCCATAATCTTCCCAGGCACAGAGGTGAGGCTCACCGGCCTGTAGTTACCCGGGTCGTCCCTGCTCCCCTTCTTGTAAATGGGAGTGACGTGACCCTTCCTCCAATCATCTGGGACCTCACCTGACAGCCACGACTTCTCAAATATGATGGAGAGCGGCTCAGCAACCACCTCAGCCAGCTCCTTCAGGACCCTGGGATGCACGCCATCTGGCCCCATAGACTTATACTCATTCAGTCTAAGGAGGCACTCTCGGACTTGCTCTACCCTTACAGTGGGGAGGGATTTACCTCCTTGGTCCCCACATGGAGGTATGGGGGTGCAAGACTTAGGGACGTGAAAAAGACTAGAATCCTGGCCACCAGTGAAGACCGAGGTGAAGAACTCATTCAGCACCTCAGCTTTCTCTTCATCTGTTGAAGCCATTTCTCCTTTTAAATTTACCAGAGTAGGCACGCCCATTTTGGCCTGTCTCTTCTGGCCAATGTACCTGTAGAAGGTTTTCTTGTTGTTTTTCACATCCCTCGCCAAGTTCAGTTCTGCCTGAGCCTTGGCTTTCCTGATCCCACATCTGCAAGTTCGGACGGCATCCCTGTATTCTTCCTGGGTGACACAGCCTTGTTTCCAGAGCTTGTACACCCCTTCCTTCACCCTCAGTTCTCTTAGCAGGTCCTTGCTGAGCCATGCCGGTTTTCTACCTCTCCTGCCCACTTTCTTAATCAGGGGAATGGAGACCTCTTGTGCTGCCAGGAGGGCATCCTTGAACAGTAGCCAGCTCTCCTCAACGTCCTTATCTTTGAGGGCAGCGCGCCAGGGGATCTTGGCCAGCATTCCATTGAGTAGCTTGAAGTCTGCTCTTCTAAAGTTGAGCATCCTGGTCCTGCTCTTTGCCAGGCCCACATCGCTTGAGATCACAAACTCAACCAGGGCATGATCGCTGGAGCCCAGGCAGCCTCCAACCTTGACGCCTTTGATGATCTCCTCAGCGTTGGTGAGCAGCAGGTCCAGCAACGCTTGACCTCTGGTCGGTCTGTCCAATACCTTCCCTTCTGCTTGGTGTGCTTAATGCTTGGCCCACAAAGTTATTCCCAGTGCAGTCCAGCAGTCTCTCAGACAGCTTGCAGCCAGCCATGCTGATTTCCCAGCCTGACTGGAATCCCCCATCAAGTTGAGAGTCAGTGAGCGCGGTGCTTCTGGTAGCTGCAGTAAGCAGGGCCCATCAACAGGCTCCCTTGACCAGGCGGCCTGGAGCAGACCCTCACCTCCAGAAGCCCATTATTGGTTCAGTCCCGAATTTTACCCGCAAGTTCTCAACGTGATCGTGGCTGTTCTTAGTCCTTTGCAGTCAGCTTCTTCATAGAGAGGGCAAATACCTTGCCCTCCGGAATTCCATAGTAACAATCATGTCTCCTTTATGTCAGGTGAGGTGTTTTTTGTTGTTGTTGTTTTTTGTTTGCTTGTTTGTTTGTTTTCCATTTTCTAGGTAGAAAATTTAATTTCTGAGCCAGGAGAAGAAGAAGTGCAACATGTAACAATCTTCCTGGCACTGTGCAGTTTGCATGAGTAGCCAAGTGCTCCTCAGGTAACGTGTGCTGCAGAGCTGACCTTGGTGGCAGGGGTTGTGTCTTCATTTTCTTCCTGTCATGTGGGAACATAAGAAGACTCTTCAGAGCAGGAGCTGCAGAGGAAGATGAACGGCATGAGAAGGTAAGGCTAGGAACCAAGGACACCTCCAGAAAGAACAGAAAAACTAAGTCATTTAAGATGCATGATGGCCGTGTGATACTGTCCGTGACTGGAGGAGAAGCACATGGCTAGGAATGACTGATGGCTCTGGTGGGATGAGTGCCTACGTGCGCCGTAAAGGAGAGTTTGTGGGATGTTCTGTGGACATGTGAAGGCTGTGGGAAAGTTAAGAGAGAAAACGTGTGAATTCACAGAAGTGGTATTAGAACCTGGAATAAACCATTTGGATCACTCACATCTGAGTCCGTGCCAGATTGTCGCACTGTCAGAACCTGAGGCCTGGGATTTTCCTTTAGTAGTGCCAACTGCCTGTTGTAAATGAGAAAAGATATTACTAAACATAGCTTCCCTCCTTGTAGTTTTGATATTTCTGTCTTTGCATTCCTTTAGCACCCAGGGTGTTGATGCAGCTGCACAAATCCGCTGTACTGTCCTCCTGTTTTGCATGGAAGAATGGTAAAATAGCAATCTCTGGGTGAAATTTTGTTCAGGCGTTTTCCTTTCTGTGCCCCTAGGAAGCAATGGCTTGGAAATGGCAGTGCCGCCTGGGAACCCACACAGCAACCCAGTATCTCATTGTCTGGGTCTGTGAAAAACCACAATGATGACAAAAGATGTTTCAATTCTGTCTGTGCTGTCAGTGCAGCCCTGAGGAGCGGTGTGGGCATGGCATGGCAGGGAGAAGGGATTTCCCTTCCAATGGGAAAGTGCCTGTTCATGTGTTGGTATGTAACCGCTCCATGGCCTGCTCCATGTGCTTCTGAATGGGCAGCTCAACTTTTGTGTCACTCAGCCACCTGTGGCAGAGGTCAGGATTAGTGCCTTTCAAGGAGCTGAGAAGCATTTCTTGCTCAAGTCCTGCTTCCAAGCTTAACCACCTACAATGAAGTAGATGTCGTTTTTCTGGTGTCCTTCAATTCCGTGTCCGCATTTTCCCAAAAGCAAAAGAATTTGGAGTTAACCAGCTGCAGTGAAGTGAGCGATTTCAGTGCCTATTTCTGATGGTGGCAATGAGTTCAGAGGTCACACTTAATTGACGGTGCCTGTTTCCATTCTGACAAAGGCTGTAGTTTCAGCTGACTTCCCGAGGCTGCCATGTGTGGTGGTGACACAGCCTTGGGCTTGTGCGTTTGCATGACTCCCACCTTTCCTTTCTGTGTCTTGCAGGTCAGCTGGTGCTGGAAGCGGCCGGTATCTGAGTAGGAATGAAGGTGAGTGCAGGAGCAGCTGCTGAGGGGAGGAAGGAAGTCCATGCTAATGAGCTCTGAAGCATCTGCAGGTCCGGTACCAGAATAGGCAGCAGTGATGCAGGGGGCTCCTCGGCAGGAAGCTGGCTGATCCAAATGCTTGCTGAGAGTTTGGAAGCCCAAACCCTTATGGTCTCTGTAAGGGTGGTTAATAAAAAGATATTAACCAAGATGGTGGTAAATAGCCTAAGGTTATTAGCAAAGGGAAACTCACCAATATCGATACCTTGACTAGAAAGCTGAGGCAGCCTCAACTAGGGAGCAATCTCTAAGACATGCTGTCTCAGTGGTGGTCAGCCTTTAAATGAGGTCTCAGAGGAGGTTGAGTCGAGGTCCACCCCTTCTGGGAGCACAGCTAGATTACTCTCACCTGTGCTCCCGCAGCTGACCCAATACTTGCCTCAGCTGATTAATCAGAGGTTCAAGCTGTGATTTCCCATACAGTCTCTAAGCTGAAGGCAGCATCTCCTTGATCTGATGGTGGTGTGCCTGAGTGAGGGAGTGATCCAAGCTGGATGCAGAAGAGTCATCTTAATTTCTCTGCTATTTTACTTCAGATGACACCTATTGGGTGTTGGTTTCTTAAAATTTGGATCTAGGAGGTGGTCTCTTCCTTTGCTTCTGATGAAAGCACAGAAGTGCAGCAGGAGTAGAAGACAAAGAGGTTTTCTTGGTGACAGGAACACCAATTATTTGATTCAAATGTGTAACTGATGTAGATGGTGAAGAACAGATCTGCCTCAAAGACATGCTTGATCACATAAGAAATGAGCATGTGATCCAAGACAGGCAGCGTGGCTTTAGCAGGGGAAGGCCATGCCTAACCAGTCTGGTGGCCTTCTATGATGGAGTGACGGCATTTGTGGACAAAAGGAAGGTAACAGATGTCATTGACCTGGACTTGAGCAAGATCTTTGACATTGCCCTCCACCACATCCTTATCTCTAAACTGGAGGGATGTGGATTTGACAGGTGGACCACCTGGTGGATAAGGGATTGGTTGAAAGGCCACAGACAGAGGGTGGTGATTCATGGTTCTATGTCCAGGTGGAGGCCGATAACAAGTGGTGTCATCCAGGAGTCTGTCTTGGGACCAGTGCTTTTTTACATGGTTATCAGAGACACCAATGATGCAATGGAGTGCACCTTCTGCTGTTTGCTGAGTGGTGCGGCTGACGCAGTGGAAGGAAGGGATGCCATTCAGAGGGAGCTCAACCGAGAGGTTGGCCTACGTGAATCTAATGAGGTTGAACACAGCAAAGTGCAAGGTTTTGCACTTGGGCTGGAGGAATCCCAGGCATTTCTACAGACTGGGAGGAGCAGTCCTTAAGAGAAGCCCTGCAGAGAAGGACCTGGGGGTCCTGGTGGATGAAAAACAGAACGTGAGCCATCAGCGTGCTCTTGCAGCTCAGAGAGCAAATGGTCCCCTGGGCTCCATCAGAAGAGGGGATGGCCAGCAGGGACAGGGAGGTGATTGATCTTCATGATCCTTGAGGTCCCTTCCAACCCGGGCCATTCTATGATTCTGTGATTACACTCGCTGTCAGAAAGAATGGCAGCTGTACAGAAGCTGGATATATTTTGGGACAGTTCTTGTAACCAGTTGATTTTAAGACCTTGCCCGAGTCAAGAGTCTAAATTGAGTGTCAGAAGAAAGCTGGTAAAGTGGCTATTGCTCATTCTTTTTCATTTGCTGATTCTTTCATTCGGGTTCCTTTTCCAAAGGAGATTCTGGTGATGGAAGCAATTGAAGAAAGAACCAAAGCAGCTCTTGCCAAGAGTGCTTGAAGTCCCTGTGGAGAGAAGCAAAGAACTTGGGCTTCCTCTGGGATGCTCCCCACCATGTCTCAGGAAGGAGACAACTGCTGTTCCACTTTCTGCTCTGTGTGTGGAAAGGTACGTCTGGGTTTCTTCTGCTTGTTTATTCTTTCTTTTTCAGGCTTTGAAGGAGAAGGGGTGGAGCAACGGGAGACTCACTGGTCGTTTGTTACCTCAAGAACAGGATGGATTCTGCATTGACTGTGAAAAACCTGGGCTAGTAGCATGGGCATGTTTCAGGCTGGACTTTTCCTTCTTGGTTTCCTTTTGGCTACAGGGAGACAGCTGTCTAAAGGTGTGTTTTCATACCCACTCTCCAAAACCATGTTTCATTGTTGCAGGTGGTTCAGTGTGCTCTTGCAGTGCAGATGCTGTAGTTTGCTGTAGAATCTGAATTGTTTCTGTTCCTAGGGGAGGACTGGGAGGAGGTAGTGAGAAGAGAATTCAATGCCTTAGGTGTATCTTAGTGAGAAATGTTGGCATGAGGTGCTGAAAGTCTTGAGTTGTCAAAGGCCAGTGAGGCTCAGACTCCTTAACCTGCTGGAGCAGGGTGGAAGCAAGGAGTGGGCACTGCCGTCACACAAGCTGCACTTGGTTCTGGTCTGCCAGGTCTGTGCTGGCCTGGATTTCTTCTGAGAAGTTTGTTGGAGCTGCTTGGAGTAGTGAAGGGTGGGGAGGAAGTGCTGCTCAAGAGCTAAGGCTCTGCATGATCATCTTGGATGGTTTTAACCATGATATCTGAAGACATAGTTTCCATCAGAATGATCCCAACATTGTGCGAGTGTCTCAGATGTATGAGAGCACCCGCCTCCTCCAGCTGAGCCATAGGAAAGCTAACTGTGCCCAGTAATTACAGCTTCTGCAGGTTGAATATGCTTCCAAGTGTTTTCCTTAGTGATCAATAATGTCCCAGCACTCTGAGATTCCATCTCTGGCACAGTCTGGAGCATCTCTGCAATCCTTGGTTGCTGGAGGGCACGTGGTGAGTGCATGGACAGGGTGGCACAAACGCGTGCGTGTGCTGAGGAGTTGGGTTGCACACAGGTGCACACAAAGGGGTGTTTGTGGAAGGTGTAGGCACGTAGGTGTTCCCAGGGATGGTTTGCACACGTCTGTGAATGCAAAGGAGGGCACACGATGCAGAGTGTGCATGGGGGTGTGCAAAGCAGGCAGGGTGGTGAATGGGTGTGCGTGTGCACATGGATAGGGGAAGGTTGGGGTTACAGGTTGACCTGTGCTGAGGTGAGTGGGGACTCACGGTGTTGCTCAGTGGTAGATTGGTTCACACTGAGTGCTAACAGGAAACTCGCACACCCTTTTTGTTTCAGCTGTGCCAGCGCTGTGATCCCTTGCTGCAGGGATGGGGTGTTGGAAGGATGGTGTGCGTGCCGAGCTCCCATCTCTTGCAGGAATCAAGTGTAGAGCAAAAGGGATGTTTGGGCCAGGTGACTGTAAGAAGGCTGGCTGCTTTGGATGGTGGTAGCTGATGGAAACAGGTGCTCTGGGGACCGTTCAGCTTTTAACAGAAGACAGGGGTCCTGCAGCAAGAACGACTAGGTTCTCAAATGGCTTCAGACGTGCACACCGACTACATCCCCGCAGACATTTACCGGTAGGTGGCTCTTGCAGAAGAAGATTCAAGCAGCAGAACCTTTTGCTCAGCTACAGCACACAAATGCTACAAAAGCAGGAACAACCTGCAAGCTCTGGGTCTGTTTGTCTTGCACAGGCATGCACTAACTGCGTTTGATGGTACCCCCCATCCTTGATTTCCTTCCCTGCTTCTTGTCTGATGACGCTGCTGAGCCAGGAACAAGCTGCCCAGTGTGGCAGAGCATGGTGCAGAGCTGTGCTGGGACCTCCTCCCCTTCATCTGCTGCAGATCAGTGCCCCACACGTGCCATTGGGATGCTCTGGCACGGGATGTGCCTCCAACCCAAAGCTCCTTCCCACCTCCCAAGGAAAAACAAAGCAACCCAAGCATCTCCAGCAAAGCTGCCCAGCAGACAGCAGGGAATGCAAACAGCTTCTGGCTGCTCCCCTACACTCCCGTCCTAAGTAAGAGACCCTATGAGGACTGGCTGGGAAATCAGTGCATGACACACGTGAGTGTGCACAGGATTGTGCAAAGCAGTGGGGTTCCACGAGTTTGTGTGTGTGTGTATCTCGGCTGTTATGAAAGCATGGGAAGACTTACTGAGTCCCAGATAATTACTTATCCTCAAATGATTTTTCCTGGCCAAAGTTAGAGCCTCTCACAGGTAATCGAGATCAACAGGCTGTTGTTGCACAATCAACAGACACAATCTAGATGATCAGCTGAGGAAAATAAAGCATCATGCGAAGGGTACTAGATAAGTGAGCAGCTTGAGATCTGCACATTTATGTGATACTCATGGTCTTAGACAATATTTGCCTAGAGAGGTCACATTGAATGAAAGCAAACTCTAAGATGAATGAAAATATGCACAGGAGAAGAAGCCTCTGAGGCTTCTCAAGTGTTATGACCAGAAGACATAAACTCTGTTAAAGCAAACGTTTCTCTCTAATTTTTGTGTTATTCCAGGCAGGCCTTGATTACCGCCTGAACACATGCTGTGGAAGCCCAGCTTATGCAGCACCAGAGCTAATCCAGGGCAAAGTGTCTATTGGCTCAGAGGGATGTAGAGCGGTGTTTGTTTTCCCCTCTTTCCCTTCCCTCTCCACAGAGCATTTAAAGGCAGTGGAGCTCAGGTAGGCTCTCTTGGTTTCCCTTCTGAATTCTGCTAGGTTGCATCGCTTGGTAGCTCTCAGAAGCTGTCAGTGGCCACAGACTAGAAAAGTGCAATTGGTCTCAGTTCACACAGCTGGCTGGTTTGTCTCTGGCTAATCCTGAACTGCCTCAAGCGACTGCTTTGGGGCTCTACAGAACAGCAACTTCAGAGATCTCTTTCTATTACTAAGTGTTTGAAAGAGCAATTTGCTCTGTTAATTATCCATCATTTCTGTGCAGTCTGTTTTGTCAGACTTGTCTTTAGCTTCCAAGTTGTATGTGAAGAATTGTTTCCGTTGTAATGCACAATGAACTAAAAATTGAGAGATGAAAATGTGAAGAGTTTTTCCAGCTTTGATTTCATGTCTGGAATTTTGGAACCCACTACTTGCAGTTGTTAATCTGTCCAAACTGGTCTGGTTTGGGATGCCCTCATCCTTCTTGAATCGCTTTTAAAGGCGGAGCAATTCCTACAAGTGCCATGGCCCCACTGTTGTTCTAATTCTTGTTTCTTTGTTTTCCACACGCTGCTTTTCAAGCCTCCTTTTTCTTTACAGTCAAAGTGAGAACTGCACTGTGTCTGAACCTTGTTGTGCCTCTACATAAAGAGAACCGAACAGCAGCAAAGCCAGACAGGTGACTGTGCTGACAGCTCTCGTAGCCAGTAACACGTAACTGTGCTAAATCCCTTGTGACGGCTTTGATTTCATTTTTGCCAGTGAAATCCTTGTAAAAGGAAGTGCAGCAGTGTGATGAGCTAAGGTGAAGATGCTGGTTTTAGTAGTGCTCTAAGCTGAGTGAAAGGGCAATTGAATGAGGGTTATATGCTTTCTCTGGGACGATAAGGTTTTATTTCCTGAGGGAAAGAGCCAGCTTTTCATGGGCTATATGTGGGCTTTGGCAAGGGCAGACAATCCAGTCTGTCAGGAAGCCATTTGAGGTGCTTCAGGTTTGTAAGCTTGTCTTTTTGTTTTTCAGGCGGATATTTGGAGCATGGGTGTAGTGCTGTATGCTCTGCTGTGTGGGTTTTTCCTTTGGATGATGACAATATGATGGCACTCTACAGGAGGATACCAGTGGGTATCAGTGGTGCTAGAATACACTGAGAAGGGAAATAGCTGAGCTTGACAAGAGGCCTTGCTTTTCGGATGGCAGAACATGCTGAGCTGTGGGTAGAAAGGCCACAGCACAGTCTGCTGAATATTGTCCCTGTTTTTGCTGCTTTGTCTACCAGTATTTTGTGGATTTGGTTCTACGCTTGGTTGGCCTATGTGGCACTGTAGCCTAATTCTGTACCATGATAGCATACAGAATTTAAGGAGAAGTATTTTCCTGCCAATGGGCTGGATTTTTTTGTATCTGGTTCTTCAACTGGCTGCTCCCTATACTATCTGTAGTAAAAATATAGACACATCATTTGATTTCCCTGAAATGAATGTTCCTAAATGCCAGCTCTTCTCATGTCTACAGAGATCAAAGTTCTGCATTTGCTATTAGAATTTCCTCTTCCAGAATCAGGAGGTAATGTAGGACCCCACAGATTGCCTTCAGAATCCAACAGTTAGTTCTGTTTCCTTTCGGAGTGCATAACAACCTGAGCACATGAATTGAATGACGTGGCTTGTTAGTCTGGTACAAACTCTGCTGTACACTGAAACCTGGTCCATTTGTAAGCAGGACTTTGTCCATCTCTGCAGGACAGCAGAAAACCCTTTGTGCTAATCATGATGCCAAGAAGCAGAATGCGGCAAATGGCAGATGATCCAACTGCTTCAGGTGTTCATTTCCTTAAAACTGTGAATAGTTTTGGACTGAGAGTTTGTAAGCAGAACAGAGCTCTTAAAGCTGTCAGAGATTATTTCTGCACTGTTCAATTCTATCTGCCTAACATACACCGGATCTCAGAACTGCATTGCTTGAACTGGTGGAACTTGTTGAAGTGAACTGGGATGAGCAAGTTTTAGAACTTAGTCAGAATGCAGTAAAAAATGGATAATCTCATGAGTATTAAGGTACAGGCTTGCTATTTCTGCACTGAATTTGTTTTTATTTTACATGGCTGTGATCTGAAAGTTGCTTGAAACGCAGGCACCTAGGCACTGTTGTGTAACTGAATTTCACACGATAGGTCCTGAAATATCCTGGAATCAAAAACTCTGACTTGTTTTAAGTCTGCTGCTTGAGTCTAATCAGGGTCATAGTGTCTGTGTGCAGTGTTTCTTTCCCTGTAATGCTCCACATCATTTCATTTTGGGAATATTGAAGGAAATGGACTATGTGCCATAACTGTTGTTAGAACAAAGTATGTCTGGTGTGATCTTATGCATAGGTTCTGTAACTGCTCTTCACAGCTCAGGTGTTTGACCTTCCTTTTGGTGAAGTGATGAAATACTGCTGGTTTCTATTTGTGCTTCTAGGCACCATGAAGCTCTTAGGAATAGAACAATTGTCTCCAGTTCTTTTCAATGACATCAGTAACAGCTCGAGTGTTGCTGCCCACTAGGTAGACCCAAAGAAGCAGATTACAGTGAAACAACACACGAGCTGGACCTGAATGAGGATCACTTTCAAGACAGTGGCTATGCTGCTTCAAGCCTACTTGCTTCTTCCTGCCGCCACTCTATTACCAAGTATCAACAACCTTTCATGATTCAACTTGCAAATGTTTGAAACTAACCCTTGTGTTTCTATGCCTTCCTAGGTGATTCGAGCCCTTGTCAACCCCAAAGATCCAAACCAAGCAGTGTCTTTCCATCAATGGAGAGTTCTTATTAAGCATGAATCGCTGCAATTCGGATGACAGCCTTCCACATGGTAACAGTGATGGACACAAGGGGCTCATCCACGTTCATGCTCTCATATCTCCTGGCTCTGCTGAAGCTCCTGACCTGAGCCTGCCAGACACAGCAGTCACCTGCCTGGATTGTGACCCAGCGCCTTTGCAGTGCTGCCCATCCCAAGCACAGCCCGAGTGTCCCAGCAGCAGCACCACCATGCAGGAGCAGGGCAGCATCAGTGAGGTGAAGCTGAGCATCTTAGATGGGGACTTAGAGTCAGGCTGCCAGTCCCAGGCACCAGGCAGCAGCACCAGCTCTGAGCCACTCTCATCTTGACAAGAGGAGTCCCATCTTCACCCTTGACCTCTCAAGCCCTCCTGTCTTTTATTGAATAAAGTCACTCTCATGCTCAGTCATCGCCTCGACTGCATTCTGAGTCTTCAATCACAGGGATTGGGATGAATGCAACAAACAGCAAGGCAGCTCAGCTTGCAATGCTATGGCTGTGGGGTTCGTGCAGGCAGAGCTCTGGGTTCCCATTTTGCCTGGCTTTGGGATGTCTGCAGCAAGATCTCTACCATTTTGTATGGGAGCAAATAATCTCTAGCATCCAGGTTGCTGCTCATGATATATCCCAGTCTTCCTGGCTGTCACTTTGTGATACTTTTCAAAGCCTTCTGATACTCTTTGATGCCTTGGCTGCTCCCTAACACCTCTGTCCTCCTGCCATGTTGACTCACGTCTCCCACTTTTAAGCTGGCTTTGCAGATCATCTCCAGCCCTGTCATCATCACGCTGCAGCAGGAGGTGCTCACCTGGCCCAATGTCTGGCAGTACTGCTTGTTCTGCAGATGAGCAGCTGCCTCCTCATCTCTTCAGCTACAGTAGTTTTTCTCAGGGCAGTTAGATGCAGTCATGCTCCTCTGGATTTGGTGTGTTAAATCCATGCTGCATGGCAGCAGTCAGTGCAATACTGACTGGGTGTTCTGTGTGCCATAGCATTTCTCCAGGGGCTGCCAAAGGTAGAAGCACAACACAGCACCATCCTTCTGACAGTAATGTCTGTGAGTGTTAGACATGTGAGCACTGCATCATCCCCAGCGTGTCAGTGCTTTTCCACACCAACCTGACTCTCACACTCTGCACTGAATGTAACTCTGCTCTTGTGGAGACAAATGCTTTCTGTCACATCCTCCATCCCTGCAACCATTTGCCGGTAGGCAGCTCTTGCAGAAGAATCAAGCAGCAGAACCTTGTGCTCACCCTACAGCATGCAAATGCTATGAAAGCAGAAATAACCTGGCATGCTCTGGGTCTGCAAGGCTGCACAGATGGGAGAGGTAGATTGTGTTTTTGCAGTGGAAGTTTCCAGTATTTTCAGTACATAGTGTAGGCCCTAACTGAATGTATAACCCTCTTGTAAAACAGCTGTATAAGTAGTTTTTCCACCAAGAAAGTTGCTGAACAGAATTAAGTTCAGACTGGGGGCATTCTGACATGGGGAGAATTGAGACAAGCACAAGATAAATACAGGGTGGGTAGAGCCCAGCACAGGACAGAATGAATGTACTGACTTTTGGAAACATTGCCCTTCTCTGTCCGCAGAAAAGTACAAGGCAGACCTAAAAACAAGAGGTTGGTAATTGACCTTCTATGGAAATGAATCCTAGCCACAGTCTCGAGGAGTCTGTGAGCCTGAGATGCTCAACCAATGAGAGCCATGAGAGCATCACCTGCAGTGGGTTTAGGGCACAGAACAGAATTGATTTCACTGACTGGTGTGCAGTTTCTCCCTTGCCAATAGGGGATGTGCGCGCAGTATTGCAATAATGAATAAGCACTGCTGCTATCGCTGCCATCTTTGCCTAACTAGAAATCTTTGACTTTGAGAGTTTCTCACACAAGGGGAGAGGGTAAGAAAGTAAAGAGGCACAGAAAACTAAGGGAAACTGCTCTTCTTTATCTTATCTATAAAAATTGATACGATGTTGTTGTGCATTTTTTTTAATTTTATTTTTAATTTTTTGCTAATGTCAGTTAGATTGTTTTAAAATATCCACACACCAAAATCTGACTACCAAGCAAATGTAATGAAAATGAAATGAAGGTGAGTTAGTGGAAAGCACAAGGCCATATTATATTAGGCTCCAGCAAATTTACAGGCAGTCACTGCACGAAGAGGTAGATCTGAGTTGCACATTATATGATTCCCACAAAGATTAAGGAAATCTGAAGCTTTCAATATATTTTTTTAATTCTTTTTTCATTTCATTTTTAAACACCTGACCCAGACCCCAACCCTCACAGGAGCTGTAAAGATAACAGCATTAACCAGCAATGTAACTCTAATCCTAACCCTTACCCTGATTCTAAAATCGTCCCTAACTCCAAATGCAACAACAAAAATGATGCTAGAAGTTTGTAGCAAAAGGAACCTTAACCCTGATCATAATCCAAAAAAAAAATCATTATGGTAACAATAATCTTTACCTTAAGAGTAATATTAATCAGAGCCCAGATGATGCCTGCATCCAATCAGAAGCATGCTTTGCATTATTTAAGAGTTGTATTTTTTCCAATGAACTCTCTCTATTATCACGTTTATAAAGTAACAGAGTCTGTTCTTTTTCTCCTGACACTGTGCCTTACTCCTGACATCCCCTGGAAATGACCCAGATAGGGCACCATCAAAGTAATGCTAATAGTAATGTCAATCCTAAGGGTATCTCTAGCCTCAGTGTTAATGGGACGCTAACAACAATCCCAACAGCCTTAAACATTCTGGTGGTGTGAAAGAGGTGCTGCCTTGCACATGCTGGGCAGTCCCATTGCCTGTTAAATGCAGGCGGCAGCGTAGAAACATGATGCCCGTGGTCAGAATGCCCTGTGGCAGATCCTGGCACCGGAGAACTGACCGGAGAACCATGAGAGAACTGACAACAAATCACGCGACATCAGAACCGACCGACATCAGAAGTTGGGGGGGGGGGGGGGGGGGGGGGGGCGGGAAAGGGATATCAATTTAATTACTCATTAATTTATTGACAGACATTCACGTTTGCTACGTTTGGAGAAGTTTTTATTTGTTTGCTGTGGTTTGATTTTTTTTTTTTCTTTTTTTTTTCCCCCTTCCCTCCTCTTCCATCTTTGTGTTCTTCCCCTATAATCAAAAGAACGGATCCCCAGGGTTTGTCCCGCAGACGTTCTTTCCGTGGTCTCTGCTGCCACCTGCTGGCCAATACACGGAACTGCCACTGTTGGGCGTTTGGTGCCGCAGGAAGCACAACGCAGATCTGAGTTCTGACCGGTCTACGCAGCAAATCCGCCAATCTTTATTGCGATAAGCCCTCCAGACAAGAGCATAAAGTCTTTGCCTGAGGGCAGGGTTAGTAGTAATGGATGTCAGTTTTGAAATTTCCAGTCCATTCACCATAGCACTTTCTGCCTCCATGTCCCATAACCAGAGCAGCTATGCTGGCATGCTCTCTTGGTTTCTGTCTAAACCACTGTACTATATCCATCAGTTCAGCTGCTGTATTATGGGCAGCAGGGTTTGGGGGGTGGACACTGGTCAGGGCACTCCCACCAGCCTATCCTGCATTTTTTTTTTTTTTTTTTTTCATTTTTGGGTTACAATCAGTCAGATCTCAAATAGATCTAGTCCAAATGGAACCTCAAAATCTGACCTTTTAGTGCCTTCATTTACAGAGTCCATTTTATACAGATTCCCTTGTACAGGGCCCCCATGGTCCTCCAGACAGTTGTTACTGATCTTCCATAGGAGAATGATTGAATTAGGTTTTTTCCCATCAAAACTGCCACCTGTCTTTCCAATTTTTCAACACTATCATTCAATAGCTGATTTGCATCAGCCTGAGCCTCTTCAGTTATGTTCAGACAGTTCAAGGCCATTAAAAGTGGCCATGCCACCATGAACACAGCTAACTGTCATTCTCAAGTTGTAAGTATGTCTTTGCTAAGACCATGGAAATACTCAGTCAGGTGGGCCAGGGACTCATGGACCCTCCCTCCGTCCCACACAGGGCCCCATTTTTCAGTGACAGAAGCAGTGCTGCATTTTGAGGATCCTAGGAATCCCAGGACATGCCCTGACAAAAGGTCATTCAAAGGGGTAGTCTTTCCCCATCCAAACAACTCCATGATATTCACAGAATCACAGAATTGTAGGGGTTGGAAGGGACCTCCAGAGACCACTGAGTCCAGTCCCCCTGCCAAAGCAGGTTCCCTACACCACAAAAGAGGTACGAAGAGGTAGATCTGAGTTGCACATTATATGATTCCCACAAAGATTAAGGAAATCTGAAGCTTTCAATATATTTTTTTAATTCTTTTTTCATTTCATTTTTTAAACACCTGACCCAGACCCCAACCCTCACAGGAGCTGTAAAGATAACAGCATTAACCTGCAATGTAACTCTAATCCTAACCCTTACCCTGATTCTACAGGGGACTGTCTGAAACGGACATCAATTCAATTACTCATTTATTTATTGACAGACATTCAAGTTTGCTACGTTTGGAGAAGTTTTTATTTGTTTGCTGTGGTTTGGTTTTTTCTTTTTTTCTTTTTTTTTTCCCCCTTCCCTCCTCTTCCATCTTTGTGTTCTTCCCCTATAATCAAAAGAGAACGGATCCCCAGGGTCTGTCCCGCAGACGTTCTTTCCGTGGTCTCTGCTGCCACCTGCTGGCCAATACACGGAACTGCCACTGTTGGGCGTTTGGTGCCACAGGAAGCACAACGCAGATCTGAGTTCTGACCGGTCTACGCAGCAAATCCGCCAATCTTTATTGTGATAAGCCCTCCACATGGCATTGCGCATGCACTCGAACACGCAACAGGCATAGATTTCTCTTAACTCCTTGAGGAGCAGGCAAGCAGAACAACTGAGCGCACCACTGCTTGTGATTGGGCCACCCCCATCATAGAGATGTGTGTTAGATCTTTTACCCACCCCTGGACTGGCCTTGTTGTTTAACGATAACCTCTGAAATCTGAGCTACTGGTTCTACCACCTGTAGTGTAGAATAGGTAGCCAATAAATGCTTTTCAACTGTGATGTATCTTTATTCTGCTCCATGCCAAACCTGTGGCCAAAACCTCATAGGGGTTCACAAAGAACTCTGGCTCTGCCAGAGCCCCCATCCAGACCCTTCTTGAGTTACATTCACATCTAGTTTGGCTGAAAAGGTTGGACTATAAATACTCAGTGCTTGGGCCTGTTTAACAGATATTTTTTCCTGATTATGCTGTCCATCGATCTTTTTAAACTGAACTCCTGCTCTAATCTGGTCTTTAAACATTTGTTGTCTCAAGACCCTAATGGGTCCAGACTGGATTACCTTAGGGGCTGGACGCCTAAGTCATGGCAGCAGATGGTTCTCTGCCTTTCTCAGACCTTTCCACCACCATTCAGAGCCTGCATCTGGCCGTAGGCACTCTTGTCTCCCCATCAATTGGGCAGCCTGTTGTATTACAGCACCTGAGGGCCACTGGGGGGTTCGGTATGGATAACATAGACCCATACTGATGTAAAGGTGATGGCTGTAGGATGAGATCCCTCGTTCCTGATGAAAAATTTATTGACTGGGCTCTCAAAATCATCTTCATAGATTGCCTCTTTCATGCCTAATTCTCTAATATAATTTTGTTAGTCCTCCATAGAGGACCACAGGCTGATATTTAATGGTATGTCATTCTTATTTGGCCATGTTATATGACACACAGCCATAAATCATTCACTGATCAAATGGCTATCCTCATTATGTTGGACAGAGCATACAGTCTTTGCCTGAGGGCAGGGTGAGTAGTAATGGATGTCAGTTTTGAAATTTCCAGTCCATTCACCACAGCGCTTTCTGCCTCCATGTCCCATAACCAGAGCAGCTATGCTGGCATGCTCTCTTGGTTTCTGTCTAAACCACTGTACTATATCCATCAGTTCAGCTGCTGTATTATGGGCAGCAGGGTTTGGGGGGTTGGATACTGGTCAGGGCACTCCCACCAGCCTATCCTGCATTTTTTTTTTTTTTTTTTTTCATTTTTGGGTTACAATCAGTCAGATCTCAAATAGATCTAGTCCAAATGGAACCTCAAAATCTGACCTTTTAGTGCCTTCATTTACAGAGTCCATTTTATACAGATTCCCTTGTACAGGGCCCCCATGGTCTTCCAGAGAGATGTTCCTGATCTTCCATAGGAGAATGATTGAATTAGGTTTTTTCCCCATCAAAACTGCCACCTGTCTTTCCAGTTTTTCAACACTATCATTCAATAGCTGATTTGCATCAGCCTGAGCCTCTTCAGTTATGTTCAGACAGTTCAAGGCCATTAAAAGTGGCCATGCCACCATGAACACTGCTAACTGTCATTCTCAAGTTGTAAGTATGTCTTTGCTAAGACCATGGAAATACTCAGTCAGGTGGGCCAGGGACTCATGGACCCTCCCTCCGTCCCACACAGGGCCCCATTTTTCAGTGACAGAAGCAGTGCTGCATTTTGAGGATCCTAGGAATCCCAGGACATGCCCTGACAAAAGGTCATTCAAAGGGGTAGTCTTTCCCCATCCAAACAACTCCATGATATTCACAGAATCACAGAATTGTAGGGGTTGGAAGGGACCTCCAGAGACCACTGAGTCCAGTCCCCCTGCCAAAGCAGGTTCCCTACACCACGTTGCACAGCTCAGCATCCAGGCAGGTCTTGAATATCTCCAGAGAAGGAGATTCCACAGCCACCCTAGGCAGCCTGTTCCAGTCTCTGTCACTCTCACCATAAAGAAGTTATTGCACACATTAGTGCAGAATTTCCTATGGTGCAGTTTCTGTCTGTTTCCCCTTGTCCCTCCTCCACACACTGCTGAAAAGAGTCTGGCCTCACCTCTTTGCCCCCCACACCTCAAATATTTATAGACCTGGATCAGGTCCCCTCTCAGCCTTCTTTTCTCAAGGCTAAACAGACCCAGTTCCCTAAGTCTCTCCTCATAGGGGAGATGCTCCAGGCCCTTCACCATCTTTGTGGTCCTCCACTGGACTCTTTCCAAGAGATCCCTGTCTTTTTTGTACTGGGGAGCCCAGAACTGGACACAATATTCCAGATGAGGCCTCACCAGGGCAGAGTAGAGGGGGAGGATCACCTCCTTCGACCTGCTGGACACGCTCTTTTTAATGCACCCCAGGATGCCATTGGCTTTTTTGGCTACAAGGGCACACTGCTGGCTCATGGTCAATCTGTCGTCCACCAGGACGCCCAGATCGCTCTTAGCAGAGCTCCTCTCCAGCAGCTCTTCCCCCAGCCTGTACTGGTGCATGCAATTATTTCTACCCAGGTGCAAGACTCTACACTTGCTTTTGTTAAACCTCATCCGGTTTCTTACTGCCCGGCTCTCCAGCCTGTCCAGGTCTCGCTGAATGGCAGCACAGCCTTCAGGCGTGTCAGCCAATCCTCCCAACTTCGTGTCATCAGCAAACTTGCTGAGGGTGGTCATTGATGAAGATGTTGAACAAGACCGGACTGAGCACAGACCCCTGGGGGATGCCGCTCGTTACAGGCCCTCAGCCAGACACTGCACCGCCAACGACAACACTCTGCACTCTGCCAGTCAGCCAATTCTCGACCCACTTCACTGTCCAATCACCTATCCCATACTTCCTCAGCTTTGTTATAAGGATGTCATGGGAGACTGTATCAGTTATAGAGGTTATAGAGTTCAATTCCTGTAGTCAATTTGGCGGCCCAGGTGGGACCAGCTCTGTTCGCTGCAGGACCAGCTGAGAGGGAGACACTTTTGGCGCACCCTGAGATTTCTCTGAAGGACTCCCTTCCTCACCTGATCACTGCAGGGACAGACAAGGACCACCCATAGGTGGACCAGGTATGTGTATGGTAAGTGGAGCCCATATGTCTTGAGGAGACATCCTACACAGTTTACAGCCATACGTGCTGCTCCCAGGGAGGTGAGCTCATGGCTTTGGTTGCCAGCTGGGGTAGGAAGACTCCTTGGGTGTGTTCCTATGAAAGGGAACTGTATGTCATATGAATGGAAACAAGAACAAGTACTCTCTCCCAGGTGGGTGACAATATGAGGGACCTAGGTTGGTCTCTCCTACGGGTATGGGATATAGTGGATAGCCTGTCAAATGGTAGCCTGGGTTCTCCAAGTTGTAATCACAGGGGTTATAGGTTGTATGTTCAATATTATCATCTGCTTTAAGTGTTTGGTACCGTGTGTCAAGCCGACTCTGGGAAAAACATTAACGTTTGCAACTGGTTGACCAGAGTATGAGTGTTATTAAGATTCCAGCTAGAAAACGTTGTCAGCATTGTGTAGTATGAATAAACCATGGTTTTTGATCTAAATGTCAGAGTGAGTGTGGTGTGAGTGAGACACAGAACAGCTGCAGGGTGAGTGCCGAGTCCCGATCCATGTTTCCTTCCTCCTGTGAGGGAAATGGCCAGACACGGACAAAGTGAAAGACTGTGTTGGCTGTCCACTCATATGTACTTTCTGCTTGTATGTAAGAAGACGGGAGTTTGTACTCTGTAGATTAGTAAGATTGTCCTGAGGAGAGGTGTACATTCCACCCGACCAATGAGTGTCAACCCATTTATGTAATACTATGTACTGCTTGCGAGGAAGTGTGTGAGGGAGGTGGTTCAATCAGTGCTGGTTCTGTGGCACAGTGTTTATAACTGAAGAATACAGACTGTATTAAGGGAGTTTATGTGAACTGAAGAACTGTACGTTTTGACAAACTGTTTTGATGGTATAAGAAAGTGTAATTGTTAATGATATATGGAAGTGTACTTGAGGGAATGTGGAAGTGTATCTGAGCATAGAAATAGAGGAAGCATTTACAGAGGAAAAAGGATTAAAGTGAGTTTACCTGCACTGACATGAGAGCAACACCCTGAACCTCTGCCCTGTGAGCTGAGCAGAGCAGAGCAGAGACACAGTCCTCATGTATCAGGTAGTGTTATTCTGCTTACCAAATGAATGAGTTCACTACAGAAGAGGCAAATCTTCCCCTCTGCTCCATTTGTGGCATACTCTGGAGTTCAAGACATTGCAAAGCTATGGCACATCTACTTTCTTTCAATGATGACGCCTTAGTATGCTCTGGGCTGTCATTTCAATTGCATCTATAGAAGTCTAGGGTCATGCCAGCTGACAGGAAGCTGGCAAATGTTGTCTCATTGTAAGGAAGAGCAAGAAAGATGACATGGGCAATTATGGACCTGTCAGTCCAGAGCCTGGTAAAATTATGGAGAAAATGATGGTGGGAGTTATGGAAAAACAGCTGAAGGACAATTCTGTCATTGGTTGCAGCCAACACAAGTTTGTGAGGCGAAGGTCCTGTTTAATTTAAGCTCATTCTGTGACACAGTTATCCGTTTAGTTGACCAAGGGAAGCCAGTTGATGTAATCCTTGAGGATTTCAGTGGAGATTTTGATACTGTTTCTCACAACAACCTTCTGGACAGAATGTTCTGCATATGGCTAGACAGAAACACAATGTGGTGGGTGAGCAGTTGGCCAGTAGGTCAGTCCCAAAGGATTATAGTCAGTTTTTTTCCATCAGGCTGGTAGATGGTCACTGTCGGGGTCCCCAGGGTTCCATTTTGGGGCCACTTTCCTTTCATGTTTATGCAGATGACTTGAATGCAGGACTAGAAGACGTTCTGAGCAAGTTTGCTGATGAGACCAGATGAGGAGGTGCTGTTGCCTCCACTGAGGGTGGAGAGGACTTGCAGAGAGATGTGGACAAGTCAGAGAAGTGGGTACCAGTTGGTACTAAGCACCAAGTGCATAACGTATAACAAGAACAAGTGCCTGATTGTGCACCGCAGAACATAAAGGACTTCAAACTCTGGGAGAATGTGCAAACGAGGGCACTGGAACTGAGAGATCTGAAGTTCAGAGTTTCACAGGGATTGACTGCTTGTTCAGACTGGGCCCTTCTCACATCCCTTCTCACATCCTGCAATGAAACATAGGTCTCATATGGGACATGAACCTCACAGCGTCCTTGCACCACATGTAGAGCCTGGGATCTTCTCTCCCCATGTCTTTCATTTAACATCATACGGACCTCCAACCCATTGCCCCAGGAAATGCCAGGAGCCAACATGAGAGACAGGATCTCTCTACCACTGGTCTTGCAATCAGGGCTTGACCTGTCTGCTTCGTAAGGCAAAGGAGAGGTTTCTTAGCATGCCAGTGCCTTTGCCTGCCTGTAGTCATGGCTTCCAGTTATCTTCTCTAACAAGTCCTGTGGGAAGCTTACTTGGTAATGGCCCTCAGTGGGCCCATTAATACTCCAAGAAACTTCACTGTTACTTCTGACTTTGTCTTGTTGAGCACTTTGTGCAAACTTCTCTCTGCACTAGAGGCTGATGAACTCAGCATCAAATGCACCCTGGGGCCCATTATAACCTAAAGAATCTCCTGTGCCTTATGCCATCTTGTTATCTTCTTCAGGTTATCAGAACTTGTTCAGCAAAAAGGAGGGATATCTGGAGAGAGCTTAAAGAATCCAGTATAAATTTATTGTCTATTTATTTATAGTTGGGTTTAAAGAAGACATTAAAGCAGCACTGTGCAACTGATACCAATCCAGGATGTCCCAATGAGTTCTGTACTGTTACTGTGTTGACAAAGGTCCTTCTCAACCTCCCCACCCAATTTCTGCTCACAATGGACCTATGGGACTTGCATCACTTTTCTTCACATCACTCTTCTCCTCTGCATTCATCCGCTCAGTGTTAAAACTGCTTTGCACCAACTCCCACTGGCTTTCCTCAGAGAACCAGCTACACATGGAAAAGGAAAGATTTCTCTTTTTTATCTGGCCAGCAAATGGAAAGAAAGGTGATGCAATTGAATGAACAGTAAAACACAGTGATCAACTGCATGCCATGTTCAAGCGGCATCTATTGAAGTTTGTCTTTCATATGGAATATTTTTAAAAGAAATGATTTATTCTGAGGTAGGATAGGATAGATTGAATCACAGTGAAGTAGTTGACAACAGAGGCCATCAGACTCTGAGAGATGGAGCAAATTCCAGTAATCTTCCTGGGATAGATCAGCCAGGTAGTTGAGAGGTATCAACTTAAAACTGATCAGGACTTGTGAGTATTTCACACATTGAGATGGGTTAACACATTCTCATTGATTTATATCTTTGTCTCCAACTCTGTTTTTCACTTTTACTGACATTAATGAACATCTTTCAGACTTCGTGCCTTAATAAAAAAGAGACAGTGATTGAGAAAAAGAAAAAGTATAAGAAGAAAAAGAAAAAGAATAGATAGGAAGGGATAGATCAAATCACAGTGAAGGAGTTGACAACACATTCCATCAGACTTTGGGGAGATGGAACAAATTCCAGTAATCCCCCTGAAAGTCAGAAATCAGACAGATAATTGGGAGGTATCTGACTGAACAAAGAGCAAGGGATGGAGAAATCTGGAGGGCAGTGGGAGTAGTGTGTGCCCAAATGGCCTGCTGAAAACATGCCCTTAACCATGGCCATTTCTTTAGGAGAGCTGAAAAAACTTGGAGGATGAGGCACATCAAATAGGCAGCAGGGAAGAGTAGTGCTGGGCACCAGGCTACAGTCACAGGGCATTGGCACTGGCACCGCTGTCTGTGTCTCTGAACCTGAAGGCATTTGTGTCCAGCGAACACAGTTCTGGAAAACATTGTAGTTTCAGTAAAAGAAAAAAAAAGACATCAAATCACCTCAAAGATTCATATTTACAACTTAAAATGGAACAAGACTCATGAGAATTTTTCATGTTGAGAAGGGTTAACACATTTTCATTGATTTCCATCTTTGTCTTCAATTATTTGTTTCAGTTTTATTGACATTTATGATCAACTATTAAGCTTACAGCCTCAAAATAAATAAATAAATTAAAAGAGATACATTTGCATCTTGCACATGGCCTGATGCCCCTTTCACCTTCACAGTTCCCACAAGTCCTTCCATGCCGGAGAGTATGAGATCCAGCAGAGCACCTCTCCTCTTTGGTTCCTCCACTGCTTGGTCAAGAAGCTGCCATCTGTGCTCTCCATGGATCTGCTGGATGCCACATGCCCTGCTGTGCTGTCCCTGCCACAGATAATGGAGTGACAAAGGCCACCAAATGGGACAAGGGACAGACAACATCAGATTCCCATCTGTCTGCAGAGGGCACCTTCCATTTACTCTCCCTGATCAGGAAGACAGGAAAAGACACTGATGGTCTCCTCTGTTTGCCATTTCCATTAGCTCTGACCTGTCTGCTCTTCCATCCCCAGGCAGAGCTCAGTGCACTCTCACAGAGGGCAGTCGCCCTTCTTTGTCTCCTCGCCCATCCATCCTAAAGACTCGGTATCCCCCTTGTGCTACAGTGCAGTTGTGGAAACCATTAAACTGTGTCCCCATGGTCCAAACAGGAGCTCAGGCCTGCAGCTCTACCAAGATTTCTAGCTTCTTGTGTGTTGGTGTTTGCATTAGTGCAAAAGCACAGAAGTAAATATCCTAATTGAAAAGCATCACTGGACATTGCCTGACTGGATAGCTCATCTATGGAATCAGTGTGCAGAAGGTGGCACACAAACATTAGACCGATCGTGGGTCTTGGAGGTGACGTAGCAGCACGGACACACCATGGGCATGGCTTTCCTGAAGGCCCTGTGCTGCTCTTGTAGCTGTGAGTGAATTCACCGGACAGCCGGTGCTATCCCCTCTCTGGCCCTCAGCTGATGCCCAGGAAGGAGGTGTCTATCTCAGGGATTTCCCACACGGTTTACAAGCACTTGCAAACATCAGGAGCAGCCCAGGCACCTTGGGCATCACCCAGTGTCTGTGTGTGAGCTGCTGCCTCCCAGCTGAAGGACCGAGGACTCAGAGCAGGAGCTCACATGCAGGCAACTCCTTGTGCACTTCTGAACTGAACCAGAGAAATCCCAGCTCCTGTGGTTCTGTGGGGAGCCGAATCCCATTTCAGCTCCAGGATTTCTGTCAAGGGATGAGACTCCTGCGCTGCCTCAGCTGGATCACTGCCCTGCACAGGGAAAGTCCAAACCTCGCCTTCCTTGTCTGGTTGCCCTTATTGTTTCATCAAACGATCTCTGGGAGCACTCCCCATATGTCTCCAATCAGTCACTGACCACTGGACATGTGGTGGTTAATTGAGTGGATTTCAAAGCACAGTCATGATGCTGTTGTCTTTCAGGAGCTGTTGGCCATGAGGACCCAGGGACATGTCAGGGGAAATGAGTGGGAAGGATAAAAATGACATAATCTGCTGCTTGCTTGTCCAGGTTCCTGGGACACAGGGAGCTCATAAAAGTGGGCAGAGCTGCAGAGAGACAGCTGTGCCCAGGAGCAGATCTCGTGCACAGCACAGCCTGCAGGTGACAGAAGGAGAGGAGAGAAATTGGAGAGAGCTTGCAGGATGTGTGTGGTGTGAGCGGGCTGTGAACTCACTGCAGGAGCATTGCTCACAGACCATGACAAGGTAAGTCTCACAGCTGACCATGAGCTGCTTTTAATTAAGGGGTAACTATAACTGGGACATCCCATAGGAGATCTGACTGCAGGCACTGCATGTTTCTTTACTGTGGAAAAAGCTTTCTGCTCCAGCTGAGACGGGTGCCCAGGGCTGTCCTGCAGAGCAGGGTCCCTGCTGTGCCCCAGGGGCTGTGTGCCGGGTATGGGACTCTGCCGCCTGCCAGGCTCAGCACTCAGCCTGCCCGGGGAGCTGCCCAGGGCACTGCGGGGAGACGTGTGGGGTAAGGAGCCCCCGGCAGGGTTTGTGCTGCCACAGCTGCTGCCTGGGGCAGGGGATCACAGCTCCACTGCACAACTGAATGTTTCTGAGGGCACTTTGCAAGAGGAGAGCCAAGGCAGGGGGTTTCCATTTCCTGTTCTGAGGCAAAGAGGTTTGGAGTCAGAAATCTAAAAGGGGCAATAAGAGTTCTGAGAATTTTTCATCAATCAATTGCTTGTTTTGTGAACACTCACACATGATGTGCTTTCAGTCTCCCCTTTCTCGAAGGATGGAATTATCATCATTTTCTGTAGGCATGAATAATTCACTTATCCTACAAACAGGCAGCATTTTCTAACTGAAACTGAATGCCACAGAAGCTCGGGTAGGGGGCTCTAAGAGCACTTGGGGTAAAGATATGAGACATGAAACAGATGAAAATATCCAGGGAGAAGGCATAAGAAAATAAAAGGAAGGTTAGAGCTCCATATGCTGCTTCTGCTTAAGGAATGCTGAAATACATGAAATTAAATGCAAGTAATGGTGCTAAATGTACACTGTTGTAAGAGAATAAAAACATTTCATAGTATAGCAGGAGGAGTGTGTCTGAGAATGGTCTGGACTTGTCATTATCTTCTGCACTCTGAGCAGGACTCCAAGCCCAACAACAGCAGATGCCCAACAGCAGCTCCATCAGTGAGTTCCTCCTGCTGCCGTTGGCAGACACGCGGCAGCTGCAGCTCCTGCACTTCTGGCTCTTCCTGGGCATCTACCTGGCTGCTCTCCTGGGCAACGGCCTCATCAGCACAGCCGTAGCCTGCGACCGCCGCCTGCACACCCCCATGTACTTCTTCCTCCTCAACCTGGCCCTCCTCGACCTGGGCAGCATCTCCACCACTCTCCCCAAAGCCATGCCCAACGCCCTCTGGGACAACAGGGCCATCTCCTACACAGGATGTGCTGCACAGCTCTTTTTCTTTACCTTCTTCATGTCAGCAGAGTATTCCCTTCTCACCATCATGTCCTATGACCGCTATGTTGCCATCTGCAAGCCCCTGCACTACGGGACCTTGATGGACAGCAGAGCTTGTGCCACCATGGCAGCAGCTGCCTGGGGCACTGGGGTTCTCAATTCCCTGCTGCACACTGCCAGTACGTTTTCACTGCCTCTCTGCCAAGGCAATGTTGTCAACCAGTTTTTCTGTGAAATTCCCCAGATCCTCAAGCTCTCCTGCTCAGAATCAAATCTCAGGGAAGTTGTGTTTCTCATTTTTACTATCAGTTTAGACGTAGGCTGCTATGTTTTCATAGTTGTGTCCTATGTGCAGATCTTCGTGGCTGTGCTGAGGATGCCCTCTGAGCAGGGACGGCGCAAAGCCTTCTCCACGTGCCTCCCTCACCTGGCCGTGGTCTCCCTGTTTCTCAGCACTGGTGCTTTTGCCTACCTGAAGCCCCCCTCCATTCCCTCCCCACTCCTGGATCTGACAGTGGCACTTCTGTACTCAGTGGTTCCTCCAACACTGAACCCTATTATCTACAGCATGAGGAACAGGGAGATCAAGCACGCTCTCAGGAAGGTGTTGCAATACTCACTATTCCCGCTTCAATAAAGTGCACATCTTCATCGCATGATTCCCAGTGATGGTTCTTCATCTTTTATGCATTTTTGATTGATTGATTATGTGAGATAAAGCAACGTGCAAAAAAATGTTATTGAACTTATAAATAAAAATTTGTTTCACTTCTTTCACACCTACTATCCATTTTCTCACTCCAAGAGCTCATGTAAACATGGAACCAGATTCCCCGAATAGGTTAAGAGATAAATAAATAGCATTCAAAATACGCTTTTCCTTAGCTCTTCTCTTATCCAACTTTGTCTGGATTTGGGGAAGGTACAGCCACAGATAGAAGCACAACTAGTTCTTTTCATTCCTCCTCTCTTTACACTGATACAGTGCACAGAGGATTCGAGTCCTCTCATTTCTACAGGCCTGAAGGTCTTGTGTGTCTCACAGCAGTCCCGTCGTCTCTACAGCAGCACTCAGTGGTTTGCTTAATTTTCTTATCTCAATACTTGGAACAGCTACAGGACCTGTAGCATAAGTGACCGCAGAGCTCCTTATGAGGGGTGGAGTGACAGTGGGATCTGTCCAGAGCTTGGAGCAACTGCAGGATGTGTAGCAAAAACTTGGAGCTATTGCAGGGACTGTGCCAGGAGTTGCAGAAGCTGCAGCAATGTCAGCAGATCCAGCTCTCTTCCCCTTGAAGATGCTGAATAGTGTTGAACACAGCTCAGTAGGTGTGGGCCAGGCCCTGGCACACTGCAGTCATTTGGGCCTTTTTAGGATTACCAGTGCCACAGCAGACCTGTCTCCAATATTCTACCAGTTTCTCAGGATCCTGCAGTTGCTCGGAGATGAAGTTCCAAAGCCCTGGGGGTGCCCACCACTCCAGGCAGCTGCCCAGACTGTCCCACACCCCCTGCCATGCAGAGCCTTCTCACCTTGGGGCAGATCTCTCACTGATATTCCTGAATAATTGTTTAACCTCAATCCTAGAATCATAGAATCACCAAGGCTGGAAAAGGCCTGAAAGATCATCCAATCCAACCGTTCACCTATTACCAATAGCTCCCACTTAACCATGTCCCTCAACACAATATCCAGTCTCTCCTTGAATACCCCTGGTCTCCCAGAGACGACAGTGTAAAATGTGTAATTCCTAATCATACCAACAATATTACTTCCAAAACCCAAAGATGTCCAAAGAGCTGAATGTGCACAAAACTTCACTTTGCCAATTTTATCGTGGTACAAACCAAGGTCAAACAGCATAGCAAAATAAATACCCTAATCCAGCATCCAGAGTTGACAAATGATGCAGCAGGGAAAACAAGCAGCAAGCAAGGAGCTGTGAAATGCAGCTTCATGAGAAGACTCAGCAAGCTTCACAAATAGGGAAACTATCAGCACCATGGCCTGCACATCTCCAACTCCCACAAAGCCCTGTCCACTCTGGACAGATGTGCTGTTACCACAACCCTTGGAGCCTCACATCAGGCACCAAAATGACTGTGGTTGTTGAACCCAACATGTGGCTCAGCAGCTCACAGTGCTTTGTGCACTGCCCCATTCCCAGTGGGATGGGGATGAGAACTGGGAAAAAGAGTACAACTTCTGGGTTGTAACAAAGCAGTTTACTAAGAGAGATAAAAGGAGAGGAGTAATAGTAATCACTATATATCCGTTGATATAGAATCGTATGTAACAACTGATGCACAAGCACTTGCTCAGCACCACCAGACTGATGCTCAGCTGGGCCCTGAGCAGTGAAGAGACTGAGATGAACTCCCACCCCTTTCAATACAATTTCTGCTTGCTGTCAGCTGATAGAGAACGTCCCTTTGGCCACTATCAGTCAGCTGTCCTCACTCTGTTCCCTCCCAGCTCCATGTGCCCTCCACTGACCATGGCCTTGGCTCTGTACAACACTGCTTAGCAGCAGCTGTAAACATCAGAGTGTTATCAATGGTTTTCTCCTAGAACCAAAACACTGCACCACAGCAGACAGTCTGAAGAAAACAATTCCATCCCAGCTGTAACTCAGATTCCTGCCTGTCCCCTCTTCTTGTTCTTCCTGATCAGGAAGCAAGGAACAGAATCTGCCGCTCTCCTCTCTGAGCCCTTTCCATCAGTTCTCAGCTGGCTCCTCTGCCATCCCCAGGCAGAGCTCAGTGCCCTCTCATGGATGGCAGCAGCCTTTTCTCTTCTTCCTTGCCCATCCGTCATGCAGAATCTGTACCCCATTTGCTACAGTACAGAGCTGAGAATCAACCCACCGTGTCTCTGTGAACCAAACAAGACCCTAGGCCTGCAAAGGCACAGAGATTTGGAGTTCGCTGAGTGAATGTTTGTGGTCCTCTCATTAGTGTAAGGATTCTTCAGAAAGCATCCCCTTCCAGAAGCATGCTTTGATTTAGCCTGTCTGGGTCTTGCATCTACACTGTGGTACTGATGTTCAGGGCCTTGCTCAGAATCAGCAGCCTGCATGAAAGGAAAAGCTCTGTGGTTTTCTCTTGATTTGTCCCGTTTATTTCCCATGCTACCCGCACTGGTCTACAGGCACTTTAGGGCAGCAGTAGGTTGGGGTTACCCCCAGAGGGTACACAGTAAGATTTAGGACGGGGTATTGGCAACAAGACTTTCTCTGAGGAATCCTCACACAATCCTATAGAACAACTCAGAGGCTTTCCATTCAATCTCCAACAGCAACAATATCCCTCAGCCCTTCTCTGTCACATCCAATTCCCCACCCTTCCCCATTTGGACCTGGTTTAAAGCCCTATAATCAATCAGTGCAGGAGCATTTCAGATGGGGTCATGGAGGAGGCAGACTGCCATTCTTGGGGTGGCCATTTTCCCAGGAGGGCATGGTGGGAGGGCTTTGTCCCATCTGGTTCCACCAACACTTGCATCCACCCAGCAGAAGGCTGTGCCCTCTGTGTCCCACTTGAACTCTGCATGGAGCTTACAGTTGGCAGTGACATGGCTGAGAAGCTCTGGGCATGGATTAAGGGACAGGGAATTAATGTGCCTTCCTAACTTCCTCCCTGCATGCCTTAGCAACTTCCTTGTAATCTCCCCAAGTACCCAGCCCCTTCTTCCAGAGGACGGAGATTCTCTTTTTCTTCCTGAGTCTCAATAGTTTTTCCCAGTTCATCTGCACTGGTCTTCTTCCCCTATGGCTCACCTTATGGCATTCAGGGACAGCCTGATCTCGTGCCTTTAAGATTTCCATCTTGAGGAGTGTCCAGGCTTCCTGGACCCCTTTACCCATAAGGAGCAACTCCCAAGGGACCTGTGCTACAAGTGTCCTGAACAGGTCAAAGTCCGCCCTCTAGAAGTTCAGGATAGTAGTTTTGCTAGTCACCCTTCTGACATCTCCAAGAATAGAGAATTCTACCATTTCATGGCCACTCTGCCCAAGACAGTCCCCAACCTTCTCAACTCCTACCAGTCCTTCACTGTTAGTGAAGAGCAGGTCTAGCAAGGAACCACCCCTGGTAGGACTTCATACCAGCTGTGTAAGGAAGCTGTCTTGCATGCAATCTATAAACCTCTTGGACTGATTCCTCTGCTATTTATTATATTCCCAGCATATATCAGAGAAGTTGTAGTCTCCCAAGAAAATGAGTGCTGGCAATCTTGCGACTTCAGTAAGCTGCTCATAGAATGCCTCACCCATCAATTAGGCGGTCTATAAGAAACCTTTAGCAAGATGTCACACTTACAGGCCTTTCCCCCGATCCTTACAAACATGCACTTCATTCTGAAGCCCAAGCTCTTCAACATCAAAACTCTCTTTAATATAAAGGGCCACACCACCACCCTTCCTTCCTCCTCTATCCCTTCTGAAGAGCTTGTAACCATCCATCACAGCACTCCAGTCATGGCAGTGGTCCCACCATGGGTCGGTAATAGCAACTAGGTCATGGTTTGTCAGATGCACAGTTGCTTCCAGCTCCTCTTGCTTGTTGACCAAGCTGCGTGCGTTGGTGTAGACGCACTTCAGCTGAGGCATCTGCCTCTCTCCCAGCTCAAACAGCATTTCCCTAGGCTTATCTCTGGTAAGCCCTGTTTTGTCCACTCCCCCATCGTAGCTAGTTTAAAGCTCTTTCGATAAGCCCCGCTACCGTCTATGCTAGGATTCACTTCCCCCTTTGAGACAGTTGGGTTCCATTCATGGATAACAGACCATGGGCCAAGTAAACTGTCCTGTGATCAAAGAACTCAAAGTTTCTGGCTCAGTACCAACCTCTGAGACAATTGTTCATTGCTTTGCTTTCCAAGCCTGCTCTGTGTCCCTCACTGCCACTGAAGGTATAGAACAAAAAATCACTTGATCTCCCACTTTGTGAACTAAATGGCCTAAATTCCTGAAATCTCTTTTTATAGTTTGTAGTCTTATCTAAGAAATTTCATCACTGCCCACCTAAACTATGAGTAGTGGAAAATAATCAGTGGACCTAACCAGCATTGGGAGTTTCCTCATTATGTCCCTGACCTGAAACCAAGAAGGCAGCAGACTTACTGACAACTGGGGTCCAGTCTGCAAATGGGGCCCTCTATTCCTCTGAGAAGGGAGTCACCCACCACGGCCACCCTTCTTTCTTTCATGGCAGAGGAAGTCACAAGGCTTGGTAGTGACTGCCTTGCATTAGGTTTCCTCCTAGGCAGATCCTCCATTGCCTCCCCATTCTTATCTCCTTCAGATTTCAGAGTGTCAAACCTGTTGCTTAGATGGATCAGGGGTCGAGGGCTAGGCAGGCATGGGGGGGCTCCTGTGATGTTGAGTTGGGACTCTCTTCCAACCCTTCTCATCAGTCAGGTCTGTCTGACTGTGACAGGGCAGGGAGTCAACCACTTTTCTGGGGGTATCTGCCTGGCAGCCTTCCCTCGGGGATGCCAGCAAGTCACTCCACCAGCCCATCTCCCGATCACACTCCCTGATGGTAAACTGTGAGTAAAACCTTGAGTAAAGTGAGAGTTCACCTAGACAAAAGTATGAGTAGAAACATGGACTGACGTGAGGGTAAACCCAGAGTAAACCCAGGATCCCATCCATTGGGCATGCACAGCCTCTGAGGGCAACTTTTCCAGTGTTGCTGTGTAAAAATATAGGTTCCTCACATCTAACCTATGTCTCCCCTTTTTAATTTAAATCCGTTTCCATTTGTCCTGTTATCAACAGACCATCCCATCCTTATTCTAGCGTTAGGCATCTCATCCTCAGATGGAAACCCTGGGGCTGAATTGGGATCAGTTTTTCAAAGAACCACAGGAGCTACAAGTTCACCTAGCTGAGTTCAGATGTGCACAGTGAGGTGTCTGTGTGTGAGTCCCTCATCTGAATCCTTGGTTTTTATTCCACAGGGACTGCACTACTCATACACAGTCTCTCAGTGATGCCCAAGATGCCTTGGGTGATCCTAGTTTTGTGCTAGTGCTTGTAAACTGTGACGGAAAATCTATGAGATAGACACCTCCTTCTGGAGCATCAGCTGAGGGCCAGAAGGGAGGTATTCTTGGCCATCCTAAATACCACCTCAGCCACGTGCTTAGGGCACCCATTGTGTCTTTTGCACCTGACCCCATGGAGTATGTAGTGATATTCAGCTTATCAAAAGGATGAGCTCAGAACAGAAGAGGCAGATCTTCCTCTCTGCTCCATCTGTGGCATAGTCTGGATTTCAAGGCATTGCAAAGCTATGGCACATCTACGTTCTTGCACTGATGACACTTTAGCATGCTCTGGGCTCGCATTTCAATGGCATCTAATAAATCTAGGGTCATACCTGTTGACAGGAAGCTGGCAAATGTTGTCTCATTGTAAGGAAGAGCAAGAAAGATGACACGGGCAACTATGGACCTGTCAGTCTCACTACAGTGCTTGGTAAAATTATGGAGAAAATGATGGTGGGAGTTATGGAAAAACAACTGAAGGACAGGTCACAGACAACACAAGATACAGAGGGGAAGGTCCTATTTAATTTCAGGTCTTTTTATGACACCTTTATCCATTGAGCTGAACAAGGGAAGGCAGTTGATGTAATCCTTGAGGATTTCAGTAGAGCTTTTGATACTATTTCTCCAGCACCCTTCTGGACAGAAATTCCTGCATACAGCTAGACAGAAACAGAACGTGGTGTGTTGTAATACAAGAAGAATTTTACAGAGCAGCAGCCATGGATTGAGATAAGGAGTTCACAGAGCAGCAGCTGCGGAGCAGGATAAACAGCATGAGAACAAAGGACATCTCTAGGAAAAGAATGAATGGCTCGTGGCTTTGAAGGGGGGTTATAGGGTTGTTATTGCAGTAGCTTTCCTCCAACTAGCGTGTGTGATTTTTGGACACCCTTGTCTGTCTCCTATAAAAGTCTGGCTTTCGGGCAATAAATTGATGCAGCTATATGTAACTATATTGGTGTTTCTCTGTTTGACCCAGCACGCTGACATTTTGCCTTTCAGGTTCACCAGCAGTGGTGGGTGAGCAGTTGGCCAGTAGTTCTGTCCCAAAGGATTATAGTCCGTGGGTTCCATTGGGCTGGTAGATGGTCACTGTCAGAGCTCCCCAGGGTTCCATTTTAGGGCCACTTTCCTTTCATGTTTATGCAGATGACTTGCATGCAGGACTAGAAGATGTTCTGAGCAAGTTTGCTGATGAGACCAGATGAGGAGGTGTTGTTGCCTCCACTGAGGGTGGAGAGGACTTGCAGAGAGATGTGGACAAGTCAGAGAAGTGGGTACCAGTTGGTACTAAGCACCAAGTGCATAAAGTATAACAAGAACAAGTGCCTGATTGTGCACCTGGGTATGGGCAACCCTGGACATAAACACTGTCTGTATATTGGACACATGAGAGACGTCTGACTGAAAAGGATTGGGGGTCCTGCTCAACATAAAATTTTAAGTGAGTCAGCAGTGTGCCCAGCCAGCCAAGAAGGCCAACAGTCCCCTAAAGTGCATCAAGCAATTTATTGCCAGCTGGGTGGGAGAAAGGTTTGTCCCTCTTTGCTCTGCATTGCTACTGCCTCACCTGGAGCACTGGGTGCACTTCTGGGCAATGCAGAACATAAAGAACATCAAACTATGGGAGAGTGTGCACAGGAGGGCACTGGAACTGAGAGATCTGAAGTTCAGAGTTTCACTGGGATTGACTGCTTGTTCAGACTGGGCCCTTCTCACACCCCACATCCTGTGATGAGACACAGGGCACATGTGGGATATGAACTTTAACAGCATCCTTGCACCACATGCAAATGCTTTTCCCAGTGCTTCAGTGTTCCACCACCCATTGCTTTCAACATAGTTTTCAACACCCCATTGTATCTTTTAATTTTACCAGAAGCTGGTGCATGGTAGGGGATATGATAAATCCACTCAATGCCATGAACTTTGGCCCAAGTATTTATTAAGGGAATTTTTGAAATGTGTCCCATTATGAGACTCAGTTCTTTCTGAGGTGTCATGTCTCTATAGGACTTGTTTCTAACAACCCAATATTGTGTTTCTGGCAGTAGCATGGGGTACTGCGTATGTTTCAAGCCACCCAGTGGTTGCTTCCACCATGGTAAGCACAAAACGCTTATCATTATGAGATCCTGGCAAGGTGACATCATTCACCTGTCACTCCTCCCCATATTTATACTTTTGCCTTGGCCTTCCCCCCAGAGAGGCTTCATATTCTTGGCTTGTTTAATTATGGCACATGATTCACAGTCATGAATAACCAGTGCAATAGCATCCATAGTTAAGTCCACCCCTCAGTCTCTAGCCCAATTATATGTTATGTCCATTCCTTGATGGCCTGAGGTCTCATGGAACCATCAAGCTTGAAATAATTCACTCTTGTTCTGCCAGTCCAAGTCTATTTGAGCCACCTCAATTCTGGCAGCTCGACCTACCTGATGGTTGTTTTGTTGTTCTGCAATAGCCCGACTCTTGGGCAAGTGTGCATCCACGTGACACACCTTTACAATCATATCTTTTTTTTGAGCAGTTATGTTTTTCTACAGTTCAGCAGCCCAAATAGGTTTACACCTCCGTTGCCAGTTATTTTGTTCCCACTGCTGTAACAACCCCCATAAGGCATTTGCCACCATCCATGAGTCAGTATAAAGATACAGCATTGGCCACCTCTCCCGTTCAGCAACATCTAAGGCCAGCTGGACAGCTTTTACCTCTGCAAACTGACTTGATTCTCCTTTACCTTCAGTGGCCTCTGCGACCTGTCGTGTGGGGCTCCAAACAGCAGCTTTCCATCTCCAATGCTTCCCTACAATATGAAATGATCCATCAGTGAAAAGAGCATATTTCTTTTCATTTTCTGGTAGTTCGATGTATGGTGGGGCCGCTTTAGCACATGACACCTCTTCTCCTGGTGATGTTCCAAACTTTTTATCTTCAGTCCAGTTCATGATCACTTCTAAAATTCCTGGACGATTGAGGTTCCCCATCCGCGCTTGTTGTCTAATCAGTGCAATCCACTTGCTCCAGGTGGCATCGGTAGCATGATGGGTGGAGAGAACCTCCCCTTTCAACATCCGGTTCATCATTGACAGTCAAGGTGCCAGAAAGAGCTGCATTTCAGTACCAGCTACTTCGGAAGCAGCCCGAGCCCCCTCATACGCGGCTAAGATCTCCTTCTCAGTTGGAGTGTAGCACTCTTCAGACCCCTTGTACGCTCAGCTCCAGAATCCCAGGGGTCGGCCTTGGGTCCCTCCTGAGGCTCTTTGCCACAAACTCCAAGTGGGACCTTTCTCTCCAGCAGCAGTATAGAGGATGTTCTTTACATCCTGTCCAGTCCGTACTGGCCCCAGGTCCATGGCACAGGCTATCTCCTGTTTAATCTGTTCAAAAGCCTGCTGCTGCTCTGGGCCCTATGCAAAATCATTCTTCTTCTGCATCACCTGATAAAGGGGGCTTACAATGAGGCTGTAGTTTGGAATGTGCATCCTCCAAAAGCCCACTGCACCCAGGAAAGATTGTGTCTCTTTCTTGCTAGTTGGTGGAGACATGGCAGTGATTTTGTCAATCACTGTTGGGATGTGATGACATCCATCCTGCCACTTTATACCTAAGAACTGAATTTCCTGGGCAGGCCCTTTTACTTTGCTTCACTTAATAGCAAAACTGGCTCATAGAAGAATTTGAATTATTTGCTCTCCAGCACAGCAGCACTCAGTGGGGGTGTGACCTCATTCAGGCCACGGTAGTCTACTGTCAGCCTCCATTCTCCACTGGCTTTACGCACTGGCCATATGGAGCTGTTAAAAGGTGAGTGAGTTTTACTGATCACTCCCTGATTCTCCAACTGGCGAATCAAATCATGAATGGGGAGCAAGGAATCCCTGTTGGTGCGATACTGCCGTCTGTGCACTGTCTTTGTAGCAATCGGTACCTGCTGCTCTTTTATTTTTACTCGTAGCAGCCTCACAACAGACGGGTCCTCTGACAGGCCAAGCAAAACAGACAGCTGCTTAATGTTGTCCATATCTACAGCAGCGATTCCAAAGGCCCAGTGATACCCCTTAGTATCCTTGAAATGCCCTCTTCTGAGGTAATCAATACCAAATATGAACGGAAACCCTGGACCACTCACATAGGATGTTTTTTCCAGTCTTTACCAGTGAGGCTTATTTCAGCCTCCAACACAGTCAATTCTTGAGAGATATCCAGAAATATGGATTGATTCTGTCCCTTCATGACTGGAGGGCATTAGGGTGCACTGTGCACCAGTATCCACCAGTGCCTTATATTTCTGTGGTTCTGATGTGCTAGGCCATCAAATCCACACAGTCCAATAAACTCTATTATCCCTTCCACTCCCTTGAATGAGGGCAGGGCCCCTCTATTGGTTACCTGTGATAACTGGAGCAGCCGTACTGGTGGTTGGACTGTTTTGTAGTTCCCTCACCCGTGCTCATAGTACAGGAGTAGGCTGGTCATGCCACTTCCTCGTGTCTTCTCTGTGGTCACGTAGGTAACACCACAAGGAAACACACAGTGCAATTTACTGTTGTTCCTTGCTCAATCTGGAAAGCGCTTGTGTCTAATAGCTGAGAATTTTAATGATACACATGAAGGCTTTATGGTCGTTAATTTCTTTACGATCTCTCGCCTTCAACTGAAGCAGCAGCTAGGCCAATTACCAAGTGACACCAAGGAGATGAAGTGGCAAAATGGCGATTTATTGAAACAGACACATCCTTATATAACCTACGCCTTTTTGTCTACACCCACTGTATTACACTAAGATTCTTCCAGAATATGGGGAAGGGCCTGTCACATCACAACAAGCTACCGTCCCAGCTGTCCCAACAGTGAAGCAACCAGGTAACAAGAGATTCATTCTGGTGCCGTGTGAACTCCTTTCTTACGCCTTCGATTTCAGTCATCTTCAGGGATCGACAAACAGTAACAGAGATTTCCTCCTCATCACTCTCTTCTTCATGACACTTTTCCTTTTTCCTTTCTCGGTACTTATCCAGACCTGTCACCTGGATCTTCTGTTGCCTCCTCCTCCACTTCTTTTTTCCGTTCTAGACGTGAGGACACCCATTTCCATTTCTTGCCTTCCACAAGGGCAACTGATATTGTTACTGGTGCCTCCTGTGACTGATCAAAATTGACTTGGGGATTTCCCTTTTTGGCTAGAACCTCAGCTCGGAAATTCTCTCTTTTCGGAACAGTGTTATATAGAGCACGGTAAGCACAAGCCAAGCCCCAAATAAGTCATACCCCCTTAGATCTATCTAGGCTGCGCCATCCCTGACTCAAATACTGGCTTAGTTTCTCGGGATCCCACAGGTGTTCAAGAGTTAAATCCCATGACATTGCGGGCCCCCATGTGTTGGCGAACCTGAAGGCAAAAGTCAGCGTTCTAGGACAAACAACCACACACCAATATAGTTAAATATAGCTGTGTCCATCTATTGCCTGAAGAGCCGTACTTTTATAGCAAACAAACAAGGGTGTTCAAAAATCACACGTACTAATTGGAAGAAAGCTTCTGCAATAAGAACCCTAAAACCCCGCTTCAAAGCCACGAGCCTTTCACTCTTTTGCTAGAGGTGTCCTTGGTTCTCATGCTGTTTATCCTGCTCTGCAGCTGCTGCTCTGTAAAGTGCTTATCTTGATCCATGGCTGCTGCTCTGTAAAATTCTTCTTGTATTACAACAGAATGGCAGTTCCCTGGGGTCTCCAGCACACCCCCAGCCAGCTGGCAAATGCCACTGAGGACCTTTAGGAAAGACATGCCCTGGGTAGTGACAATGTTCACTGGACAACTGTGAGCCCCACAATGGGTCTCGTACCTGTGTGCCATCTTCTGAACACCAGTAGCACGGTGTAGATGCAAGACCCAGACAGGCTAAATCAAAACATGCTTCTGGAAGGGGATGCTTTCTGAAGAATCCTTACACTAATGAGAGGACCACAAACATTCACTCAGCGAACTCCAAATCTCTGTGCCTTTGCAGGCCTAGGGTCTTGTTTGGTTCACAGAGACATGGTGGGTTGATTCTCAGCTCTGTACTGTAGCAAATGGGGTACAGATTCTGCATGACGGATGGGCAAGGAAGAAGAGAAAAGGCTGCTGCCATCCATGAGAGGGCACTGAGCTCTGCCTGGGGATGGCAGAGGAGCCAGCTGAGAACTGATGGAAAGGGCTCAGAGAGGAGAGCGGCAGATTCTGTTCCTTGCTTCCTGATCAGGAAGAACAAGAAGAGGGGACAGGCAGGAATCTGAGTTACAGCTGGGATGGAATTGTTTTCTTCAGACTGTCTGCTGTGGTGCAGTGTTTTGGTTCTAGGAGAAAACCATTGATAACACTCTGATGTTTACAGCTGCTGCTAAGCAGTGTTGTACAGAGCCAAGGCCATGGTCAGTGGAGGGCACATGGAGCTGGGAGGGAACAGAGTGAGGACAGCTGACTGATAGTGGCCAAAGGGACGTTCTCTATCAGCTGACAGCAAGCAGAAATTGTATTGAAAGGGGTGGGAGTTCATCTCAGTCTCTTCACTGCCCAGGGTCCAGCTGAGCATCAGTCTGGTGGTGCTGAGCAAGTGCTTGTGCATCAGTTGTTACATACAATTCCATATCAACGGATATATAGTGATAACTATTACTCCACTTCTTTTATCTCTCTTAGTAAACTGCTTTGTTACATCCCAGAAGTTGTACTCTTTTTCCCAGTTCTCATCCCCATCCCACTGGGAATTGGGCAGTGCACAAAGCACTGTGTGCTGCTGAGCCACATGTTGGGTTCAACAACCACTGTCATTTTGGTGCCTGATGTGAGGCTCCAAGGGTTGAGATAGCAGCACATCTGTCCAGAGCGGACAGGGCTTTGTGGGAGCTGGAGAAGTGCAGGCCATGGTGCTGATATGTGTGGATGTGCTCCCTATGTGTGGAGCTTGTTGAGTCTTCTCATGAAGCTTCACTGCACAGCTCCTTACTTGGTGCTTGGATGCTGCATTAGGGTATTTATTTTGCTATGCTGTTTGACCTCAGTTTGTACCACGATAAAATTGGCAGCTGACAAAGTGAAGTTTTGTGCACATTCAGCTCTGCGGTCATCTTTGGGTTTTGGAAGTAATATTGTCCATATGATTAGGAATTACACAATTTACATTGTCGCCTCTGTGAGTCCGGGGGTGTACTGGATATTGTGTTGAGGGACATGGTTTAGTGGGAGCTATAGGTAATAGGTGAACGGTTGGACTGGATGATCTTTTAGGCCTTTTCCAACCTTGGTGATTCTATGAATCTATGATTGAGGTTAAACAATTATTCAGGAATATCAGTGAGAGATCTGCCCCAAGGTGAGAAGGCTCTGCATGGCAGAGGGTGTTGGACGGTCTGGGCAGCTGCCTGGAGTGGTGGGCACCCCCAGGGCTTTGGAACTTCATCTCCGAGCAACTGCAGGATCCTGATAGACTGGTAGAATATTGGGGGCAGGTCTGCTGTGGCACTGGTAACCCCCAAGAGGCACAAATGACTGCAGTGTGCCAGATCCAGAGAGCTGGATCTGCTGACAGTGCTGCAGCCTCTGCAACTCCTGGCACAGACCATGCAGCAGCTCCAAGGTTTTGCTACACGTCCTGCAGTTGCTCCAAGCTCTGGGCAGATCCCTCTGTCACTCCACCCCTCATAATGAGCTCTGCAGTTACTCCTGCTACGGGTCCTGTAGCTGTTCCAAGTATGGTAATAAGAAAATGGTACAAATTCCTCCCAAGGGAGGAAGTACAGCCCTGCGGTGGCTCCAACCCCTCCAATGAGCCCAGTGGCTGCTCCAACATAGTCACAGGTCCTGTGGTGGTTCCAGCTCTGGCAATGAACTCTGAGGTCACTTCAACTCCTGCAACAGCCCAACAGCCACTTCAGCTCCTACAGTGAACCCTGTGGCTGTTAAAACCCCTGCAACTAATCCTGGACTTGCAGACAGATGCGCATAGGGATTAGTTCATATATGTTTGCAACTGCATATGTTGTATATGTGTGAAAATACACTAAATATATTATATATGTATAAATACATTTGTCATAATTATTATCCTTTTCTTTTTCTCTTTGTCTCAACCCATAAACCTTAAACCACAGCACTGCCTTGAGATGCTTACGGATCTCCTTGGGACTATTCAATCTGATCTGGTCACACAGTGAAGAGCACCTGAAGATCTCAAGGTTTTCTCAGGGAGCAGCTCCTGAGGTATATTCCTTACACCAGCTTTGGAAGAGGCCTCCCTCCAGTTCTCTGGTCCTGCTCTAAAGGGGCCCTCTTGTTATGGCAGTGCCAGCAAGGAGACCAGCTCTGACAGACCTGTTCATATTGCCGGCTACTGACTGCAGCCCTGGATTGCTGCTGTAGAGGCAACAGGACTGTTGTGAGACACACAAGACCTTCAGGACTGCACAAATGAGAGGTCTCAAGAGCACTGCAGCACTGGTAAGAGCACATGAATGAAAAGAGCACGTTGAGCTGCTGTCTGTGGCTGTACCTCCCCAAATCCAGGCAAAGTAGGAAGAAAGAAAATCTAAGTAAGTCTATTTTGAAAGCTTTTTAGGTATCTTATAACATATTCAGGGAATCTGGTTCCATGTTTACATGAGTTCTTGGAGTGAGAAAATGGAAATTAGGTAGGAAAGAATTTAAATACATTTTTATTTATAAGTTCAATAACATTTTTTTTTGCACATTCCTATATCTCACATAATCAAACAGACAAAGATGCATAAAACATAAAGAACCACCACTGGGAATCCTATTGAGGAAGTTGTGCATTTTATTGTAGCTGGAATAGTGCTTATTGCAACACCTTCCTGAAAGCGTGCTTGATCTCCCTGTTCCTCATGCTGTAGATAATAGGGTTTAGTGTTGGAGGAACCACTGCATACAGAATGTCACATCCAGGAGTGGGGAGGAAATGGACGGGGGCTTCAGGTAGGCAAAAGCACCAGTGCTGAGAAACAGGGAGACCACAGCCAGGTGAGGGAGGCACATGGAGAAGGCTTTGTGCCGTCCCTGCTCAGAGGGCATCCTCAGCACAGCCATGAAGATGTGCACATAGGACACAACTATGAAAACAAAGCAACCAAAGCCTAAACTGACACCAAAAAAGAGAAATACAAATTCCATGAGGTAGGAGCCAGAGCAGGAGAGCTTGAGGATCTGTGGGATTTCACAGAAAAACTGGTTGACAACATTGCCTTGGCAGAGAGGCAGTGAAAACGTACTGGCAGTGTGCAGCAGGGAATAGAGAACCCCAGTGCCCCAGGCAGCTGCTGCCATGGTGGCACAAGCTCTGCTGTCCATCAAGGTCCCGTAGTGCAGGGGCTTGCAGATCGCAACGTAGCGGTCATAGGACATGATGGTGAGAAGGGAATACTCTGCTGAGAGGAAGAAGGAAAAGAAAAAGAGCTGTGCAGCACATCCTGTGTAGGAGATGGCCCTGTTGTCCCAGAGGGCGTTGGCCATGGCTTTGGGGAGAGTGGTGGAGATGCAGCCCAGGTCGAGGAGGGCCAGGTTGAGGAGGAAGAAGTACATGGGGGTGTGCAGGCGGCGGTCGCAGGCTACGGCTGTGCTGATGAGGCCGTTGCCCAGGAGAGCAGCCAGGTAGATGCCCAGGAAGAGCCAGAAGTGCAGGAGCTGCAGCTGCCGCGTGTCTGCCAACGGCAGCAGGAGGAACTCGCTGATGGAGCTGCTGTTGGGCATCTGCTGTTGTTGGGCTTGGAGTCCTGCTCAGAGTGCAGAAGATAATGACAAGTCCAGACCATTCTCAGACACACTCCTCCTGCTATACTATGAAATGTTTTTATTCTCTTACAACAGTGTACATTTAGCACCATTACTTGCATTTAATTTCATGTATTTCAGCATTCCTTAAGCAGAAGCAGCATATGGAGCTCTAACCTTCCTTTTATTTTCTTATGCCTTCTCCCTGGATATTTTCATCTGTTTCATGTCTCATATCTTTACCCCAAGTGCTCTTAGAGCCCCCTACCCGAGCTTCTGTGGCATTCAGTTTCAGTTAGAAAATGCTGCCTGTTTGTAGGATAAGTGAATTATTCATGCCTACAGAAAATGATGATAATTCCATCCTTCGAGAAAGGGGAGACTGAAAGCACATCATGTGTGAGTGTTCACAAAACAAGCAATTGATTGATGAAAAATTCTCAGAACTCTTATTGCCCCTTTTAGATTTCTGACTCCAAACCTCTTTGCCTCAGAACAGGAAATGGAAACCCCCTGCCTTGGCTCTCCTCTTGCAAAGTGCCCTCAGAAACATTCCGTTGTGCAGTGGAGTTGTGATCCCCTGCCCCAGGCAGCAGCTGTGGCAGCACAAGCCCTGCCGGGGGGCTCCTTCCCCCCACCCGTCTCCCTGCAGCACCCTGGGCAGCTCCCCGGGCAGGCTGAGTGCTGAGCCTGGCAGGCGGCAGAGTCCCATACCCGGCACACAGCCCCTGGGGCACAGCAGGGACCCTGCTCTGCAGGACAGCCCTGGGCACCCGCCTGCAGCCCCGGCTGCACAGCCTGCAGCCGTGCTGGGACATGCAGCCCTCAGGGCTGTGATTTCATACTGCAGTATGGAAGCCCTCAGCTGGAGCAGAAGGCTTTTTCCACAGTAAAGAAACATGCAGTGCCTGCAGTCAGATCTCCTATGGGATGTCCCAAATTAAGTTGACCCTCTATGAAAAGCAGCTCATGGTCTGCAGTGAGACTTACCCTGTCATGGTCTGTGAGCAATGCTCCTGCAGTGAGCTCACAGCCCGCTCACACCACACACATCCTGCAAGCTCTCTTCAGTTTCTCTCCTCTCCTTCTGTCACCTGCAGGCTGTGCTGTGCACAAGAGCTGCTCCTGGGCACAGCTGTCTCTCTGCAGCCCTGCACACTTTTATGAGCTCCCTGTGTCCCAGGAGCCTGGACAGGCAAGCAGCAGATTATGTCATTTTTATCTTTCCGACTTGTCTCCCCTGACATGTCCCTGGGTCCTCATGGCCAACAGCTCCTGAAAGACAACAGCATCATGACTGTGCTTTGAAATTCGCTCAATTAACCACCACATGTCCAGTGGTCAGTGACTGATTGGAGACATATGGGGAGTGCTCCCAGAGATCGTTTAATGAAACAATAAGGGCAACCAGACAAGGAAGGCAAGGTTTGGACTTTCCCTGTGCAGGGCAGTGATGAAGCTGAGGCAGTGCAGGAGTCTCATCCCTTGACAGAAATCCTGGAGCTGAAATGGGATTCAGCTCCCTACACACCCACAGGAGCTGGGATTCCTCTGGTTCAGTTCAGAAGAGCACAAGGAGTTGCCTGCATGTGAGCTCCTGCTCTGAGTCCTCGGACCTTCAGCTGGGAGGCAGCTGCTCACACACAGACACTGGGTGATGCCCAAGGTGCCTGGGCTGCTCCTGATGTGTGCCAGTGCTTGTAAACCATGTGGGAAATCCCTGAGATAGACAGCTCCTTCCTGGGCATCAGCCGAGGGCCAGAGAGGGGATAGCACTGGCTGTCTGGTGAATTCACTCACAGCTGCAAGAGCAGCACAGGGCCTACAGGAAAGCCATGCCCATGGTGTGACCATGTTGCTGTGTCAACTCCAAGGCCCACGATCAGTCTAATGTTTGTGTGCCACCTTCTGCACACTGATACCATAGATTAGCTATCCAGTCAGGCTATGTCCAGTGATGCTTTCCAATTAGGATGTTTACTTCTGTGGTTTTGCACTAATGCAAACACCAACACACAAGAAGCTAGAAATCTTGATAGAGCTGCAGGCCTGAGCTCCTGTTTGGACCATGGGGACACAGTTTAATGGTTTCCACAACTGCACTGTAGCACAAGGGGGATACCGAGTCTTTAGGATGGATGGGCAAGGAGATAAAGAAGGGTGAATGCCCTCTGTGAGAGTGCACTGAGCTCTGCCTGGGGATGGAAGAGCAGACAGGTCAGAGCTAATGGAAATGGCAAACAGAGGAGACCATCAGTGTCTTTTCCTGTCTTCCTGATCAGGGAGAGTAAATGGAAGGTGCCCTCTGCAGACAGATGGGAATCTGATGTTGTCTGTCCCTTGTCCCATTTGGTGGCCTTTGTCACTCCATTATCTGCAGCAGGGACAGCACAGCAGGGCATGTGGCATCCAGCAGATCCATGGAGAGCACAGATGGCAGCTTCTTGACCAAGCAGTGGAGGAACCAAAGAGGAGAGGTGCTCTGCTGGATCTCATACTCTCCGGCATGGAAGGACTTGTGGGAACTGCGAAGGTGAAAGGGGCATCAGGCCACGTGCAAGATGCAAATGTATCTCTTTTTATTTATTTTGAGGCTGTAAGCTTAATAGTTGATCATAAATGTCAATAAAACTGAAACAAATAATTGAAGACAAAGATGGAAATCATTGAAATTGTGTTAACCCTTCTCAACATGAAAAATTCTCATGAGTCTTGTTCCATTTTAAGTTGTAAATATGAATCTTTGAGGTGATTTGATGTCTTTTTTTTTCTTTTACTGAAACTACAATGTTTTCCAGAACTGTGTTCGCTGGACACAAATGTCTTCAGATTCAGAGACACAGACAGTGGTGCCAGTGCCAATGCCCTGTGACTATAGCCCGGTGCCCAGCACTACTCTTCCCTGCTGCCTATTTGATGTGTCTCATCCTCCAAGTTTTTTCAGCTCTCCTAAAGAAATGGCCATGGTTAAGGGCATGTTTTCAGCAGGCCATTTGGGCACAAACTACTCCCACTGCCCTCCAGATTTCTCCATCCCTTGCTCTTTGTTCAGTCAGATACCTCCCAATTATCTGTCTGATTTCTGACTTTCAGGGGGATTACTGGAATTTGTTCCATCTCCCCAAAGTCTGAGAATCAGTGAGAATGTGTTAACCCGTCTCAATGTGTGAAATACTCACAAGTCCTGATCAGTTTTAAGTTGATACCTCTCAACTACCTGGCTGATCTATCCCAGGGAGATTACTGGAATTTGCTCTATCTACCAGAGTCTGATGGCCTCTGTTGTCAACTACTTCACTGTGATTCAATCTATCCTATCCTACCTCAGAATAAATCATTTCTTTTAAAAGTATTCCATATGAAAGACAAACTTCAATAGATGCAGCTTGAACATGGCATGCAGTTGATCACTGTGTTTTACTGTTCATTCAATTGCATCACCTTTCTTTCCATTTGCTGGCCAGATAAAAAAGAGAAATCTTTCCTTTTCCATGTGTAGCTGGTTCTCTGAGGAAAGCCAGTGGGAGTTGGTGCAAAGCAGTTTTAACACTGAGCGGATGAATGCAGAGGAGAAGAGTGATGTGAAGAAAAGTGATGCAAGTCCCATAGGTCCATTGTGAGCAGAAATTGGGTGGGGAGGTTGAGAAGGACCTTTGTCAACACAGTAACAGTACAGAACTCATTGGGACATCCTGGATTGGTATCAGTTGCACAGTGCTGCTTTAATGTCTTCTTTAAACCCAACTATAAATAAATAGACAATAAATTTATACTGGATTCTTTAAGCTCTCTCCAGATATCCCTCCTTTTTGCTGAACAAGTTCTGATAACCTGAAGAAGATAACAAGATGGCATAAGGCACAGGAGATTCTTTAGGTTATAATGGGCCCCAGGGTGCATTTGATGCTGAGTTCATCAGCCTCTAGTGCAGAGAGAAGTTTGCACAAAGTGCTCAACAAGACAAAGTCAGAAGTAACAGTGAAGTTTCTTGGAGTATTAATGGGCCCACTGAGGGCCATTACCAAGTAAGCTTCCCACAGGACTTGTTAGAGAAGATAACTGGAAGCCATGACTACAGGCAGGCAAAGGCACTGGCATGCTAAGAAACCTCTCCTTTGCCTTACGAAGCAGACAGGTCAAGCCCTGATTGCAAGACCAGTGGTAGAGAGATCCTGTCTCTCATGTTGGCTCCTGGCATTTCCTGGGGCAATGGGTTGGAGGTCCGTATGATGTTAAATGAAAGACATGGGGAGAGAAGATCCCAGGCTCTACATGTGGTGCAAGGACGCTGTGAGGTTCATGTCCCATATGAGACCTATGTTTCATTGCAGGATGTGAGAAGGGATGTGAGAAGGGCCCAGTCTGAACAAGCAGTCAATCCCTGTGAAACTCTGAACTTCAGATCTCTCAGTTCCAGTGCCCTCGTTTGCACATTCTCCCAGAGTTTGAAGTCCTTTATGTTCTGCGGTGCACAATCAGGCACTTGTTCTTGTTATACGTTATGCACTTGGTGCTTAGTACCAACTGGTACCCACTTCTCTGACTTGTCCACATCTCTCTGCAAGTCCTCTCCACCCTCAGTGGAGGCAACAGCACCTCCTCATCTGGTCTCATCAGCAAACTTGCTCAGAACGTCTTCTAGTCCTGCATTCAAGTCATCTGCATAAACATGAAAGGAAAGTGGCCCCAAAATGGAACCCTGGGGACCCCGACAGTGACCATCTACCAGCCTGATGGAAAAAAACTGACTATAATCCTTTGGGACTGACCTACTGGCCAACTGCTCACCCACCACATTGTGTTTCTGTCTAGCCATATGCAGAACATTCTGTCCAGAAGGTTGTTGTGAGAAACAGTATCAAAATCTCCACTGAAATCCTCAAGGATTACATCAACTGGCTTCCCTTGGTCAACTAAACGGATAACTGTGTCACAGAATGAGCTTAAATTAAACAGGACCTTCGCCTCACAAACTTGTGTTGGCTGCAACCAATGACAGAATTGTCCTTCAGCTGTTTTTCCATAACTCCCACCATCATTTTCTCCATAATTTTACCAGGCTCTGGACTGACAGGTCCATAATTGCCCATGTCATCTTTCTTGCTCTTCCTTACAATGAGACAACATTTGCCAGCTTCCTGTCAGCTGGCATGACCCTAGACTTCTTTAGATGCAATTGAAATGACAGCCCAGAGCATACTAAGGCGTCATCATTGAAAGAAAGTAGATGTGCCATAGCTTTGCAATGTCTTGAACTCCAGAGTATGCCACAAATGGAGCAGAGGGGAAGATTTGCCTCTTCTGTAGTGAACTCATTCATTTGGTAAGCAGAATAACACTACCTGATACATGAGGACTGTGTCTCTGCTCTGCTCTGCTCAGCTCACAGGGCAGAGGTTCAGGGTGTTGCTCTCATGTCAGTGCAGGTAAACTCACTTTAATCCTTTTTCCTCTGTAAATGCTTCCTCTATTTCTATGCTCAGATACACTTCCACATTCCCTCAAGTACACTTCCATATATCATTAACAATTACACTTTCTTATACCATCAAAACAGTTTGTCAAAACGTACAGTTCTTCAGTTCACATAAACTCCCTTAATACAGTCTGTATTCTTCAGTTATAAACACTGTGCCACAGAACCAGCACTGATTGAACCACCTCCCTCACACACTTCCTCGCAAGCAGTACATAGTATTACATAAATGGGTTGACACTCATTGGTCGGGTGGAATGTACACCTCTCCTCAGGACAATCTTACTAATCTACAGAGTACAAACTCCCGTCTTCTTACATACAAGCAGAAAGTACATATGAGTGGACAGCCAACACAGTCTTTCACTTTGTCCGTGTCTGGCCATTTCCCTCACAGGAGGAAGGAAACATGGATCGGGACTCGGCACTCACCCTGCAGCTGTTCTGTGTCTCACTCACACCACACTCACTCTGACATTTAGATCAAAAACCATGGTTTATTCATACTACACAATGCTGACAACGTTTTCTAGCTGGAATCTTAATAACACTCATACTCTGGTCAACCAGTTGCAAACGTTAATGTTTTTCCCAGAGTCGGCTTGACACACGGTACCAAACACTTAAAGCAGATGATAATATTGAACATACAACCTATAACCCCTGTGATTACAACTTGGAGAACCCAGGCTACCATTTGACAGGCTATCCACTATATCCCATACCCGTAGGAGAGACCAACCTAGGTCCCTCATATTGTCACCCACCTGGGAGAGAGTACTTGTTCTTGTTTCCATTCATATGACATACAGTTCCCTTTCATAGGAACACACCCAAGGAGTCTTCCTACCCCAGCTGGCAACCAAAGCCATGAGCTCACCTCCCTGGGAGCAGCACGTATGGCTGTAAACTGTGTAGGATGTCTCCTCAAGACATATGGGCTCCACTTACCATACACATACCTGGTCCACCTATGGGTGGTCCTTGTCTGTCCCTGCAGTGATCAGGTGAGGAAGGGAGTCCTTCAGAGAAATCTCAGGGTGCGCCAAAAGTGTCTCCCTCTCAGCTGGTCCTGCAGCGAACAGAGCTGGTCCCACCTGGGCCGCCAAATTGACTACAGGAATTGAACTCTATAACCTCTATAACTGATACAGTCTCCCATGACATCCTTATAACAAAGCTGAGGAAGTATGGGATAGGTGATTGGACAGTGAAGTGGGTCGAGAATTGGCTGACTGGCAGAGTGCAGAGTGTTGTCGTTGGCGGTGCAGTGTCTGGCTGAGGGCCTGTAACGAGCGGCATCCCCCAGGGGTCTGTGCTCAGTCCGGTCTTGTTCAACATCTTCATCAATGACCACCCTCAGCAAGTTTGCTGATGACACGAAGTTGGGAGGATTGGCTGACACGCCTGAAGGCTGTGCTGCCATTCAGCGAGACCTGGACAGGCTGGAGAGCCGGGCAGTAAGAAACCGGATGAGGTTTAACAAAAGCAAGTGTAGAGTCTTGCACCTGGGTAGAAATAATTGCATGCACCAGTACAGGCTGGGGGAAGAGCTGCTGGAGAGGAGCTCTGCTAAGAGCGATCTGGGCGTCCTGGTGGACGACAGATTGACCATGAGCCAGCAGTGTGCCCTTGTAGCCAAAAAAGCCAATGGCATCCTGGGGTGCATTAAAAAGAGCGTGTCCAGCAGGTCGAAGGAGGTGATCCTCCCCCTCTACTCTGCCCTGGTGAGGCCTCATCTGGAATATTGTGTCCAGTTCTGGGCTCCCCAGTACAAAAAAGACAGGGATCTCTTGGAAAGAGTCCAGTGGAGGACCACAAAGATGGTGAAGGGCCTGGAGCATCTCCCCTATGAGGAGAGACTTAGGGAACTGGGTCTGTTTAGCCTTGAGAAAAGAAGGCTGAGAGGGGACCTGATCCAGGTCTATAAATATTTGAGGTGTGGGGGGCAAAGAGGTGAGGCCAGACTCTTTTCAGCAGTGTGTGGAGGAGGGACAAGGGGAAACAGACAGAAACTGCACCATAGGAAATTCTGCACTAATGTGTGCAATAACTTCTTTATGGTGAGAGTGACAGAGACTGGAACAGGCTGCCTAGGGTGGCTGTGGAATCTCCTTCTCTGGAGATATTCAAGACCTGCCTGGATGCTGAGCTGTGCAACGTGGTGTAGGGAACCTGCTTTGGCAGGGGGACTGGACTCAGTGGTCTCTGGAGGTCCCTTCCAACCCCTACAATTCTGTGATTCTGTGAATATCATGGAGTTGTTTGGATGGGGAAAGACTACCCCTTTGAATGACCTTTTGTCAGGGCATGTCCTGGGATTCCTAGGATCCTCAAAATGCAGCACTGCTTCTGTCACTGAAAAATGGGGCCCTGTGTGGGACGGAGGGAGGGTCCATGAGTCCCTGGCCCACCTGACTGAGTATTTCCATGGTCTTAGCAAAGACATACTTACAACTTGAGAATGACAGTTAGCTGTGTTCATGGTGGCATGGCCACTTTTAATGGCCTTGAACTGTCTGAACATAACTGAAGAGGCTCAGGCTGATGCAAATCAGCTATTGAATGATAGTGTTGAAAAACTGGAAAGACAGGTGGCAGTTTTGATGGGGAAAAAACCTAATTCAATCATTCTCCTATGGAAGATCAGGAACATCTCTCTGGAAGACCATGGGGACCCTGTACAAGGGAATCTGTATAAAATGGACTCTGTAAATGAAGGCACTAAAAGGTCAGATTTTGAGGTTCCATTTGGACTAGATCTATTTGAGATCTGACTGATTGTAACCCAAAAATGAAAAAAAAAAAAAAAAAAAATGCAGGATAGGCTGGTGGGAGTGCCCTGACCAGTATCCAACCCCCCAAACCCTGCTGCCCATAATACACCAGCTGAACTGATGGATATAGTACAGTGGTTTAGACAGAAACCAAGAGAGCATGCCAGCATAGCTGCTCTGGTTATGGGACATGGAGGCAGAAAGCGCTGTGGTGAATGGACTGGAAATTTCAAAACTGACATCCATTACTACTCACCCTGCCCTCAGGCAAAGACTGTATGCTCTGTCCAACATAATGAGGATAGCCATTTGATCAGTGAATGATTTATGGCTGTGTGTCATATAACATGGCCAAATAAGAATGACATACCATTAAATATCAGCCTGTGGTCCTCTATGGAGGACTAACAAAATTATATTAGAGAATTAGGCATGAAAGAGGCAATCTATGAAGATGATTTTGAGAGCCCAGTCAATAAATTTTTCATCAGGAACGAGGGATCTCATCCTACAGCCATCACCTTTACATCAGTATGGGTCTATGTTATCCATACTGAACCCCCCAGTGGCCCTCAGGTGCTGTAATACAACAGGCTGCCCAATTGATGGGGAGACAAGAGTGCCTACGGCCAGATGCAGGCTCTGAATGGTGGTGGAAAGGTCTGAGAAAGGCAGAGAACCATCTGCTGCCATGACTTAGGCGTCCAGCCCCTAAGGTAATCCAGTCTGGACCCATTAGGGTCTTGAGACAACAAATGTTTAAAGACCAGATTAGAGCAGGAGTTCAGTTTAAAAAGATCGATGGACAGCATAATCAGGAAAAAATATCTGTTAAACAGGCCCAAGCACTGAGTATTTATAGTCCAACCTTTTCAGCCAAACTAGATGTGAATGTAACTCAAGAAGGGTCTGGATGGGGGCTCTGGCAGAGCCAGAGTTCTTTGTGAACCCCTATGAGGTTTTGGCCACAGGTTTGGCATGGAGCAGAATAAAGATACATCACAGTTGAAAAGCATTTATTGGCTACCTATTCTACACTACAGGTGGTAGAACCAGTAGCTCAGATTTCAGAGGTTATCGTTAAACAACAAGGCCAGTCCAGGGGTGGGTAAAAGATCTAACACACATCTCTATGATGGGGGTGGCCCAATCACAAGCAGTGGTGCGCTCAGTTGTTCTGCTTGCCTGCTCCTCAAGGAGTTAAGAGAAATCTATGCCTGTTGCGTGTTCGAGTGCATGCGCAATGCCATGTGGAGGGCTTATCACAATAAAGATTGGCGGATTTGCTGCGTAGACCGGTCAGAACTCAGATCTGCGTTGTGCTTCCTGTGGCACCAAACGCCCAACAGTGGCAGTTCCGTGTATTGGCCAGCAGGTGGCAGCAGAGACCACGGAAAGAACGTCTGCGGGACAGACCCTGGGGATCCGTTCTCTTTTGATTATAGGGGAAGAACACAAAGATGGAAAAGGAGGGAAGGGGGGAAAAAAAAAGAAAAAAAGAAAAAACCAAACCACAGCAAACAAATAAAAACTTCTCCAAACGTAGCAAACTTGAATGTCTGTCAATAAATAAATGAGTAATTGAATTGATGTCCATTTCAGACAGTCCCCTGTAGAATCAGGGTAAGGGTTAGGATTAGAGTTACATTGCAGGTTAATGCTGTTATCTTTACAGCTCCTGTGAGGGTTGGGGTCTGGGTCAGGTGTTTAAAAAATGAAATGAAAAAAGAATTAAAAAAATATATTGAAAGCTTCAGATTTCCTTAATCTTTGTGGGAATCATATAATGTGCAACTCAGATCTACCTCTTCGTACCTCTTTTGTGGTGTAGGGAACCTGCTTTGGCAGGGGGACTGGACTCAGTGGTCTCTGGAGGTCCCTTCCAACCCCTACAATTCTGTGATTCTGTGAATATCATGGAGTTGTTTGGATGGGGAAAGACTACTCCTTTGAATGACCTTTTGTCAGGGCATGTCCTGGGATTCCTAGGATCCTCAAAATGCAGCACTGCTTCTGTCACTGAAAAATGGGGCCCTGTGTGGGACGGAGGGAGGGTCCATGAGTCCCTGGCCCACCTGACTGAGTATTTCCATGGTCTTAGCAAAGACATACTTACAACTTGAGAATGACAGTTAGCTGTGTTCATGGTGGCATGGCCACTTTTAATGGCCTTGAACTGTCTGAACATAACTGAAGAGGCTCAGGCTGATGCAAATCAGCTATTGAATGATAGTGTTGAAAAATTGGAAAGACAGGTGGCAGTTTTGATGGGAAAAAACCTAATTCAATCATTCTCCTATGGAAGATCAGTAACAACTGTCTGGAGGACCATGGGGGCCCTGTACAAGGGAATCTGTATAAAATGGACTCTGTAAATGAAGGCACTAAAAGGTCAGATTTTGAGGTTCCATTTGGACTAGATCTATTTGAGATCTGACTGATTGTAACCCAAAAATGAAAAAAAAAAAAAAAAAAAAATGCAGGATAGGCTGGTGGGAGTGCCCTGACCAGTGTCCACCCCCCAAACCCTGCTGCCCATAATACAGCAGCTGAACTGATGGATATAGTACAGTGGTTTAGACAGAAACCAAGAGAGCATGCCAGCATAGCTGCTCTGGTTATGGGACATGGAGGCAGAAAGTGCTATGGTGAATGGACTGGAAATTTCAAAACTGACATCCATTACTACTAACCCTGCCCTCAGGCAAAGACTTTATGCTCTTGTCTGGAGGGCTTATCGCAATAAAGATTGGCGGATTTGCTGCGTAGACCGGTCAGAACTCAGATCTGCGTTGTGCTTCCTGCGGCACCAAACGCCCAACAGTGGCAGTTCCGTGTATTGGCCAGCAGGTGGCAGCAGAGACCACGGAAAGAACGTCTGCGGGACAAACCCTGGGGATCCGTTCTTTTGATTATAGGGGAAGAACACAAAGATGGAAGAGGAGGGAAGGGGGAAAAAAAAAAGAAAAAAAAAAAATCAAACCACAGCAAACAAATAAAAACTTCTCCAAACGTAGCAAACGTGAATGTCTGTCAATAAATTAATGAGTAATTAAATTGATATCCCTTTCCCGCCCCCCCCCCCCCCCCCCCCCCCAACTTCTGAGATGAAAAAAAAACACTTCTTTTAGAAGAAAACAGAGTAGTAACAACTTCTGTACCTACATTCACCACTCTGAGATCCTGTCTGGGTCTCCCAAGGCTTGTAAATAACCACTGGGTCGGTTCTGATGTCGCGTGATTTGTGGTCAGTTCTCTCATGGTTCTCCGGTCAGTTCTCCGGTGCCAGGATCTGCCACAGGGCATTCTGACCACGGGCATCATGTTTCTACGCTGCCGCCTGCATTTAACAGGCAATGGGACTGCCCAGCATGTGCAAGGCAGCACCTCTTTCACACCACCAGAATGTTTAAGGCTGTTGGGATTGTTGTTAGCGTCCCATTAACACTGAGGCTAGAGATACCCTTAGGATTGACATTACTATTAGCATTACTTTGATGGTGCCCTATCTGGGTCATTTCCAGGGGATGTCAGGAGTAAGGCACAGTGTCAGGAGAAAAAGAACAGACTCTGTTACTTTATAAACGTGATAATAGAGAGAGTTCATTGGAAAAAATACAACTCTTAAATAATGCAAAGCATGCTTCTGATTGGATGCAGGCATCATCTGGGCTCTGATTAATATTACTCTTAAGGTAAAGATTATTGTTACCATAATGATTTTTTTTTTTGGATTATGATCAGGGTTAAGGTTCCTTTTGCTACAAACTTCTAGCATCATTTTTGTTGTTGCATTTGGAGTTAGGGACGATTTTAGAATCAGGGTAAGGGTTAGGATTAGAGTTACATTGCTGGTTAATGCTGTTATCTTTACAGCTCCTGTGAGGGTTGGGGTCTGGGTCAGGTGTTTAAAAATGAAATGAAAAAAGAATTAAAAAAATATATTGAAAGCTTCAGATTTCCTTAATCTTTGTGGGAATCATATAATGTGCAACTCAGATCTACCTCTTCGTGCAGTGACTGCCTGTAAATTTGCTGGAGCCTAATATAATATGGCCTTGTGCTTTCCACTAACTCACCTTCATTTCATTTTCATTACATTTGCTTGGTAGTCAGATTTTGGTGTGTGGATATTTTAAAACAATCTAACTGACATTAGCAAAAAATTAAAAATAAAATTAAAAAAAATGCACAACAACATCGTATCAATTTTTATAGATAAGATAAAGAAGAGCAGTTTCCCTTAGTTTTCTGTGCCTCTTTACTTTCTTACCCTCTCCCCTTGTGTGAGAAACTCTCAAAGTCAAAGATTTCTAGTTAGGCAAAGATGGCAGCGATAGCAGCAGTGCTTATTCATTATTGCAATACTGCGCGCACATCCCCTATTGGCAAGGGAGAAACTGCACACCAGTCAGTGAAATCAATTCTGTTCTGTGCCCTAAACCCACTGCAGGTGATGCTCTCATGGCTCTCATTGGTTGAGCATCTCAGGCTCACAGACTCCTCGAGACTGTGGCTAGGATTCATTTCCATAGAAGGTCAATTACCAACCTCTTGTTTTTAGGTCTGCCTTGTACTTTTCTGCGGACAGAGAAGGGCAATGTTTCCAAAAGTCAGTACATTCATTCTGTCCTGTGCTGGGCTCTACCCACCCTGTATTTATCTTGTGCTTGTCTCAATTCTCCCCATGTCAGAATGCCCCCAGTCTGAACTTAATTCTGTTCAGCAACTTTCTTGGTGGAAAAACTACTTATACAGCTGTTTTACAAGAGGGTTATACATTCAGTTAGGGCCTACACTATGTACTGAAAATACTGGAAACTTCCACTGCAAAAACACAATCTACCTCTCCCATCTGTGCAGCCTTGCAGACCCAGAGCATGCCAGGTTATTTCTGCTTTCATAGCATTTGCATGCTGTAGGGTGAGCACAAGGTTCTGCTGCTTGATTCTTCTGCAAGAGCTGCCTACCGGCAAATGGTTGCAGGGATGGAGGATGTGACAGAAAGCATTTGTCTCCACAAGAGCAGAGTTACATTCAGTGCAGAGTGTGAGAGTCAGGTTGGTGTGGAAAAGCACTGACACGCTGGGGATGATGCAGTGCTCACATGTCTAACACTCACAGACATTACTGTCAGAAGGATGGTGCTGTGTTGTGCTTCTACCTTTGGCAGCCCCTGGAGAAATGCTATGGCACACAGAACACCCAGTCAGTATTGCACTGACTGCTGCCATGCAGCATGGATTTAACACACCAAATCCAGAGGAGCATGACTGCATCTAACTGCCCTGAGAAAAACTACTGTAGCTGAAGAGATGAGGAGGCAGCTGCTCATCTGCAGAACAAGCAGTACTGCCAGACATTGGGCCAGGTGAGCACCTCCTGCTGCAGCGTGATGATGACAGGGCTGGAGATGATCTGCAAAGCCAGCTTAAAAGTGGGAGACGTGAGTCAACATGGCAGGAGGACAGAGGTGTTAGGGAGCAGCCAAGGCATCAAAGAGTATCAGAAGGCTTTGAAAAGTATCACAAAGTGACAGCCAGGAAGACTGGGATATATCATGAGCAGCAACCTGGATGCTAGAGATTATTTGCTCCCATACAAAATGGTAGAGATCTTGCTGCAGACATCCCAAAGCCAGGCAAAATGGGAACCCAGAGCTCTGCCTGCACGAACCCCACAGCCATAGCATTGCAAGCTGAGCTGCCTTGCTGTTTGTTGCATTCATCCCAATCCCTGTGATTGAAGACTCAGAATGCAGTCGAGGCGATGACTGAGCATGAGAGTGACTTTATTCAATAAAAGACAGGAGGGCTTGAGAGGTCAAGGGTGAAGATGGGACTCCTCTTGTCAAGATGAGAGTGGCTCAGAGCTGGTGCTGCTGCCTGGTGCCTGGGACTGGCAGCCTGACTCTAAGTCCCCATCTAAGATGCTCAGCTTTACCTCACTGATGCTGCCCTGCTCCTGCATGGTGGTGCTGCTGCTGGGACACTCGGGCTGTGCTTGGGATGGGCAGCACTGCAAAGGCGCTGGGTCACAATCCAGGCAGGTGACTGCTGTGTCTGGCAGGCTCAGGTCAGGAGCTTCAGCAGAGCCAGGAGATATGAGAGCATGAACGTGGATGAGCCCCTTGTGTCCATCACTGTTACCATGTGGAAGGCTGTCATCCGAATTGCAGCGATTCATGCTTAATAAGAACTCTCCATTGATGGAAAGACACTGCTTGGTTTGGATCTTTGGGGTTGACAAGGGCTCGAATCACCTAGGAAGGCATAGAAACACAAGGGTTAGTTTCAAACATTTGCAAGTTGAATCATGAAAGGTTGTTGATACTTGGTAATAGAGTGGCGGCAGGAAGAAGCAAGTAGGCTTGAAGCAGCATAGCCACTGTCTTGAAAGTGATCCTCATTCAGGTCCAGCTCGTGTGTTGTTTCACTGTAATCTGCTTCTTTGGGTCTACCTAGTGGGCAGCAACACTCGAGCTGTTACTGATATCATTGAAAAGAACTGGAGACAATTGTTCTATTCCTAAGAGCTTCAAGGTGCCTAGAAGCACAAACAGAAACCAGCAGTATTTCATCACTTCACCAAAAGGAAGGTCAAACACCTGAGCTGTGAAGAGCAGTTACAGAACCTATGCATAAGATCACACCAGACATACTTTGTTCTAACAACAGTTATGGCACATAGTCCATTTCCTTCAATATTCCCAAAATGAAATGATGTGGAGCATTACAGGGAAAGAAACACTGCACACAGACACTATGACCCTGATTAGACTCAAGCAGCAGACTTAAAACAAGTCAGAGTTTTTGATTCCAGGATATTTCAGGACCTATCGTGTGAAATTCAGTTACACAACAGTGCCTAGGTGCCTGCGTTTCAAGCAACTTTCAGATCACAGCCATGTAAAATAAAAACAAATTCAGTGCAGAAATAGCAAGCCTGTACCTTAATACTCATGAGATTATCCATTTTTTACAGCACTCTGACTAAGTTCTAAAACTTGCTCATCCCAGTTCACTTCAACAAGTTCCACCAATTCAAGCAACGCAGTTCTGAGATCCTGTGTATGTTGTGCAGATAGAATTGAACAGTGCAGAAATAGTCTCTGACAGCTTTAAGAGCTCCGTTCTGCTTACAAACTCTCAGTCCAAAACTATTCAGTTTTAAGGAAATGAACACCTGAAGCAGTTGGATCATCTGCCATTTGCCGCATTCTGCTTCTTGGCATCATGATTAGCACAAAGGGTTTTCTGCTGTCCTGCAGAGATGGACAAAGTCCTGCTTACAAATGGACCAAGTTTCAGTGTACAGCAGAGTTTGTACCAGACTAACAAGCCACGTCATTCAATTCATTTGCTCAGGTTGTTATGCACTCCGAAAGGAAACAGAACTAACTGCTGGATTCTGAAGGCAATCTGTGGGGTCCTACATTACCTCCTGATTCTGGAAGAGGAAATTCTAATAGCAAATGCAGAACTTTGATCTTTGTAGACATGAGAAGAGCTGGCATTTAGGAACATTCATTTCAGGGAAATCAAATGATGTGTCTGTATTTTTACTACAGATAGTATAGGGAGCAGCCAGTTGAAGAACCAGATACAAAAAATCCAGACCATTGGCAAGAAAATACTTCTCCTTAAATTCTGTATGCTATCATGGTACAGAATTAGGCTACAGTGCCACATAGGCCAACCAAGCGTAGAACCAATTCCACTAAATACTGGTAGACAAAGCAGCAAAAACAGGGACAATATTCAGCAGACAGGCCTTTCTACTCACAGCTCAGCATGTTCTGCCATCCGAAAAGCAAGGCCTCTTGTCAAGCTCAGCTATTTCCCTTCTCAGTGTATTCTAGCACCACTGATACCCACTGGTATCCTCCTGTAGAGTGCCATCATATTGTCATCATCCAAAGGGAAAACCCACACAGCAGAGCATACAGCACTACACCCATGCTCCAAATATCCGCCTGAAAAACAGAAAGACAAGCTTACAAACCTGAAGCACCTCAAATGGCTTCCTGACAGACTGGATTGTCTGCCCTTGCCAAAGCCCACATATAGCCCATGAAAAGCTGGCTCTTTCCCTCAGGAAATAAAACCTTATCGTCCCAGAGAAAGCATATAACCCTCATTCAATTGCCCTTTCACTCAGCTTAGAGCACTACTAAAACCAGCATCTTCACCTTAGCTCATCACACTGCTGCAGTTCCTTTTACAAGGATTTCACTGGCAAAAATGAAATCAAAGCCGTCACAAGGGATTTAGCACAGTTACGTGTTACTGGCTACGAGAGCTGTCAGCACAGTCACCTGTCAGGCTTTGCTGCTGTTCTATTTATGTACAGGCACAACAAGGTTCAGACACCTCACAGTGCAGTTCTCACTTTGACTGTAAAGAAAAAGGAGGCTTGAAAAGCAGCGTGTGGAAAACAAAGAAACAAGAATTAGAACAACAGTGGGGCCATGGCACTTGTAGGAATTGCTCCGCCTTTAACAGCGATTCAAGAAGGATGAGGGCATTCCAAACCAGACCAGTTTGGACAGATTAACAACTGCAAGTAGTGGGTTCCAAAATTCCAGACATGAAATCAAAGCTGGAAAAACTCTTCACATTTTCATCTCTCAATTTTTAGTTCATTGTGCATTACAACGGAAACAATTCTTCACATACAACTTGGAAGCTAAAGACAAGTCTGACAAAACAGACTGCACAGAAATGATGGATAATTAACAGAGCAAATTGCTCTTTCAAACACTTAGTAATAGAAAGAGATCTCTGAAGTTGCTGTTCTGTAGAGCCCCAAAGCAGTCGCTTGAGGCAGTTCAGGATTAGCCAGAGACAAACCAGCCAGCTGTGTGAACTGAGACCAATTGCACTTTTCTAGTCTGTGGCCACTGACAGCTTCTGAGAGCTACCAAGCGATGCAACCTAGCAGAATTCAGAAGGGAAACCAAGAGAGCCTACCTGAGCTCCACTGCCTTTAAATGCTCTGTGGAGAGGGAAGGGAAAGAGGGGAAAACAAACACCGCTCTACATCCCTCTGAGCCAATAGACACTTTGCCCTGGATTAGCTCTGGTGCTGCATAAGCTGGGCTTCCACAGCATGTGTTCAGGCGGTAATCAAGGCCTGCCTGGAATAACACAAAAATTAGAGAGAAACGTTTGCTTTAACAGAGTTTATGTCTTCTGGTCATAACACTTGAGAAGCCTCAGAGGCTTCTTCTCCTGTGCATATTTTCATTCATCTTAGAGTTTGCTTTCATTCAATGTGACCTCTCTAGGCAAATATTGTCTAAGACCATGAGCATCACATAAATGTGCAGATCTCAAGCTGCTCACTTATCTAGTACCCTTCGCATGATGCTTTATTTTCCTCAGCTGATCATCTAGATTGTGTCTGTTGATTGTGCAACAACAGCCTGTTGATCTCGATTACCTGTGAGAGGCTCTAACTTTGGCCAGGAAAAATCATTTGAGGATCAGTAATTATCTGGGACTCAGTAAGTCTTCCCATGCTTTCATAACAGCAGAGATACACACACACACAAACTCGTGGAACCCCACTGCTTTGCACAATCCTGTGCACACTCACGTGTGTCATGCACTGATTTCCCAGCCAGTCCTCATAGGGTCTCTTACTTAGGACGGGAGTGTAGGGGAGCAGCCAGAAGCTGTTTGCATTCCCTGCTGTCTGCTGGGCAGCTTTGCTGGAGATGCTTGGGTTGCTTTGTTTTTCCTTGGGAGGTGGGAAGGAGCTTTGGGTTGGAGGCACATCCCGTGCCAGAGCATCCCAATGGCACGTGTGGGGCACTGATCTGCAGCAGATGAAGGGGAGGAGGTCCCAGCACAGCTCTGCACCATGCTCTGCCACACTGGGCAGCTTGTTCCTGGCTCAGCAGCGTCATCAGACAAGAAGCAGGGAAGGAAATCAAGGATGGGGGGTACCATCAAACGCAGTTAGTGCATGCCTGTGCAAGACAAACAGACCCAGAGCTTGCAGGTTGTTCCTGCTTTTGTAGCATTTGTGTGCTGTAGCTGAGCAAAAGGTTCTGCTGCTTGAATCTTCTTCTGCAAGAGCCACCTACCGGTAAATGTCTGCGGGGATGTAGTCGGTGTGCACGTCTGAAGCCATTTGAGAACCTAGTCGTTCTTGCTGCAGGACCCCTGTCTTCTGTTAAAAGCTGAACGGTCCCCAGAGCACCTGTTTCCATCAGCTACCACCATCCAAAGCAGCCAGCCTTCTTACAGTCACCTGGCCCAAACATCCCTTTTGCTCTACACTTGATTCCTGCAAGAGATGGGAGCTCGGCACGCACACCATCCTTCCAACACCCCATCCCTGCAGCAAGGGATCACAGCGCTGGCACAGCTGAAACAAAAAGGGTGTGCGAGTTTCCTGTTAGCACTCAGTGTGAACCAATCTACCACTGAGCAACACCGTGAGTCCCCACTCACCTCAGCACAGGTCAACCTGTAACCCCAACCTTCCCCTATCCATGTGCACACGCACACCCATTCACCACCCTGCCTGCTTTGCACACCCCCATGCACACTCTGCATCGTGTGCCCTCCTTTGCATTCACAGACGTGTGCAAACCATCCCTGGGAACACCTACGTGCCTACACCTTCCACAAACACCCCTTTGTGTGCACCTGTGTGCAACCCAACTCCTCAGCACACGCACGCGTTTGTGCCACCCTGTCCATGCACTCACCACGTGCCCTCCAGCAACCAAGGATTGCAGAGATGCTCCAGACTGTGCCAGAGATGGAATCTCAGAGTGCTGGGACATTATTGATCACTAAGGAAAACACTTGGAAGCATATTCAATCTGCAGAAGCTGTAATTACTGGGCACAGTTAGCTTTCCTATGGCTCAGCTGGAGGAGGCGGGTGCTCTCATACATCTGAGACACTCGCACAATGTTGGGATCATTCTGATGGAAACTATGTCTTCAGATATCATGGTTAAAACCATCCAAGATGATCATGCAGAGCCTTAGCTCTTGAGCAGCACTTCCTCCCCACCCTTCACTACTCCAAGCAGCTCCAACAAACTTCTCAGAAGAAATCCAGGCCAGCACAGACCTGGCAGACCAGAACCAAGTGCAGCTTGTGTGACGGCAGTGCCCACTCCTTGCTTCCACCCTGCTCCAGCAGGTTAAGGAGTCTGAGCCTCACTGGCCTTTGACAACTCAAGACTTTCAGCACCTCATGCCAACATTTCTCACTAAGATACACCTAAGGCATTGAATTCTCTTCTCACTACCTCCTCCCAGTCCTCCCCTAGGAACAGAAACAATTCAGATTCTACAGCAAACTACAGCATCTGCACTGCAAGAGCACACTGAACCACCTGCAACAATGAAACATGGTTTTGGAGAGTGGGTATGAAAACACACCTTTAGACAGCTGTCTCCCTGTAGCCAAAAGGAAACCAAGAAGGAAAAGTCCAGCCTGAAACATGCCCATGCTACTAGCCCAGGTTTTTCACAGTCAATGCAGAATCCATCCTGTTCTTGAGGTAACAAACGACCAGTGAGTCTCCCGTTGCTCCACCCCTTCTCCTTCAAAGCCTGAAAAAGAAAGAATAAACAAGCAGAAGAAACCCAGACGTACCTTTCCACACACAGAGCAGAAAGTGGAACAGCAGTTGTCTCCTTCCTGAGACATGGTGGGGAGCATCCCAGAGGAAGCCCAAGTTCTTTGCTTCTCTCCACAGGGACTTCAAGCACTCTTGGCAAGAGCTGCTTTGGTTCTTTCTTCAATTGCTTCCATCACCAGAATCTCCTTTGGAAAAGGAACCCGAATGAAAGAATCAGCAAATGAAAAAGAATGAGCAATAGCCACTTTACCAGCTTTCTTCTGACACTCAATTTAGACTCTTGACTCGGGCAAGGTCTTAAAATCAACTGGTTACAAGAACTGTCCCAAAATATATCCAGCTTCTGTACAGCTGCCATTCTTTCTGACAGCGAGTGTAATCACAGAATCATAGAATGGCCCGGGTTGGAAGGGACCTCAAGGATCATGAAGATCAATCACCTCCCTGTCCCTGCTGGCCATCCCCTCTTCTGATGGAGCCCAGGGGACCATTTGCTCTCTGAGCTGCAAGAGCACGCTGATGGCTCACGTTCTGTTTTTCATCCACCAGGACCCCCAGGTCCTTCTCTGCAGGGCTTCTCTTAAGGACTGCTCCTCCCAGTCTGTAGAAATGCCTGGGATTCCTCCAGCCCAAGTGCAAAACCTTGCACTTTGCTGTGTTCAACCTCATTAGATTCACGTAGGCCAACCTCTCGGTTGAGCTCCCTCTGAATGGCATCCCTTCCTTCCACTGCGTCAGCCGCACCACTCAGCAAACAGCAGAAGGTGCACTCCATTGCATCATTGGTGTCTCTGATAACCATGTAAAAAAGCACTGGTCCCAAGACAGACTCCTGGATGACACCACTTGTTATCGGCCTCCACCTGGACATAGAACCATGAATCACCACCCTCTGTCTGTGGCCTTTCAACCAATCCCTTATCCACCAGGTGGTCCACCTGTCAAATCCACATCCCTCCAGTTTAGAGATAAGGATGTGGTGGAGGGCAATGTCAAAGACCTTGCTCAAGTCCAGGTCAATGACATCTGTTACCTTCCTTTTGTCCACAAATGCCGTCACTCCATCATAGAAGGCCACCAGACTGGTTAGGCATGGCCTTCCCCTGCTAAAGCCACGCTGCCTGTCTTGGATCACATGCTCATTTCTTATGTGATCAAGCATGTCTTTGAGGCAGATCTGTTCTTCACCATCTACATCAGTTACACATTTGAATCAAATAATTGGTGTTCCTGTCACCAAGAAAACCTCTTTGTCTTCTACTCCTGCTGCACTTCTGTGCTTTCATCAGAAGCAAAGGAAGAGACCACCTCCTAGATCCAAATTTTAAGAAACCAACACCCAATAGGTGTCATCTGAAGTAAAATAGCAGAGAAATTAAGATGACTCTTCTGCATCCAGCTTGGATCACTCCCTCACTCAGGCACACCACCATCAGATCAAGGAGATGCTGCCTTCAGCTTAGAGACTGTATGGGAAATCACAGCTTGAACCTCTGATTAATCAGCTGAGGCAAGTATTGGGTCAGCTGCGGGAGCACAGGTGAGAGTAATCTAGCTGTGCTCCCAGAAGGGGTGGACCTCGACTCAACCTCCTCTGAGACCTCATTTAAAGGCTGACCACCACTGAGACAGCATGTCTTAGAGATTGCTCCCTAGTTGAGGCTGCCTCAGCTTTCTAGTCAAGGTATCGATATTGGTGAGTTTCCCTTTGCTAATAACCTTAGGCTATTTACCACCATCTTGGTTAATATCTTTTTATTAACCACCCTTACAGAGACCATAAGGGTTTGGGCTTCCAAACTCTCAGCAAGCATTTGGATCAGCCAGCTTCCTGCCGAGGAGCCCCCTGCATCACTGCTGCCTATTCTGGTACCGGACCCGCAGATGCTTCAGAGCTCATTAGCATGGACTTCCTTCCTCCCCTCAGCAGCTGCTCCTGCACTCACCTTCATTCCTACTCAGATACCGGCCGCTTCCAGCACCAGCTGACCTGCAAGACACAGAAAGGAAAGGTGGGAGTCATGCAAACGCACAAGCCCAAGGCTGTGTCACCACCACACATGGCAGCCTCGGGAAGTCAGCTGAAACTACAGCCTTTGTCAGAATGGAAACAGGCACCGTCAATTAAGTGTGACCTCTGAACTCATTGCCACCATCAGAAATAGGCACTGAAATCGCTCACTTCACTGCAGCTGGTTAACTCCAAATTCTTTTGCTTTTGGGAAAATGCGGACACGGAATTGAAGGACACCAGAAAAACGACATCTACTTCATTGTAGGTGGTTAAGCTTGGAAGCAGGACTTGAGCAAGAAATGCTTCTCAGCTCCTTGAAAGGCACTAATCCTGACCTCTGCCACAGGTGGCTGAGTGACACAAAAGTTGAGCTGCCCATTCAGAAGCACATGGAGCAGGCCATGGAGCGGTTACATACCAACACATGAACAGGCACTTTCCCATTGGAAGGGAAATCCCTTCTCCCTGCCATGCCATGCCCACACCGCTCCTCAGGGCTGCACTGACAGCACAGACAGAATTGAAACATCTTTTGTCATCATTGTGGTTTTTCACAGACCCAGACAATGAGATACTGGGTTGCTGTGTGGGTTCCCAGGCGGCACTGCCATTTCCAAGCCATTGCTTCCTAGGGGCACAGAAAGGAAAACGCCTGAACAAAATTTCACCCAGAGATTGCTATTTTACCATTCTTCCATGCAAAACAGGAGGACAGTACAGCGGATTTGTGCAGCTGCATCAACACCCTGGGTGCTAAAGGAATGCAAAGACAGAAATATCAAAACTACAAGGAGGGAAGCTATGTTTAGTAATATCTTTTCTCATTTACAACAGGCAGTTGGCACTACTAAAGGAAAATCCCAGGCCTCAGGTTCTGACAGTGCGACAATCTGGCACGGACTCAGATGTGAGTGATCCAAATGGTTTATTCCAGGTTCTAATACCACTTCTGTGAATTCACACGTTTTCTCTCTTAACTTTCCCACAGCCTTCACATGTCCACAGAACATCCCACAAACTCTCCTTTACGGCGCACGTAGGCACTCATCCCACCAGAGCCATCAGTCATTCCTAGCCATGTGCTTCTCCTCCAGTCACGGACAGTATCACACGGCCATCATGCATCTTAAATGACTTAGTTTTTCTGTTCTTTCTGGAGGTGTCCTTGGTTCCTAGCCTTACCTTCTCATGCCGTTCATCTTCCTCTGCAGCTCCTGCTCTGAAGAGTCTTCTTATGTTCCCACATGACAGGAAGAAAATGAAGACACAACCCCTGCCACCAAGGTCAGCTCTGCAGCACACGTTACCTGAGGAGCACTTGGCTACTCATGCAAACTGCACAGTGCCAGGAAGATTGTTACATGTTGCACTTCTTCTTCTCCTGGCTCAGAAATTAAATTTTCTACCTAGAAAATGGAAAACAAACAAACAAGCAAACAAAAAACAACAACAACAAAAAACACCTCACCTGACATAAAGGAGACATGATTGTTACTATGGAATTCCGGAGGGCAAGGTATTTGCCCTCTCTATGAAGAAGCTGACTGCAAAGGACTAAGAACAGCCACGATCACGTTGAGAACTTGCGGGTAAAATTCGGGACTGAACCAATAATGGGCTTCTGGAGGTGAGGGTCTGCTCCAGGCCGCCTGGTCAAGGGAGCCTGTTGATGGGCCCTGCTTACTGCAGCTACCAGAAGCACCGCGCTCACTGACTCTCAACTTGATGGGGGATTCCAGTCAGGCTGGGAAATCAGCATGGCTGGCTGCAAGCTGTCTGAGAGACTGCTGGACTGCACTGGGAATAACTTTGTGGGCCAAGCATTAAGCACACCAAGCAGAAGGGAAGGTATTGGACAGACCGACCAGAGGTCAAGCGTTGCTGGACCTGCTGCTCACCAACGCTGAGGAGATCATCAAAGGCGTCAAGGTTGGAGGCTGCCTGGGCTCCAGCGATCATGCCCTGGTTGAGTTTGTGATCTCAAGCGATGTGGGCCTGGCAAAGAGCAGGACCAGGATGCTCAACTTTAGAAGAGCAGACTTCAAGCTACTCAATGGAATGCTGGCCAAGATCCCCTGGCGCGCTGCCCTCAAAGATAAGGACGTTGAGGAGAGCTGGCTACTGTTCAAGGATGCCCTCCTGGCAGCACAAGAGGTCTCCATTCCCCTGATTAAGAAAGTGGGCAGGAGAGGTAGAAAACCGGCATGGCTCAGCAAGGACCTGCTAAGAGAACTGAGGGTGAAGAAAGGGGTGTACAAGCTCTGGAAACAAGGCTGTGTCACCCGGGAAGAATACAGGGATGCCGTCCGAACTTGCAGATGTGGGATCAGGAAAGCCAAGGCTCAGGCAGAACTGAACTTGGCGAGGGATGTGAAAAACAACAAGAAAACCTTCTACAGGTACATTGGCCAGAAGAGACAGGCCAAAATGGGCGTGCCTACTCTGGTAAATTTAAAAGGAGAAATGGCTTCAACAGATGAAGAGAAAGCTGAGGTGCTGAATGAGTTCTTCACCTCGGTCTTCACTGGTGGCCAGGATTCTAGTCTTTTTCACGTCCCTAAGTCTTGCACCCCCATACCTCCATGTGGGGACCAAGGAGGTAAATCCCTCCCCACTGTAAGGGTAGAGCAAGTCCGAGAGTGCCTCCTTAGACTGAATGAGTATAAGTCTATGGGGCCAGATGGCGTGCATCCCAGGGTCCTGAAGGAGCTGGCTGAGGTGGTTGCTGAGCCGCTCTCCATCATATTTGAGAAGTCGTGGCTGTCAGGTGAGGTCCCGGATGATTGGAGGAAGGGTCACGTCACTCCCATTTACAAGAAGGGGAGCAGGGACGACCCGGGTAACTACAGGCCGGTGAGTCTCACCTCTGTGCCTGGGAAGATTATGGAACAGATCCTCCTGGACAACATGCTTGATCGCATAAAGAACAAGCATGTGATCCGAGACAGCCAGCATGGCTTCACCAGGGGAAGGTCATGCTTAACTAATCTTGTGGCCTTCTATGATGGAGTGACGGCGTTGGTGGATGAAGGGAAGGCGACCGATGTCATTTACCTGGACCTGAGCAAGGCCTTTGACATGGTCCCCCATCACATCCTCATCTCCAAATTGGAGGGAGGTGGATTTGATGGGTGGACAACTAGATGGATAAGCAATTGGTTGAAAGGCCGCAGACAGAGGGTGGTGGTCAATGGCTCTATGTCCAGGTGGAGGCCGGTAACGAGCGGCGTCCCTCAAGGGTCTGTCTTGGGACCGGTGCTCTTTAACATCTTTATTAATGACATCGATGAGGGAATGGAGTGCACCCTCAGCAAGTTTGCTGATGACACCAAGCTGAGTGGTGCAGTCGATACGGTGGAGGGAACAGATGCCATTCAGAGGGACCTTGACAGGCTGGAAAGCTGGGCTCGGGTGAACCTAATGAGGTTCAACACAGCAAAGTGCAAGGTTTTGCACTTGGGCCGGAAGAACCCCAGGCACCTGTACAGGCTGGGAGGAGTTGTCCTTGAGAGCAGCTCAGCTGAAAAAGACCTAGGGGTCCTGATAGATGAGAAACTTAACATGAGCCAGCAGTGCGCTCTGGCAGCCCGGAAAGCAAATGGGATCCTGGGCTCCATCAGGAGAGGGGTGGTCAGCAGGGATAGGGAGGTGATCGTCCCTCTCTACTCTGCTCTTGTGAGGCCCCATCTGGAGTACTGTGTCCAGGTGTGGAGCCCTCAGTACAAAAAAGATATGGAAATTTTGGAAAGGGTCCAGAGGAGGGCCACAAAGATGATCAGGGGGCTGGAGCACCTCCCCTATGAGGACAGGCTGAGGGAGTTGGGTTTGTTCAGCCTGGAGAAGAGAAGGTTGCGAGGTGACCTCATTGCAGCCTTTCAATACCTGAAGGGAACTTACTCCCAGGAGGGGAGTAAACTCTTCGAAAGGGCTGATAATAGCAGGACTAGGGGAAATGGTTTTAAGTTGAAGGAGGGAAGATTTAGGTTGGATGTTAGGGGAAAGTTCTTTACTAGAAGGGTGGTTAGGTCCTGGAACAGGCTGCCCAGTGAGGTTGTGGATGCCCCGTCCTTGGAGGTGTTCAAGACCAGGTTGGACAGGGCCCTGGGCAACCTGATCTAGTAAATGTGTATGTTTGGTGGCCCTGCTAGGCAGGGGGGTTGGAACTACATGATCCTTGAGGTCCCTTCCAACCCGGGTAATTCTGTGATTCTGTGATTCTGTGAAGGGAAGCATTACTGGACATGCTGCACAGCAGGGGTTAAGACTGGAGGTGGTCAGGGCTGTAGTGACCATGCCCTCCTAGAGTTCCTCATCTCAAGGAATGCGGGCCTGGCAAAAAGCAAAGTCAGGACCCTGAGCTTCAGGAGAGTCAGCTGCAGGCTGTTCAAAGAATTCTTGGACGAGAGACACTGGAAAACTGTTCTTAGGGGCAAAGGGTTCAAACATCCCTTTGTGTGCACCTGTGTGCAGCCCAACTCCTCAGCACAGCCCTGTGCAAGCACACATTTGTGCCACCGCATCCACGCACTATGTGCTCACACACACTCACACAACCACATCCCTTAGTGCAGCCCTGTGCGCACACACACTCACACATGTGTAACCCCTTCCTTTCACTCCCAAAGTGCACGCACACACCGGTACCACAATGTCCTTGTGCAGCTCCAACACTCTGCACACCCCTGTGCACGTACATATATGTGCATGCTCGTCCTTGCACACATACCCACAGACCTACACACACCTGAGCAACACCACTGGTTTGTACACTCATGGACACAAATGTGTGTACAACACCATCCATGCACAAATACACACACACACACACATGGATCCCCACTGCTTTGCACAATGCTGTGCACACTCACGTGTGTCATGCACTGATTTCCCATCCAGTCCTCGAGGGGTCACTTACTTAGGACAGGAGTGCAGGGGAGCAGCCAGAAGCTGTTTGCATTCCCTGCTGTCTGCTGGGCAGCTTTGCTGGAGATGCTTGAGTTGCTTTGCTTTTCCTTGGGAGGTGGGAAGGAGCTTTGAATTTGAGGCACATCCCGTGCCAGAGCATCCCGATGGCACAAGGGGGATCAGGGCCCCTCTATTGGTTACCTCGGTGGCTTGCAGCAACTGGAACTTTTTGCCTATTGAGAAAGCTAAAAAGTGTGAGTTCCTCCTGACCCATATCAACAAAAATCTCAACCATAAAAAAGAGACGTCTTCGTATTCAAGCAAATGACAACAGTAATACCATGCATGTTGTTTTGTTGTATTTCCTCTGTAATCATGGGGAGGATATGAAGAAGTGGTATAATTCATCCACTTCTGCACTTCAGGCACAAGTTCCTTAGAATTGGAAGAGACCCTTAAAGGCCATCTAGCCCAGCTCCCCTGCAATAAAAAGGGACATTCACAGCTAGATCAGGTTGCTCACAGCCTGGTCATTAGTCATCCCAGAGGCAAAACACACACTGAATGATCTCTCCTTCAGTCATAAATCCTTGGAGACAACAGCATTGACACTGCATGTTACTGAAGCAGTAAAAGAAATTGCTCCTGTAACTCTCCTTGTGTTAAGTAAAATGATGATAAAAAGCAATGGAATGCTTTGGCAGGACACCAAAACCATCCTCCTTCCTTGATATCTGCTGCAATGGAACCTTCCACTGGAAGAAAGCCTCTGATGACTTGTCACCCCAGAGAGGTCAGCTTTAGAAGCAGGACTGCTGCACAATAGAATGAACTGGAGCTCCTTAGCATCTCTTACATCCAGGAGGGGTGTGATCAGACCCACCTATCACCTTCAGGTGCGCTTTCTGACACCTTGTCTGACTTCACTGTCACTGTGCCAGCATCCTCAGGCTTAACCTGCTTCATTGTCAGTGTGCAGCAATTGCCAACGCTCTTGATGTCATTGTAATTGTTGGTGTAAAGGAGGTTGCCATTCAGGAACCATTCCACGTCCTCGTCATTATGGGACAGCTCGCAGGAGAAGACAGCAGAGCTCTCTTCTTCAATTTCTACATCCTGCAGGTGCTTCGTTACTTCTACATTGCGGGCTGTGGGGAAACAAGGTGAACTGTTACCACTGTTACTATAAGTCATACTGGGATGTGGTAGAATGGTTGGACTAGATGATCTTTGTGTAATCATCTATGTGAAGATAATACATGTATAAAGTTAGCAGGAGAGAACGGCAGAAGTCAACCTCAAGAAGAGAAATCTGAGGTGAAATAGGACATGGAAGAGGCCACCCTCCCTGCTCATACCTTCAGCTGTCAGCGTGGCCTCAGTCTCTGCAATTCCTGCCTTGCACTTGTACACACCAGCATCATCGGGCTTCAGCTTCAGAATTCTGAGCTCTACTGAATGCTTATCCCTCTTGATCTTGTACTTCTCAGAGGGCTCGATGGGTGTGCGGCCCTTGAACCATTTCACAACCTTTGGAGAAGGCCTGAAGTCACAGGACAGGATGACAGAATGACGTTCCAAAGCTGTCTTGTCCTCCAACTTCCTGGTGATTTCTATATGGTAATCTGCAAAGCAGGGGTGGAAGAGAAGAAAGGATGAGGACAATTGGAAGAAGAGGAAAGTCTCTTGCGTGTATTCCATTCCAATTAATGTCAAGTTCACAATGGTTCTTTGAACGACTCTAAAGATAAAACAAACGATTGTCTATAGGGAATGCCATTGACTACATTTCTATGAAGTAATACTGTACAGTATCTACCAAATGCAAGGTCCAGCTCTTGTTCTGTGCTTATTAAATTGCTCCCAATTGTTGAGGCTTTTATTCAAATAAGAGTGAGTTGAAAATATAACAAGTACTTTAGGATGTGAATGGATAATCTTACGCTGGGGACAACAGCAGATAAAAAGCCTGCAAGTTTCTTTCAGATGAAATCAATGACAAACCGCACCAAATTTAGGTGCTACCAAACTTAAACTTGTCTAGTTCAGAAATACAATTAATTTCACCTGATTTGACTTCTTTGCTATAGCCAAGGACAAAACCTCAGCTCTGTAAATCTGAATAGTAAGCACATCACAGCTATTCAAACACATCTTTTACTGAGATGCAGCTGTCTCATTTAGTGTCCAACAACTTTGAACTGGAAATGGAGCAGACCAAAGCAGAATCTAAACATGGCTTCTACAAGGACTGATCAAATGCGGCCACCGTCAAATTCAAAGTATCTGATACAGAAGGATCACACTCACTGTCAGACAAAACCTCTTTGGAGAGGTGAACTGACTGCCCTGTTCACCCCCACTTTGGAAATAACTGCACTCATTTCCTACCTGCTCCCAGCAGTGTGGGATGGTGGGATAGCATCACACGTCCCACACTAAGCATCCCACCATGTCACTTGTTCCACCTAAACCTCAGTCCCAAAACAAAAGGGGAACTCGCTTCTGAACCCTCTTCACTTCATTTCAGATGTCTTATATGCTTGATCTCCAACCCACCCCCCACTCAGGAGAAAGACCCCCCGCTTACACCCTACCATCTTGTTGCATTCTGATGTTGTCATCAGCCTTCAGCTTGTTGTCCTCTTTGTACCACTGGGTCTGAACCTCATCGTGTGAAATCTCACAGACAAAAGATGCACTCCCATATTCATTCACTTCCACATCTTCCAGTGCTTTAACAATCTTGATATCTCCAGCTGTGAAACAGTAGAGATATATTTGTCAGGGTATTTCCAGAACTGAGTGCAGCATCTTTTCCTTACACATATTTGCATAGAAAATAAGTAGGATTATGTTTTATTCTAAACCATCATCCATTCCTGAGTCATTTCTCTCTTCAACACAGTCAATGCATTATTGCCCTTGAACTTAAAGACAGACCTACTAGCTACAATGGAGCTCCCTGCAAACAGTTTTCATGGAAACCAGAATCTCATTTATTCTAAAACCTTTCAAGCAAAATTAAGGGTAGAAAAACAATAGAACTGACTGAATCTTTAAGGTCATTTAGTTCCAGTCCCCCTGCTATAGGCAGGGACACCTCCCTCCACACCAACTCTTCTCCTCAGGGTCAAGGCTTCTCTCAAATCATTCTCCTCTAAGCCTGTGCCTGTGCTTGGGATTGCCCTGACCCAGGTGCAGGGCCTTGTACTTGGCCACACTCAAGTTCATGAGGCTGCCAAGGGCCCACCTCTCCAGCCTGTCCAGGTCCCTCTGAGTAGCATCCCTTCCCTCTAGCACATCAACAGCACCGCTCAGCTTGGTGTCATCTGCAAACTTGCTGAGGCTGCATTTGATTCCACTCTCCATGTTGCCTACAAAAATGTTAAATAACACTGGTCCCAACACCACCCTCCACCTGGACACTGAGCTATTGACTGCAGCTCTCTGAGTGTGACCATCCAGACAGTTCCCTATCCTGCAACTGGTCCATCCATCAAAACCATTTTTCTCCAGTTTGGTGACCAGGATGTCATGCAGGACGGGATCAAATGCTCTGCACAAGTCCAAGTAGATGATGTCAGTTGCTCTCCCATTATCCACTGATGCTGTTACTCCATCATGAAAGGCCACCAAGTTTGTCAGACATGGCTTGACCTTGATGAAGCCATATTGGTTACCACCAATTACCTCATCTTTATTTTCCAAACTATGCCAAGGAGAACTAGACAGAACTCTACAGTGTTGTGTCACTACAAACCTGTCTGAACCATTGGCTTCTCTGCATGCTCATCACTAGTCTCTCCTTAGCTTGTGTGCCTACAAACAATGTATGGGGAATGTCAGCCACAAATCTTACCTAGGGGACATCTTTGCTTCAAAATCCTTTGAACATCACACAATCCCTTTTAACTCTCCAGGTCTGCATTTAGTTATGTCAGAATCAGGCCATATTTCTGTGCTGCTATATCCCTTTCCTTCTGAAGGGCCTGGATACAACTTGGATTAACCTCAGGAGAAGAGTTCCTGCATAGAATCATAGATTTACCCAGGTTGGAAAAGACATTGAAGATCATCAAGTCCAACCGCAGCCTAACCAGTACCCTAACTCTAAAAACCCTACACTAAATCATATCCCTGAGTACCACATCCAAAAGGCTCTTAAACACAACCAGGGATGGTGATTCAACCACCTTTCTGGGGAGCCTATTCCAGTACCTAAAATCTCTAGTATCTAAATCTCTCTAAAAGAGCACAGGTATTAATCTGACCAGAAAGGTTCCTGTTTGTTCATAAAATGAGCCTTTTCCGCTCCATCTTGCATAGGCCACTGGGCACAGGGTAGCTGGGAGACCACAGAAAAAGTGGTTCTGTGAGCAATAGGGAAACTACTGCCTAATCCAACTCCTCCAATCTCTGCGCTCTGCCAGCATGTCTAAATAGGGTGGCAGATACACACAGGAGATAAATATTTCCACTTCCCTCAGCCAACACTGCTCTGAATTTCTATGGGACACACAGTTAGATGAAAAGGCATTTGACAAAGAAGGAAATGAAAGAGTTTAATCTGCTGTGTCATTCTCTCGGTAGCCAGAATAACTAACCCTCGCCAGTGTTAGTTCAAAGAATAGGCAGATTTTATCTCCTGACATGAGCAGTAATTCAAAGAAGCTGGTATATGATCCAGTATCCTGCATATTCACTGCAGGCAGGCAAAGACATTATGAGATAAGGGAGATCTACACATCACTTGTTATGAACACCTCATAAAGATAAAACCACACACAAGAGGAGAGTTTAGGAAGAGGACCACTCTTGGACTACTTTCCAAGAGGCATCAATTAGTAACTCTCTTCGCTCATTTTTCACACTACTCCACAGTGTCCTCCTGAGCCCCCTTACTCCTGTTGCCAACTGCTGATGCAGGGAATCCTGAGGAACCAAGGATTCATAGTTGTTCCATCAGTAGTCCTTGGTCAGCTCTCCCTCCCTGCCCCTTCTGTTTTGATCCCACTAACCAAATTTTAGTTAGTCTGAAAAGAGGATGGAAACCTCCGCAGCAATTAGTTTCTAAATATCTTGCAATGGGCAGCTTGTAGGAGCCCCATCTCAATGCCCACAGCACAGGAGGCAGGACTGCTTAGCCCATGCACTAGTGCATTTACCAGCACAGATGTAAGCCCAGATCTATGCACACCAAATACAGGCTCTCAGTTTGCACAAGGAGGCATCCATGGAGCTGAAGTATTAGGCAGATATTGTGGTGGGGCAGCAGTTATTGAGACGCCAGACAGAAAGGACACAGATAACGTGGCAACTCAGCTTTACCATTATGACTGATGATGGAACATCTAATTTCACTGCTCAAAAGAGAACTTCCATATAACTGGAAAGAATGAAATTCACAGGGGAAACCACACACAGACACACACAAAAGCAATACAAAGGAGATGAAGGATGGTTCACATACTAGTGATTCACTCTGAGACGCAAGCAAATGAAAGAGTATCCCCAACCATTTGCCTCCTGAAATGCTAAGTATATAAACTCATTGCTGTGATAACTCTGCCAGACGTGAGTCATACACTGTAAAACCTTATGGGGTCAATCAGTTTAACTTCATAAATTCATTACACCAACAAAAACAGACCATCGTGTCCAGGCTGGTTCATTTCAGCTCTTCAAAGCTGTTGGTAAAACTGCCTGAGAGCTGAAATGCTTACCAGCAAAAGCTAAAAACTGTAAATCAAATGTAATAGGCTGGCTTTGTCTACTGTATAGAAATGATGCCTGAAAAAAAGAAAATAAAAAAGAACGTAAACCAGAACAAATGGAATGGCTACATAAAACAGCCAGTACTGAAACAGCAACCCAACCTGGTTGCAGAATGAGAGAGAAAATGAGAGTTCACCAAAGTCATGGGACAGGACACATGTTCATGTTCATGCTAACACTGAACCCAAGTGGCCACATGAGGACAGCATCTAGTAGGAAATCAGAAAAAAGCATCCTTTCATACGTCCCTTGGGAAGGTGGCATCTACCAGGGCACAGCAGACCCGTGTGTTCAGTAACAAGTCTGATGCTTCAGAGCCCAATGATGAGCTACAAACTGGGGTTTAACCAATGCAACACATGGAGGGAAAATCTGTCTTGAGCATAAAGAAGAAAGAGAAAGGTATCCAAAAGGACTAACCAAGAAATGCCCAAACTGCCCATGAAGCATTTCTTCCCGTGGTGCAAAATACCACAAGAGGATTTATTTGCTCTTTCAGTTAAACATAAAATGAACCTTTAGGGTAGCTGATGTCTTGTCTTAGGCTGCTCAGCATGTGGATGTTCCCTGATCTTCATATTCACACTTGTGAATAATGAGACTTCTCTTATTTCCCTGGGAAGTAATGCCCACTTTTTTACTTTGACAGAGCTCCTTCCCATCCTAGAAGGGAAAATATCAAGTCAGATCTCCATTAGTCCTTCCATCTCTGCACTCAGCAAAGGGAGCCTTCAGATCTATGCTTAATTCACCCACTCCCCTAGAATTAATGGAACTGTGCTTACTGGAACATATGCTGAAGCTTAAGCACAGTGCAGTGTTTTCAACATGAAGGAATGGCTATAGAACATGCATAAATTCTGGCTGACCTATGACAGCTTAAAGCACTGCGGAGGACTGTTAACAAGCCTGTTTGGACATCACCTTGAATAAATGACGTTATCCCCAAGTAAGGGAAGGAACAGCTGAGCACCGGGGAGGTACACAAAGTGCCAGAGCAAATTCTCACACTGTCAGGTGCAAAGAAAACTGAGATTTCACCCCAAAAACCCAGTTCACAACAAGGCTACAAAATCCCAGCTGAGAATTTCTGTGTTAGACTTGAAGCTCAAGACTGTACTGTAGTTCAACCAACAATATTTTGTGCAGCATGACCTAAAAAGTTCACAATAAAACCAAAACAAACTTCAATTTCAACTTGATAAATGAACTCAGGACATAATAACAAAGAGTGCTGATCTGGGCAAATAAAAGAGCATAAAGAAAAGAGAGCAGTGAAAAAGCTATCAAGGAAAAGCTCAGACTCGCATCCCTTGGAAGTGAAATTAAAGGCTCTCATTCATTTCCAGAGAAGTCAGAAAGGAAAATACCATTACATGCCATACCTTGAACCACTTGACGTCCATGTTGGGCCTGGACAGCTCACACTCAAATGTGACCTTGTCCTTCTCAATGACGCTACTGTCTGCCAATGGTTTGCTGATTTTCACAGGCAATTCTGAGAAGGAGAAAGAAGAATGTGGATTTAGTTGGGAACTTAGTTTTGTTCATAACCAGGTCCATGGGTGCTGTTAAATGGATCCTTCCAGATGGAAAAAACATTTCAGGTGGCCTCCTAGATTTTACCCCTTTTTGTGTTGCACGCAAGACTGAAAAAAAAAATTACTTCTGCAAAGTTCTTCTTGTCATAAGGAAACAAATATTTGGGGAATGGCAGAACCAGGTAAAATTTTCCTTCACGTCAAGAAAGTATAAATTTCACTCTCATGCTCTTGGTGTGGTTTCTGCTATGATTATTTGGACTAATTAAGCTTCTCCCTGATGAAAGCCTAGAAGTATATCACAAGAAGGACCAACTTACCCGTGACCTTTTATTTGTCTTACTCAAGCATCTCCTCCTGACCAAAACTGACAATAAAAGATTCAGCCAGACTACAGGTTTGAGCAGCTGAGTTGTTTCTAGGATCTCCTGCAATCTCAAGCTTGGAACACACACTTGTCTTTTGACTAAGTGTCTCTTATAGTGCAGTAAAACAACAGGTTTTCACACAGCGATTCCTCATTTACCTTGATCTGAAATCATTCTCAAACCATGTGGGATCAGTCCAGGGAGAAGGGGAGGAAAGGGGAAGGGAAAGGGGAAGTCCACAGTCCTCTAAAATCAGGCTTCTTAGCCTAAAGCTCAACAGCAAATAGCAGTCCACTTCCCCACATTGCTAGACTCCGAGCATTTAAAGAACATCAGCTGACCTCATTATGAGCTCTAACATAGCCAAAGGAATTCATATATTCAAATATTCTCTTGAGTGATGAGAAATATGGAGCATAACTTCAGACTTCTGCTGTTAAACTCTCACTTCTATCATAAACCAGAGTAAGAGTTCAATGCTGTTTTAGATGGAGGACTCATATTTTAAATAACTCATCTCATTAAGGCTTGGATTCCCTACTACAATTAGTTAAATTCCAGTTTGGATCATGCTTGGATCCACCTTGGATCACTTAGGGCTTCAGCCACTTATTGGAACTAACTCAATTTGTCTACAGAGAAGCTGTTTTCTATAGCAACAATAAGCTGTGATTGCAACTGGATGTCGGGAGAGCACAAATCCCGCAGTTATCCTGTACCAACATCCTCTCCTTCCATCAGAACAGCAAGTTTTTAAACCAGACTCATGCAAGCTTGCATGACACACCTTGTGTAAAACTGTTGGCAGCCATCAGGACAGCCAGTTGCTTCCTGTATAGACACTGTTCCATCAGTTTTGGTTTTTTGTCTCGCTAGAACAACAGCCAGTGTCTGAAAACTCCCACAACTGAAGCAACCACGCTGATATACCGCAGTCACTGGAGGTGCTCAAGAGCCACGGGTATGTGGCACTGGGGACGTGGTTAGTAAGTCCAGTGAGGGTGGGCTGGGTTGGACTCAGCTATCTCAGTGGTCTTTTCCAGCCTTGGGTGCAACTTGTAAGAGGGAATGAAGCAGCAAACTGCCCAGCACTGAGCTGCATTCTTCTGACACATGGTATCAGTGAACTGCTGTATTTCCCTATCTTCTCTGGAGCTATTGATCTAACCTAACTGAAAAAGTAAGCCTGAACCTAGATATAAATCAGGATCATAGTCACCCATGGTTGCTTATATATTCAGAAAGACACTCCAGAGGGTAATTCAGCGCATCTAGAAATTAAAGTAGAAGTTCCTTAGTCAAAAATATTCCACAGCCAGATTTTCACCTCGCTACCACTACATTAAAAAGGAGAATCCAACTTGTGGTGTGGGTCATTGATGTTGTTCCGGGGGGAATTGTGGCTGTTCCATGCCCACAGGGTAGAAGACAGCCAGTCTTCCTCTAAGCCACATAAAAAGCTGCTTAGTGCTCCCAAAGCGAATGCTCACCAGTTGTTTCCAACTTGAAGGTCATCTTCTGGCCAGCAGCCTCGCAGATGTATTCTCCAGCATCTTTCTTCTCCAGCTGCTCCACAACCAGACGCCGTGTTTTGCCCACAGATTCCATTCTGAACTTTCTGGAGGAGGCAAGCAGTCTTCCATCCTTGTACCATTTTACTTCTGTTGGATCCTGTGCTACTTCACAGCTGAGGGAGGCACTTGCTGCCAGGGCAGCACTCACCTCTTTCTGCACCTGCTCCTGGTTTATAAACACAGGTTTTGGCTCTGAGGGAAGAAAAGAAAAAGTATTGACTGAGGGACCTAAATGAGACCAACTTGCAGGTTTGTATGTACAGGTTGGAACAGGTTTAGGTTACCACTTGTGCCCAAACTAATAGCCTTCACTAGAGAATATCAGCTCTTCTGTTGAAACAAAGTGTCAAATCTAGGCAAGAAAGAACCTAGGAACTGAAGGAACCAAGAGGGTCCTTGAACACCAGTCCCATGGTTGCAAGTCACTATGCAAACATATTGAACCCAAAAGAACATCTGTCCTGCAGGCAACCAAAACCTGAGTTCCTTTTACTTAAGACCCACTGTGAAACATCAAAACACATAAACATGTGATAGTCAAACCACTGGCTGCCTTTTCATGACCCAGAACAGTACTCCTGGCTTCCTGAACAGACTCCTCATGGCCTCTACCATTGCCACAACTGTGACTGTCAAAGGCACAAAGGAAATATGCTCACCAACGCAGTCCTTTGTTCTTTGTGTGTGATTTGCAGATATCTATCTTACTTTGAGCTCTGGCAATAGTCAGCTCTACCAGGTCTCTTACTGTGAGTAGCAGACTCACCTATCCAGATGCAGCCTCCAACATAAAGGCATAGTAAAAAGGCAGTGTACTACTAGGAGAAGTTCCTGCTTCTCCTGCCATGAAAGGCTGCACGTAGAACATGCACTCCAGCCTCACTGCACATACTTATCTTAGTCAAATGTTTAGGTGAACAAGAATTACAGTTTGGGATCTCAGGCACAGGAGAGATTTGAATAATATCTTGAATATTGCTTCCACTGTACATATATTACTAATTATTGCTCTACAGACAGACTGAAACAGGTCTTTGTGTCATACTGAAACCAAATACTTTCTACAAACCCAGGCAATCAAGTCTAGGGAAAAAACCTCAGCACAGACTACAGTGATCCAGGTGCAGTATAATAGAAACTAGATTTTACTTTACTGTTCTCTGCTGTATTTCATACAACACCTGTCTTACCTGTGACATGAATCTTGAAGGTGAGTTTCTGGCCAGCAGCCTCGCAGCTGTACTCCCCTGCATCTTTCTTCTCCACCTGGCTCACCACCAGCCGACGCTGTTTGCCCTCTGACTCTACCTTGAACTTCTTGCTCGAGGTGATCAGTTTCCCCTCCTTTTATCACTTGACCTCTGTGATAAAATGTTTGCTCATTAAGACCGGGATGTGGTAGCATTGTGGTGGAGTGCTTGTTCATTAGGACCGGGATATAATGGTGGAATATGGAGGCCACAAAGGTTGCAGAACACTCTAATTTTATGGGTAGATTGTGTACTCTGCGTAGTTACAGGCAAAGCGCGCCCCGATGGATACAAAGTTCCACGGAAGGACCAACCAAGGAACGACACACCAAGTCGCACGATCACAACCGACCAATTAAAGGACAATACGCTCGGGATGGACAATACAAAAGAAGTTGCAAGGGACGGGACGGCGCGGCAGTTGGAGGAACAATAATCCCCCTGTCGCCCAGCGCTGAATTGCCTTTTAGTTTTACCCGCTACAATTAATAAAAGTTTATAATTGGAACATTATTGGCTCATTGCTTATAAATTGATGACAACCTCCATCTTCTCCTGGGCCACCTCGCAGCTCAGCGTGGCATTTTTCTGTTGTTGCAGCCTTCACCACCTTCTGTACCTTCTCCTTGTTTGTAAATACAAATTCTGGCTCTGAAAAGAGAGAGATACATTAGTTTGGCCTCTTGAAAGAAGAGCAGGTTTTGGGGAAGGAGTCAGAAAAATGAATCAGTTCTCCCAGTCTGATGCCCCAAGAGAATGATGTGGAGAGAAGTTGTGCAATTTATGGATGCCCCATCCCTGAAAACATTCAAGTCTAGGCTGGATGGGTGTTAGAGCAACCTAGTCTCAAAGAATGTGTTCCTTTCCAGGACAGAGATTGGAACTGGATGATCCTCCAGGTCCCTTCCAACAAAAGGCATTCTGTGATGCTTCTTGTATGACTCTCATGACTCTTTCGTCCCCTAGCTGCCATTTACTTATGTCTTCAAAACATCAACTTATACAAAACATTCCTGTAGTATTCTCTCCCATGCTAAATGAGCCCTTCCAAGACAAAAACATGTTACATAGAGCACACCCCCTAGTGCTTGACACAAAGCCCCTGTTCTGAAACTTCCTGAGACGCAGCTGCATTGCAGAGTTGTTCTAGTGGTACAGGCACGTGGGAATGGAGAAGTGCAATCAGAACTTTCTTGTCTATGGCCTCATTCCCACAGCAAAAGGAAATTCCTGAAGATTTTAAAAGATGGAGCTGCCTCACAACTGTATTTAGAATAATTTGTTCAATTTCCTCATCAGAAATTAACCACCCCAAGGTTCAGCTCCAAAAATTTTAAGCATAGCAGGGAAAACTTACAAACTAATGACCGTTTTCTAAAACATTCTAGAATGAAAGGCCAAAATGTGTTCTCTCTCACCTGTGACATGAATCTTGAAGGTGAGTTTCTGGCCAGCAGCCTCGCAGCTGTACTCCCCTGCATCTTTCTTCTCTACCTGGATCACCACCAGCCGACACTGTTTGCCCTCTGACTCCACCTTGAACTTCTTGCTCGAGGTGATCAGTTTCCCCTCCTTGTACCACTTCACCTCCATCTTCTCCTGGGCCACCTCGCAGCTCAGCGTGGCATTTTGAGTCAGTGCAGCCTTCACCTCCTTTTGTACCTTGTCCTTGTTTGTAAACACGTCTTCTTTCTCTGCAGGGACATCACAACAGTCACACCATTTTGCTGTAGTCTGCTGCAGAGCTTACTCCAGTTCCCCATTTTCATTATACTTGCCCTTCACAGGGACCATCATGATGCCTCATTAAGACAGGAAAATACTTTCCCCTCTATTTTGCCTTGGGAAATGAATAGGCATATCATTTCATATCATATCATAAATCTAAACATTTCGCAGTCTGATAGCAGATTTGGACATGAGATTTAGAACACCTGCATGCACTGCTGAACCTCCTCCCTTCTCTTTGTTTCTTCTGATGTCTCTCTACATTTCCAGTAAATCAGAAGGGAATGGCCCTCTAGAACAGGTTGCCCAAGGAGACTGTGGATGCTCCATCCCTGCAGGCATTCAAGACCAGGCTGGATGTGGTTCTGGGCAGCCTGGGCTGCTGGTTGGCAACCCTGCACATAGGAAGAAGGGGGTTGGAACTGGATGAGCACTGTGGGCCTTTGCAACCCAGGCCATTTATGAGTCTGATTAGTGGCATTTTCCACCTCATTGTGTCATTCAAATTTTGTAACCAGATCTCATCAAACACCTCCCCTTTTCTCACTCCTTGCATGCCTGGTGTGCTCTTGCACTGTAACCCTGCAGACACCAGCTGACTACAAGAGCTGCACAAGTTACCCTCCTTGCCTATTGTTTGTTGCAGTAATTCATTCCTGGATGGAAAAGCACATGTAGAAAAGTGTTGCTATGACACTAGATGACAAAGAAAGTCCTATAGCCAAAATGTTTTGCACCAGAGAGGCTGTAAGTTGATCCTCCAATTGCAAGACACACAAAATGAAGCGTTCCTTTATCTCTGGGATTCCAAGCATTTTCTCACCTCTGACTTTCACTTGGAATGTTGCTTTGTCATCTTTTGTTTCACAGCTGTAGCTCCCTTGGTCTTTCAGGGTCACATTTTTGACCATGAGCTTGCGGTGCGTCCCCTGGGAGATGATGGTTGTCCTCTGGTCCTGCTTCACCTCTATTTGATCTTTCTTCTATACGACAGCTCCGCTTGCAGCTGACACCTCACACACCAGCTCCAGGTCTTCAGAAGGACTGACTGATATTTCTGGAGTCGTTTTGGACTTGCTGACAAAATTAATGGCTTCATCTGAAGAAAAAAAGAGAAAGTGGTTTACATCCTGACTCAGGCTTATTCAGCACAGCATTAAGATACAGTTAGAACTGATTGTAATGTCTCTGCTCATTACATCTGGGGGATCAAGTTTCACCTCTGGAGGTACTCACATACAAACGTGTGCTTGATTCTCCTGTGTAAGGAAAGAGTAAGTTCTATGCAGACAGTTCTTATTTCTTCTAATCAATTCTGTATTCTGCACATGTTCTTCTGAAGCTAAAATGAAGGCAGCTAAGTAACCTGTTTGCAATACATGAACAAACCAATTCAACACCTTGTCTCTAAGCTAACAAGCAGCGTTTGATGAGCACATCAGTATTTCATGCCCTTCATTCCATCCAGACTGTATTGGCAATAACTATGCTGGTATTAACAAGGATAGCAATTACAAGCAAAATGGTAGAAATACAGAAGATATAAGGAAAAGGGAACTCACCAGAGCTGAGGCAATCCTCCCTGGTGAGCAATCTCCAAGAGATGCTGCCTCAGTGAGGGTCAGCCCTTAAATGAGGTCTCAGAGGAGGTGGAGTCGAACTCCACCCCTCCAGGGAGCACAGCTACATAACTTTCACCTGTGCTCCCACAGCTGACCCCACACTTGCCTCAGCTGATCAATCAGTGGTTCACATTGTGATCTCCCATACACTCCACCCCTTCACAACGTGAACCAATGATTAGGTGAGTTCCCCTTATTACAGAGACCCAATCACGACGCTGATACAATCTCCCGTCGCATTAGATGTTGATATTATTCAAATGATGATGATTGGATGGGTGTTTATGATCTTCCATGGGCCAGTGCTTGATAGATGTTACCGGAGACAAATCATCTTGAAGTGCAGGTCCGTCTGCGTTTCATCAGTCCAGAGTAATGGTCCTAGAGGCTTAGAATCAATCTTAAGGGGAGTAATATAGATGTTTCAAGGGTACTAGGAGGGGAAGATCCGCCCTCCAGGGCAAGATACAGGCCGTATTCTTATCTTGGGTCAATACTTCTGCTTGTACTGGATTATGTCCCGGTCTCCGATACCATACCCTCTGGCCAGATATCTGTGGCTGTATAACTATATCTGGCACCAGAGGAGGAGTCTTGATCTGCCATAGGGACATAATAGGTGTTCCTTTAGCAATAAAGGCCGGAGTATTGACCACGATGTCAGTAGGCCATGTACCTATCACCGAGGGGGTGACTGAACCTCCCACCTCCAATAATCTCCCCCAAGGTGCAAGTAGGCCACACCATTTGGGTCCTACCTGCACCTTCCAAGGCCAATTTATCTTATGGATTCCCGGTTCTAAATTCTCAGGGGCAGGGAGCAGAAGATTATTTTCAGTACCAACCTGCGGTTTTACCTTATTATCGGTGCCTGTAATTTGGATCCTAAGAGGGGAGGCCCATATAGTTTGTAACATTTTCAGGGCACTGGGTCTGCCATCCCGAGGTCTTTCATTCAGGTCCCGCACGGTTTCATATAATCTTTTTGTCCACCCCTGCAGGGACTGAGAGTCTGTTTTCAGGGCAGCCTTAAGGATACCATTATAACGTTCAATAAGGCCTGCCCCTGTTGGGTTATATGGCAGGTGGAATCGCCATTCAATGTTGTTTTCTTCTGCCCAGCGCTGTATCATCGCTCCAGTGAAGTGAGTCCCTTGGTCACTCTCGATAACTTGAGGTGTCCCGTATGCAGACATCAGTTTAGTAAGTGCCTTAATTGTGTATGCTTGATTTGCCTTTGGTACAGGATAGGCTTGCAGCAGTCCACTTACAGTGTCAACGCAGGTCAGGGCATATCTCGCCCCCTCAGACCGAGGGAGGGGCCCAATGTAGTCGACCTGCCATCTCTGAAGAGGACTATATCCTCTAGCAATGTGGGATGTTGTTTCAGGCAACGGTCTCGGTCTCATCTTTGAGCAAGCATCGCAATCCTGACATGCTTGAACGATATCAGATAGTTGTACAGGCAGCCCCCATGCTTTAGCAGCTGCCCACATTATCTTCTGTCCAGCATGCCGTAGCTTCTGATGTAACCAACGGGCAATATTTTCAGATTGTGAATTCTCAATCCATCGGATTCGGGCCAGTGTGTCAGCTTCATCATTTCCTGGTGACTGCAAGGGTTGATGACCAGAGACATGGTAGACACATACTGTCCTGTGTTTGACCGTATTCCAAATGTCTACCCACATGTCTTTACCCCAAATCGGTCGGGCGTGGATAGTCCATTCCTGGGTAGCCCATTGCGTAATCCACAGAGTGAGCCCCCGGTACACAGCCCAACTATCTGTACAGATGTTCAGGACGCCGTCACCAGGTTCTTTAGTTATAACCATCCACACGGCTCGCAATTCTGCCCATTGGCTGCTTTGACCATCCCCCTCATCAAACCAGATGGTCTCAGTAGAGGGATGGTATGCTATTGCTCGCCACTTGCTCGGGTTGCCTCTGCTGGACCCATCCGTATACCAGGCATCTTCAGGAATAGGATATCTTCCTTCCTGAACGGGACTCTTCTCTGGTGGAGCAACCATCGGTTCTTCTGATGTATCACTGTGATACGTCACTGGGCCTAGGATCTTCTGTAGTTCTTCTTTAAGTGGAGATGAAGACAGACTGCTTCTCTGGCTTAGATAGGCGACCCATCGTGCCACCGTTTGTGCTTGGGCCACCCCCGTCTTAGGAAGGTGAGTCAAATCTCTCACCCACCCCTGGATTGGTAATGAAGTCTTAACTATGACCTCTGCTGTTTGCGTTATCGGCTCTACTGCTTGTAATGCCGAATAGGCAGCCAATAACTGTTTCTCAATCATGCTATATCGTTCTTCTGCTCCGTGCCAAACCTGAGACCAGAATCCAATGGGGGTTCGAACAGAACTCTGGCGTTGCCACAGGCCCCAGCCAAAACCATCTTGAGTAACATGAACATCTAGTTCAGCTGGGAGGGTCGGATCAAATATACCCAACGCCTGAGCTTGTTTAACTGCCAGTTTTGCCTGTTGGAAAGCATCCTGTTCTATCTTTCCCCAATTCCATGATTGACCCTTCTTTGTAAGCTTGTATAATGGCCTTAATAGCTGAGCTAAATGAGGTATAAAGGAGCGCCAATACCCCAATATACCCAAACATTCTTGCAATTGTTTTGATGTTGTAGGGACTGGAAACGCTTGGACTTTATCTACTACCGCACTGGGTAGTACTTTGGTTTTCCCGGACCAAATTACTCCCAGGAATTTTACAGATAGCCCCGGACCTTGCACCTTCTGTGGGTTTATAGCCCACCCTCTTTTCTGCAGGTAAGCTATCAACAAATCTGCTGCTTGTCTCACCGCCTCTAACGAATCGGATGTTAACAGGAGGTCATCAATATAATGATATAAATTGACATTATTTGGCTTTTCCCACTTAGCCAGATCACGTGCCACTAAATTATGACAAAAAGTGGGCGAATGTACGTACCCTTGGGGTAGGACCTGGAAAGTCCATTGCCTCCCTTCCCATGTAAATGCAAACTGATCTTGCGATTCTTCACTGATTGGAATACTGAAGAATGCATTCGCCAAATCCAAGACACAGTGATATGTTTTGATTTCCCTGCTTAGTGTGTCCATTAGGGAGGCAATATTGGGTACAGCCGCATGAACAGGTGGCGTGACCTTATTTAATTCCCTATAGTCTACTGTCATCCTCCATGTTCCATCCGGTTTTCGCACTGGCCATATTGGGGAGTTATATGGGCTATGTGCAGGCCTTATAATACCCACTCTTTCTAATTCCTGCACCGTCTTTGTTATTTCATCCTGCCCACCCGGGAGTCTGTACTGTTTCACATTAGTAATCCGGCGTGGCTTCGGCAAACAAATAGGCTCATGTTTTGCATGGCCTCTCAATATTGTCTGGATTGCCCGGATACTAATGCATCTCTGCCGCAATCGGAACTCTCCCACTGTTGTATGGAGAGCCAGACCCCACAGGATATCAATTCCTAATATATACTCTGGAATTGGGGCAATGGATACCTTGTACTCCCGTGGTGGAAGACGCCCGACCCCCAGTTTTACCCAGGTTTGGGTGACCGGAATGGTTTGTCCCCCAAAACCTCCAATCATCACTCTATTACCTTTAAATTTAGTTGGGTCTCCATATATTATAGATGTCTCTGCCCCGGTATCAACTAGGGCCATAACCTTCTGTATATTCTTTCGGGACCAGTATATCGTCAGTTCCACATAGGGCCTCCGGTCCCGTCTAGAGGCCCTAGGAGGACTGACATCCCTCGTCAAGCCATGAACTGAGCCAGATTCAAGTCTTTTACCTCCGATACCTCCGGTGTCATAACCCGAGGCACCTTCTGAGAGGTGGCTTCTTTTTCCTATTTGGAACTATAAAATCTTCTAAATTCCATGTTGTTGTTGGTCGCCGCTCTATAAATCTTATCCCTGGCCTTTTGGGTTTATTCTGAAATTTTTGTTCATCCTTCAGTTGCTTCCACAACTGAAGGAGAACCTGATTGGGCTGCCCATCAATTTTTGAAAACTGAACGCCTGCCCGGAGCAGATCATTAAACATTTGTTTCCGGGATACCCTAACAGGTCCTGCCCGAGAAGTTCGCGGGGCCGATCTTCTGGCTCGCACTATTGGAAAAGCCTCGGCATCCTCAATCACCCTGATATTGCGCTTAGCTCGTAAACGCTCAGTTTCTCCGAGCTCTGCTACCAATTGGGCGGCTTGTTGGACTACTGCCTCTGCGGATACTACTGGATTAAGTATGGAAACCAAGGTTCCATACATATGAGAGGGTGCTTACTGTAAAATTAGGTCCCTCATTCCCGCAGAAAACTTAACCATATCAGGGCTATCGAATGTGTCTTCGTAGATAGCCTCTCTCATACCTAATTCGCGTATATAATTTTGAAGGTCTTCCATAGAAGACCACATCCCTGTGTTTACTGGCATGTCAGTTTTATTTGTCCACACCATGCGGCAAGCAGCCATTATCCATTCTACAATTGAATGGTTTTCTTCAGGGAACTGAGTCCCAGCATACAGTCTCTGCCGAAGGGCAGGATGTACTGTTATTGTGGCCAACTTAGATACTTCGGGGCCACTAACCAGTACACTATCTGCCCCTGAATCCCATAACCGTAATAACCAAGCCGGAACACTTTCCCTTGGCCTTTGCCTAAATCGTTGCACTAGGTCCATGAGTTCAGTAGGCGTATATGGACGGGCTGTTACATGTAAAACAGATTCGGCAGGGGGCCATTGATCAGGAGGCACTCCTGCTGGTCGATCTTGAATTTTCTTTGTTTTTTGAGTTATTACTGGACGGACTTCTAGTGAGTCCGTCTCAGATGGTTTTTCTAGATCAGATTTAGTGATCTTATTTTGATTCATTTCTTCAGGATCTTGATCGTCATTAAATGAAATGTATCTAATTTGAGGGTTGGAGGAAGAAAATGACGGTTTTTTTCCTGTCAATAGATTGATCTCACCCTCCAATTTTTCAATACGGGCCTTTAACAATTCATTTTCATGTGCAATGTTGTTTGATTTTATCTCTGCCCGATTTAAAGCATTTAATAATGGCCAGGCTGCCATAGATGCAGCCATTCGCTTTTCTTTTGTAATTAAGATATCTTTTTGTAGTCCTAGAAAGTAATCAGTTAGACAATAGGCGTCCATGTTATTTGGTACTCTTAAAGGGCCCCATTGTTCAATAATTGTTGCTAATTGGTAATATGGGGACGCCTCAAAACCTGGAATTTGTCCAGGAAGGCATGTCCCTAAGGGGGTGGTCTTCTCCCCCTTGTACCAATTAAAGATTTTCCACACAAAGGACATTTTTTTTCTTCCTTATATTTCTAGATGCCAATTCAGTGGCTCCTGCCTGGCTTGCCAAATGTATTGGCAATAACTATGCTGGTATTAACAAGGATAGCAATTACAAGTAAAATGGTAGAAATACAGAAGATATAAGGAAAAGGGAACTCACCAGAGCTGAGGTGATCCTCCCTGGTGAGCAATCTCCAAGAGATGCTGCCTCAGTGAGGGTCAGCCCTTAAATGAGGTCTCAGAGGAGGTGGAGTCGAACTCCACCCCTCCAGGGAGCACAGCTACATAACTTTCACCTGTGCTCCCACAGCTGACCCCACACTTGCCTCAGCTGATCAATCAGTGGTTCACATTGTGATCTCCCATACACAGACAGAACCTGCCTGAGGAGCAAGCTGATGGCTGTCAGCTACAGGCAGACCTAGCTTTGTACTGCATTTCTTAGAGCAACAACTGTTGCTTTCAGTCACTGAATATACCAAGGCCAATTACTATGCCAGGAACATTTATGGCATCAGTGAACAAAAAATGCGTTAAAAATTGTAATAGACAGGAGCCATTTATTCTTTTATAACTAGGTGACCAAAGAACAACAGTCCTTCTAGAGTCAAGCTGTTAAGAACTAATAGCATCAATCAATATCACATAGATAGATTACTTCCCTGCCCTAAGACCATCTTGCGACCATTTGGTGCTCCTAATTAAGCCCTCTTGATGGCATTTTGTCTGAGCCATGCGACATTTTGTGATAGGAGTTACTGCTAGTGTTCCCTTAACCCTACACCAAAGTAGGATTAAGGTATCCATTCTCAGGGAATCATGCAGGCTTCCTCTGTATTTGATGCTCAGAGACAGCCCCAGAACTTTTTAAATCTTAGCTTAGCTCTCATCCAATAATGTTCATCAAACAGTGCAACTTGTCCTTTGGGGATGCCTTTGTTCTGCATCAACCAGTTCCAACGGAGTCTTCTTGGCTTGTTTTAGATCAGTTTTTCAACAGATAAAGCCAGGGTCTTTGAATTACAAAGTGAAATTGCAGAATGCATGATTCTCAACCAAACAGAACAGCAGGTGGGATGCAGGGTGAATACCTGAGCCAACACCACCTGCAAGCAATCCTTCAATATCTTAGGAATCTCTAGCCACCCCAAATCCAGTGTTGTGCTTGATCTATCATCTCTGCTGAGTTTTTAGCTAAGCTGATGGTGAGCATCACGGTGGTGATGGCTGAGCAGTCAGACTAGAGGGTCTTAATCAACCGTAAGGATCCTGTGATCAGAGGAACGTGAATGTGCTGTTAAAGGTCACAAGCGCTGCACTGCAGCATGAGCATACACAGCGAAAGGCTTTCAGTAGAGCTTCAGTTCATAAATGAGGACTGGGTTATGGAAAATAGGCTCAAGATATAAAACAGAAAACAGATCTTAACGCCAGGTTCTGTGAATGCAACCAGCTGAATTTCACAGATATTGAATTTCAATGACAATTTCTTGTGTTATTTTACCCTCCAGCTCCACCCTGAACAGGAACACGTCAGTGACAAGCATTACTCCTCCAGGCTTGACCTAACAGTGCTTTACTTGCACTATGAGCTAATGGCTGTGCTTACAGCACCTCAGGGAGACACCTCAGAGATCACAATGTCCTTCGGGTACAGCAGGAGACACTCAACTCTCCAAATGTGGAGTTTAATTTGTCCAAAGAGGAGACAGGATTCCCATGCTAATAACTTAGGACCATTTCAGTCATAGGTTTAAAGATGATGTAAGTGCTGAGGCAATACATGAACTAGATGAATGAAGCCCAGATGTCAGGGCTCAAGTCGTGACTCCAGCCCCAGCTGGAGCTAAGGCTGTCTTGAATTCATCACAACACAGTTACATTATTTGCTCATACTGTGGATTTGCATAGGGACAACAGGAAGGTCAGAATTGCTTCAATAGAGCTATGCAATCTTTGTCCTAAATACTGGAAACCCACAGCGTTGGACAAATAAAATGAATTAAGTCTGAAGTGCTTTACATGGATTGTGATCCTATGTTTGCCTCACAAACTTACCTGAGACTTTCCAATCAAAAATCAGAGTGTCATCTCCAATTGTGTAGATGTATGTTCCCTCGTCTTCTTTCGTTACAGCTGAAGCCACAAGCTTATGCAGTTTCCCTTTATCTTCCATTGTGAATTTCTTACTGGTCTTGATTTCTTTGCCATTTTTGTACCACTTCACCATGACATTGGCTTCAGAGGTCTCAGAAACAAATTCAGCTTGTTTTCCAGCAACGGCCCTGATTACTCCTCCACTTGTCTCTTTGATTACGAAGTTTGCCAGTGCTGAAACAAAATATGAAGACACAAAATACATATGATGGTAAAGAACTGCAGGGACATTGGTGACCTTGAGGCATTCATTTATCATAAGATCAAACGTGCACGTTTAATCCTAGTTCTAATTGCTAGATTCTAATTCAGAAGCTGGCAAATTGGCAGCTTTTATAAACCACGTACCAGATTACCTTATCTCCACAAGTTGAAGGACGTACACTGTACAGGGGACAGAGCCAAAGGAAGAAGCCCAAGGCTTCAAGAAAATGTCTAAAATAGGAAAACTGAGGAAAGAATTGGAACAAGCAAACTAGAAGGAAATCAATGGAGGGGGTATCTATTACTGCACTGTAACCCCCTGGCAAACAAATCAAGCCTAAAAGATAGAGATATCACTTAGGACTGAAAAGAAAAAAGAAAAAAAAGAATTCCTTTATGGAAATTAATTGGAGTGCAAAAGTTAGATGATAAAACTGGCCCTTATTAACACACAGTGGAATAATTGACTTCAAAGATTCAAAATCTCACCACTGTCTTAGCCAAAAGTTCAAGCCTAAGTCCACGGTCCTATTTTACTGAGGGTAATTGAGCTTGTTTTCCAACTTCTTGTTAACATATCATTTCAAAACAGCGCACACAACTGAGTTGGGTCTGTTGAGACAGCGCAGTCAGAGCTGCTAAAATCAAAGTCTGGATTATGCATGCATTTGTTCTGCAGTTCCAAGAACACGCATGTATAATACAAATTCAACAACGTTCTACAGAATGCCTGTATTTAGGAGCTCGAGAGCCAGCTGATGGACACTGGGATGACTGAGATCCTGTCAATACATTTAACTCCATCCTATCATACAGTCAAATTTCATTCATTTTTTCAGGAACTGTCTCTTATCATTGTAGTCCTGTCACCACTGCTGGATGTGAGCCCAACCACACAAAAGCAGCTGCTGGTTTTCACTGCAGATACTGCAGTAAGGAGAAACAGCCTCCAGACTGGACCAGCTGAGCGTGGCCCTACCAGGATTTGCTCCAAAGGTCTTATTACCAGTAGTGCTTCCCGATGAAATACATGGGGATCCTCCTTTGATTCCAACCCCAACCCACCCCACCATGCCCCCTGATAACATCCATCAGGGCCACATCTCGACAGCTCCTGAACACCTCCAGGGATCCCACCACCTACCTGGGCAGCCTGTGCCAGTTAATTCTATGGGCAGACCTGCCAGTATGAAATATTATGCTAACATGACAAAGAGAGAGAAGAAAAGCAAAATTAAGACTAGCTGACAAGCCTTGGCAGGAAGTTCTGCTCTCCATCAATTTAGTCCCTGTGACTCTTCACAGGTGTTTTCTACATTTGGGATCACTGCTACAAAAAGAGATGTTGACATCATCTCTTGTGGCCACCCTGACAGAAGAGCAGGAAGGCTGGGATGCTCTTTTTCCTGTCTTTCCCTTGATTTCCTCTATATCTTAGGGACGAATCACAGGACAGAACACAGAAATCAAATGGCTCTACAAAGCAGATTGGCCAGTTCAAGTCAAAACAGCCACTGAAAACACCCCAGATGCTGTCTGACAACAGCTGGACTGTCGGGGAGTCAGGTGAATGCAGTCTGCTGGCCCTGGGCAGGAAGAGGACAGCCCAGACTGTCACATACCTTTCACTGAAAGCTGATAGAGCATTTTATCCCCCTCACAGATGCACTGATAACTTGCAGCATCATCCATTGAGTCGTTGTGAATTTTCAGGGTGTGTTTCTTCCCCACAATTTGCAGTTCATAATTTTCACTGGCCTTGAGCTCCTTCCCATCCTTCATCCACTCCACAGTAGCGCCTGTGTCTGAAAGCTCAGCCTGCAGTTTGGCTTCCTCACGCAGCCAAGCGCAGATCTTTTCTACATCTTTGCTCTTATTGGTAAATCTCACTGCAGCACCTGTCAGGAGCAAAGGCCGCGTTATTTCAATTTATATCAGGCTAACATGGTCAATGTTTGCTGCAACATCTCTGAAAAAGTATCACCTTCTGTTCCTGCACTCATCATTGTGTCAGTGCTGAGCAATTCACGATATTTCATTTGGTCTTCTTGCTGGATTTACTAAGTAAAAATCAACCAAACATCTCCTTCTACTGATTAATAATGCTCTAAACATGCTTCTGCAGAGGTTTCCACCCAATGACAAACAGGTCCTCCCATCATGAATGTTTATTTGTTCTACTTTGTCATGCAAAGCTGATTGATAGAGATATTATTGGAATGATTGCTCCCCTACTTCTAAACTATTCCAGTGCAATCAGAAAGGCTGTCTGAACCTGCAGCTGAAAGTACTTCTCTATGGTCATGCAGTGGTAAACCTGGTGACTGAATGCACTGGCCAATAGCTGTGAACTGCAGACATTCATCAGCTGGCATGCTTGCACGTTGTTGTAAGGTCAATAGTAAACATGGCATCCCCTCCAGGTACAGCTTCACCAGTTGTTAGGGGGGATTTCACAGCCAGGACTGGGTCTGAGGAAGAACATGTATGTCTTAATGCTCTTTAGATGCAAGTCTGGTATCTCATTTAGAGATGGAAGATTAAATCATAGGTACATTTCTACTTCTCCCTTTGCATGAGTGCTAGAAGAAGCACTTCTGTGCTTAAGATCTGTTACAGAAAGTTCTGCCTCTTGCACATGTGAGATATCAAAAGATAAGGATATTCATGTCTCTGTCACAGAAACAACTCGTATCACTTTAGTGGTAGCTGGAGGTTGATAGGAGATAGGAGAACTAGGAATAAAGGAAAGCCTTTGGTGTGTTAATGCACTGCTAACCTTAAAGTCAAAGGAAGCATCTTTAGGGAACCAACACAGCTGCTCAGCACACACTGACCCATTTCCATTGGGGTTTTTGTGCTTACCAAGGTGCACGCTCCCTGGGAATTCCAGAGACGGGCTCTGTCCATGCGCATTGACTGCAGACACTCGGAACTGATCATCAGCCTCTTCAGACAGATTGCTCACCGTGAACTCTGGGACGGGGACATGAGACTCGTGGCACCTCACCCAGGTGAAGCCAGTTAGTTTCTTGCATTCCACAATGTAGCCATCGACTGGAATGGGGCGGTGCATCTTCGGAGGGGACCATGCCAGCGTCACTGAGGTTTCTGTTTTATTTTTCACCATGGGGTCAGTTGGGGGCTGGGTGGGAGGTTTTCTGGGAGCTGAACAGAAATAAATTTCAGAAATATTAGCATAAGGTCATGTAGGCTGGAAAAGACCTTCAAAAGACCTTCAAAATCAGCAGACTCAACTTTCAGCATGACCTACTGAGTCCCACCATTAACTACTGTGCTACCTGAGGACATACATGACAAGCTTATTCCTGCAGGTATTTACATAGTGAATATATTCACCCTCTGGTTGCTTTGGAACATTTTAGAGGTTAAAATCCCATCAGACTTTTTCACTGTGTGCAGCCACTGATACAGGCAGGAGGCTGGGAATTACCTGATGGGCTCTAGTTACAGACTACTGACACAGTAAAGGATTGATTTCATTTAATTTTGGCCATCAGAAAGTTTGGTGTCTGGTTTCAGTCACCCATCTGGACTCCAATTATAATCATATGGAGAACAGCACATTCAGGAGAACTCATCTCAATAAACCTGAATGAAATCACAGAATCATAGGATCATGGGAGGGCTTGGGTTGGAAGAAACCTTCAAGATCATTAAGTGCTAGATGCCAAAGGTCCCACTAACACAGTATTAAGCCAAAAGCTAGATGCTGGAATCAGATCTCCTGACCTTACCATCAGAAACTGAGATGTCATATTTTGCTCAGAGGTGCCTGCTTGTAGGAGGGACAGCTTCCGAGCTTTTTCTGCTCCAGGAACCAGCTCGAGCTTCAGAATTTAAACAGCAGTCAGAAATTAAACTGAGCTTTGTCACCTCCATCAAATAGAAGGAGTGGTTGGGTGGTACAGCTTTCCAAATCGCTTAGAAACTGTCACAACAATCAGATGCCTACCTTTTCTTTTTTAACTTGTTAATACATAGAGCTTAATAGCATCAGAATGCCCCAAGCACTTCAGACAACAGGACAGCTGTAAACCCTTCTTTAAGGATTCCTTTGTTTAACCACTGAGTAACTGTAATTCAGTGGTGCTGGTAGGAGAAGGGAAGTCCTAATCTTCCCAGATGGTGAACAGAGTTGATGTTCACATGCAGACTGGTGCTGCAGCAGAGCCAGAAACCACTCATTTGGGAAACACAGCACCAAGAAAATAATGGGAATAGCTTCATAAAATCAGGAGCTTCACTCAAATTTCATGTCAGATCTATAATTCTTCCTATTTTCAGGAAGAAATGATTTCCCTTTTTCTTGTAGTTTTATTTTCTTTTCCTTTCCAGCAAGCAGCTTTGTAGCTTACAAATTGTTTTCTAATCACCTCCTGGTGTGGACAAATCACACAGGTCTGACTCCATGTTTTACATAGTTAGCATATTATATTTGTTCCACTATGGAACTGTACAGTCATAGAATGGCCTGGGTTGAAAAGGATCCCAAAGATCATCCAGTTCCAACCCCCTGCTATGTGCAGGGACGCCATCCACCAGACCAGGCTGCCCAGAGCCACATCCAGCCTGGCCTTGAATGCCTGCAGGGATGGGGCATCCACAGCCTCCTTGGGCAACCTGTTCCAGTGCGTCACCACCCTCTGAGTGAAAAACATCTTCCTAAGATCCAACCTGATCCACAACCCCTACACACCCTCAGAGCCCCCTAGAGCCCCTAGTCCTCCTATTGCCCACCACAGCCCCATATGCCCACTAGAGTCCCCCTCAACTCTCTTTACAGGCCCTGCACAGCTCTATATAACAGTCTTATAGAACTACCTCTAGTAGAAGCAATCTCCACACAGAGATCCTTTCCCAGCACACTCCGCCACGGGGGGAGCAAAACGGGGGGGGGGCACATACACACACAGCGCCGGGGGGGCCCGTAACCAACCCCCACCCATCCTTTAAAGGGGTGGGGGGTCCGTTTTAATGGGGGGGGGGGGCGAGATCACCTTCACCCCCCACCCCCCCATCCCCACCCCATCCTTTAAAAGGGGGGTGTCCATTTTGGTGTTGGGGGGCAGTGACAATCCGCCCCCCCACCCCATCGTTTAAAGGAGGGGGGGTCCGAGACCACCCCCCCCACCCCATCTTTTAAGGGGGGGGGTCAGGGGCTCATGGGGGGCAGCACATCGTGCACAACATTGGGGGGGGGGGGGGCTTTAGAAGGGGGGGCTTACAAAAAGCATAGCTCTCAACTATAGATGGGATTGGGGGGGGCTCAATCGATGGGGGGGGGCCCTTCATGCAGGGGGGGCACAGCGTAAGTCAGCGGCTTTGAGGGGGGGTGTTGGGGCTGTTTGGCCTTTGGGGGGGTTATTGTGTGCCCCACCCCCACCACCCCCACACACAATGGGGTGTTAATGTGGGGGGGGGGGGCTTAGATTAGTTGCGTTCCCTATAGCACTGCCCCCCCCCGTCATTAACCCCCCCGCTTTATCCTTACGGCTGAGCCCCCCCCCGACAGCGCTCCATTCATCTTGATGGGGTGGGGGGTTTGTCACACGACCCCGGCGCGGCTTACGGCACATCGTCGACCCCACCCCACCCCCCATAACCCCACCCGGGGGGGGAGGGGGCGATGTGGTGAGTGGGGGGGGGGTTCCGGAGGTGGGGGTGAGCAAAGCGCAATATGGGGGGGGGGGTCCTATAACTGGAGGGCAGCGGCTGCACAAAGAGCCCGCGGGGGTCGGAGAGCAGCACTTTGGCTGGGGGGGGTCCACGGGGTCCGGGGGTAATGCTGCCCCACCCCCTCCCCCACCCCCCACTGCCGACCCCCCCCCCGCGTTGCCCCCCCGCCCCAACGTCAGCTCCTGCAGCAGCTCCTCGTCGCTCTCCTCCTCCTCTTCCTCGTCTGGGGGGTCAATATGTGGGGGGGGGGGTCCCATCGGGCAGCGGCAGCTCCGCCGGCTCCGATTGGCTGAGCCGCAGTGCGCGGGAGCGGCTGTTGTGTGCCGGTCGGTGGAGGGGAGGCTCTTCATGGAGCTGCCCCGCAGCCAACAACAGCCTGAATGAGATCCTGGAGTCCCAGACGCTGGAGGATGAGCTGGGAAAGAGCAGAGGCTCCCCACAGAAGGGCAAATCACGTCTGATAACGTGAGTGTGGAGCACAGCCAGCCCCTTCCTCACATGTGTGGGGCTTCCATGTTCCTCTGTGCCCATTGCAATGTGCCACCCCAATCCTGCTGCCCAGCCAGGAGTGGATGGGATGAGCAGGTTGGGATGCACAGAGCAGTGCTCAGACATTGCTGGGACATTTGTGCACTGCTGTTGAGCTTCCCTTTGTGCAGCAGGGGAGAGGATGGAGGTTTACAGGTGGATGGTTGTTATTTCTATGGCATTGCACAGGTGGTAGAACCATGTCCATTCCCAAACTTATTCCAGGGCATGCGGGAATTTGTGCAGTTGTAGTTCCTGAATTGTGCTATTTAAAACCCTCCTGTAAATGGGGATGTTTTGTAATGCCTGCTGGGGCTGCAGGCAGCATTGCCTTCCTCCTTAGGGGGCAGGTTTAATCACAAGCCTCCCTATTTCCTATCACAAACGTCCTACAAACCATGTCTGGGCATTGCTGTCTCGGCCTGGATCTCAGCTCCTGAGACTGTCAGATGTGAAGCAGCAGCAGCTGGGACAGGGCTGGCTCTGTGTGCCCTCTCTGGGTCTGTGGGCACAGAGTGGGGCAGAGGGATGACTGTGAGAGGGAGGAATTGCCCAGCCACAAGAAAGAGGAAATCAGCTGAAAAGGGGAGATTTGAGAAGCACTGAGGCTGTGGCTGCTTTGACAGTAAGAAGAAACCAAGCTGTCACTGTGCAGATGGGAACTCCAGTAGGAGAGCTGTGGTGGCTTTACAGATGGCAGACAGCAGCTGGAGTGTAGAGCCAAGGGTAGGGGGGGGATCTTCCTCTTAGCAATGCCATGCAAAGAATGATGCAGACTCCTGCAGGGTCGGCTTTGCTGTGTGACCCTGGGTGGAAGCAGCTGGAAGGTCTCAGCCCTTCTGCATTATCCCAGGAACTGGGGCAGTGCTCGGTCTCATCCCACCTCTGCTAATAGCAAATGCAGAATCCCTTATCTGAGTGCCCTTTTCTCTCATGTAGAGTCACCAACCCTGGGAAGTTCACAAAAAGTTTGGGTGTTGTGTTGAGGGATGTGATTTAACTGGGAAGTATTGGTGATGGTTGGACTGGATGATCATAAGATCATCCAGATCATAAGATCTGAGATCATAAGATCATAAGATCATCCAGGTCTTTTCCAACCTTGAAAATTCTATGGAGTTGTAGCAGATTGTGGGGGTGTAGGTGTGGTATATATATGTACACAGATGGGAATATCCGTATGGAAAAGATAGATCCATGTGTGTTCTGGGCTGCACTGAAAAAGGGGTGGCCAGCAGGAGAGGGAGGTGATTGTCCACTCCTGCTCAGCTCTTGTGAGGCCATATTTGCAGCACTGTGTCCAGGCCTGGGAAGGATGTGGAGCTGTTGGGGGGGTCCAGAGGAGGGCCACTGTGATGATCAGAGGGCTGGAGCAGCTCTCCTATGAGGAAAGGTGGAGGGATCTGGGCTTGTTTAGCCTGGAGAATGGAAGGCTGTGGGGTGACCTCATTGTGGCCTTTGAGTACTTGAAGGGAGCGTATAAACAGGAGGGGGAATGGCTGTTTATGAGGGTGGATAATGATAGGACAAGGGGGAATGGTTTAAAACTGAGACTGGGGAGGTATAGGTTGGATCTTAGGTAGATGTTTTTTGCTCAGAGGGTGGTGACACACTGGAACAGGTTGCCCAAGGAGGCTGTGGATGCCCCATTCAAGGCCTGGAGGCATTCAAGGCCAGGTTGGATGGGCTCTGTCCATGATCATTGACTGCAGACACTTGGAACTGATCATCACCCTCTGCAGACAGATTTACAGCCCCTGCACAGCTCTATATAACAGTCTTATAGAACTACCTCTAGTAGAAGCAATCTCCACACAGAGATCTTTTCCCAGCGCCCCTTTGTGACATCATAATGCCCCTTTGTGACATCATAACACCCTTTGTGACATCATAATGCACCTTTCTGATGTCATAATGCCCCTTTCTGACGTCATAATGACCCATTGTGATGTCTTAATGCCCCTTTGTGACGTCATAATGCCCTTTCTGATGTCATAATGCCATTTGAGACGTCATAAGGCTCCTTTGTTTTCATAATGCCTCTTTGTGACGTGATAATGCCTCTTTGTGACGTCATAATGCCCTTTGTGACGTCTTAATTCCCCTTTGTGATGTCATAATGCTTCTTTGTGGTGTCATAACGCCCTTTGTGACGTCATAATGCCCTTTGAGACGTCATAATGCTCCTTTGTGATGTCATAATGCTCCTTTGTGATTCATAATGCCCTTTGTGATGTCATAATGCCCTTTCTGACGTCATAATGCCCCTTTGTGGTGTCATAATGCTTCTTTGTGAGGTATCTGTGGTGCCATTGATAATGAAGTGTGATGAACTGGAAGGCTTTCAGTAGAATTGCAGCCCTAACATAAACAATGACTTGAACTCTGGAATTCTGTGTAAAATCATTAGCTAGCTTGTGGTCCGGGTCTTCAAACCAAAGGCTGTGAGGTGCTGCTCTTGTTGACGCAGGCTGTGAAAGATGACTTGAGCTCTAAGAGTAATTTCCCTTCTGCTCTTTATATGAACGTCAAATCCACAATTAGAATATTAAGAAGATAATATAAAATTTTGTGCTGCTGGACTGAGGACTTCCATTAGCTGTTAGCCATAGTTTGGAACTTGCAAAGCAATCATATTGGAGCCTTGCTGGGCAACCTGCTCCAGTGTCTCACCACACCCACAGTAAAGCATTTCTTCCTAATATCCAATCCTAATCTACCTTCTTCCCATGTAAAGCCATTTCCCCTCATTCTGTTGCTACCTGCCCTTATGAAAAGTCCCTCCACAGCCTTCCCTGTAGGCCCTCTTCAGATACTGGAAGGCCACTCTAAGGTCTCCTTGGAGTCTTCTCCAGGCTGAAGAGCCCCATCTCTCTCAGCCTGTGCACATAGTAGAGGTGCTTTCAGCCCTCTCTGATCACCTTCATGGCCCTCCTCTGGACCTGCCTGAACATCTCCAAGTCCTTCTTGTGTTGAGGGCTCCAGAACTGCGTGCAGTGCTCCAGATGGGGTTTCAATGAGAGGAGTGTGGAGGGGCAGCACCACCTCCCTCGACCTGCTGGTCATGCTTCTGTGCTTTAAGCTTATGCTTTAAGGTCCTATATGCTTTAAGGTTTAGATAGTGCAGTCGCCTCACCTCTTCAGGTTTATCTGTGAAGGTCCCTTCCAAGTGAACCGTGCTGATCCAGACAGTTCGGATTGCTCATTAAAGTGTTTTAGTAAGTTGGGCTGGTCCTACGAAGCAGTATGACTGCAGTAAGCAGTGTACATGGTGCGCTGTGAGTACTGCACACATTCCTCTTGGCAGCTTGTGGAACAGAAACTGTGCATTGTTTGGATTGTGTAAGTATTCCTGTTGGTCTCTTGTGATGCTTACCTTCTTAGAGCACCTTTCCTCGTTTGGCTCTACATATTTTGGTACCTTACTTGTTCTGTTTGGCTTAGCAGGGAAGGTCTTCTTCTGAAGCATCCTCAGTCTTGGTCTGGGCAGCATACTTAGAAATGACATGGACGTTACATGAGTGGGTGGTCAAAGGGGGGAAGAACTCACCTTTCTGATCTGTTTCCTTTTAGAACACAGTCCTGGAGAGGATTTGCTTTCCTTGTTTCCTGGAGACTTGGATTCTTAGATGGTTTTGACTGCAGCTATTTCTGATGTTAATTCCTTTTTCTGTACTTTAGTAGCCAAGTGCAAGTGGAGTGCTTTGGGAATTGTCTGAAGTTGCCAGGTTGCGTGTGATCACATATGTAACGTGGAGTTATGTGTGGTGCCATTGATAATTAAGTGTGATGAACTTGAAGGCTTTCAGTACAATTTCAGCCCTAATGTAAACAGTGACTTGAACTCTGGAATTCTGTGTAAAATCATTAGCTAGCTTGTGGTCCAGGTCTTGAAACCAAAGGCTATGAGGTGCTGCTCTTGTTGACGCAGGCTGTGAAAGATGACTTGAGCTCTAAGAGTAATTTCCCTTCTGCTCTTTATATGAACGTCATATCAACAATTAGAATATTAAGAACATAATATAAAAGTTGTTGCTGCTGGCCTGTGGACTTCCATTAGCTGTTAGCCATAGTTTGGAACTTGCAAACCAATCTTATTTAGACTTTAGTGGTGAAATCTTCTGATGAAATCTTCCTTCTAATTCTGCAAAAGAATCTCGGTGGAACATTTCTGTCTGAAAAGGCTCTGGCATATGAAGATGTGCCAGACTGCAGCCATGTGCCAGATGCGTTTGGATCCATGGAATTTTCTGATGTAGCTTCAGTGTTTGAAGAATCTCCACTCGATCTAAATACTCAGAAAACAAAGCAGGTGTGTGAAGATGTACAGCTAGTTTCTTACAGAAAAAATACAGCTCTTAATCTAGAAATCTGCTTCTCATTGTATCTAGTGCTTACTCCATATTTAAGTATCTAGTGGACCTTGACCAAAGGAAGATAAAGATAGAGCAAAGAAGTATGTTAAGCATAAATTTTGTTGCCTTCTACCTGTAGGCCATGGTTGGTTTGACGTGATCCCTAACTCCAGTGTTTGGTTTGCACAGAAACAGCAAGCAAGGGAACAAGTAAAGGAGTCAGTGAGGATTTTAAAACACAATGGGAAGCGATAAGGCACAGTTAATAAGATTCTGGAGTTAGGCTGGAGGTAGGCAGAGGTTGAAAGGTACCGAAAGAAATTCAATCTTACTGTGTTGGACAACAAAATCCACTGTGATATTATTCAAATTTTTAACTAAACCAAGTGATAATTCATATTTATGTTTAGATAAGCTGGTGAGGGTTAATCCTCAATGGAGAATTGAGATGAACAAATAAAAAAATGGTGTTTGACAGTCTATAAGAAACGAACTTATTCTAGGAGAGAATCAGAGTTTTCAACTGTTTTGTTCAATAGCCAAATAATGTATGATATTTTTATAAGCATTGTGTCTGACCTTCTCAGCTGTTAGAATTTCTTTGACAGTAACTTCTCCGGCTGTGATCAGAAAACCTTTTGTTCCGTCTCTGGCACCATTCGAGGCATGATACTCAACTGGGTGATATGGAATTCACACTGTCAACTCCAGTGACAAGAAAAGTGGCATCTAAGAAGCGTGCAAACACAGAGAATGTTGATGCAGAGTCAGTGTTAAGAAATGAGCTGCCCTTTGCATTTCCTGCTCCAAAGGCCTTCTTTTCGAAGAGCCAGACAGAGAAGCAAGTAGAAGGCATATCTTTTTAGGCGCCTACTTCCAAAGGTATATTGTATCTAACAAATGGAAACCTAGAACATGTGTAGCTTAGGAATTTTTTACTTTTAATATGAATGCAGTACTTGTAGGTCCTAAAATTCTGAAAGGTTTCAGTGTGGGGTTTATTTGGTCACAGCACATACAGCTGCCATCCTGTACATCTGACAGTGCACTGCAAGCGGTTTAACCATATATCAGGGCATGGTACACGTCTGTTAATGATAGAAGTTCTCACAGTTTCACAAGGAGCATGCCTTGAGATGCATTCAGATAATGAGATAAGTGCTGTGTTCCTAAAACTAGCATGTGTCTCCACTCTCCATCGAGATTTAGTAGATAATTTCTTTAACAATTATGATGAGAGTTTTGTTTTGTTTTTATTTTTTTTTCTGGGCTATTATTTTGAGTGAAAGAAAAGGGTATGCTTTTATTTAAGCGAGCTTTTGATTGCATCATGCTTCTAAATTAAATGTAACCTACTGAATTCCTCATGATAGCATACGAGTACTTGCGTGTATCTGTTCTCCCTAATAGAGGGAGAAGAGACTCAGTGAACCTGGACAGTGTTACCCAGGGTTGTGAGAACAGCTAAATGATTGTTGAGAACTGGTCAACTCGTGAGCCTGAGACCTGGGATCCTCCATCCTAGGGTGGAACTTTACTGGAGCACGTGGGTGCCACAGCAACAAAAGGACTGTGTACAATAGACTGAGAGTTTGCTGAGTTTCTTGGTTTACAGAACTTGAAACAGCTTGAAGTGAGTAAGGGATATCCAGGGTGCACTGGTGCTCAATATTCAAGAAGCCCATCAATCTACACTGGGCCAAAGGATACCAGTTTTAATATCTCATGCAGTGTTTACTGTATTGGAGGCAAAAGGGGGACATTGGCTTTCACCCCACAGAATCACAGAATCACAGAATTACCCGGGTTGGAAGGGACCTCAAGGATCATGTAGTTCCAACCCCCCTGCCTAGCAGGGCCACCAAACATACGCCTTTACTAGATCAGGTTGCCCAGGGCCCCGTCCAACCTGGTCTTGAACACCTCCAAGGACGGGGCATCCACAACCTCACTGGGCAGCCTGTTCCAGGACCTAACCACCCTTCTAGTAAAGAACTTTCCCCTAACATCCAACCTAAATCTTCCCTCCTTCAACTTAAAACCATTTCCCCTAGTCCTGCTATTATCAGCCCTTTCGAAGAGTTTACTCCCCTCCTGGGAGTAAGTTCCCTTCAGGTACTGAAAGGCTGCAATGAGGTCACCCCGCAACCTTCTCTTCTCCAGGCTGAACAAACCCAACTCCCTCAGCCTGTCCTCATAGGGGAGGTGCTCCAGCCCCCTGATCATCTTCCTGTCCCTCCTCTGGACCCTTTCCAAAATCTCCATATCTTTTTTGTACTGAGGGCTCCGCACCTGGACACAGTACTCCAGATGGGGCCTCACAAGAGCAGAGTAGAGAGGGACGATCACCTCCCTATCCCTGCTGACCACCCCTCTCCTGATGGAGCCCAGGATCCCATTTGCTTTCCGGGCTGCCAGAGCGCACTGCTGGCTCATGTTAAGTTTCTCATCTATCAGGACCCCTAGGTCTTTTTCAGCCGAGCTGCTCTCAAGGACAACTCCTCCCAGCCTGTACAGGTGCCTGGGGTTCTTCCGGCCCAAGTGCAAAACCTTGCACTTTGCTGTGTTGAACCTCATTAGGTTCACCCGAGCCCAGCTTTCCAGCCTGTCAAGGTCCCTCTGAATGGCATCTGTTCACCCCAAAGATTCCCGAAATACCAGGCCATCCTGGTAGAGCAGGGTGATATAGAAATAATTGTAACTACTATTGCCAACCCAGTATCTTTCCTTAGCGGAACTCCCCTGGTGGAGAACCAGGATGACATCACTGCTTTGAAACAACTGATGCTGCACATTACATCCAGTCGGTTGGAGCTGAAGGACGAACCCTTAGAAGATGCAGAAGACGCCTGATTTAACAGCAGCTGCAGTTTTGTGAGACAAGGAGGCTTTAAGGCAGGACATGCAGTAACTGCTACTGAGCAGGGAATGGAAGCACAACCATCAGCCATGGGGACTACCCCTCAGAAGGCTGAAATAACTGCCTTGACGAGAGCCTTAATGATATGGACAGATGCTAAATATGTGTTTGGGGTGTCACACGCTCATAGTACCATCTGAAAAGAGCAAGGATTGCTCACACACAAGGAAAAGAGCGTGATGTAAATGTACCTATGTTGTAGGGCACAGTTCTCTATCCAGGCCCAAGTCTGTGTGGGTGTCTCCTCTATCCACAAAGCTGCTCACACTGCAGGAGGCACAGGCTGAGAGGAGAGGCCAGAGCAGCTCTCCCACTGTGACACGGAGCAGCAGGAAACAAGTAAAGGAAGGCCCCACAGCTGTACTGGGAAGATTCCACACAGTCATCAATTTTTCATCTGAAAGATAAAGAGGAATTCCCTTTTCTGCCCCTATCATCATTGGTTGGGTGAGTAGCAATGATGCCGGGTGTGCTTCCATCAATGGAGCAGAATAGGCGGAAGGCTGGGGTGCAGGCTGACCTCTGCTGAGGTGAGTGGGGGCTCAGGGTGTTGCTCAGTGGTAGATTTGTTCACACTGAGTTCTAACAGGAAACTTGCTCAACATCGAAGGCCTTGCAAAAGTCTGGCTGAGTGATGTCAGTTGCTTTTCCTTTCCCTACTGATGCTGTCACTCCACTGTAGAAGGCCACCAAAGCGACCAGGCTGCATGTCTCCGTTTCCGCTGTTTCTCCATTTCCTTCTTGTTGCTCCCTGTAACCAGCAGGTTCAGCCATGCTGCTTTCCTGCCTCCTCTACTGTGTTTCGTGTGGTCGGGATGGAGCTCAGAGCTCCAGCTCTGAGTAAGGTTTTCTGAGAAAGTTACCATCTCTTTTCCATTCCTTTACCCCTAAAAACAGTTTTCCAGTGTCTCTCATGCAAGAATTCTTTGAACAGCCTGCAGCTGACTCTCCTGAAGCTCAGGATCCTGACTTTGCTTTTTGCCAGGCCTGCATTCCTTGAGATGAGGAACTCTAGGAGGGCATGGTCACTACAGCCCTGACCACCTCCAGTCTTAACCCCTGCTGTGCACCATGTCCAGTAATGCTTCCCTTCTGCTTTGTGTGCTTAATACTTGACCCACAAAGTTATTGTCAGTGCACTCCAGCAGGCTCTCAGACAGCTTGCAGCAACTGGGATTGGTGCTGGGTGGTTGCTGGGAGCTGTCTCAGCAGAAAAGCTGGGCTGGGGTGGGCGTGCTATGTCAGTCCTCATCGCAGCTGGCAGAGAGAGTTAGAGGAGGGTGATGGGTGCTGCCTGCTCTCAGTGCTACTGCACTGAATTTGGGGCACAGCAGCACACTGGTGAGTGAGCTGGGAGGGAGACGGACTGCTGCTGTGCATGGCTAGGCCAGAGCTGGAGGATTGTCAAACGTGAGTCATGCTGGTGCAGCCATTGCAGCTGCAGCAGGAGTAGAAGACAAAGAGGTTTTGTAGAGGACAGAGGGTGGTGATTCATGGTTTGATGTCCAGGTGGAGGCCGATAACAAGTGGTGTCATCCAGGAGTCTGTCTTGGGACCAGTGCTTTTTTACATGGTTATCAGAGACACCAATGATGCAATGGAGTGCACCCTCTGCTGTTTGCTGAGTGGTGCCGCTGACGCAGTGGAAGGAAGGGATCCCATTCAGAGGGAGCTCAACCGAGAGGTTGGCCTACGTGAATCTAATGAGGTTGAACACAGCAAAGTGCAAGGTTTTGCACTTGGGCTGGAGGAATCCCAGGCATTTCTACAGACTGGGAGGAGCAGTCCTTAAGAGAAGCCCCGCAGAGAAGGACCTGGGGGTCCTGGTGGATGAAAAACAGAACGTGAGCCATCAGCGTGCTCTTGCAGCTCAGAGAGCAAATGGTCCCCTGGGCTCCATCAGAAGAGGGGATGGCCAGCAGGGACAGGGAGGTGATTGATCTTCATGATCCTTGAGGTCCCTTCCAACCCGGGCCATTCTATGATTCTGTGATTACACTCGCTGTCAGAAATAACGGCAGCTGTACAGAAGCTGGATATATTTGGGGACAGTTCTTGTAACCAGCTGATTTTAAGACCTTGCCCGAATTGGGGGTCTAAATTGCATGTTAGGAGAAAGCTGGTAAAGTGGCTATTGCTCATTCTTTTTCATTTGCTGATTCTTTCATTCGGGTTCCTTTTCCAAAGGAGATTCTGGTGATGGAAGCAATTGAAGAAAGAACAAAAGCAGCTCTTGCCAAGAATGCTTGAAGTCCCTGTGGAGAGAAGCAAAGAACTTGGGCTTCCTCTGGGATGCTCCCCACCATGTCTCAGGAAGGAGACAACTGCTGTTCCACTTTCTGCTCTTTGTGTGGAAAGGTACGTCTGGGTTTTCTTCTACCTGTTTTTCTTTTTCTGGCTTTGAAGGAGAAGGGGTGGAGCAAGAGGAGACCCACTGGTCATTTGTTACCTCAAGAACAGGATGGATTCTGCATTCACTGTGAGAAACTTGGGCTAGTAGCATGGGCATGTTTCAGGCTGGACTCTTCTTTTGCTACTTGGTTTCCTTTTGGCTACAGGGAGACAGCTGTCTAAAGGTGTGTTTTCAGACCCACTCTCCAAAACCATGTTTCATTGTTGCAGGTGGTTCAATGTGCTCTTGCAGGGTAGATGCTGTAGTTTGCTGTAGAATCTAAATGGTTTCTGTTCCTAGGGGAGGACTGGGAGGAGGTAGTGAGAAGAGAATTCAATGCCTTAGGTGTATCTTAGTGAGAAATGTTGGCATGAGGTGCTGAAAGTCTTGAGTTGTCAAAGGCCAGTGAGGCTCAGACTCCTTAACCTGCTGGAGCAGGGTGGAAGCAAGGAGTGGGCACTGCCGTCCCACAAGCTGCACTTGGTTCTGGTCTGCCAGGTCTGTGCTGGCCTGGATTTCTTCTGAGAAGTTTGTTGGAGCTGCTTGGAGTAGTGAAGGGTGGGGAAGAAGTGCTGCTCCAGAGCTATGAGACGTGCAGCTCCTTCTGAAGTGCTCCTGATAAGGACGGAGCGCATTTGCTGCAGCTTTCTCTGCAGATGTGCTCCTCACCTTGAAATCCTCGTGGTTTGTCCTCAGCTCCTGACCACGGCCTGTTCTCTGTTTTGCAGGCTGATAACATGCAGAAGCCGCAGCTGGTGCGTGCTATGTCATCTTTAAACGTACCAGCATTTGCGGCAGCCCATGTTATTAAGAGCCACGTCGCCCAGGGGCCAGATGAGCTCTCTCTGGAGGTAAGCAGTTCCAGGCGTTCCGTGTTGTCGTGCATAGAAGAGGGCAGTCCTTTCTGCTTTGTTTTCCTACCAGATTTGCTGAATCTGGGATTGATGTTTCAATCTCTTTCAGGTCAGAGATCTGGTGAGCATTGTTGATATGAGGACATATCAACAGGCTGAGCCCCTGGTGGAGAGGCAAGCGTGGCTTTGAGGTAGGCACACGTTTTTGACTAGAGAGCACAACTTCAGTAGAGTTGGGAATCTCAGCTTGGAGCTGCTCTGCCTGCACAGGATGGCTGCTGGATGCAAACAGTTGCCCTGTGTCACTGTCAGTGGACCTTCCCTTTGGCTCTGGGCTCGGGCTAATGCTCACCTGTCTTTTTGTTCTAATTACAGGTTGGGCTTTTCCCTGGTGAGTGCATGGAACTCATCAGCGGAAAAGTTCCCGATTCCCTCCTCAATTCATTGCCAAAGCCAGGTGCGTAATTTACATTTGACAACGCGAGTTAGTCAAATAGGGTCAGAACGTTACTTTCAGGGGGTTTGTTTATGCCCAAGTTCAGCAAGCTTAGAAAGAGAACTACAGTAATCTCCTTGGGCACCTCCAGGGATGGGGAAAATCCATTCTTGCGTGTCCTTGTTGGGAATGTTCTTCCCGTTGTTACATGCTCTGTCGAATGCATTGCGCTCAGCTTCGTCCAACCGAGCCAGGCCTGAAATGAACTGGTTTCTTTGTTTTGTTGCGCAGAGCCAAAGAAATGGGGCAAGCTCATCAACGGCCTTTGTTCCCTGGTGAAGGCCAGCCCCGGGAGAGCAAAGCAGCCTGAGCCTCCGACATTCTCCGGATCCATGTCCTTGCTTGACATCGTTGAGAGGTATTTAGCCTTCAGGACTTGAGGGCTGAGCTGTAGGAATGGAAGCATCCTCTGCTGTTTGAAACAGAGGGCGTTTCTAAGCTGTGTTTCAGCAGAAAGCAGGCAGTGCCCAGAACAGGCAACTTTTGGCCAGGGCTCGGTGCAGCTCTTCCATCACCCTGCACCACGTCTGACAGCATGCTCTGTTTTCTCTGCAGAATGAGTTCTCCCAGTAAGAGGGCAGAGTCAGCAGCTGGCAGTTGGTGTTCCTGCTTCTGCCTGGGCAAACCATCCCCTGTGGCCAAACGCCAACTGCAGAGCAGTGCCAGGGAGCCCTCTGAAGCAGAAGTCTTGGTCCTGGCAGGTAAGGGTGCAAGTCCAGCTTACAAAACACTGCTTGTCAGCAACACAGGTAGAATTCATGCTTTCAGTGGGCTTGTACCTCCTTCTGGCGTTCAAGCCCGTCTTGATCCCTGTCTTTCCCAAATGAGTCTCTTGTCAACACAAGAGCTGGACCTGCACGTGGATCACTTTCAAGACAGTGACACTGTTGCTAGAAGCCTATTTGCTTCTGCCCACCACCACTACATAGCCAAATGTCAAGAATCTCCATGGTTCATCTTGTGAACGTTCGACACTAACTGCTGTACATCTGCTCCTTCCTAGGTGACCCGAGCCCTTGTATATCCCCAAGACGCAGGGCATGTTACGATGACGCATCTTCCATCAATGAAGAGTTGTTACTAAGCACAGAATGCTGCAGTTCAGATGAAAGCCTTCCGTATAACATCAGCTATCAAGAGAAGAAGGTCATCATCGTTGAAGCCTTCATTCATCCCATCCCTACTGAAGCTGCTGACCTGAGCCCACCAGACACCTCAGGCACCAGCCTGGACTCAATGTCTCTGCAGTGCAGCCCAGCCCAAGCACAGCCCGAGTGCCCCGACAGCAGCACCACCATGCAGGCTCAGGTCAGCATCACCGAGGAGAAGCTGAGCATCTCGCAGGGGGGCACAGAATCAGGACACGAGTCCCAGGCTCCGGGCAACAGCACGGTCTCTGAGCAGCTCTCATGATTACAAGAGAGGATGAGTCCCATCTTTCCTCCAGACCTCACACCCCCTCCTTTCTCCTATTGAATAAAGGCACGCTCGTGCTCAATCAACGCCTTGACTGAATTCCGAGTTTTCATTCGCAGAGATTGGGATGAGTGCAAGAAACTGCAAGGCAGCTCAGCTTACAACACTCTGGCTGTGGGGTTTGTGCGGCCGAGCTCTGGGTGTGTTCCCATTTTGCCTGACTTTGGGATGCCTGCAGCGAGAGCTCTGCTGCCGTTGTGTATGGCAGCAAATAGTCTCTAGCATCCTGGATGCTGCTCATGAAAACCCCAAGCTTCCTGGCTGTGGCTGTGATGCTTTTCAGGGCCTTTTGATGCTCTTTGATGCCGTGGCTGCTCCCTAACACCTCTGTCTTCCCGCCGTGTCCATTCCTGGCTCTCACCTGTGAGCTGTCCCTGCAGATCATCTCCAGCCCTGCCATCATCGTGCTGCGGCAGGAGGAGCTCGCCCTGACCAACATCAGGCAGTGCTGCCTGCCTCTCTCACTCTCTAGACCAAGTGTAACTACGCTGTCATGGAGACAAATGCTTCTGTCACATCCTCCATCCCTGCAGACATTTACCGGTAGGTGGCTCTTGCAGAAGAAGATTCAAGCAGCAGAACCTTTTGCTCAGCTACAGCACACAAATGCTACAAAAGCAGGAATAACCCGCAAGCTCTGGGTCTGTTTGTCTTGCACAGGCATGCACTAACTGCGTTTGATGGTACCCCCCATCCTTGATTTCCTTCCCTGCTCCTTGTCTGATGGCGCTGCTGAGCCAGGAACAAGCTGCCCAGTGTGGCAGAGCATGGTGCAGGGCTGTGCTGGGACCTCCTCCCCTTCATCTGCTGCAGATCAGTGCCCCACACGTGCCATTGGGATGCTCTGGCACGGGATGTGCCTCCAACCCAAAGCTCCTTCCCACCTCCCAAGGAAAAGCAAAGCAACCCAAGCATCTCCAGCAAAGCTGCCCAGCAGACAGCAGGGAATGCAAACAGCTTCTGGCTGCTCCCCTACACTCCCGTCCTAAGTAATAGACCCCATGAGGACTGGCTGGGAAATCAGTGCATGACACATGTGAGTGTGCACAGGATTGTGCAAAGCAGTGGGGTTCCATGAGTTTGTGTGTGTGTGTATCTCTGCTGTTATGAAAGCATGGGAAGACTGCCTTACTGAGTCCCAGATAATTACTTATCCTCAAATGATTTTTCCTGGCCAAAGTTAGAGCCTCTCACAGGTAATCGAGACCAACAGGCTGTTGTTGCACAATCAACAGACACAATCTAGATGAATAGCTGAGGAAAATAAAGCATCATGCCAAGGGTACTAGATAAGTGAGAAGCTTGAGATCTGCACATTTATGTGATACTCATGGTCTTAGACAATATTTGCTTAGTGAGGTCACATAGAATGAAAGTAAAATAGAAGAAGTGCAATTGGTCTCAGTTCACAGCTGGCTGGTTCGTCTCAGGCTAATCCTGAACTGCCTCAAGCGACTGCTTTGGTGCTCTACAGAACAGCAACTTCAGAGATCTCTTTCTATTACTAAGTGTTTGAAAGAGCAATTTGCTCTGTTAATTATCCATCATTTCTGTGCAGTCTGTTTTGTCAGACTTGTCTTTAGCTTCCAAGTTGTATGTGAAGAATTGTTTCCATTGTAATGCACAATGTACTAAAAATTGAGAGATAAAAATGTGAAGAGTTTTTCCAGCTTTGATTTCATGTCTGGAATTTTGGAACCCACTATTTGCAGTTGTTAATCTGTCCAAACTGGTCTGGTTTGGAATGCCCTCATCCTTCTTGAATCGCTGTTAAAGGCGGAGCAATTCCTACAAGTGCCATGGCCCCACTGTTGTTCTAATTCTTGTTTCTTTGTTTTCCACACACTGTTTTTCAAGCCTCCTTTTTCTTTACAGTCAAAGTGAGAACTGCACTGTGAGGTGTCTGAACCTTGTTGTGCCTCTACATAAATAGAACAGCAGCAAAGCCTGACAGGTGACTGTGCTGACAGCTCTCGTAGCCAGTAACATGTAACTGTGCTAAATCCCTTGTGACGGCTTTGATTTCATTTTTGCCAGTGAAATCCTTGTAAAAGGAACTGCAGCAGTGTGATGAGCTAAGGTGAAGATGCTGGTTTTAGTAGTGCTCTAAGCTGAGTGAAAGGGCAATTGAATGAGGGTTATATGCTTTCTCTGGGACGATAAGGTTTTATTTCCTGAGGGAAAGAGCCAGCTTTTCATGGGCTATATGTGGGCTTTGGCAAGGGCAGACAATCCAGTCTGTCAGGAAGCCATTTGAGGTGCTTCAGGTTTGTAAGCTTGTCTTTTTGTTTTTCAGGCGGATATTTGGAGCATGGGTGTAGTGCTGTATGCTCTGCTGTGTGGGTTTTCCCTTTGGATGATGACAATATGATGGCACTCTACAGGAGGATACCAGTGGGTATCAGTGGTGCTAGAATACACTGAGAAGGGAAATAGCGGAGCTTGACAAGAGGCCTTGCTTTTCGGATGGCAGAACATGCTGAGCTGTGGGTAGAAAGGCCACAGCACAGTCTGCTGAATATTGTCCCTGTTTTTGCTGCTTTGTCTACCAGTATTTTGTGGATTTGGTTCTACACTTGGTTGGCCTATGTGGCACTGTAGCCTAATTCTGTACCATGATAGCATACAGAATTTAAGGAGAAGTATTTTCTTGCCAATGGGCTGGATTTTTTGTATCTGGTTCTTCAACTGGCTGCTCCCTATACTATCTGTAGTAAAAAATACAGACACATCATTTGATTTCCCAAAAATGAATGTTCCTAAATGCCAGCTCTTCTCATGTCTACAAAGATCAAAGTTCTGCATTTGCTATTAGAATTTCCTCTTCCAGAATCAGGAGGTAATGTAGGACCCCACAGATTGCCTTCAGAATCCAACAGTTAGTTCTGTTTCCTTTCGGAGTGCATAACAACCTGAGCACATGAATTGAATGGCGTGGCTTTTTAGTCTGGTACAAACTCTGCTGTACACTGAAACTTGGTCCATTTGTAAGCAGGACTTTTTCCATCTCTGCAGGACAGCAGAAAACCCTTTGTGCTAATCATGATGCCAAGAAGCAGAATGCAGCAGATGATCCAACTGCTTCAGGTGTTCATTTCCTTAAAACTGAGAATAGTTTTGGACTGAGAGTTTGTAAGCAGAACAGAGCTCTTAAAGCTGTCAGAGATTATTTCTGCACTGTTCAATTCTATCTGCCTAACATACACAGGATCTCAGAACTGCGTTGCTTGAATTGGTGGAACTTGCTGAAGTGAACTGGGATGAGCAAGTTTTAGAACTTAGTCAGAGTGCTGTAAAAAATGGATAATCTCATGAGTATTAAGGTACAGGCTTGCTATTTCTGCACTGAATTTGTTTTTATTTTACATGGCTGTGATCTGAAAGTTGCTTGAAACGCAGGCACCTAGGCACTGTTGTGTAACTGAATTTCACACGATAGGTCCTGAAATATCCTGGAATCAAAAACTCTGACTTGTTTTAAGTCTGCTGCTTGAGTCTAATCAGGGTCATAGTGTCTGTGTGCAGTGTTTCTTTCCCTGTAATGCTCCACATCATTTCATTTTGGGAATATTGAAGGAAATGGACTATGTGCCATAACTGTTGTTAGAACAAAGTATGTCTGGTGTGATCTTATGCATAGGTTCTGTAACTGCTCTTCACAGCTCAGGTGTTTGACCTTCCTTTTGGTGAAGTGATGAAATACTGCTGGTTTCTGTTTGTGCTTCTAGGCACCTTGAAGCTCTTAGGAATAGAACAATTGTCTCCAGTTCTTTTCAATGATATCAGTAACAGCTCGAGTGTTGCTGCCCACTAGGTAGACCCAAAGAAGCAGATTACAGTGAAACAACACACGAGCTGGACCTGAATGAGGATCACTTTCAAGACAGTGGCTATGCTGCTTCAAGCCTACTTGCTTCTTCCTGCCGCCACTCTATTACCAAGTATCAACAACCTTTCATGATTCAACTTGCAAATGTTTGAAACTAACCCTTGTGTTTCTATGCCTTCCTAGGTGATTCGAGCCCTTGTCAACCCCAAAGATCCAAACCAAGCAGTGTCTTTCCATCAATGGAGAGTTCTTATTAAGCATGAATCGCTGCAATTCGGATGACAGCCTTCCACATGGTAACAGTGATGGACACAAGGGGCTCATCCACGTTCATGCTCTCATATCTCCTGGCTCTGCTGAAGCTCGTGACCTGAGCCTGCCAGACACAGCAGTCACCTGCCTGGATTGTGACCCAGCGCCTTTGCAGTGCTGCCCATCCCAAGCACAGCCCGAGTGTCCCAGCAGCAGCACCACCATGCAGGAGCAGGGCAGCATCAGTGAGGTAAAGCTGAGCATCTTAGATGGGGACTTAGAGTCAGGCTGCCAGTCCCAGGCACCAGGCAGCAGCACCAGCTCTGAGCCACTCTCATCTTGACAAGAGGAGTCCCATCTTCACCCTTGACCTCTCAAGCCCTCCTGTCTTTTATTGAATAAAGTCACTCTCATGCTCAGTCATCGCCTCGACTGCATTCTGAGTCTTCAATCACAGGGATTGGGATGAATGCAACAAACAGCAAGGCAGCTCAGCTTGCAATGCTATGGCTGTGGGGTTCGTGCAGGCAGAGCTCTGGGTTCCCATTTTGCCTGGCTATGGGATGTCTGCAGCAAGATCTCTACCATTTTGTATGGGAGCAAATAATCTCTAGCATCCAGGTTGCTGCTCATGATATATCCCAGTCTTCCTGGCTGTCACTTTGTGATACTTTTCAAAGCCTTCTGATACTCTTTGATGCCTTGGCTGCTCCCTAACACCTCTGTCCTCCTGCCATGTTGACTCACGTCTCCCACTTTTAAGCTGGCTTTGCAGATCATCTCCAGCCCTGTCATCATCACGCTGCAGCAGGAGGTGCTCACCTGGCCCAATGTCTGGCAGTACTGCTTGTTCTGCAGATGAGCAGCTGCCTCCTCATCTCTTCAGCTACAGTAGTTTTTCTCAGGGCAGTTAGATGCAGTCATGCTCCTCTGGATTTGGTGTGTTAAATCCATGCTGCATGGCAGCAGTCAGTGCAATACAAAGGTGTTCTGTGTGCCATAGCATTTCTCCAGGGGCTGCCAAAGGTAGAAGCACAACACAGCACCATCCTTCTGACAGTAATGTCTGTGAGTGTTAGACATGTGAGCACTGCATCATCCCCAGCGTGTCAGTGCTTTTCCACACCAACCTGACTCTCACACTCTGCACTGAATGTAACTCTGCTCTTGTGGAGACAAATGCTTTCTGTCACATCCTCCATCCCTGCAACCATTTGCCGGTAGGCAGCTCTTGCAGAAGAATCAAGCAGCAGAACCTTGTGCTCACCCTACAGCATGCAAATGCTATGAAAGCAGAAATAACCTGGCATGCTCTGGGTCTGCAAGGCTGCACAGATGGGAGAGGTAGATTGTGTTTTTGCAGTGGAAGTTTCCAGTATTTTCAGTACATAGTGTAGGCCCTAACTGAATGTATAACCCTCTTGTAAAACAGCTGTATAAGTAGTTTTTCCACCAAGAAAGTTGCTGAACAGAATTAAGTTCAGACTGGGGGCATTCTGACATGGGGAGAATTGAGACAAGCACAAGATAAATACAGGGTGGGTAGAGCCCAGCACAGGACAGAATGAATGTACTGACTTTTGGAAACATTGCCCTTCTCTGTCCGCAGAAAAGTACAAGGCAGACCTAAAAACAAGAGGTTGGTAATTGACCTTCTATGGAAATGAATCCTAGCCACAGTCTCGAGGAGTCTGTGAGCCTGAGATGCTCAACCAATGAGAGCCATGAGAGCATCACCTGCAGTGGGTTTAGGGCACAGAACAGAATTGATTTCACTGACTGGTGTGCAGTTTCTCCCTTGCCAATAGGGGATGTGCGCGCAGTATTGCAATAATGAATAAGCACTGCTGCTATCGCTGCCATCTTTGCCTAACTAGAAATCTTTGACTTTGAGAGTTTCTCACACAAGGGGAGAGGGTAAGAAAGTAAAGAGGCACAGAAAACTAAGGGAAACTGCTCTTCTTTATCTTATCTATAAAAATTGATACGATGCTGTTGTGCATTTTTTTTAATTTTATTTTTAATTTTTTGCTAATGTCAGTCAGATTGTTTTAAAATATCCACACACCAAAATCTGACTACCAAGCAAATGTAATGAAAATGAAATGAAGGTGAGTTAGTGGAAAGCACAAGGCCATATTATATTAGGCTCCAGCAAATTTACAGGCAGTCACTGCACGAAGAGGTAGATCTGAGTTGCACAT